>NC_050198.1:12937736-14217972 GCF_004126475.2 Phyllostomus discolor | reverse complement strand
TCTCTCTCCATGGTGCCACTACATGAAACTTTCATAGGAAAGGAAAGGTTCATGTGGTAATACTTTTGAGTTTTGGTGTAAACCACGTGACTTAACTGCTGTGAGACACTTAAGAATAGCCACCATTTACTGATCCCCTAATACGTCTGAAACCTGGTGATAACACTCTTTAACTGCACAATCATATTTAAATCTTCACAACCATGTCATTAGATATTAATGATTATTGTGTCTATTTCATAACAATATTTATTCATTTAACACTTTAACAATTTTTTTACTAAGTTTACATTGTTCCTAATGAACTACACAGACAAAGGTCCCTGCCCTTGTTCTGGCTGGCGTGGTTTAGTTGGTTGGGCAGTGTTCTGCAAACTAAAAGGTCTCTGGTTCGATTCCTGGTCAAGGCACATGCGTGAGTTATGGGCCAGGTCCCCGGTAGGGGGCATGCAAGAGGCAACCAATCGATGTTTCTCTTTCTCCCTCCCTTATTCTCTAAAAATAAATTAAAAAAAAAAAGATCCCTGCCCTTGCAGAGTTAAAACTCTACTGATAACCAACATGCAAAATAAAAATGTGATTTATGAAAAATCTTACAAGGTAAGTGTCTAAAAATATTAAAAAGTGGACAAGAAGATCAGAAGTGTAGAGGCGGGTATGTTGTGATTTAAGAGGATGTGGTCAGGGTAGCTGACACATACATACTAAAAGAGACACCTAAAAGCCAAGAAATGATGGAGGTGAGGAAGTCAGTCTTGAGATGTCTGGGAAATAATGCTCCAGATAAAGAAAATAAGCCAGTGCAAAGGTCCAAAGGCAACAGCTTACTTGTCACATTCCAAGAATAGCAAGTTTAGGATGAAGAGAGATAAACCGAGAGAAAGCTGGGTAAGGAGGGGAAATGAAGTCAAAGAAGGAATGCAGGCCGATGTCTCTAGGCCATTCTAAGTACAGTATTTTGCTTGTACTCTAAGTAAAGCAAGCAACTTGTGCAGGGCTTTAAGCAGTAGAGTGACGTGTGCTTTCCATGTTCAAATGACAGTTGTAGTTGCTGTGTGGAGAGCAGACAGTAGAGGATAATGGCAGAGGCAGGGAGTCAGTTTGGAGATTACTATTGCACTTTAGGAAAGAGGCAATGGAGGTGTCGACAAAGGTATTGGTAGTAGAGGTGGTGAGAAGTGGTTAGATTCTGGGTATGTGGGAAGACAGTACCAACAGGGCTTGATGATATACTGGCTGTGGTGTGAGAGAGAGAGTGGCATGGTAGATGATTCCAAGATTTTGGGCCTGAACAAATGGAGGGATTAAAACAGACATTCACCAAGATGGGGAAAACTGTGACTAGAGTAGATTTGGGTGGAGAAAGAGAAGTTCAGTTTTGGACAGGTAAGTGACAAATGTCAAGTAAATGGTGATGGCAAATAAGCAGTTAGACATATGTGTTTGGAGTTCAGGAGAGAGTATAAGATGGGGGTATAATTTTAGGAGATGGTGACAGAGACGGAATGTATAGCTATGGCAGTGGATGAAATCACTAAGGGGTGAGTGTAGACTGAGGAGACGAGCCAGAGCTGAATCATAGGCCATTCCAACATGAAGAAGGGAGAAGGGAAGAGACCAGCAAAGGAGACTGAAAAGGAGAAAACAGTGAAATAAAAGTCAACCCCTGGCTGGTGTGGCTTAGTGGATTGAGTGCCAGACTGCAAATCGAAAGGTTACACATTCGATTCCAGGTCTGAGCACATGCCTGGGTTGCAAGACAGGTCCCGGGTTGGGGGTATGTGAGGGGCAGCCAATTTATATTTCTTGAACACATCGATGTTTCTCTCCCTTTCTCCCTCCCTTGCCCTCTCTCTAAAAATAAGTAAATAAAATCTTTTAAAAAAATAGAAGTTAAACTAAGAGATTATGTTATCCCAAAAGTCAAGTGAACAAAAATACACCCAGGACAAGCAGTGACCCATTGCACAAATGCTGTTCACACATTAGTACAATTAGTATGGAAAATTGACCACTGGGTACAGTGAGAAAAGTAAAGAATGCCCTTAACCGCTATATTTTAACAATATACATGTTAAAATATTAAAGTGATAAGGATTACCATTTATTGTACAGCTACTATTTGTCAAGCACTGAATTCTATGCTTTACAAGTGTTACTTTTACTTTCCTCATAATCCTAAAGCAGAAATTTTCAACCTTTTTCATCTCATGGTACACATAAATCAATTGCTAAAATTTTTTGGCACACTAAAAAATACCTATTTTGCTGCTCTGACAAAAACAGATATACTTTTGATTCATTCCCACCAGATGGCCATTGTTGGAGTGGCTGTTGTCTTTTTTTTTTTTCATTTATCTTTTTTTAAGATTTTATTTATTTAATTTTAGAGAGGGAAAGAAGGGAGAGAAACATCAATGTGTGGTTGCCTCTTGTGCGTCCACCACCAGGGACCTGGCCCGCAACCCAGGCATGTGCCCTCACCGAGAATCAAACCAGCGACCCTTTGGTTCACAGGCCAGCGCTCAATCCACTGAGCCACACCAGCCAGGGCACCTGTTGTCATTTTTTTTTATTTTACAATCTAAGGGAAAAGACTTCAGTGCTCCTAACTAAACAGTCAGGTATTACATGTTTTAAAACTCCTTGTGGCACACTAGTCGAAAATGGCTGTCCTAAAGGTAGGCATTTTTTTTTTCTTTAGAGATTTGGAAACTTAAACTCTGAAACACTAAGTCACCTGTCAAAGGTTCCACAGCTAATACACGTTAAAGCCAAAACTGGAACTCAGACTTACCTTGATTCTAACGACAATTCTAATATGCTGTGATAACTTCTGCAATTAGGAAAATATATATTAATACTAGGAAGGAGAGGAAAATTGAAAATTCAATGTTTTTATTAAAGCTTCCTCATAATGGATGCTTATGTGTAGGGGGAAAATATGAAGCTAAAATATGAGTTTTCTCACGTTGTAACTCATTAAAATACAATAACTGCCTAAAATAGGATTCAGTCTATTTCTGCTTCACTCACCTTCAAAATTTGTGTCAGATCAATGGTCCTAAAACATTGTTTTTGTTTTCTGCATTATTTTTGTCACACACATCCCCAAATAGGGATCTGGATGGCAGCCCGGGCACGTGTCCTGACTGGGAATCGAACCAGCGACCTTTTGGTTTGCAGGATGACACCCAGCCCACTGAGCTACAGCAGTCAGGGCTGTGTTCTGCATTGTGGATATAACTAAAACCTTTGGCTATAAGTTCTAAGTCCTCAGCTTGGTACTCCAGGTATTGCATCAACTGACCTAGCAGTTGAGAGCTTGTGATGGCCCAGTGTTCTGACCTGACAGAGACAACAGACACTACCTTTACTCTATAAGTAACATTGCTTCATGAACAAAACCTGTACAATGCAAAGGACTTATATGTACCAGCCTGGGCTAATTTTGTTGTTTCATTAAACTCCACTTTCTGCTATTGCAATGCTGAGACCAGGACACCTTGTGAAGTCCTCCCTCCCTCCCTCCTTCTCTTCCATACTTTGATAATTACTGACCCATACTACGGGCCAGGCACTCTCCCAGGCATCAAAGAGACATGGTGAACCTGACAGATGAGGTCCTGTCCTCTCAGCCTTATATTCAAGTAGGGAATACACAGAGAAGTAAACTTCTTTTAAAGATTTTATTTATTTATTTTTAGAGAAGGGAAAAGAGGGAGAAAGAGAGGGAGAGAAACGTCAATGTGTGGTTGCTTCTCAAATGTCCCCTACTGAGGACCCAGTCTGAAACCCAGGTATGTGCCCTGACTGGGAATCGAACTGGCAACCCTTTGGTTTGTAGGCTGGTGCTCCATCCACTGAGCCAAGCCAGCCAGGGTGAGAAGTAAACCTTTTTAAATGGTACACTTGATAAGAAAAAGACGTAGTTAGTGGCAGTTTGGGAGCATCTAACATTCTTAGGAAAAATAGTCCTCCCTGTGATAGGGAATACTTAGCATTCAGAAACCAAAGTTATTTCAGTTAGCACTCGGAGGTCAAGAGAAGTCAAGAGTTGCTTAAACTGAAGGCAGAAGTACATCAGAGGCCAATTCCATATACCTCACAGCAGTGCCAGGAGCTACAAAGCCCTTGGTTTAAGCTTATTGTATTCAATGGTCAGTGTCCTCGTCAATATAGCCCCTTTTTGTTTTTGTTTTTAAATTTTATTTACTTATTTACTTTTAGACAGAGGGGGAGGGAGGGAGAAAGAGAGGGAGAGAAACATCCATGTGTGGTTGCCTCTCAAATGCCCTCTGTACAACCCATGAATGTGCCCTGACTGGGAATCAAACCAGAGACCCTTTGGTTAGCAGGCTGGCCTTCAATCCACTGAGCCACACCAGCCAGGGTCCAATATAGCCCTTCTTTGTTTGGACACTGAGGTTAGGGCTAAATACACAATGTGCATTGCCTTAATTTACCCCACACTTTAATATTTCCAGCATAAAATTAGGTTTCATGCAAGAAAGTTTTTAAAGAGATTGTCCTTTGGCATTAAATAATTTCCAATTACCTTTTGAGATTCTCAAGAAGTAACTGTGTATATATACAAATACACATTTTAGGTGCTGGCATTCTTTCTTGAAGTGATAAAATTATAACAACCAGGTCTACTTAACACCTGTGACTTAACTAATGATTCCCACGAAGTTAAATTGAACTCTCAATTTTGTCAATATCCTTCAGATTCTAAAAACTTGACTGAAGTCACAGGATGAAGCTTTATCATATGTGTTTTTTTAAGATTTTATTTATTTATTTTTAGACAGAGGGGAAGGGAGGGAAAAAGAGAGGAGAGAAACATCAATGTGTGGTTGCCTCTCGTGCACCCCACACTAGGGGCCAGCCCACAACCCAGACATGTGCCCTGACTGGGAATCGAACCAGGGACTCTTTGGGTTGCGGGCCAGTGCTCAATCCACTGAGCCATACCAGCCAAGGCCATATGTGTTCTTTTTATACTTTTGTAACCATAGCCGTACTGATATTAATACTAAAAATCAAATGAATAAGATTGAGCTAGACGGAGTTCTGAAACTAACAAAAGATGAGCTTAGATCTACCAGAATTTGAATCTTCAATTCCAGGAAACTGAGAGAGTTGAAAGATAATGCTTAGAGCAGTAACTCACACCTTCTCTGATTAAGGCTAATTTTAATCTTGGAAACAGGAAATACTAATTTTTGTTTTACTTACGAACACAGATGAGGTTTAAGTAGCTTCTGATGCAGTCTGTACCAATAGGTATCCCTCACCTCCCATACCACCTACATAGCTCTCGGGTAGGAAATTTAAAGTAACATGACTTATTTTAAAAGACATGACACTGTATGGCAAAGCTAAACTCAACTGACTCAAATCTAGGAGGATGAAAGAGAAGTGTATTATGAAGAAAGAGCATGATGCAAATAGTTAAATTAGAACAACTTATGATCCTGGGGCCTTGAAATCATATTGAATGAAAAAAGACATAATAAATATACCGTATTTTTTGGACTGTAAAATGCACCTCCCCACTCCACCCCCAAATTTGGGAGGAATAATGGTTGTTAATGCTGCTATTGACTTCTGTTTACATTTACATTGGTGAATTTTATGTTATTTATGTTATTAAATATTTTACCATGTTTTTTGGTTCAAAATTTTTTTTCTATTTTCCTCTAAAATCTAGGGGAAAAATCTAAACTCTAAAATCACGCCTTATGGTCTGAAAAAAAATATGGTGTTCAGATGTTGAAATCTCCATGTATTTGAAAAATAAAACACATACATCAATAAACACAAGGGGAATACTGTAATCGAAAAGGAGTATTATCTTTGTTGGGTTCTTCGTCTTTTAAAAAGACCATAAACTTTTTTTTCTAATTACAAAAAAGTATGCCAGGACCAGGAAAGGAATGGATCGATTGTTTTAGAGCAGGCGCAATGGTAGTGGTGAGAGCTGCTTTTTTCTTCTAAGACAAATCTTTTAAGATACTTAGCAGTGTACATCTTTCGTTGCTTTGGCAATGAGTGAATTGCTCATTCTAGTGCTTGCATTTAGCACCGGCAAGGTACATAATCTGGGAGTATTTATTGAACTGAATTGAGCTGATCATCTAGTCAAATGTCAGGTCAAGTGAGGGGGAAAACAGTCAAAGCGGTTGTTTATTAAAGTGAATACCTGTTAATGGATAATTATTTGAGTTATAATAGACAGATCTTTATATATCAGCAAGGAGGTGTACTAAGTTCATTCCTATTCAAATTGTCTATGATTTAATGAGTGGTTTCCCATTTAAACACAGCCACTAGTTCACAAAATTACTGGCACAATTGGTCTCAGTGTATTCAACCTGATTAAATATCTTTACAGAAAATAAAAAACAGAAGGCATTCCCTGTCACCTCACTGGGGCTGAAGAATGCATTGAAAAACCCAAACTAATGTCACTTCCCTCACATTAAGAAAACAAATTAGTATTTTTAGATAATATTAAGGGGAAGTGTTATATGAAATTCTTCACTTTCAGGGAAAATTGAACTCTAGATTATATTATTTCTATGATTTCAAATTCATCATATTCGAAACCAGACCCCCACTAATCCAAATCCCAGACTGACTAGTGCTAATGAAACACTGCTTTCACTCTGTCTGTTCTGCACCAGTAAATTACATTCAGCTCATTCCATTACCACTCAGTTCATGGCGGCTTGCCTTCTGCCAACTTTCACCATGCCTCTCTAGCCTCATCCCACACAACCCAAACAATTGTCTTATTATCTTTGGAATTCAGAGAACTTCTGCCCCAGCTACTCTGCTCCATTTCCTTGCCCCTTCCCTGACCTCCCACCAACTCCCCCCCTTAACCTTGGTTTCAAGCACATAAATCACTGAACAAAAATGGGCCCTATGGAAACACTCGGGGCCTGAATTTTCAACTCCTTCCTTTCTCTCTCTGGAAGGTCAGGGCACAGAGGAGATGCTCATTAAACATTGATGGTCGGGGAATTTATACCAGGAGAAATTATACTATGGGTTCAACTGTATCCCTCAGGAAACCACAATCTCTGAAATTTAACTACATGGAGCAAGGCCTTGTACTCAATAATATTTAGTGGTTTTTTACACTTTTCTAAAAATATTTAAGGTTTCCCAGTATTACCTCAGTAATTCCTATGGCATTATTGTAGCATGCCTCAAGGGGCAAAGGAATACAATGTTCTTGTCAGAGGTTCCAAATACCTTCCGCTTACTTCTTCGGGGACCAGGTACCCATCCTGCAGCCAGGGCTCATAGCTGAGTCCCTCACTGGGAACTGCACTTAGCAACTGCAGGAGAGTATCTTGCTCAAGATTATACCCTCTTCCCCGGGCTTGACCACTGCCAGTGACTGCCTGGTGTGGGAATTGAAAAACCTCGATTTGTGACTCAATTTTAAACAGTTTGAAGGACCAGGAGGATTTGCTAAAGCCTCACTTGCAACCATATTTCAACCAGTTTCTCCCTCTGACTTAGAAGCAGCTAAATCTTCTGTTTCCCAGGAACGCAATAGAACACATCTGTCTTCTCCACTAGCCCATAAGCGTTTGATGGCAAGAACTGTATTTAACACTTTCAGCCTGTGTTAAGCCACAACCCTTACAATAGATGGGGCCCTCAAACAGGATTCTGTATTCACTCACATGGCATTAATCAATCAAAACCCACATTGGAAGGAGTGATTCTGCCAACTTAATACAATCAAAGGACAGTGGTTACCAAGGGCAAGCATAAGCCACACTTGCTAAACAGCAGTCATCTGGTTATTGTGGCAGCACCAGGATTTCAGCATAGGAGAGTCTTAGCCTCTGCCCTTTTAGTGGAAAAGGACTTCCAAGTTGAAAGCTGAAGATGAGTTGATAGGGCAGTTTGGAGAATGTGGAGGAAAGCATCCAATATCCATAATAAAACATGGTAGGGAAGGGAAGCAAACCTTACTGACAGACAGACAGACAGAGGGTTCTGCTGATGCTCTCCGAAGGCACACCTTGGTGCACCCACGGACCTCAACCATTTTCTCAAGGTAAATATTCCTTTGCTCCATTCCACCATTGAATCAGAATCTTTAGGGCAAAGGGGGTGAATTTTTGACAACGAGGCTGTGTTCCTTGTTCTTTTAGCTGATTCCTAATGATCATACGTGTAATATTTAGCTTGTGCCTGAGCAAACCGCATTCCTTCTCATTTTATCCTCCATGTTTGGCCATGGCCCAGCTTCCTAGAATTTTCAATATGTAGTGATCAGAAAAAATACCCAAAAAACTCCCAATCTCTATTGCTCTCTTTTCTTCTACTTTTTAGAAATGTACGTAAAGTATTTGATGAGAGAAAGAATTTTTATCTTTGGTAGAATGAGTTTTTTTTTAATTTTAGGAAGCTCAATTTATGATTTCCCTCTACAATGGAAAATTGTTATAATTATTGGTAGTTAACAGAAGCCTTCACACTTGCTAGGAATGAATCTATACTATACTCTAAAGCATTATTCTTTTTCCATATGACCACAAAAACCCATTTTGGAATTTATATTTCCATTTTGCCATTAAGTTATATAGCAAAGACTTTCCTTTTTCTTTTTCTCCCCAGATTCCTTTCCCATCTTGCCCTACCTCCCGAATGAATTGCCGCCCTTGGGTCACACTTTGCTGTTGCCATCACTTGAAGAAAGAAACCTTACACATCCTCAGTGAAGAGTTACATTTAAACTACAGCATTTTTCCTAGGGGCTGGGGGCAACTTTTTAATACTACCAAGCAGAGAGAGTTGGAATGGATAGATCCCATGATAAAATGCTGCCTTCTGCTTTTAAAAACACGCACGCAATAGCTGGCCTTAAACTTTGGCCTCTGTATTTATGTAGCACTAGTGACAGTGGTTTAGTCTTAGAAAGCGAGAAAGAAGACAGGGAATGAAGAGTGCCCCTGATGGCGGTTTGAGAACAGGGGTTCAACACGAAGACATTTGGAGTGAAGATGGGATTCAGGAGTCCTTGGGACATTCAGAAAACTAGGAATGAAACATACCCTGGAGATACAGACTCATTTGTTCCTCTTCTTCCTAAGGTATAAATATGAGCAGATCATAAAATGATCTGTTTTCCTTATGCCCATGAAACCCCGTTCCATTGGTGCCAGTGTCACCATCTTATATTCAGCATCACCTTCTGCATCCTCTGGGTAAAGTAGAACGTCAGCTCTTCTCTAAGCATGCTCTCTCTGTTCCTGCTTACAGTATCTTTGTCCTTGGTCTCCGATCCACCTGGATTGTTAGATGTTCTCCATGCCAATGGGAAACCCTGCAAAGTCTAATGTAAACCTCAGCTCCTTTAACAAGCGTATCCTAATACATCCAAGTGCATGTGATCTGACCCTTTCCTGAGTTTGTGCCATGCTTGACACCTCTCTTAGAGGTACCCATAGTCGACTATCTTGAATTATAATTATATGTGAGGTGTTTAATCACCACTTATCCCTAACTAACCATCTTTGGACCTAGATATGTGGTATCACTCACCCCTATATCCCTTGCAGGCCCTGTTAGAGCAGGCACCTTGCACACCAAAGGCCCTCAAACATCTGTGGTGGGAGTGGAAGGAAGGGAGAAGGGAAAGAGGAGAAGCCAGTGGAAAGAAGGAGGGAGGGAATAAAGAAGAAAGGGCCCACCATTTTTCCTCTGTCAGTCCGTTTGTAGGTTACAAATTACCTAATATTAATCCTCTCTCCTTTATTATTCAATTTTCCTTTTCTCTTTTCCTAAATCTGCAGCTTTGTCTGAATTTATAATGCAGCATAGGTTAGGACAATGCTAACCTAAAACTGATCTGCTATCATTAAATGCTTAGGCATCTGGTCATTTAAGAGTGATGTACCAACCCTGCTGGTGTAGCTCAGTGGATGGAGTACCACCCTGTAAACCAAAGGGTCGCTGGTTCGATTCCCAGTCAGGGCACATGCCTGGGTTGCGGGCCACATCTGCAGCAGGGGGCGTGCAAGAGGCGACCACACATTGATGTTTCTCTCCCTCTCTTTCTCCCTTCCTCTCTAAAACTCAATAAATAAAATCTTAAAAAATAGGGTAATGTACCAGTGACCTACTATATGCCCCCCACCATGCTGGGCACTAGAAATACAAACTAGACAGGCACTGGCCTCCTAGAGCTAAGCACTGAGCATTCACTTCTTGGGATGAACATACCCGCTGACATGAACAGCTTGCTCTGTGACTGTGTTATTATGGGCCCTGTAGGACAACCCCAACAAGGGAAAGCAGCAGAGTTGGCAACCCCTAGAGACCCCTTGAATGCATTTCCTTTGCACACTGTGGAGCCGGGAGCCTCTTGAGTGCCATTCAGGGGTTATGTCGTGGTGAGAACAATTAGAGGCTTTAACGGGGGGTATTCAAAAACCAAGCACTGAGAGCCACCACATTCATTTGTTACACTCAAATTTTCTCCCTTGGCCACATGAAGCTTTCTGTGTACACAAAATACCTGCTACCACTCTAAGCCTCTCAGTTTTCCATCTTTACTGCTGTGCTTAGCTCCCCTGGCTGTTTTCCTCCTGAAATTAAAGTTAGTGAAGAGGCTGGAAACATCACGTTCACAGTCAGGGTCATTTCTTCAAACAGGGATGTGAGGCAGCTGTCAGTCCAATAAGATTAAAGGGCACTACAAGATTGGACCAGAATAAAAAGTATGTCCTCCCCAACCCCTGTTCACCTTATTATGAAAAATGCATGGTACTTAAGCTATTTCCTCTGGGTCAGAAAACTAATTAATGGCATGTTTTCCTCAAATTTCAAAAGCGGGGAGGCTGTGATTTTGAACTTTTTCCTGTAGCGTGTTAACAGTGACTCCTACATTTAAAATCACACACACAACTCTATCTCCTTCATTTGGGAGCTGGTGGTGGTGACTTGGCAGACCTTACAAAAATAATACTGTTAATAATGATGCATTATTCCCAGACTGGTTCATTATTGTCCGTGGGTGCAGAGTGATGCTGTTGATGAGGAAGTGAAACATGAAATCCCATTTCTTCGAAGTGGGATAAAACATGACTAAAACATATTTTGATAAGACCCCTTGGTGGATGTACTTGAGAAGCGAGAAGGCAGCGTGCAACACTGAGACTGCGGCGTGGGCCCTAAATGCCGGGGCTGTCCAGGTTGCAGGTGCAGGAAAGTCAGGCCAAAGGAGGGACTCCGAAGAAGAGCAGCTCCCAGCAGGTGGGGAGATACAAAGCTACTGGGAAAGAGGACAGTATGGAAAATTCTAGGAGGCCCCACCGGTTACCTATTTTCCCAGCTCTCCCTGTGTGGTGTCTCCAGAGATCAAATGAGGTCAAGAAGGGCACAGTGTGCATAAAAGAGACATACAGTCCGCCAACACCACGTGAGTGATCACAAGGCAATATAGCAAGAGGCCGAAGGATTAGATACACTAAAATTAACCTGAACAGGAAGAACTGCTCTGTAACTAAAATACTCCACAGAGAACTTGTATTAGATCAGGAATCAGGAATCACACATCATGGGAGAGCCAACAAATTGTGAGATGTTGTGAACCTAATGGCATTCCCTTCATCCAAAATTTCTGTGGGAGCTAAAATGCCATAACGGGGTGTCCTTTACTTCTGCACCATATGTAATTTCATTAGCTTCTTATGAGGCCACTGTTATCACCTCAGGCTACATTTATACAATTCCTTTTCATTCTGACTACAATAAAAAAATAACATTTACTTTGTCTTTTAAAATGCAATTATTTCATAATATTAGACAAGTTTACATTATAATAGTGGAATCTTAAAATTGGAATGCAAATTTACCTGTGTTGCAACTTTGAATGTATGTCCCTAGAAAATTAGACACTCTGAGTCTATCCATCCAAAACCCAATTCCTTTGTTCCACATCCCACCACCATAAGCAGTCACCTTTCATTTTGTATTTAAGATAAACGTGACTCATGTGCACGTACAATACAAGTATTTTGGCTCTAGATACATAAGCTTTCAGTTGGCCAAGACTGCAGCAGTTACTTCGAGGGACCCAGAATCTGTATCTATCAAACTTTCTGTGTGGATAAACAGTGTATTTCAAAGATGTAAGTGGAACCTCTTGTGACTATACACAATTAATTTTTAAAAGAATGATCATACTCATAATCATTTATTATCATGCATTTTCTCAATCAGCTGATACTGAAAGCACATCTATGATTAAGTGAGCTTCCAAAATTTTTAATTAAAAAGGGGAATTTTAGACCAGAAAATGACGAAGATCACTATACTAGGGAATAATTGTATTGCATGTAAATGTTGATAGGGTAAGAACCTACCAATTAACTCACTTTGCTCAGGCCATGAGAAAATAAACCACTATGAATAATTGTATCATTTTTCATACAGTGATTTATTACAATTCACATAAAGTATGAGCTACATAATTAACAAACATACTGAAAGAGTAAAAGTCTATAATTACGTGATCACAATTCACAGTCCATTTCATTTTGTTGGTGAGACCAAACTCCACACACAATTTCCTGACTTAGGACATTATTACAAAATACAGCCTAATTTTACTGTTAAATATACATTCTTAAACATGCAGAACTTGTGTGAATGAAGTAGCTCATCTAGTACCATTTATTGTATTTCATGTATATGGATATAGTAACCACAACACACCCTTTGAATAGTCTGTTATGAAAAAGGTTACTTTTGTTTTAACATGAAAACAGGGAACAGCGGATTCTCAGAAGCAAAATATGAAAGTACTTTGGTTTCTCCCTCTGCTTTATACACAGTTCACTGCTT
Source organism: Phyllostomus discolor (assembly GCF_004126475.2). Classification (NCBI taxonomy): domain Eukaryota; kingdom Metazoa; phylum Chordata; class Mammalia; order Chiroptera; family Phyllostomidae; genus Phyllostomus; species Phyllostomus discolor. Next base: position 14,205,087 of record NC_050198.1, on the reverse strand, counting down.
GGCAATTTCAGATAGTGTGATAAGAAAGCAAAACCAGGCTGGTCAGTCATCCTTTCTCTAAAGCTAAAAGCCTTAGGAGTCTTTGAGTTTTGGCACCTGAATATTGTTTCTACACAGAGGGACCAAAAAGAGTGTCAATTAAGGATCTCTCACGGTAAGCCAGTGGTCAGGGTAAACAGCAATGGTATGTCCATTGAGCCATGTGCTTGGCCCGTAATGGAACGCTATCTGCAGTCTAACGGTCTCTAGGGTGGCATTCTCTGGGTGAAAATTAAAAGCATACTTGTAAGGTGATTAGCAGAATTTGTCAAATAAACAAGCCTGTCTACATTCCTACAATATTCTTTTGTAAATCTGCTAGAGCAAGTCTAAAGCATTTCCATGAGACATAAGGAATGTGCCTTTTTAAAACACAGGAAACAAAGAAAATGTTTGCTATTTAAAAGCATCAGTGAAGTCTCATGAACGGGCATGTGCCAAATGTTCAGGCATTTATCTGAAACAAAGAAATATTGGGGATTCTTACAGGAAAATGCAAGACACTGGCAAGTTAGGAAGAGGAGAATGCTGTGTAGCAGGAAAGTTCTTTAAGTGCACATAGACCTACTTTTATTTACAGCATTAATTTTCCTCTTTCCCATCCTGCCTTAACTAAAATATAAAAACTTACTTTTTCTCATAAGTATCCAGTCACTTAAAAACATGTATGGCAGGTCACATCACTAACTACGCCCTCCTCATACGTGGCGATGTATTTATGTTAAGACCCGAGAACATTAAAGAAATGCAGGGCTAATAGTGACACATGGGGGATTGCTTCCCCCTAAAGAACGTTAGCAATTATTGCAGCTAGCAAATTCCAAAACAGAACTATCATCTTTACATCCTTATGTCCTCTAATACACTTAGCATTCAAACCCATGGTGTTAATAAAGTGACAAATGAGAGTAGCTTTTTGGTCAACTGACCCATTTTAAACGGTAGCATCAAGTCTGTCTGTGAACATTTGTTCGTGCGCTCTTGTCACCCCAAACGGAAACACCTAAATACTCAGGAGCACTTAAAAACAATCAGCTGAAGACACTCTCTCACATACAAAAACCCTTAGTTACCATTCTTGAAATGTTATTCAAAAACAACTTCTTTCAGGTACGGAAGACAACTCTATTCTCATCTGAGTGCTGCTGAAAAAACTGAGTACTGACAAAGTTAGCAACCAAACCTTTTCATTTGTCTGTGTTGCTTACTCACTGAACAATATTACCTACCAGCTACTGTAACCAGTACTAGAAAGCGGCTATAAAGATGTACAATAAGGGCATGAGGAAAAAATGTACTGCTCAATTCATACAACTTTGGGGAACCCTTAATAATCATCATTCCAGATATCTAAGGCATTGCGTGATGGTAAGTCCTTAGACACATATCTTGTCTCTTTAGTGCAATGTGTAACTGTTGTGTGTGTGTGTGTTTTTTAATGATTATTTTGAACACAGAGAGATAAAATGCAGGGTCAGAAGTCACACGGCTGGTAACTGCCGGAGCCTGCAGTGTGTGTCTCAGGCCCTCTGACTCAGCCCAGGGTTCCACAATGCCTGGATGTCTCAGAGCTGAACTCCTTCCTCTTTGCGATTCCTGATACAACTAATGGAAACAGGATTGGAATATAATAAGAAAAATGCTGACATGGCCTTATCAACAACTGCCCAAATGGTGGCCTTATAATTATGCTTCGCAAGTTGAGCATTAGCAGAAAACTTGCTACTTTTAAGTCTTATTAATCAACCCTTGGGTGTTGTGGTTGCCACAGATGATAGAGTAGCCTGTTTTATAAAAACAGGAGATTTGCCAAACACCAAAGGTTAGATCTGTTGTAAGACAAAGTATGTCCCAAACACATCAGTGTGTAATAGATGAAAAGATTCTAAAGTATAAATCTTAAATCAGTCCTCAAAGTTCAGCTCTTAAAAGATGATTTTTCACCTGTCATTTTAACAATAACATGAATTTTTCACATATGTTACAAACATAATAAAAAAAACTCCTTTTCAATGTTTTCTGTAGTTTTAGGGATACTCTGATTACTTGTCAGCTAAATCTGATTTTGCTGAAACAACTGGTCAGGAGACAAATTTAGTACTTTCTATATATATATATATATAAGTAGAATTTCTTCTATTTTCCCAAATATTTTCTAATCTAACTACATAACCTGGGCTGACAAAATGGCAATAAAATAGAGAAATACATATCATATTTGAAGTTGTTTACTGCCTTCATGTTTAAATGCTTTCTTATTACGCACAGCTTTTTTATTATTGATTTGTAGGATACCTAAGAAAAATGCCATGAGCTGCCTCAGTTACATAATCTTCTCCAAAAGAAAGTAACAGGTTACAAAGTGCCATTAAAATGATTGCAATTATCTTTTCTAGCGTGAATATGTGCAGTCTTCAATGAAAAAGATAGCATGACAGGTGTATATGTGTATGTATGTTTCATGGTCAGTGTCATTTTTTAGAGACACTTCTTTTCTAATATTATTCTCATCCACCACTGAACTTATAAAGCCTCTAGAAGGTGCCATTTTGGTAACATACGTGTGGCTTATGTCAGAAAACAACTAAGTCATTTATAAAATATTAAAAGAAGGAGTGCAGGAAAAATCACAACAGACCCTATTTCTGCACATAGTTGCAGACTAACAGCATGGAAGCAGATGTAGTGTTACCCTGACCCCTGAAGGAAGGAATCAGGAGTTAACTTCACATCCAATTTTCCCCACAATATGAACACCAAACCTCCAAATCCACTGGTACCACGTATCAGGGTTTGGGGCATGTCCTGCCGAAATAAGAAAGTCGCCTCAAATACCGGAGCTCAAAATTTCATTCCACCGTTCCACCACTCCGATTCGGGGTGAGCAGACCTTTTCAAAGTTACTTAGTGAATATCTAGATCCTGCACCAGGCTCCATAGGAAAAACCTTAAGAATCATCATCTCATCTCCACGATGAGAGAGAAAAAAAAGTCATCTCACCTTTTCGGTAAAATAAATGCAATGGGAAATCACAGAACTAGGTGAGAAGAGAAAGTGATTTGATTCAACAGGGTTAAGATTTTAGCAGAGTTTCATTTTGAGGGAACATATAATCTATTGAGGGAAAAATAGATCCTAAACCAGCAGAAGGCCAAAAGGAACTGATGTGTGTCTTCTTTTCAAGAAAATCACAGCTCCAAATAAACCATCAGGAAAAATGACATTTTGTTCTGCAGTATTCCTTTCTCTGTACAGTAAGCACAGTACAGGTATCTCATCTCATGGTAAAAGTCACAGGCAGCTGCAACACGTCCTTTAAGCCATCTCAATAAGTAGAACTTGAAAATGGACTGCTCTTTATTTCAGGGATTTTTATTAATAATGAATTCATTGCCATTTATTTCCTTTTAATTTTCACAGGATATCATTACCTTCGAAGGTTTTTACTTCTCTTCTCCCAGAGGGTTAAAATGGCCCAGAAACGGGTTGTCAAGGCAAAGAGAGAGGTACCAAACACTCACTTCTGACACACTGTGGAGGCAATCGTTTTTATTGAGGGAACCACCAGACTGAAATCTGCATCAAACTCTAGCAGGAAGCATGCAAGCGAGGACCCCAAATAGTCATTCCGTTCAGTCTTCATTTCAATGGGTTTAACTTTCTACTCAGTTGGGGTCACATATTTCAACCATAGGGTACAGAACTATGACCTTGGCTGGGATCATCAGTCCCAATTACTCAATGGGGCACTTGTGAAACATTGCAGACACTCATTTGGACTCTCCACGGGTGTCGTTGAAATTGCTCCTGCCCAGCCATAAAGCTTACATGATCAGCTGTCTCTCACAAACTCACTATGAGAACTCATGCTAAATTCGCCACAGAGATCAGGGTTTACAGGACCCTTGGAGCTAATCTCCTATCGGCCCTCCTCCTCCTCCTTCTGCGTTAGCTGTTACAAGCCCTCAAAAGTTAACAGGGTGATGGAGCCTCTCTCTATACAATCATTTCATCTCACTATCGTTGACTGAAGCTCACTGATGTAATGAAGTTACATAATCACCGATTATGCACGACTTCCATCTATCTTCCTACATATCCACATATCTTCTCCCCTCCCTTTGAGATCAATCTACCAGGTGAGATTTATAACACATGTAAATGCTCCATTCTCTCATCATAGGTACTGAATATGGGACTTTAGCATTGCAGTACGGTGCACTGAACCACGTCATCAATATTGATTTTTTTTATCCCATTTCCCAGGCAGAATATGTTGAAGCATCCTTCATGCTCTAGTCTCTAACTTTTTACCGAAAGGGTAAAATAGATGTGGCAGATAGGACGCATCCTCAACTTAAGGTTAAGGGAAGTGTGTAATTGCCTGCATCTCCAAAGCTGGCTGCATTGCAATAAAAGGATGCTTTCTGGTTCCAGACCTTGGACTCCTCTGCACGTGGGTCATAGCTTCAGCTATTTAAGGTATTGGAGAAATAATTATATTATGGGGCAATTGAACTTGAGGAAGAAAGCATTATGGTGACATTTAAAATAATATTGCACTATTCTTTTTGGTCATCCCCTTCAGCTTTTTCTTTGCTTTTTCATTCTGAACAATAATCCGGTGGATAAAAAAGTAACCTAGGGTACTCAATAATCTCCAGTAATCACAACCCAGAGGACAATTAACAATGATTATCACCTTAAAGTTTAAGAACTTGACAAGTGGGAAGTCCCTGGTCCCATTGCGGCTGTGAAATGCAGCAGAATGCTGCACTGAGTTGAAAACATATTTCTTTTAATGAATAAAGAGTAGCTCGTTTCATTTTAAATAGGGCTCTTCAGTAAGTGTTCCTTTCTCTGCTGTTACCTCTTCCAGAACACAGGAGCCACAAATATTGCATCCAAACAAAAGAGTGACTACCCAGAATTAATTCAAGACACTCTTCCATATCAAAATAATTGGAGGTGGGAAGTGATGCTTTATTTTCAATTACACTCAAAATACAGACCACACACACACACACACATGCACACACACACACACACACACACACACCCAACTGCAGTTATTCCATTCAGTGCCAATAACGGCCACATCACAGCCATCAGTGCGATGCAGCAATCATCCAAGTCACCCATTCCCATTACAAACGCCCAAGTTTGCTCACGCCACTGATGGGTTTGCATATATAAAATGACCTTACCCACAACAGTCTTCCAAATTTTTCTCCTCTGGATATCAGTCGGTAAGGTAATTGCTGGTCATCACAATGCGTATTCAGAAAAATCCACGTTTTACTCCTGTGTTCTTTTTCTTGTTTTTGCTAGCAATTAATACCGTGAACAAGATACCCATTCACAAATGCCAAGTTCACCATAAAAGCAGATAATTCCATACAGCTCTTCCCTACAAGACTGCCTCCAGTTAGTTCTCAAAGTGCCCGATTGTTTGGCGAAGATACAATCCAGGTGCAGAGCAGGGGAGGAAAACGAAAGACTGGGAGAAAAAAAGAAGAGGCAGATAGAAAAGGAGAGACTGAGAGAGGAGAGAGCAGAAAAGAGGTAATAATTTTTTTTAAATAAAAAAAAAGAAGGAAGGAAGGAAAAAGGCCAGTAAGTAAGGAAGTCTGTGAGCTCTATGACAGGAACCGGAGTCTTGCAAATCTTTCGTGTGCATGTAGCCTTTCAGATCTTCTTGGTCCCCAAGTAAAATTTCCAGATCCGGGATGCAGCCATAAGAAAGAATCCTATGTATATTTCACAAGTATCCCGCAATAACAGATCCAACGGGGTTTTCCTTGTACAGTACTGCTATGTGAAAGCACACAACCCCTGCTGTTTGGGAAGGTGTCTCCTGGGTCCTAGCTCTCTTCGGCAGCCCCCAAAAATGATTTTTCAAAAAAGAGTGAAGGAGGAAAAAGCAGCTTTGCGTTTGCCTTGAATGATGCTAATCCTGAGCGAAAACGACAAGCAAACCACGAATACCACAAGATCTTGATAAATAGCCACAATCCACTCAGAATATCCCAGGGAAGAAGCGAAAACAAGAAAAAGAAACTGCAATGCATAAATGATTCCAGTGTTTCTACAAGATCGGTTCATTTGATTGAATGCATTCTCTGGTTTGCTGCAAGTCATAAAGAGGATAGTGTTACTGCCACCCAATGGATATTTTAGTACTAGCCAATCCAGAGAATGCCATCGCTTCGCGAGTTTTAGTTTTCAGAAGATTGAAGAGGAAGGAGGGTGGTAGCCTGGGATTCTTTTGGAAAGGACCCTGAGAGGCCTTGAATGATTAGAATCTGTCCTTCCAGGCAAGAGTGGACCAGCACATGTGGACGCTCCCAGTTTTGTGTTAGCCACCTTAAAATTACAGTTCCATCTCTCTAGGAAGCAGAAAGGTACACAGAGCGATGCCAAAACTGACATGCTCATGGTAACCCCCTTTTCACCTCTCTTTAGAGCAGATTTATTACTGTGCATGATCAAGATATTCTCTCTCTCTCTCTCTCTCTCTCTCTCTCTCTCTCTCTCTCTCTCTCTCTCTCTCTCCACTCCCCTCCCTCCCTCTCTCGTATTCTCAATTTTACTTTAAGCCGGATTTCAAAAGGGAGCGGAATGGAGGTGGGGGGCTGCTCCAAACCTCAGGTGGCAAGGTGATAATTGTTTCTAACGGGCAGTTTTGCAAAGTGCTTTCATCCGTATTTGTATGTAAACTGTGAGTCCCTCCGGTAGAAACCCCTCTATATAGCTGCTCTTTCAGTTTGGGGAGTAGCAGAATCTTCCCTAAGTGAATGGGACTTGGGAAAAGGGTATTTAGGGTGCTTGTAAAGGCTCTCTTTAGCAGGGGGTGAGGGGTGGGATATGGGGGCGCAGAGAGGAGGCGATTGGAGAGGATCCCCCTCCCATCCACCCTGTAACAGAGTACGCTGCAGGATTCTGAGATGGAGTCCTGAGGGGGAAAAAAGGACCAAGTAGGTACTGGTCAAATACCAAGTATTTGCTTAGTTTAAGGTCCTAGCCCTTTATAGTTCCTTGGGATAATAGAATACTACATGAAATTCTGTACTTCTCAAACTTGAACGTATGCATAATCATCCGGGTGTCTTGTTAAACTACAGATTCTGATTCAGTACATCTGGAGTGAGGCCCGTCAGCCTGCATTTATAATAAGCTGGTCCATGGACCACACTTGGAGTAGCAAGACTCTAGGGAAGTGTCAATATTGACGCCGCCAGTGTTAGGTTCTGATGATGCCGTGGGCCTTATGGTTAAACAACTCAGAGACCCTTTCCAACCCCCCCCCCATCTTTCCACTCTTCCGCCTCTCCCATGCACCACTTAGAGCCCCCATTCTAGAAAACTTTAACCCACTCTCCAGCGTAGCCCACATACTTTTGTAATGTAAGCCTTAACAGAATAAACCCAAATTAGAAAAGTAACTAGATAAAGCAGGCTTGGCCCTAGACAACTGTATCTTTACTTCATTTGGGGGAGTAAAAACCAATCTAAGATAAACGAGACACTGGCAAATACTTGGGAAAATGCAAGCTGAACTAACACAAGCTAAACTCAGGGCGCTGGTGAGACTGATTGGGGGCTGGGAGACTGGAAACGGAGGTCAACCTGTTTTTCTAAGGAAGGAGCTGTTATGTCAAACTTTCCAATCCAAGCTGAGGAAAGACCTGGTTAAAGTGTGTAGCAAGACTTACAAGGTTTCTCCTTAGAGGGAACTCACCCAGACTAACCTCCGTGATGGCGGTTCTCTTGTCCCTGCTCCACCTCCACATGCTCTAACCCAAAGCAAACTCAGGAACAGAGTTCAAGGGGAAAATATATAGTCTCTTCTCAGGGCAGGAACTCCCCATTTCAACCCCTATCTCAGTCCCTCAGTTGATCCATTTAAATGAAGAACTAGACCTCAATCAAACTAAGAGGGGAACATAATTAACAAATTTAATTGCTTCAAGCAAAGTTTAGAAGTTAAAGTCCTGGACTGTAGGCTCAGATCCTAGATTTATATCTCATGTCTACTAAAGTAGCCATAATTCCCCGGGGGGGAATTGCTTTAATTTCTCACGATCTCAGTTTCCTTGTCTGTAAAATGACAGGTGGAAATGAACCTGTTGCCAAGGTCCACCCCAGCTCCTTGTGGTACAAAAACCACGTCTTCTGTATGTGCCAGGCTTCTGCCAGTCAGTTTGTCACTCTACCCAGTTCTAATGATTACCTTCACATGGGCTGCATGCAGAAGAGTATACAGAAGGTTTGCAAAGTGTGTTAAAGACACAGGTGAACATTTGACCATTTCAATCCTATTGCAAAGGATGATTTAGAACACTTTCTCTTTGGATCAGGAAGGCAAAGTGGTTTGTTTGAAATCGAGGTGAAGCATTGTCTATTCCTGGATTTTACAGAGCCAACTGTGGGCCTCGCTGTTTGTTGCCATGGGATCCTCTTTGTGCGAACTGTCTTGAACTGTGTGGGAACATTTTCCTCTTGCCTCCCTTCAGTTCTCTCTCTAACTCCTCGGAAGATATGTGTCAGAACAAAATGTAGCTGCATTATTGCCAATTAAGATTAACAGCAGCTGCAAGGTGCATCTAATTAAGAATTTTAATTACTTCCCTAAATTCTCATTTGCAGATGTTTAGAGCATTAAATGAAGTATTGTGATTTTATGGTACAATCTGAATAAAACTGACCTCCCTCCAAAGGGGGGTAAAAAAATTGCACAACTCAATGATGATTGTAAAAAAAGGCTTTGACATAGGAAGTATAATATATACCTTGGCACACTATTTGAGAATGAGTGACAATACATTTGGGGTGAAAAAAAATAGTGAGCATATCTATAAATATGCCTATTTTTTCATAAAGGGGCAAATAGGTCCCAAAACACTGCAGAAATTAATAATTTACTATTTAATAAGAATCCGTGCGTGTCAGATAGTTCTCAAATGCTCTGTTCTTTTTCTTTTCCAGTAATGGGATAGTTAACAGTAAGTTTGGTGCAGCAGTATGGGGATTGTAGGCTACAATCCAAAGCATTATGGGGTTTGTAGTAAAAACTGGCTTCAGATCAATTCAATGCTTCTAGCTTAACTCAGTAGAAGGAACTACTGTTTTATTTCCTAATCATGAAAAAGAAGAATGTCAAGATATTTTAAATAAGGCATTCATTTCCACGAAACAAAGTTGGTATTGCTGGGAGTATAAAATTGGAGTTTGAACTGCAATAATATTCTGACTGAAACGGACAATACAATAACATCTGCTTTATAAGCCACACATAACCTGAGAGACCTATTTCTAAACATTACTATCCTTTACCTAAGGTTTCAAAATCACTTTCATTGTTTTAGTAGTAAAAAGTGAGAAAACACAAGGTTTTGTATTTATGAAAGAGAATTGTGAACACAGGAAGTGAACTCCAATTCTTATGAGTCCACCTTTAACTATCGGTAGCCTGCATTTAATTTTCCACATTTCACATCATTCCTCAGTGAAATAAATTAAGAGTTGTATTTAATCTACCTTTTAAGATGTTTTGTTATACAAAAATACTCTGGATATTCAGAGCAGCTCCTTTTGTAAATGAAATCCATACAGCTAAAATACCTAAAAAATATGTGTAGCATGGGATATTTCACTCCGTTTAAAGTTAATTAGTTATGAAAATGTATAAATTAAGCACTTAAAATTCAGTTCCTCTTTTGTATGCAGATTATTATGCAGATAAGTAAATACATAATTTATAGAGGCTTTGATTTAACTCTGTCGGCAATTTATTTCAAAGTTCATCAAACATTTTCTGGATCATATGAATTCAAACTCTAGGTCCCCAATAATGTTCTATGAAATCAGTTCCCCTTTTGTTATAAAAGGCTAAAATATGTCTCTTCAAAGTCTCTTCCACCTGTGAAAGTCCTCATTATCATGCTAAGTTACTTAGGAAGTATTTTATACCTAAGGTTGCTTACTTTTCTCTTTCTATACTTAAAGAGGTGTCCATCCACAAAGGGACAGCCCTAAAGCGAAAAAATACTATTACAGACATGAATAAACACAAAATCAAAAGCCCTTCATTTTCCGGCCTTTTGCCGGCAACATTCACTTGAACCCACTGCCTCATATTGTCAAATGATGTACAGACAAAGATGAGCGTTTCAGCAAAATTCCACCATAAAGTTCAAAAATAATAAAAAGTGCCATGAAAAAGCAAACAGCAACAGGAAAGAAAAATGTCATGCCTGCTTTTCTTTCAGATTTCTTAGTTTTGAATCATAAAAAATATACAAATATATATCTTCTTGAATGCAGTTTACATTATTGTTCATACTGTGAATATTTCTTTTATGGTCATAAAAATAAAAGCAATGCCCCAAATGAAACACTATGTACATAAGCGATGCAAATGCATCCCCGGTGGAAAGCCGGCTGGCTGCTGGTGGGAGGGTATATTTATACAGTGCCTTTCATTTGGAAGGTTCCCAAAATGATTTGCAAACTGTATATAAAGGAATTGCTCACCATGGAAATTCACCCACTTCCAGGAGAGAATGCAGGAGTCATTCCATGCTGACAACTAGTTTAAATAAAACCACAGAACAACATATCAGGTAGCTAAAATTGTAAATGATTCAGGAAATGTGCATTGAAAACCCACTATGTGCCAGGCACAGTTCAAGGTACCGAAGATATAATTGTAACTATATCCAGTCCTGTTTCCCGCTCTCCTAAAGCTTATGTTTTATTGAAATCTGACCAGAACTCAGCAGTTAAAATCCGCATTTCTTGGTAAATATCTGACTTCTGCATATGGTTCTACTGAAACAGACCACGTGCTATTTTTATATATATTTATACCAGACTTCGTGATATCCAGGATGAATTACCTGTGGCAATGTATTCTACTTCAAATTGATCACACATGCAAAAAGAAAAAAAGAAGCTTCAGCTATTATGGTTGAAGCAGCTAAAATGACAATAACATTTCCTGCAGTGAATGATTTGGAATAGATAGGGCACAATTAAAAGTCTTCCCCGGTTTGGTAAATTAAATGAAATGGTTTTGCTGTATATGCGATGAGGTCTGTCCAAAAGGTATCCAGCAGCCATGTAATATGAAAAACAGAGACATTAATTGAAGAAGATACAAGATATATTGTACACAGGACAATGACGCCTCAGTCCCCTTCAAAGTAGGCACCTCGGGACCTCACACAGTTCTCCCAATCACAATCAGCTGCCCCCTTGTATTATCCTGAATCTCATTGATGGTCTGAAATCTCTTCCCTTTCAAAGGTGATTTGAATTTTGGGAAAAGCCAGAAGGCACAGGTTGCCAAATCTGGGCCGTAGCAGGGCTGAGTCACCTGGGTGATTTGATGTTTCACCAAAATACTCTGCACGAGATGCAATGCCTGAGTGGGCACATTGTCATGACGAAGCTGCCAATCACCACTTGTCAGTAGATTTGTTCCTCTACTCACTAGTCATTTTGAATGCGATGGCCACACAGTACACAGGTTCACTCAATGGCTTCTGCTCTCACTGACTAGTACAGTGAAGGCATCATGGTTCACACATGCGCATTTCAATCCACTCTCCTTGGTTGCCAGGTTACATCGATGTTGTGCAAACTGTTCTCATTATATTAACAATGGCTGGACTTTTTCCAGACAGACCTCATACATGAAAGACCACTCCCACCACAGAGATTCAGGGCACTTCATGGTACCTAAGGTATATAAAATAATTTACTGAAGGATAAGAGCAGCATGAGCTAATGTTTAGAGCATAAAATATGGAAGCAAATACCAACGTGTCTTCAATTTACTAGATTTATAAAATTTTCCAAGTAGAACAGGGAAAAAAGGGTCAAGTAGGCATTGCCCAAGTTCACCCATACCCCCCGAAGTTCTAGCTTTGTGTGCTCACAGTTCCACTCCCTGCTCTGTGCTTTGCATCTGTAGGCCAGCAACTGGATGGTCTTTTAACTACTGCTTTTGGGCTGCTGGTGCAGCTTGACTTGCATGTGATGAGAGCTACAAGTGCCTGGAGCTGACAACTCTCTGACACCTTAGCCAATGACTAATGATATAAGAATATGAAACCCGTGCATAATTTACACTCCAGAGGTCCCCTATGGAATTAGACTGAAGCTGGGGCTTTTCTTGTAATCATACCCTTGCTTGGTGTCTGGAAACCTAACAGAGGGTAACAAAAAATAATCATAGGGATCCCATCTCCGGCTTTTAAACAGTCAACCTGTATAACTAGAAACAGATCATTCATTCATTTATCCATTTGTTTAGGGCTTATCCATTACATACTGTGTACCAGTCAGTGCTGGGTATAGAGGCTCTAGGAATGAATGAAGCACCATCCCTGTCTTAAGGAGCTCAAGTCTAGCAGTAGAAAGAGCCGCATGCACAGGTGCACATTTATACAATGTGATGAGTTCTGTAAGAGAGATCTGAATTCAGCCTAAAAGAATCAGGAAAGGCTGAACCCAAGGTGTAATTTCAGTGACCTTGAGAGATGAACAACATCAAAATCACAATGAGTGAAGACCAGCAATAAAGAGTAACATCCAAGGAACCAATTTTCTTCTACCTAGAAGGAAATAGCATTGGTCCTGTTATAGTAGAAACCAGAGGTGTTTAAAGTTATAGAATTAGTTTTTGAAGGGGGCTTTAGAGATAACCTTGAATGGCCTCTTTATTTTAGTCAGAAGAAATTGAGTCTCACTCAGGCAAATGACATAGTTATTTAATTAAGCTCACAAAGCTAGGAAGTGGTAGGAGTTCTCTTCTGGCATGCCTCAGCCATATTGCCTGTCAGCCTTTTCTTAAAAAGATAAATTGAAGACATACTTGAAATATCTGATATAATAACATCTGGTTTGAATCCTGACCTAACACTATATGGTGTTGAGAAAATGCCTTGCTTTCTCTGGACCCCAATATCCTCCTGTAAAAAATGAATTTAATAGAATAACCTTCTCCTGGGTGCATAACCTATGATGCCATCAATTTTATTCCTAGGTATGTACCCAACAGACATGCATATATATTTTCACCAAAAACAGGTATCAAGTTCAATAACATTGAATGTCAACTATAATCAAACAATAAAAATAAAAAATAAAATGGTGCAGCCACTTTGGGGAAAACAAGGAAAGGTCACAGTACTTTTATTCCAAGTTTCCAAACTGGAAAGTATTTGCAGGCTCACCAACAGTAGAATGGATGGCTACATTGTGGTATATTGGTACTGCAGGCTACCGTATACGAATGTGAACTAACAATCTATGGCTATTCACGCAATCTACTTGAATCTCACAAACACAATGGTGAGTAAAAGAAGGCAGACACAAAATAGCAGTAAGACTGCATTGTATAGAAAGGACAAGACAGAGACTTGACTGGGCTGGTGAACGCACAATACAATGTACAGATGATGTGTTGTGCAATTGTACTCCTGCATAATTTTCCTAACCAGCGTCACACCGTTAGATGCAATAACAAGGAAAAAGAAAAGACAGGGCAAAATGAATCTACTCCACACTGTAAAACATCAGCCAGGTAGCTACCCCTGGTCAGAGTAGTGACTGGAAGGATGCACAAGGGGGAGTTTAGGAGTGCTGATAATGCTCTATTTCTCCCTGATGTTGGTTACGTGGGTGTGCTTATACTGTGAAAACTGATTGAGCTGTACGCATGCAATGTGTGTGCTTTTGTGTATATTTCATGTTAAAACATAAGAGGGGGTCTGCCTGTGAGGCGGATGTGAAAAGGCAGTTTGTTTATTTTAAAAGGTGTTTTCAGGAAATAAATGGGGTTCTCCTTTTGAAACATAATTTAGTATAATTTAACACAGAATAGGAACTAGACAATTAAGATAATCATGTCTTTGACTTTTCAGTGTCAATCAAAGCTTGGTTCAATTCTTTTGTGAAATGATAATAGCTAGCATTTTTCCAGGACTTATTATGTGCCAGGCACTGTTGGAGGCATTTTACATGTGCTAATTAACTTAATCATCAAAAGGAACGGGTGCTGTTGTCCTGGCCAATTTACAGGTGAGGAAACCAAGGCAGACACAGCTTGCTCAGTGTTACACAGAGCCACAGTTGGAGGTTGCGCCTTCCTTTAATCACTACCATTATCATTCATTCTAACTTCGTGCAACTGTTAGCAAACACCACCCCTTTCTTTTTTAAAGGATTTTATTTATTTATTCTTAGAGAAAGGGAGGGAGAAATACATCAATGTGTGGTTGCCTCTCATGCATCCCCAATTGAGAACTTGGCCCACAACCCAGGCATGTGCCCCAACTGGGAATCAAACCAGCAGCCCTTTGGTTTGCAGTCTGGCACTCAATCCACTGAGCTGCACCAGCCAGGGCACCACTTTCATATTTGGTTTGTATGCTGCCTTTATTGACTTAATTATATGGCAGGCTATAAACTAAACACTTAGTAGCAGTTCAGCAAAAAATTTTAAGTGCCCTGTTTTCCCTGGCAGAGTATGTTACTCTTGGTTCTGTGCATCACTCTATTCTGTTTCTCTTTTTCCTATAGGAGATCTAAGGGAATTATTATGTTTCTGTTAAATGAAAAGAATGCTTAAATTACAGCTTTCAGGAAAAAATGTTAATATTTCAACTTTTCAAAAATTTGCGAGGGTACATTGGAAAGTATGTTAATAAGGTATAAATACAAGTATGGCTTTCTGAACTAAGTTTTACACTGAGAAGAACAAATTATTTAAGTAAATTATACAGGAGGCTATAGAGATATTATGGACGATGCTATTAACTAGATACCCACACTCAATTTGTGTAAGTGTATGTATGTACACTGTGTATATGTTTAGCCGATATTAGAAGATATTATAATATGCTAGAATGAGATGACAGTACAGCAGGTACTAGAGGGAGAATATAGCATGACATAATTTAGGCAATAACTTAAACTGGAATATTGAACATCATTGTTGTAAAAATATCTTGTGACAGAGGCAATGCTATGCATTCACCAACCTCTTTAATTTGCTTCCTAAGCACTCGAAAACATCTTGTTTCCCAGTCCTTTTGCATCCAGGTGGGGTCACAATAGACTGTGCACATCTTCCAGCCTAGATCTCTAAAATCTCCGGAGAGGTCTTTCCCTCTCCGTCTTTATTCTCCTGTTTGCCTTCTTCACGTGCGTAGCTTGAAGGAAAGGGCTTCAGGATGGGAGAGTCAGGTGATGCAGGCACCTAGCCTGGATCCCAGTCATTGCTAAGAGGAGAATCGTACAACCAGGAGCAGCAGCTTTGGCTACAGTGTCAGTAAGAAGCAAGCTTTCACTGTAAACCACAGAAATTTCAGGTTTATTTGTCAGCAGCTTAGGCTACCCTGATTTATAACCTCTGATCCATTCAAAGGCAAGGGAAAGTTTCTTCTTCTTTTTTTTTCCCTCCTTTTCCTATCTCAGGTGTACAGAACTGTATTGATTATGATTCCTGAAGAGCCTTTTTTTATTGGTCTATGTGCAGCCCAGTTTTATTCCCGTCCTTATTTAGTTAGTTGTTTTTCATGAGGTAATAAATGCTTGAGAAAGCAGCACCCAAAACAAAAGCAAGCATCTTGATAATAACCAATATCAAACATATGGTATGGCAGCCCTGGCAACCTATCCATCTGCCTCCCCACACTTAAGAAAACCATCATCTGGGATCTCGTGAGCCTTATTCCTGTGACTTCTTTTTCATGCAGTTTTATCGCATCTGGAGGTATTGCTAAAAAATACAGACTTTACATTTCAATTGTTTTAACTTTATGAAAGGATATCAGTTCCAGTCCTGGGTAAAATGCGGCAAGCACAATTTAATCTTTCTCTTGCACTCAATACAACTTTAAAACCTGGACAGAATGTGGGAGCACATATTTGAAAACACTGAAAAGGAAACAATAGTAGGCAGATCAGGCAGAACAACAGTAGGCAGATCAGGAAACAAAGGTAGGCTTTGAAGCATGACTGGCTCTGTATTGAGTTTAGCATTTCTCTCCCTTTGGTATCTCCCAACCGCATGTCAACAGAACCAGAAACACGGAAATGATCTCAGACAGAGGGAGCTTCAGCAGAAGCCCTCTACCTCTGGCTCCAGGGCTGGGAAAAGGAACTTCCAATGTTCAGATGGAGTGTGGACTTGTCCCCTCCTGATCCTTCTCTGCTTACTCTAGTGTCTAGTGCCCCAGGCCCCAAGCAATCCAGTGGTGGTGGTGGAGGTGGCAGCTACAGTGACTGGAACCAGCAAGAATGAAAACTCCGAGAGAGGGAACTTTGTTTTATGTATGCTGCAGTTCCAAGAGGGTAAGACAAACTCTCATTGTTTTGTCTTGTCTCATTTTGTTTCACGCTCTGTTCTTTTCCCCTCCAGGCAGCACAGGAGTCTGATCTCAAAAGTCCAGAACACAGCATGCCAGTGTGAGGTAACCAGAGCCTTAAACCAGGAAACCAAACAGGATGGGGGCAGAGAACAGAAAAGTACCAGGAAGACTGCAAGGAGCAGGAATCCAGAAAAGAGATGCCGCAAACGTGATTATGAACTCCAGGGCTTACTCCCGAGTTACACATATAAGGACCAGATTCTAACTAATACTGGCTTCTATCTGTAATTGTATCCTCGTTCTGATCATGATATGTTTAGTTGACCTTCTACTTGTTTGCCTATTTTTATTCCTACAATTCTTTTTTTTAATTAAAATTTTTCGAGCTTTATAGAGATACAACTGACATAGAACATTGTGTAAGTTTAAGGTGTAAAATGCATTGATTTGATACAGGGGTGGGCAAAAGTAGATTTACAGTTGTTCATATGGAAAAAGACATACAAGTTATTATTATTATGAGATTTTTAAATATATATATTTATTTATTTTTAGACAGGGGGGAGGGAAGGAGAAAGAAAGGTTGAGAAACATCACTGTGTGGTTGCCTCTCACATGTCCCCTACTGGGGACCTGGCCTGCAACCCAGGTCTGTGCCCTAACTGGGAATCGAACTGATGACCCTTTGCTTCCCAGTCTGGCGCTCAATCCACTAAGCCACACCAGCCAAGGTTATAAGAGCTTTATTAACTGTGTTTCACATATGCACAACTGTAAACCTACTTTTGCTTCAAGAGACATGGGGATGCAGTTATCTCTTCAAGATCCTGTTTTCTGCCCTGGCTGGTGTAGCTCAGTGGATTGAGCGTGGGCTGGGAACCAAAGTGTCCCAGGTTCGATTCCCAGCCAGGGTACATTCCTGGGTTGCAGGCCATAACCCCCAGCAACCGCACATTGATGTTCCTCTCTCTCTCTCTCTTTCTCTCTGTATCTATCTCTCTCCCTTCCCTCCCTAAAAATAAATAAAAATAAAATCTTTAAAAAAAAGATCCTGTTTTCTGTTAATTATTGTCTTTTGCTTTCTTTGTTTTTTTCTGTCAATCATATTTTAACATCCTAAAATGGATACATAAATCATTAATTCTGAGACTTTTAAAAATAGTAGTGTTTGAGGCTACAAATCTCCCTCAAATTGCTTTTACTATGTTTCATAGGCTCTGATATCTAGAGTTTTCTCTATAATTCTGTTTGTTTTTTAATTTCAAATTGCACTGTGAATTTTTTGTTTAATCTACAAGTTATTTAGTCGTGTGAGTGTTTTAAATTTCTATATGTTCAGAGATAATTTATATTTTTTAAATTATCATCTAACAATTGTATTATGGTTAACTATTATGAGATATAAAAATTTTTGTGGATTTTTTATTGACTAGTATATGATCAATTTTTTATAAATATTTCACATTTATCCATTAAATCAGACATGTTAGTTGTATTACTTTTTCTTCCTTATCTTTGCTGAATTGTTTATTGTATAGCCTGTGAATAATCAAGAGATGTATGTTGAAATTTCCCATGATGACAGCAGATTTATTAACATAATACTATCAATTTTTTTCTCTGCGTATTCTGAGTCTATTCTATTGGTGCATACAAGTTACTATGGTTTCTTGATTGATTGAACCTTTTTGTTATGATTACCTCCACTTCTAATATTTTTGTCTTAAAGTCTATTTTATTTACTATTTTTATCAACATGGTTTAGATTAAGGTTTTTCTGATGGGTCTTTTTCCATTCTTTTTTTTTTAGAATCTTTAAGTCTCTTTTTTTAAAGATTTTATTTATTTTTATTTTTAGAGAGGGAAGGGAGGGAGAAAGAGAGAGAAAGAGAGAGAGAAACATCAATGTGCGGTTGCTGGGGGTCATGGCCTGCAACTCAGGCATGTTCCCTGACTGGGAATCGAACCTGTGACACTTTGGTTCGCAGCCCGTGCTCAATCCACTGAGCTACACCAGCCAGGGCAATCTTTTTCCATTCTTTACTTTCAACTTTTGCATGTCCTAATGTTTCTCATGTAAATCTTTTAAATCTGGATTTGGCTTTTTATCCAATTTATTAATCTCTATTTTTGAATTTGTAGTGTTCTTCTATTTATATTTATTGTATTTATTGGTATCTTCATTATTGTTGCTGCCATCTTAATTTCAGATTTCAGTGCCTTGTTCTTTTTCTACATTTCTTTATAGTCCTGTCTTATTTTCTTAATTGAAGATAAGTCTCACCCTGAATAATGCAAGAGCTGTCTCATCTCTTATCTCTCCCTTCTTCCAATACTCATTTGGTTATCAAACCTGTATCCTGACTTTGACTTAAAATGTGGTCCGAGGCCCTGGCTGGTGTGGGTCAGTGGATTGAGTGCAGGCCTGCGAACCAAAGGGTCACCGGTTCGATTCTTAGTCAGGGTACGTGCTTGAGTTGTAGACCAGCTCCCCAGTAGGAGGCATGCAAGAGGCAGCCACACATTGGTGTTTTTCTCCTGCTCATTCTCCCTTCCTTCCCCTCTCTTTAGAAATGAATAAATAAAATCTAAAACAGTAAAATAAAAGTGTTTAAACTGCATCTTTGTGTAGCAAAGGTTTTGAAATATTGTATGCCTAGAATATTTTTCATGTTCTCTTATTTAAATGACATTTCGTTGGATATAAAATACTATGTTCGAAGTTATTTTTCATCAATTCTTTGAAGACATCCATTTGCATCCGGTATTGTTGAAAAATCTGACATCAGTCTGATTCTTCTTCTTTTGTATGGCATCTGCTCTTTTTTTCCCCATGCTTAGAATTTTGACTTTGTATTCTAAAATTGCACTAGAATATGTCCAGGTGTGGATTTTTAAAATAATTCTTCTCTTCAGTTGTTTTCAAGCTGAAGTCTTAAAAATTTTTAAATTTGTTCTCCATATGTCCTCAAATAATTTTCTTCTCTCCATTTTTTTTTTTCCTTTCTTTCACTGAGTCCTGTCACTCTGGATGTTAGCACTCTTATGTTCATCTTTTATTTCTCTTGGCTCATCTTTTGTAGTTTCCTTTATATCCTTCTAACTTCTGAACTATTTCCTCCATCTGGTCTTCAAATTTACCAGTTGATTCTTCAATTTGATATCCGGCTCTGTTTCACCCATTTTTCCCCCCACAGATTATTTTTAAGATAATTAAAAATTCTTGTCTCATTTGTTCTGAAACTTTTTATTTTTGCTTCTACTGGAATCTGTAATACAGAATATGTTTTCTTTTTGAAATAGCTGTACTCCTCAGAATGTCTTGTAATTTTGGCTTGTTAGCCCCTCCTCCCTCCCTCCAGAGCACTGGTTATTCCATCAGGCAATGCGTTAGGAGAAAGCCAGCAGCCAATTCATTCAACCCCAAGGAGTGTAGTAGGGAGGAGAGAAGAAGCCCTGAGGTGGACAGCTATGGGCATCTCAAAACTAGAGCCAAGGCTAGGTTCTCATTGTTTCCTGTTCCTGGTTTCAATTTGCATCCCTTATACCTCAGGAAAAGGTAACATTAGGAGGAAACACTCCTCAGGCTGTAAACATTCAGCTTGGGTGTTACAGGGTGGAGAAGAATACCAGAAAGTCAGGTCTTATAATGTTCGCAGTGTTCCAAGAGTACAGGGCTTCTGAGCTGTCTTCATTTTTATTTCTGTGAACACTGAGAACTGCAAAAACTCTAGGCACAAATGACTCCATCGAAAGCCCTACAGTAAGAGGCTTGAGCAAACTTAAGCACAGCTACTGGCAGCCTAAGGCCACATCCCTGGGACAACCCAGTTCTACCTTGAATTCCTATCTGGAAAAGCTCAAGGCTGCCAGAAGAATTTATTAACGTTTGATGGGCCCTGACCTACCTTTTTTAAAAGCGTTTGTTTAAAAAAGATGTGCATGCATCTCATACAACCCAGTAATGGGAGGACTGGAAAGGCATTCCTTTGAAAAGTAACCATTGAGAAGGATAGGAACTCTGTCTCTCAGTTTCTATGGGAGGGTAGAAGTGTAACCTTGATCAATGCCAGTGAGCAGACATGGTGGCCTAATGGAATTGACATTGACCACCTCTCTTCTCTGCCTTTTGTGATTTTTTACTTCCTAGACTCTGCTCCAGCCCGCTCCCTACTCCCAAATTCTCCCTTTAAACACCCACTCTCCTCTGAGCAAATCAGGAATTAAGCTCAGCTCCTTCTCCTACTGTAGCAGTTGTTGGATATAATTTGTTTTTACTGCTTCAACTATTATCTGGTTTTGTTTACCATGGGTAGCATTCCAACCCATGCTCTGAATTGTTCAAGACGTAGAGAAGGCACAAGGCAAGAAGAGCAAAGAAGAATCAAGAGTAGTATTCCTACAGCACCCTCACAACACACACACGTGCACGCATGCACACATATGCCATCGCGTGGTTTCCTGCCCCAGACCAAACCCCAACTCCCTGTGCCCCCACACCGGTTCAGAAAAATATGCTTCCCCAACTTGCACCTTAGAGTGTTCTCATACTTCTTCAGGTGAGATTTTCCCTTAGGGGTTCTCCCTGGGGCAGCTCTTTGGGGAGAGAGTAGGAGTCCCTTCAGCATGGTGCTCAAACAGAAACCCGATGAAAGGAAATTTTTACCTGCCCCTCTTTCTGGTCCCAGTCTGTCATCACCTTCTTAGCTCTCTCTTCCCTCAAGATCATTTTTTTCCCTTTTCCATCTAAAAACCACCATCCCCAATGCTCTTTGAAGTTTTTTTTAATTGATCTATAATTGACATATAACATTATATTAGTTTCCGGTGTATACTATGATTCCATGTGTCCATATATTGTGAAATGTTGCTACAGAAAGTCTAGTTAACATCCATCACTACATATAGTTACAAAAATTTTTTTCTTGTGATGAGAACTCAAGATCTACTCTTTTAGCAACTTTCAAACATGCACTACAGTAGTATTAGTTATAGTCACTGTATCATACATTACACCCCCACTATGTACTTATGTTGTAATTAGAAGGTTGTATCTTTTGACTTCCTTCACCCATTTTGCCCCTCAGCCTCTGGCAGCCCACTAATCTGTTTTCTGTATCTATGAGCTTGTTTTTGTTGTTGTTGTTTTATGTTTTTTGTTTTTTAATTTCACAGATAAGATCATATAAGTGTCTTTCTCTGACGTATCTTTTAACTTGTCATCTGGAAGCATTAAGCTCTCCATTCTAAACCTATACTGCGATTACAGCTTATATTTACATATTCCAAATCACCTAAAGTGATCTGTGAAATAAAGGCCAATTTACCCTGACTCTCTGATTCTTAGGAGAAAAAAGAGATAAATCATTAGCAGAAACTGTGAATTTCTGACTCCATCACATTTGTAGGCAGGAATTCATCTTGCCCTAGAGCAAACCCCACCCCATTACTCTTTCAAATGTGATTCTGTAGCCTGCTTTTTAAAAACATGGCTTTTTCCTAGCCTACGGAAATGTTTCCAGCCCATGCCAATGATTATTGGTCTCACCCCCAGGCAAATCGGAAGAAACACATATCTCTGACTCCTTTCCTTTTTGGGTGCTAACCAAACTCTCATCCTTGCTAGTTATCACGCAGGCCTTAGATAATTCTTCTAGGAGAAGAAGTTCTTGATCCAAAAGAAGCATCTAGAACATTTCTGCTCTAATACTGGCCCAGGGATCAGCAGGATTAGCATCAACTGAGAATTTGTTAGAAAAGCAGGATCTCAGACCAACTCTAGTTAAAACAAGCAGTTCTGTATAATATATCTTGTATTGCTAATAGCTTAAACATTTCTCCAAATTTCTACCAGTAATAAAATCTATTTTTAACTTAATCCCTTTATGGGCATGTTATTATGATGTATTATTTGTGACTATCATCTGTATTAAATTTCAACTTTTTATTTTAAATTAGCCCTAAAATATTAACGAAAACTGCTCCCATTTTAACCTAATTTCAAGAAGAGATGGTTGTTTCATTGGTACACTGGAGTTTGTTTTTACATTTTGTGTAACTTTGTGAAGGTCCGAAATTTTTCAACAATTTAAAATCATGGAGACAACTGCATCTGAACAACAATAAGAAATAAAATCAACTGAAAAATAAATAATGTAAAATCATATTCAGTAACCATTTAGAGTTTACTAAAATTCTTTGTAATCTGGTTGTACACTTTTAGCATAAAGTTGTTAGTTGAATTGTTTATTTTTGGTTTTATACATACAATGTCCCTTTGTACCAGCTGGTAATTTTTCCCCCCAATACATGGAAGCAGTCAGCAGTTTCCTAGAACGGGAAGCATGACAGTGTAGCAGCTGAAATCAGAGGCTAATTCACAAATATAAAGGAATAAGCACAGAGGAGCAGTAGACACAGATGAATCAGGTCAGCAGAGGAAGGGAAGGAAGATGAAGATCAGAGGAGAATGGAAGATTCTGAAATAAAGGCAAAGGGACAAGAATTCTGATTAAGAGGCACTGGCAAGATGAATGATATTCTTTGCGAACACCCCTTCACTTGCAGTGGGAGAAATATGTCCAGTTGACATATATTTGTTCTCTTTTTTACAATGCCATACTGTGACGGACCGTATTCATGCTCAGCTGTAGTAACATGGCCATAGGGCCAAATTCTGTCTTGAGATCAAGGATCCAAGCCTGAAATCTTCAGATTTCACAACTGTCCTTTTTTTAATTAGAAACTACACAAATGCATATCTAATTCTTTCCAGATAGATAGAGCTAATTTTCTACGGTCCAGTTTCTATTTCTAGTTCACTATGTGGACTATATAATCTTTTGAGGCTATTTACTTTGCATAATTCTCATAAAAACATTCAGTGTGGAGGGGAAATCTATTTTTGTGTTTAAGAGCATGGTATCTGGAGTCAGACTCAGGTTCAAGTAACAGCTGTGGTTTGTGCAGTTTGTGTGACTCTATACCTCAGTCTCCTCCTCTGCAAAATAGAGGTGATAGAAAAACCTTCTTCTGCGAGTTCCACATTTGTAGGGTCCACAGGTAAATAAGATCATATTGGCTTAATATGATCATAGAAAGCCAACTGACTATTGGCTTTCTATCTCTGGCTTACTTTACTTAGCATAATGTCCTTCAGTCTCAGCCATATCACAAATGCCAAGATTTCCCTCTTTTTATGGCTAATGTTCTATTGTGTGTGTGTGTGTGTGTGTGTGTGTGTGTGTGTGTATACCTCACATTCTCTTTATCCATCTTGCATCAATGAACACTTAGGTTGTTTTCATATCGTGGCTATTGTGAATAATGCTATCATGAACACATAGGAGTGCAGATATCTCTTTGAAATACTGATATCATTTCCTTTGGATAAATTATAAAAAATGTAATTGCCAAATCATATGGTAATTTTAGTGTTGGCTTTTTTTTAAGATTTTATTTATTTATCTTTAGAGGGGAAGGGAAGGAGAGAGGGAGAGAAACATCAATGCGTGGTTGCCTTGCATGCACCCCCAGCTGGGAACTGGCCTGCAACCCAGGCATGTGCCCTGACTGGGAATCCAACCTCGACCTTTCGGTTTGCAGGCCCACCCTCAATCCACTGAGCTACACCAGCCAGGGTGGTAGTTTTAGTTTTAATACTTTTAGGAACCTGCACACTTTTCCCCAATAGCTGCACCAATTTACATTCCCACTGACAGTGCACAAGGGCTCCCTTTTCTTCACATCCTTGGCAACACTTTCTATCTCTTGTCTTTTTGATAATAACCATCCTAACAAGTGCAAGGTTATAATTCATTTTGATTGGATTTGTATTTCTCTGCTGATTTGTGACTATAGTTAATAATAGCATATTATGTACTTGAAAGTTGCTGAGAGTAGATTTTAAGTGTTCGCACCAACACAAAAAAAAGGTAACTGTGAAGTGATGGATGTGTTAATTAGCTTGATCATGGTAATCACTTCACAGTGTATGTTTATCAAATCATCACATTATACACCTTAAATATATACAATTTTTATTTGTCAGTGGTGTCTCAATAAAGCTGAAAAAAAAGAGAAGAAAAAACCTGCTGTACTGAGGTGTTGGGAGGATTAAATGTAAAGAATTTAGCACAGTGTCTGCATGAATTTCAGTGCATAGTGAATACTTAATAATCAAAACAAATTCTAAAATATGCATATTGCTTGTAAATAAAAAATTCTCTCTGAAGAATACAAGACACTGATGAGGCTGATTGCATGAGGGAGAAAAGCTAGGTGCTAAGGGAAGGGTGCAGGAGGGAGATATTTCACACTGTGTAGTCTTTTAGATCTTCGGAATTTGGAACCATGTAAATACACTGCACAGGCAATGAAGCATTAAATAAATAAATAAAGTAGAAATAAAAGGCCTTCTGCTTCACTTCCACCGTTCTATTTACGGCTGTAGAAAGCTAATACTTAGAGGTTTCTTGTGGCAATTTGTTAAGTTTTGGTGACAGTTGGCGTTAAAGCCATCAACAAACATTTGAGAGCTTGGTTAAGTTCTAGGCATATGGTGAGTACCGCGTGGTCCACTCTCTCAAAGACCACAAGGCCCACTTATATAGATAACATAATTACTGCAAGCAAAAGGGCTAATGCAAACAAGAGTTTAATTTAGAACTAAACTGTAAGGAACATACCCACATGCTTCAATATTCAAAGAGTATAGAGGACTGGTGTACGCAGACCATGTTAGGAGAGGGACTGGAGCTTAAGCAGGGTGTTGAAGAATGTGCAGATGTTATTGTTGTTGGAAGGAATGAGTTTTCTAGTGAGAAACATGGAATAATGTGATAGAAGGCCAATGAGATGTCATCCTAAGCTACTAGGTGCAGCTTTCCCCAAAACCATTTTTCCTAATTAAAAATAATGAAGAAAGGAAGAAAAGGCAGACTAAACAGTCAACACCCTTTCCTTACCACCTTTATTCTTTCTTTCTCCGGGATCCACACAGGATACAGGAGGTAGAGCCGCCATATTGCAAATCTTAGGACCATAAATACGTGCTATGAATGGGGAGCCAGAAGCTGGGAGGAGCCTCAATCCTTCATTTCCTTGAGTGATTGCAACCTCTCTGGATTGCTTCCTTTCCAACACCTTGTCATATAAAAAAAGTAAAATCTTACTTCACCACTATAGCCTGGTTTCTCTCACATGCAGTGAAACACAATCCAAACCAATATGGCTACATATTTTTTTTTAACAAATGCTGTGTCAAGGAACTTCAGTTTTCCAATGTTTTTACCCATGGGGTTGCCAGATAAAATACAGGATACCAGTTAAATTTGAATTTCAGATCCATAACGATAATGTTTGTAGTATAAGTACATCTCATGTAATATTTTGAATATACTTACATAATTATGCCTTGTTTATCTGAAATTCAAATGTAACTGACATCATGTATTTTAGTTTGCAAAATATGGCAACACTAATGACTTGTCACGTAAAACCTGTACCTGGCCAGGTCACTCCCACCTGCAAGAGAGTCTTGGACACATTGACCACCCCAACTGCAAAACAAATGGAAGTTCTTTTAGTGAATTAAAAGGGGGAAAATGGGTAGATAATTACAGTCCTTGACACAATACACAAGTGGCATTTAGCATTCAGTCCTCAGAGAGGAAAATGCAACAAGGAGGAAATCGTGTACTTTTCTCTCTGAAAGTATGCCCCACCCCCTTTACTTTATAATGCCTCTGTTTATATTTTCATTATAAAAGGACAGTAGTAGTTTTACCATTGAACATATTCATTTTAGTCTATTTTCTGTCTATTGACCATTTCCTATTTAGTCAATCATCAAGTCATTTGTTGAAATAGTTCTGAGCATAATGGAGGTAAAATTTTGAGCCCTTTTTCTCTACAATAATCTCAAAAACATGTACCACTCCATGGCATGCTCTTTCTAAATGTAATTTTTATTGTCACTGAATATTCCATTGACATGATTTTCTATAATTTATTTTACCTTTTCCCAATCCTTGATCTATGTTATTCTTTTAAATATTATTGTTTTATTTTTATCCTTAAAATGGATAAACACCTTTGCTGCAATTTTCTTTTTTATGAGTTGGAATTCTGAATTACGTATAAAGAACCACGTATATGATTTGGAATTACTCTGTCAAACAGGATTATTTTTAGTTTTGATACATATTTTTATTTTTAATAGTCTCTGCTTCCAGGGTTAGCCTTTAGCAAAATTATAAAATTGGGTGACTTTAGATTGTCTTTGTTTCTGTAACCTTCTATTCTGCACATCATTTATTTTTGGTGTATCCCAAATTCCTCCCCGTTTTCAAGTATCTAGTGCTTTTCTGTTCTTTCCTCCCATTTATATTCTGCTTTCAAAAATGGATCTAATTTTAATCATTTATGTCACTTTAAAATTAAGTCAATATTTCTTGGCTCCCAGAGAATATTTGGAGAGGTAATGTACCTTAGTTACCGACTTAGTTTAATTATCAGATTTGTCACTTACTTGCTATGTGACTTGAAGAAGTACTTTACGTTTCTGAGACTGGTTTTCTAATCAATAAAATGAAGATATTAACATCTTCAAGTCAGGGTTATGAGGACAAAATGAGATAATTATGTAAAGATTTTAGTGCACTGCTAGGCCAATAGTAAGCATTTAATAGATTCTAGATATTATTAGTCATAATTATTACCTTCATTTTAACTCCATTTATAATTATGGAATGAAAATGTTATTCCCCTATAAAGGAAAGTCAGGAATTCACCTTAGCATGAATATCATACAATATCTTTCTCCTATTATTTTCTTTCAAAATATTTTTTGATGAATTTTCTTCCTCCACCATTCATTAGAGATTCCTCTGTAATGTCCTTGAAATTATGTAATGCGAATGCTCATCAACTACAGTGCAAAAGGTGGCCCCCTATGTCCAGCTGAAGTCCTTAAAACATTTTTACTCACAAAAGTATCTACATCACTTTAAACATTTAATATTGCACTGAAGATACGTCTTTAAAAAACAACAAAATACAGTAAAAATATTCTCACTTTTAGATATAATGTCAACTGAAATAAAGAAATGGTGACATTGCCAGGTCTGTCCTGAGTCATTAAATGTATCTGGTGTAAATGTCAAAAAAAATAAAAGTCTTAGGATGCATGCATCCATGAATTAACCAATATAAGTAGTAAATACAGTTTTAACAGTGATGAATTAAAGAAAAAAAATTCCTAGCAATTTCTTTGGGATATTAAACATAATTTAGCATGACTATTATATCCATCACCTCCCTCCATCCTTTTGGTAATTTTTAAAAAATGGAGGTTCTGGCTTTATTCGAGTCCTTCTTCAAAAACAAACAGTACAAAATGTTGGCATACAGAACTTTTCAGTTTAAGCAAACATTAATATTTCCCTCAACAACCTTACAGAGTTAAAGTATGTCTCTAATCCAAGTCATCCCCGTTTGAAAAGGCAGTAAGGCAAGAGTCAAAAAGCCAAGTAAATGCTACTTGCGTGTATATTTAGAAGGCCAGGGGAAAAGGGGGTGAGCAAAGGTTGAGAAGAGCGCAAAGCCAGACAAAAAAGAAAGCATTTTAGGTTGTGTCAGTATTTTCTACTCCAAATATCCAATATCTGGAGGCTTATAACTCTGTTCTAATAATTCATCTGCAAGTGACAAAGAGGGTGGCGATGTGGGAATAAAGCTGTGTGCATGTTTTTATAGAAAGATTTATAACTACTGAATTGAAAATCAGTTCGTTATTTCAGTTACAAAAGTCAGAACAAAATAAAAGTCATGCTTGTTTTCAAAACCTGCGAGTTGCTTGCTGCTGTGCGAATGCTTACAAAGAGGAAAAAGTTATGCATGGAATAAGAGAGATTAATATTTGGCATTTCCTTTTGCTATCTCCTTTGTTTTACAATGTCAGCTACTGAACAAATTCAACAAGGGGTATTTTTTTTTAAAATGTCCCTGCTGATTGAAATTTGCCAGTAGTTATGAGCTCAGAGACGTTGCAAGTCTGAAAAATGACTGCAACCCGTTAACACTAAGCTTTACTAACATTGAATTCGACTTCTGTCCACTCCTTCTCAGGCCATTCCTCAGATGTTGGCATTCTTCTGACACTGGGCTTAGCCCTAATTGCACATTACATTTTTTTCCTCCTTGGAAATTGTGTCTACTTCATAATGTCAGCTACCACGGAGAATGTGACCACATTTCTGAAACCTTGTTGGAATTTTCCCCAGCAGAATGAATCCATTTTCTCCTAGCAATTTGAATGTCCTAATTAGAACGCATCATACTCCGTTAAGAGTTCCAAGTACATTTTCACAGTGTTCTCTCTTGCAAAGATCTTCAAGTCTCTGCCTGGGCTTTATCTCAGTCGATACATGCGAGGGGCTGGCTGAGAGTGCTGGGCTTCTAGAAACCCTCAGCCAATAGGGGGTGGGAATTGGAAGATACTCCAGTGTTTTCAGCTGTCAAGGAGGCTAAACCTCAGATATGTTTAACACTGTCTCCCAGATATCCTTCTTAGGATTGAGCCACGGTTGCCCATGCATGAACTTGCTTGTTTGTACACTTTTTATTTTCTTCCTCCCTTCCTGTTCCTCCTTTCTCGTCCTCCTACTGATGTTTCCTGGGAATCATCTCTCAAATACATGACTTTCTTTTAGGTCTTTTTCTCAGCATCTGCACTGTGGAGATCCCAAGTTAAGATGGTGTGAGCAATGGTCCTAGGAAGAGAACCTCAGCATGGGATGCTGGAATAAGATCACGTGTGGGTAAATGGTAACAAGCAAGTAGTCCCAGACTTCCATGTCACCTGCCTCTGCACTGATGTTTCTCTCTGCCCTGTCACCTATGACCCTGAGGGGAAGCAAGACTTTGTCACTCTGAAATATGCCTTTTGGGGGGATGTTGATTATTTTAAACTGGTTATTTTCAAGAAACAAAGGACTCAAGAACAATGGTTTCCCTCCCCTGTACCTGCATGAAGGAATTCAAATAGAATTCAAAAACCTGCCTAAAGGAAGGGGGCATCACCTTAGCGTCATAATGTAAACTAAACGTGGCAGACGGG
This sequence comes from Phyllostomus discolor, assembly GCF_004126475.2. Taxonomy (NCBI): domain Eukaryota; kingdom Metazoa; phylum Chordata; class Mammalia; order Chiroptera; family Phyllostomidae; genus Phyllostomus; species Phyllostomus discolor. Next base: position 14,175,542 of record NC_050198.1, on the reverse strand, counting down.
GGGGGGGGGGGGGGGGGGGGGGGGGGGGGGGGGGGGGCGGGAGGCAAACAAAGTCTGTTTATTAGGCACCCTTCTGTGACCCATTATTCCTGGTGGTCAGGCAAGAATTTGTTTACCACATGTTTGCCCTTTCTCTCCTGCCTGTGAATTGCCTGCTTTCTTCTGAAATCCCCAGCCCCTGCCCCTGCTTTCCTTATTTCAGAATGGCATATTGTCCAATGTGGCCTCAGGTCCCATACTCTTATGGAACCCCACTATGCTCATGCATAATAAATGTGGTTACTCTCTCTCGTGAATCTGTCTCATGTCTATTTGATTATTAGACCAGCCAGAAGTATTTAGAAGGGCAGTAGGAAAATGATTTTTCCTCCCATGCCACTTCATAGCATATCCCCAGTGATGATCGGAGGAAGGAGGAAAAAAATGTGTCCTGGCACGTGTGTGGCTCAACCTGTTGAAGCAAGCTGAAATGAACTGCTGCCACAACAACGCTCCACTGAGGGGTGGCCTTAAATGACAGAGATAATGGTGAAGTTATTCCAGACGTTTGGGTAGTACTCCTGCTCAGCAATTTGTGTGGAAGGATGTAAGGACTCAACTAAGACTATATAGAGTCCTTGGCAGTGGCAAGGGGCTTGGCTAGTTGACCAAGGCTCCTAGAAGGAGCAATATGGGAAGAACAGAGATAAAGAGGGTGAGGAGTAAAGGTACGTGAATGTATCTATGAGAGTGGGTGTATATAAGATGTTCGAATCTTTGATTTATGTGGCAATGTCTATCAGATATCATTCACCACTTCTAGTTCAGAAAAGGCACTGAACTATCAAGTGAATAGTGGCTGCGCAATGGACATCAGCCAGCCTCTATCCTCAGCTTCTTAGTGGATTCACTATGGCACAATGACCCCTGCATGATGTAGCCAATATGGCAGAATGAAGGCTGCACGTGGGTACAGCTGCACGAGCCTCTCTTATCCAAGCTGATCTAGCTATTGTCAACATCTAACCTGTCAATAGCAGTGAACAATGATGGACCCTCAACGTGGTGCCATGTTAAAGGAGAACAACCACTTGGTGACAAGTAGATTACATTGGAGCCCTGTATTAGTTTCTTACAGCTGCTATAACAAATTGCCACAAACTTGGTGGTTTAGAGTGACAGAAATTTATTCTCTCACAGTTCTGAAGGCCAGAAGTCTGACATCATTGAGCCAAATTCAAGGTGTTGGTGGGGATGTGTTCTTTCTGGAGGACCGAGGAGAAAATCCTTTCATTATGTCTTCCAGCTTCTGGTGGCTTCTTGTACTTCTTGGTTTGTGGCCACATCACTCCAATCTGCCTCCATGGTTACACTGCCTTCTTCTCTGTGGGTCCAATATCCCCTTTCCTCTCTCTTATAACACACAATTGCATTTAGGGCCAACTAAGATAATTCAGAATAATTTCCCCATGTCAAGATTTTTACCGTAATCACATCTCCAAAGACATTTCCCCATATAATTAACATTTATAGTCTTCAGGGATTAGGACTTAATATATTTGGGAGCCATTATTCAACCAGCTACAACCCTTTCCACTCAAGATGAGGCAGAAATACATTCTTATTGGGGTTGACAGTATTCTTGGTATGGGGTTTGCTTTCCTGCCTGTGGTGGTACAGCTGACACTAATATATGAAGACTCACAGAATGAGTGTTGATTTGCCATTATAGAATACTACATAATAGAGCCTCAGACCCAGGAATCCATCTTCTGGTGAAATTGAGAGAGATGTGCATGGGTCCGTCAGATCCCCTGGATGAAGCACATACCGTATCACCTGGTGTATTTTCACGTCGAAATGGCTGAAGGGGAGCTTAGGGATGACAGCTTATAAATTTGGGACACTGTTCAAGTTTCAAGAAATGTGTGAATCAACAGCCATTATATGTGGTACCGTATTCTCCATAGGTAGAATATACGATTTGGGAACAAAGAAAAAAATGGAGATTGGAGTTAACTACTCATTATTACTCCCAGGGACCCATTGTGGGAATTTGGGCCTCCCATTCCTACAAATCTAGGTTGGGTTGAACTAGAAATCATAGCTTCTGGGTGTAAGTGTGAAGTCTACAAGGAAACATAGTAAAGTACCACCAAGGCTAAAGTTAAAGTTACCGACTGACCATTTTGAGTTCCTCATGTCAGTAGGTCATCACACAAAGAGAGGACTTACTATAATGGCCATGAAGGACTGTTCCCAATGAACATGAGCAGGCAGGATTGTTGCTATATTATGGAAGCAGGGAGGAGTATTTCTGGAACTCTGGAGACTCATCAAGTGACTCTTGATGCTTCCTTGACTGGTGATAACCATAAATTACCTCAATCACAGCTACAAAAGGACAAGGCAGGTAACCAGGACCTCAGATTCCACAGGGCAAGAAATCTGGGCCAGCACAGTTGCTGGCCAATAAGATGAGAATCAGGAATGGTTGATAGATGAGGGAAGTGGTAACTCTTGGTTCTGGTTTCAAGATCAATGGCAATAATGTGATGCTCCTGTTGAAAAACTTAATTTTTAATAGTTTTTAAAGAAATGATGATTGGCCACTACCTTGAAGAAGCAGTGCCAGGACAAAATAAATTAATGTGGGCACAAAAGCATTGGGGGGGGGGGGGGGTCCAAGGGGTGGATTATACCAGATATTCTCTGGGCCCCATTTGTATCCCCTTGGCAAAGAGTATCTGTTTGAATGTTGTGTTCCACATCAAATCTATAAGAAACATTATTCCATGGTTAAGTGCACAAACAACTAGCAAACTGCTTGGTAGTATAACGGATACTCAGGAAATGTTTATTGAATTAATTAAGGCATACACAGATGCATTTTTTTTTGTAGTGTGTATGCATTTTTAGACAGATGACTTGACTCTATGGTAAGCAGAATTATAAGATGGCCTTATCTCTGCTTCTCCTCCTGTTACTCCTGTGATTATGTCAGGTTCCTAGGCAAAAGGAATTTTGTAGATAGGGTTAAGTTTATGAATAAATTGGCTTTAAGATAGGGAGATTTTCTGGGTATGCCTAACCTACTCACATTAGCCCTTTAAAACAGACTTTTCTCTGGCTGATAGCAGTCAAGAAATTGGAGAGATTTAAAGTGTGAGGGAGGTTCTGTTTGTTGGCTTTGAGATGGAGGTGGTCGTGAGACAAGGACCTGAGACTGCCCTCTGGTTGCTGAGAGCAAACTCTGGCTAATAGCCAGCAAGAAAATAGGGACTTTAGCCCTAGCTGAGTAGTTCAGTTGGTTAGAGCATTGCCCTAATAAATCAAGGTTTTGGGTTCAATCCCTGGTCAGGGCACATACAAGAGTCAAGCAATGAAGACATAAATAAGTGGAACAACAATTTGATGTTTCTCTTTCTCTCTCTAAACTAAAGAAATTTCTTTAAAAAGGGGAATTCAGTCCTATAACCTCAAGGAATTGTATTCTGCACAACAGGGATGATGCCAGAAGCAGATTCTTCCCCAGAGACTCCAGAAAAGAGTCCAGCTCTGATTTTGGCTTTCTGAGACACCATGCAGAGAACTGTACCTGGACTTCTGATGTTCAGAGCTGTGAAGTAACAAATTGGTGTTATTTCAAGCCATTAAAGTTGCGGTACTTAGTTATACAGCAATAAAAAACAAATACAACTTCTGAGCCTATAAGCCTAGCTCAAGCTTTAGTCTGGACTGTACCACTGAGTGCCAGACTTATTAAGCATGTTTTACTGTCATGTAAAATTCAGTATGTATAGGAGACTGTTCTGCGTGGCATGGGCCCATATAGGACCCATGCTCACAGATAGGTTCTCCCGTGGGGAATCAGGCCTGCGTTGTACCTAGACTGCTATGAGACTTGCTTTTGCTAAAACTCCCTCATCTTGAATTGAGACACCAAGTGCTTACTGTAACTTCCTAAAATCCATGCTAAAACTCCCCAGTATGGAGTGTAACCGGCCCAACCACTTTTCCCTTTGCATTTGCAAATATCCTTCTTCTGTGATGTGATTAGTGATATCCTCTCTTGTTTTCCATAAAAGGTAATCACCTAAGGCAAACCTGTGTATAGTAAACGAGGACCATCATGTAATGTGCCCAGAAAAGAAATAAAGGCCCTTCACTGCAAGGTCCAAGGCTTTTTCTCCCCTTGAGAGGAAAGCTATGCTGTCCCTTTTCCTCTATAGGACTCAGTAGTCCATGTGAATTTCTTGTGCCTCATCCACAATGTGGCGGACCCCATGAGCCGGGGTCTGCATCAAGTATACATCAAGAAATACCTGTCATGGTCTATATCACCTACTAACTCATCCAGAGACCCAGTCGTCTGGGAATTCCTAAGTAACTTCACAATCTTTTCAGTCAGTGAGGCTCAAAACCTGTGACCTTTCACTCAATTCCAAGTGGCTTTTTAATTTACTGTAGTGTTGTCAAACTCCAGCCTTCTATCACCTTCAACATTTTTGCTATATACTCAAATTTACCACATTGTTGTTTCCTTAATATTTTTCCTTAAATCCACTCATTCCTTTACTTAAATAAGGAGATTGTAAAAGTGAAGAATATATCACTTTTACAAACTAATATCATTGACCATAGATAGGGCATAACTGTAAAAATAAATACAATGAAAGTAAAATCTGAAATTTCAGCTAGATTTCTGCTGGCTGCTGAAGGCTCCTGAACATAAGGCCTGCTTACTCTTTGTTTAAAAAAGGAGATTAGCAAATGTTAGAGAGGTGTTAAGTCAAAATAGCTCAAATAGCTCATATTGAGAACTTCTTGACATAATTAGAGGGATTGAAAGAGATTTAAAATGAAAATAGCATTTTTCCTATGTGGTTGTTGTGTTCTTTAAAGGCTTTTCTACTGCAATTGAAATTATCTTAAATACCACCCCAAATCATCTTGGATAGAACGGGGTACCCTTGGACATGTAGTAAGTAAATGTTTACGACAAGTCATTATTGCCGCCATCATTAATACCGTCATCATCACCATCATCATCATTATCTCCTCTCTCCCCCGTATTCTCTATGGCAAATTAAATTTTACCCTCAATAGAACATATCAGTGGTTTCTCAAGATTATTGTTTCTCTTCACTTACCTTCCAAATCCTCATTTGGATGACCATTTATTCTCTCTTAATCAATACTACTGACTAATAACCCTCCACATTACCACTAGCTCATATCTGATCCCTGAATAACATAAGATCCAAGTGTTTTATTGGGAATGTCACGATCTGTTCAGTGAGGTGAATTCTTCTGCAACACCTCCAGTCACTCCCAAGGATATCAGCTTGGTTTACTCTCCCTTAGGCAATTTATCATCATGCGTAAATTTTCTTATTTATGTTTTGGTGGTTTTGTTTCAAGTCCATCTCACTCAACCAGAACATAAGGTCAGGGAGTGTGAGTGAGGGTTGTCTTGGTGGCCAATTTATCTGCCGCATCCAGAACAGCACCTGTCACATACTAGGGTCTTAATGACCTTGGACGAGTTACCAGATATAACCTCTTTAACCTTGGTTTCATAATCCTAAAAATGGAAATAGTAATGCCCACTTCACAAGGTGGTTGCGAGGACTGAATGAGATAACCTATGTAAAGGTAATGGCGCATCAACAGAAGCTATTGTTAATGTATCTTCTTATTGTTAGAATAAGGTCAAGCTTAGACTAGCATTCAGACTTCTGGATTTATGTCATCAAAGTTTCTTTGTATTTCCCAACCACTTTCTTCACATTAACCTATTGTTCCAGCTCTTGTTGCAATAGTTATTTATTGAGTGTTTATCTTAAGGTCGGTTTTGGCTATACAGAAGAAACAGACCTGGTTCCTGCCCTCATAAAGATGTAAGACAGACTTATAAAAGGAAAAAAATCATGTGATAATAACCATAATGAAATAATGCACAACATTCAGTGCACACATTAGATAAATAGTGTCCTGGGCTGCCTGGCTAGCAATGGGCAGGAGGTGGAGGAAGCAGGAGAGAAACAGAATGTGTAACCCACTGTGCATCATTCCTGCTACGCTCTTTCCACCACCCTGTAACTTGGGCTTTTCCTGTCCCCCGAGATGCCTTTGCACCCAACCTAAATGTCACTTTTTACATGGAATTTCCCAGAATTTCCTTATCAGGATTTATGTTGACCTTTCCATGACCCCCCTACTCCTTAGCTCACACCTCTTTGATGCACTTCTCCCAGACTCTATGTAAGTTTACATTTTTCTGTCCATTTAATGAGATTGCAAGCTGCCAAAGCATGGTGAATGCTTTCTGTTTGTTCATCTCTACAGACTGCATGGTTATACTGGGAATAGCTTCGCTAAAACTAGACTTTCTATCTTTTCTTGGGGTCTACAAGTCCCCAGTCCATCCCTTTGTTTTACTGCAAGCATTGGTGTTTTTGCTTCAAAGTAGGTATATTCTTACAGAATATTAATTTCGTGAAAGTAGCCACATATAACTTTTTAAAATAATGTGTTAGAAAGAAGATTTAAAACACAGAACAAGTCAATAGACACAACCCAGTGCGAAATCTGAACTGGCACTTGAGTTTAAATGAGACTGAATATGAGATGAAGGAGAAATGTGAGAAAAAGTAGAAATGAGTGAAAAATGGTTGTGGTAAAATTACCAGCTGTTATTTATAGTATGTGCCAAGTATAAATATGTCCTTGCAAAGCTTGAAGAGATGAGTCGTCAGTTATTTCAAGACAAATTTCTGACTTGCTTTATATTATTTAACACTATTTTATGGAGACGGCACTAAACAGTCCGTGTATAGAGGGACAGAAGTATGGAAGGACATTATGATCTCACCAGTGGGCCTCCCCTAAAGAGCCTAAACTTGTAGACAGCAAACCTTTTAGGTTTCTCACAACCATGTAATTTTTCTGAAATAATATGGAAATAAATGTATTTGAGTTTATAGTAATCATAGCCCTCATAGCTCAATAGCAGGTTAGCAGGCTAATTACAGAGAGCTGCTGGTATGTAGCCTTTCAAAGTTCAGGTCCAAGCAAAGGGCCTTCTGCCCTGAAGATACAGATTGCCACCACGGTACGTACAGGAGTGCGCAAGGTAGGTTTACACTTGTAAATATGTGAAACAGAGTTTATTTTTGTATTATTATAATCATAACCTGCATGTCTTTTTCCATATAATTATAGACCACTTTGGCCCACCCCCGTATTTTGTATGTTTTCCCCCTGTATTGTGTTTTGTGGTTGCTATTTCCTTTGTCCCTAATGGTGATCACACAAATTTATTTAATGTGGGAGTCACAGGAGGCATGAACTCCCAATAAACCAATAATGGCTTTCCGCTCTCTTTATGCATTCAACAATATCTATTATGTGTAAGGCATTGTGCTGGGGGCTGGGATAATCAAGAAGGAATGCAACAAAATCTTTGCCTTTGAGAAGCTGATAGAAAAGTGGAGGAGCTAATATAATATAGAAAATGGAAAAGCAGAGAGGTAGTCAATACCTCACAATATGATGCGATAATCAAGAAGTGGGTATTCTCAGTGTCTTCTAAGGACCATACGGCAGCCAGTGCTTTCTTCAGTGTGTGGCAGTTGGGGACAATTTCACTAAGGAGATAGCAGGCTTGAGTCTGAAATCATAAACGCAGGGCTTCACTTGGAAGAATGAGGGAAGGGGAGTCTTCCAGGCAGGAAAGGTCACATAATTAAATTTCTTACGTGTCAGATAAAGTGTTAGGCCAGAGGTACAGAGACAAAGATGATACAATTTCAAGCTTCTAGGTATGCCCAGCTTTGGTAACGTTAGAGATAAGAACGAATATTGTAAACAAGTCACCAGCAAGATGGTAATAATAGCATAGCTATCTTGGCTGAGCCTAGCAAGAAATCTGAAGAAAGAGTAGACCAGGGAGGTCCCCATGATAGGATGGAGGCTCGGAAGAGAAAGTTTGCAGACAATATTTTGGGGCAGGGAAGGGGTGAAGCCAGGATCATCTACAGAGTTATCATTTTGTTTTGATTTCCCCAGAAGCCAAATCTGAGATAAGGATTTGATTGCAAGTATGTAGTGTATCTATGAGGTGTCCTGAGGAAACACCTGAAGAGAAAGATGAGACACGAGGAGAGAAGTCAGCCGGTAAAAGGTTTATGTTGTCAAGTTTAGTAAGTACCACTGTGAGTTGCTGGGTACTAACTGTACTGGACAATTCTTCGAGCCAGTGTACAGTGGGCCCAGGTGTTAGCCCAAACCCTGGAGCAAGGGGTGCTGAATCCATCCAAGGGGTAAGAGAACTGGGATATTTATATACTAACCCTTATCAGTTACGGGTTGAGGACCGCAGGATATACGCTAATTCTCTAAGTGCTTCTAGCCTACTGCTGTGGAGGACAGAGTGGCCTCTACTAGCCAAAACAAGCACTCAGGCAAGGAGATGCACGTACAGTCACTTGGAAGTCAGGCCTGGGCACCCCAGTGGGAAGGCCTGCCGGGATACAGGCAGATCAGCAACAGCATCTGCTACATCTCAAATCAGCATTTCTTGTGGTCAGGGTGGGGTCACAAATCCTCATCTCTATTTGTAGACCATTGCCTTCACCATACAAGACTCAACTTGACTTTTTCACATAGATTTTATTAATAATAAGGGCCATTAGTGATCATCCAAATCACTCATCTTTACAGAAACCAGGATCCCAAAATGGTTAAACAGCTAGTTAATGGTTTAGTAAGCCTTCAAATCCAATCTCCTGATTCATAGCCCTACATAGTATTACTTTAGCCACATCCCCAACCTTCTGAAGGAATCTAGAACAGATCGGTTGATAGATTAACTGATAACAGTGTTGGAAATGATTGAAAAAGATAATCAGACTCACCAAGTTTCGTATCTATTGTATAGCATCCCCTGACTAGTAAAAAAGGATTTCTTGAACCAACTTTAAATTCTGTTTAAAAGTATGTAGATAACTGAATCTCACTTGATGCAATAAACATTCATTGGATTTCAGTAAAAACAAATCTTAAAATGCACCAAGAAAATATATTATTTAAGGAAGCCAGTGGTGAAATCATTTTCTGGAATTTTTAATAGTTATCTAATTTATGTATGGTAAGGGGATTTTTTGTTATTATTCTTGTGGGCTTGGTAATTTTTAAACTTGTTTATGGATATTAGTCTTTCTTACAGCAAAGCCCAGCTACTTTTAAAATACAATAACATTGATACATTACACTTACAAATTTTACATTGATTATTAAGCCTAAACAGAAAGATAAAAATACATTTTATGTCTTGTAAGGGAAATAGTTGTGTTAACCTTGTATTTTATTCTTATATTCATTGTGAACTGTTACTAAATATTAAATTGCATTGGTTTAGTTGTTTATGATTAGCCTGACCACTAGAAATTCTATAAATGTCTTTACATTCTCTCTTTCTGGAGAAGAAATCATGACTTTTCATCGGGATTGTCATTACTGAAAATATGGTACAGGGAAATACTTAGGAACTATTAGAGTTGTTTCATTTTTCTGTTATTTTCACAAATCTGTAAGCAGTCTGAGATTCTAGAAGGCATGAATCATAAGGCTGTCTATGGTTAGTGCCTACCAGTCATTTACATATCAGTGTTGAATGCATCAATAAAGTCTCACACCTCTTTATCTTGACGTGATCAGCCACATGGGAGGAGAATTTTAATTGAGGAAGTGGGTGATTTTAGAATAAGAACGTGTTAGAACTCGGGGAAGACCTGGATAGAATGTGAAATGGAGTTGGTAAATTGCAATTACAGTAGCAGCTAGATAATGTGTCTTCCCTAAAAGATGAAGGATGGTGACATTAATAATAGGAAGAGCTCTATTTGTTTAATGCCGATACTGTGACTGATCTATTTCTAAGCACTTTATAGGAATTAACTCATCTAAACCCCCTAATGAAGGACGAGGTGGGTACTATTAGAATCACCATTTTACAGATGAGGAAACTGAATATTCTTATCTGACCAAAGTCCATGTGTTCATACTCAACTTTGAATTATTTAAGGTAAATATTTGTGGCTGTCATTAGTTGGGAGGTGCTGAAGGCAACAGACTATTTCCTCACCATCTCACTATTGGAAACTTTACTATAAAGGGAAGTTTGATACTTATACACCAATGTTGATTGCAGCATATTCACAATAGCTAAAAGGTAGAAACAACCCAAGTATTAACAGATACACAGATAAACAAACTGTGGTACCTAATACAATGGAATATTAGCCATAAAGTGATATGAAATTCTGATGCATGTTACAACATGGATAAACCTTGAAAAGCATATGCTAAATAAAATAAGCCAGATAAAGAAGAACACATATTGTATGACTTCACTTATACGAAGTACCTAGAATAGGTAAATCCATAAAGACAGAAAGTAGAAGTTGCCAGGGAGTGGGGGAAGGGAGATGATGAGTTATTATTTAATGAGTACAGAGTTCCTGTTTGGGATGATGAAAAAGTTCTGGAAACAGTGGTGAAAGTTACACAATTTTGTGAATGTAATTAATGCTGCTGAATTGCATAATTAAAAATGAAATATTTATGATAAATGATAGCTTTTTTTAAAAAAAGAGAGCTGAAAGATGAATTGGTGAGTTCCAAAGATATCAAACATTTGTAAACAGATATTTTTTAGTCAGCAGGCATAAAAGTAGTTCAGACAACTTGTCTTGTAAATCTCAGTTAAGTCAAGGGCCTCAGACCTTTTGGGCATTCCTACCATATCTTACATGTAAACTTCATAGGAGGAAGATATAGTCACCTAGAGGGAGGATTCCAATAAATTTATGGTCAGCATCAGGTCTATAAAATGCTATAAATTATGGGGTAGATAGAGGACAATCTCAGAATCAAGCTTTAGGAACATCCCCAAAACCCAAGAGCCCATTTGACCCATTTATTGCATTGATACAAGGACAGGGAGGGTCTCTAAGATAGTTTAACTTATCCACATATCCTGGACATTAAATTACATTCTATGTCAGGCAGGTTCCTAGCCAAAAAACCAAAAACCAAAAACCAAAAAGGAAAACAAAAAAACAGATGTCATAGTCTAATTTGGTGTTGGGAAAAGTTTAACAAAATGACTATTCTTCATATCAAAACTTCATAGGATGTATGCACCCCTCAATATTTTTTGTTCAATGCCTATATACAAAAAATTTTGTAGCCATAAATATTTACCTTAATATAACATTAAAAATGCATGGTCTCTCCTGATTGATGTGGCTCAATTGGTTGAGCATCGTGCCACAATGCAAAAGGTTGCTGGTCTGATTCCCAGTCAGGGCACATGTCTGGGTTGAGGGCCTAGTACCTAGGTGGGGCACTTGCGAGAAGCAATCAATCGATGTTTCTCTTGTACGTCAATTTTCCTCTCTTTCTCTTCCCTTCCCGTTCCCTCTCTCTAAAACGAAATAAACAAAGCCTTTAAAAAAAGCATAATTTGGAGGAAAAGTTTCAAGTTATATTCCAAATATAATTTCTAGAATTTCATTATCTCACATAGATGTCGAAACGCACCCAGAATGTCAACAAATGGGATGAGTGGGATTTGGGGCTTAAACAAGTTTTGCATGTTGACCAGCCAACCAATTTTTTTGTCCAACTGAATACATATGAAATTTGAAATAAACCCGTTTGTGCATAAGACATTACTTTGATCCCAATATTTTGCCTGTTTTTCAGCAGTTCAGGACTTAAAGGAAGCATTGTTAGCAAAGGTAGCAGGCATTTCTTTTTTCTGAATGGTTTTTCTCTTCTGTTTTGGAAAGAGTTAGGGGAGGGGGGATGTTATTCCAGCTTGCTTCCTCTAGAATCTCCTACCCAACTCTGATCATCCCTCTATAGAGTCTCCTCTAGGCACTGATGCTGCCAGCTTCTATTATAAAGATGTATTTCTCTGGCATTTGGCTTTGTAAGTGTTGTTTAGTATTTTTCTTATGTGAATGTGTCTGCTTCCCCAATGAGGCTGTTGAATCCTGGAGGGAGTGTGTCTCCTCTTTTGCATTCACATACAGTTCTGCAGGCGATCGGTTCTAAGGAGGCACACCATGTGTAGACACCATCATCTTAGCTGGAGAAAGAATGGAGCTACGAAATTTCCAACAATGGTTTGCAAGCGCTCCCCAGCATTGTATCTACGATCCTGAGCTTTCCACTGAACAGAGTTAGAGGAAAAGATTTGTTCAGTTTGTCCTTGATCATTAGTTTAGTTGGTTGTAGAACAGCTCGTGGGCATGATGATTGCCTTAGGAGATCAGCACAGAGAAGACAAGGCCAAGACCATTTTGTACAATACTTGGGGCCAAATACAAAGCAGGAACTAAAGATAAAGTTATGGTGTTCAAATATCTCTTCTTCTGTGAACATTTTTATTTCTTGTGTGGCTGGGGAAAAAAGGAAGGATGGAGAAGTGGATGGAATACTATAGGTGTCAGAACTCAGTGACTTGTGGGACAAATCTGGCTCACCACCTGTTTTATAAATAAACTTTTTAACAAAGGCTGGTATGGCTAAGTGGATTGAGTGCTGGCCTGTTACTTAAAACAAACAAACAAGAAAATGTTTGCAGACTCCTGCACTAGTAGTTTTTTTTACAAAACTCCTGAATTTTGAGTATTGCTTTAAGATATAAGCAAACAAATAAATAAATATTGAAATGGCCGCTTTCTATTATGCTAGAAGTCAGAAAATCAATGCTTTTGAGTTCATGAGTCCTTTTGAGACACATGCTTGTCCCAGGATAAATGCCCCCTTTCCTGTTAGAATTTGATGAATCTACCGCTATGAACTTGACTAACTTTGGCAAAATATTTTGTCTTATTTAAGAAAATGTTTAAATATATTTTATTGATTATGTTATTACAGTTGTCCCAACTTTTCCCCTTTTGTCCCCCTCTGCCCAGTACCCCCATTCCCTCCAGCAATCCCCCCCTTATTTCATGTCCATGGGTCATGCATATAAGTTCTTTGGCTTCTCCATTTCCTATATTGTTCTTAACATCCCCCCTGTCTATTCTGTACCTACCAATTTGTAATTTTTAATCCCTGCACCTTTTGCCCCATTCTCCCCTTTATGCATCCCAACTGATAACTCTCCAAATGATCTTCATATCTATGATTCTGTTTCTGTTCTGCTTACTTGCATGGTTTGTTTTTCAGCTGGGAATTTATTGCCATGTTAATATTCATAGTTTTGATCTTCTTAAATAACTCCCTTTAACATTTCATATAATGACTTGGTGATAATGAACTCCTTTAACTTTACCTCATGTGGGAAGCACTTTATCTTCATTTCCATTCTAAATTATAGTTTTGCTGGATAGAGTAACCTAGGTTGTAGGTCCTTGCTTTTCACCATTTTGAATACTTCTTGCTAGTACCATCTAGCCAGCAAAGTTTCTTTTGAGAAATCAGCTGAGAATCTTATGGGAAAGGACCAACAAGTCTCTTTGTAGGTGACTACCTGCTTTTCTCTTGCTGCTTTTAAGATTTTGTTTTTATCTTTAGCCTTGGCATTTTAATATGATGTGTCTTGATATGGTCCTCTTTGTGACCAACTTCTTTGGGGCTTTCTGTGCTTCCTGGTCTTGTATGTCTGTTTACCAAACCCAGGACATTTTCTTTCATTATTTTTTCAAATAAGTGTTCAATTTCTTGCTCTTTCTCTTCTCCTTCTAGCATCCCATAATTTGAATGTTGGTACATGTTTTTTGGGATTCTTTTTTTCTTCTTGTTCTTCTGATTGAATGTTTTTTCTTCCTTATGTTTCAAATCATTGATTTGATTCTTGGCTTCATCCCCTCCACTGTTGGTTCCCTGTAGATTTTTCCTTATTTCACTCAGTGTAAGCCTCCTTTCTGCCTGGGTCTTTTTTATGCTGTTGAAGTGCTCAGTGAGTTCTTTGAGCAACCTGATACCAGTGTTTTAAACTCTGCATCTGATGGATTGCTTATCTCCATTTTGTTTAGTTCTTTTCCTGGAGTTTTGTTCTTTTCTTTCATTTGGGACGTATTTCTTTGTCTTCGTATTTTGGCAGCTTCCCTGTGTTTGTTTTTCTGTATTAGGTAAAGTTGTTTTGACTCCCTGTCTTAGTAGTGTGGCCTAATGTAGAAAAGTGCACCTATAAGTTGTACGGGGCAGAGCCTTAGGTAATTGCCAGGGTGGGGCAACCCATGTATACCAGATTCATAGAGTCTCAGATATAGTGCTGCTGCTCTATGGCTCTTTGTTGGGGAGGGCTCAGAAAAGGGATAAGAGCTGCTGCTTGGCCTCTGGAGTTTTGTCCAGGAGGAAGATAACCCCTGGCACTTACCCTGATGACAAACACTTCAATTTCTCCCCATATGCCACTGGTGCCTGTCCAACTGCTGCCCTGGTGTTGGATCCTAGAGAGAGTGAGTCTGCCTAAGTCCTAAGTCCATTGTAGGCCCTTTAAGAGGAGATGCCTGAGAATCACAGTATGTTCTGCTGACTCAACTCCCACTGATTTTTATAGCCAGAAGTTATGGGGACTTATCTTCCTGACACTGGAACCCTGGGCTAGGTAGTCCGGTGTGGGCTGAGATCCCTCACTCCCAAGGTATCCCTTCTGATTTTTATCCAACACATGTGGGTATGGAACTGCCAGTTCCACATTTCTGCATCTCCATGTTTCCGCTTCTCCTACCCATCTGGATGAATGTGACTTCTTTAACTCCTTCTTCATCAGACTTCCATACAGCATGATATTCTTACAATTCTGGGTGATAGTTGTTTTGTAGTTCAGTTGTAGTTTTTGCTGCAGTTGTGTGAGGAGTCAAGCCATATTTACCTATGCCTCCATCTTGATAAGAAGTCAGTTGGGAAAACATTTTAAAATACAAATAAACTTGAGGGAAGGTGTCCATAATCCATTACCAGTCCCTGGTTTCGTGTGTGTGTGTGTGTGTGTGTGTGTGTGAGAGAGAGAGAGAGAGAGAGAGAAAGTTAATCTCCTACTTTTCTTTCCTGCAAGGTAAGAAGAGAGAATAATAGAGCAAACAATAGAAGAGTTGAAGGTTGAGTGGGAAAATGGAGGAAACACTAAAGAGGAATGAAACAGAGGTCACTTAGGTTATCTCATTGGACCTCACAACCATCCTATGATCTTGCTAAGACATAATTAGCACACTTTTAGTCTTGAAAAAGTGAATTGCCCAAGGTTAAGCAGTTAATAAATAGCAACAGTGGTCTTCTAATTCTCACTCTAAATTCTGAGGGGTTTTTCCCATTACACTCCATTGCCTCTTCAACATCTTTGCCATTTCCCCTGAGAACACCATGCTAAGATTATAATTTCCTCTCTCCTAGACTATAACTCCTCCTTCTGGAATTTAAACCTTTCCCATAAGAATTGTTGCTATAACTTGGTCCCACCTAAAATCCCTAAATTAAAATCAAATACCCAAAATTTAAAGATCTTTCTCAAATTCAGTCTAGCTATCTATTGGTCAACCAAATACTACTAAACTGATAGCCAGTAATAATTAGTCTGTTTTATCAAAAGTGATGTAGGGCATTGCTTCGTGTTAAATTACAGGTGGCACAAACTGTGAATTACAATTAGGCAAACCATCTTTTTTATGTAACTAAATCTCACAATTAAGAATGTATAATAATTAGTTTCAAATTGGGGTAAATCATCAAAGAATGTTAGATATCCTGGGAGTTATTTACATGGGAACAGATGCCTATGGAAGCTAAATGGAGTGTGGAAATTTCACAGCAGGCTGTAGTAGAAGAGATGAATTAATAAAATGATCACATCTCGAGTTATGTCTAGAATGAAATAGAATTTTATGTATTTTCAGAGATTCTTATTTTTGGTAGTAGAAGACAGGAGAAAGTTCAAAATAGTTATTTTGATAAGTATGGTCACAAAGAATACCAATACACATAAATATATGTAACTTTTATAGCAAAGAAGTCAATGTATATATAAAACAGAAATCAGTAACAATAATTTTAAAATACCTAAAATGATGCTGTGTGTACATTACTGATAAGCTACTATTAAAATTAAAGGCTGTTCCATAGCATACTGAGCCCTCAATTTCAGGTAGGATGTCATGCATACACTCAGACAGATGTCTACCATGATGGTGACAAACCTCAGGGCCTATCAGGGACTTCTCTGAGTTATATCAACATCATTGAAATCTCATTTCAAGCCCATTCTCTGCTTTATTTTTAGAGAACTGAGGTCAGTGAGAAAAAACCACCACCTTACACCCTCAGTTCAGACTTGCTATACAGTCTCTACCTTACTTTCGATTACCTTGGCATAGAAAATGATATTGAATCCTACACTGTTGGTCAATTTAAGATACCCTAATTAAACTTTCTTACTTGAGGTGTGGCTACTTAGCATTGGAACAGTCTAAATTGGCAGGGGTGTCCAACCCACAGCCCACGGGCCCCATGCAGTCAAAGATGGCTATGAATGCTGCCCCACACAAAATCATAAATTTACTAAAACCTTTTTTTTTGCTCATTTTGTTAGTGTTTATGTATTTAATGTGTGGCCTAGAGATGCTGAAAGGTTGGACACCCCTGAATGCTTTCCCATTTTGGCTTTAGGTGTCTTAATTCAGAGCAACACAGGAAGGTTTACTAATTTACATATTAGCTATGGGAATTATTTTTCTTTAGTGAAATGAATAATATTTTGATATATAGACAATGGTTAGAAAGAACGAACCTCTCACCATGCATTGAGCAGGTAAAACCCTCTGAGTGGCCATCGCTACCTTGAGTTCCATTTAGCCAACTGCGCTGTGTTTAACAAACATTCTGTGGTGTTATGCTCAAAGGTAGCTGAACCTGGCCACTAAAATGTACGGGTTGGCCAAAAAGTTCATTTGTTTTTTTCTGTAAGATGAATCTAGTAGCGCTTACTTGTCTTTAATGTCATTTAAAACAATTGTGTTAGATTGTACTGTGATAGCTGTCATATCAGCATGTGTTTTGAAAAGAACTTATCGAAATTGGTGAATTTTTGTGTAGTCATTTTAATATTGAAGATGGAAGAAAATAAGCAACATTTTCAGCATACTATATGTTATTATTTCAAGAAAGGTAAAAATGCAACTGCAACTCGAAAAGAGATTTGTGCAGTGTATGGGAGAAGGCCGTATGACTGATTGAATGTATGATGCTCCACGGTTGGGTAGACCAGTTGAAGTTGATAGCAATCAAATTGAGACATTAATTGAGAACAACCAATGTTCTACCACACAGGAGAGAGCAAACATACTCAAAATATCTAAATCAATAAAGTCACTGGTGAAAATGAAGAATGTATCTTTTATTTTATGAAAAAAAAAAAAACCCATATGGACTTTTTGGTCAGGCCAATAGTTCATGTGCCTCAAGTGAATCTTTTGTGCAGGCTTCTTGTCACAGAGACTAAAAAGGCAGATGGGGAGAAGTTCATGAATTTACAAGGACAGGCCACGTTTGTTGTCTGCATGTTGCACAGAATTTGGTTGGGAACTTTAATTGTAATATGTGCCCTGGCAGCGAAGCACATAGGAGGAAAGCTTATGTCAAAGAAGTATTAACATCAGCCTTCCTCCTTTGCATAAGCTTTCCATTTTTAACAGACTTGGAATTTCACACAGGATCCAGACATTGATAGAACACCACCAAAAAATAAATGTAATAAGAATTTAAAAGAGAATAACATGAAATTATTTATTTTAAAAATGTGGTAGTATACGGAGGCTACTTACTCATCAGTAGCAAAATACCCAATAATTAAACAACTCAGTAAATTGGCTTGAGTGTTTTCCAGCAAAATCATGATTAATTCTAATGTCTCATATTTTTATAACTTCTTAACTGGTATCCTCACTCTCGCTTCTCTGCATTTTAATCTAAAATAGTCTCATTAAAAATGATCCCTGAATGCTAACTTGTTTTCCTCAGACTCCAGGTCCTCATTAATTATAGTGATCCTATTAATTTCCTAAGTCTGCTGTGACAATGTACCACAAACTGGGTGGCTTAAAACAACATATTCTGTCATAGCTCTGGAGGCTGGAAGTTCAAAATCAAGATGTTGACAGGGCTATGCTCCCTGTGAAACCTATAAGGTTGCCTCTTCTAACTTCTGGCGTTTGCTGGCACTCCTTGGCACTCCTTGGCTTATAGATACATCACTGCAATTGCTGCTTTTGTCACAGGATAGCCATCATCTTTCTGGGTCTCTGCGTCTCTGCCTTCACATGGTGTTCTCCTCTCTATGTGTGTCTATGTCTAAATTTTCCTTTCACCCCCCCTTTTTAAAAGATTTTATTTGTTTATTTTTAGAGTGAGGGGAAGGGAGGGAGAAAGAGAGAGAGAGAGACATCAATGTGTGGTTGCCTCTTGCACACCCCCAACTGGGGACCCTGGCCCCCAACCCAGGCATGTGCCCTGACTGGGAATCAAACTGGCAACACTTTGGTTCACAGGCCTGTGCTCAATCCACTGAGCCACACCAGCCAGGGCATAAAATTAACTTGCTTTTCATAAGCTCCTTCTCTACTGAATTTCTCTGCTTCCACTTCCCTCTACCTTCAGGTATCCACTGTTGTGAATTTGGTGTTTATCATACTTTTACTTTAAATTCAACAGGTTAAATATATATTAGTTTTTATTATGTTTGCACTTTGAAAAAGGGTATTATGCTATTTGAGGTTGTGAGTACCAGAATACTTGAACAAATTGTGAGCCACTGTTGTTAACTATCTACCATAGGTGGGCCATATACTATAGGACATGAATCATCCCTTTGTGTAGTCTATCCACGCTGTGAACGTGGCATCACATAACTTCATCTCCTCATATAGACATTGTATCACCTCACATCATCACAAGAAGGGTGAGTACAGGACGGTAAGACATTTTGAGAGACAGAGAGGTCATATTCACATAACATTTATTACAGTAGATTGCTATAATTGTTCTATTTTTATTATTGTTCATCTCTTACTGTGTCTAATTTATAAATTATACTTTATCACGAATGTGTATATATAGAAAAAAACATAGTAGATATAGGGTTTAGTACAGTCCAGAGTTTCATGCGTGCACTGGGATGTTGGAACGTGGCATGCACACGTAAGGGGGCACTCTCCTCAGCTCTTTGTGTATAACTTGCTAAAGGCACTTTATTTCACTTTTTAAAATAAATGCATCTTAGGTTTTGGACTTTTTTTGCACTTAGATGATTTATAACTCTTCATCTCACAAAATTTGGGACTAACTAGTTTCTTGGTAAACTGCCTTTTCCTCATGGAATTCATACTGGATGGTTCAATATATGAAATCAGAAATACTGATAAAGTTTTTATAATATAAATGTTTTCATGAAGATATAGAAGACATACCAATGTGTTCAATTAAAAAATATAAAGTTACCACATATAAGAGAATTGGTAGCAACAACGGTAATTTTTTCCATGAATTCTATTGATAGAGCACAGAACACATCACAACCCACATCCCCCATGAACTGTTTTACCCCATTTACTCATTAAAATTGTTATGTTGTGCACAACTTAAACTATTTTCAACTGCAGGTTCACTGGAGATTTAACTTAATTTTTAATTTTTTTGTTTTTTAAAAAAATATTTGCCCTGCCTGGTGTAGCTCAGTGGATTGAGCAGGGGCTCCAAACCAAAGGGCAGCCAGTTTGATTCCCAGTCAGAGCACATGCCTGGATTGGGGGCCAGGTCCCCAGTCGGGGGTGTGTGAGAGCAGCCACACATTGATGTTTCTCTCCCCCTCTTTTTTCTTCTCTTCCACTCTCTCTAAAATAAATAAATAAAATCTTTAAAATATATATATTTATTTAAAGATTTAATTCATTTAGTTTTAGAGGAGAAGGGAAGGAGAAAGACAGGGCTGCGGGTTTAATTTTAAAACTAATTTTTTTAAAAAATACTTTGAATAAAAATACTACTGATTTATATAATAAATGCAATTTAATGTAAAGGTACATTCTTTTTTAAGATTTTATTTATTTATTTTTAGAGAGGGAAGGGAGGGAGGGAGAGAGAGAGAGAAACATCAATGTGCAGTTGCTGGGGGTTCTGGCCTGCAACCCAGGCATGTGCCCTGACTGGGAATCGAACCTGGGACCCTTTGGTTCCCAGCCCACGCTCAATCCACTGAGCTACGCCAGCCAGGGCTAAAGGTACATTCTTAATCACAAGAAAGTGCTTAAAAAAATAACTGCCATAAGAATTACATTGTGCCATAAGCATAATTCTAAGTTTAGTTAAATTTTTTAAACTGCCCAATAAACTCATAATTCTTGAATGTACAATCAAATCAGTTCTGTGGGTAAGAGTTGGCGAATGAGTGAGTATGCAAATGAATATCCATAGTACTCGATTGTCAAGAAAGTCAAACTGAGGAAGAATGAGAATGTAATAAAGAGAAAAGGTAGTGAAAGGGAAAGGGTAAGATTGAAGCCAGTAGGGAAGGAAATAATATGAGAAGGTGTGTTGTTGGCTGGCTGGGTCACTGAGAAAGAAGGGGAATGGAGTATTATGAAATTATGATGCAAACACTTCCTTTCACTGATATTAATGCTTTGCCATTCTCACAATACCTCTTAAAGATAATCAGCACAGCTGCAGTTGTCTCATTTTATAGCTAAGGCAACTGAGATCATAGACAAGTCGTATGACCCATAGTGCTGGAGTTGGGACACAAAGTGGGACCAATAGAATCCTAGATTAGTTCTCTGGGAGGAGAGTTTTTCCCCCATACACATATCAGTATGAACTATCTTGTCCAACATTATTCAAAAGTGTGCAGTGAAACCCAAAGGTGAGATCTGTCAGTCTGAACACAGACATGTAAAGAGAAAAAGAAGGATCTGTACCATCTTGTAAAATTTTAGAATAAGAAAAAGATATTTGGCAGAAGAGTACAGACCTCGTATTTCAATATTTTCAAGACCTCGTTTTACAACTGATGGGGCTCATAATAAGACTCCCCAGAAAATGCCATTTGGGCTTGCAAACTATTTTGATCTGAAGACAAAGCCCTGAAAGACTCAGGAAGAACTCTTTACCTTCCCCTTAGGCGCCTAAAAGAATTTGGATAGAGGGCCTGTACCAGGAAGAGGGCTATTACCAAAGGTAAGTGCTTTTTACATCAGAAAGACTTCTTTGCATGGAATGGCAAACATTTGTTTACCAAACATTTGCTATTCTCCTTTCCCTGTGAATGCTCTTTCTCTTCTTTGAAATCCCAGGCCCCTTACCCTCTTTTCCTTAGCTGCCCATTGTATGTATATAAGCCTCAACTGCCTGTGTGGGAGCCCCATATCTTTGGGGTTCTCTCCATCCTAAATAAGACAGAATTAGGACCTATATGACCCTATTAACCAATGCCACCTCAATAAATTTAATAAAATATTTAAAATTTGTTTTTTCCTGTTAATCTGTCTTATGTCCATTTAATTAATTGGCCAACCAAAGAACCCGGAAGGAAAGAAGGGAAAAGTTTTTCTCTCCTACACTACAATGAGGCAAATTGCTCAACTAGACAAGTTCTGGGGAGCAATAGAATGTTTTTTTTGTTATGTCCCAAGATAGAGCTTGTAGATTTTACTTGTAAGAGTGCTTATGCAACAAAAGATTGTGCATGCTTTTTTGTCTCTATTGTCATTGAAGAGGCAAAGTATTTTCTGTGAACCAACCCAGTTGTATACGCTATACAGATTGTTTGTGGGGCTTCTTTGGTGTTTTAAATCTCCCCAAGGTATTAGAAAGTTCAATATTTCTGATAAAGCATTAAGCTGACCATAAAGTCATAGGGGGAAAAAGGTGAATATTTCCAAAATCGGACAGTATGACATTTTCCCTCTTGCAAACCATTGTTGTTGAAAATGGTTCATTTGATCAAATTCATGCCTGTTATTTTTACCAGGTGCAAATAAATCCAGTACTACCAATGTGGAGTTGAATTCAAGATAAAAAAAAATACTATATATGTCCCATTTTTAGTTACAGTAAAAGTCCTGACCAGAGAATCTGGGCTTCGGGCACTATGGTGACCAAGTGAAGACTGTTGCTCTCTCAAACTTTTTTGCTTTTACTATGTGGCATCAGGAGTCTCTTCAGGGATTATCTTTTTCAGTAACAGCTTTAAGGAAAACAAGACAGACAATGTTGGAAAGGAAACTCACTTGCATTCTTGGGTTCAAATAGTAGGAATAACTCTAGGAAATGTACTTATTGTTTTCTCACGCTCACTAACTTTTATGAAATGCAGATGGTAAGAGAACCTGTAACCCAAAAAGACACCGGCATTCGGGCTGCCTGTCACTACCAAACCCAATAAGCAATGACAGCGATGGAATCTTTTATGGGCACTTTATTCAGATGGCCGGCGATCCGAGAAGATGGCAGGTTCAGACCCTAACAAACCATCTCCCTCTCTTTTTCCCAGCCAGATCTTTTATAAGGGAGTTGGGGGAGGGCAAACAAGGAGTCAGCGAAAGCCTTTGAAATTCAACAGTTGCCTCCAGGGGAAAAGGGTAGTCGCTTGCTCCTTCCTGGTACAGACCTTCTCCAAGAGGTCATCTGCTTACTCTTAGGCGCCAAGATAGGCCTTATCTGTAGTTACTCAAACAAAAACTTAACATACACATTACTTGCTAGATTTATGACTATTTACCCTAAGCTAATTTTTCCCAAGTCTTAAGCCCCTATCAAACTTTGTCATGGGATTGTTGTGAGGACTGAATGAAATGTGCAAGCAGAGTGCTTACCACAGTGCAGGGTTCATAGTACACCTCCCTCACTGTTATTGGGGAAAGGTTATTGTCAATCACTCTAATTATGTTTATATTTGGAGATTTTGGTCATCTGCCTTGCTTAGGAGCTTTAAAAGCATTCCCTTTAACAAAAGCAGTATTCTACTTCTCTGCTACATAAAAGTAGTGGGAAAGAAAGCTGCACCTGGAATTAATTTCAGGTGACAACGTGTTCTTTGACGTCAGAGGCCATGGCAGCCTCGGCGCACTCAAAGAACACAGCTCGATTTATGGTGGGCTCAGGAGGGTCTATTCTTGCCTAGGTGGCCACAGGAAGAACTTTACAATGATAATGACTGTGGTCCACCATGGACAGAAACTTGGGAATAGAGTCCTAGATGTTTTCAGGGATGGTTTGACTCTGAAAGAACTCAGTATAATCCAAGAAATCCACCCAGCAAAGTGTGGCCCATTGTGGGGGTAGATCTCAATAGATTCTGGAATGAATACTACGGAGAAACATTATTCTTCTCACTTGACCTAGATCTCAGTTGGATTTTGGTAAAAATTTGGCTCATTGGTGTGCTGGCTGCATTAAATCACAGCACTACACTTCGGAATTCATACACTACAAGTAGGTAATTTATCTTCTTTGGAAGCAAAAGCACATTTAGCTATATGACTCTAATAGTCTTTTTAAAAAATGGAACCAGTTTGATAAATTTTTCATCCATCTGAGGGCTCTGATTTCTATTTGAATTCAATTCCAAGTTGTCTAGACATCAGGAACTTAACCTTAAGACTTAATCCCACCATTTTTACATTCTCTTTGCCGAGGTCAAAAGAACTTAGAAAACGAACTTTTATGAAAAGTCTAATGAAAAGCAACATTATCTTCAAGTAATCAATTTCTGCATTTAACTTAAGATTCATATTGCCAAATCACTGGGAAACGATATTTAAGAAACTTGTCTGAATTTTGTTTATTTTGATTTGCGTTTCTGCCTCCAACCCTCACCCCCAGCCTCAATTAATTCATCTTTATATTCGGTTGGAAGAAAAGGCCGTGATATTTATGTTTCTCATTTGGTAGGTCTTTTTCTGTACACATTTTCTTTCCCTAACTTCCAATGATCTCCCTCCACTTATATTTAAAGCAAGGTTTCACAGATAACTAAAAAACCACTTGCTATCTTTAGAGATGCTCTTATGTAGCTTTTCTTTTTGGTTAACATGGGAAAAAAATGAGGAACTATGATTATGTGATAACCACTGTAAAGAAAATAATCTATTAATTCTCTTGGGTTTTAAGGAACATTTTCACTGTATGTGGTAACGGATGGAAGTGGAGGTGGACAGCTTCACAGGAAACACACTTGACTTGATAAAAAGATAAAAATAACCTCAGTGTGAAGTTATAATATTCTTCGTATCATTTTAGTCAAATTGGATGTGAATTATCAATCTGTTTTTTTGTGACCTAGGGAATTAATGATGATAAAGAGTGAGACATCTCCCTCAGTGGGAAAACTAGTGTCTTCTTAAACTTTAGCTCATTAGTTCATCCTTGAACTTAAGTATGCAAATGGATATTTATGATGGGATACTTACCACTTAATGATCATTATATTATTCAAGTCATGCTCATATAATATACTTTATTATATAAATTTGCAAAATGTTCCACTGAAATCTGTATTAGCATAGCAGATTTATATTTGTTCCCCCCGCAAAAAATGGTTTACCATTTAGTTCACTTACATAAACTTTTTTCCATTTACAATTAAATATAAGGACTTTTCCCATAAAGAAAAAGGTATAAAACCTTCAAAACATAACTGTCTCTTTGGGTCCCTTCTCTACTGAATTAATTCCAACTTTGAAATGGGCCGTTAGAGACACTAAGAAGATCGATACTGAATGACTTCATACATTCTCTGCACCTTATTGTTTTTGTTGCTGTTAATATTAGGCTAAAGATGCCTCCAAAAGACAGGGATCTGGAAATACTGATTCACTTTTCATATTTGCCTGCACACTTTTTAAACCAGAAAAGTCAGCGTTCATGCTGCCTGTCACTGCTGGAACCAATAAGCAGAGACAGGGAATGAATCTTTATGGGTGCTTTATTCAGATGGCCTGCAATTTTAGAATAGGAAGGGTTATATTCTTTAACAGTCGGTCTTACATTTCCTTTCAAGCCAGCCTTTTCATAAGGAGTAAAAACCGTAGGTAAGTGATTTGGAATTCAGGAAAGAGGTTAATCAGATAAAAGCTGCAGTCCAGTCCGGCAATTTCCCTAAAATCCTTTTATCCATTGACAAGTGATTTACAATCTGGGTCCTGGGTCCTGGGTCCAGTGTCCTGGGTGATTTTCTTTATCTGTGCCCTGGGGAGGTCTCTCCCTGGAACACAATAGCTCAGATACCATCTTGATTGCTGCAGTCCCCGTGGGGCATAAAGATGGAATTGCCTGTGGTCTCCGGGGAGCCAGGGTGGGTCCATAGCCTCAGTTCCTGAAACAATAGCTTTTTAAGTACTAAGCTTATTAACTACTAGCTAACACTAAAATTTCCCAACACTTGAGTTCCTCCATCAAAATTACAATGAAGCAATGAATAAATTGAGACTTTAATTTTGGAGAGTTGAAAAATGCTGTTAGACTATTTTCCAGAGATCAGAAAATATAGCCAGTGAAGATAATGCAATAAAATGTGATGTTTTGAATATTGAGGCCTGTGTGAGGATCAGCTTAACCTGACAACATAGTTTAGTACTGAGCAGAAAGATCTCCTAAACCATTATTAGACAAATGAAAAAGCAGATTGCATTTTACAAAAAAAAGAAAAGAAAAAGAAAGAAAGAATAGTATTTTTAAAAGTGATGAGGCAACTCAAGAGTTGCGATAGGTATCTCAAACCTTTATTTTATTTAATTTTTCCAATAAAATGATGTTATCAAAATTTGTTGCCAGTGTAGGGGTTTGTGCGCTACTGACAACAGACAACAGATGGGTTATTTATTCCCAACTCCACGTTGCTCACCAGGATACCTCGGGCAGTTAAGTGGAATAAATGTAAAGATAGCAATGAGGGTCCCAGAAGAACCTGCTTATTCTGAATGAGCTGTTTGCCTATCTGGGAAATGATCTCACACAAATTCTGCCACTTCAAGTTGCCTTTTCTATAAATATTGGTGCCCCTTGGTTGTCTTATTAGCCCAGTAAGTTCCTATTAATTCCAAATTTATATCTCAGAGTATAGACCCTGGACTGGCATCAACCTCAAAGTCTGGGAAATCATTAGAAATGCAAATTTTCAGGTTCCACCCCACCCTGACTTCCAGAATCAGAAACTCTGGGGGTGGGGCACAATTGTCTTTTAACAAACCCTCTGTGTTTGAAAAATCACTCTCTGGTCTTACGGTAGAGCATGGTATCTATAGAGAACAGACACTCAATATTGCATACACGGGGAAAAATCTAAGACAACTTCAGTTCCTAATTTTCTCCTTATATGCGTGTCCTTTACCATGAGACTTTGCCATTCTTCTTACTAAAAATGCATAGTCTATTTTCCCACCCTTGAATCTGTACTCATTTTATGGCTTGCTTAAGCCTGTGGTATACGGTGAAAGTAATTGTGTACCAGTCCTGAGTTTAGGCCTCTGGAGTTCTTGGATATTTATTTGCACTCGCTCTCTTTTGTACCTTAACCACTGCCATAGAAATAAGCCTGGATTAACCTTCTGGATGATGAGAGACTTGTCAACAAAGCTGAGTTGTTCCAATTATCCAAGATGAGAGCAGTTCAGATGAAGTCAGCAGGTACAATAACTCCAGACGTGAACAAAAACACTGTTGTAGGCCACTGAGGTTTTGTGGTGTTTATTTCGAAGTGTTATTGTAGCGAGAACTAACTGCCGCCTCCATAAAATGAATTAAGAAACCTAAACTTCTACCATTATGTGGCTCAGCCTTCCTCAGACTTGGTTCAAATATCTGTTCCTTACTGCTTCCAGCTGACAGGGCCTGACCTAAACTTGCATGCCAGATTTACAGGTAATCTTTGCAGTATCTTCCCTGGAACTCGAGGGCACAACATTCTTTCTGGAATCAGACTGACGTCAGTTGATTTCCACCCTAAAGAATGGGCTGTTTTAAACTCATGAAAGACATGAAGACAATACAGCTAACAACATTATTTTGACATTCTCAGTAATCTAAAAATATTTTAATATAATTCATAGAGAAGCAACACACACCAAGTACCATGCAATAGGAATCTTCCTTACTGAAATTTACATCAAGAAAAATATCTCCTATTGTAAAGATCCCCTGGCCTATCATTTTGGTGTGAGGCAAGTTGGGATTCAGGTATAATTTTTAGCTAACTTTAAAGATGCGTGATAATTTTTAAATTCAGTCATCTGTGACTCACCTTTCGCCCAGTTGGCTTTTATTTCTTGGTCTTACAGTCAAAGCTACTGAAATGAAATCTGTCCTCTTTCTGAATAATACTTTTCAAATTATAACAATGACTTCTCTTGAATAGTGCCATATGAAGCAGACAGAAATGCACTTTATCCAGCTTTCACCTCACATTCACAGAGACATCTATTTTCAAATTAAACTCCACACTTATCTCTTCTGAGATTGACAGAGCTCATCATTGCAGTTAGAATATTTATTATGAAATTGTATCTACTTCTACAGTTTTTAGAGCACCAAGTACAGGGCACTGCACAGAAAGTATGTTTTGATGATAATTTAAATCCCATTGTTCTTTTTGCTTAGATTTGAATTACTTGCTAAATGGTATGCTAATTGCCTTAAAGAACTGTTGAAGTTTCTAAAGGCACAGAACTTAAAAATTGCAGTGGGAACTCTAAGTAAATCAAAGTCAGACTTTGGGGGTGTATAGCAATCCCCCAGGGAGGTAAAAGTTCAGATTCCTCACTTCCAGACATTCTGATTCATGAGGTTTTGGGGTCAGCCCAGGAATCTGCATTTGCAACTATTGCCATAGGTATTTGTGACACATTAAAGTTTTTAAGCTTTTCATAAGGTTCTGATATAGCTTTTCCGGGATCCACATTTTAAAACTCACTAGTATATTTCAGGTAGCTATTCACAATTCCACATTTTATAATAAAATAATAATATACTCACAAGTCAAATTATCTTTTTAACGATGACATATAGCTCCTTACATGACATAGCCTAAATCATATAAATGAGACCGTCAACAATTTCAGCAGGCTATGCTGGGAGCCACTAAGAAGGCTAGGAAAGTAATACAGTTCACAATGTGTTTACAATTTTGTGTCTCTGACAGCAGATATGCCCAATGAAGCGATATATGGGAAACCACTTTTAGGTTGTAAAGCACCTCACAAATACAAGACACTTGATTTCTGAACCTTAGGAGTGATTCCTTTAAACTGAAATGTTTCATCTGTGGGCGCCGTTGATGTGTATGAGGCACAGGTGGTGCTGATGCGAGTAAGATATTAAATGACATTAATTTCTGAAACACATAACAGGATGTCTTTCTAAGTTATGTGTCAGGATGGATCCTAGATAGCTGTGAAGTGAATAGCCCGAGGCGTTTACTTTCAAAAGATTCTGAAAGCATTATACCAAATATTGTTGAGAATCCTTGATACCCAGCTGTCCGGGGTGACAAGGACTGAACTGTCTATAAAGAACATCAAGAAGAAAGGTTATAGCACATGAAAAGAAAGTCCACAGAAACCAATTTAATATTAGGTGGCTATTATAAACCAAGTTTGGGATGATGCACTTAAAAATGCTTTGAACACTATGTAGTGTTACAAAAAAATAGGTGACGGTTATAATTATGAATAGTTACATTCAAAGACTTCACCTAAGGTTTGGACTACTTGTCTTTATAATGTTTGATGATGTCTGGCTGAGCCACCTTGTCGTTGATAGCTGTGGCATTCTTGGGAGTTTGTCCCTGTAGAATTATTTCCTTTTATTCATATGGATATGCCATTGTATCATAATGTGGCTGATTCTTAGTACGCTCTTAATGTGTGCCTGAATAGCCAATGTGAGTCAAGTCTCAGAGTGACTTGGATAAAGAGGCAGTTATCTATCTGGGGTCACGGCCCACATTCTTCTCCTTGGGCTCATCCCGTTTTGGTTTGGGCAGAACAGAGTAGCAGGTGAACTCAGACAAATGGACCAAGTGTCTTAAGCACTTTCAAATTTTATAATTCTCCAATTCTACTCTCCAAGAATCACATTTTAAAACATCTGAAACACGAGGATTTTAACATTTCCCTTTTTTACATTGATGCTTAATGCCACCGGAGTGTTAGATGAACCTTTGAAGTGACTGTAACAGAGAAAAGAAGCCTCGCTGTATGGTTTGGGAAAATTGTTTCCTAAATCAAATTCGATTATATGGTATTGTAGAATGCAGCCACAATGTCGATGATTAAAATCTTATCGCTAAAGGTAAGTAGAATAAATCTAGGGAAAATATTACGAATGTAAAAGGGAAGTTTACAAAAATATGTTGGATAGCATGGATTATCCAGCATCTTTTTCTCATCTTTAACTCATGGAGTAAATAGGAACAATGTGCACTTAGTATAAATACATGGCATAGTCTAAAATGATGCCAATATTTAATATATAGAAACTAGATCCCTAATTTTGCTCCCTCAATTGTCCTGTACTTTCATTCATTTGTCCCTACACTATGTCACTCACTAGTAGTTGCTAGACATACAGCTGAGAAGACACTAGTAGATTGTACTGATAGGAGGAACTGGACTTCCAAAATATTATTTTACATCTGATACTAAAGAATAACAGTGGTAGTTGCAGAGATAAGCACTGGCAATACCAGAAGTTTTTGTGTGACTCTGGTACCCAGTGTGGTAGCACAGGAGAGTCAATACACATGGATGCTAAAGCTCAGGCATGTGATTTGCTGTGTCCAATGGGACATGAGCAAATAGGACATAAGCTGCTATTTGAAAACTGCTTGCTCATTGGGGCTTATCCTCTCTTGCTAATCATTGGAACTCTGTGAATGCCCTCTGAAGAAATCTAGGGGAGTCTGTTTGAAGAGGAGATCCCATGTAGCGAAGCCTGTTGTTAGAGGTCATCCATCCCAGCTGAGGCCTCCTCCATGAACTAGCCTGATAACAACTGGGCACATGACTGAGACCATCCTAGACCATCCCGTTTCAGTGTCAACAGACTTTCTAACCAAGTGCAGAGATCAGGTGAGCCAGCCCAGCCCGGGACTGCCCAGCAAATTCACAGAATTGTGAGAAATAATATATGCTTATTGTCTGAAGTCATTACGTTTCATTTGTTATATAATAAAAGCTAACTGACACAGGATATCCACAAGCAAAAGATTGAAATAGGACCCTGGATTCATACTGTAGATAAAAATTTGTTCTAAATGTAATAGCTAAAACTATTGATGTCTTAGGAGGGATAACAGGCATCACTGATATAAGGAGCCGCGCTTTGGCAGGGGTGGAGGGGGGTGGCATTAACCCACAATGTAGCCCAGCCAACATACTGGTTATGTGCCATTGGGTGAATCACTTACTTCACTGAGCTTAATTTTCATTATCTGTAAAATACAGGTAGTATCTATATCATAAAGCTCTTATAAATATGAATGATAACCATTTAAAACTCTTCACATGTATTTAAGTTTATACTATTGCCTATAAGACAACCACAACTATTTCTTTCATAGTTTGCCTTAGTGTACTTCTACATTCTTCATAAACTGTGTAGACATACTAGTATCTGTGTATTATCTTCAGAATTGAGTGTGTCACAGCTACTCTATTCATGGTTAGTATAATATTATATTTAGAGTATTTATTTTTGGTAATTATTTACAATTTTATACAGTGGCTATGCCAGGATAATTAACAATATGGGCAATGCCAGAGTTACGTTTTATCTGTGGATTGATAGCACTAAGCAAGTTCATGCCAAAAACTCCTATGTGTGTATTAAATATAATTTATATGTATTATAAATGTAATATGTAAATATCACCAAAATAGAAACTATTGGTTTCCTTCTAGCATCTTATTTACCTTTGATAATGAATTTGTAAAACAGGATTAGAAATTAATACCAATTTCTATGTAAGTAGCAGTGAATCCATTCAATTCATTAGCATGAGAAGAACGTAGGACTTACATTTTAAAGACTACATTTTCTATGTTAGAGTGAACAAAAGGGTGGTGATGTTTAAAAGAGCTGAAGGGGAAAGGTCAGTTTCTGAAAGTACAAAGATGGTTGAAGTAAAAAGGAGCTAGATATTTCCAATAGCTTCAACAGAAGCAAAGCAGTAAGAGAAAATTCCTACTCATAGATTAAATGATGTTGCTTGGACTTTGGAAAAAGCTGCTTGCAGGGGCAAACCGTGTAGAGATGGAGAACTCCAGAAACTGCATCTACCTCATGGATTGGTGTGGCATGTTGAATGACATATTTTTTCTATCCTTTCTCTTTTTAAAAAAATAATTAATTAACTCATTAATTAATAGTATATTTTTCCACTACCACTGATCTCCCTTATACTTTCTTCTACCCCCGCCCACCTTTTCCTCCCCCACAATCACCACACTTCGAAGAGATGAGTCATGAAAATTGGAATCATGGTAAGAGTGAGAGAGAAAGTTTGGCAGAAACATATTTTCTTGCCTTAAGGTCACTTTCATTTGGATGCAGTTGTACATGATAAGTTGAATACGAGCTGTCTCAAGGAGAGTCTGCTAATTTAGTTGGGCATTTGACACCTCATTGGGTCCACGCTGTGATGCCCTTCTCTCAAGCAGCTGGGCCAGCAGGTGATGATGAGAGTTGGAACAAGAAGAGTCTTGAATGAAGTGGGAAGATTGGCCTAATTCTAAGTTAAAACAAGTAGCAACTTATCATGAAGACAGCTGCCCAAGTGGCCATCAGTAGATGAGTGCATAAAAAAGCTGCAGTACATTTCCACAATGAAGTACTACTCAGCTGTTTTAAAAAAAAAAGAGATCTTATGTTTTGTGATAGCATGGATGGACCTGGGGAATATTACCCTAAAGGGAATAAGCCAGTCAGAGAAAGACAAGTACCACGTGATTTCACTGATAGGTGGAAACTAATGAACACAATAAACTAACAAACAAAACTGAAACAGACTCATAGATACAGAGAACAGCCTGGTAGCTGTCAGAGGGGAGGGGGGGGGCTGGGTGAAAAAGGTGAAGGGATTAAGCAAAAAAAAAAAAATCCCTCATAGACACAGACAACAGCATGGTGATTATCAGAGGGAAAAGGGGGGTGGAGGAGGGAGAAGAGGGTAAAGGGGGGATAAATGGTGATGGAGGGAGACTTGACTTGGGGTAGTGAATGCAGTACTATATACAGATGAGGTATTGTAGAATTGTACACCTGAAACCTACATAATTTTATTAACCAATGTCACCCAATAAATTCAATAAAAAATAATTTAAAGAGACAGCACAATGAAAGACACTTTACCGATTTCTAGTGATTTGCATTCTTTGTATTTATATTCAGATGGCTATATCCATCAAAGAAATTCCTGATATGAATACATATGAATACTGAGATTTTTATGTTTTAAATATTTACCTAGAAGAAAAAGTAAAGGCCTCAGAGGTTCTAGTGGGCCTACTAAGACTTTACTGTTTGAGGAAAGAAGTGACACTTAGAGGCAAGGCCCCCAAGCCTCAGAGAGAGGTCTGCTAGAGATTGAACAAATTAGGTGATATCAAAAACTTCCTTGGAATGAGAACAAAAGAGGAACTTCTGAACACATTGAAATCACACAGTACTGCTATTTTTCAGAGAGAAGAATTTAGTGGGAGCAGGTCTTTCTTGATTCCTATCCAAGTTCAGTTTGGGTGACTTGCCATGGTCACCAAAGACTCCCCCTGAAAGACCCTTCCTCTGTAAATGGTGTTGGGAGACCTGGGCACGCACATGCAAAAAAAATGAACCTAGACTACCAACTTATACCATTCACCAGAATAAATTCAAGATGGATAAAAGTGGGTGGGCTGGAATGGGAGTAAAAGGGAGAAAACTGTATTTGAACCATGATTAAAATAAAATTTTAAAAAGATGGATAAAAGACTTAAATATAACTCCTAGAGGAAAACACAGGCAATAAAATTTCAGATATCCCACACAGAAATATTTTTGCTGATATATCTCCTAGGGCAAAGAGTATAAAGGAAAGAATAAACAAATGGAACTATATCAAAATAAAAAAGCTTCTGCATGGCTAAAGAAACATCAGCAAAATGAAGAAGGAACCAACCGTATGGGAAAATATATTTGCTAATAATACCTCAGACAAGGGTTTGATCTCCAAAATATATAAAGAACTCACATGACTCCACACCAGGAAGACAAGCAATCCCACTAAAAAAACGAATAAAGGACCTGAACAGACACTTCTCCAAGGAGGACATACACAGGGCCCAGAGACATATGGAAGGATGCTCAGCATCATCAGCCATTAGAGAGATGCAAATTAAAACCACAATGAGATATCACTTCACACCGATCAGAGTGGCCATCATAAACAAATCAACAAACAATAAGTGCTGGCAAAGTTGTAGAGAAGGGGAACCCTAGTGCACCGTTGGTGGGAATGCAGACTGGTGCAGCCACTGTGGAAAACAGTATGGGATTTCCTTAAAAAATTAAAAATGTAATGCCTTTTGACCCAACAATTCCACTGCTGGGGTTATACGCTAAGAATCCTGAAACATCAATTCAAAAGAACCTATGCACCCAATGTTCACAGCAGCACAATTTACAATAGCCCAGTGCTGGAAGCAGCCTAGGTGCCCATCAGTAAATGAGTGGATTAAAAAACTATGGTACATTTGCACAATGGAATTCTCTGCGGCAGAAAGAAGGAAGGAGCTCCTACCCTTCCTGACAGCATGGATGAAACTGGAGAGCATTATGCTAAGTGAGACAAGCCAGGGGATGAAAGACAAATACCATGTGATCTCACCCATGAGTGGAAACCTAAGAACAAAAGAAATGAGAAAAATAGAACCAGAGGCATGGAAACAAGGAACAAACTGAAAGTGACCAGTGGGGAGAGGGGAAGGAGATAATGGGGGAAAGAAGGGGAAGGGTCTAGAGAAGGAACATGTGTAAAGGTCCCATGGACGTGGACAACAGGGTGAGAATTAACTGTGGGAGCAGGGGATGGGTGGGCAGGATAGATGGAACAATGGAGAAAAAAGTGGGACAACTGTAACAGAATGACAATTATAAAAAGACCCTTCCTCTGTAAAGAGGCATGATGATAGCTCTAAACAGAATATTCTAGTAAGGTTTTGGAAAATTCAATAATGAGTGCCCAGTGAATTGCAGAAGCTATTTGTAAAGTGGTTAGAATACTGCAGCTCTAATATTGGGAGAGATTAGACAATTCTTATTTGGTAATGACACCCGAAACTCTTAATCAGCCACAAGTGAGTCATAGCAAGTTTTACAATTGTTGCATTAAAGGTTAAACATAATTGGTTACACTCTAACTTTCTCATCCACCACAGTAGCTTCTGCTATAACTTTAGCTATAACAGAGTCTTTCAAATTCATGGTCTCAGCTCTTATTTAGTGTTTCAATGGGTAATTTCAAGTTGTTATGAATAAAATTTTAATGTGTCTATAAAATTTTCTTGAAGAAAAAAATATTACCGGGGAGGGTCACAGTGCAATTAACTAAATATGCCTAGTCAGTACATAGTTAATTTTAGTACTTTTATTTATGAAGAATTTTTCTCTCAAGAACACAAAGTTTTTTGGAGGCTGTATCCTGCTGTGCATCTCTCATTGTCCTTGGTGTTATGGTTCTGACCGTGTGAACCCTGTGGATATAGGATCTCTTATTGGGATTTGTCGTTTGTTGTTCATAGCATCTGTGGGTTGCTCTTGGACTTTTGGTCAAAAGGAGTTGCTTGGTTGTACCCTTCAGCCACTGAGGTACCTGATGCTGCCTCAGAGAGTCAAGAATGATTATTTTTCAGCTCTTTAGAACATTGTACTGAACACTTGATTTTTTTCTATCCTCACCCGAGGACATGTTTATTATGTTTATTGATGAGAGAGAGAGGGAGGGAGAGAGGGAGACTGATTGGTTGTTTCTTGCACACATCATGCAAATTATTGTCAAAAACTTATAAAATGTCTGTTCTTGATTGTCATATAATTTAATTTAGGGCCATAAAATGGCTCTTACTTGTGAGCCCTCATGAGTTTTTATCTCAGGAACCCACACCTTGAGTCTAGGGTGGGTCAGAGAGTTTATAGAAAAGGACCTTATGGATCAGGCGTGTCTGCAATATATACTAGAGATAGGACTTTATCATATGATGTTAGATCAGTTTCACCCACATGAAGCAAAACATTCAAGTTACAAGAGATCTTTTCCTAACTTGTCAACTTGGAAAAAAGATAAAGTGATTTGATTTGTGTCACCTAATGGTTAGGTAATCAGGTACCCTTTTCCATTTTTCATAGTAGTTTAAATTGTATCATTTTTATTCAAGAAAATTTGGGAAGAGCTATTAAAACTGAAAATGATAAAACCTTAGGAAATAGCAATATCTCTTCCAGGGATATATCCTAAAAATGTCTGTGAAAATATATACAATGATAGTCATTGCAACATTGGTTAAAATGATAAAGGATTGGAAACAACTACAAGCCCACCAATGGACATTTATTACATAAATTATTGTGCATTCCTTTTATGTAATAAGTAGCTGTATTGAGTGAAATAAGGCAACTCCATGTGTCCTAACATGTAATATTCCCTGAAATATGTCTTTAAGTGGCGGAGGGGGTCAAGGTATAGAATAGTATATATAGTATGATATTATTGATATTAAAATATTGATTTGTGAATCTACTTAAATTAGCATAGAATTCCCCTGGATAAATACACAAGAAGTGAGTTTCTGTTTTTGTAACCAGAGGGGAGCCGTGTGACTGGGAACAAGGCGGATTAGATTATTGTTCAGCAAATACCCATTCCCATGTCCTGTCCGCTTTCAGGTAGAGTATAATTTCCTGCCTTAGTGCTTAGGTCTTGGCCATGTGACTTGCTTTGCCTATAGAATAATGCGGGTATGACACAAGCATGTGCTTGAACAACTCTTGAATAGCAATGCACTTCTGTGACTGCCGTGAGAATAACATGTCCCAGGTAGTCACTGGCTCTTCAGTCTGAAGTCCTGAGTGACAGGTGTGGATTATTCCTAATTTTGAGCCAAAACGTAGATCCAAGCTCACATAGCCCACAAGCCGAAGCACAGGTGCCCCTGCCAATTGGTAGGCTTGTGAGAGAAATCAGTGCTTGATGATGTCAGCCACTTAATTCTGAGGTGATTTATTGTCCGGCATTATTGCAGTAATAACCAATTAATATAGCTGTAGACTTACTTGTTATGTATAGCCTTTTGTACGTTTAAAATGTTATATAATTACATATAGTACCCATTGAAAAAGTACATTAAAATAATTTGTTAACCTCTGCCTCCTCCAAACCAATCCAGAAAATGCACACAAAACAAGAAATGGCTTTAGACTGAATAATGATGAAGCCTATGCCTTAGTCACATTTGAACTGACGGGCTGACATTGTTATTTATGGTTTGGGAATCCCTCATTTTATCCTCAACCTGGCAGTCCACTGAGGTGCCAATTAGTCTTATAAAGAAACCTTGCTAAAGCGGAAAGAAGAATGTGTTGTCATATAGTGAAAGAGTAATTATTTTTGTCTAGGAGAAGATGAGATACTGATAGATGTTTTAATTATTTTATGTATCACCAGTGTTTTGTTGATCAAACCTGAACACAAGCAGAAGTGCTTCAACAGCATTTTGTCCGGATACCAAAGTATTCCAGGAAGCTGAAAGGCTGAAACACGAGCACATTTGCCCATCGATATAAAAGATGGTAGACAAAGGACTTTGTTTTGAGGTTGTACAATACCTTTACAATTAAAGTTGTCACTGATTTGTTACATAAAACCAAATGGAAGGAGATTTACCAAAGCATATTTTTGGAGAAGATTCTATCAACCACAGGCATTTGTGCTAACCAGGTCTTCTTTGAGAAAGCGACTGTCTATCCACTCCATAGTTTACGGAATGAAGATTGGCATCCACAGAGTTGCAAAGCTGGAAAAAATACTCTGTCCAGCATGAATATTTTATACAAGAGAGTGGCTGGAAATATCAGATCACCACTCTTAGAGTTTGATTATATGACATAAAGAGAGGTGTGGAGTTGGCAGCAGGAACAAAATGAAGAATCCCTGAGATAAGAAGAGTGAGTAGAAGGGAGTTGTTGGGAAGTAAAAAATGCAGAAGAAGTGCTATCAGCAGTAGCTGGATCACCAACGTAGCAGATCACTAGAATAGGGAGCATGGCAGGCCTATTGTATGGAAGCCAAAAGGTGCTACAGGTGCTGGACTCGCCTTGAATTCTGAATGATAATCTTAAAGAAGGCTTCATTTCCTTTTGGGTCTGCTTCTGAGATGGCATCTGTTTTTCTTGTTTCCCTGAACATGCTTACAAATATGGGAACATTATCTCTGTTCTTGCAACAACCTGAAAAAGTCCAACTAACCTAAGGGTCGACCTCAAAGCCTCTAGTTATCTCCAGATAAGGAGGACTCTGTTTTGTAGCACCTGATTATATCACCAACCCCAGAAATGGCACTTTAATTGGAATGAATCAGTATTCCAAGGATGGCTTATGGAAATGTATGACCACTATTGGAAAAGGAAAAAACCCCTGAAATATATAGTTCTATAATTGGCTTTTTTATTAGTGTATTACTTGTATACTCACATGACCAAGAAGATAATAATTCTCAACAATTTAAAGTCTTACTAACTGAGAATAATAGGCTTTTGGAATGATGAAATAACAACAAATTAGAAAACTACAGGACTCTGTTTATCTGCATTTGTTATTCTCATAATGCACAAATTTCTTCTATTGTAATTTATTTCTTTATGTCACAAACATAATAGTTATAGTTGTTTATTAATGGATACAAATTAAATTATGTAAAGTGGGATGGGTATTATTGCAACCATATAGTTGTAAATATTATATATCCACCTATCTTATCTTCCTTATAAAGCCATCGATATCTCTATAGTTTTTCAATAGTAATGAGGCTTCGACTATCACTAAAAGGAAGAGGATTGCTGTGGTCAGTTTGCATGAACCATCTTCAAAATGATGAATGTCAATTTATTTTTATTGTGTTCACCAGTGCACAAGGACCCTTCCATAATAAATGTTCTAAAAGCTGTAAAGAAGCAGTTTCTTGAAAAGCACTTGGCTGTATTCCTACTCATGGAGGCATTGAACTCGTAACACCATGAAACAATTAGTCAGACTACAAATTAACTAAGAAGCTTTACTCCTGCATTACTGTGTTTATTTCCAAAGTCAGCTCTAGAAGAAGAGACATGTTATCCTAAATCCAAGTAAATGGGCCCTTGTACTTTTTTGCCCCCATGAAGTGTCTGCAATTGAAGTAATAACCTCAGCTTCTTCACTTTAAGTCTCTAGCTGTATCCTTTTTGTCTTATGAAGAAAACCACCATTTAAATGAAGAGTAAACCTCCACACTGAAAGCCTGTTATAGATATTAAATAGATAAGCCTCTTACAATGATGTGGTTTTGGGAAAATGTTAAACATCAGGGAATAATTTTAAAGCATTTGTTTATTATGTTAAAAATCATTATAATTCAACTCTTCTATTTAAAGATAAAAAGTTTCTGTGCTGATAAATTCTATTTCTAGAAGGGGAAGGTGATATTAAATATGTAATTCTTAACAAGTATTTGAAATATAGGACTAGTTTGCTATATTATATTCCATAATAGGTTTTTTTGCAGTTTTATATCACAATTATGGTGTGTATAATCTGGCATTAACTCTTTCAATATTAATGATCCCAACCAAACCAACGAAAGGAGAAGTATATAAGAAGCTTTCTGGGTGGCAGAAAAAACCTATATAGGATTTTGCAATGGAAAAATTCTGAGGATAATAGCTAAGTTAATTACTTGTACTGCCTCCAATATTTTTTTCACCTCATATAATTCATAGTGTAATGTCAAAGATATATATATACCGAATTTTTCGCACTGTAAAATGCACCTAGGTTTTAGAGGAGGAAAATAGGAAAAGAATTTTTGAATAAAAAATGTAGTAAAATGTTTAATAACATAAATAACATAGGTCACCAGTGCCTCCCCCCCCCCCCAGCGAGCCAGGTAAGCTACATTCAGACTATACGATGCATCTTTATTTTCCCCCAAATTTGGGGGAAAAGATGCATCGTATAGTCTGAAAAATATGAGGGGTGTGTGTGTGTGTGTGTGTGTGTGTGTGCCTTTCTCATGTAAAAATAGCACATGAAAAGTAGGTGTTCTGAAATGAGTAGTATTCACATTCTTCTCCTAGGTATATTCTTGGGTCATAGTAATATCCAACATGGTAACTCAGTTATTGAGGAGGTGCATCTTATAGTGCTACCCTGTTTGTGTGTGGGGCAAGGGAGGATGCCTGATAGTTGTCTTCAGGGTGGACAGAGTCTTGCTCAGAAGGATGGAGTTCTAAAGAGAAGTTTGCATTGCATAGAACTTGTTTGGGTCTGAATTCAGTGTTGCTCTACAGACTTTCCCAAAAGAGAATTAATTTCCCTCTCTCTGTTTTCCTGCTCAATCATCTCAAGTGAAAATCCCCTCAAGCTTCCTACACTGACCCTCACTAACTCCCGCATCTTCATTCATCTCCTTCCTCCTTGTTTTGGAAGATGGGCTGCTGCTTCCCTACTGTGCTCTGAAATCTAGACAGAACCCCAGCCTCTCTCCTCCAAGATATTGATCAACAATGACCTTTTCTCTAATATATATTTAGTATTTCTATTAGTTCTTCCTCTCTCAGCATATGTGGCAGACACCATTGGCTGCCTACCATTGACTGTGACTTCCCTCTTTCTTTTTTTGCTGGTTTTGCCACTCCTCTATGATAAAGACTCAAAGTGCCCAGACAGCCTATTTCCCAGCCTTTTATTTGGTGGAGGGAAAAGGTGAGGAAAAAGTTGCTGTGTCTTTTGCAACAAATAGTCCTCACTGATAAGAGGAACAATTCCCCTCCCTTCCCCTCCTCACTGCTTTGGCTGCTGACTTG
Organism: Phyllostomus discolor; assembly: GCF_004126475.2. NCBI lineage: Eukaryota > Metazoa > Chordata > Mammalia > Chiroptera > Phyllostomidae > Phyllostomus > Phyllostomus discolor. Next base: position 14,135,408 of record NC_050198.1, on the reverse strand, counting down.
TGAGGACAGCCATCTTGTAATCAGGATGGAAACACAGGGATGACACACTGAGGAATGGTATGTGGGAACAATTAAAAGAGCCCCGGGGACTTTGATGGTGACATTGAGCTATCGAACAAACTCTGATTCAACTATCCCTTGTCTTCTTCCTGTGTAAGAAAAGCAAACCTATTGCCTAAACAATGCTCGGTCAATATTCTATTAAGTGTATCAGGAAGCCCATTAACTGATTTGGATTTAAAGTACCTGATTTGGTTGGATGGCCCAATGTTTTTTTCTTTCCCCTTTCCTTCTTTCTGTAATCAAGAGCAAATGTAATGGATGGAGCACAGCAAACATATTGGTCCATGACATGACTTTTAAAACAAAAAAAATGTATTAATTATGACAGTGTAGAAAAATATTAAGGGCCCGAGTCTCTAATGATCAGAACCATTCCTGGTTGCCACCTTGAAACTTATTTTACGTGACAGAGAAATAAACTTCTGTCTTGTTTAGACCACTCTTGGTTTTGCTTTGTTTTCTGTTATAAGCATCTGAAATAAATCCTGATACATGTAACTTGCAAGTATAAGAAGATATGAATAAAATATTTAGGTGAATGTTTTTGGGTGAAAAGAATGCACATTTACATTTCTGATAGTTACAAATTATTCTACAAAAAATTCAGCATAAATTTATGATTCTATCGAATTTATTGTCTTTCTATATCTTCATCAATCTTGGTTATTATCAAAGTTTTAAAAGATTTGCTTTTGATTATTTTTAAATGATACTTCTTGCTATGATTTAAATATTTAAAACAGAAAAGTTAAGCTAAGCATCTCTTCATTTCTTTCTAGACAATTTATGTTTTTTTCCTGTGAATTGCCTGACATTGCATTTTCTCTTTTTTCTGTGCATTATCTTTTTTCTTACTGATTTAAATTATATTAAGAAAATTTATACATAGCTCATTGCTGTATTTTTACATTCTTTTGTTTCACTTATCCTTTGTTTTTAGATGTTACTCTGTGCCATCTAAAATTTTTAGATATGACAAACTTTATTTAGTAAATTATCCATCTGAACACTTATGGCTTCTAGGGTTTAGACCTTAATTGGAAAGACTTTTTCCATTCCAAGACTTTATAATTGTTTATGCATGCATTTGCATAATACAAATATAAAAAATTAATGTTTTTCTGGTATTCTATAAGGATTTTACTTTTCATATTTTGACATATCTCAAATTTATTTTGAAGAATTGAATAACACATATAGCAATTTTTCTCAAAACATGAGTTAGCTGTTCCAATACCATTTATTGAAAAAAAATTAATTCTCTCTGCATGAATCGAATTAGCATTTTATCGTATTTTAAATTTCATGTGTCTTCCTAGAAAGTAGCACAGTATCTGGCATAAAGGAAATATTCAATCTATATTTGCTGAATAGGTAAAGGAATTGTGAAAGCACCCCATAAATCTCATTAGTTTACTTAGGATCACATTGTATTTATGGGTAGATATAGAAAGAACTTATACTGTATATAATACAGAATTTTCTAATTTAAAATCATAGTGTGCATTTTAATTTATTTGTATTTTTATGTTGTATAATTTAAAGTTTAATTGTTTTTCTCTAGATTATTTCTACTTTTTTAAAAGTTGATGTTTCCTATTGTCCCTTCTGTCTGCAAATGTCCCCTCAGTGTGTTTATATTCTTTGTTCTCTTTCTGCCCTGCATCCCACATAGGTTAAATATGCTTTGATCCATAAAGTTCTTGCTATATAACCCATCCATGGGAATTATCTCAGCTTGAGAGGCTCGCATTGTCTTACAGAACTGGTTGTATAATTAAGGTAATAAGTAGGTTCACTCTCTATCAAATCTAACTTAACTTTATGAAGAATTTTCAAATGAAAGTGAATTTCTTTGAAAAGTTTGAATTTAAAGGATATACTTTATCTTTTTAAATATCTCATACCAGCACAAGAGATTGGCTGCTGGATGTCCACTATTTTTTCTTAATACTGTGCTTGCTACTGGAGTTAGGAAAGCTAGGGAAATGCAAGAATGTTACACAAAACAATTTCTCTCTTCAAGCACATTGTAGTCTAACTTGGGGGACTAGAGAGAAACTCATAAAACAGACCTCTGAATACTGGAATCATGGAGGAGGGTTGTCTGATGGGAGGCCTGCAGCTGGTTCCAGAACATCAGCACTGAGCTGGATGAAGTAGGGAAGAAATGCCTAGAACTTTCTCTCCTCCAACATTCAGTCTTTTGCCAATAGGGAGCTAGTCAACAAAGGAGCCCAGTGATGCCATCCATGGGAATCAGCCTTCCTGGCAACAGAGCAGGAAAGACAACCCAAATTTATACCTCAAGGACCTAGAAAGAAGAACAAACTTAGCCCAAAGTTAGCAGAAAGAAGGAAATAACAAATATTGGAGCAGAAATATATGAAACTGATACCAGAAAAACAACAGAAAGGATCAACAAAATTAAGAGCTAGCTTTTTGACAAGACAAACAAAATTGAGAAATTTTTACCTAGACTAATTAAAGGAAAAAGCAAAGACAAAATCAGAAATGACAGAGGAGATGCTACAACTTACAACACAGAATTACAAAGGACTGGACTTTCAGTCAAGATGTAGGTAAACATGTTTTGCCTCCATGCACAACTATAACAAAAAAAACAACTAGAGTATAAAAACAAATATCACCCAGAATTGTCAGAAAATTGAGCTGTGTGAGAATCTGATAACCAAGAGTTTAAAGATGCCATATTCATCCAGACAGATAGGAGGGGCAGAGGTGTGTGGGGAAATGCAATGAGGTACAGAGAGGTGGAGAGGTGCGCAGAGGTGCAGAGATGCTCACAGGTGCAGAGTAGTACAGAGAGGTGAAGAGGTGGTAATGGGTGGCCCCACACCCACATGTGGTAGATAAAAATTGGGAGACGACACCTTGGTAGGGAGGGATCCTAGCCCCAGACCAGACCACCTAGTCCAGGGTTCCAGCAACAGGAACATAAGTCCTCATAACTTCTGGCTGTAAAAACCAGTGGGTGTTGGGGCAGTGGAAGAAACTGGGGAATTCTCAAGATATTCCTCTTAAAGGGGCCACACATAGGACTCACATAGAACCACCGATTTTGGGATTCAGCACCAGGGCAACAGCGGGAAGGGCACCAGTGGCATAAGGGCAGAAAGTGAAGTGACTGGCAACAGGGCAAGTGCTGGGGACAGCTTCCTCCTGGGAAAAACTCCAGAGGCCAAGCAGCAACATTGTGCCCTTTCTGAGCCCTGCCCCACATAGAGAAACAAAGCTGTCACACAGGTTGCCCTGCCTCGGTGATTACCTAAAGCTCTGCCCCATACAACTTACAGGTGCACTTTTCTACAATGGGCCATGCAACTAAGACAGGGACTCAAAGCAGCTCTACCTAATACACAGAAACAAACACAGGGAGGCTGCCAAATTGAGGAGACAAAAAATACAGCCCAAATGAAAGAAGAGAACAAAACTCTAGAAAAAAAAAAAAGGTAAACAAAATGGAGACAAGCAATCTATCAGATGCAGAGTTTAAAACACTGGTTATCAGGATGCTCAAGCAACTCATCGGGTACTTCAAAAGCATTAAAGACCCAGGCAGAAATGAAGTTTACATTAAGTGAAATAAAGTAAAATCTACAGGGAACCAACAGTGGAAGGAATGAAACCAAGAATCAAATGAACAATTTGGAACATAGGGAAGGAAAAAGCATTCAATCAGAACAGTGGGAAGAAAAAAAATTAAAAAATGAGGATAGGCTTAGGAACTTCTGGGACATCTTTAAATGTATCAACATCTGAATCAGGGGTGCCAGGAGGAGAAAAGGAAGAACAAGAAATTGAAAACTTATTTGAAAAAATAATGAAAGAAAACTTCCCTAATTTGGTGAAGGAAATAGACATACAAGCCCAGGAAGAACAGAGAGTCCCAAACAAGATGGATACAAAGAGGACCACACCAAGATACACCATAATTAAAATGATAAGGGTTAAAGATAAAGAGAGCTTCTTAAAAGCAGTAAGAAAAAAGCAGAAAGTTAGCTACAAAGGAGTTCCCAATAGAAACTGACTGTCAGCTGATTTTTCCAAAGAAATTTTGCAGGCTAAAAGGGACTGGCAAGAAGTATTCAAAGAAATGAAAAGCAAAGACCTATAAACTAGATTACTCTAGCCAACAAAGCTATCATTTAGAATGGAAGGGCAGATAAAGTGCTTGCTAGACAAGTTAAACCTAAAGGAGCTCATCATCACCAAGCCATTATTATATGAAATGCTAAAGGGAATTGTATAAGAAAGAGAAGAGGATCAAAACTATGAACATTAAAATGGCAATAAAGGCACAACTATCAATCACTGAACTGAAATAACAAACTAAGCAAACAACTAGAACAGGAAGAGAATTGTAGATATGGAGATCATTTGGAGAGTTATCATCAGGGAGTGGGAGAGGGGAGAATGAAGGAAAAGGTACAGCAATTAAGAAACACAAATTGGCAGGTACAAAATAGACAGGGGAAGGTTAAGAATAGTATAGGAAATGGAGAAGCCAAACAATTTATATGCAGGTCCCATGGACATGAACTAAAGGAGGGGATTGCTGGAGGAAGGAGGAAAAGGGGGAAATATTGGGACAAATATAATGGCATAATCAGTAAAATATATTTTAAAAAAAGAAATACAAAGGATTGAAGAGACTACTATGAACAATTATACATCTTATATGTCAATATCTCAATATAGTTGAGAAATTTTTTAAATTAATAAAACTTTTCCAAAAAAATTAAAAGAACAAGTTTTCACAATTAAATTTAACTTTTTAATGAGTAATATATAATTATTACTCATTATAATGAGTAATATTATAGAGAAATATAATCATAGAAATATTTATTGACTAAGAGAATATCTGTTCATTCTAAAATTAATACTTTTCTTTGTATATTCAAAGTATATTGGTCAAATTAACATTAAAAAAATAGATACAGAGTTAAAAATCCAAGTCAGTAAGATATGAAATTAAAGGCAAAATTAATTCTAGAGTGAAAATTCGACAATGCATTTGTTGTCATTTTTTCAGGTTTTGTATTATAAATTGTTTTGATTTGTATCACCAGAGACTTCTAGAAATAACTGTTTCAAACATCAGACTCCAGATGGATGCATTTAAACTGTTGCATTCTAAAGATAGAAAGATTTCTGTTAGATCAAATTGCATTTTATCAAAATTATGGGAATAAAGCAATAACTTGTTCAAAAATACGTAGGAACAGCTACTAACACCTATAACATTTCTGTCAATAGATAACAACAGTTTGAATTTTTGAAATGCATTTATATTAATTTCGTGATTATTGGCCATAGTCTCCAGATTTTGAATTTACTCTAACCTCTGGTATTTCTCCTTTTCTGATCATGGGTGAAGTTAGTTAAAGAAAACAGTACCTATTCCCTCAGTCTGCCTTTGGCCCTGTTAGATAGTCATTCTCTCCGACAGGGCCAAGGGTGCTCAGCTGCTAGTTTTTAGGACAAGGACAGCATTCCCTCAAATGTATTCTAGTGCCCAACCTCAAAGCAAACTTTCGTTTCAACCTTCTCAGTAGCAAAACACATTTGTCTTTTATTTCTCTCAATACTGAGTCAAGGAAGCTTTCTATACCAGCAGTTTTCCCAAAGAAGGGAGGGGGGGGAATTCAACATTAAAAACAACCACCTACTCAGTCCTCTAAACATGGCTTTCTGAGTTAAAGTATAAAAGATTTGCAATGAGAGAAAATCACATAGAATGTCTATTTCTGTGTAGAGACAAGGAACTAAAGAGGAAACCCAAAATAGGAGGGATGGAAGGGGAGCTGCCAGTGACTCAGTAGGGGACCTTTAGTAAAGTCGCTTAACCAGGTCTCACTGCCTTTCAAACAAATCCAGGCCTGTGTGCACCTCCCAGCCCTTTAATCCCCTCATCCCGTTTATACTGCCTCCCTAGCTTCCTCTGGGGCTTCTGTTACTTCCCTTCTTCCTAAGAGTAAACATATTTCTTTTCTTAATACGTTTCCTGGGTGGTAGGTTTTTGTTTTTTGTTGTTGTTCCCTCCTCATCTTGCTCTCAATGCCTGGAATGATGCTTGTGAGTCAGAGGTATCCTTTTAGAATCATAAGTTTTCATAAAACCTCCTTCTTACAAGCTGTAAGTTTCTGCTCACCCTTTTTATTTTAGTAATTATTAAAGCTAGCAAAAACTTTGATTTCAAAAGTTTCATCCCATTGTTTACCAAGACTTAATCAAACTTGTTAATAAACTGCGCTGGTAAGATTTCACTCTGCAAGCGGCATGATGTTTCTTCAGAGCAACGATATCGCGTAGTTTTTGCTTTCTGCTGCCTTTTTCCTAACCGGGGTCATGTGCACAGAAATATATTTTGGGAAATGACATGTTTGCCCTAGACCTAGATGGAAGAGTTGTTTATGTCTAGGATGAAGAATTGTATTAAAATAATTAAAGGTTAGAGATTGTACTCTGACCAGATTAAAACTGCTGCTTTAACCCCATATTTTATAGCTGTTTACTGTGAATATTATTGAATTTATGGAAACTCTGGAATGAGCTCTAACTGCATTTATGCTGCAGAGTTCTTACAGAATGCATTATGAATGTTAGAAATGCAAAGTATTATATATGTAATCATGCTGAAAATTAATATTATTTTTAAGCACTATCTTTGTGAACACTAAATTGAATCCATTGAGAAGCAGAAAAAACCCAGAGAGCCACAAATTCTTCTGTGAGAAAACTGCTTGCTCTGGAACTGTCTTGGGCTGAAAGTTGTTACATTTGGTCTTCGAGAAGATGTGACCGCCAGTTGACCCGCCAGGGGGCAGGGGCCGTTGGAGTCTCCTCACCCCCTCGTCTGTGCTTGGAATGCCTGTGCTGCCCACAATTCCCACAGCAGGAGCCTGTCTCAAGGACACAGCCTTGAGAGAGCAAGGTGTTGTTGAGACAACGTGGACTGGACATGTGACTGCACCCAGTTACAGCCTCTATATAAAACTTTCATGATGCTGGTGTGCGGAGACAGAGATCTATTTATCTTGTGAGGCCCAAAACAAGCCTCTTAGCAAACCTGCCACCTCCCAATCTGGGGTGGCCTGCCTCTTCTTTCCATGTCTCCTTGCCCCCCTGGTACCCCAGTTGAAAACCCACATAGCTGATAACGAAGCATGGAAATCAAGACAATTCTGGTATCGATTTTTATTTCATTGTGTTTCTTTGCTTATAATAGTTACCGAGGAGAAAGGTGGGGAAGACAACTTACAGCCTTTTCTCCAGACATTCAGCATTATGTGTATTCTGTTTCATAGACCAGAAACATCAGATGGGTGCGCGGTTTAAAGACAGCCCCAAGATTAATATGTCTGCTGCTTTCTTGGCCCTAAAGCCAATAAAGGTACGCAGGGGATCAGATGACTGCTTCCACACTCTATTATTTCTGTGCCTTTCCAAGATGCTTTCATTTTCTGTGAGAATGATTTTGACACTTCCAGCTGCAATGTGAAGGGATTTTCTTTTGTTTCCTTTTAAATGGATGTGTTTTTCATTTGCAAACCTTTGTCATTTTTGCAATACAGACTTTTAATCTCATTTATTAATACTTTGAAGTTAGCGGCATGATTTCTCCTTCTCTTTTTTCCTAGCAAAATTTACCCATTTCACCATCTGAATGGACTCTTGAGGGGTTTTCTTTATTTTCTCTTTCCTAGTTCGTGGAATCGTTTGTAGCTGACTGTACATTTTTTTTAAAGGTTCCACCAAATCAGTTCTTACAAGCATTAAAACTGTTTAGAAGATGGTGGAGGGGAGAGAGGGGGAGAAGCGCTTTGATATTCTTAGGAGATTTCCCAGGGAAAATTTCAGCAATGCTGACCTTTTGTGTCAATTTTTTGCCCACACAAATAGGCTCTTTACTATCAACTTGATTGTTAAGAGGGCTGAAAACAGTTATCTGGAATAAAAATTCAAATGATGAAAGTTGACATATCACTTGCATTGCAGATCATACATATTTTCTGAATTTCCGGGGTGTAGCATAAGAAAAAAGCATAAGAGGACTCTGAAAAGTGGAAAGAAAAAGATGGACTGTGCAGGGACCTTGACGCTTGAGGGCCAGGAAAAGAGTAGTTTAGCAAGAAAAAAAAAAAAAATACAGGGTCCAGCAGAAGTAACGCCTGCTTGAGTGTGGTTGGTAGGGTGATCATATGGGTGTAACAATTTATAGTTTTAACTTGAACATTTCACCTAAAATGTCATATGGTGTGCTTGAGTGTGATATTGTTATGTTACAGAATCACATGCTTAGGATTTTGTAACAAAATATTTTGTAATAAAACAAGGGTGTTATTTGTGCCAGACCCTGCATTTTGGCATCAATGGAAAAAATGCCTCTCGCCTCCAGGATTTCAATGGTGGCTGAGCTGGATATTGGTTCTCCGTGCCTCTGCCTGGCCCTGTAAAGGCATGTGGGGGCACCTTATAATTTCTTCCTTCCTCCTGGGGTGGGGCTAGGCAGGGACTTGGCCTTCTGAATGGGAGCTTATCTTTCATGTCTTGCCTGGTAGAAGCAGGCAGCTCTCTAACTCCCTTGCTGAGTGAAGCAAGCAGGTTGTTCAGGGCAGCTGATCTTCTCTGCCCCCAACCCAGTGAGACAAGCGCATGCTCTGATTCTCCTACACACAGAGTGTTAATGAGGCTGAGCAGGGACCTGATCTTCCACCCTCTGCCTGGCAGTAGAAGGTGGTGCTCTGATTCCCCAGTCAGGTAGTGTCAGTGGGATCCAGTGGCAGGTGGAGTCTCCGCTCCCACCTAGCATCAACGATGCTGGAGGAGGTGGGGCTAATTGGCACTCTTGTTTCCTCCCCTTTGCTTTCCTGGCATCAGGGGGTCCAGGGAGGGAGTAAGCTTCTGCGCCCACCCTGCAGCAACAATGTGGTCTGCATAAACCAACCTCTCCCTTTACTGGTGTTAGCAGGGCCTGGTGGGAAGATGAGCTTTCACCTCCATGCAGAGGTAATGTGGTGGGAGTCGGTGCCCCACTTTCACCAGCAGAACGTCAGCAGGGCCAAGAGGGGAGCTAAACCTTTATTCCACTTGTTTGCAATGATGCATTGTGTGTTGCTGCCCAGGATGGTTGGTGGAACCCAGTAGGGGCAAAACATACACAGCAAACTGCCCTTACTTCAAACTTGAACAAAAGACTGCCTGCTAAAAAGGGGAGGTTAAATAAGATCCAGTGTCTTAATAGAATACTCCCCCAAAAAGAGAAAATCACTTATGATACCAAGAACCAGGAAAACCACAGCATGCATGAAAAAAGAAAAGACAGCTAACTGATAACGACAAGATAAATCAGATCTTGGCATTGTAGGATTTTATAGCTATTGTGTGTGTGTGTGTGTGTGTGTGTGTGTGTGTGTGTGTGTGATGAGAATACTTAATATTTACTCTCTTAGTAAATTTCAAATATACAATATAGTATTGTTAACTATAGTCACCAGGTTGTGCATCAGAACCCCAGAATGTATGGTTTTATTGGAACACAGTCATATCCATTCGTCTAAATACACAAGGCCTGCAGGCCAAATCCGGCCCTCCACCTTGTTTCTACCCGGCGGCAGCGCTGAGCTCTAGTTTAACTGTTAAGGAGTAGTTACATGTAGACAGTCCCAAAGTTACATTTGGCCCTTTGAAGGCAACCACGAGGCTGATGTGGCCCCCAGTGAAAATGAGTTTGACACCCCTGTATCTAAAGGAAAGCTTGTACCCTCTGACCAGCGTCTCCCCATTGTCCCCATTCCTCAGCCCTTGGCAACCACCATGCTAATCTCTGGTTCTTAGATTTCCATAGAGTGAGATCATACAGTACTTGTCTTACTGTGTCTTGCTTATTTCACTCCAACAATGACTTTAAACCAGCCATCATACAAAGGTATAAACGAGCAATTCAAGTTTCTTTTAAAACAAAGGAAAAAGAGGAAGTCTCAATAAAGAAATATAATTTATTATGAAGAACCAAATTAAAATCTTAGAACTGAAAAATGCAATAAACCAAAATAAAAAACTCAATGGATGGGCTCATTAGTAGAGTGGAGATTACAGAGGATGGAATTGGTGAATTTAATGACCGATGACTAGAATTTACTCAATCAAAACAAGGTTACCATATGACCCAGCAATTCAACTCCTAGGCATATGCCCACGGGAAATGAAGATTTCTGTCCATACAAATCCTTGTAGATGAATTTCATAGCAGCATTATTCATAGTGATGAAAAAGTGAAAATAACCCAAATGTCCAACAACAAGTGAATAGGTAAACAAAATGAGTATATCCATAGCATGGAATATTATTTAGCCATAACAATGACTGCAGAACTACAACATAGTTGAATTTCAAAAACATTATGCTAAGGTAAATAAGCCAAATGCAAAAAGTCACAAATTGTATCATTCCATTTCTATGAAAAGTTCAGACTAGGCAAAATCTGTAGAGAGAACAAGTAGGTTAGTGCTTCCCAGAGACTGCAGATGGGGCCGATGGGGAATGGCTGCTAATTGGTGCAAGATTTCTTTTGAAAGTGATGAAAATGTCCCAAAAATGCATTGAGGTGATGGTTTTACAACTCTGTGAATATTCTAAAAACCACAGAATTGTATACTTTAAATAGGTGAAATCTATGCTATGTAAATTATGTCTAAATAAAGTTGCTAAAATAAAGATAAGTGTAATACTCATGTAGTAGGCTAAGTCAGACCACTTTTAATACCTGTATGCCTTTTGTGCATATATAAAAATGGTCATTTAAACCAAAAAGAGATATCCAAGCTCAGTTCCACTCAAATCCTATATTTTTTTGAGCAACTGTGCCAGGCACCATGTTAGGTGTGCTCAGAGTTATACAGACATGAATAAGAAACATGATTTAATAGATATAGATATAGATATAGATATACAAAGTCTCATATGGTCATGTTCACATAATTTGTTTCATTTATTCAGATATAGCACCAATACATAAAAACACAGAAGTTAATGTCAAAATTAGGAACCTTACACAGGTGAACTGTATGTTTTTTTTTTTAACGTAGATGCCCCCATAGCATTTATAAGAAATAGCAAAACTGCAGCTTGGTTTAAGTCAACTGTCCTTCTTCTTCATCCAATCAGATACGTTAAGGATGCTTTCTTTGGGCAATTGTTTGTGAAATCAACCTACTCAACACTCCTCTATGAACTTGGAAATAATCGCTATTTCTAGCTGTAACTCTTGACTAGGCTAATAATGTTTTGAATTAATTGACTAGCTTGCAAATGTGGAAGGATCTACTTGATGTATCTGTCTGGGCAATTTTCCATGTGTTGTGTTGGCTCATTTGAGATTCTGTGAAGAATATAATGATTGACAGAAAAGGTTCTCTAAAGCAGCATTTATTTTGGAGATACATTACCTCTTACTGGTGAACTTGGCAGTTCAACCTAATGTAAACTGATTGGAATTAACAATCACACAGCAAGCTACTAATGTCCACATTGAGGGCGGGTATTTGTCCAATCAAATGTAGTTAATAATCTCTGGATAAATTACAAAGTTAGATCTCAACTTTATGTAACCTGAGATGGAAGAAAATTAAATGCACTTGGAACATTGTTAATCTCTTATATAAAGTTCTAGCAGTGCACATTTATCCAAACTTTTTACTCTGACTTTTCTTGACCCAACAATGGGAGGGGATTTATGAATGAGGTCCATTTCTAGGTGACGAAACTAAGAAATGAATAGCAGCAATCCAAAGGCACTGTGTAATAGTGGAGCAGTATCTGCTCTAGCACCACTAGCACCACTAGGGTCAACCTGGTGGATTCGCATTTCTCTTCCACTACTTCATAGCTATTGACTTTGGCCAAGTGTCTATCCCTCTCTGATCCTTAGTTTCCTTATCTGGGTAATGGGAATAGAAATAGAGCTTATCGCATAAGATATCTGGGAGTTTTTAATGAGATAATACATACAAAGTGTTTAGAAGACTTCCTGGCACGTAGAAACACTCTACAAATGTTCATAATGATTAGTATTAACCATTATTTCACTCATAGAATTAAACTTGGACACAGTTGGGATGTACCATGAGGGTACATCCATGAGGGTGAGTGTGGGTCACAGACATGTTGGAAATTGGATTTCTAAATGCATTTGAGATCAGGTAAATAGAATACAAGTCACCAAGAGAGTTAAAAAGATCAAAATGCCAATGTCACTGAACATACTCTATTTTCTTACGGACACCTACAAAAGTATTGAAACTACCTAACTTAACTAATTAACTATGTGGTAAGGTGGAAGTAGTAACATGCCTTTGTTAACCCCAACTTAACTATGCTCCTCATTACATCTCTTCTAGGCATCATAAGGCAGCTTAGGTCATTCCTTTTATTTATATTTAACACACAACTCCCACATTTAGTGGCTTAAAACCACCATTTGATTTGCTTACTATTTTGTACGTAAGGAATTCAGGAAGGGCTTGACTGCTAGGTTTCTGATCCACATGGGTTCATCTGGGAAGGCATTCACAAACTCGAAGCCTTGAGGTTCCTTGTCTCTCACTCTCTCCACATGGATTTGTTCTCCATGGCCTTTCATTGTGGCTTGGACTTCTTGAAGACTTGGCACTTCTAGGGTGGTTGGACTTCTTATATGGTGCCTGACTTGTACCTGCGTGAGGTTCCAACAGGCAAGAAATGGACATCGCCAGTCTTTTTCATGTCTGGGCCAAGCCTCAGGCACAGCAACACTTGTGCAATATTCTATTGTTCAAAACAGTCAAGAGCCCACCCCATCCAAAGAAGGGAATATAGACTTCACCTCTCAATGGGAGAAGATCAGAGAATTCATAGTCATCTTTTCTTTCCAGCTTTATTGAAGTATCATTGAAAAACAAAATTGTATATAAAGTACACATTGTGATGATCTGTATGCATTGTGAACTATTTATCACGATCAAGTTAATTAACACATCCATCAGCTCACATTGTTACTTTTTTTGGTAAGAAAGCTTAAGATCTGTTCTCTTAGCAGATTTCGCTAATTCAAAATATTATTAACTATAATCACCATGCTGTTCATTACAGCCTCAGAATTCATTGTAATAATGGAAAGTTTTTACCATTTGCCCAACATTTCCACATTTCTCTCACACCCCAGCCCCTGGAAAGCACCATTCTACAACCTGTTCTTATGAATTTGCCCTGAAAAAAATGCCACATGTAATGCCATACTAACAGGTGTGAGTTGATATCTCATTGTGGTTTTTATTTGCATTTCCCTAATGATTAGTGATGTCAAGCACCTTTTCATATACCTGTTGGTCATTTGCATGTCTTCTTTGGAAAACTGTCTATTCAGGTCCTTTGCCCATTTTTACATGAGATTATTTGTTTGTGTTTTGCTATTGATTTGTACAAATTCCTTATATATTTTAGGTGTTAACCCCTTATGAGATATATGGTTTATACATATTTTCTCCCATTCCATAGGTTGCCTTGCACTTTATTGTTTCCTTTGCAGTGAAGAAACTTTTTAGTTTTATGTAGTCCCACTTATTTACTTTTGATTTTTAAATGATTTTATTTATTTATTTTTAATTTTTTGTGAATATATAAGACAGGGGTCCAATTTCATTCTTTTGCATGTGAATATCCACTTTTCTTAATACCCTTAATTGAATAGATTCTTCTTTTCCCATTGTTTGTTCTTGGCATCCTTGTCAATGATTACCTGACCATACATATGTCAGTTTATTTCTGGGCTCATTATTCTGTTCCATTGGACTATGGGTCTGTTTTTAAGATACTGCCACACTCTTTTGATTATGGTAGCTTTGTAACATAGTTTGAAATCAGGAAGTATGATGCTTCCAGTTGTGTTCTTGTTTCTCAAGATCGTGTTTGCTATTTGATGTCTACTGTGGTTTCACACACATTTTATCATTACTTTTCTATTTTCGTGAAAAATACCATTGTGATTTTGATAGGGATTTCATTGAATTTACTTATCACTTTGTATGGTACAGATATTATAACAGTATTCATTCAATCCAAGAACATAGACTGTGGCCTTCTTCAACTTTTATGTCAACATTTTATAGTTTTCTTTTTAAAAATAATTTTACATTCTTTGTTAAATTTTATTTTATTTATTAATTTTAGAAAGAGGGGGAGAGAGAGAGGGACTGTGATTTGTTGTTCCACTTATTTATGCATTCATTGGTTATTGGTTTCTTGTATGTGTCCTACCAGGGATGGAACCCACAACCTTGGCATATCGAGGTGATGCTCTAACCAACTGAGCTACCTGGCCAGGGCTTTCTAGTTTTCAATGTACAGATATTTCAACTCTTTGGTAAATTTATTCCTAAGTATTTTATTTTTATTTTTATTACTTTATTTAATATAAATGGGATTGATTTCTAAATTTCTCCTTCAATAGTTTGTTATTGGTGCATAGAAACACAAGTGATTTTTGTATGCTGATTTTGTATCATGCTGTAGTCACATTTGATTTACCACAGAGCTACAAGTCTATATGAATGTATGCGTTTTTTTGTTTATTAATTAAGTATTTGCCCAGGAAATACAGAAGTTAATATCATGAGAATTATTTCTAAAGTTAATATTGACACCAAATGGCACATTTAAATGCATAGATGCCAAAAAGCTCCTTGGTAGTTTGAGTTTTCTTGGTAGTTTTCTCATTTTGTTCAAGTGGTAGGCATAGATACATTTTCTTGAAGGAAGGGGAGATACATAAAGAACTTTGCAATTGTGTTCTCAATAGCAGCTTTCATTTCCATAAAATAAGTTAGAAATAATAATAAATTCATTAAAACAGGTACATTTGTAAAAGCAAAATATATTCTATACCCAAAATATAGGTTCTCAATGCAGATTGTTATCATGGGCTCATTACTTAAAAATAAGTCTTTGCATCCAGAAAACACTCTTTTTAAGTCACATTGTTATTAACATAAAAATTGCTTATCCATCTAATTTACTCCTGTTATGAGGCATGTATTTCTACTTGGAACAGAAAAGGTTCCATGTGTTTCTGCTAATAAGGATTGCTCTGTTATGAATATAGGGCTGCATATATTCTTTTGAATTAGGGTTTTAGGATTCTGAGGATATATTCCTGGAAGTGGAATCACTGGGTCAAAAGGCAGTTTCATTTTTAGATTTTTTTTTTTTAGGAAATTCCATACTGTTTTCCACAGTGGCTGCATAGGGTACTATTTATAATTGCCAAGATCTGGAAACAGCCTAAGTGTCCATCAGTAGATGAATGGATTTAAAAACTGTGGTACTTAGTTTTTAATAGAATACTACACAGAAGAAAGAAAGAGGAAGGAATTCCTATCTTTTGCAACAGCATGGATGGAACTGGACACTATTATTCTTTTTTTTTTTTAAGATTTTATTTATTTATTTTTTTAGAGAGGGAAGGGAGGGAGGGAGGGAGGAAGGGAGAGAGAGAGAGAGAGAGAGAGAGAGAAACATCAATGTGCGGTTGCTGGGGGTTATGGCCTGCAACCCAGGAATGTACCCTGGCTGGGAATCGAACCTGGGACACTTTGGTTCCCAGCCCACGCTCAATCCACTGAGCTACGCCAGCCAGGGTGAAACTATTATTCTAAGTGAAATAATCCAGTCAGTGAAAGACAAATCCCATATGATCTCACCTTATAAGAGGAATCTAATGAACATAATAAACTAATGAGCAATAAAGAACCAGAGGCAGAAACATGAAACATGAAACAGACTGAAGCAGCCAGAGGAGAGGACGGAGGAGAACAGTGGTAGAAAAAAAGGGGAAAATCCCTGGCTGGCATAGCTCAGTGGATTGAGTGCGGGCTGGGAACCAAAGTGTCCCAGGTTTGATTCCCAGCCAGGGTACATTCCTGGGTTGCAGGCTATAACCCGCAGCAACCGCACATTGATGTTTCTCTCTCTCTCTCTCTCTCTCTCTCTCCCTCCCTCCCTTCCCTCTCTAAAAATAAATAAATAAAATCTTTAAAAAAAAAGAACTGAATAAAGATTTAAAAAAAATTTTTTTAAAAAAGGGGGAAAGAACTAGTCACAGAACACATATGAATGACCCACAGACATGGACAGCAGTGTGGGGGGGATTCATTGTGGGAGCGGGGGGTGGGATGGAGGGGAGTAAAGGGGGAAGATGGGATAACTGTACTAGCATAAACAATAGAAATATTTAAATTAAAAAAGAATTATTCTGACTGTGAGAATATTTTAATTTTTATTCCATATTCTTGAATTATACATGGTATTGGTCTGTCTCCTTAATGTCACTTATGTATGTGACTAACACAGAGCCTCTTAACACATCTGGTCCTGCAATGAAAAAATACTAAAGCTTCATCATGTCTCCTTAGTGCTTATAGAAATTAGCATAGCTGATATTTGGCTTTAGATGTTCACCTGACCAAGGTAAAAGAATATGGTCATTTTGAAGCTTTGGTCATGCCTTTGTTTAACCAGAAAGTGGTAATCAAAGCTGCAGGATGCTCACCAGGCAAAGTCGTCAGTGGACGCAGAACAGATGAACAACTGGCATATTCCAGTGACTCAGCTCTGCTGTTTCTCTGGCAACACGAACTGCTCTCATCTCAGGACCCTTGAGTCTCCCTGGGCAGAGGCTTTCACCTTTTTGGACATGCCACCACAATCAGCTCCTGGTTTTTGGTGAATCTTGTTAACTGGTATTCTTCCGCTTCCCCTCAAAATTCCTGACCTACTTTTCACCTGGAGTGGTGACTTTCAACCTTGCTTCCATTCTGTGATCACCTGGGGAGATTTAAGAATTCCTGATGCCCGGGATTTACAGCAGAAAAATTAAATCAGGATCTCTGGAGGTGGGACTCCAAGACATTGGTATTTTGTCCTCCCCCTCCACCCCCCGAGAGGTGATTCCAATATGTAGCAAAGTTAGTAAAGCACCAATCTAGAGCCTTGTGACACAGCAGCGTGGTCTGTGACAAGCAACACTGACATCGCTGGCAGCTTTTTAGAAATGCACAATTTGGGCCTTGTCCCAGACCTACAAATTTAGATTCTACAATTTAACAAGATGCTTGAGTGATTTGTATTTGAGAGGCGCTGGTTTAGAACAACGATTCTCAATTAGGGATGCACATTAATATTAGTTGTAAGATCAGATGTTAAATTAGATTTGAGAAGACTGGGAAATATGAGTCAGTAAAGAAGGCCCAAGGGAAGTAGGGTCAGGTAGGAGGGAGGGAGACAGCTTACCGATAGATGCCAGTAATCCAAAGATATGTCTGAGTATGTTAGAGGGTACACATTTAATATTTATTTGTCTTTTAATTTGTGCTTCGCAAACTCTAGGAGGATTCTCCAGTGATCTACCTCCTAATATTCAGGCTCTTGTGTAGTCCCCTCCCATATTTAATCAGGACAGCTTTAGTATGACCGATAGAACGTGGTGGAAATAATGATGCTGGTTTCTCTTTAGGTAGTGAAACACATTGCAGCTTCTGACTCGGCCTCTTGGATCCCTTGCTGTGGGGAAAGCCAGCTGCCATACCATGAGAACATTTGCACAGGCCCACAGAGAGGCCCATGTGGAGGAGAATCGGGGTCCCCTTCCAAATCCCTAGCCATGTGAGTGAGTAAGTTATCTTAGAAGTAGACTTCCCAGTTTCAGCTGAGCCTTCAGGTGACTGCCGCGCTCACTGACATCTCCCTGCCACGGCATGAGAAACTATGAAAAAGAAATGCCCACTAGAGCCCTGAGCAAATTCCTTATCTACAGAAATCATGAGAATAAGCAATGGTTGTTTTATACCACTAAGTTTTGCAGTAATTTGTATTATACCATTAGATAATTACAACAGAATTTGGTACCCAGGAGCCGGGTAGTGCTAGAACAAAGACCTAGGACACAGCAGTGGATTTGGAGCAAGAAGACAGGCAGAAACCGGAAGAGTCTTCAAGGGATTGTTATGGCCCTGAAGAAGGCTATTGGCGAGATCTTAAGGGAAAGTGAGAATATTACTAGAAATTAGAGGAAAGGGGTTCTTTTTTTTTATCTCTATCAAGGGTCATTGTTATGCAGTGGTAAAAAACTTAGCACCATCATCTCTGATGACAGGGAAAGTTGAAAATACAGTGAATAAACTGGATGATCCAGCTAAAGACATTTCCAGACAGAATGTTGAAGGTGCCACTTGGTTTCTTGTCACTGCTTACAGTAAAATAGAGGAGGAAGGAGATAAACTAAAGGAACTACAATTAAATGCAAAAGAGCCAGAAATTACTAGGTTTGAAAAAAATGTTTCTCAGCCCAAGATTCTTCAAGATTCATATGTTAAGAAAAGGTTTCAGAGCAGAGTGCATTCGAGATGGGACCATAAGATCCTGTGTTAAGACTTCAGAAAGGTCTCAGGCAGTACCTTCGAGGATCACTCAGTCTTTGTTAAACAGTAAGACTAAGAGTCTAACGATCTTCAGGGTATTGTTCCTATCCAATGTAGAAAGAAAGAGCTTCTCTTGTAGAGGCTTATGAATTTGGCTTTTGTTGGGTAGATCATGAATTGATTCACGAAACAAATGTGCAATGTCTTAAAAAGAATTACATCACTTTGGACTGAAAGGGATGGACAAAGGACTACTCGAAAAGAGGATTTGATCTCCAAATATCAACAGGTAGGAAACAAACTGAGGAAAACTACTTAGTTGCAAATGCAAGGTCCCTTTTTTATTTTTAGAAAAGGAAGAATGACTCAGAGTGGAACCAAGATCTCAAGAGAGGAGCCAAGAACTCACGAGACAGAGCCAGGCAGTAGGACTGAGCCCCAATCAGGGAACTACCAACACGTGCCTGGCTGGATTTCAGAACTGCTGTGCGCCTGTGACTGTTGCGTGCCTCCCACTTCCCCCAATTTTGAAAGGAAAAGTCTACAGCAACCATCCTATACTCATCCAACCATTGCATCATGGGTGTGTAGTGGGGGCAGATAAATTGTTTTTAGTTTACAGGTCCTCAGATGGAGAGAAACAGTGCTAGAGGACCTGTAATTGAGGAATCACATCTAAAGAGTCCCATCCATGAGTGCGGGCTGCGAGCCAAAGCATCTCGGGTTCGATTCCCACTCAGGGCACATTCCTGGGTTGCAGGCCATGACCCCCAGCAACCGCACATTGATGTTTCTTTCTCTGTCTCCCTCCCTTCCCTCTCTAAAAATAAATAAATAAAATCTTTAAAAAAAATAGAGTCCCATCCACACCTGGACCTGATCTAGATGCTGAGATTGCAAGCCTTGAGCCCGGCTCTGATACCATAATGGGACATCTTTTGGCAAGACAGAAATGTATATTGCACGTGGGAGGTATATACAATGATATTGCCAGAGGGTTTGCTGTGGCAGATGAAACTTTCCGTATATATGGCTGCACCTATGTATACATACATTCCATATGCTGCCCTTACACTGCGACTTACATTTTTCCCACAAAGAGGTGGAGAAGTAACTATACTTTCCCCATGAATCTGGCCAAGGGCTAGGTAATCGCTCCAATCAATAGAATACAGTAAAAGTAGTGCTTGGGTCAGAAAATATTACTGCTAATCCTGGTTTTCTCTCACTCTTGGTGTATTTGTGCTTGGGACTTAGCCTCCATGCTAAGTAGTTGGAAGCCCAACTACTCCATGTGGAGAGACCACACGGAGAGCCCAAATGGAGAAGGATGGAGGCTTCCAACCAACAGCATCAAACACCTTTGAGAGAGTAAGTCTTCAAAGGATGCCAGCCCCCAGTTTTGGGTCTTACTCCTCCATGCTGCAGAACAAAGACAAGCTATCTCTTGTGTTCTTCATCCAAATTCCTTGATTATGATAAATGGTTGGTTAAGCCCACCACACTCTGGGGTGATTACATAATCATAATAACTGGACTATAGTTCTTAACAGTTTATTTCTTTTGAGCATCTGGAGTTGAGACTACAGGAAGTGAAGGTTGACTCTGTAGTTTTCAGTTGTATTAAGATTCTTACTAAAAACGTAAACTCTAAAAATGTCCACTTGTAAGAGACCATTCTGCATGGCATGGGCCCAGCTCCCAGTGGAAAGCAAGATCTGATGCACAGGACCCACACCCACGGGTAGGTTCTCCCATGTGGAATCAAGCCTGCATTGTAATTAGACTGCTATCAAGACTTGTTTTTGCTAAAACTCCCTCACCCTGAATTGAGACATCAAGTGCTTACTGTAACCTTCTAAAATCCATGCTAAAACTCCCCAGTATGGAGTGTAACGGGTTCAACCACTTTTCCTTTTGCATTTGCAAATATCCTTTTTCTGTGATGTGATCAGCAGCATCCTCTCCTTTGTTTTCTGTAAAAGGTAACCACCTAAAGTGAACCTGTGCGCAGTAAATGAGGACCATCATGTAATGTGCCCAGAAAAGAAATAAAGGCTGGTCAAGGCAAGGGTCGAGGCTTTTTCTCCCCTTGAGAGAAAAGCCATGCTATGCTGTCCCTTTTCCTCCACAGGACTCAGTAGTCCATGTGAATTTCTTGTGCCTCATCCACAACGTGGTGGACCCCATGAGCCGGGGTCCTCATCATCTGCTCATTACTGAAATACTTACAATCATACAGAGAAGTTGCATTTACTTCAACTCAATTACTATACTGTGATATTCTTGAGAGAAGAAAGTACACAGGTAATTAAAAATTTGGTTCAAATGACCTTGGCCTCTAGGTAATGCAAGAATGGAATAAAGATAGTTTTATAAAGAGAGATCTAAGCAGAATAGGTGACAATGTCAGCATATGAAAACTAGATTTAGTACGGTGAAGCCTTCTTTCAATAATTTTGCGATGATTGTAGAGATGAAACGAAATGTACAAGAAGCTTTTCTGTTTGTTTCTTTCTCTACAGAGGGTGGGCCATGAGAGGATGTGGTGGAAACTGGAGCAGCAGGAATTTAGGTCATAAATTAGGAAGCATTTCCTGACTGTAAGAGCTGTGAAATACTAAGATGCATTGTGTCATCTAATAAAATTTGAGGAAATGTTTATATAGCTTTCTGCTTAATTGAAAAAGTACTCACAGTTCTATACATTTGAAATTGTGTCAAGTATATCACCTAAAAAGAATTTATTAACAAAAATGATGTTAGGTGTAGGCATTTGGTTGCTCATTAGTATTTTTGTAGCAACCGTCTATGCCCACACATCCTCCTCCATTATAGAAATCTTGAATCTTTCATTCACTTCACGATGCCTGGTATAGTAGAAAGCACAGTCTGTACAGAGTCAGAAGTTGTGGTTCTTTTCTCTCTGTGTCTTTGTCGTTATTGAGCTCTGTGACCTTGGTTAAATCATTTAGCTTCTCACAATTTGGGTTCCTCTATACATAAAACATGAATAATACCTGCCCTCTTGCCTCACAGGGTTGCTGTGCAAATCAAAGGAAATAATGAATGCTCCATGCCTGACACAGTATACATAAAAGGAGAACTGCTTACGGACTAGAATGGAATCAGAGTGGATGTGGCCTGAAAACTGAAATGTATTAATTATTAATTCATGATTCTGAAGACACTGTGGACGTCTTCTCATACAAACTCACATCCAGTTTATGAATCCCTCAGTGAAATTTATGCTCTGAAATAAGCACAGATTTGGGACTCTGAGAATATGGACCTGACACTTACTATCAGGGTAATTTGCGGCAAGTCAAACATAGTCTGTCATCTGGAAAATGGGGAAAAGAATGATAATACATGACTCACAGGGTTAATGACAGGTTTTAAGTAATATAACACATCTAAAAATGCCTTCCCAGCTGTACAGTGAATTTTATTTATAATTTCCTGATAATGAAAAGATGGGGAGCTTGATGCTTATTGAAGCAGTCTGCTCCACTGATGAACAGATGTCGTTGTTGAGAGGGTCCTCAAATCATAACAGAATTTATTTTCCTAGAAATTCCAAGTATTGGTCTTTCTTCTGCCTCCTGGAGTAACACTGACTAAAAATACTTCTTCCTCCACAATATAGTACTTCACAATACTTGGAGACAGTAATCATGTCTAGGCTTTTATCTCAAGACACAATATCTAGCTCCCGCAAGGTTCTTTACATACATGGATCTGTCTAGATTTGCTCTGGGTGTTCTCTAGGATTCTTTCTGAAATACAGTGTCTACAGTGGGGCACAATTCCCCAGATGTGTTCAGGCCAGCACATAGCACCTCCTTTGAACTAAACTCTAGCAATTTATGGTCATGTTTAGGTTTATTTTGGCATTACAACAATCATTATAGTACCATCCATGAATATTTATTACATCCCATGCATGTTACTAATACACAATTCTCGTGAAGCAAGGATTGTTTCTCCCATTGTTATAGACATAGTCACAGGGGTGTCCAACCTTTTGGCATCTCTGGGCCACACTGGAAGAAGAGTTGTCTTGGGCTACACATTACATATACAAACACTAACCAAAAAAAAATCTCATAATGCT
This sequence comes from Phyllostomus discolor, assembly GCF_004126475.2. Taxonomy (NCBI): domain Eukaryota; kingdom Metazoa; phylum Chordata; class Mammalia; order Chiroptera; family Phyllostomidae; genus Phyllostomus; species Phyllostomus discolor. The sequence continues at coordinate 14,112,752 of NC_050198.1, read as the reverse complement.
TTAAGTAAATTTACAATTTTGTTTCGGGATGCATTCACAGCCACCCTGGGCTGCATGTGGCCCATGGGCCGCGGGTTGCACACCCCCGGTTTAGACGGTTAAGCACTTGCTCAAGTTCCCAAGTTCCCAAAGGCAGTACTGTGTGGAAAAGCAGGCATCTAGATGTAGTTCTGCCTGAGGCTCTTCTACGCTACCTTACACGGAAGTTGATTTGATGTCAACTCTTTGTCCCAAATATAAAGATGGGTTTTCCTTCTATGTATTTTGATTTACAATGACTTTTCAAACATTACCACAATATTTGAAAACCTATTTCTATCTTTAAATATTTTAGAGTTTATGTAACCTGTAAACTGATATTCATTCTGTCAATGTATTGATCAGGCTCAGTGATAAAACAGAGTTGACTGGACAGACCACCACATATCCCTCTGTATGGTGACTGACCCAAGAACCAATACACTTTGAGTCTGGTTAGTCAACTACTACACATCCAGCTTACATGTTTTCCTCTTGCCTATAACAACAGCATGAGAAATCTTATCAAACACTAGGCTAGAATTAGGTAAGCAATATCCATGATGTACTCTTTATCTCCAGGCAAATGGACCATGTTGCTTTACAGTTAATGATATCAAGATTTTCTAAATGACACAAAATATATTAAAATTATCACCATTGCTATAAAATCATAGAGGAATGCTTTAAAAAAATAGTGAACTCCAGATATAAAATTCATTTTATGATAGAAGTTTTAATTATTACAGGCTTTAATTCAAATTCAGTGAAAATCATGTTATTATAATTTTAACCATGTTTAGAAATTATAGGTGTGGGAGGCAATAACAATTTTCACTTTGTGACATTTTCATAATGATACTAAAAATATTTTTAAAAAGTTAACAGCATTAAGAAGATGTGAAAATTTATGCAATTATGAAAAAATATGCTACCACAACAATTAAATATTTTACTGATTAAAAATGTTGCATAGGTTTAAATTAAATATAACAGATATTTTACCTTTCAGAATTTGGATTCATTCTGTCTCAACTATTGTTTGCATCTCTTGGTCATTTGTTCATTTATTCATTCTTCCATCTAGCGAATAAATTATATTTGTAAATAGTGCATTTGCATTTGGGAAGTCTTAAATATATTAGATCCTGTTTCTGTCTCTTTTAAGTAGCAGGAATATTCTATAATTCAGCAAGGGAGAGAAGAAGTGTATAAATGATTTAAAAGGTTATGATAAATGTTATAGAAATAATTCAGACTGAAGAGAGAACGATCATTGTTGGCCAAGATAATCAACAGTATTTTGTGAAACAGGTAGACTATAAACTGGCTCTGGAAATATAGTCATATTACAGTATCTCAAAATGTGATGCACGGAGAGGTCTAAAGTTGAAGACACGGTTTCCCCATTTTAGTCCATTTTGGTTTTGACAATGTTTCAGTCATAAAGGTAACAGAACAGCAATGTGATCCTTCTCCTGGTCAAGAATAGAATGATATCTTAGTGAAATACAGGAAACACCAAGACAATATCTTTCAAACACTTAGCTAAGTCCAAAATATTGTGCTATACAGTGGGTATACAGGGAAAATGAGAAATAATTCTTGCTCCCTAAGAACTTATAGTGTGGTAATAACAAAGGACAATCTTGCAAGATGCCAGATTAGAGCACTTAAGTCCATGTATTCCCATACCTTCTGTCACAGTGGACATTATCCATCATTTTAATCTGGTGTGGTCTAGGAATAGCTAGGGTTAGGGTAGGGTTAGGTCAATCTAGATGATGCTCTGCCTTCTGTTTCAGTCCTCAGAGTGTAAACAAAGGTCCTTGTCATACTTTATTTAGTGCCATGTGTTTTTTTCTTTTTGTGTGCTTTTTTTTTTTTAGTGATTTGGGGCTTAAAATGACCCCCAAGCATAAGGCTGATAAATTGTGTAGCAGTGCTGAGTGCAAGAAAGCTGTGACACAACTTATGGAGAAGACATGTGAGTTATACAACCATCATTTAGGCATGAGTTATAATGCTGTTGGCCATAAGTCCAATGTTAATGAATCAACAATGTGTATTAAATAAGTTGTCTTTAAACAGAAACACACATTAATCAAGGTTATGTATCGACTGGTTGATGAAAATGTTGTGACCAAAAACCTAATCCTTCATTTCCTCTAAGACCAATAATTCAGTATTCATTATTTGATGTCTGGGAAACTATATACAATAACAACCGCAAAAATGACAATTGATTACATCTATGTCTATGTCTTTATCTATCTATCTATCTATCTATCTATCTATCTATATATATGGCTCTATCTATATCTCTGTGTCTTTGATTTAATAAATATTTATCAAGTGCCTCCTATGAATTAGACTCTGGGAGTAAAATGTTGAGTAGAGACAGCCAAAACACAAATAACCAAATTAAAAATAGATAAATTAGTCTACATCAAAAATAAAAAACGTTTGTGTTTCAAAGGCCAGTATCAACAGAGTGAAAAGGCAACTCACAGAAGGGGAGAAAATATTGAAGAAGTATGCATTTGATAATAGATTAATATCCAATATATGCAAAGAACTGCCTATATCACAACAAAAAGGTCAAACTATCCCATTAAACAGCAGACAACTGATTTGAATAGACATTTCTCCTAAGAAGACATACAAATGGCCCATAAAGCACATGAAAAGATGCCTGTCATCACTACTTATTGGGGAACTGCAAACCAGAACAACAGATATCACTTCACAACCTTTAAGATGGCTATTCAAAATAAACCCGAAAATAACAAGTGCTCTTGAGGACGTGCAGAAACGGGCACCCTTGTGCACTGCTGATAAGAATGTTGCAGCCACTATGGAAGCAGTATGGCAGTTCTCTGAAAAAATAACCATAAAATAACCATATGATCCAGCAATTCTTCTTCTGGGTATATATATATATATATATATATATATACAATGAACTATTATTTAGCCTTCAAAGGAAAGAAATTTAGACATGTTACAACATGGGTAAACCTTGAAGACATCATGCTAAGTGAAGTAAGTCAGTCGCAAAAGGACCAATACTGTGAGATTCCACTCATATGAGGTGCCTAGTGGAGTCAAACTCACAGGGACACAAAGTGGAATGGTGACAGGGTCTGAGTGTAGGGAGCGATTGAGAAGTTATTGTTTAATGGGGACAGAGCTTCAGTTGGAGAAGATGAAGTTTTAGGGATGGATGGTGGTGATGGTTGCACAGCAATGTGAATGGACTTCATGCCAATGAACTGTGAACTTAAAAATGGTTAATATGGTAAATTTTATGCCATGTATGTTTAACCACAATAAAAAAATGTTGAGCAAAATGAGCACTGTAGGATTTTGCAGTTGTGATGGTTAAAGTCCATACTAAAAATGCCCTGATAAAATAACAACATAGGTAAACACATAACATACAATTAAAACTTGGAATGATTTCTGTAATGGAAATGTACAAGATGACGTGAGATCATGAAACATGCGTAATTTACTTGGTCTGGGGTGTCAGGGAAGTCTCATTTTTAGTGAGCCTTAACATTTAAAAATATTTTTAATTTCAAATGTGCATCAGTTATTTATACATGGAAATTATTTTATACTTCTTTCATTTTTATTTTGGTCTTTTTTTATTGTTGTTCTATTATACTTGTCCCAATATTCCCCTTATGCTCCCCCCTGCCCTGCCCACCCCCCACTCCCATAACAGGGTCAGTCCCCACCCTGTCCTCCGTGTCCATGGGTCTTTTATACTTGTTCTTTAACTAGGCCCGTCCCTTTTTCCCTTCCTCCTCCCCCTCCCCTAATTATTACTTGGTAAGAACTATTTGAATTTTAATGGTATTAATCATGAGATGTATGGGGTAAATGTTGTCCTTAGTCTGTTACTTATATATCTTTCTGTTTCTCCTTTCTGTTCTCCCCCTTTCTTTGCTTCTTGTTTGATCATTACTTTTCCAAATAAGTTTATAGTGTGTCACGTCCCAATGATATGGGAATGCATATTATTTCTTCTATTACTGGTACTGTTTCAATTTTTGCATTATAATTACTTGTTTATTAGTTGGGACTTATTTTGACCTCCAGGAGCCAGTTTTATTTTATTTTCCACATAAGTTGCCAGTTGTCTCTAATTGAGCGCATCATTCATATCTTTTAGTGACTTGAAATATGTATTCCACAGTCTAGTCCAGAGGTGACACACTTTTTCTGTAAAGGGCCAGAGAGTAATAATTTTGGCTTTGCAACCATATGTTCTCTATTGCAACTGCTCAATTTTGCTGTTGTAGCATGAAAGCAGCCATAGGCAATACATAAACTTAACGAATGAACATGACTGTGTTCAAAGAAAACTTTCTTTCCACAGTCAGGTATTTGGGTGGATTTGTCCTATAGTTTTCTGACACCTGCTCTGTATATTCCATTGCATTGATATCTCTGTTTTCTGTCATTGTTCTAGTACTTCAGTATTTCAACTATTATATTGTATTTTAATTTTTTTATTTTAGAGAGAGAGGAAGGGAGGGAGAAACTGAGAAGAGAAACATCTGTTGGCTGTCTTCTGTACATGCCCTGAATGGGGATCGAGTCTGCAACCCAGACATGTGCTCTGACCAGGAATCAAATCGGTGACCTTTTGGTTTGTGGGACAATGCTCAACCAACTGAATCATGCAGGCCGGAGCCTATATTGTATTTAAAAAAAAAGATACGTATGTTTCCCCTCATCACTCTTCTTTTAAAAACTACTTTTGCATCTTTATTTTATGAGATAAAAAATTTATAGCAATTTTTCTCACATTTATAAATAAGCCACTGTTACTTTGGTTATGATTACAGATTAACATAAGAAATACTGATGGGGTGAAACTAATATTTCACATCATAGAACTTTTGCTATTCAAAAAACACAGAACATCCTGGCTGGCATAGCTCAGTGGATTGAGCACGGGCTGGGAACCAAAGTGTCCCAGGTTCGATTCCCAGCCAGGGTACATTCCTGGGTTGCAGGCCAGAACCCCCAGCAACCGCACATTGATGTTTCTCTCTCTCTCTCTCTATCTCCCTCCCTTCCCTCTCTAAAAATAAATAAATAAAATCTTTAAAAAAAAAAAACAACACAGAACAAACCACCACTTATTTATAACTTCTTTGAGGTTCTTTGGTATAGTTTTGTAGTTTTCTTCATATCAGTCCAGATTTCTTATTAAATTTATTCCCAGATATTTTGCTTTATTTTGGTATTGTTTATGGAATAATTTTTAATTTTATTACCATCTATTGTTCACATAAAGGAAATGCACAGTGTTGAATTCTGTTATTTTGTAGTGCCTGTTTCACTAAGTTCTCATGCTTTCTTTATTTTTTAAATTTTAATTAAATTTATTGAGGTAACATTGGTTACTATCATTACATAAGTTTCAGGTTTGGAACTTTATAATACATCTGTATACTCCCTTGTGTGCTCACCACCCTAAGCCATCTTCTTCTTCTACCCCCTTTTTTTAAGTTGATACTCTTGGGCTTTACACCTAGTCAGTGAGAGCATGTGAAAATCTTAAACGTATATCTATGTATATATGTAATTAATATTTTATCACTTATTTTATTCTTTTATTTAATTGCACTAGATAATAATTCTGAAACAATGACCAGAGGTGCAACTTACTGTCTTATTCCTGATATTAATGACAAAATATAATTTTTACTTTTTAAGGGTGCTGCTGTCTATTTTTTGGAGCTAATATGGCTTTTATTATTTAAAGGGACCATTCCCTTTCTATTTAATGAGTATTTTTTAAAATCAGGGATTGATATTTTTAATCAAATAACTGTTTTGAATCTACAGCTTTTCTTCTTTGACCTATGTATATGGTGAATAAAATTAACAAATTTACTAATTTTGAATTATTCTTTTTTGGAATAAGCTTTTTTTTACTGTATTATGTTTTCAAATTGGTGAGTCTGCTTGCTAACATTTTTTTAATGATTTTGAGTCAATTTTTAGCAGTTGTTTTGTGGTAATTTTTTTTCTAGTACTGTATTTATCAACTATGGTACTCCGATTTTAGATTGGTTCCTAAAAGCAATCAATGTATTCTGAAACTATAAGATAATTCTAGCCTTTGGTTTAGTGCACTTAGTGTCGATGATTTGAGTGTTGATATATCATGTGTGCATGATTATGTTGATATATCACATTAGGTTAACAAGCCAATTTCTAAGATATTTCCACACAGAATTTTAAAAATTTGCATTTCACATTCATCACCATAATTGTTGTTGTCACCATCATCGTCATAACTTTCATGGAGTTTACTATAATATTGTACTAAGCACTTGACATATAAGGTTCCTGCATCAAGCCTTACTAGAGTTAACCAATCCTAAATGGTTTTGATGAGTTAGCATGAACCAAATCACTAGGCTTTATCATTGCTGAGTGAACCTAATAAGCTGAGTTTCTCAGAATGCAGACTGATGACCTCATGCTGGAGCAGAAGGACAATATTCAGCAAGTGAAAGAGTCAGCTTAATCAATGTGCCATTTTTATCTATGGCATGTAAAGATAACAGACAATTAAAAAAAATTCCTTCTTCCCTTATCCATGGCAGACAATGATAATCAATCAGGAAGAAAAAATATAACTTCAGAATCCTCCTTAACACCATGATCTAGAACAGTAAAACTTTTTGTTAAATCGGCAGGTAGTACATATTTGATGTTTGTGGACAACACAAACATAAAAACATATCTATTGGCTCTACTCATCTCTGCCATTGTAGTGAAATTGGTAGCACAAAATCAGATGTAGACACTACAGCAATGAATGGGCATGGCTGTGTTCCAACAACATATTACTTACGAAACCATATGGCCAGCCTGTAGGCCATAGTTTGATGACCTCTCGTCTAACGAGCCATTTTTACCACATGAGAATTAACCTGCTTGCTACTCTTGGTTTTTGAGGCAGGTTTAATATACCTGACCATTTTCATGTTCAATTTAACCATGCGACTCAAGCTAAATGGGTCCTCCACCTTCCAGGTCCAGCTGAGCACCTTGCTACTTCTGTTACCTCTGTCAGATTTTTTTTAACTATTCTGAGCCTCAGTTCAATGCAAGTTTGTGTTTTGGGGGCAAAAAATTCGCTGTTCCAGAATCCCTAACTTCAATCCATGTACTTGAGTCCTAAAAAGATTAGTAACTCAACCAATAACCATGTCTTAACAATGAGGCAAATAATAATGTTTGTTCTAGATTCTAATCCAAGTTATCAGAATAGGAATATAATACAAATGCATGTCAAATGCATAAAGAAAGTTTGATAAGAAGGCTGAAAAGAAATGTGAGGAATGATCTGATTTTTTGAATGCACGTGTACTTCTGATTGTCAAAATATCCACTAATCAATGTTCCAAACTTTAATCAATAAAGAATAAGGTAAATAATTGGCTGAAGATACTTGATATGATTAGTAAATGAGATGCTCTACAATGATAACACTTTTCTTTCTGGATGATGGGAGGATAAACTTTTATATAACATTTTAAATTAAATTATTTGAGTGGAAAGTATTTTGTTGTATTTTCAATCTGTTTTCTTTCTAAAATTTTGTATTGAATTTATTGGGGTGATATTGGTTAATACAATTGTATAGGTTTCAGTTGTACAGTTCTATAACACATCACTGTATATTGTATTGTGTGTTCACCACCCAAGTCAAGTCTCCTTCCATCACCATTTATCCCTCCTGTGTACCTTCTTCTACCTCCTCCCACACGCCTTTCCCTCTCATAATTACCATACTGTTGTCTGTGAGTTTTCTTTTTTGCTTAACCCCTCCATCTTTTTCACCCAGGCTCCCAACTTCCTCCCCTCTGACCGCTGTTTGTCTGTTCTCCATTTATGAGTCTGTTTCTATTTTGTTTGTCAGTGTATTTTGTTCATTTGTTTCTGACTGGCTTATCTCACTTAGCAGAATGCTCTCCAGTTCCATCCATGCTGTCGCAAAGGGTAGGAGCCCCTTCTTTCCTTCTGTTGCATAGGATTCCATCGTGTAAATGTACCACGTTTTTTTTATCCACTTGTTTACTGATGGACACTTGGGTTGCTGAATGGAAAATATTTCCATAAAGATCAACTTTCCTTAATAAACATTATACTTAATAAACAATACATAATTTGAGATTTTAATAATGAGTTGCAAGTATGTGACTGACTTATTGGCTCAAATGTCATTAGGCCATAATAGAAAATATATTTTTGAATACCTATCTGATTTACTTAGTTTATAATTCTTTTTAAGAAGAAAACAGTTGAATCCCTATAATCTTTGATAAGTATAACTGCATTATTGAACCAAAGTATTCAATATAAAATATTTCCCTCCATATTTACTTTTTCTTAGTTAAAAAGTACAGTGTTGTGTCTTTACTGTTAAACTTTTTAGTAACATTTTGAATATTAAAACAGCTGTAACTCTTTGGTTCCCTTTTGGTTTTAACTCAGTTCCTATATTGTATTAATACTTTGCTTTGGAAAATAAGGATTAAGACTGCTCATTTGCATAGTATCCTGTCCTTTTCTAAGGGGAAAGCTTATCATGAACAAAACTCCAAAGGTATAGCCCTGGCTGGCGTAGCTCAGTGGATTGAGCGCGGGCTGGGAACCAAAATGTCCCAGGTTCGATTCCCAGCCAGGGTACATTCTTGGGTTGCAGGCCATAACCCCCAGCAACCGCACATTGATGTTTCTCTCCCTCTGTCTCTCTCTCTCTCTCTCTCTCTCTCTCTCTCTGCCCCCCTCTTCCCTCTCTAAAAAAATAATAAATACAATCTTTAAAAAAAAAACAAAAAAAACTCCAAAGGTATTGCCATAATGATGAAAGCAAGTTGTTTTGGCAAACAATGAAAAACAATTAGACTTTGTGTCTTCTCCTCTTCCCGGGTCTTGGTTTTTGACATTTTCTCTTCCAACTCCTGATTTCATCATGACTCTGGAGTGTGAAAGGTTCCAAAGTTGCAATTCCACTGAGCTTATCTCCAGTCCCTAGAGTGAGCTTTGCAGTGCTCTATATTATAGTGGGAAGCACTAAAGATAAGATAGGTTTCTAATTTTAGACACTTGGGCAAATTTCTTAATGTCTCAGGGCCTGAGTTTTATAGTCTCTTTAAGAACAACACTACCAACCTTGTCTACCACACAAAGTTCTATGTGTCTGACAAAAACTTTGCAAGTTGCGAAACAAACATTTGCAGTGTTTCAATGATTAATAAGGTAAAGCTGTAGGCATTGATAAAAATAACTTACATGGAAATGTATTGTCTATTCTTTAAAGAAAATCTAACTCTGATAATGAAGGCGATAATGTAGCTAATATGTAGTAAATGGGACAAGTCAAACTCCCTGTGCAAGGTAGATGAAGGAAAGCAGATTCATTTTTGTAGCTCACCAACTTGGCTGTCAATCTCTGTCATTCAAAAGTGTTCTGCTGTGATTCTGTTTTATAGAGGGGTCACAGCATTTCTAAGAACAGGGAACCAAGATGAGGCAAAAGCACAATGGGATAAATTATGAAAAGATGAGGAGTCTGAAGAAATCCAAGCCTATTTCAACCCGTTATTGAAATCATCACAATGTCTGGGTCTGTTTCAGTAATCTAATGCGGGAGTCAGCTGTAGGCTGCTGCCTGTTTTATAAATGCAGTTTTGTTGAAACCAGCCCTGCACATCCGTTTCCATATTGTCTATGGCTGTTTTTGCACAGCCAGAGAAGAGTAGAGGTGTTACAACAGAAGGTATAGGACCCAGACGACCTAAAATATTGAATCTCTGGACCTGTACACAAAAGTTTGCCGAGCCCTGCTCTAAAAGAAAAAATATCTCTAAGTGCGGGGTGGGGCACATAGTAGGCAATGCACATCATTGCTCAATAAGTGAATGGGTTTTTTAAAATTTTTTAAAGATTTTATTTATTTTTAGAGAGGGAAGGGAGGGAGAGCGAGAGAGAGAGAGAGAGAGAGAGAGAAAGAGAGAAACATCAATGTGCAGTTACTGGGGGCCGGGGCCATGGCCTGCAACCCAGGAATGTACCCTGGCTGGGAATCAAACCTGCGACACTTTGGTTCTCAGCCTGCGCTTAATCCACTGAGCTACACCAGCCAGGGCTTATAAGTGAATGTTTTAACTCACAATGTTTTAGTTTTGTTTTCTAAGAACCATTTCCTTCCCCCGCCCTCCTTCCAGAGAGAGAGAGACAGACAGACAGACAGAGAGATTGAAAATTCAAGATAGGTGACTGGTAGCAATAGTACACAGGCCAATAGCCTTTCATGAAAACAGATGAGATTAGTAAGCTCAACATTCTAATACCACTAGTTTGAGTTATTGCTGATAGTGAACCTTTTCTTTGCTATAGGACAAACTTCTTGCCTGCTTGTGAATAAACTTTTGTAGATATAGCAACAGTTGTTCTGAGACTTGCTTTCACTGTTATATTGTACCACATAACAAAGAAGTAACGAAGAAGGAGATATATACCTACTGAAGTTGAATAGAACACATCCCGTTGGTTGCTGAATGACCAAATTGACTGTGGCCTGTTTTATACATGGTTTATATTTGAGAAAGGTGAAAGGGATAACTAACTGTCCAATCATTAAGATTAGATACACAGGAAAAAATAGATATGAAAGTGAGGCTCATGAATTTGGAGGACTAGCTTTCAGAATGGAAGGACAAAAAGGAAAATGTGTTGGTTACCATTCAGGAAACTTACCCTAATCGGCGTAGTACAATAACCCCAGTGCTGTATTTCTCTAGTAGCAGGAGTAGTACAGCTTTCCTGCTAACCAGCTCACAAAATACAGACTTTTGAGAATGTTTCAGTGGGTCATTTTAGGTTCTAGTAGTCTATCCCACCCCTTTAGATCCACGGGACAGCAATCATTTGAGCGAGTGACTATTATTATAGGATGGTAAGGTTGGAGAAGGGGAAAAACTTATTTAGCTTAATAATGTTCAGGAGTTGTACTGGTGAAAGGTTAATTTTGCCGTGAAAAAGATTTTATTTTGCAGTTTTTATTATTATTCCAACTTTCAATTTTGAAATAATTTAAAACTGTTGGAAAGTGGTAAAAGTACTATGAATAACACTTATCTATCCTTCATCTTCACCATCTTCACCCAAGTCCTCCGCTAACAGTTTGCTTGTTACTCATCGCTCTTTTTCTTCCTCTCAGAGAGAGATAGATGAATATGTATATGGAGAGAGAAAGTTATACAGATCATAGAAGGTTATATCTGTACTATCTATTTAAGTTTTCTCTGAACTATTTGTAATTTATAGGCATCATTCTTCATTTCCTCCTAAACATTTCACATTTCATTGTGTGGCTTTTATGAACAAAAATATCATCTTATGTAATCACAGTATAATTACCAAAATTGGGATAATTAACACTGATACTATAGTATCATCTAAATTGCATTTGTATTCAAATTACTCCAATTGTTCCAATAATGTCCTTTATAGCAACTTTTTTTTTTCCTGCACAAGATCCAATCCAGGATCAGATTTTGTATTTAGTTGTCATTTTCTCTGGTTCTTTTAATTTGCACAGTTCCTAAGGCTTCCTTTATCTTTCATGGCATTGACATTTTGAAGAGTTAAGACCAGTTATTTTGTAGAATGTCTTTCGATTTTGGATTGTCTAAAATTCCTTCCTGATTATGTTTAAGTTATGCAATGTTGGCAGTAATACTACACATGAGATGATGTGTTTTTATTAGTGGTAGGAATACTACACGAGATATTGTGGTTTTGTTAGTGTTTTTATTAGTTATGAAATTATAACTAATTTATTACTTAATTAGTTTTTATTAGATGTTGTGTTTTTACATATCAGGAGGTACATTTTTGTGGGTTTGTTGATTTATTGGTGATGTTGATTTTGATCGCTTGGATATGGCTGCTATATTCCCATTTCTAACTATAAGTAATATGGGGGAGACACTTTGAAGATGTTCAAGTATCCTGTTCCTTCTCAAACTTTTATCTTTAGTTTTAGCATCAACTGATATTTTTATTTGAATTAATCATAATTATGATTGCTAAAAAGTCTTGATTTTTTAATCTGTCATTCTTTCTATACTTATTAGTTGATATTCTACAGTAAGAAGGTACTGTATTTTCCCCCTTCCGCCTCTCTCTGCTATCACTAAGGACCCATAACTTATCTTATTTAAGGGGTTATAATCATTAGTGTTCTCATCACATTTATTATTGTTAATATAAAAATGTCCCAGATTTCACCAGTGCAAGTCCACTGAGGTTAGTGTCTATTTCTTTTTGACTTGTTCTCATCATTTTTTGAGAATTTCTTTAACTTCCTGGTACAAAAAGCTGTTCTAGATGTGATTTTCCCTGACTTAGCCTTGAAACAAGAAGTTTCTTCAAAGAGCTCTCTGTAAAAAAGTTCTGATTGTATGCCAGTTATGTAGACTTATTCCTTCTAAAACTTCTCTTTCCACTGTTCACCACTGCCTTGTTCTTAATTCCTCATTCCCCTTCTCTGTAGTCAATACTCCTTCCTACTCTGTCTACCCTTGTGCATCGGCAGCCATTCCTGCATTCTGCTCGGTTCTACTCTATGTCTGGGAGGGTGGGGGTTGGTCCTGGGAGAAGAGAAAGCAAAAGTCATCATTGTGTATAATTTCATTAGCATTTCGTTTGCTCATCGTGTCAGGTGTGTTGATGGTGGTGGTTTCTTGTTTTCCTTCTTTTCCTCTGTCTCACATGTGGGGTTATTACAGCATTGATAAAATTTCATTCACCTCAGCAATTACACAGAAGGTAAACAGTGTAGAGAAAAAAACATGGAACTAGAACTTAGGAAATCTAATTTATAACATTAACTCTATCTAGATCTTTGGCAAGTTAGTATGGTTCCCTGATTCTTGGTTTTCTCTCCCTTAAAATGGGAATGATTTCCCTTTCACAGTTATCTCAGAGGTACTGTACATAAGGAATTATTTATTTTTTAAAGATTTTATTTATTTATTTTTAGAGAGGGAAGGGAAGGAGATAGAGAGAGAGAAACATCAATGTGCGGTTGCTGGGGGTTATAGCCTGCAACCCAGCATGTACCCTGGCTGGGAATTGAACCTGCGACACTTTGGTTCGCAGCCCGTGCTCAATCCACTGAGCTACGCCAGCCAGGGCAGAATTATTTTAAGCTATGAAATATTATCTCTTTGACTCAAATTTCTTTGCTCTTAAAGAGATTAAAGTATTTTATAATGGGAAATAAATAAAAGTATTATTATATTAATACAGTATACCATGGTGACACATTAAGTGCTAATATAAAGCAGGATTGAAGACTTATTGTTTTCTTTATATATATACATAGGTTTTAATTAATTGGACAAATTATGGTTGTCAAGTTTTTATTTGTTTCAGTAAGCATATTGTAAAGTAATTTGCCATACACTCGATTTCATTGCATTAGATATGAGGAAGATTTAGTGATTGTTTAGATTTTACTTTTCACAGAATAGGAACTTATAACTTCAATTTATTGAATGAAAGAAGAAATCACATTATGATAAATGTATCACAATATTTTTTTCACTCAAGTAAGAGCCTATTTATCATATTAAGTGCAAATAATTTGAGACACATGGTTGAGAGACTGAATGCATGAAGGGACAATGGCCAGACCATAGGTAAAAATAGGCCACCAATCCACAACCTCCAGAGCAATCAGTCCAGGAAGCCAAACCACAACCTTTGCAGCATTTGGCCCCAAATGGTCAGGACTTGATCATTAGGCTTCCCTAATTTTTGTCCCCACTTGCCACTTAGGACCAAGCAGAGAATGCCAAATATTCTCCCCTAATCTATGCCCTACTTCTAGTTAGTCCACCTTCATCCCCCATGCCAACAGCCTCCAATCAGTGCATACCTGAAGCCTTCTGTTATTTCACTATAAAGCAGGGATGTCAAACTCATTTTCACCAGGAGCCTCATCTGTCTCACGGTTGCCTTCAAAGGGCCGAAATAATTTTAGGACAGTATAAATGTAATTACTCCTTCTCCTTAACTGTTAAGGAGTTGAAATTACATTCGACCCTTTGAAGGCAACTGCAAGGCTGATTTCAGCCCCCAGTGAAAATGAGTTTGACACCCTTGCTAGAAAGCTTTCCCAGTCCTCTGCCTGCCTTTGAGTCTACCAAATGCAAGTGAGAGAGGCTGACCCCCTTGCTATAGCAAGCTCTGAATAAATAATGTTTGCTTGTTCTCATCTGGGTGGTATTTGCTTATTTCAACACAAGTACCTTTTTTTTGACAGATCTCTCAACGACTTCCTCCATGACCTATGTCAGAAAGGTCTATGTGAAATTGTAGTTCACAATTATATTGTCATACTTTTTAATCTAGCCTTTTATTGTATCCAGTGAAATCTGCATTATGCTTTCCTGGGAAAACAAAATATTTCTCTATAAATGGTTATACAGGGATGACAGTCAGATATGTGGATATAATCAAATCTAAAGTCACCTTTTCTCTCTTCTTCAACCTTGAAAACTAGCCATGTCTTAATATCAATATAATACACCTTAACTATGTTGGTGTATTTTGAAAGATGGATGACCAGTTAAAGTGATAAGTCCTCTGATAATGAGTTATCTCTGGACTCAGATATTAACTCATATAAGTAGTGTTCTTTTAGGGATAGTTTTATTGGTCAGAGAACAGGTGGTCATGGCATATACTACTCTGTGGCCACTGGGATCTGGCTGCCAGGAAACAAAAGACAAACTAACCAAATCACTGAGCATTTCCACACAATATTTCTGGAAAGAGTTGTCAGCAATTAGGAAAGTACCATCAAATCCATTCTTCTTGATCACTTTTCCATGATAACCTATTACCACCCCTTACTTCATCCATTCAAATACCACCATCTTTTAAGATAAAACTAAATTTTCATTGACTTAATGAAATATTACAAAATCCCATTTGGGCTCAGTGATGGCGTTCTCGTTTTAAAATCTATAGCACTTACAACATTGCCAAATAGCATTCTTACAATCCATTTTGGGACTTCTTGAAGGTAAGGGCAATGTCCGTTTGACTTTGGATCTCCCAAGGAAATTAGCACTGTTTCCCTGCATGTCCACTGAGTTAAATGGAAATTTGGGGAAGTTTAATTCCCTGCATTTAACTCTGGCTTATACTTCTGTATGCTTCACAGTGCTCCGGGTGATTATTACTGCAGGGGAAGTACTCACTAAAAGGTATTTTTGTTAATTACTAGTGAATATCCACTTTCTTAGGCATAGCTTAGGGACTAAGAAAATTTGATAGGTAAAAGGTATCACAAACTGACATTTGTAATCATTATATTTGTTGATCTCTATGTATGTATGTATGTATTTTAATTGAGCCTGAATTCCTAGTTTTACTCTTTATAGTCCATGGTGGGGCAAAGGAGAGAAATCAAGTGAAATGAGCTGAGAACCAGCCGGCTGACTCTAAGGAGCTCATCTTAAAAGTTATTCCCTCTGTTTTGCTCTATTAAATGTGATCTTTGCCATTTGTTCCCTAGACACAGCATCAGTGACTACTGGTTGTTAAGGAAACTGTACATTAAGGTTGTTAACATTACATGTTTCCATGTAACACTACTAGTAAAGGTTATGCACAAGTATATTGATTTCTTTCCTTGTCTTTCACTTTTCTAAGGGAAAGGTAACTGTTTATTTGAAATTTTCACTATTATCCTTTGTCTCAATATGGGGATTCAAAAACCAATGTGCATTGAGGGCAGGGAGAGGACTGGTCATAAGGAAACAAAGAATCAATATTTATTGAATCCTTAATACATGCAGGCCATTGTGTTTTTTATGTCACAGAACCCCAGGGATAGTCTTGTGAGGTGGAATTGAACATTTACTTTTTAAAATGGAGAAAATTGATACTCAGCGAGGTTAAACTATGTGAAATTGGGTGTTTGCCTTCACTTATTATGCTTAGTTAGATCACACGCATCTTTTAATTAAGATAATAAATTGCTATGAGTAAGTATATTTATGTCTAAATAAACGTGTGTACATGAAGACTTAGAAATGAATGTATTACACAGAATTTCTCTTTTATGAGTTTAATGCTCAATTCAAACAAACAGATGTTTCTTCTGAAATCTCCCAGGCCTAATGAAGAAAAATCAAGAAAATGATTTCCCTGCTTCTCCTTGAGGGCAGTAGTAATTTCTTCATCAGTGAGAACTAAGTCAACTTTGAACGGCACCATGCAAATCATTATCTCTCTCTCACACACACACACACATACACGGACACCCTGCAAAATCAGGCATATAAATAGCATGACAGGTAATAATCTCACTAACATACACACAAAACACCATTTTCCACTACGTCTGTTTAACAGGGTTCTAAAAAAGATTTTGGCATTGGGTGGACCACTACCAACAAACTCGAAATACATTGCTTGCACATGCCAGAATAGGCAGGAAATTTATATTTTAGTGGAGACCCAGCTTACTTATATAGTGCTAGGCTTTGCAAATGTAAATACATCCCAAGCATGAATGATTAAAGGAGAATAAAATTTAAAGTCTTTGGATTCTAATTCTTAAATTATTTCAGTATTAGGCATTGCTATTTCAGTATTCTTTAGCATCTGCATTATTTCCCTCTCTTATCTGGCCTCTTTATAATGTTAAGTAAAAGCAAGGTTGATTTATTAGTTTTGTTGCTTTCCACACAGAAAAGTGTAGGAGCTGTGGAGCAAAATAAAAATAAAGGAGAATCCATGGCTCCTTTCCTGTAGGAGTTGATAACCATTACAGGGAAATCAAGTGTACTATGTAGATGCTATGTAAAGTGGAGAACTGAATAAAAACTCATTGCTACATAAATCCAGAATTGGGGCCCTAGTTACTGGGGTTCAGTTGGTTGGAGCATTGTCCCATAGACTGAAAGGTCACAGATTTGATCCCCAGTCAGGGCACATAGCTAGGTTGCAGGTTTGATCCCCGGTCGGAGTGGAGCAAAATAAAAATAAAGGAGAATCCATGGCTCCTTTCCTGTAGGAGTTGATAACCATTACAGGGAAATCAAGTGTACTATGTAGATGCTATGTAAAGTGGAGAACTGAATAAAAACTCATTGCTACATAAATCCAGAATTGGGGCCCTAGTTACTGGGGTTCAGTTGGTTGGAGCATTGTCCCATAGACTGAAAGGTCACAGATTTGATCCCCAGTCAGGGCACATAGCTAGGTTGCAGGTTTGATCCCCGGTCGGAGTATGTTGGGGTGTGTGAGAGAGGCAATCAACCCATGTTTCTCTTTCACATGTCAATAATTCTCTCCCTCTCTCCCTCCCTCACCCTCTTTCTATAATTAATAAGCATGTCCTCAGGTGAGGATAAAAAAAAAGACATTTAGAAGTGAGGAAATACAATATGATGTAGATAGTGAGGAAGGGACTTAATAGAAGCCCTTAAAAGTGTAATATAATGGACTGGTTGTGATCAGGGACTCTTCAACCAGAAATACCCACATATATGTGACTCATGAGTCCATTTTATATGAACTGTGCCACTGCGGTCAAGTTCATCAAGTTAGATACAGTCACTTTCTTCAAATACAGTGAGGATTTTCATATTGCCTCCTAAGGTTGCTAAGAAGATGAAATAAGATAGTGCATTATAAATGCTTAATTTATGGCACATAGTAAGTAACCTTTCAAGAGGGGTATTGATTATTTTGTCATTGTGCATGTTGAGGGAATAGTACTTGAAATTGATTTTAAAGTTGTCATTTATTTATACTAGATGATATTAGATTTGGTGGAATGAAAAAAAGGCAGGCAATCACGACTCTGAAGTAGTTGAAGTCTGATATTGGTAGGGAACACTAAATGGGAGAGGCAATTTGACCTAATAACTTATCTTGATAGGGTACTTCACAGTCTGCCAAATAATTTCATTGACATCCCGGCATTGCAGTCTTTCAACAATTTTGTGATGGAAGAACTGTTACCTCCAGTTTAGAAACTGGGAAGCTGAATCTCAGAGAGGCTGAGTCCCATGTCTAGGAAAGGGGTGTGAATTTGTACCCATGTCTGTCATTCTTTCAGCTGAACTACAGTTTGCTCAGTGAAGTGTCTAGAGTTTAGTGTCTGGAGATAAAAATGAGTAATTACATGATGGTTTGACTGCCAAGGATGAAATATTTGAATTTGCTATAAAAAGCGATGTAGAGTTAAACTAAGTGGAAGGGTGACATGAGGAAGCCGGATTGAAGCTTTGGTCATGTATGCACGAACAGAAACTATGATAACAGTGTCCTACTTCATGTTCTTCACTGCAGGATGTCCAGGGTAAGAACTCTGAAATATTTATTGAGTGAAATGTTTGTCAGGAAAATGGATAGTGGTCTATTAAAGTAATCTGATGTGAAGTGGATAGGAGGGCACCATTGGGAACAAAGACAGATGGAATCCAATTGAAAATTTAGATGATGAATAGGAGAAGAAAGAGACAAGGGGAATGCAGGGTTATTAGATGATAAATAACAATTGAACATTTCTTAGAGGTATGCTCCCAATTTCCAAATAATAAATAGAGTATCTATTTTTTTGTTTTGTATTGAAAGGACTAGATCATTGAGTTGAGAAATGTATGTTACAGAATGTGTTTTTCCTGGTCTGATTCTTTAGTGAGGGCAAGTGGGTGGAAGAGGTGAGTGTCAAGCTGGTTACCCTCAGATAAACTGTAGGAATTCTCCCTTCCACATCACTATCCACTCACCGGGTATTCAGGAACCCATTCATCGCCACCTACCCTTCCCCTCCATTTATGGGAGTGGCCCAAATGGGCAATGAGCCTAGAGTCGGGAACACAGATGAAGAGTCACAGAAAGGGAAGGACACCTCAAAGCTCCTTAGCATCAAAGAAGCTCTGTGCTAACTCAGGTGGAGACCAGGTGAGATTAAAGGTAACTGGCTTAATTTGTGATCACTTACCCAACTCTCAGGAACTAGCACAAATTGTATTCATTTGATGGGAGGCCAAATGACTTGTGGTCATCAGACTGGCTCTGGCGTTGGTCTCTCAGATCCATTTTCCTCTATGAAGCCCAAGCAACCCTCTTTAAATCCTTTCTCTTCTCTTCCTTCCCTTCCTTCCAGCTTGCTCCTGCAAGGACACCTTGAAAAATGTCTCTAATGTGGGAGGAAATTCTGGCTCTTCATTCATCATGATTTTTTATTATTTTAGGTCATTTATAACAGTCTGAATTAAATGTATTCTCTAGGAGTTCTCATTAAAAAAATTCTGAAAGAAGAATGTCTTCACATGAGAAAATGTCAGACTTTTGATTATATGGGGAATATAATGTTTCCCACAAATGTTGGGGAAATATATAATCATTGGGGCTACAGCACATTATTATGAGAAATATAATTAAAATTATCTAGTGCAATCATTGTCCTTTTTCTGTGTGGAAAGGGGTTGCTGATTTGAAAATAAAGTAGACATCAAGCATTTCCTCATGCTTGCTTTATATAACACTGAGGTTTTAAATAATACATCACTTTATTTAAAATCTATTTACATGGTAATTGCCACTGTGTAATGTATGAAAGATCACTTCACTGAGCTCAAATCTGGTTTGCAATGTGAGCTTGACATATATTTTATTATTTTAAAAAAGCCACTTAAATTACCCTTTGTGTATTTCCAAACTATAAGTAGCTATTTTTAGAAAAATAATCATGAATTCTAGCTGTTACTAACCTGTTTTGTGATCTTTTGCTTTCTAGATTCAGTTGCCTCTTTGAAATGCCATTTTGCTCCTTTAAAAAAGTAGGCAGCAACAGGAGATTTAAATGCCACCTAAGAGAATGTTATTTTTTAAATTTTATTTTAAGTTTCTTGTGTGATAGAGCAGACTTTTGAAAGTTCTGTTTTGCACATTTTATTATACGTGCCTAAAAGCAATAGCTCTGAAGAAATTTTTAACATTGTTAACTGGTTCCTCATTATTGCGTGTTGGGTACCTCCATCAGGTGGGACCACTGATGGTGGCTCTGGGGGTTCAGTCCTATCTCTCCATACTGCCTTCTGTTTCTCTCCCTGTCCTCTAGCATTGCTCCTGTAGAATCACCAGTACCCTTTAGTATAGGTTGTTTTTCTTTTTTTTTAAGATTTTATTTATTTATTTTTAGAGAGGGAAGGGGGGAGGGGAGAGAGAGAGAGAGAGAGAGAGAGAGAGAGAGAGAAACATCAATGTGCAGTTAGTTGCTGGGGGTTATGGCCTGCAACCCAGGCATGTACCCTGGCTGGGAATCGAACCTGCGACACTGTGGTTCGCAGCCCACACTCAATCCACTGAGCTACGCCAGCCAGGGCTTTAGGTTGTTTTTCTTTTTTAAAAAAATTTATCTGCTCCTGTCACTGGTGCTCACTGTTGAATATCCTAAGATCTTCACAGAGACCTGGCACAAGAGTAAGGACTAAATTAATACCTGTTCAGTAATGTCATGACTGTGACTGGCAGTCTGGAGGAAAGGATTTTACCCTGATCGCATTAAGAATAAAATTGAGAAATGTATTTGTTAGGAGGAGGACCCAGTGGTTAACTCAACCTGACCAATGATGACATCACTTTTTTTGTGTCAGGGTTTTCAGATTGTCTCATTTTGCCCTGAATGAGGCAGTCCATGGACCTCTTTTTTTAAACTTTTCTTTCTTTTTTAAAAAAAAGATTTTATTTATTTATTTTTAGAGAGAGGGGAAGGGAGAGAGAAAGAGAAGGAGAGAAACATCAATGTGTGGCTGCCCCTCAAGTGCCCCCTACTGGGGACCTGGCCCACAAGCCAGGCGTGTGCCCCGACTGGGAATCGAATTGGCGACCCTTTGGTTCACAGGCCCGCACTCAGTCTACTGAGCCACACCAGCCAGGGCTAACTTTTCTTTTTTAATATTCATTACATAGTTTTTTGAGAACCATTTTTGAGAAACGGTCTAATGAACTCTTTTCATTTCTGTTTGTACTCACATTTCAGGTGATCTCATCTGGACTCCTGGAGTCAAATATCATCTACATGCACATGATTCTCAAATTTATCCCTCCTCTCACAGTGCTCTCAAAAACTTACTGTCACGTATCCAACACTCCTCCCGTTATTTTCACTTGAATATTTAAAAGGCATTGAGCTGAAATTCATGACACAATTGTAAAGGTTTGAGTATAGAGGCTATACATTAATTGAAAAATGAACAGATGTAGAAAATAAAGGGACTAATCCACTATAATTGAATGATCATTTTCTGATGCAGGTAGAATTTTGGAAGTTTAATGACTTTATCATTAGAGTGTATTTTCCTGCAAATGGCAGAAAAGTGAATTTAAAATTGTATAAGAGATTTTTTATTGGTCCACATATCTGGACGCATAGAAGTTGTGTAGATTTAGTACAGAAAACCACAGAGCTCTAGATCTTTTTCTGTGTTGTAGTTTTCTTAAAGCTTTGCCTTTTATTGTATGTGAACTCTGTGCTCGGTTTAGTTTCCTTCATGATGGTAGGATAGCTACCAGCAAGCAGCCATTGGGGTAATATAGTTCCATCTTCATATAGATGAGAGACGGAGAGGGATTGGCTTTCCATGGCTCTCTTATAAGGGTGAGAAATTTTTTTTCCAGGAACACTCAGGCAAGGCTTTTCTGTCATTGGTCCATAGTAGCTTAGGACAGCCAGCATCTGGAGTTTGTTCAGGTATCAGTCCTCTGCTACATAACTTAAGTTCCACTGGGTAAGCTAACTCCAACCTCAGCTTCTCTTCCTACATAACCCATGTCTTACTAGGTAGGCTAACTCCAACTCCAGTTCCCTAGGTGGGTTTGTATTTGTTTTATTTATTTATTTATTTATTTATTTATTTATTTATTTATTTTTAGAGAGGGAAGGCAGGGAGAAAGAGAGAGAGAAACATCAATGTGTGGTTGCTGGGGGCTGTGGCCTGCAACCCAGGCATGTGCCCTGACTGGGAATCGAACCTGCGACACTTTGGTTCGCAGCCCGCGCTCAATCCACTGAGCTATGCCAGCCAGGGGGTTTGTATTTGTCTGAGCCAACTGGATAACATCCATTCCTCTGCCAGTAACTTGGTTCTGAAATCCAGGCTTAAGTCAATTAGCATGTGACATCATCTTAGACACTAAGGACATAGTTCACTATTACAAAAGGAAGAACATATGCTTCACACATTGTTTGCAGGAAGCAAACAATGCCTGCAAGTGAATGGCTGGAAGTGAATAAGAAGGTCTATCACCCAGGTAGCTAGCCCCATAGGGCTTCTAGTCAGAAGCCCTTTTGGAATCCAGAGGCAAGCTAGCCAGTGAGAAAGCTTACCCCATCAGGAATGCATTGCTGGGAGAGTTGCTGGGAAATTCTGTCAGAGCAAGACACTGATCCAGGTTTTCTGAGACCTAAAGATTAAACAATTTATGAGGGGACAATTTCATTAAAAAAATACAAAAATGTGTACACAAAAGTAGGTGAAAAGCTTTAAATGAACCCATGCAAGTAATTGCCTCTAAAGCTTAAGCTTTATTAACTTTTCAGTGAAGCCACCTCTCATGGGAACATTACTAAAGATCATTCCTTCTACCTCGTCAACTCAGGACTTCCAGCAAAATGAGAAAATAAACTTTATATTATTACTTACAGGTGAAATTATTTTAACTGATACAGAGATATGCATGAGAATAGAATGTTTAGCAATGACTCACATAGAGAATGCTTTAGGGTCAGACTTGATTGCCTCTGTATTGATATGATTCCTGTTATAAAGGTAGTATATAATGTGTGAGAAAAGGGGAAGCTGTTAGAACACTTCTTGATTGAGTGAAAAGTATCACACACACACCGCAACTGAAATAGTATGAGAACATTAAAGGAAACCATGGTACCCTGGGTGTAGTAATGGGGAGTGTGTTTTTGTGCTGTTTATTTGCCATTCTAGTCTGATGCATTTTTAAAAATTTATCAGCAGAAAAATTTTGTCAAATAAATTTTCTCATGTGCAGATTTTATGATACATCACTAGTTGTCTTTATAATTAAATTTCATACATGAGCATTCATAAACAAAATAATTTTACCTGTTTTTAGAACTTTAAAAATGAAAACATGTTGAATGTATTCTTTTATGTAATGTTTCTCCACTCAGTGTCATTTTCATAAGATTGATCCTTTTTTACAGATTTATCAAGAAATTTTCACAATCTCTAAAAGCAACTTTCTTTTTTTTATGACTGGTTTAATAAGTAATCAGAGATTAGAGCCTAGTATTAAATATAGAATTCTTGCGTTTCACTCTGACTCCAGTAACTGGAGCATGATACATAAATCCAGTAAGAAAATTATCAAAAGCAAACAGGATTAGAACATTTCTTTTTAAAAATAAAAATATTTTATTTATTTACTTTTAGGGAGACGGGAAAGGAGGGAGAAAGAGAGGGAAAGGAACATCAATGTGTGGTTGCCTCTCATGCACCCCCAACTGGGGATCTGGTCTAGAAAGTTTCTACAGAAAAGAAATTTATGTTTCCATGGAAAACTGTACACTGTCTATAGAACATACTTCTGGTTTATCTGATTTTAGCCTTATTCCTTCCCTTGGAGCCACTGTACAACCTTTTAAGATTAGATAAGTGAAGCACATATAAATTTTGTTTTCTCTGAGAGAGATTTAATTAACATCACCCCAACACCTCACCCCTCTAATCCTAGAAAAACTAGCTTTGCCTCCACTTACAATCCAGTTCCTCTCTACCACATAAATTTGTGCTTTTTGATTTTTCCTTTGAGCAAGTTGTGACACCTGCCTGATTCCCTCATATGAGTAAACTAACATCTTTACCACATGTTCTTTTTTATGTCCATGTGGGAGTTATCATTTTACCTTTTCTGAACTTTATCGTATAATCAAACAAACAAAAAGCATTAACTTTAACATTGTGAAGAGGGGATACTTTTATAGGGCACTCACCTTTGCTAAGACTTGAGAAAGTCCTCATCTTTGCCCGAGGACTACTGCTTTGGGGAAGATCATACATTTCTAAGGAGCAGAAACTTAGTGTTCAAATCTCATGCTTTGTAGAGCAGTATCTTCCATTCATTGAATGAATGGACTACTGTTAACAACCATGCTCTCGAATTGGCGAATGCTAACATGACTTTTCTGATCAAAGCTGTAACTTAAAGTTAGTGTAGATAAAATACTGCCCTATAATTTCCTGGTAAGATCCTTTTTCATCATCACCAACCAGAACTGGCTCTAAATATTATTGAATAGGTTTATTGGCATATTAAGAAAGGTGTTTCTTGACATCTTCATGTATGGACTTTGATATCCAATGATAGGGGGAAAAAACCCCACATAACTCCAACATTTCTATAGGACCAAAAAAAAAAAAAAAAAAAAGCAGTTAGAATCCTTAGTCTGCTGATCTTACTTCGAAAGACTCAGCATGTTGCCCTGAAGTCACTTTGGTGAAGGAGGGTTTTACAAAGTTGTTAATTAATCTGGGGCTGGCACCCTTTGGGAAGGATACCAGAAAATTGGAACAAAAAAAGAGGTGCAGCTTACGTCACAGCAGGAAATAAGGGACCTTTTAATTGGATTAAATCACATCACCACAAAATTTATGGATCCTGGCCACTACAGTCAAAGAGGTGAGAAAATTCCAAATTAATTCATTAGGCTGTTGGGAGGGGTAAAACTCACCATTCACTTAGAAATTTCAAAAACAAGCTTCATTAACACAAAGGTATAAATAGAAGCCATGACAAACAGAAGTTCTGGGAGTTTTGTGACTAAGCCCAAGCTGTCCATTATGTCCTGAAACCACACATGTAGGCTGGTTAGAATCTCTGAGAACATTTGTAGTGAAAAATTTCTCATGGAAGTACAAAAATAAAATGCCAGTCTATTCTATATGTGTTCATAAAAGACAAATTTTAATTTGGGCCTAAAATATGTATTGTACATAGGTATTAAAAACAAGAAAATCCACACATGAATCTTATATTTCATTCATCATTAAAATTGTTGAGAAGATCTTTGACAGAAAATTATGGAGTATTACTATGAATCCTTATAATCATCTCAAACTTACAAAATATACTTATATTAAAGATCATACAGTATTGTTAATTTCTAATTTATTTATGCAGAAAACCTCTTGGAAAATTTTAAAAGGATAAATTCTTATTAAACTAATTGTTCTGCAAACAAAGAAATCACAAATTTAATTAACTTATATAGAATCCTAACTGAGAAACAGATTTTCAAAAATCGAATTACTATTTATAGAGGTGGAAAATAATTGAGTAGTTTTGGTTATGTACATCCCTATTTCAAGGACGGACAATTTTCGTTTTGGACTTGCTTGACCTTCTGTTTTCTTACTTTCCATCATTCTTCCATGTTTTCCCATATAAAGATAATTTGTCAAATAAACCACTATAAAAATCAATTAATTCAATTAATTTTAATGATAGGTAAATAACATGCGGGCCTTCCAGGCACTTTCTTTTCCTGGACTGAATGCTGTCTATAATTAGGAACCAGAATGGACTGCAAATTTTGGAAAGACCAAGGCCTGCCCTCTCAGGGTAAAATTTCATTTTAGGTGATCTATAAGGTCCAAGGAGTCGGCAAAAATGTTCTTCTTCTAGGGTAACAGGCAAATTGTAAAGTAATTTGGCTAAAAAAATGTTATTTGCTAGTAGTTTAGTACAATATTACTATTGCACAAGGAGGGAGTAACTATACATATGTCTCTGACTGGACAATCTGTATTTTAAGTTTCTGTACAATGACTCTCTCATATGAAACCATGACCTTGGTTTTTCTTTGTTAGAAAACCAAAATAAAAGTTTCTCTAGCATTATATCTACATATATGAATTAAAGTATTGTTTCTATTAACAAGAAAATAACCAACCACACAACACATGGAATTGCAAATCTGGAAAATTGATCTAAGTAGATGAGAATTTGTGACTAAAGAAATGAGAAGAGCCCTGGCTGGTGTAGCTCAGTGGATTGAGCGCGGGCTGTGAACCAAAGCATCGCAGGTTTGATTCCCAGTCAGGGCACATGCCTGGGTTGCAGGCCACGGCCCCCAGCAACCGCACATTAATGTTTCTCTCTCTCTCTCGTTCTCCCTCCCTTCCCTCCCTAAAAATAGATAAGTAAAACCTTAAAAAAAAAGAAATAAGAAGAACTTACAGTGTTGCCCATGGGTAAACTAATAGTATTTATTAAGGTTATGCTATGTACATGACATGATATTAAGGGATTTATGGTTTTATACCAGGCGGCATCTTCCCAGTCCAACAGAGTAACATATGAACATTAAATAATAGTTACAAATCAAATTGCAAGTCAAAAACATTGTGTATTTATATGACTTTTAATTTTTTAATAGGTAGCAGAGATTGTAAATTGAGACAAAATTGTGGTTTTTATTTTTGGATGTGGGAGAGGAAGTCAATTAAATCTGTACCAGACAGGACAATTTAATAAGCTACAGAAATTTAATGTTGCAACGCTGAACTTTATTTGAGCCCTGTATCTATCAGTTACTTACAGTTTGGAAAGAGGTACAAATAGCTCAAAATCAATCAGCAGACCAATAATCTGCTAACACAGAAGAGTATAACTAGATAAGAGATACGGTTTTCCAATGACACAGACATTTTCCTCCACTAAACAGGCATGCAACCTATAAAAAAGAGATAATGACATTTTACTTTATTATTTCATATCTCTTTTTATGAAGAAGTAAATTTTAATAGACAAACCTTAAGCCTCAAACCCCTCTACTCCCATTCCCTCCTTCCTCAAAGTTACCACTGCCCTGAAGTCGGTCTATATTCTATCCAAACACTTGTTCGTACCTTGACTATAAATGTAAGTCACCTGGTTCGTGGTACTTTGCAATGGTAGCCGTAGCAAACTAATAAATGAAGAGACGTGAAAAGTTGACCCTACCACAAAATAAATCAGTGGGCTTTAGTTTGTGATGTAACAGAAGGTACCTTTCCCCCTTATAATGATTTTGTAAAGTTCCAAAATAGCATAAAGTCTTAAGAATACATTGCAGTCAAGTATTTGGTAACAATTGGGCATGAATATTTCATTAATAAATATTTCAAATAGGAGTGCATTTAGTATGCACATATTTAAATTGTTTTCACTTAACCATACATTTGCATTTTGTGTTCTTTGTCACTGACACACTTCCAGTCGGAAAAGCTTTTAATGTTTTAGCTATAAATGAAATGTTTTCCAGTGAAGCAGCAGTTTTTCCTCATTAACAGAAAGACTTTTCAAATTTACTTCTCAAAATAAAAATTTTAGAGAAATTGTTAAGTAACCCAAAACTGGAAGTTTATTTTCGGAACAAAAATTAGGCCAAAGTGAAAAGAAATTATGCTGAGTGCAATTTAAAAATAATGATAAACATGACTTATAGGGCAATTAAAACAAGTCTGCCATGGGTCAAAATTTGAAAGTTTGTTCAAAAATATCAAAACAAGAACTTACAGTTACTGATAGAAAATTAGGTTAAAATCCAGAAACATTAAAACTTGACTTAAGAAGCATTTTACTTCTAATTATATTAAGCTATAGTAGAACCCTCACCACACTAGAGCTAGAGAATTTTTTCATCCTTGCATTGGGAGATTTCTATTGTATAAATCTTGCCTGTGACTATTAGATTTGCAAATTGAAGGAACGGTATGAAGGAGTAAGAGAGATTTCAGTTAACCAATGTGGATGTTTCACTTTGGAGGCAGAAAGATCCAGGGTCACATTGCAGCTCAGCCACTTAGAAGCTGCAGACAAATCATTTAAATTTCTCAGGCTCAACCTCCGATAGGCAAGGAACTACTTTGGAAGACTTTTTAAATTATGACAATTAATGTAAAATGCAAATCACATTTCTAGCCCATATTAGAAGGTCAATAAATAATAGTTATTATTATTTTTTAAAAGATTGTATTTATTTCTTTTTGGAGAGAGGGGAAGGGAGGGAGAAAGAGAGGGAGAAAAACATTGATGTGTGAGAGACACATTGATCAGTTGCTTCTCACACGCCCCCTACTGGGGACCTGGCCTGCAATCCAGGCAGGTGCCCTGACTAGGAATCAAACCAGTGACATTTCGGTTTACAGGCTGGCACGCAATCCACTGAGCCACACAAGTTGGGGCTTATTGTTACTATTAAATTGATCTGTCTTCCAACAAAAGCTAATGCTATAATCCTTCCTTTTCCCCCATCTTGCTACAACTAATTGAACTTGGTATTTATTTTTCTTCCCATTTGTAAACTTTCTACTCAGAATTTAAAAGAAGGATATGACACTAGTGGCTTTACCATAAAAGTAGTGTGGAACCTGAATCATGGTTCTTAAATATGCCCATGTCTTAATCTGTAGAATCTGAATATGTTACCTTATATGTCAGAAGGGACTTTGCAGACCCGATTAAGTTAAGGGCTTTGAGAAGCAGAAATTATCCTGAAGTATCCAGAGTGGTCTGATGTACTCGCGTGAGTATTTATCGGAAGAATACGGGAGTCAGATTTAGAGGACAAAGTGATAGGATGATGGGAGCAAAGGTTGGAGTGATGTGCCTTGAAGATGGAGGAAGGAGCCACAAGCCAATGAATACAGGCAGTCACCAGAAGCTAGGAAAGGCAAGGAAATAGATTTTCCCTCAGAACCTCCAGAAGGGACCAGCCCTGCCAACACCTTGACTTTAGTTCATTGAAACTTATTTCAGACTCCGAACTACAGAACTGTATGAGAATAAAGACCCACTAAGCTTGTGGTAACTTGTTACAGTGGCAACAAGAAACTAAGCCATTTGAGGTCTGTACCTGTTAGCTAGAGTTATGTAATAAGCACTTCCAAATCATAGCAACTTTAAAAAAAACAAGCATTTATTGAGCTTACAAATCTTTGGATCAGCTGAAGGGCTCTGCTGATCTGGTCTGAGACTGGCTGATCTCAGATGGGCTTACTCGTGCGTCTCAGGTCACATTGCCAGATCTGCTGTGTGCTGGCTGGTCTAGGGAGGCCTCAGCTGTGGAGGAGAGATTCATCTCCGTTCTGCATGCTCTCCAGAAGAGCTATCCCAAGCTTGTTCACATGGTGGGTGGGCAGATTCCCATGAGAAAGAACAAAGAAGGATGCTTGACCTTTTGACACGTACACTCATAACTGACACAGCGTCAGGTATACCACACTCGACTGGCCAAGGCAGGTCATAAGGCTAGCCCAGGTTATAGTGGTTAGTGAAATAGATTTCACCTTTTAAGAACATTCTCACCCAAGGATATGTTCATTGATTTCAGAGAGAGAGGAAAGGAGAGAGAGAGAGAAAGGGAGCGACACAAACATTGATCAGTTTCTTCCTATATGTACCAAGGATCAAACCACTACCTAGGTATATGCCCTGACCAGGATTTGAACCTACACACTTTTTGGTGTATGGTATGATGCTCCAACCAACTGAGCCACTCAGCCAGGCCTAGATTTCACTTCTTAATGGAAGAAGCTGCAGAGATATACTGTAAAGGGTATGGAAATAAAAGTAAAGAATGTGAGATATTTCTGCACTTAATGTACCACATAACCAGTCTTGGAAAAATATGTATCTTGGTTTCCCCCTGATTCCTCAGCTCCTGCATTTAGCCATCCCCTCAACCATCTTAAAATTTTCTCTTTCTGCATAATACCCATATGCTGACAAGCTTCGGATAATATACTATATAGGCTGGCTAGTACAGTCCAACTTTGGTTCTTGAACATTTGGTTCTTGACCAAGTTGTTCACGGAAAAAAAAATGTCTTGGTCGTCTAACACAGCCTTGGGTCTTGATGCTCTCCCCGATGACCCCTTCATGCTGATACCTGTGTGATCAGTCATGTGTCTCTCAGGTGACAAAGGAGATTTGGTTTTTGAAGAAATCACTTCTTGAACAGTTTTCGGGAACAAATTAAGTTCAAGAACCGAGGTTCCATTGTAGTTTTGAAAATATCTGATCAAGTAATTCGCTTGGCACTCATAGTGATTTCCTTAGTGAAATTTGCCCCCTCCCCCATTTATATTGACCTTTTAATGGCAATATATCTAACAATGTTCACCAAATTTCTTTTTAAATGTGTGGTTTCGGTTCAATAAGCCCCGCCCATGTGGAATTACTAATGGGATGTTGTCTCAACACTTTTATGAATTCTTCTAACACAGCTTAGCTGAGGACAAAATATGACCATGTACTGCATGCTGCTTTTTCTTTACTTTCTGTTTCTTTATCCACATGTTACTTGAAACAATGGCATAGGCAACATATGTGGACGCCTATAAGAGTAAAAGAAGTTGTTAAGCCTGTGTCATTCAAGTTCCAGATTCCAGATTGGTTGGTGTGGCAGCTGTGACTTGATCAACTGTGAAGTTGTTTCTCCCAGAAAGCCTTGACACTGCCAACAACTACTTAAGGGTCATCTGGGTTACTTTTTAAAAATTTATTTTTTATTGTTGTTGTTCTAATATCTCATCAATTCTAGAAAATGAATGATAAGTGAATGGATGAAGCTTACTATTGTCCTTGCAAATGTTGAAATCTACACCCTTGAAATTTCTGTCTCCTAGTAAAACTTAAATAATCTGGTGAATCAACCTTGAAATTATCTCAAATCTTTCTTCTCTATTCTCATTGCCACTTTCTTAGTTCAGTCTGCTATCACTTTTTAAAATTTTATGTTTAAATCAACATCAGTAAAATTAACTTTTATAATCTATAATTCTACAAATTTT
This sequence comes from Phyllostomus discolor, assembly GCF_004126475.2. NCBI lineage: Eukaryota > Metazoa > Chordata > Mammalia > Chiroptera > Phyllostomidae > Phyllostomus > Phyllostomus discolor. The sequence continues at coordinate 14,081,775 of NC_050198.1, read as the reverse complement.
AACCCATGTATAGATTTGTGTAACCACTACCATAGTCAGAAAACAAAACAGTTCCATCTGTGCCTGAATATTTAAAGCAGCTCTATTAATAATCTCCAAAAACTGAAAGCAACCCAAATGCCCTTTGATGGGTAAATGCATACACAAATGGTGGTACATCCATACAATGAAGTACTACTCTGTAATAAAAAGGATGTAACTACTGATACAAGCCACAATTTTTCTGAGTCTCACAACAATATGCTGAATAAAGGAGGCTAGTCTCAGAAGGTTGCATGTAGTACCATTTCACTTATATAATATTGTCCCTCTTTGCTTGAATTTTCCAGTCCCAATTGGTTCAAGTCCAGTGTTGCTCCAGTTCCTAATGGAGCTTCAGGCCCTTTTGCTTACTTCAGTGATTCTGCAAATTCTGGTATATGATATAGAAAGTTCTTTATGATATATGGCTTGCTTAATTCTCTAGCCTAATCCCCTGCCTCACCCATCTGATGAACAATGTTCTACTAGTCATCACCGTGCTATAACAGTGCCTTGAACGCATCATCATCCCCTGTTCCTCTATGTTCTTTCCTTCTTGTCTGAAACCCCCCACACCTCCCCATCCATCTCATTGTCTTTCTTAGCACTTAAAAGTTCTAAGTCCAGCATTGGAGAAACAAGTCTTCTGAAAAAAAAAAAAAAAGTCAGCGATTTCTTCCACGGAAATAATGGGAAGCTTCAAGTGTCTCAGTTTGTGCCTGTGATGATAGAGGTGTTTAAAAGGGGAGGCTGCCTATGAATCCATTAAAGTGATTTGGAAGGGGCAGGATTGGCAGGTGTGAAGCCTCTCTAAGGCAAAGTGAATTTCAGCTTTTTCATTTAAAGCTTCTAGAGATCACAGTTTAGGTCTCTGCCCACATTTGCAAATGGAATACACCAAGGAGACATAAACACTTACTGAAACCCTTGTAGGAGCACATTTTGCCTGCCAGCAACTCTTTGCCAAGCAAACATTTTGAAAACACTTGGACGATCCTGGCTGCCCCAGTGTTTTCATAAATATTTTCATCCGGCAGTCACAGAAACCTTGCGGAAGAGAGTGGTCAACAGGAAAACTTGAAATGGAAGAGGTTCAGTGAGCAGCTGCTGAGTTGTGAAAATATATGCAAAAGCATATGGCTGTCTTTAGGGCCTTAAGGCAACATTTTAAAGTTTTAAATTTTTTACCCTGCAAAGATCAAAACATATGATTCCATTTCAGAAGGTTTCCTTGTAAACAAACTCTTTACTTTCTAAAAGAGTGCATAAATGTTTAGCATGACATAAATATTTATCTAAAACTATATTTTATTGAGAAATAAACATTTTAGTATAATTTTGACCTATTGGTCCTGATGGATTTCTGATTATCTCCTTGGCATTTTTGCCATCTTATGTGTCCACTTTTATTTGGGAAGATGTAACATTTAATTTTCTACCATTTAAGCTGAATTGCAGAAGGATATCCAGGTGAAAAGCATTCAGAATTTGATGCTGGTGCAGAATGCTGCAATTTGCTTACTTGAGTATAAATGCTGAGCTTTCAATACTTCTATATAGTCAGCTATGTTTTGCGTTTAATTCAGGTATTGAATTATATCTAAAAATATCACCAGTGTAAGGTCCTAAATCTGCAGGTCATCCTCCTTCTTATATATTGGAATGATGTTGGTTTAGCCCGTAGGGATAAATCCTGTGCTGTGTGTCCCTTTATATAGGCAAGAAATTCCCCATGGTAATCACTTTGTTCATGTAGGGAAAGGGCAGTTTTTCTGACATGTGCAAGAAATCTTCCCCAGGTATGAGAAGTTAAATTGTGATAGCTTTTCCCCTCCTGTTTTGTTTAATGCCCTAACCTGAAACACACTGTAGGTATAAGGGTCCAACTTCCACTTTGAGTTGAGCACTTCCCCTACACACTAGTCCCTTGGGATATCCCCCCCCCACCAAAGTATTCCAAGACCAAGTAGATCTGGGCAATTTTGCAACTCTATCATACCTCAGTTCTTATAGATTCTCAATTTAATTAACATGTTAAAGCCCTAATTAGCAGTGCAGGAGATAGCTCTTTTTCACCTGTTTGACCCAATATTTTTCAACTGTACTTGACACTGGAATCAATTTTTAACACGTGGCATTTACTACAATTTTAAGGAAAACTTCTCGGGAAATGTGGTTTTAAAACTTTGATGGCATTTTTAAGAAGGTGAAACCATCATCAAAATGTCCTCTTCCCAAATGCTAACTTAGTGGCAGTTGCTAGTTCTCTAAAATTAAAAACAAAGCAAACAGAAGAGAATTACTAATCAAAGTGATTACTCTTTTATGTATAATAACGCTAATCATATATAAGGCTCCTAAGCCACAGGAAACATAATTTGAAAGTAGGCTGGGATATGAAAGTTCTCCCAAACTAGTCCATCTTCTTCAGACACAGATGGGAAAACAGTGGACATAATGAAGTTAGACAGTGAGCAACAAAGGTACAACAGGAATTGTCTCCATACCAAATCCCTCGTTCTTTTGAGTCACAAGATAAAGGCCCTAGTTAGATATTTAGAAAACATAGTGATTCTTAGTAATTGAACTTCATTCTTGTGACCTTCACAACACAATCTGAACTCTGTATCTTCAACCTCCAAATAAGGATATATTAACAGCTTTTATGTTTCTGTTTTACCATCATAGTACATTTCAAAAACGTGTATTACCTACTTAGTACAAAAATATATATTTTGTCCTCTGTAGAGATGTCTTAAACGCCATGCAACTTAGCTATATATGGGGGTCTTAACACATTTCTAAGTAAAAATGATTATGCAATCCTTTGTAATTTCTGGTAGAAGTTGGATTTTTGTACATTAAAATATATAGATTTAGAAATGATTTTTAAAAGGGGGAAGATAGCCTCAAACACATCAGTAACAAAGGTGACATTTTGTCAAAATAAAAGGAAAAATGTAAAGAGAATGAAAATTTAAATCTATATCTACAATTGAGAAGATACAAACTTTTTAAACATTGTAGAGTACTGTCAGAATTTAAGGCTTGACTGCATAGAGCCAAAAATCTCTCAGAGCTAAAAAGTACTTCAAAAATCTTCTGGTCTAAGGACCATGTTGCCAAATTATGTACTCAGAAGCTAAATACACTTGGAAACCAGTGCTGCTCCAACTTCAAGGTGATTTTGGAGTACCTGTGGACCTTGTTAAAATGCAGTTTCTGATTTAGAGGAGAGAGGTTCAGCCATTTTTAACAAGCTCCCAAGTGATGCCAAAGCTACCGGACAACACTTTGAGTGGCAAGACCTAGAAAACAGCTGAAGGGAACTACTGGCCTCAGTGAGGAGACTGAAAGAGCTTCAAGATCGGCTCGCAAATCTTCCGAGCTCTTCTTAAGGCAAAGTAACAACTGATGGTTTTCTCAGTCCTTGGTGTTTTGCAAGTCTCCTGACTCCAGGCACCCTGGTAAGTAGAATGTGTGCTGTCCAGGAGAGGGATAGCTCTTTGCTGTGGCTTGAGGGGCTGGAAACCACCACCACCACCACCACCACAACAACAACAACAACAGCAAATCTCCTAGGACCAGAGCCCAGACCACAGCACTGACCTTCCTTTGGGCTAGTAAGTCGTTACTTATGATGTCTGTTCTTCTCCTCTCCAACTAAGTAAATTTTCTCATTAATTTAAAGATTTTATTTGTGTGTGTTGGAACATGGGATGGGTTAACTGCTTTTGAAATCTCCCAAGGTTTTGTCTGTGAAGTCCAGGGAAGGTATGCCTCAGAAGGTTTTGAAATTCTGGGACCAGAGGGATGAAAAAGGGGGGAAGGAGGAAGTGGTATTTAAAAAGGATTTTTCTTAAACTGCAAAATGGACATAGTGAGATGAATAACTGATGTCAGAAGACAGGTGTTAGGTTGCATGTAAGTTTTCAATGGCAAATGACATGTTCGGTTAGACTTCGTGTCAGGAAATCAGAAATATTCTTGTGGTTATGATACTGTGAACTGTGCAGAAACTCCTTAAACAATTTCTGCCTGTTTATTTTATTCTCTACCAGAAGTAGTATGCAAATGGATGGAGTTTTCATTTCCTTTAATGCTCTGGGATATTTGGATAAAAAGGCATCATCAAGTATTTTTATGATTATAAGCTCATACTCATTGCTCTGTGGTAGAATATAATTAGTAGAAAAGAACACTCTCAATAACTCACCTCCAAAATAGTTTTTTTTTTTCCCTTGGAAAATGCTTATTTTCAGTTTGGAATTGAAAGTATCAAAATTTAAAAAGGCTCTCCAGCATTCAAATGAAGTAGAATGTGGTTGTTCGCCTTCCCTTTGGTAGACAGTGTTTGTTATTAGAGAACTAAAGGGAAGAGAAAACACTGTGGCATTCATTATGTAAGGACTGACTCGAACGTAATACTCCCCAGAGCCAATTCTTTGCGAATTAACCTTGTGCTAAGACATAGGGAGGTCACAAGTGACGGAAGAGGTACTTTACAAAAAAGACCTCTCTTCATGTATTTTTACATATATTGTCTTATTTTTAGCAACCTTCCGCTTCTTGGATATGTGTTTTCCAAAACATGTTTACCAACCGAAAGCCAGAATTGTGTTTAAAAATATCAATTTAATATAACTCGGAGCAGCAGTGTTTCCTGCCCTTCCTTTTATGTTGTGGAGAAAAACAGACTTGTGTGGTGAAAGTGTGTTCAAATGAAAGCTTTAAATTGGTGGCTAGTAGCCCAGTTACGGAAAACTTGGCTGCTTGCTGCTCCTTGGTAATGTGTTCTACAGGCTGTTGTTTTCTGCTGATCGCCTATTTACAGTGATTTACTCCAAATATGTGGGTGTCTTAAGTATATGGGTGTTGTCCAAAAAAGAGAGAGTCAGTTTATTCTAAATGATGAAATGAAAAGCAACACACAATAGCTTCTGTTGATCCCCTACTAATTCTCAAATTGAAAAATGACCTGCCAGAGAGGCTTGGAGGCCAGCGGAGGAAATCGGCTGAAAGGGAGGGAAATGGCTACAAGGAAATGGTCCTGTAAAAGGACCCCACTGTACATCCACTGTGGACACGACACTGAGGTTAATGATGTGGACAGAGGGGAGAAAGGTAGATAAGACCTGAAGCTTTCAGAAATTTATAAATCCAGTTGGTGAGGCTGAACACCATCCAAACAAAATGATGAGCTCCATTGCAAAGCAGAATAAAAAATGATACTGTACCAACTTAATGTGTTATTAGATACTGGCACAAGACAAAGCAACACTTCTTTCTAGGACTAAAAAAATTATTAAAAAAGATTACTCAATCAGAGTGAAAAAGTCTGGGGTGATTCTAATTGAGACCTCTCGCTAGTTCAAGTAGATCCATTCATCAGCACATTTGAGGTTAATATTTTCAATCATTTTTCAGTTTACATACAATGTGATAATTCAATATCAAATATTCAATTTTATTAAACACACATACAGTATAACAAGAATTGTTCTAGCTCTTAGAGTTATATGAGAAGATATATGTTTATTGATATTTCAGAAGCTCCAAATGTAGGGATGAAAGACAGATATGGTGAGAATATAACTGTAAAATAATATGATAATTATTACCATATAAGACTAAATATTCCCTGTCCAGTGTGGCTCAGTGATTTGGGCATTGTCCCATAAAGTAAAAGGTCACCTGCTGGATTCCTGGTCAGGGCACATGCCTGAGTTTCGGTGAGCCCCTGGTTGGGGTGTGTGCGAAAGGTAACCAATTGATGTTTCTCTCCCTCTCTTTCTTTTTCCCTCCCCCTATCTCTAAAAATAAATAAAATCTTTAAAAAGACTCAACAAGCCCTGGCAGGCGTAGCTCAGTGGATTGAGTGCGGGCTGCGAACCAAAGCATCGCAGGTTCGATTCCCAGTCAGGGCACATGCCTGGGTTGTAGGCCGCGGCCCTCAGCAACCACACATTGATGTTTCTCTCCCTGTCTCTCTCTTTCTCCCCCCCTTCCCTCTCTAAAAATAAATAAATACAATCTTAAAAAAAAGACTCAATAAAATGATATAGAAATGTAGAGGACAGTTATCAAGTGCACTTGAGTGATCCAGGACAGGATTCTCTGAGGAGGTTACATGAGGGTTTTTTGTTAAATGATTACTGAGATCCAAGTACACTATGAACTGGGATTGTACTGATTTTCTAAAGTCTCCATCAAGAAAGTGTTCACATTAGCTCACCATGACATTCACTTAGTGATTCTATGCTAGCTTTTTAAAAAATATATTTTACCTATTTTTAGAGAGAAACATTGATGTGAGAGAGAAATATCAATCAGTTGCCTCCTGTATGTGCCCTGATTGGGGACTGAACCCACAATCAGGCATGTGCCCTGACTGGGAAGGTGACCTTTTGTTTTGTGGGGCAACGTCCAACCAAGTGAGCCACACTGATCAGGGCTCTATGCTAGCTTTGTGTGATCACTTTTATTTTATTTTAAAGATTTTATTTACTTATTTTTAGAGAGGGAAGGGAGGGAGAGAGAGGGAGAGAGAGAGAGAGAAACATCAATGTGCGATTGCTGGGGGTCATGGCCTGCAACCCAGGCATGTACCCTGACTGGGAATCGAACCTGCGACCCTTTGGTTCACAGCCCACACTCAATCCACTGAGCTACGCCAGCCAGGCTTATTTTTATTTTATTTTAAATGATCAGAATTTCTTCATTTAGTTACTGATCCAGAATTTTGTCATGGCTTCAGTTTAATGATATATGTCACTAATATGAAAACTTGCCACTTTTCCAGTTCTAGCCATTTCAAACACCTCATGTATCTTCCTAGGTTCAATGCAGTAAACTGACAATTATAAGTATTTTCAATGGAAAGGGATTTAATATAGGGACTTACCATAGATGTTTAAAAATACAGGAATGATAGCAGCCTGCCACTGAACTCACCATAGCTGAGATTCAAAGATGCGGAAGATGCCGTTGGTACTATACCTGCTGGGTCACATCTGCCTCATATACCCATGAGTTAATGACTTGTCAATGGAGCCCTGAGTCAGGCCACGAACAGACATGTCTTTATGAATATTTTGCAAGCGATGACAGCAGCCACAGCAGGAACATGGCCTCTCTGCCATTTAATCCTTATAGTGGGTCTCACTGGTGGAAACTAATTACCACTCAGAGACCTAACTTGAAAAGTGGATGAGAATGTAATTTCAGTTTTCTGCACTGTGGTATACAAAGGTATACAGAAGGGAATGAGAATAAATGACAGCTAGCAAGCAACTGTATTAATCTCACTTTGATTTCTCGAATGTTACTAACACTTTTCTAGAATTCTTTCAGCCTTGACAATAAACTATTTAACTATACTTAACATAAATATGTTTTATTAGCAACTAGCTTCTCTCTTACTCATTAAATATATATTTACTGAAAACTAACTCTGTGCTGGGCTAGATCCCAGCTGTTGAGGATACAGCTGTGTATTGAGTAGACTATGGTATCTCTCCTCAAGGAATTTACACTCTATCAGGGAAGATAAACTGTAGAGAATAATAATCCTAATATGTTTACTTGTAGTTTTTTGTAGGGAAAAGTAGGAGGTAAGATAAGACATCAAAACATGGGAGTGTCATCTTAGTTTGGATGGTCAAAAGTTTTTGTTTTTCTGAAAAAGTAACATGACCTGAGACCTTTGAAGACAGCCAGGGGGGAGAAGGTTTCAGGCCAAGTATATGAGTGCAGATTGGAGATGAGAAAGATCATGGAACCTTCATGGGATTGTAAAAAGAGCTGTGGCTAAGGGAGGATGAAGAGGTTTCTTTGGATATGATGAGCTCTGTTTAACTGAAATAAAATATATACCACATGAAATTTACCATCTTAATAATTTTTATATTTAGGGTTTCCAGCCAAGATGGAGGCATAGGTAGACACACTGTGCCTCCTCACACAACCAAAAGAAGGACAACAACACATTTAAAAACAAAAAACAACCAGAACTGACAGAAAATCGAACTGTATGAAAGTCCAACAATCAAGGAGTTAAAGAAGAAACATTCATCCAGGCTGGTAGGAGGGGCAGGAGGGGCGGAGCCGGGCAGCCTGGCAGAGAGGACTCACAGCAAGGGGATGGCTGGAGGACTGGGGTAGGTGAGGTGGCAGCTAGCGGAGCAGGTAGTCCCATATTTGAGTGCAGATAAACAGGAAGGAACAACTGGGGAGCGAGACAGACCACACAACCCAGGGTTCCAGTCAGGAGAAATAAAGCTTCAAAACCTCTGACTATAAAAACCTGTGGGTGTTGAGGCAGCAGGAGAAACTCCCAGCCTCACAGCAGAGTTTGCTGGAGAGACACACTGGGTCCTAGAATGTATACAAAACCACCCAGTCAGGAATCAGTACCAAAAGGGTCCAATTTGCGTGTGGGTAGTAGCGGGAGTGACTGAAAGCTGGAACACAGTACAGTAAGTGGCATTGTTCCCTCTGGGACCCCTCCCCCACATACAGAGCTACAAAGCAGCCACATGGATTGCCCTGCTCTGGTGAACACCTGAGGCTCCACCCCTTACTACATAACAGGCAAGCTGAGACAAAAAAAAAAAAATGACCCTTGTACCTTGTTCTGCAACCAATCTCCAAAATTTTTTCATTTTCCACCTTCCCCAACTGAAATGCTATACCCATTGAAAACAACTTCCCATTTCCTTCTACCCCTCAGTCCCAGAAACCACCATTTTACTTTCTATGTCTATGAATTTGACTACTCTACATACATCATTTAAGGGGATCATGTTCTTTTGTGACAGGCTTATTTCACTTAGCATAATTACCTTAAGGTTCATCCAAGTTGTAAGATGTATCAAAATTTCCTTTCTTGTAAGGCTAAATAATATTTCATTGTATGCATATACCATATTTTACTTATTTATTCATCAGTGGGTAGACATGGGTTTCTTCTTTCTCTAAACTATTGTGAATAATACTGCTATGGACATGGGTATACACAAAGCTCTTTGAGACCCTGCTTTCAATTATTTTGTGTATCTATTCAAAAGTACAATTGCTGGATTACATGGTAATTCAATGTTTAATTGTTTTAAGAACTGTCATAGTCTTTTCCAGTATGGAAAATGGCTCTATATAGATCATCCAAACAGAATATCATTGACCTTAAATGACACATTAGATCACATAGATATAATTGACATTTACAGAGCCTTTCATCTCAGAACATCAGATTATACATTCTTCTCCAGTGCATATAGAATATTCTCAAGGATAGACCATATGTTGTGTCATGAAGCTAGCCTCAATAAATTCAAGAAGTTTGAAATTATACCAAGCATTTTCTCTGACCACAGTGTCTTGAAATTAGAAATCACCTGCAAAATGGAAGTAAAGAAACTCATAAATATGTGGAGATGAACAAAATATGACTATAAACGACTGGGTCAAAGAATAATAAAAGGTGAAATCAAAAGATACATAGAGACAAATGAGAATGACAATACAACATATCAAAACTTCTGGGATACAGTGAAAGCAGTTATAAGAGGGAAGCTTATATCATTACAGGCCTATCTCAAGAAACAAGAGAAATCCCAAGTAAACAATTTAACATTATATCTTAAAAACTAGAAAAAGAAGAAAAAAAGCAACCCAAAATCAGCAGAAGAAAGGAAATAATAAAAATTAGAGCATAATTGAATGAAATAGTGAACAAAAAGACTATAGAAAAAAATCAAACAACAAAGAGTTTCTTTTTTGGAGAGATTAATAAAATTGGCAGGCCACTTGCTAGACTCACTAAGGAAAAAAGATAGAAGACCCATATAAACAAAATTAGAAATGAAAGCGAAGTTACCACAGTCATCAAAGATATACCAAGGATCATAGCAGAATACTATGGAAGACTATATGCCACGAAATTCAATAACCTGGAAGAAATGGATAAATTCCTGGAAATATATAACATTTGTAGACTGAATCATGAAGAATTGGAAAATCTAAATGGACTGTTCAGCAGTCTAGCAGTGAGGAAATTGAAACAACTATCAAAAACCTCCCTCCACCAAAAGTCTAAGGCCAGATTGTTTCCCTAGTGAACCCTACTAAACATTCAAAGAAGTTCTGAATGTATTCTTCTCAAACTCGTCCAAAAAATTGAATAAGAGGCAATACTTCCTAACACATTTTATGAGGCCAACATAACTCTGATACCAAAACCTGGCAAGGATAGCAAACAAAAAGAAAACTACAGACCAATATGTTTGATAAATACAGATGCAAAAAATCCTAAACAAAATTCTATGCAATTGAATATAATGATACATTTAAAAAATAATACATCATGATCAAGTAGGTTCATTAATGGGGCACAAAGATGATTCAACGTATACAAATAGATCAATGTGGTACACCACATTAAAAAAAGAAAGGATAAAAATAATATGTCTTATCAATACATGCAGAAAGCATTTGATAAGATACAACATTCATTTATGATTAAAGCACTCAATAAAATAGGTATAGAAGGAAAGTACCTCGACAAAATAAAGGTCATATATATCAAACATTCACCCAATATTATACTCAATGGTGAAAAATTGAAAGCCTTTCCTTTAAAATCAGGAACAAGACAAGGATGCCCACGATTGCCACTCTTCTTCAACATAGTTCTGGAAGTCCTGGCCAGAGCAATCAGGAAGGAGAAAAGTAAAATAAAATGCATCCAAATTGGGAAGGAAGAAGTAAAAGTGTCATTTTTTGCAGATGACATGATTCTGTATATAGAAAACCCTAAAGACTCCACACACACACAAAAAACAAACTATTAGAAACAATAAACAAATACAGCCAAGTTGCAGGACACAAAATGAATGTACAAAAATCCACTGCTTTCCTATATAACAACAATACTTCAGAAAAAGAAATAAAAAATCCAATTCCTTTGTAGTTGCAACCAAAAGAATAAAATACCTGGGAATAAACCTAACAAAGAATGTGAAGACTGATATAATGAAAACTACAAAGCATTATTATTTTTTGCCTTTAATTATTTTGTTGTTGTTTAATTACAATTGTCTGCATTTCCCCCCCACCCCTCCCCCCAAACCCAGCCAAACCCACCTCCCTCCCTTGCTTCCACAACCCCCCCCCCCTTGGTTTTGTCCATGTGTCCTTTATAGTAGTTCCTGAAAACCCTCCCCGCATTATCCCCTCTCACCTCCCTTCTGGTTACTGTCAGTTTGTTCTTAATTTCAATGTCTCTGGTTATATTTTGCAAAGCATTATTAAAAGAGATTGAAAAAGACATAGCAAAATGGGAAGATATTCTGTGTTTGTGGAGTGGAAGAATCAACATAGTTAAAATGGCCATAGTACCCAAAGCCATATAGAGATTGAATTCAATCCCCATCAAAATCCCAATGTCACTTTTTAAATTTTATTTTAATAGTTATTCTAGTACAGTTTTCTGTCCTTTACTCCCATCCCAGCCCACCCACCCATTCCTCCCCACCTCCCTCCCATTTCCACCCCCCTCTAGTTTTTGTCCATGTGTCCTTTATATTTGTTCCTGTAAACCCTTCCCATTCTCCCCTGAAATTCCCCTCAAATTCCCTCCTCCCTCCCCTCCGCTCACTGTCAGCCTGTTCTCTATTTCAGTGTATTTGGCTATATTTTGCTTGTTTGTTTGTTTTGTTGTTTAGGTTCTATGCTAAGTGAAATAAGCCAGGTAGTGAAAGGCAAATACCATATGATCTCACCTTTAACAGGAACCAATATAATTTTTTAAAGAAATAGAACAAAAAATTATCAGATTTGTATGGAGTGACAAAAACCATGAATATCCAAAGCAATCCTGAGGGGGAAACAATGAAGCCAGAGGTATTGTACTACCTGACTTCAAATTATACTACAGAGCAACAGTAATCAAAACAGCATGGTATTGGTAGGAAAACAAAAATCAATGGAAGACAGTTGAGAGCCCAGAAATAAAACGGCATGTATATGGACAGATAATTTTCAACAAAAGGGCCAAAAACACACAATGGAGAAAAGGAAGCCTCTTCCATAAATGGTGCTGGGAACACTGGAGAGCCACATGCCAAAAATGAATCTAGACTAGAGTTTGTCCATATGTACAAAAATTGATTCAAAATGAATCAAAGACCTAAATATATCAATATATTACATAGAAAAAACATAGATACTAAACCTATGGACCTTGGTTGTAGAGAATATTTCATGAATTTGCCCCTAAAGGCAAGGGAGGTAGAGGCAAAAATAAATGGATGAGACTATATCAAACTATAAAGCTCCTGCACAGTAAAAGAAACCGACAGAGCAAAAAGGCAACTGATGGAATGGGAGAAGATATTTGCAAATAACAGCTGTAACAAAGGGTTATGATAATATTCAAAATATATAAAGAACATGTTAAACTCAACACAAAACAAACAATCCGATTAAAAAAATGGGTAGAGTGCCTAAAGAGACACTTCTCCCAAGAAGACATACAAATGGCCAGCAGATATATGAAAAGATGTTTAACTTCACTTGTGATTAGGGAAGTGAAAATCAAAAATACAATGAGATACCACCTCACAGCTGTTGGAATGGCTATCAACAAGACAATTAATAACAAGTGTTGGTGATGTTGTAGAGAAACAGGAACCCTCGTTTGCAGCTGAGGGGAATGTAGACTGGTACAGTTACTATGGAAAACAGTCGGGCAGTTCCTCAAAAAATTTAGAATATAGTTACCATGTGACCCAGCAATCCCTCTCCTGGGTATCTACCCAAAATACTTGAAAACATGTATACTTAAAGATATAAGGGGCATTATTCATGGTGGCCAAGATGTGGCGACAACCAGTGTCCTTTGGTCAAGGACTGGATAAAGAAGGTGTGGTACATAAATACAATGCAATGCTACTCAACCATAACAAAAGACAAAATATTTCCATTTGTGACAATGTGGATGGACCTTGAGAATAATATTCTTAAGTGAATTATATCAGTCAGAAAAAGCTACGAACCACATGATTTCACTCATATGTGGGATATAAAACTGAAAATCATGGACACGGACAGCAGAGTGGTAGTTACAAGAGGAAAAGGAATGCAGGGTGGGGGGAGTTGGAGGGGCCTGATATATGGTTATAGAAAATGAACTGACCTTGGGTGGTGGGCACACAGTATAATATATAGATCATGTATCATAAAAATGTACCCTTGAAACCTATATGATTCTATTAACCAATGTCACCCCAATGAAACTAATAAAAATTTAAAAAGAATTAAGTAGAAATGTTTTGTGATTAATTTTATTCATATATGTCTTTCTTATGTCTGAATACATTTGAGTAAAAGCATCCCATGTAAATCTTTAAAATATGGCTGCGCCATTTTACATGCCCACCCACAGTGTACAAAGTTCCAATTTCTCCACCTCTTTTGAGTATATACGCAGAAGTGGAATAGCTGGAACATATGGTAATTCTGTTTTTAAATTTTTGAGGAAATGTCATACTGTTTTCCATAATGTCTGCACAATATTGTATCCCTGCCTACAGTGCATAAGTTTTCCGATGTCTCTACATCCTTGCCAACACATGTTTTCTGGTTTTTTGATAATAGGCATCTTAATGAATGTGAGGTGGGTTTTGATGTGGTATGATTTGCTTACTTATGTTGAGCTTCTTTTCATGTGTTTATTGGCCAACTGTGTGTCTTCTGGTCTATTCAAGTCATTGGCCATTTTTCCGTTGTTTCCTTTTTCATTTGTAGCAGTTCTTTATATATATTCTGGTAATTAACTCCTTATCGGATACATAATTTGCAACTATTTTCTCCCATTGCTCCAGTTGCATTTTCACTCTGTTGATAATGTCCTTTGAAACACAAAGGTTTTTAATTTTTGAGGTAGTCCAATCTATCTACTCTTTCTCTTTTCCTGTGCTTTTGGTGTCATATCCAAAAATCATTGCTAAATGCACTGTCATGAACCTTTTCTCCTGTGGTTTCAGCCAACAGTTTTGTAATTTTATGTCTTATGTTTAATAGTTTGATCCATTTCAAGTTAATTTTCATGTATGGTGTTAGGTCATTCTTTTGTATGTGGACATCCAGTGTTCCCCAGAACATATGTATAAAAGACCATCCTTTCTCCATGATTAAGCTTTAAATTTTATTTTACAATAAATGAGAAGGTTCTGGAAATAGCCTTTTCTTTCTGTTATTTTATTTACTATTTGGTTTTCTATAAATAAATATTTACATAAGAAATCAGGATGGAAAAGGGAGGAAGAATAGCTGATGGAATGATGCACGAGAGAGAATGGATGTTTTTGAAGGAGTTAATATTTACAAATAATCACTGGCAGGAATACATTAGCCTTTAGGCAGGAGACTGGATCAAGTAATTTAAAATATAAAGCAAAACTTAATTTTACTGATATTTTTCTTTGTAAGCAGATAATGAAAATGTTCAATAAAAATATTTTGAATACTGCTTAAACAAAGTTTGTGGTGCTGATATATATATATATATATATATATATATATATATATATACTATACACTATATGTATTGTGTGAATATATATTCAATCTCAGTTCATACTTTGAGCTGTCTAACACTTTTCTTAGAGGTGATGGTCATCAGGCTATTCATTATTTTTATTCTTAGAGCAATCTCATGCCATTAAGTTACTTCCTCCTCTATGATTTCATGTCTCTTTTCTTTACCAAAAATGCTCAGATGCCTGGGTAACAATACTTCCAAGGTTCAATTTACAATGTGACATTTGTATATCTGGATAATACTCAATGGACAATCCTGAAGTTTCTTCTCCATACCTTCTATTAGGAGCTTTCCTTACTAGTCTTCATCTCTGCTGCATTTACTATTAGTCATTCCATTCTGAACTACTTTTCATACCTCTTCCCCGTACTGACATCCTGATATTGTATTTTTCTGGTTTAATGAATTTTAATTTGAAGTGGTTTACTTAATACCTATCTTAGGTACATGAAATATAAATATAAAATAAGATACCCCACCCTGGCCAGGTGGCTTAGTTGGGTGGAGTGTCATCCAATACACCAGAAAGGTTGTAGGTATGATCCCCAGTCAGGGCATGTATCTAATTTGTGGGTTCTATCCCTGGTTAGGTCACATACGGGAGGCAACTGATTTATGTTTCTCTCTCACATCAATGTTTCTCTCTCTCTCTAACTCCCTCCACCTCTCCCTTTCTCACTCTCTTTCCCCTCTTCTTATTTCTTTAAAGTCAATGGACATCTTCCCTGGCTGGCATAGCTCAGTGGATTGAGCATGGGCTGTGAACCAAAGTGTCGCAGGTTCGATTCCCAGTCAGGGTACATGACTGGGTTGTAGGCCATGACCCCCAGCAACCGCACATTGATGTTTCTCTCTCTCTCTCTCTTTCTCCCTCCCTTCCCTCTCTAAAAATAAATAAATAAAATCTTTTAAAAAAATCAATGAACATCCTTAGATGAAGATTTAAAAAATAAAAAAATAAAATAAAACAAAACATATCTTATCAATGATTTTATACTCTTCAGATTCTTTCTATGCTGCCTCCTTTTCTGATTATTCTTTCTCCTGATATTTCAGTACAGTCCTTAGCTATCTGATCTTTTTGTACCCTTTCCCCATATTAAAATTATATAGATTCCTCCTTTCCACAAATGGCCAAGGACTGGGACCTGTATGTCTCCAAAGTTCTAGTATAAAGTCTTACATAGAGTGGATACTAATATACATGACTTGAATTGTGGAAAGTCTGTAAAGAACAGAATCAAACTGACGACAGAATAAAAAGGTCAAAAAAAAAAAAGCAAACCTTCACTTCTCGCTGTGTACTAGAACAGGAAGAAAATGAACCTTAACAGCAGGCTTAAGAAATGAAAATAGACAGAGTAGGGTGACATTAAGTAAGACATTAAATAATATCCCTACAGATAAGGGATTTTTTTAGAGAATTATTTCTGAAGCCAGGAAAGAAGTAAGCTGGAAAGACCCACCTTTGAGAATCAAGACAGAGTTAAGAGAAGAAACACCAAGTTTTAAAAAGGCAAAGCACTCTTGGTTCATATGTCCTCGAAACTGAGTTCTGTAAGCTTTTGCATACAATCTAAGTAGTCATTGAGCTGCAATATCCACATACAATGTTTTTAGAGAAAGGTGAAATGAAACATGATGGAAGTGGATAAAAGAAGTGTTTGGGGGAGTTAGAAGTCATTGACTTATTACTAAGCATTAATTGTAAGCAAGGTTCTTATGGGGATCTGGATGGAAAGGGGAGGAAGAAAGATGATGGAATGATGCATGACACAGAATGGATGTTTTTGATGAAGGAAATGTTTACAAATATTCACTGGCAGGGATATAATAGCCTTTACACAGGAGACTGGGTTAAGAAATTTATAAAACAAAGCTTAGTTTTACTAATGTTCTGCTTTAGAAGTATACAATGAAAAGATTTAATCTAAAAAGTGAACTATTTTTTTTTAATTTTATAATTGCTAAATGTTTCTAACTTTTTTTTTAAAGATTTTATTTATTTATTTTTAGAGAGGGAAGGGGGAGAGAGAGAGAGAGAGAGAGAGAGAGAGAGAGGGAAAGAGAGAGAGACAGAGAAACAACAATGTGCGGTTGCTGGGGGTTATGGCCTGCAATCCAGGAATGTACCCTGGCTGAGAATCGAACCTGGGACACTTTGGTTCCCAGCCCGCGCTCAATCCACTGAGCTACGCCAGCCAGGAAAAGTGAACTATTAAAAAAAAAGTTTATTATTGTTCAAGTGCAGTTGTTTCCATTTTCCTGCTATCACTTTCCCCTGCCCTACCCATCCCCACCTCTTGCCCTCAATGCTATCTCCCTCTGGCTTTGTCCATGGGTTCTTCATACATGTTCCTTGATGACCCTATTAATAAGAACAAAATAAAAGGTTACTCTAAGGATCCTCCAGTCTATAACTCCCTTTTGAGTAAAGCAAGAAAGTTAAGAAAGAGTAGCTTTTCTGCACAAGTCACTATGCTTTGTGTTATGTGACTCTACTGTCCCAGAAAATTCACTGGATCATGAATCAATGCTGGAACCAAAGGTAACCAGTTGAAGGCTGGACCGGGAGCTAAACAGATAGCCTGCCATAAGAACTCTATCCAGTGAGGGCAAGCTGTACTGAATGCTAACTACCAGGCTCAATAGGATCCTCTTGCTTAGGGAGTTTTGTTTGTGATACAGAAATATATACACTAGAGACACACAGAAAGAAACAAAAGTAGTAATAACAGAAGTACATGACCTAGAAAAAGAAACCAATAATGACTTAGACAGAAATAAGATGAAAACACCATATGATCTCACCTATAAGTGGAACCTAATCAACAAAACAAGCGAGCAAAATAGAACCAGAGACATGGAAATAAAGAACAAACTGACAGTAACCAGAAGAGAAGGGGGAGGGGGATAATGGGGGAAAACGGGGAAGGGTCATCAAGAAGCAAGGATAAAGATCCCATGGACAAAGACAACAGGGGAGGGGGATTGAGGAGGGGAGGTGGGGGTGCGGGTGGGTGGGGCTAGTAATAGGGGAAATGGGGATAACTGTACTTGAACAACAATGAAAAAAAGAAATAAGACAAGAGAGGGAAGGGCAAAAAGGCAGAATCATTAGAGAAAAATGGGTGGCCACTCCCGGAGGGCTGATGTGATAGATGATTCCTCACAGCCACTTTCAGGCTTTCCTGTTTTGAGTCACTAAAGACTATTGTCTTACTTATTCATGAACCCTGAATGGAAACCTATTGACTAGGGTTTTCTGTGGCTCCTCACTTCATTGGACATACATATATTGTAATACAATTTTATTGCCTATGTAAACTTAAGCAATTGTGATGGCTAAAAGATTGTAACACGAGATGCTGGTGAACATTTTATGAACATCTTATTGTGCCAGTAAATATATTTGTAGAGTATCTGTTTTCGTAGTTACACAGTAATTCTTCTCATGGGTATGCCATAATTTACTGAAATCATCATCCTCTTTTCTTGGATATTTAGGTTGTTTCTGATAGTCGATACTAAGTAATGCTGCAAGGAACACCTTGTGGCTATTGTTATTTCCTTAGGGTAAATTCCTAGAAACTTTCTATGTCAACAGATATTACCATTTTAAAGACAATTTTCTCCCTACAAAGTTATGTTAATTAATATCCTTGCTAGAAGTATATAAAATTACCATTACCTTGCATTCACATGCCCATCAATACTGAGTAATAGCATTGCATTAAAAAAATGAGCCATATGGAAGGTAAATAAATGATCTCATTGCTTAAATTGCAATTTATTCAGTAACTAGTAAACTTAATACCATTTTACATTACTGACCATCTGCATTTTGTTCTTTTTAAAATTACCTATTTATATATCCTTATAATATTTTTACATATATTATAATTTCCCCCATTTTTGTTTGTGAGAACATTTATTAAATGAATGCTTTGTTTGCCCTAATGTTTAATTTTTCTATTTTATAATTCACCTTTCATTTATAATAATATTTATGGCATACAGGCATTTTACGTTTTGAGGTTCTTTCTGGACTATATGATTCTATTAAGTGACAGAAATCTCCAGGGGAGAAATGTCTTTATTTTGTTTCATTTGGTAACAAATGCCATTTAGAGATAAAAATCTGATAGTCTTAGGCATTTTCACATAATAATTTATCCATGTTTCAAAGTTTTAATGCTTAATTGATATAAAATTAAAAGTAGCTAAATACCAGAACTAATCATTTTTCAAGTTTTATAGCATGATTCTCTCTGAATCACAAATATGTGTTGTTAAATTCTCAAGAAGCATACCGTATGATATGTTTAAAGTATCAATGCTGTATTCCCTCATAATGGGTGTGATTTTTATGCATAAAAGTATATATTCAGATGTCAAGTTACTGAGAGAATATAAGTGATGGGAAGTAAAAAAAATTAGTAAGCTTAATCACATGTCATGAGGCTATCAAGGAAATCTGCATATGCCCTTGATGTTTCAGAGAAGCCTTTTACAGTAGATCTGATAAAAGTTATTTTTTAGTTGACTTCCCTTTCACCCATTATTTCCTCTGGGAATAGCTTAGATGATGCAAGAGCATTACTGCAGACAGGATGGCTCTGCTTACTGTAATGTTGAATTCATCACAAGTTTTTTTTAAACAGCTTCAAAAATTCCCAAGTAAACCTTTGTTGTGGGAGCTTCAGTGGAAGAATTAATCATGATCACTTTTTTGAGAATTATTTCAAGTGCATTTGTACACACCGTCCTTATAGTTCTACATCACTGTGATCCGTTTTTGTTTGTAACCTTGGTAAGTAAGAATGCACCAGGGTACCTATTGCATCTTCCATGCTACAAAATTAGTTGAAAAAAACCTGTTAGAGAGGAAAGAAAAGAGTGAAAATACACACACACACATACGGGTCATGGCTACACTATCTTCCATTTCACCCATTAGTTGCAAGTACTACCTTTCCACTACTTAAAAAATTGCACAGAAAATTATACAGCACTTTTCCACACCATCATTTTACTATTTGATTATAAGATATGGTGTTCTATTTTCTCCTTATTTGAAAATGCTAGCCCTGTGTTTCCAACTGAACCACAGATTCTTGTTTCATTATATAATCCATAAAAACTAGCATTTTTGCCAAACTGGATGTATCAGGTACCATACAGTTCCCTTACTGGAACAACCCAATTCTCCAAATGTAGCTAATGACAGATATTACACACATTTTACTGTTAGTTCCCTTGTTTTATATAAACCTGCAAATGGACTTTAAAAGCATCTAAACAGCGTGTAGTTGGGAAGCCCAGTTAAATGTATTCCCTATATTAAAGAATGCATTTGGGGGGGGGGGGTGGATGATTTTATTTTTTTTAATATTTCTTTATTGTTGTTCAAGTATAGTTTTCTGCCTTTTCCTCCCACCCCTCCCCACCACCCCAGCCCTTCCTACCTCCCTCTCCTGTTTCCACCCCCTTGTTATTGTCCATGTGTCCTTCATAATTGTTCCTGCAAACCCTTCACCCTTTTCCCCTATAATCCCCTCCCCTCTCCCCTCCAGTCACTGTCAGCCTGTTCTCAGTTTCAGTGTCTTTGGCTATATTTTGCTTGCTTGTTCGTTTTGTTGATGAGGTTCCTGTTAAAGGTGAGATCGTATGGTATTTGTCTTTCACCACCTGGCTTATTTCACTTAGTGTAATGCTTTCCAATTCCATCCATGCCGTCAGAAAGGATAGGAGCTCCTTCCTTCTTTCTGTTGCATAGAATTCCATTGTGTAAATGTACCATAGTTTTTTGATCCATTCATTTACTGATGGGCACTTAGGTTGCTTCCAGTACTTGGCTATTGTAAATTGTGCTGCTATGAACATCGGGGTGCATAGGTTCTTTTGGATTGCTGTTTCAGGATTCTTAGGGTATAATCCTAGTAGTGAAATTGCTGGGTCAAAAGGCAGTTCCATTTTTAGTTTTTTGAGTATTCCATACTGTTTTCCATAGTGGTTGCACCAGTCTGCAATCCCAACAATGGTGCACTAGGGTCTCCTCTTCTCCACAACCTCTCCAACACTTGTTGTTTGTTGCTTTGTTTATGATGGCCATTCTGACTGGTGTGAGGTGGTATCTCATTGTGGTTTTAATTTGCACCTCTCTGATAGCTAGTGATACTGAGCATCCTTTCATATGTCTCTGGACCCCCTGTATGTCCTCCTTGGAGAAGTGTCTGTTCAAGTCCTTTGCCCATTTTTTTAATTGGGTTGCTTATCTTCTTAGAGTGGAGTCATGTGAGTTCTTTATATATTTTGGAGTTCACACCCTTGCCTGAGGTATCATTGGCAAACATGTTTTTCCATACAGTTGGTTCTCTTTCTATTTTGATACTGTTTTCTTTAGCTGTGAAGAAGCTTTTTATTTTGATGAGATCCCACTTGTTTATTCTTTCCTTTATGTCCCTTGCTCTAGGGGACATATCAGTGAAAATATTGCTGTGTGAAATACCTGAGATTTTTCTGCCTATGTTCTCCTCTGGGACAGAATGAATATTCTTTTTTTTTAAAGATTTTATTTATTTATTTTTAGAGAGGGAAGGGAGGGAGAAAGAGAGAGAGAGAGAAACATCAATGTGCGGTTACTGGAGGCCATGGTCTGCAACCCAGGCATGTGCCCTGACTGGGAATCGAACCTGCGATGCTTTGGTTCTCAGCCTGTGCTCAATCCACTGAGCTACGCCAGCCAGGGCAGAATGCATATTCTTCATGTGAGATGATCCTTCCTTTTTACTTACTATATAGGTGTTGACCTGTAAAACCAGACAAGTTAATATCATGTTCAGTGGGGTAACAACATGGAGCTACATTTCCCTTGCATTGATACCTGATAACATCCTAACGATAAACTTGTTGGTTTCATATTTTCTCAGAAGAAGGAACTAAAATTCAAAGAGATGTATTCACCTAAGGCAGGCGTGTCAAACTCATTTTCACCAGGGGCCACATCAGCCTCATGGTTATCTCCAAAGGGCTGAATGTAATTTTAGGACTGTATAAGTGTAACTCCTGCTTAACTGTTAAGGAGTTGAAATTACATTTGGCCCTTTGAAAGCAACAGCGAGGCTGCCATGGCCCCCGGTGAAAATGAGTTTGACACCCCTGGCCTAAGGGCATACTACTAGGAAGGCGGAGTCACATTTCAAACCAATGGCACTCTGTCTGAACCCCAGGTGCATTGTTTCCACAAAACGATGTAGGTAGGTTACTGGTCCTGGGAAGGCTGAGGAAACTCCCTCACGGAGGAGAAGACAATGAATTAGAGCTTGCAGGATGAAGATGACTGGGCCTGAGTATACATGGGAAAAGGGCATTTCAGGAAAAGGACTCACAGCAGTTCCATTCTCTTTGTAAAATATGTGTACTCAGTTTGTCTAAAACAGTGTTTGTGAACTTCTCCACTATCGACATCGGGGATTGAATAATTATTTGTCGTGGGGCCTGTACTGCACAATGAAGGATGTTTAGCAACATCCATGGCCTATATCTACTAGGTGCTGGTAGCACCATCACCCCTAGTTATGACAACCAAAAATGTCTTCAGACATTGCTGTATGTTTCCTGGGGAGAAAAATCCCCCCCAGAAGCACTCATTTCAAGTATAGGGTATGATGGGAGTCAGAGATAGAGTTTAGAAGGTAGAAGTACATGGGTCATTAGGACCATTTATATATGAAATAGGGAATAGAGGTGGAAATGTCTAAACAAGGGAGTTATTATCAGATTTTTATCCTGAAATGCTGAGTCACAGTTAGGAAACTCATGAACAGTCTAAGAAAGAAAGCATGGCTTCCTAAATGAAAATATTGGCTGTAAGATTGGGATAGATCCAAGAAATCTGAGAAAAGTCTTAGCTGATTAGACTTGGGGGTTGGGGTGGGACTGAAAACAGAGAAGTTGGTTTGGCAAAAGAAATAAATCCCTTTCTGAGCAAGTAGATTTAGAGGAGCTGGTAGCACATGAATGGAGAAATGTCTAGGAAGTATCTCAAGACCTTACAAAAGAGCTCTGTAAATAATATTTAAGTGGTAGTGGATCCTGTGGGAAAAGATACAAAAATGTATAGAGTGAAACTATAAGATGGTTAAGGAGAGAGCCAAGTGAAATAGTGACATTTAAGTTAAAAGGTCTTACAACAGAAGGTGCCGTGAAGGAGACTAGAAAGAACTGCTGGAAAGGTAGGACATAGGAGGTGTCACAGATGCTGATGCTATCGGGAACAACAGTGTCAACCGTTGGTAAATATTCATGTACGATAAGAACTCAACATGGTTTTTGGTCTTTGGCAGCATGGAGGTCTTTAGTAACTTTAATCAGAGCTCTTTTAATAGAGTAGAAGAGATAGAATCCACTCTGCTTTAGGCTTCTCAGAAGGCCAGGGAATTTAAGCATGAAGAGAGTGAAGCAATTCTCTCTCTGAGCTCACAACAATGTATTACTGTGGGAGACTCAAGCTGCTCCCGTTGTTTTGGCTGTGAGATATAAATGGACTGTTACGAACAGGCATGACATATGAGGGCCCAGAAGTAATTCATCCACCACACTGTGTGTTAATAGTACCCATGTAAGAACATTTTGTCCAGGTTTGCTCGCATCACCTTCAACAGAACTGGGAGATACTTGTTAAAAATAATCAAAGGTGCAGAAAATGACTCTGTTGAGGAAGGAGGGGGGCATTGTGGGTCTTTTTAGCCTAGAAATGGAAAACCAGTACTGTGACTTAATTAGTGTTTTTAAGAATATGAGAGTTTGTACAAACACAATGCGTATCAGATATTTTCATGCTCACATAAGAGAAATGGGCTTCAATAAAATAAGAAGGATTATCCTGAAATGACTATCAAAGGAAGTTTTGAGATCCATGTTTTGCAGAAATAGTATCCATTGTGTAATGTAGGAACTATTCCATTAAAAAAGAAATTTACCAAGTAAAATGCATTTCTCTGATTTATTAATATTAACTTTCAGAATTCTGATTTACATGCATTAACTTCCAAGAATTGGGGACAGAGCTTTGATTTACACATTATGCATATAAAAGTTCCTATTAATGAATCCTAAATTTTAAAGTTGTGATTTAGTATGTTAGTTTATAAATCTTAACTTTAAACTTCCAATTTAGTGCTGTGATTTATGGGTGACAAGTTTCATGCTATTTATGAATCATAATGTTAAAGTTCTGACTTAATCTGGTAGTTACTGTAAGAAGCATTAGTACAATAAGACATGGAATTCTTAAAAGACCAAGGATAAAACTGATCAATATTCCTATATGCAGCACACTGTACATTGTTACAGCTACAGAACCAGTGATAGGTTTTGAATAGAAGGCTAAGATAAGGCGAGGAGAGTCTACAATAGAGTTTTAATAAACTGTATTGAAGGAACTGTCTTTCCTTTTAATGAGACTGTTTAAGGTAAGAGTGAGCAGTTTTGAGCTGTTATACCTTTTATAATTTTATTACGTAGGCAACAGAGGACATTCTCAACACTGCCTTATGCCTTATCAATGTCTTAGTAAGATGATCAAGTTTTCTTAGTAAATAAACCTCCATCTTTAGTTAATGTGGCGTATTGAAAATGATTCTCTGATATCAGTTATCCTGAAAGCAAAGTATCTGGTCACAACATTTACATGAATACCACTGGACAGCTTCATACTCCAAATCTCACCCCAACTCTTTTTTCTGAGTTTACCCATATGCTATTCCTTCACCGTCCAGCATGGTAGCCATTAATCGTGTATGGTTACTGAGCACTTACAATGTGGCTTGGACGGTCAGAGTAGAGATGAGGTATAAGTGGAAAATACATATCAGATTTCAATGAGGGAAAATGTTTATTGTGTTTTGTTTTGTTTTTCCCTGGATGGAGCATAATTTCACTTAATCTTTCTAAATTACCATGTATTGTGAGTACTTACTTGAATGCCCTGTGAAACACTTTATATATCATTTCACTGAATTCTCATCACAGCTCTATAGAGTGATACTATTAATACATTGCTTCTATTAACACGGACTCTGAGGCATAGATAAGTAATATGAGAAAGAACACACATCGGAAGAGTTGAGTCAAACTTAGAATCTGTTTTCTGTGCACCATACGTTAAACAGCCGTTCAAGGCAGACGTTTGGATTCTGCAGCTGTGAGCTATGCCCTAACTTGTTTGCTAAAAAGGGATATGTAAAGCAGAAATGTCAGGATCTCAGCTCAAACCCCTTACTTTATACTTTGCATCCTTGCCTTTCTTTTTGACTAAAGATATGTTAGCAAAACCAGCTAAGACAGTCTGCCCAAGGGGGTAGGTCTGTCGAGCAAGCTCTCTGGTTATGCCGAGCTCCAAAACTGGGGTTTCCAAGGAATCTAGTGGGACATGAAAGAAGTCAGTATTCGAAAGAGATGATGCAGCTTTTCTGTTCCTGTTTTCCCAATAGAAATGGCCTTGGGGGACTTCCACCTTAATTAGAAGAAGCCACTCCAGTGCTGGTGGCTTCTCTAGTCCTGCTGCACATGCGTCTGAGAAGGAGGGCAGGAGGTTGGCAGTTTCAAATCCAGTAGCAAACTCTAACTTGCCAGGAATGTTCTATTCTCAAGAGACGATATGTGAAGTTCAGAGAAATTTTTGAAGTGTTTAACAACAACATACTTGGCATTGGAAGACGGATGGAGTTTTAAATTTAAATTGGAGCCAAGAAATATCTTTTAAGCTCACCAGAGGAGAAATTCACACCCTGATATGGAGTGGCCAAAACAACATTAAAAAAAACCAAAAAAACGGCCAGCCAAACTGATAAACAACAACAAAAGCATCTGTTATTGAAAACCAATATGCTGCATGATGACAAAAGTAAAATTTAATACCACCACCTTGTTTAAGTAAAAATAACTCTAAAAACTCTACTAACAAAATTGAGATGATGTGCGGTATTGTTTCGTTTCGGTATGTGTAAAAATATAACAAAGAGATAGATGTAGTAGTCCACATTTTTTTTAAAAAAGGCAAAAGATAAATTGTCAGCAAACTAGGACTCTGCAGACATTTTAGTATCTTCTGAGTTAAATTCCTTGAGGCAGTTACCAAATAAAAATTTAGTTGTCCAGTACAATGTAATAGCTATTCTTTTCTTTCTAGCTAGCTAGTTCAAAAGCACCATGTAACAACAACCTTAAGCATTCTTTTCAGACATTGTCAAGGATAATTCCAGGGCCAATAATTTCACCATCAATGAAAGCTTTAATTAAAGCTCGAGAAAAATAAAAATGGCAGTAAACGGCATCCTTAAACTTCAGCTGTGTGTGCATGTCCTATCGATTGACATACTTCTGAGAAGGATGCCTGGGACGACAGCAGAACCTTTTGAGGAAATGAATTCCAATGTTAATTTTATCATTCAGAGAGGAAGCACAATAAAGTGCTGAACGCAGGTCACTTATTTTTATTTAAACTTCAAATTCAGAAATATTATGTTTGGGTTGTTCCCTAGGATATTAGATACACACCACACCATTGATATATGCTGAAGAAAATAAATGTTAAATTGAGTGGAGATAATACATCAAGATTCCAGACAAAGACTAGGTTTTTGTCATTTGCATGTATGCCAATCACTTCAATTTTTAACATGTTATAATCTCACGAAAGCTTGCACAGCTTCACCAATTCTCTTATTTTTTTTTCCTTTGTTGAAAAGTATCATTTCAAATCTGCCAATTGTCTGTGGTTCCTAGTCCTCACCTGAAAAATCCAGCAGGAAATTAAGTTTTGGGAGTATTGTGGGCAGAAAATATGTACTAGATTGCATTATTGTTTAGAAAATCTTCACTCCGCTCCCTCACCCCATCATACGAGGAGCATAGTTCCCTGCTGTATTGCTGACGCGCTTACCGTGTCATTTACTTTGACCGAGGGACCAACGGGATGTTATGGGAAGTGACAGTGTGCCAGTTTTCAGTGGAGACAGTCCTGAAGGGAAACTTTAGGAGGCATCATGAGTTTCTGTCAGCCCTGTTATCCTCCAACTTTCCTATGACAATGCTTTTTTATAGAAAGGAGATGTTCCTCTACCCTGGATCACAGAATGAGAAGTCACTTGAGCCTGAACACTGCTTGGGACAGAGGCGTGTTGAAGGTAATCTTGGGATTCCCACAGTCAAACCAACAATTACCTGAGACATTTACAGTTAGAAGTTGGACTTGCCACACATGTGCTGTTCTCCTCCCAAGCTGAGAAAAGTGCAAGTAGTTATGTATAGCAAAAGGACAATGGCCTTGCTATTTATGTGGCTGTGTCCAAACATATAATAAAATATCTAGATCGATCTATCACTTATCTGGTTTCAAAACCCGTAAAACCTAATTATAAAGGAAGCAAAGTCTTTTAGAGAGCTCTATGGCGACTTCCCCAATAGGATGGTGAAGTACATAGATGGAGTCTGTGAGTGTGCTTTTCAATGTAGAACAAGTCAGTGCTAGGGCACAGAAGTTCTAATTCGTACACACTGCGTCTGCTCTTGACACACAATCCTAATGTTCTTCAGAGAACCTGTGTGTTGGGTCATGTTAAAAGACATTTGGACAAATAACTGCCATGGCATTTCATGCCCTTGAATTTTAACTCAGGGTATTTGTCAAGTTTTAAGAAAGCTGCTGTAATGTAGACTCAAAACTTCTCAGGCCTAGAAGTCACATGCTGGGGAGTTCTCTTGGCTCCCTTAGCAACAATCTTGATTAGAAACCTGAGTTAAGGACACTTGTCTGTGCTTGAGTTTCCTTTTATGGAATTATTTATTTGAGACTGTATGAACCAGCATGGTCAGGATTAACTTATAAGTTATGGTTGAGGGTTTTGAAAATATGAAGTAATATATAAATGTATTCCGATGTCCTGATATTACAAAATAGATGAATTTCTTCTTATTCTAAAAACCAATTATATATTTGAAATAAATTTTGACTGGCTCCCCAGTAATCACTGCCCTCTGTTATATGTAGATGCTGAACACCTAAAGAAAACAAAATAAAAGTGAGGTATTTTTGAAAATGCTTACAGTTTAGTGATAGGTGCTAGAGTTTGTAGAGTTCTTTGAACAAAATTGCACCAATTGGTGTTTGTATCATTTTATAAGTTAAAATTATACACAGTCCACAGCTTTGCCACAAAATGTTCTTAGCATCAATGATATAAAGTGAATCAAATTCTAAATCTTTTGGCTGAAAGTAACTCTGGCTAGCATTACCAATAAAAGATAATTAATTAGCAGGGTGCAGGAAGAGGTTAATGTGAAACCAAGTGCCCAGTGGACCTCTGCAAAAAGTGTTGGGGGCCCAATCAACGTAAGAACTTTAATTAGCATAACTCAACTAACTAATACCCATCTTCTTTTCCTCTTGAAATGACCACAGAAAAAGAATCTGATTAGCCTACTTTGGGTCCTGATTTCACCCCAAGATCATTGAGATCTAATAAAGAGCTGGAGTCACCAAATATGGGGAATGTTTCCAGCAACCAGGCAGGGTTTAGAGAAGGGAAAGTCACTGGCAGCTGGACCAGGCAACTATTACATGAAATAGGTATTTCAAATCCTCCAATGCAAGCTCTATGTTGATTGGAGGTTTTTCTTGTTAAATGTATAAGTATAATAAAAAATAGCATTGGCCAGTAATGTCAGAAACACATTGTAAATATAGTTCATCATTTGAAATGGTAAAATATGCCTTTTAATTTAGAAAAGTGACATGTGTTCCTCCTTCTTCCCCCTTTCCCTCCCCTCTTTTTTGTTCCTTTCCCTTTCTTTTCTCTCTCTTCTTCCTCCTCCTCTTCCTTTTTTTTTTTTAAAAAAAAATAGGATACGGTGAATGACATACTATGCATATACACATGTGCAACATATACACACAATAGTTTTCCAAACTGTTCTGCACAGGCCCCTTGATAATGTGAACAAAATTTCAGCTCTTCATAATGAGCCAGTACCTGCACACAGGCTACTTTCTTCTGTCCCGCTGTTCCATGCAGTCTGAAGTCTCCTCTTTCCCAGTGTGCATTGTTTATCCCAAATACCTCTGTTGCTATACCTTTTAAAAATTTAGAAGGCTTTGGGGAGATGATTCAATTGGCATATATCTGTTTTTAAGCTGTCATAGAAAGTTTGGACTGATGCCTTATGCTCTCAGTAAATTTACTTCTAGCAAGCCAACCCATCCAAATCCATTCCATTGACCTTAGTGGTACTTCCATGATACTTGGGGCAATAATTCTTTGGTGCCGTTGATGATGATGATTTAGAATTTCTCTAATTGTAAAGAACTTAAAAAGTAAGAGCCAATAAACCTTTTATCTTTCCTGTAACTTAATTGAAGATACAGTCGCTTAGGAGGAGAGTGAAGTTTGTTGTGGAAGGAAACAGCGCGGCTCACTTTTTCATTCTGCTGACACCGTTGTAGAGCGATGCTGTATTGTTTATAACTATCTGAGTCCTTCTCTGCACGTCGGAAATTTGTAAAAGTAATGATCAACTCATTAGCCTGGGTTTTTGAAAAAACAAATTAGATTCTCTTTAAGCCATTAAAATACTACAATAGATAAATATGTATTGGCATAAAAAGACACTTGTGATAGACTTTTAAATACATAAAACAAGGTAGTTTAGATTTCAGAATACAATTTGAGACTTTGTTTACTTTCCTACCCAACTCAAATTTCATTTACATTATCAAAGAAATATGAACACAGCAAATGGTACCATTTCAAGGTCAAAAACTTCGAGTTATTTCTCAAGATTTGATGTTTCTGAGTTATCAATCATTTAAAATCTCAACATAAGCAAAGTGTTTCCAATATAATACAGTGGACAAGGCTCTATAATGGAGTCAACAGAGCAGCAGGACCTTGCTCCCAACCATCAGCTCAGACCAAGAAAGGACCTCAGAAATGACACAAAGGTAACACACAAAAAGAGTGGTGAATATTCTCAAGTTCACAAGATATAGAGAATTCCATCGTTTGCTTCCCTCCCAAAGATAATGGTTATATCACTATGATACTCTTTGGAGCAACCCACACAAATCAAGTTCAGGCTTCCACAAACACACACAAACATATGCACAGAAGAAATGTAATGGATACTGCCTTCCCCTATGTGGTAACTATCTCCACATTTCTAAAAGACATTTAAGCTCTGACCAAATACAGGCCTGTCAAGCTCAGACTTGTTGAGACAAGAGGGAAAGTATTGCCTGGAACAGCTGTCAACTAGGAAATCTCAATCCCAAGAAGGTTTAAGATATTTCATCCAACATATGAAATGCTGAAAATTAAGTGCACAACAAAGTAATAAAATTATCTGCATCATAGTACTTTCAGAGCCACACATTTGCAAAATAAAAACAAAACACATGAACTTTCTTCCTTCTCCTTTGGTATTACAACACGTGAATATAGACACTTAAGATTTCTTGTGAAATCTATCTGTGATTTGAAGGATGACTATGAAGAAAAAGAGAGGAGCAAGGACAAAAGGAAAAGTGTAAATATTACATCATGTTGGTGATTCCAAGTAAATATTCTTCTATGAAAAAGCAGAAGAAACATTTTTAAAATCTCTAATTTTTAGATTAAAAATGAGCCATGTTATTATTTTAACTATGCAAATACTCAGAAATCCCAAATGTAGACTCTAAAGAACAATATAAACAAACAGAAAGAACAGAAACAGATTGATTGGCCAAATGGGAGAGGGATCGGGAGACTGGGAGAAAAAGGTGAAGGGACTGAGAAATACAAATTGGTAGTTACAGAATAGTCACAGGGCTGTAGAGTACAACATAGGGAATATAGTCAATAATGTAGTAATTATGTATGGTGCAAGGTGGGTACTGGAAATATCAGGGGAATATCATATACAGCCTTTGTAAAGTATATGATTGTCTACCATTATGCTTGCACCTGCAACTAATACAAAATAATATTGAATGTAAACTGTAATTGAAAAAAAATTAAAAATAAAGATTAAAAAAAGAAAGAAAAATGATTATTTTCAACATAATTGACAAAACCATGATCACGGTGAGAGATTTTAACATACCTCTTTCAGCCTTTACAAATCAGTAGACATGCTGATCAAATTTAAAAATTCAATAGACAGTAAACAACAAACCCAATACTGCAGAAGTCCATGTAATTAATTTAAAAGATTGACCTGAGACATTTTCTCAGAAGTCAGAGGAAGAAGTTAATGAAATGAAGGTGATGAGTGAAAAGATAAGAGACCTGGAGGACAGATCCAGGAAATCCAATATATATATATAATCAGAATTATATAAAACAAGGACACAGCAAACCAAAGGAAAGCAAGAAGTGAAGAAAGTTTCATGAACATAAAGAACTGAAATGCAAATGGAAAAGGTCTTCTGAGAATGGGAAAAAATAAATGATTACAGCTACAGTTTGAGTCCTTACTTTAGAAAATAAAATGGTATTTTAAGCCACTAAGTTTGTGATGATTTATTACAGCAGCCATAGGAAACTAATACAGGAATAGAAGATAAAACAAAGAAAACCACAGTCATGGTAGAATATCTAAAGCATATCAATACATTTAGAAAGATCTAGTAATAAGGACATAAATAACATGATTAAATAGTTTATCCAATGGGATGTTAAATGGAACTCTTCTAACCTCAGTGCCCATTATGCCCAAGGTGAGTTACAAAATGACTATCCAGGATTTTGAAGGAAGAAACTTAAACATAATGAATTGTATTACCTGTAGCCTCTCACCCATGTGTAGTAAGTAAAATGAAAATTTGAATATTTGAGAGAGGATTTTTTAAAAAAAAATCACTGATGTTCTGCTTTTTTGAATTGATGTGCTCTATCACTGGAACAGATATGGGCAACATAAGGGCATAAGGGGAAGATAAATTCTGAATTTAAACAGCCTCTGGACAGGCAAGAAAATTCAGCAGAAAGATGGTACAGGAGGATGGGAAAGGATATTAACTGATGGGTGCAGAGAAGCATTCGCCGACTTCAAGGGAACTGTTGGTGCTGTATTTTCAGACTATAAGATGCACCTAAGTTTTAGAGGAAGAAAATAGGAAAAAATTTTGAAGCAAAAAATGTGGTAAAATATTTAATGACATAAATAACATAGTCCTTCACCAATGTAAATGTCAATAGAACTCAAGAGCAGCATTAACAACCATTATTCCTCCCAAATTTGTGGGGGAAAGGGTGCATCTTATAGTCCAAAAAACATGGTAATTTCCTCAGAGAACTACACAAAATATCTCTTAGATAGAGTCAGATTTAAGTACTTACCACAACCAGGGGAAACCAGTGACACATGGGCACCCCTGCACCTTTCAGGACCCCTTACTACTCTTGCCTCCTCCTCCTATTACCAGAGGAACCGATAGAGCCTGGTAATGGGGAGGAGGGCAAAAAGACGGGATGGATTTAGTATAAAGTAAAAGAAGTGAAAATAATGTTTGATAACTGGGTAATTTTGTGGAAAGAAATAAGTCTGTAGCTCATACTACACAGCAGTTTGCAAAAGAAAAAAAGATTTAAATATGCAAAATGTAACCAAAAACTAACTTGACAAACACTTGGGAGAATTCTTTTACAGCCAGGAATTAGCAGAGATCTTTCTATTTTGGCCAACATTTAGAAAACACATATGAAAGACTAATTCAACTATATACCATTTAAAAATCTGCATAGCATAAAATATCACGTAACTCATATCACAAAAATACTCTCCCTGATATCTAAATGCTAACCACTCCCCTGAAAATGGTTAATGAACATAAACCAATGGTTTATAGAAAAAAATACAAATGGATCGTAAATGTATGGAAACATATTCTCTTTTTTATTGCTAAAAGGAGATGCAAATTAAAATGCACCAAGCTAATATTTTTTACCTACTGGTTTGGAAAATGTAAAAAATTGACAATACAGAGTGTTGGCAAGGCTACAGAGAAATATGCACTCTCATTCATTCCTGGTTGGAATTACAATTTATACAACCCTCTGGAGGGCAATTTGGCAATATCTATCAGAATCATACCCTCTGCTCCAGCAATTTCACTTTATGAAACTTATCATACAGATACACTCACTATGTGAATAGCTTTCTTCATTTGTAGTTTATAATAAATACTTGAAGAAAATCCAAATCTGGGGAGACAAATGGGGGAAAAATGGGGACAACTGTAATTGAACAACAACAAAAAAGTAGAATACTATTTTAATATACAAAAATTATATGAAATTCAAATTTCCATGTCCACGAATAAAGTAGCATTGAAATATAAAAATACCCAAATATGAATATTTTAAAATAAAATACTGGTTATATTAATCCTGGTTAGCCCATAAATAAAATATAGCTGGATAAAGGAATAAGAAGTTCTCTATATATTGATAATGATCTCAAGAAATAATATTAAGTAAAAGCAAAGTGAAAAACAGTCTATTTAAGTTATTTTGTTAGAAAAGGGAGGAGTAATATATCTTCATACTTGCTAGTATTTGCTTTTAAATCTTTAGAATGATACACAAGAATTATTCATAGTAGCTACTTAGGGAGGAAGTAGGTTGTGAACCAGATGGGAAGGAGGAAGATTTTTCACTGTAGAATTTTCTCTACATATAAATTTTAATTTTTAACCCATAGAAAAATTATTCATTCTAAAGATTTAGAACACAGATTAAAATACACATTACTAAGAAGACTAGTAAATTTTTAAAAAACAGCATAGGATATTATACAATTACAATAAATAAATTCGAAAACGGGAAATTAGAAGAACTTAGCTTGTACCAAACTCTGTCAATGCTGACCTAGGATATAGAGCTAAAGATGAAGAACATGAGGTTATGAGGGAGAAAAGTATATGACCACGTATATGCAGAGGCATTTGTAAATATATTGTATGGCAATACACGTGAAGTCCTCTTCACAGCAATGAAGTTTTATTAAGAAAATACAAATGAACAAAACTAACTGAAGAAGATCCCAGAATCCAGAATTCTGGATTAAAGAAGAAATTCAATAAGATTTCTTGGAATTATCCCCATGAAAAAGTGAGTGAATAGATACCCATGGGTGAATTCTCCTTAGCCTTTAAAGCATGGGTGGCAAACACAAGGCCCGCAGGACGAATCCGGCCCTCCACCTTGTGTTATCTGTTGCACACAACTGTTCAGGCGCCAGCTGATGTGGACACCGGTCCGCAGTGTCCATGTCATTATGGGTGAAATGAGACATTCGCATGGACTACCGAGTCTGGTGGAGGCAAAGGGACAGCATGGCTTTTCTCTCAAGGGGAGCAAAAACCACCACCTCTGCATTGACAGGCCTTTATTTCTATTTCTCTGGGCACATTACATGATGGTCCTCATTTACTATGCACAAGCTCGCTTTAGGTGGTTACCTTTTACAGAAAACAAAGGAGCCCATGCAGCTAATCACATCACAGAAGAGGGATCTTTGCAAATGAAAAGGCAAAAGTGGTTGAACCGGTTACACTCATCCTTGGAAGGTTTAGCATGGATTTCAGGAAGTTGCTTGGCAGTGAATGTCCTCAATTCAGGGTGGGGGAGTTTTAGCAAAAAGCAAGACTCATAGTGGCCTAGGTACATTGCAGGCCTGATTCCCCACTGGAGAACTTATCCGTGGGCGTGGGTCCTGTGCATCTCCCAGTGGGAGCTGGGCCCACGCCACCCAGAACAGCCTCCTACATTATCTGCCTGGCGCCTTGTTTCTGCCCAGTGGCAGTGCCCAGCTCTTGGTTAACAGTTAAGGAGTAGTTTACATTTATACAGTCCTAAAGTTACCTTCAGCCCTTTGAGGGCAACCTCGAGGCTGATGTGGCCCCTGTTGAAAATGAGTTTGACACCCTGCTTTAAAGAAACATATCTTCAGTGGTGTTCTAACAATTTCACAGCAGAAAACAAGAAGAGACACTTTCTATTTTGTTTCACAGACACACTACTATATCATGACGATGTACACTCTCAGTGAACAAGTAGACTCAGTACTGATGGCAAAAATATTAGTCCCATGCTTTTTCTTTCTTCTTTTTTATCCTCACCTGAGGACATGCTTATTGATTCTGAAGAGAGGGGAAGGGAGGGACAGAGATGTGAAAGAGAAACACCCTG
Source organism: Phyllostomus discolor (assembly GCF_004126475.2). Classification (NCBI taxonomy): domain Eukaryota; kingdom Metazoa; phylum Chordata; class Mammalia; order Chiroptera; family Phyllostomidae; genus Phyllostomus; species Phyllostomus discolor. The sequence goes on along the minus strand of NC_050198.1, from coordinate 14,046,915 downwards.
ACCTGGCCAGGGACCAAACCCACAACCTAGGCATGTGCCTGACTGGGAACCGAATCCACAACCTTTTGGTTTACAGATAACTCTCAACCAACCGAGCCATGCCAGCCAGGGCCATCTCATGGTTTTTCATGGACATAAGTTTATCAGCGGTAGTCCCACATTGAGTGAATAACTATATATTCTCATACCATTGTGGCTCCCTTCATAGACATTATGCTTATGTCAGCATCTTCGCTAGAAACTTCTGTTTGCAGAACACCACTGCCCTAGGAAATATTTCACAAGAGGAATTCCAAGATACACAGGCTTTCTTCATGCATTATGAAATTGTCTCCAATAAAATGAGGCTTTTTAAATTTTTTTATTTATTTCTTTTTTTTGAGCACACAGAATAACAGTGAAATTATTCTCTCATCACAAAAGTCTTGAGTTCCACTTAGGAACTGGGTTTTTCTTTTTAAATTTTAAAGTAGAATAATTAAGGCATATCTGCTTTTAATTAATCCAAATGAACAAAGTCTGCAAAGTAGAGTTTACTAATGTAATCCTCGAGGCCTATTAATATATTTGTTTATTTTTCATCTCCAGGCTTCCCTAAAAGACAAAACAGTGATTCCAAATATATTTGGCATCACTATAAAATCATAAATATCATTTATGCCATTAAAATAATACCATGGGGAAAATAATATATCTGTTCCTTCTACTATAAATGGACAATGGAGAAATAAAACATAAGAGCATATTTATGTATACTATAAATACTGATTACACAAATTAAGTTATGTATCATTTCTAAAGCATCTGCCAAATTCTGACAAGTGATTTTTTGATGATGTTGAATAAACCTACAGAATACACAGCAGAAATAGACAAAATAATGCCTATAATTAGTTTGAACTTTCCTATTTGGCACTATCTAATTTGTCATATGGAAGATGATTGTAGATTCTTTTTTTGTAAGCCAAGAATTAAAGATTTTCATGCATTATGGTTCTAAGAGATAATGTCAGTTATCACCAATATTTTTCAATTAGAAAAATCCCTCTAAAATATCAATGAGCCAGTGGAATTTGAAATTAAAATATAATGCCATTTATATTAGCACCACAAAAGTGAAATATTTACGTATAAATCTAATAAAATATGTACAAGATCTATATGGGAAAACTATAAAACTCTGATGAACCAGATCAAAGAAGAACTAAGTAAATGGAGAGATATTCCATAGGAAGACTCATTATTGCCCAGATGTTAGTTCTTTCTAATTTGACCCATAGATCCAATGCAATCCCCCAAAAATTCCAACAAGTTATTGTATGGATATTGACAAACTGATTCTGAAGTTTATATGGATTTGTGAAAGACTTAGAATAACCGATACAAAACTGAAGAACAAGATTAGAAGACTGACACTATCTGACTTAAAGACTTAGTATAAGGTTACAGTAATCAAGATGTTGTGGTACTGATGAAAGTATAGAAAAAAGATGAATGGAGTAGAATATACCCCTCAGAAATATACCCCATGTAAATATAGGCGACTGATCTTTGGCAAAGGAGCAAAAACAATACTATGGAACAAAGATTGTCTTCAACAAATGGTTCTGGAACACCTGGGCACCCACACGTAAAAGATGAACTCTCAGTGAATCATAGACCTAAGTGCAAAATGCAAAACTTTGAAACACCCAGATCTAACATAGGAGAAAACCTATATGGCCTTGGGTGTAGTTATGAGTTTCTAAATATACCACTAAAGGCACAATCTCTGAGAGAATTAACAAGCTGGATTTTTAATATTTATTTCACTTTTTAATTAAAAATTTTTACTGCATTTTTCCATTACCATTTAGTCCTCTATACTCCCTGCCCCTCCACAATCACCACACTGTTGTCCATGTCCATGAGTCCTTTTAAAACTAAAAAAAAAAATCTGCTCTGTAAAAGACAATGCCAAGAGGATGAGAAGACATTCCCATGCTGACAGACTAAGGGAAAATATTTATTTGCAAAAGACACATTGGATAAAGGCCTGTTCTCCAAAATACACAAAGAACTTTTAAAACTCAATAAGAAAAGAAACAACCCAATTTAAAATGGGGCAAAGATTTAACGGGCCTCTTATCAAAGAAGATATACAAATAGCAAATAAGCATATGAAAATCGGTTCAACATCATATGTCATCAGGGAAATGCAAACTTAAACAATAATGAGGTACTCCTACACACCTATTAGAATGGCCATAATCCAGAACATGGACAACACCAAATGCTGGTGAGGATGTGGAGTAACAGGAACTTTTACTCACTGCCGGTGGAAATGCAAAATGGTACAAGTACTCTGAAGACAGTTTGGCAGTTTCTTAAAAATCTAAACAGACAGTCGCCCCACCACCAACCCTTATTTGTAGTTTCACTTTCTGCGGTTTCAGTTACCTATGGTCAACCCCAGCCTGAAAACATAAAATATAAAAATTTGAAAAATAAACAATCCGTAAGTTTTCAATTGCTTGCTGTTCTGAGCAGCATAATAGAATCTTGTGATGTTCTGCTTCATCTCACCTAGGGCATGAATCATCCCTTTGTATATCTTATCCATCAAATATATACTCCTGCCCGTTAGCCACTTAGGAACCCTCAGTTTTCAGATGGACTGTCACCATATCACAGTCCTCGTGCTCAGTACCCCTTATTTTACTTAATAATGGTCCCAAAGCACAGAGTAGTGATAATGGCACCTCAGATATGCCAGAGAAGTCATAAAGTATTTCCTTTAAAGTGAAAATGTGGAAGTTCTCAACTCAGTAAGGCATTTTATCATCTCACGTCATCACAAGAAGGGTGAATATAATACAATAATATTTTGAGGTAAAACATTCACATACCTTTTATTGTTATAATTGTTCTATTTTATTAGTAGTTATTGTTGGTAATCTCCTAGTGTCCCCAATTTATAAGTTACACTTTATCGCAGGTATGTATGTACAGGAAAAACATATATGAGATTTGGTACTATCCACAGTTTCAGGTATCCACCTGGGGTCTAGAAACATGTCCTCCATAGACAAGGGGGGACTACTGTACTCTTAGTGTATGACCAACAATTGCACTCCTTTGTATCTACCCAGAAGAGTTGAAAACTTAGGTCCACACAAAAACCTACACTTGGATGTTTCAAGCAGTATTACTCAGAATTGCCAAACCTTGGAGGCAACCAAGATGTGCTTTAGTAGGTGAACAGATAAGTAAACAGTGGCCCATCCAGACAATGGTACATTATTATTCAGTGCTGAAAAGAAAGGAGCTGTCAAGTCATGAAAGAATGTGGAGGGAACTGAAATGCATACTACTAAGTGAAAGAAGCCAATCTGAATAGGCTACATACTGTATGATTCCAAGTATAGGACATTCTGGCAAAGGCAAAACTATGGAGACTGTAAAAACATCAGTGGTTGTCAGGGGTGGTGGAGTAGAGAGATGAATACACAAAGCACAGATTTTCAGGGCAGTGAAAATACTCTGTTGAGATATTATGATGGATATATGTTGTTATACATCTGTCCCAAATCACAGAATGTACAACTCCAAGAGTGAACCTTTAAACTGTGGTCTGTGGTTGGTAATGATGCGTCAAAGTAGGTTCATCACCTGGAATAAATGTACCCTTCTGGTAGGGGGTGTTTATAATGGAGGAGGCTGTGTATGCATTGTGGCACAAGATATCTGAGAAATCTCTACATTTTCCACCTCAATTTTGTTGTAATCCTAAAACTGCTCTAAAAATATAGTGTTGAAAAATCACAAAACACCTCAAAGAAAAAGTGGAGGATAGTTAAGTTTTAGATATTCCCCTGAGCCATCTAGATGTTATTTTTATTCACAATTCACTGTTTCTTCTGATTTAAATACTTTTTTTCTTTGGAACTTTCACAGCTTATAATTCTTACTTTCCATAGATTGCTCCAATTTACCAACCTTATCTCCCACCACATCTCACACAGATTTCTTTAGGCAAAAATCACATTTTTTTCCTCCACTGAGATATACTCAATTTATTCCAAACTTGATGCCTTTGCTTTCCTAATTCCTCATACCTAGAACATAATTTTCTATAATCACTTCTCCAAGTCTTACCAATTCTTATAGCCCTATCTAATATTTCTCTATCACTATGATTTATTCTTAAGAACTTAACCACCTGATTTTTTCTTTCACACACACACACACACACACACACACACACACACTTTATACAGGCGTGGGGAAAGTAGGTTGACAGTTGCTTGCATGGAAAATAATACATAATTAATAAATAATCATACAAGAATTAACTTTGTGTTTTGCATATTTACAACTGTCAACCTATTTTTGCCCACTCCATATTTTGACACATACATAAATTTAAGAATTTATTTTATATGGTCTTATTTTGCTCTCTAAATGTTTTACATTTGTTAGGCCTGTCTCCAGAAAACAGTGGAAACTTATTGAGGGCAGTAGCCTCTGCAAATATACTTTGCTATTCATCACAGTACTGAACATGCTAGATCCCAAAGTGTGGTTGCTAAAACCACAGCAGCAGCAGCTGGTATTATGGACCGAACTGTGTTTCCCCGAAGCCCTAAACCCAATGTGACTATATTTGGAGATTGGGCCTTGAGAGTGATAACTGATGTCAAATAAGGTCATAAGCATGGAGCCTTAATCTGATTGAACCGGTGTCCTTATAGGAAGAGGAACAGGTATGAGAGAGCTCTCTCTGTCTCTGGATGCGCTCAGAGAAATAGCCATGTGAGTGTACAGTGACATGATGGCTGCCTACAAGCTACGAGAAGATGCCTCAGAATGAAACCCACCCGCTGGCACCTTGATTTAGACTTCCCAGCCTCCAGAACTGTGAGAAAGAAATGTCTGTTGTGGAAGCCACCCAGTCAGTGGTATTTTGTTACGGGAGCCCAAGTAGACCAATATACCTGGAAACTGCACAGAAGTGCAAATTCCTGGGCCCCAGACCAGAAGCTCTAGAGTTAAAGCACAGCCTTCTGTATTGTAACCAGCCTTCCAGGGGATTGTGAGGAAAGCTAAAGTTTGCGAACCCCTGACCTAACACACTGAGGGGTTATTATCATATATTAAGGGGTCTGAGGAATGCATTTGATACTTGGTTTGAATTGTGAAGACTTTGGTATTGTACATTCCTAAGCCATTTTCACAAGACAAATCCATTGCATTTGAACAATTACATGCTAGATACCTAGTTTTGAACACGTGTGAGTTTTACCATTAAATACTCAATTGGACATCTATAACTATCTCCTTCAAGCTGGCTTTCTGTTTTGTCAATGCTCATTGTCCCTCCCATTGTTACTCTTCATTTCATCCCTACATTTTCAGAGTGTGGAAATGGCTGCAAGAGATTAGGAGAATTCATTTCCCAAATAAATAGCTTCTGGCTTTTAGTCTTCACATCCAATATTTAAAAAGCTTGAAGACTTTTTAGAGAGCCCATGTGAGTATGAAGAAAGTGTTTGAATGGAAATCAAAATGAGTTAGTGATAGTGGCACTTTTGTTTTGAGGGCTTGGTAATATGAGAAATTGAAGTCTGCCGTTAGAATTACTGACTTGAAACACATATCCAGCACTGCTTTGTTAAAGTGTTCTGTGCTACAGGAAGAATAGATTTCTAATAGCCAGACACTTGGCCACTTTCACTGCATAAGTATGATTTTAAAGGGTATGGAAAAGACAACATGTAAACATGTACCATTATGTGTACTTCAAAAGAAAGAATTTGCCGTGTGGCCTTCATTAGCAACATCCCCTAATTATAGAATATAAAAGTTGTATCTTTGCAATTTGTCATTGTTTGACAGGAACTCAAGTAAAATGCAGTTCTGCCCTGAATGTAAAGATTGATAATTAAAGAGCTGTCTGCTGAACAATTGAGTTTATTCATGATGCAAGTCATTCATTCACCTTGCAGTGCCTCATACCATGATAGATTGGGAAAGAAGTAAGAATCAACTATTCCTCTGTAATTCAGATCAGAAAATATGCTAAATTCTTGCACCAACTCATACTTTGAAAGTCTACAATAATTTTGGCTAAAAAAAAATCATGACGTATTGTTCATGGAACCCAAAACAATTTCTGAAAGTGAAGGCTTTCTTTTATACTTTAAAACCCTCTTGAAACATTTCTAGTGTGGTGTGACCTCAATTCCAATTAAGATGCACTCACTAGATTTCAGTAGATTGTGACTCCTTGTTGACAGTACCCATATCTTTTTAGTTTTTCTTTGTATCCCCTAACAGCACAGGGCTGGAAACATCAGCTGCTTGTAATGGTTATTGAATGGGTTTGATTTAATAGAGATACAAAGAAGGTTCAGTATAGAATCCTTATAATTTGGTTGAGAAATATGCTTGTTTGTTAGCCTTGAATATACTAGCATTTACTGAGAAAGAGCACACAATTTGAAAGAATGAATTGCAGAAAGGTTTCATTATCAAAAATCATGAGTTCTTTCAGTTTTTAGAAATTAATCATAAATTATCCTCCACGATAGTGCTATCAATGGTGGACCAAAATTGCAAAACTATTGGCATGTATGTGTGGTGTGTGCGCCTTATATATACCTTAAGTAGGCCATCATGCTTAATTTAGGAGAAAAGGTAGGAGTCAATCTGAATGACTCTGCTCATGATTTTTCTAGGATTACAATGCATTTGAAGCTATTTTCTGCATTTGATTTTTTTTCTGACTGCTTTTTCTAAATGGATATGAACTTTTTCTCTTATCTAGAAAGGTTTTTATTTAAGCCCTTTAAGTCTGCATTTGTATCTGTTGTAGACTTTTCAGCAGTACATTATTTTGTTTTTCACGACTCTCATTTGAAGCTGTGCATTCTTTTGTGATATTTGAATTTAAAAATGTAAGCTTTCTAATAAACAATAATTTTGTTTAAAATAAAACTTTTCAATTAAAAATTTCTGACCCATGATGAAGACTTTACAATCATTTCTCCCACTGTGAAACAAATCAGTTAAAACGGTCTCAAGACTGGGTGTGTGTTTATATACAGAGGTAGTGTGAATACAGAAATGTATTTAGGTCACCTCGGGTTTGTTTTTCCTGAAGAGGTAAATGGAATGCAAAGTTACCATAGAAGATTGATGGTGGGACTGAGATATAAGGATGAGAATTAGAGCAGGCAGTTTGAAGACTGACAAAGACATAACTAGCAAGTTACTTACAATCCACTAGTCTAATTTGACACTAGACTTTTAAAATCTCCTTTCTCTTTCCTTACTAACTATTAAGAATCTCAGTGGAGAAAGCCATAAAGCCACCAGCTCCTGCCTAAGCAGCTGTTACAGTCAACATTATTTTCTTCCTTCCCTTCCATCACTCTGCTATAAGTTACCAAGATATCATGATATTTGAAATCACAAAAATTACTTCACTGGAAATGTTTGGAGATTCTTTCTCTGAAGTAAAGTAATTAAGAGTTACATTGGGAAAGACGTCGCTATTTAGGAAGGTCTCCAGATATATTAAAAGAAAAAACTAAGCCCACAGTTTTCATGATACAATAGTTACTTAATGGATTTATGGTCCAAAAAACTGTGATGGGGAGCGGGGAGAGGTTGAATCTGAGCTCAGTCAAGCTTGGGATAAACTACAGTAAAACAAACTGAAGAGATTCCATGACAACAGGTTTTTTTCAAGTCTAAATTATATACCAAAGAGTGAATAAAGCGGTAGGCCCCTCCTAACATGCCACAGAATCTTTGTTTTTGAGAGGGGGCAGTTTGCCTTTTGCATGTGTGTTTTTTTTCTGTAGAGCATCTTATCATGTGCAAATTATTCAAAAGTATGACCCACCAGGGATATCTGGTGGAGTGCAAAGCACTGCAAAAACCACGCTCAAATCTATCACAGTATTATGGCTTACAGAAAAAAGCAGAAACATTGGAGTAAGGCCTAGTTTTGAAATTAGACTATTTCAGCTGCTAATCTTAAGTAACTTTGAAATAATTGCTTAATCTCTTCAAACCTCATTTGTAAGTTTATAAAACAGGGTAAGAAAAATCAGCATCTTGTCTATAATGTTTCTCATTCTCTTATTTTACCTTGAATTGTATGAATATTAGCTTTTTAAAAATCCTATCCCTTATTCCTCATGCTCCTTTCCATATTTACATAATATTTCTTCACTGTGCATCCATCTGATATATAATTTATCATCTAGTTCAGTTATTTTTTTCTGGATTGTTTATTCTGTAGTTAAATCCATCTATTACCTTCTTAATTTTACTCATGATATATTCTACTTCTAGAATTGTTATTTGATTTATTTTTATGTATGTACAGGGGGTTGGCAAAAGTAGGTTCACAGTTATGAATATGCTAAATATAGTTTATTCTTGTATACTGTTAATTATTATATTTATTTGTATTACTACTGTAAACCTACTTTTATCCACCCCTGTATTTTAGCTGTAGTGAAATTCTCCACATTTTCCTTTATTTTATTGAATATTTTAATCATAGTTATTATTTTTAATCTAAGTTTTATTTCTTGTAGGAGGTCAGTTGAAGGTATAATTGAATGAAAGAGAAGAAGTAAATTGGCAGACCTGAAAGATACAAGTCTAAGACTATGCCATGGAGAAATTTTAAAACATTTCATTAATACTGCTAGCATTATTATTTTAGGCTGTGGTTTGAAATATCAATATAGAAGGCATAAATTACCAAAAAAATGGTAATTTAATTGGAGAGGCAAGTAAATAAAAAACCATAGTAGCATTTTCTTAATTTTAGAATATGGTATTCTAATCACATAAACTGTATTGCTTTGTTATAATTCATAAAGACTAGTAGTATTTCTCAGGAAGTGTGCTGTATCTCATTAGTTTGGTATTTATATTGAGGCATATAACATTATTTCTAGGTGTACAGCATAATGATTTGATATTTGTATACACTGCAAAATAATCATCACAATAGGTCTAGTTACTGTCTGTCAACATACAAAGTTTGACATTTTTTTCTTGTGATGAGTACTTTTAAGATTTACCCTATTACCAATGTTCAAATATACAATATTATTGTCTATATTTATCATGCTGTACATTTTGTCTCCATGACTTACTTATTTTGTAAGTGGAAGTTTATACCTCCTGACCCCCTTCACCCACTTAACTCATCCCCAATCTCCCTATTCTCTGACAACCACCAATCTGTTTTCTGTATGTGAGTTTTGTTTTCTTTTGTTTTCTTCTGATTCCACATACAAGTGAGATCATAGAGTATTTGTCTTTCACTGATTTATTTCATTATCGCATAATGCCCTGAACATCTATTCATGCTGTCACAAATGGAAGGATTTCATTCTTTTTTATGTCTAAGTAGTATTTTATTGCACATACCACAATTTATCCATTCATCCATTGAGGGACAGCTAAAGTTGTTTCCATATCTTGGCTATTGTAAGTAATGCTGCAATAAACAGCTATCTTTTTGAATTAGTGTTTTTGTGTACTTTGGATAAATACCCAGAAGTAGAATTGCTAGATAATATGCTAGTGCTATTTTTAATTTCTTGAGGAACCTCTATACTATTTTCCACAGTGGCTGCACCAATTTATATTCCTACCAGCCGTACATGAGGGTCCCCTTTTCTCCACATCCTTGCCAACACTTGTTATCTCTTGTCTTTTTGATCATAGCCACTCTGACAAGTGTGAAGTGATATTTTATTGTGGTTTTGATTTGCATTTCCCTGATGGTTAGGGAAGTTGAGCATCTTTTTTGTGTGTATTTTGGCCATTTGTATGTATTATTTGGAAAAATGTCTATTTGGATCCTCTGCCCATTTTTAATTGGATTGTTTGCTTTGATATTGAGTTGTATGAGTTCTTTATATATTTTGGATATTAACCCTTATCAGATAGATCATTTGCAAATATTTTCTCCCACTCATTAGGCTGCTTTTTCATTTTGTTGTTTCTTTTGCTGTGCACAAGCCTTTTAATTTGATGTAGTCCCATTTGTTTATTTTTGCTTTTGTTTCCTTTGCCATTAAAGTCAAATCCACACAAACATTGATAGGACTGATGTCAAGGAATTTACCACTTATGTTTTCTTCTATGTATTTTATGGTTTCAGGTCCTACATTCAAGCATTTAATTCATTTGAATTAATTTTTGTGTATAGGATAAGATAGTGGCTGAGTTTCATTCTTTTTCACATAGCTGTCCAGTTTTCCCAGTACCATTTATTAAAAAGACTGTGCTTCACCTATTGTATATTCTTGCCTTCATTATCATAAATTAGACTGTGTATGCATAGGTTTATTTATGGGCTCTCTGATCTGTCCCACTGATTTCTGTTAATCTTAAAATATTTGTCATTTTTCTAGTTTTCTTCTTTTATTTCTATTTTTATAATATTGTGGTCAGAAAAGATGCTTGATATGATTTAAATCTTAAATTTATCAAGACTTGTTTTGTCACCTAACATGCTCTATCCTGGAGAATGTTCTATGTATGCTTGAGAAGAATGTTATTTCTGTTGCTTTTGGACAGAATATTATGCTTACATCTATTAAGTCCATCTGACCTAATGTGTCAGTTCAGGCCAATGTTTTCTCATTGGTTTTCTTTGCATGACCTACCCATTGATTTAAGTGGGGTATTAAAGTCCCCTCCTATTACTGTATTGCTGCCAATCTCTACCTTTAGGTTCATTAATATTTGCTGTATACAAAAAGTCAAATTTGCTGTACAGTAAAAGTACAGCCATTGTTAACATAATGAGAACAGTTCGTATGACATAACCTGGCAGCTGAGGAGAGTGGACTGGAAGGCACATGTGTGAACAATGACAACTTCACTATACTAGCCAGTGGGGGCAGTAGATGCCATTGAGAGAGCATATGTACTGTGTGGCCATCGCATTCAAAATGACTGAGCAAGTACAGCAATAAATCTGCATTAAATTTTGTGTAAAGCTTGAACATTTCTCTATAGAAATATTCAGATGATTCAGACAGCCCCAGCTATGGGCAACTGGTGATTGGTGGCTTCATCACGACAATGTGCCTGCTCATGCATCACATCTTGTGAATTTTTTTGTGAAACATTAAATCACCCAGGTGACTCAGCCCCTCTACAGCCCAGATTTGGCACCCTGTGACTTCTGGCTTTTCCCAGAACTAAAATCACCTTTGAAAGGGAAGAAATTTCAGACCATCAATGAAATTCAGGAAAATACAATGGGGCAGCTGATGGAGACTGGGAGAATTGTGTGAGGTCCCAAGGTGCCTACTTTGAAGGGGACTGAGGTGTCATTGTCCTTTGTACAATGTTCTTATATCTTGGTGGTCCTATGTTAGATACATAAACATTTATAACTGTTATATCTTTTTGTTGGATTGAGCCTTTCTTCTGTTACTAACACCCATCTTTGTCTTTTATTACAGTCCTTGTTTAAAGTCTATTTTGTCCAATATACATATAACCACCACAGCTTTCTTTTGGATTCCACTTGCATAAAACATCTTTTTCTATCCTTTCACTTTCAGTCTATATCCTTTTATCTGATATCAGTCTCTTGTAGGCAGTATTTAGATAGATCTTGTTTTTAAATTTACTTAGCCACTGTATGCCTTGTTATTGGAGAATTTAGTTCATTTACATTTAAGTAATTATTGATAGATATGTACTTATTGATATTTTGTTCATTGTTTTCTGGCTGTTTGTAGTTTCTTTTTTCCCCCCCTTCTTTCTTGCTCTATTCTTTTTGGTTTCAAGAGTTTCTTTAATAGGTAGTATGCTTATATGTGCTTCTCATTATCATTTGTGTATATGCTATAATTTTTTATTGTTGTTATCATGAGACTCACATATAACAACCTATATGTTTCATGCTCTGTTCTAAGTTGGTTCAAGCTAAGTTTGAATGCATTCTAAAAATCTGTATTGTCTCCCCCTCATGTTTTATATTTTTTGATGTTACAGTTTCAATATTTTTATTTTGGGTATTACTGAACTAACTATTGTAGTTATGGTTATTTCTTACTACTTTTGTCTTTTACCTTTCATGATAGGTTTATATGTGATTAATCCACTACCTTTATTATATATTTACCTTTCCAATGACATTTTTAATTTCGTATGTTTTCTTGTTACTAATTAGTGCTCTTTCTTTCAGTTTAAATAAGTCTCTTTAACTTCCTAACAAGGCCATTTGAGTGATAATGAACTCTTTTAGGTTTTGCTTTTCTGGAAAACTATCAGCACTTTGTACATATCATGCCATTTACCTGTGGCCTACAAAGTTTGTGGTGAAAAATTTGCTGATAGTTTTGTGAGGATTTCCATGTACAGAAATTGTTTTTTCTTTCTATTTTTAATATTATCTCTTTTTAACTTTTGACATTTTAATTATAATATGTCTTTCTATAAATCTCTTTGAGTTGATCTTGTTTGGAATTCTCTGGGCTTACTGAATCTGTTGTCTATTTCCATTCCCAGGTTAGGGAAGTTTCCAACCATTATTTCTCCAAATAAGTTTTCTATCCCTCTCTTGCTCTCTTCTTCTTGGAATACTATAATGCAAATATTATTTCAATTGATTTTTGTCCCATAGGCCCCTGAAGCTATTTTCACTTTTTAAAATTCTTCATTCTTTTTGCTGCTCTGTTTGTGTTAGTGCCATTGGCCTGTCTGCCAGATAACTGATCCTTTCTTCTACTCCATCTAGTCTGTTGTTTAACCCTTGTTGTATATTTTTTCAGTTCTTTATTGTATTCTGTAGCTCTGTGACTTGTTTGATACTTTAATATTTTTCTCTTTGTTGAAGTTCTCATTGTATTCATATATTCTTCTCCCAAATTTAATGAAATCTTTATGAACATTGCTTTGAACTCTCAGTGGCTAAATTTTTTGTATCCACTTCATTAAGGTTTTTTTTTTTCCCTGAGGCTTATTTTGTTCTTTTGTTTGAAACATATTCCTTTGTTTCTTCATTTTATTTGACTCTGTTTGTTTCGATGTAAAAAGTGAAGCAGTCGCCTCTCCCAATCTTGTAGAAGAAGCCTTATGTGGAAGGTGAAACTTATTGTTCAACCTTGCCCTAGCTCTTGGTTGTCACTTGAATGTTTGTGATTGTCTAAATACTGTAATTTATTCTTGATAGGTTCCAATTGTTCAAGGTATGCTAAAACCTGTCAGTGTTCCAAAGAGAGGGACTTCAAGGAGCACCTTGTTTCAGGTTGATTGGAAGTTAGGTTTAAAAGTATGAAAATATATATAGTCCTGTGGGACCATAATGGTAAACCCTGCTGGCCTCCAGACCAAATGATCTGGAGGTGTCTCTTGGGCAACAATTGCAAAAATTTTGGCTCCAGACAAGTGTATAAGCTCCTTTGGTGGTACCAGTGAACTGTAGTGAGACCAAGAGGGGGTCAGCTTTAGTGGGGCAGCTGGAGAGTGTTGAGACTGCACACCCGCTGGCTTCAGATGGGCACCTGGGAAATGCAGTGGCTGCATGCTTTTATCAGCCTTGGCAAAACAGCTGGAGAGTGCTGTGACTACATGTGCCTGCCAGCTTTAGTGAGGCAGATGGAGTGTGCTCTGATTGCATGCTCCTGCTGGCCTCCATGAGGCAGCTAGAGAGTGTTATAAATGCATGTGCTTGGAGGCTTTATTGGGGATACTGCAAAGAGCTGCTATTGTGCATGCCTGCTAGCTAATTTTAGTCAGCCTGAGAGTGCCCTGTCAATGCATACCTACCAGTCTAATGGTATAGCTGAAGAACACTGTGACTGTGTATGCATGCTGGTTTTAATGGGGTACATGGAGTGTGCTGTGACCATGTGTGACCAATGACTCCAGCAAGGTAAAGGGAGACTGTAAAAATGGTATCTGCCTGCCCCTCTATTCCTAGAGAGTCCCAAGAGGTCCTTGCTACTCTAGCACATGCTTTAAGATTAGCAAATGAATCCCCTTCACATAAAGTTTAGCCACTTTTCAAAGTGCTGTTTTCACACTGGGTCCCAGAGTAAGTGAGTCTGCACGTGAGCCCTTCAAGAGCAGAATTTCTGTTCCCTGTAAACATTTGTGACTACTGGATGTAAATACTGTTGGGTTTCAAAGCCAGATATTTGGGGATTTGCCTCTACGGTGCTGGTCCCAATGATTGGGGTGCCTTTTGTGGGTCAAGAACTCCTTATTCTTCAGGAAGAAGCTCCATATTTGTGAGAACCCTCCCAATTGTGGGTTCATATACCATGGGTGGGTCTTTTAGTGAGACCATACATCAGCCTCTCATACCCATCCTGATGTGGCTCTTTTACCGTTTGTTGTGGAGGTGTTCAGCTAGTTTTCAGGTCTATTTCAAAGGGAAGCATTCCATATGTAGCTGTAGGTTTGGTATGTCTGCATAAGGAAGTAAGTCAAGATCTTTCAATATCATCATCTTGAACCACCTCACAGTCAAAATTTTTAAAATAACAGTGTCTGCTAACACAAATATTGGTTTTATTTGACTCATTTGTTTATAATTTATGTCTCTTGGCTTTTGGTATTTTTGTCTTATTTCCCGAAATGAATTATAATTTTGGGTGAAATGCCAGGCACTAAATGAATTTAATTTTCTTTTTACATACAATTAGAATGAAAGCAGATCATTTCAATCTCATCATATATTGATATCACTCAAGGCTGTGTTTTAAGCTTTGGAAAATTTGATTCATATTTGTTTCCTTGATTTCTGGGGCACAGTCCTTCAGAAGCCCTGGACTCTAATACTTGTCCTCCCAGCACTATGAGACTGCGTAAATATCTGCTTAGCATTGTAGCCTATTAGCAACTTCTTTTTCTCTTGGTTTCTTGGCCTCTCACTATGCTCATTTCTCAGAGAAATGAGTGCAGGTCTACAACTCTGCAGATGAGAGTTAATATTCTAGAATTCTGGGGTCTTGGCACCTGAGGTATTAACTGTCTTTGTAGCTCTGTCTGCCAATGTTTGCCTCGTCATCCTGGTGAGCAAGGTTTAGGCCACTGTATTTGGTTAGACATCCAGATTAACTGAAGATAAGCAAATGCTTCTAAAGGAAAGCTGTTAGCAAATATATGTCAAGCTCATTTCATGTTCCTTTTTCCCCTGGATCTTGGTTCTTCTTATTTTGTGTGTATTGGTTGCTCTTTGGTGCAGTCACAAAATTGTTTTCTTTATTTTATTTAGGCTGTATATTTTGTCTCTGTAGGAAAGGAGTCTGATACAGGCTGCTTTTTTCATAGGCAGTAGCAGAAACCTTTGTCACTTGCATTGTTTAAAGTCATATTACACAACTAATGTATTTTTTGTTAAGTTCTTAATCAATACTAGATTTTTTTCTCCCAAAGACTGTAGTCTTGAAAGAAGATTTCTTAGTTGCCAACTATTTTTTCAATTGTTCACTAGTCCTTCCTTTTAGATGAAAAATACTAGAAAATTCATTGATCATATTCCAAATTAAGGTATAATTGCTTGATATACTTTCCACTTAAAATTATATGTAGAGAGTAAATAAGATTTATTTATATTAAACATTTCTGGGAAATAATCCAGTGTCTTAAAAATGCATTATGAATTTGAATAAGTGAAATAAAATTCTTATCTGCTGTTTAAAATGGGATCAGATGCATAACATGTCTTTGGAAGACTGTAACAATTATAGGTAATTGCAGTAACTTCTAGCAAGGGAGACTGGGCACTGAGGGGTAGTTGTGGGAATATTCAACCACAAATAACAGAAGTTTACAATGGTACCATGACCAACTCTGAGGTAAATAAATTTGTTTCATATAATAAGGGATCAGTGAACGGACGAGCAAGAACCAGTACAGCTGTTGAAGGAACTGAGGTACACTTCTGTCTCTGTTCTGCATCTCTTTTTTTTAATAAGTATTTTTTTAAATTTTATTCATTCATTTTAGACAGAGGGGAAGGGACGGAGAAAGAGGGAGAGAAACAGCAATGTGCAGTGGCCTCTCACACGCCCCCACTGGGGATCTGACTTGGCCAGCAACCCAGGTATGTTCCCTGACTAGGAATTGAACCAGTGATCCTTTGGTTTGCAGGCCAGTGCTCAATCCACTGAGCCACACCAGCCAGGGCTGTTGTGAATCTCTTGATGTTCAGGTTTAGTCTTTGTCATTACAAATATGGCTACTCTACTTTTGAAAATTTAGACCAAATTTCAGGCATTAAGAAAATGAGGAAAGTTGTAGAGAAAAATTTTCTGAGACTCTTGCTTTTTATCAGGAAAGTAGTTTCCTCAAAACCCAGGCAGTAACTTCTGCTTTTATCATGTTTGTGAGAGTTAAGTTACAAGGTTAAATTTAGCTACGGAGGAGCCTTGGGAAGTACGCATTCTTAAAGTGCACATTGGGTATTCTGAATAAAAGTATATCTTCATGAAAACAGCATGAGAGTGAATGTTATATAAACAACTAGCATTGTCTGTTTATTTATTTTTCACAATGTGCACTTACATAATGTTTGATTTAAAAGTATGTCAAGTAATTTAAAGCCATTTATAATAAGTCATACATTTTAAGCATAAACAATAGCCAAAAGAATTATTATAGATATTCTCTATGTGTGTATTTGTCTGTGTGTTAATATCCTAGTTCTATAAATGTAAATGAGTTCTTCTTTAATTTTCTACATATCTGCCTTATTTATCATCTTTAAAAATAAGATATTTTTATATTTTTAAAATAAAAGTTATAACTATGAATTTTGAAAAGTCTAAATAACCTAGATTATATCACATTCAGTGAAGAGTTGGGACACATGACCAAATCCAATGTTATGGGTAGTATTCTAAAAAAGTCCCAAGTTTCCTTCAAAAGTCACTCAATTTTTGCTGTGGAACAAGTTGTTACAGTGATATATACTCAAACATACAAGAATCATTTGGGATTTAGTAATATGGTTTCGCTGGCCTTGTAGCAGCATCTTTTTTCTCTTTCATCAAATTTCTACTTATCTTTTAAAAATTCATTGATGATTGCCTGAGCTGGCAATGACAGATGATTTTAAGGACAAGAGAGAAAAGTCAGTCTAGACAAGAATATATATTTTATGTCACAGCAGCTTCAAATAATAATGGAGATAAAGGGCATCTATGAAAACCCCACGCTAATATCATACATAATTGTGAAAGATGAAATGCCATCTTCCTAAGACCAGATACATGACAAGGATGTTTACTCTTAGTACTTCCATTCACCATTGCACTGGAGGTTCTAGCTAGTGCAAGAAGGTAAAACAAAACAATACAACATCCAGATTGGAAAGCAAGTCACACTGTAAAGCTATGTTTATTCACAGATAACATAACTGTCTATGTAAAAAGTATTTTGTCTCTTGAGAATCCAAAAAGAATCAGCAAAAACAAACAAATTAATAACTTCTAGAATGAAGAGATGAGGCTAGTAAGATGGCAGAATATAAGATTTAATAAAAACATCCACTGTATTTTTATACACTAGCAACTATCTAAAAATGAAATGAAGAGAACAATTACATGCACAATTCTATCAAAATAAATAAAATACATACAAATAAACTTGAACAAAATAAGCGTTAAGACTTATACACTGTAACTACAAACCATTGCCAATAGAATTAAAGAATATCTAAACAAACTGAGAAACAGTTCATACTCAAGGATAAGATACTCACTACTGTAAAGATGAACCTCTCCACAAAATGGTGTATAAATTTAATGAAACCCTTATCACTATCCCAGCAGGAATCATTGTAGAATTGACCAACTGATTCTAAAATTCATTTGTAAGTGCAAGAGACACTGAATAGTCAAAGCAATATTGAAAGAAAAGAGCAAAGTTGGAGGACTCACACTTCCCTAATTCAAAACTTAACTACAAACCCATAGTTATCAATACTGGCATAAGGATAGATATATAGACCATTGGAATATAATTGAAAGTTCAGAAATAAGTCTAACATTCATGGTCAATTAATTTTTGACAAAGATATCAAAACAATTAACTAGGAAAAGAATATTTTCAACAAATGGGGCTGGTATAATTGAATAGCCACATGCAGAAAAATTAACTTAGGCCCTTCATTCATATCTTGCATAAAAAGTCATTCAACATGAAACATAGATCTAAATTTCAGAAGTAATCTTGTGACCTTGAATAAGGCAGAGTTTTAGCTACAACAAGAAAAGCATGATCTATAAATTGGACTTAATAAAACTAAAACTTTTTTACTTCAAAAGAGACCATTGAGAAAATTAAAAGACAAGCTACAAACTGGGAGAAAATATTTGCAAATCATATATCTGAAAAAGGACTTATATCCAGATACATATTCTTACAACTGAATAATAAGACAACCCACTTTAAAAATGGGCAAAATTTTGTATAGGCATTTCACCAAAGAAGATATATAAAGAGCTAATAAATGCTTATCATCACTACTTATTAGGGAAATAAAAATTAAAACCACAATGAAATACTACTTCATACCTACCAAGATGTCTATAGTGAAAAAGACAGAAAATACTAAGTGTTTACAAGAATATACAGAAACTGAAACCCTCATGCAGTGCTCGTTTCCACTTTTTAGAAAACAATTCAGTTTTTTAAAAAAGTCAAACATAAACTTACCATGCACCCCAGCCATTACATTACTAAGAATCTAAGAAAAATGAAAATATATGTTTATAAGAAGAACATGTAAGTAGGTAGAACATTACCAAGAAAAATGAAAATGTATGCTTATAAAAAGAACATGTAAGTAGGTGTTCATAGCTTTAACATTTATAATAGCAAAAACTGGAAATAATCCAATTGTACATCAACTGGTAAGTGGACAAAAAAATGTAGTATATTCATATAAGGGATAATTACTTAGCAATCAAATTGTAAAAGTACTGATATACACTGTACGTGAATGAGCCTCAAACACATCACACCAATTAAAAGGAGGCCGATGCAAAAGGCTACATATTGTGTGATTTCATTCACATAAAATGTTTAGAAAAGCACATTCATAGAGACAGAAAACAGATTAGTGTTCACTTAGGACTGGGGGTAGGAGTGGGGATTAACTGCAAATGGGAACAAGAAAAATGTTGGAGTGCTATATATTTCTAATAGTGTATTGCAGAGATGGTTATACAGCAGAGTTAACTTACTAAAATCATAGAATCATACACATAAAATGGGTGAATTTTACAGTATGTAAGCTATATCTCCTTAGAGCTATTAAAACTTAATGGAGACCATTTTCTGACAGCTGTATATTAAGTGGCCATGGATATTTCTGTTACCATGGATATTTCATCATTACTTTGCATAACTTTAAACAAAGGCCAAAACACTTGAGTATTTCATAATAAGAGTAGCTTGAAGGTTTTAGTTAGTTCATATTTGTATAGAATTTATATTCCTGAATGGCAAGTCCTATTAAGGGATGATAATCATAGCCCATATTATATCTTCAGTCACTTTGGGATATCAACATTCTATTCATTTAATGTTCTTTCTGTAAGCCCTTGTCTAGAGAGTTCTCACAACTTTTGTGAGAATTACAACTAATGAATAGAATTACATCTTATTCTTGCTCCTCTATGAAAAATAATATTTTCTCTGAAGAAGTACAAATTGCATCACAAATTTCCACATTAATTTCTACAACAGGCTTGTTCAGAAAAAAATAAAGTATGTCCTTAAAAACAGATGCACAGTTATTTCAAAATCTTGTTTTCTTAGATTTCAGGAGTTGAGTTAATACTGATGTCAACATAGAAATTATGAGGAATTATTCAACAATTTTAGCTTGCCAAGTGTTATATCAGTAAAACTTCTAAAATGATATATTTACTATTTATAAAATATGTAAAATTTACTATGAAATGGAAAAAGACTTCAAATATTCACATGAAAAGTACTCTACTTCAAAGAAAGCTGTAATTAGAAATGCATTACCCTTAACATAAGTGGCCACATCTTTCTCTCTTTGAAGAAAAAAAAATGTCGCCTATTTTTTTCTTCTCTCAGCTGTTTGCCTCTCTCTCTCGCCCCCAACTGGTGCCCTGACTTGGAATTGAACTGGCAGACTTTAGGTTTGCAGCATGATGTCCAACCCACTGAGCCACAGTCAGGGCCTTTTTCTTTTTCTCTCTCTTAAAAAAAATGTTTTTTTCATTTACTATGATTTTTTCCAGATTTAGAAAAAATGATCTTAAGAATAGCAATTTCAGAAGGAAACATGAATATGTTCAATAGAGGAAGCCAGACTGAATAGAATCCTCTGTTACATTCTAGACAGTCTGGATACTCTCCTACAAATACAGATTTTCTGTAGTTTTATAAAAGTTGTATATGGTTAAAATTAGACTTTGGCTGTAAGCTTTAAATCATCATTAAGGCTAGATTCTGACTGCATATCATTTTTAGTTTCTAGAATTTTACTTTTACATGCATAATCATTGCAATATCTTTTGCAATGATTATTTGACTCACAAAATATTTACTAGAGATGGAAAGACAGATGTAAGTGCAAAAGATGTGTTCGTTCGACAAATGTTCATTCAGCACCTACTACAGGTTATATAAGAAGTCAGGGTACATGAGAAAGGGATTTTGATGGTGGGGAAATTTAACTGGGGAGAAGAAAGGGAAACACAGAGCTGACCCTTTTTAATGGGAATGAAATTTCCAGGACTCACCAAATTAAGAACAATTTGAATTCTGATGTTTGAGAACTGCAAAAACTCTTAGCAGAAACCCTCCCTCCAAACTAAGAGACTTGACCAATCCTACTATGGCTTCTAGCTGCCTCAGGTGGTCCCTAGGATGACCCAGACCCCCTCTGAGGACATGTTTGAGAAAGTGTAGGGCTGTCAAAAGAACTTACTGTTTGCTGTAGCCAACGCCTAAAGAGCAGTAGTCCCCTGATCTACTTCTCTTGGAGCATTTACCAAAAAGGTAAATAAACTTACCACACATGAAAAGTGATTGTGATTGTGAACCCTTCCTCTGTCTCTCTGAGATGTGTACTTTTATAACTCAGATGAGTATTTCTTAAGAACCTGAAATCCATTCCTTTGAAACAAACGTAACCATCAGGAAAGGTAAGGACAAACACATAGACATATTCTGGTTCAATTATTAAAATGAAAGCATAAAAAATAATTGTTTAGTCATTTTGCAGAAAACTTAAACCACTTTAAAGAAGAAAAATCCAGACCAATCGCCACATATTTGATGAAAAATTTAACTGAAAAACATATTTCCAGATAAGGGACGATTGCAGTATAAAACAGCAAATTCCTCCTAAAACAACTAGCAGAGTAGAATACTCATAAGCCTTTCTGTTTTGTTTTGTGTTGTGTTCGGGCAGGAGGAATTAACTTACATCTTGTTACATTAATTACATTATTGAAACCCAGAAATTTGAAAGTTAAAATGAAGATTCTCAGAAAAGCATGGATAAAATAAATACAATGATTGAATCACTTTATAATAGAATTAATGCTAAGTAATCATGGAGGTATAGTTACAGAATAGAATGTAAAATTTATAAATCTTGTTAATGTAAAAATAATATAGAGATCAAGGGATGTGTGGGAGAAAGTGGGCACTAATATTCTTATCTTTCATAGCAGGGAGCTGATCAATATTGTCTTAACTGAAATATGGTTTAAAATAGGAAATGTCTACTGTTTTCTCTAATAAGTTTTGACGACTTTTAGGATATAGTAACACCTATAAAAACAAGTCATTTCTTTTACATGAAACAGGGTTTCTTTTGATTTGTATGGTTTATTTTCCCCTTATTTTAAAATTAATTTAAAAATAAAAATAGCCCTGGCTGGTGTGGCTCAGTGGATTGAGTGTGGGCCTGCAAACTGGAGGATCGCTGGTTCGATTCCCAGTTGGGGCATGTGTCTGGGTTGCTGGCCAGGTGCTTAGATGGGGGTGTGCAACAGGGAACTAGTTAATGTATCCCTCACATATGGATGTTCCTCTTCTTTTCTTTCTCCCTTCCTTCCCCTCTCTCTAAAAATAAATGAATGAAATCTTTTAAAAAATAGAAAAGACAAAGTGTTGTGTTAATACAATTATGATATTACTAGACTGTTGTTCTTGGCTATTTTCACTGGTTTAATCTTCCCCAAGTGGTATTATTTCCTGTTTTTATTCTGTTTTTAAATGACAATGACTAGTTAAAACCATGCATGGAATTTGTGTGCAAGTTTTAAGGATTAATAACAAAGACTGTATGAGAGAATCAAGTATGTGATGAGTCGATGTGTAAGGATAAATATGTTTAGGGGATATAAAAAGCACTAGAAAGCAAACTGAAAAAAATACAGAAGGACTCTTGCTCCTAACTTTTCAGATTTTTGAGATGGAATGTATGTCATTCATGTGTGCATGTCACTTTACAAAATTTAATACATAAACATAAGTCTCATTTGATAATTACCTGCTCTTGAAAAGTCAGGTCTATTATGTTTCAGATTGAAAGCTTGCCCTCTCTTATTACCAACAGTAGCAAAGGGCATTTCAGTACTCAGTAATGATGCAGATATAATTCAGTTAAGTCTAAGTTAATTGAATGACTCCTAACAAGTTTGACAGCATTCCTCTACCGTATTTGACCAAAAAATGTATAAGAATCTTAAAGGTAAATCTAAAAAATAATCCTTACAGACTATATCAATGTCCTCATGATTCTCTTGATACTATTTATATGTTATTTGGTTGATAGAATTATTTTATAGGCAATGAGTTAATATCAGTGACAAGGCATCTAAAGAACATTCCAAGAGAAGAATATTTTTCAAAAATTTCTTTGTGTGAGTGTATGTGTAGCTTTAAATTATACTTCGATGAGAGCACAAAAATCATCAGTGCTTCCTGGTTTCTAACAACAGGGAAAAGAATTTATAATAATTTAAGTATCATGATATCTACTTTCAATCTAGCAAGTGAATATAAATTGACTGCACACTCTAGCAGATGTTTTTATTAAGGAGGAGATGAATATGACCCTTGCTTCCCTAAAATAGCATAGTGTGCTTGTGCTCCAGGCTAAAACAAAGGTGTTCTAAGCCTTTCCCCAGTGTTACACTGAAGGGCTTTATTTTAACATAGCCCTTTGCAATAGTAAATTACATTTCCAAATATTATCCCCTTTATTATTACAATCACCCAGCCTTGAAAAATTCACCTTAATCTACTAGTAGCATAGAAATGTGAAAACACAAAGTAAAAAAAAATACTTTTTTTCTACTACAAAGACCTGCTTCTCTATATCTTGATCTCATTCCTAAATTAGTTCCTATACCTGTTTTCTCCTAATCCCCACTACCATCTCAAAGCCTATATAATCCCTGTCTTAGAAATGAGGTAACAGAAGCTCAGTAGCTTGTCTTAGATAACACAGCTTAAGTCTATAAAGGAATGCTGAATATAAGTCAGTCCCCCATTTTTTTCAATGAGAAGTTTAAAAGTTTGGGAAAAATGTGAATATACTAGTTTGTAGAGGAAAGTCTCAAGTCTCTACTTGTTATATTTAAATAATTCAGTTATATATGTATCTGTTATATAAATATTATTGATTTAGACACAGTTTTTTTAATGCACATTATATAAAAAAATTTGTCTCAACTATTCACACACATACTTGTCACCATTATTACTGGTAGACTCTTGCATTTATGACCCCTGTACACCATGCCTCCTGCTCCTGTGTATTTTCATTTCCCTGTGGGCTTGGCCTTGTAACCTGCTTTGAGCAGTGGAGCAGGAGTGATGCAAGCAAAGGCTTGATATGCATCTGGATATTCAGGCTTATCGGATTGGACTGCTCACTCTTCAAAGCCAGATGTCATACTGTAATAAAGCTTGCACTAGACTACTTAAAGATGAGAGACTATCTTAGACATAAGAGCCTCAGGCAAACTTCCAGATGCTTAGCAACTCTGAACAATGCCACACGGAACAGATACACACCATCCCCTATAGGCCCTGCACAAAATGCAGAATTCTGAGCAAATAAAAGGTTGCGTTTCTTTTTTTTTTTTTCCTAAGATTTTATTTATTTATTTTTAGAGAGTGAAGGGAGGGAGAAAGAGAGAGAGAGAGAAACATCAATGTGCGGTTGCTGGGGGTTATGGCCTGCAACCCAGGCATGTACCCTGGCTGGGAATCGAACTTGGGACACTTTGGTTCCCAGCCCGCACTCAATTCACTGAGCTACGCCAGCCAGGAGTAAGGTTGTGTTTCAAACTGCGAAATTTGGAGATGGTTTGTTTTCCAACAGATAGTTGAGATGCTATCTACAACTTTGCTGCAACCGCTGTGTGAGTCATCTAACAGTCCTCCATTTCATATCATCTTTGCTTACTTCTCGGCTTTTGAATGTGAGTTTTTATGTTGTCGCCAAAATTTTATTCTCTGTTCTAAGTGCCCATCCCACAGTGTGAATAGAGTTTGAATTGATTTACCCTGTAAGTCTATACTTGGGATCTTCACAATGCAAACATTTACTGTTGGCCTTTTAAAAGTGACTTGTGAAATGTTTATTTACAAAGATATTCAACAACTGCCTCTGTGAGGTTACACCCCAATCATTCCTAAATCTACTGAAAAATTTTTAACATCCCAATGGTATTGTGACTGAGGTACTTTCAGGCTGTATTGTTTAAAAGGAAGTGTTTGAGAGAGTGCCCAGAAAGGCTTTCTATAGTCTAGCTTCACTGATCAAATGATGATCTTATGGACTAGCAGTCTCTAGCATGAGCTGGGATCAGATTTTAGGACCTCCACCCAGATCTACTGAATCAGAACATGTGTTGGAACAAGATTCCCAAGGAGGTTTCTATGCACATTAAAGACTGAGAACTAAAGGGTCCAAAACAGGACTAGGCAGGCTCCTGGCTCACAGGTCTACCATCTGTTATTATAAAGTTTTATTGGAACACGGCCACATCCATTAATTTACATGTTGTCTATGACGACTTTCATACCACAATGGTAGAGATGAATAGTTGTACCAGTGACCATATGGACCACAAGGCCTAAAATGTTTACTATCTACCCCTTTATGGAAAAAAAATGCTGGTCCCAGATCTAGAATATTTTTGAGTGGTGATTTTGAGAAAAATTATCACTTTTTTAAAAAGATTTTATTTATTTATTTTTAGAGAGGGAAGGGAGGGAGAAAGAGAGAGAGATTTACTCTCTCTCTTTCAGCAGTAAAAGGATTTACTGCTCAGAGTTCAGAGAAACATCAATGTGTGGTTGCTGGGGGCCATGGCCTGCAACCCAGGCATGTGCCCTGACTGGGAATTGAACCTGCGATGCTTTGGTTCGCAGCCCGCACTCAATCCACTGAGCTACGCCAGCCAGGAAATTATCACATTTTAAAATGAAATATTAGCTGTGACCCTGGGCTATCACTTATTCTCACTGAGCCTTTGTTTTTCTTACGTGTAGAATGGTGACAACAATGGTTAACAGGGGTGTGTGTGTGTGTGTGTGTGTGTATATCTATGTCTGTATCTATCTATCTATCCATCTATCTATCTATCTATCTATCTAATCTATCCATTTAATATGGAAGTAACAATCAGATATTTGGGTTCCAAATCCAGGACTCTTTTGACTTCTCTTTCATTCAGGATATGAAGAGGACAGAAAATACACATACTCTGGTTTTCAAACACATGGTAGCTTTGTGTAATGTGTAACCATTTATGGAAGTAGAAGTCTGCAATAGGAAGTAAAGTGAATTAACCTAGTGAATCTATATATACTTGATTTTGAGCTCTCTTAACAAGTAAACATGCCTAAATGTAATAGGTATCACTCTATGAATTTTTTGCTTCGAGAAGCTATTTGTCCTCAATTTCACACACATAA
This sequence comes from Phyllostomus discolor, assembly GCF_004126475.2. Taxonomy (NCBI): domain Eukaryota; kingdom Metazoa; phylum Chordata; class Mammalia; order Chiroptera; family Phyllostomidae; genus Phyllostomus; species Phyllostomus discolor. The sequence continues at coordinate 14,020,935 of NC_050198.1, read as the reverse complement.
AGTGTTACTATGATCAAATCATTCTGTGAAAAGTAAAATCAATGTGTATATAGTGTTAAAGCTGATAATTTAATGAAAGTATGTGGGGCTCTCAGGATGTAGCACACTGTAGACTGAAATCAGGAAGCAAAACCTGATAAAAAGGATTTACTGCTCAGAGTTCAAGTGGGCAGACTGGCAGAGGTTTGGAGTGTAGTAACATCACTCCAGACACCTTGTTACTGTTAGTCTGTCAGAAAGATGACAGAAAAACAAGATGAAAGTAACTTTTGTAACGCAAATGCAGTTCTGAGCTCTCTCTTTTAGAAAAATGACAAATGAACTTGCCCTTAATAAATAGACAATAAAGAGAAAAAGCAGATTGATCTACTGTGTGCATGCGTGTGACACATGGATACTTTAAAGGCTCTGGAAGGAAATTCTGAGGCTGATTCTTGCTGGCAGTGGTAAAAAATAATTAAATATTACCAGTAATTAAGGCTTGGGATGGCATTTACTAGGATAACTCTGAAACTCCACAAACTGCCATCAAAATCTAACCAGCCAGCAGAATCTCAAGTTGAAAGCAGACTGTAGATTTCTAACAGCATTTCAGAGTGAAATACATTGGGGAAGTCAAGACAAGAGATAACGACTAACTGAGTTGTCTAATATGAGAGGTTCTCAAACTTGAAGGTGCATCCGAATCCCCCGGAGAGCTTGTTAAACTACAGGTCGCTGGGATCCATCCCCAGAGTTTTGAATTCAGCAGGTCAGAGGAATGGGGTCGAAGATCCCCATTTCTAAAGTTCCCAGGAAATGCTGATCATGCTGTCTGGGGACCACACTTTGAAAACCACCAGCTTGGATTATCCTGTGTTGGGAAGAACTGAGAAACCCTGACTCCACGACTCTCATCTTCCTACATGTTTTGAACTCTCATGGGGAGACCAGAAAGACCAGTCATTTAAGAATCAGGCAAGAAATTGTAAATACTTTTTTGTCTAGGCACATTATAAAAATAAGTCTTTAAAATCATATTTGGATCTTGAGCTTAACATTTCAAATAGGTGATGTAACCTCGCTGTATAACAATTGTGTTCTTAGAATTCAGTTTAGGACAGAAGAATTAGGTCAATTATTATCTTTGCCAAAATAAAGTTGCTAAAAGAGAAAATAGTTTAAAGTCTGCATTTTTTAGAACATCCATCTAATTACACAGGGTTAACTTGTCAATGCATAACCTTCTTCATAAATAACCTGATATACATTTTTAGTGTTTTTTTTAATGCTTACTGTGAAAAAGTATTAGTTTTGTTTACTTACAAGTTGTTAGTAGTAGGTAGAGTTTGCTTTAAAAGTTATACAGTCACCTGGCATTATACTACTATTTGTATAGTAAGTCACATATTTCTACTTTGCAAAATTGAGAAAATTATGTGTTTATAAGATGCTGTGAAAATTTAAAAAAAAATTTCCCCCATAAACAGAATCCCTCTTTGGAAGATCTGTTTACAAAAATTTCATGTTTGTTAGGAAACCTGAGGAAGCTAGTGACCTATATGAAGTATGCAAATTTTTGTAATCCTTTAATTAAATTTATGGTGAGTTTGTGTTGCTAACTAGGATTTTGCAATGAAAAGTTTCTACACGGAAATGTATGTCATTACTGAATAAGACTAAAATCTATACTAAAACCCAGTAAGATAATGTCAGCCAAGAAATCAAAATAAAATAAAAATTTAAAAAGCATTAAAACTTTATATGCTCTTACTCAAAGGAGTTTCTCATTTTTCAAGATTTGCTAGTAGAATGCTAAAACACTGTAAAATCTTATAGTGTTGTAGAGAATAAAATAGGAGAGGAATAATGATAATAGTAAAGCAAACTGTATACATTATATTATAGAGAGTAGGCAGAGCACATATTGAAAACGGAGGCAGGAGTGGTGATGTCTATAATAAGTGAAAAACACTCTCCAATGCCATAAAATATTAATATGTACTATTAATACACTGGGGAATTGAGACACAAGAAGGACCAAAATTATTATTTTCAGTAACCCAGACTAGATGTTCAAACCACACCTATATTTTCAGCTCTGCAAAGAAGCTGAGGAAAGACAGGGAGGTATGAAAAGGGAAATCTAGGAAGAGGCATTTTCTTCAGCTGCAAGTGAAAAATGCCCTGCAAAATAAAGGAAGACAATAAGCAAATACATGATCTCTCCTGACATGAAGCTTGTAGGTAGGGCAGACTCAAGGCTTGGTACACCAGGGCTCCCAATCAATGGCTCAGACATTCTCTTGGCTTGTTTCCTATAATACCCCCAGAGCAGACTGATAGTGAAGTGTAGTGGATGGGAAAATGCTCTTAGGCACCAATATTTGGATCCTGACTCTAACACTCAGTAGTTGTTTGACCGCAGGTAAGTTACTTAACTCCTCTACAACTCAGACTCCTCTTTTTAAAACTGAAGATGATGTTTGTCCTTTTCAATTTTTTAATAAATACACATGTAGGGTCCGTACAACAGTGACTGTTACGTGACTCTCCCAAAAAGATCAGCAATGATGATGATGGCTACGGTGGTGATGTTTCCTTTGTCACTCAGAGGATGTAGATAAGTTTCTGTCCTCTGGGAGACACTGATGTGAACAGAGAAATGGTATGTGCATATGTGTCAACAGTAGAAAGTATTTATTTCTAAAGCTGAATCAGTATCCTACCAAATGACCTCTGAGTACACATTCACAGCCAAGCACTCTGTCAGTGAAGAGTTAAATATGGTATCTTCTGTTCCTCTGTCTGCAGCCCAAAGTGTGCACCAAAGGTCTCAGCAATAACGTGGCAATGAAGGCATAAGCATTTGTTTTCTAAAGAGCCTGCGTTCTCTTCTTCTGCCCATGATGTCTTTGTACTTACTTGACTCTTCTGTGATGTGCTTGGCCTTTCAAAACCCATTCTTATCATTCCTGTAAATAGTTCCACGCTCTGTTTTTCTGAGCCATCTTTACTACTGGTCCCTGTTGTGAACTCTTCTCCTATACCTAGCATTTACTCTTCCCTGCCCCCAAACACTTTTTAGAATTACATTTGCATTTAAAGTTTTTCTTAGCTAAGTGGATAATATTTATACCATACATGATGGTTGAGAGAATTTGTTCACAGTGAAAGAAAGTAATAATCATACAAATAATATTTAACTAGTGATAATAAGATTAATAATTTTTAAAATCCTGGATACATAAAATATATTATAAAATTAGAAACAAATGCATTTAGGGTTAGGATCTGACATGTCAGAAAATGCCATGATAAGGAATATACTTTTTTATTTTAATCAACTCAGAAAATGATCAAAATTTAGATTTCCAAAAAATCTTTTGAATGATTCTCATATAGGTCATAGCTGTAGGGTTTCTGTTGAGGGACAATATTTAGGCCAAAGCAATTGTCTGAGTTACTTTCATTGGAGGATTATTTCAAACTACTGAAAATGTTATTAAGAACCTGAGAAATGATTCACTTAGGCAAATGGCTTGCCCAGTCTGCTAACCCCGTAAGAACTCAGCTTTCACAAAATATGTTTCAGAAAGGCTAGAGTTTTTTTGTGTTCTTACACTTATACTTCTAACACAGAAGTGGATGAGGCACATGCTAGGCACTAAATAAATATTTGTTGAAAGGACTTAATTTAAAAACACAATCACTCTCTTTTAGTGTTAGAATACCTCTTGATTATCCTGAAATTTCCATGTTTATATATAAAAACAGGTTTTGGGCCAGTTTTGGCCTGAAGGACATTGCTCTAGAGTAATTGAAGAACTGTATTTTCCTTCTTGGTATTCAGTTTATCCAGAAAATAAAACTCTAATTTTCTGTTTAAGGGTATTTGAGTTGTATGTTAAGACACTGAGAGAGGCAACTGTATTTCTCAATATTTAGTCTGCAAGCAACTCCCACTGTTCTCCTCTCCTCCGAAAACCTGGATTCCTTGATGTTTGTTTTCTGCACTGAAAAGCTTTTAGCATCTGAAAGTTTTGTGATTGGGATATTCTCCTGACGGCTTCTCCTCAGTCCTCCACACTAGCTCTCACCACCAACTCCTATGCCCTCCAGCAATTTGCAGTATACTCATTACTCATCAGTATCTCTCCCTTTAACACTTAGATTTTGGCTCCCTTAGTGTCCCTTAATGAGGTATGTCTCTTGCAACTTCCTTTCCTCTTTCAAAAATTGGATATGTCTTGTCCGTTGTTATCTCCTAGTCCACTCTCAATTTCTTTGTGGGTTTATAAATTTTTCAATTCCTTTTCTGTCAGTTTAGTACAGTTTCAGGAGGGAACAGAGATAAATGCACAAACTTGGCCGTATTTACCTAGAGGTATGTGGGTACCTTTTATGAAATAACAAAACTCACATAATATTGGGAGAGAAATGGAAAAATAGGGAAGACCCATGCTATCGTAGCCAGGGGGAATATTTAATTGTGGTACACAAGAAGTGTCATAACATTCACATATCTGAACATCACTGCAGATTTTTCTTTAGCCTGCATTCAGTCTGCAGTTTAAATTTCATCCCCCAAATCTGAATGTGATAAAAACTCTTACCCCAAAACATCTTGACTAGGGACACAGAAACATATTCCATAAGCAGATGAAAAGCCAACACAGAGCATAACAACTACACTGTGGTGTTTGTAGGGTGAACCCAATGCCATGGTCATGGAGAACTAGAGGAAGGATTGTGAAGAATGTATTGGAAACAAACAATGCTTCATTAAATATGAAATGGAGTATTATTCTGTTTTAAAAATCAACATGAAAAACTGCATTTGTAGAAAGTGCAAGTTTTTGCGTGTTTTAAAAATCATTAAAATAAATATCCCAATGCAAAGCACTTATGAAATGAGAGAAAAGGAACAACAGAACCTTAGATAAAGAGGAAAATTTTTGGTAAGAACTCAAGAGAGACAGTTATCCTAAGTATATATGTTTCAGGACATTCAATAGTTCCTGATTCTTTAATGATGTCACATATATTTATTAAGCACTCAATATAGTTAGAAAGATAACATGGTACACTGGAAAAACCAGTGACTAACAAACTACAGCCTGGAGTTCACATCCGATGTTATCCATATACTATCTCTTACATGGGCAAGTTATTTAAAAATCATTCATCTTTATGTTAAGACTTTTAAAAGTATTGGGAAAGGTAATATTTCTTTTATTTGGTCAGAGTAAAAATTAATGCAGTAAGCTGTGGTATATGCTAGCAGTGTCTTATAAGCCAGCTAGGTACTCAGTACAGTTTAGTTGGGTGGGGAGGTGGGCACACTCTGAATATTAGATTTGGATCTCTAGACCCCACCTTACTAACACTGTTGTTAATCTGAGGCCCAAAAGAGCAAACTTGTTAAGTTACACAGTTTGCAGAATATTGCTTTAACGCAACTCATTCCAATCTGAATGTTCTCCATGGCAGAAATTATTAGTGCTTAGTACTGGTACATAGTGTCTAGTATATAATACTCTTAAGAAAAGTTTGCTGATTTAATTGGATTTGACTTTTGTTCTTTCCTTAGACAAATTTAATAACATCTTAGAAACAACCATAATTTGACCAAGTCATTTACACTCTTTGGCCATCAGTTCTTTTTTGAGGCCTTTGCAACCTGGTTTGTAAATACAGGCTTTTATAAAGAAATGTCATTAATATTGAAAAAGTAATTTTTAATTATTGAAAAGCACTAATGAATATAAGTCTCAGAGAAGATGCATTTTAGGCTCTTATAATTAACTTGTCTTATATAATGCCTTTTTGACTGAACAGACAAGTTATAGGGTTCATTAAAGTATACACAAGCCCTAATGACAAAAGTAACAAAATATCAAGACCTACATTATACTTAGAATGGTTCCAAATAACCCAAAAACCAACAACTCCTAAAACCTACTTTGAGGTAATTTGAGGCATTTTTTCCTATACATGTGCATTGATACTGTGGCCTCAGTATTGTCTGTTTCCAGGTAATCTTGGCGGGATCTTAAATTTTTCCATGTTTTCTGCATACACTTTCAAAAGTACTCCCTCTTTTATCTATGTTGTCACTTCTTGGTCTTCAAGACAAGATAGATAAGCGCTTGATCATGTGTAGCTCTTTTCTTGCTGACCTCTCTATTTCTCACTAGTTAGGTAAAAACATCATTTCTAAAATGAATTTCTCAACCACTTTATTCTCATAACTCCTCTAATCTAAGTCTTAAACTGTGCAGAACATTATTACCATCATAGTCAAATTAGACTTAAATAGATTCAACTGTTGCTTTTCCAACCTGAGAACATCAATTTAATCAACAGACTGTAGAATATGTTATTCAATAATCCTACCTCATAAAAATATGGCTTTTGAGTTTCTATTGAGATTAGTAGAACTTTATATGAATCCTAGTTTTATTTTTTGCATTTATAAGTTAAAGTTGCATATGGTTTCTCTTACATGAATTAATTACATTCTCATTTTGTACAGTGGTTTTTCTTTATTTTATATCTTCCCATCGAAAACCCTGGCCTGAATTGTGGGAAGATAGAATTATGTAAAGAAAAGTATTTTATTGTAATTCAGCTCTTGTATTAATTATTCAAAGCTTTTTGATTGTGCAGACTTACATATTTCAGCTCTAAGAACATTTTCAAGCTTAATGATTAAAACGTTTTTTTCTAAATAATCCTCCATATGAACTGATGCAAAAGTTTCTAATCTTCAGTACTTGTATCCCTAGGTGAACTAAAGTGAAAATGATGGCCCTTGTGTTATGCTTAGAGGTTTGAAAAGCTGAATGTAAATTTCAATATTTTCATAAGCTGAGGTTCAGTACTTAAATAAAATGCAACATTCTTTTTTCCCCCTGGAAGTCTTTGCATGTTGCAAATGAATTGGGTATCTCAGCTCACTTGAAATTCTGAGTGTTCTATTTGACTGAAATGAAATTGAGAATGTAAATTATTAGCAAGTAGTTTACTGGGAGGAAAAACTTTCAGAACATGAAGTCTGGGGATTGGAGTGGGAAGAATTGAAGGTATTGTCGTTGTTGTTATAACCTTGGGAAAACCTGAGATAATATATTTCAGGATGTGCTCCAGACATGGTCTAAGGTCTGGTTTATGACACCCAAAGAAAACTGAATACCTGATCCTTGATTTAGTTACATGACATGTGAAAATTCAGGAATGTTTTTAGACATGGCTGTAATTATTCTGGGGAGGGGAGGGTAACAGAGATGTTTGTTCTTGAATGTCTTGTAAAGCTGTGGCCTCTATAGGCTTGCTGTCCATTACACGACTGAGTTTAATGAGGAAATCCTAACCCAGATAAATTTCCATCCATTAAATATCCAGACACAACTACATTCAGATTTGATTCTGTGTGAGTGTGTGTGTGTGTGTGTGTGTGTGCACAAACAGGACATTTAGGCTTCCATAATCTGAAGGAACCTGCTGGCACTTACATATTCTCATCCTCAGTGTGTGTTTGCCTGGGAAGGATTTGGAGCTCAGGTAACATGGCAATTTATTTTGATTGCACTGATTTTCCTTTTGTGATAAGTAAACCCTATGTGATTTACCTCTCAATCAATGCCAGTGCCAAATTGTTCCACTAACACAAGTACATTGTTGACTCCTGTCAATGCAGTTAACAAAGATGTGCTGATATCATATAATTGATATTTTAAAAAATGATATTAAAACTAAGAAACAAAAACAAAAACACCATGAGGAGGAATAAACTAGATTTAGAATAAAGGCACCTGTAAACTGTAAGATATACTTTTTTCAATTTTTCCAAATATACCTTTATTGGGCAAAGGAATAATGATGATAGAAGGACTATAAGTGATGTTAACTACAACACAAACACTGAACCTTAGCAGCTCTTTTTATCTTTCTACATTCCCTTCTAGTCTTCATCCCATCATATGAACTAACTACATATGACGTAACTATAGTCAAAATTCACAGTTTAAATAACTGAATATCATTATAAACAATGGACATACCATCAGTGATTTAAATGTGTTTTTCTGTTAATTTTTCTATTGATTAGAGGCTATAACATAACAAGTTCCTTATATTTATAGTTACATAATTATTTCTCAGTTGGCATGTAAGAGTGACCATATTTAGAGAGCAGTGAAGAAGCCTGTGAGCATGAGTAGAGAGCAATGAAAAACAAACAAACACACCAAATAGTGGTCCAATCCTCCTATGCAGGACTTATATTCTGCCAATGGCCTATGAGTCTTAATTTTTACATTTTATTTCACATTGAATTGATACAAGCTATTAAGCAAACTTTGCTATACAAACTGATGTTTTTGGAGAAGTTATTGCATTCTTTTATATATTTGTTAGCTGTGTGTTGATTTTTATGGTGATTTTTAAATGAGAAGAGAGAGACCCAAGACTTCCGGTCAAGATGTCAACATAGGCAGACATAGCTCACCTCTTCATAAAACCACATCAAAATTACAACTAAAATAGAGAACAACCATCACTCAAAACCATCAGAAATCAAGTTGAATGGAAGTCTGACAACTATAGAATTAAAGAAACCACATTTGTCTAGACTGGTAGGAGGGGTGCAGATGTGGAACTGGTTGGTCCCACACACGTGTGGTGAATAAAAATTCAGGAGGGCTATCTAGGGAGTGAGGAGTCACAACCCCACACCAGGCCCCCCAGACCAGGGTTCCAGTACCAGGAAGATAAGTCACCACAACTTATGGCTGCAAAACCCAGCAGAGTTTGAGTCAGTAGAAGAAACTTCTGAAGCCCCAAGCAGTTCCCTTTAAAGAACCCACACATGGACTCACCTACTCAGACTCATTCCCTCTGAGCTCCAGCACCAGCACAGCAGCTTGAAAGGCATACAAGGAGAAACTGAAGTGTCTGGCACCAAGGCAGGTAGAGGCCATTATCCTTATTCTGAAACCTCCCCCCACAGGACCACAGAGCCGGCAAGCTGTTGCCATATCCGAGACTCCATCAACCTGGCTAACACTGTTTGCCCCTCCTTTGAGATCCCCAGAGACTCCGCCCCACCCAATGTATGGGCCTACCCATGCTGCTTTTCATATGAATGGCTGGTCTTAGCTCATGCTTCACAACTTCCTAAATCCTCTCAAACAAGCCAACAGCTGGCTTCAATGAGCCCCCGGCCCAGCACTAGCAGCAGCCAGCCTGATTCACAGATTAGCTTCACCTGGGAATCTCTAAGCCCAGCACGAGTAGCAGCCATCTCAGATTGCTTTATAGCTCAGGTAGAGTGGCCCCGGTCGAAACACATGTGGGAGCTGACCTTGGCCTACAACACCCAGGAAACCCAAAGCCTGAGCAACCAGTGGTCTGGGCAGCTACAGACCACTTTGGAACACCACTATCCTGCCCATGCACAGCTGAAACTCTACAGAGGGCAGAGGTTGGTGGTCAGTGGTCACAGCCAGTCCTTGCAACTGACTAGCCTGTGTAAATCCCTCTCATTGACCTGCCAACAGCAATCAAGGCTCAACTACAAGAGGAGGGTGTACTCAGCCCATACAAAGGGTGTACCTTGAATACCCAACTCAGGTGATAGGGGAGGCTGTGCCACTGGAACCTACAGGACACCTGCTACATTAGGCCATACTACCAAGACACAGAGTCACAGCAGCTCTACCTAATACATAGGAACAAACACAGGGAGGCTGCCAAAACAAGGAGACAAAGAAACATGGCCCGGATGAAAGAACACATCAAAACTGAAAAAAAAAAAAGAACTAAACAAAATGGAGATAAGCAGTCTATCAGATGCAGAGTTCAAAACACTGATTGTAAGGATTCTCAAGGAACTTACTGAGGACTTTAGCAGCATAAAAAAGATCCATTCAGAAATGAAGGATACAGTAACTGAAATAAAGAACAATTTACAGGGAAATGAGAGTAGAATGGATGAAGATGAGAATCAAATCAATGATTTGTAATGTAAGGAAACAAAAAACAACTGATCAGAACAACAAGAAGAAAAAAGAATCCAAAAAACTGAGGATAGTGTAAGCAGCCTCTGGGACAACTTCAAGTGGTCCAACATTCACATCATAAGGGTGCCAGAAGGAGAAAAAAAAGCAAGAAATTGGAAATCTATTTGAAAAAATAATGAAAGAAAACTTTCTTAATTTGGTGAAAGGGATAGACACAGAAGTCCAGGAAGTACAGAGTCCCAAACAAGATAGATGCAAAGAGACCCACTCCAAGACACATAGTAATTAAAATGGCAAAGGTTAAAGAGAAAGAAAGAATCCTAAAAGCAGCAAGAGAAAAGAAGTTAGTTACCTACAGGGATGTTCCTATAAGACTGTGAGCTGATTTCTCAAAAGAAACTTTGCAGGTTAGAAGGAAATGGCAAGAAATATTCAAAGTCATGAAAGACAGGGACCTACAGCCAAGACTGCTCTACCCAGTAAAACTACCATTTAGAATTAAAGGGCAGATAAAGAGCTTCCCAGACAAGAAAAAAAAAAACTGAAGGAATTCACCATCACCAAACCTTTATTATATGAAATGGTAAAGAGACTTCTTGAAAAGATCGACTATAAACAATAAAATGGCAATAAAAACATATCTATGAACAATTGAATCTAAAAAAACAAACTAAGCATACAAGAAAAACAGATCATGAACACAGAGAACATTTTGATGGGTGCCAAGTGGGAGGAGGGTGTGGGGGAATGGGTGAAGAGGTGAGGGGATTAAGAAATACAAATAGGTAGTTACAGAATAGCCATGGGGATGTACAGTACAGTATAGCGAAAGGAATAGCTGAACTTATACACATGACCCATGAACATGGACAATGGTGGGAGGATTATCTGAGGGATTAGGGGGTGCTGGGTAGAAGGGAAGCAAAGGGGGGAATATCAGGACAACAGTAATAGCAAAATCAATTAAATATAATTTTTAAAAAGTACAATCAAACAAAGTACAAACAAAAGAGAGAGATAGAACCTTGTGATTCCAAGGGTATAATGAAGATTCTGTGGTCAAAAATCCAATGTTACCCTGTTACTAAAATTAGAAAAATACTTTGTAAGAAAACTATAGGCCAATATTTCTCATAAATCTACATGCAGAAATCCTTACCAAAATTTTAGCAAATGGAGTCTAGCAGTTTGTAAAGGAAATTGTGTGTGTGTGTGTGTGTGTGTGTGTGTGTGTGTAATTATATAATTTTCTTTGGTATAGTGTAATTATATAATTTTCTTTGGTTTAGAATAGTTTTAGATTTACAGAAAAGTTATGAAAATAGTACAGATAGTTCCCATATACCTTTACACAGCATTCCCTATTATTATTATCTTACAGTAATGTGGTACATTTTTGCACCATATGTGAGGTATTTACCAATGAAAAATGAAAACATCAGTTCATCAAAGACTTACACTCAAATGTTCAAATCAACCTTATATAAATACTCCTAAACTGGAAACAACTCAATTGTCCATTATCAGTTGAATAGAAAAACAAATTACAATATAGCCATACAAAAGCATATTATTCAGAAAAAATTATTGTTACATTTAATAGCATGGATGTCTCTCAAAAGCATTATGTGAAATGGGAAAATCCAGACAGAAAAGTCTACATTATTTTCTCAACCAATTTATACGAAATCTAGAGGGGCTGGGATGGAGGAAGAAAATTGAATGAAAAGGGACAAAGGGAACTTTGGGATAAATGAATAGGAGGTCTGTTTGGAAAAAGTCTAGCCATTGTTAATATAATGAGAACAGTTTGTATGACATTGATTTAACCTGGCAGCCAAGGAGAGTGGACTGGAATGTGCATGTGTGAGTGATGACGACTTCACTGTACTAGTCAGTGGGGGTGGTAGATGTCTTTGAGTGAGCATGTGTACTGTGTGGCTGTCACATTCAAAATGACTGAGTGAGTAGAACAACAAATCTGCATCAAATTTTGGATTAAGCTTGAATATTCCCCTGAAGAAGCTGTTCAGATGATTCAGAAAGCCACAGCTATGGGCAACTGGTGAGTGGCAGCTTCATCCAGAAAGTGCACCTGCTCATGCATCAGGTCCTATGCAGAATTTTTTGGTGAAACATCAAATCACCCAGGTGACACAGCCCCTCTATAGACCAGATTTGGTGTCCTGTGACTCTGGCTTTTCCCCAAACTAAAATCACCTTTGAAAGGGAAAGATTTCAGACCACTGATGAGATTCAAGAAAATACCATGGGGCAGCTGATATCAATTGGGAGAACTGTGTGAGGTCCCAAGATGCCTACTTGAAGGGCACTGAGGCATCATTGTCCTATGTACAATGTTTCTTGTATCTTCTTCAATAAATGTCTATTTTTCATATTACATAGCTGGATATCTTCTGGACAGACCTTGTGTGTATTATACAGATGGATATGTATTCAGCAGATATATGGATATGTATTACACAGATATATTATAAAGGTGTTTGATACATCTGTATAATACACATGGGGTTACATCCTGTTCAGCCCATCACAAGTTGAAAATGCATTTAATACACCTAACCTATCGAAGTCATAATTTAGTCTAGCTGACCTTAAATGTGTGCAGAACCCTTACATTAGCACATAGTTGGGCAATTATCTTGAGTTTCATCTCAAGAGTAATTGCCTTCCTCTTCTCACAGAAGCAAGAGACACAGATGGGTGTTTTATAGATATGATGGGAAGAGAACAAATAAAGCACAATATCACTGAATGCTGGCAACACAGTACACTAGAGTATTGGTTGTTAGCCCTAATTGCATGGCTGACTGGGAGCTCCAGCTCCCTGCCACTGCCCAGCATCACTAGAAAGTATCATATAGTTTATTGCCAACCCAAGAAAAGATCATAATTCAAAATCCAAAGTATAGCAAATTGCATATCGCTGATTGCATATCACTTTTGCACCATTGTAAACTCAAAAAATCGTAAGTTGAACCATTGTCAGTCAGGCACTGTATGTATATTTATTGTGGTAGTAGCTACATGACTTTATGCATTTGTCAGAACCGTATGTGTATTGTCAGCAGTATGTGCTTATAGTGGGTGGGCTTTAATATGGGCAAATAATATCTCAAACCTGATTTAAAAGTAAGGTGCTAAGTGTTGTGATGCAGGTCATAGAGCTCTGCTGCATGGAGGAACAAAGGAGTTCATGTTCTCCACCTGGCTATTCAACTATTCTCTCATCCTTAAGGAGACCAAGCTGATTTTATCAGCCTTGTAAGACAAACACGGGTTGTTTGAAAGAATGGCAGAATAGGATCTCGGACAGAAGATTCCTGCAAATCACTAAAAATAAATAAAGCACTTATACTTGGATTTAGTGATATTTATATCAGAAGAATGGTTAGTGTCTTTATGTCTATATTAGAATAAAGGAGATTCAGAGTCCTATCCTTGAGATATCCACTTGTAGTAATTAAAGCTAATGTATAAAGCTATGTATACCTTCTCTTGTCATTAAGAAAACTTTTAACATACACAGTAATAATCAGCCCTGTTCCAATTGCAAGTGGCACAAATTCAGTTTAAACCCGACTATTAAATTCAAATGATTTACTTACTTATGCACACATAACAGAAAAATCCAAGGATAGATCTAGTCTCAGGTACACCTGGCTCAGGGTGGTTAAATGATGCTGTCAGGTATATGTTGATTGCTTTTTCTCTCTCAGGTTGGCTTTTTTCCATTGTAAATTTATTCTCTGGTAGGTTTCCTTCACAGAATAAAGTTACTATATAATGTATTCTCCAAATCAAGACAATGTTATTACTAAGTATACTTGGACTGCAGGTGTAAGTTAGGACCATCCTGGGTAATTGAGAGATATGGGGGCTGTAACAGGGTGAACACAAGAAACAACAGGCTTACATTTTTCAACTTCGCAGATTCACTGGAAATATTTCTTTCCTAATGTTCGAGCAAAACCATGTAGTTGAATCTTATTTTGGGTTACTTGAGCATTCTTGAATCAAACCTGTGACAGGGAAAATGCAATACATTAAGAGGCCAGCATTGATGTGGACTCCGGCTCGTCATTAAGGATGAAATTGAGACATTCACGCGGATTACTGAATCTGGTGGAGAAAAAGGGACAGCATGGCTTTTCTCTCAAAGGGAATAAAAACCTTGGCCCTCGCTCCAATGAGCTTTGTCTTACTGGGCACATTACAAGAAGGTCCTCATTACCTATGCACAGGCTCCCTTTAGGTGCTTACCTTTTACAGAAAACAAAGGAGAGGATGCTGGTAATCACATCACAGGAGAGGGATATTTGCAAATGAAAAGGCAAAAGTGGTGGAACCGGTTACTCTGGTCCTTGGAAGGTTTAGCATGGTTTTCAGGAAGTTGCTTTGCAGTAAATGTCCTCAATTCAGGGTGAGGGAGTTTTAGCAAAAAGCAAGACTCATAGCGGCCGAGGTACATTGCAGACCTGATACCCCACGGGAGAACCTATCCATGGGCGTGGGTCCTGTGCATCTCCCAGTGGGAGCTGGACCCACGCCACACAGAGCAGTGTCCCACAAAGCATAGGACATTTGGTTGTCTCTAGAGCTAATGTAAGCCCAGCACATTCCAGAAACAGATATGTGGGCAGATGTCTAAAGGAAAATGAAGATTCTGGTATCAGAAGGAAGAAGAACAGATCATTGGTTAACAAAGAAACAAAAATGTCCCCAGTATACAGTATATATTTTCAAATTATTTCATTTATCCCATATTAATTGAACAATCTTATCTATTTTAGAAACGATAGTTTCTTTTGTCTTTGTAACATATTGCATTACTATGTCACAATGCGAATAGAATTAAAATAGAATTTTAGATATTTTTCATCAGTCAATTAAAAACACATGGCTGAGATTGTGGGCTTCACTGAGGAATGCATTCCATAGTACTGTTTCTCAAATATTTAAAATTTTAGTTGTAAGTGGTAAACTTTTTTATAATGTCACACATTCTTCCCACATTTGCCACAGTTCCTTTATCTGTACTTCATGAAATTTCTATTAACTTAGTTTTGCTTTTTGGAAATGAATCCACCGAAATTATGGTTGTGTGTTTACTGGAGTGTTTGATTTTCCCTGTCAATCACGATCATAAGCATGGCTTGCAATATAGGCATGTAATGGTTTATCCAAGTTATTTCAGCCAGTTTACATTGTTTAAAATTGAGAACCACAGGAAACTTTTCCCTTTTCTTTGGACTCATATCACTTTCCACATTTTTCCTCTTTTCATTTAAAGAGGGTGTTGTCTGTTAGGAAACCTTCATCTGAATTTATGTTGGAGAGGCAAAGCAATATAAGAAAATGAAGAGTAAAACCATAACATTAATGCTTGTGGTTTTATTTCACTTTATTTCCTTCCATGGTGGGTGCCAGTGAAAGTTGGTTCTATACAAGATTCATTTGTTTTATTTACTTTGTGCTCTTTTTGGGTGATTTTAATCCACTTTTGGTGTTAAAATGACTGGTATACTGTGGTCTCTCAATTATCTTTCTATCTTTTGCCAAGGCTTTTCATCTGAATTCTCAATCCACTGGCAACTGGCCATCTCCACCTAGATATCCTAATGACAACGCAATCATAACAAGTTCCACATTTAACACAGTACCTTGGTGTATTACCCCCTGGTATGAAGGCTACAATGGAGAAGCAGAGAAAAATATCTGCAATTTTATTTGTCAGTTATGCCTCAATAAAGCTGGGGGAAAGTAAAATGGAAAATCCTGAGGTACAAGCTATACCTCCCTCCCCTCCAAAAAAGCAGAAATGCCAACAGAGTGTTAGGCAATCTCTTGGGGCTTAAGAAACAAAGACTGAAATTTGGGAGTGATTAGCAGCCAGGACTCATGCGGCTGAGATCCTGGTGAAAAGGAAGGCAATACTGGGCAGTGTTACACTTTGGGTATCTGTTCAAATCTTGTAAGTAGCTAAAAGCTACTTTAGATTACTCTAAACATGTTTAGATTATCTATTTTTGAATAACAAACTACCCCAAAGTTAAGTGGCTTAAAACACAGCAACATTAATTTGCTCCTGATTCTACTATTTAGGCAAGGCTTGAAGGAGACAGATTATTTCTTCTCTACTCGCGGTCAGTGGAGGCTTCTGGAAAACTGGGAGCTGGAATCATATGAGGGCTCATTTCCTTGTCACTTACAAGTCTGGTAGTTATACTGGCTAATATTGTCTAGGACCTCTGAGGGAGTTGTGACCCAAATACTTTCCTGTGGTCTTTCTATGTGACTGGCTTCTTCACACCACGGTGGCTGGATTCCAAGAAAGAATATCCCCAAAAAGACCAGGTGGGAGGAAGGCATGTTGCCTTTTAAGACTTAGTTATAGAAATGACATGGCATCACTTCCACCATAGAAGCAGGCCCATCCAGATTCAAAGAACATGTATTTTACCTCTCAAAGTTAGCATTAAATAGTAAGAAGTACATATGGGATGGGTACATTGGTGTGATCATCTTTTAAAAATACATCCTGTTTCACTGAAGGAAAGCACAGTTTACATCAGTCTCATATTGGGGAGAGGTTAGTTTTGGAATTGGAATGCAGGACTGAACAAAAGGAGCCCCCTGGTAAACCCACTAGCCTCTAAGTTGGGCTATGATCCAAAAGTGAATGTAAAACAGAGAGATGGAACCTTAAGGAGGGGAAGGGTCAAGCCAAGGAACATGTATAAAGGACCCAAGGTCAAAGACAACAGTGTGGGGGGGGACTGAATATGGAGGGGGGAGTAGGGCAGGGGAAAGTAATGGAGAAATGGAGACAACTGCAATTGAACAACAATGAAAAAAGAAAATAGCAACCTGATTTGTAGTTAAATTCAGTCTCTGGATTAGGGTAATTAATCTGCCTTTATTCTTTCTTTCTCTCTGAAAATATGGTTAACTCTCTTGTGGGGGGAATGGTAACTTCTGGAGCCTTATAAATTTTTATACAAAAAGTATGACATAACGTAAAAATTATCAGGCCGAAGTATTGAAGAGGATCTGAATAGAATTATACTATTATGTTTATTATATTATTAACTCCAAGACTATGATAAAACAATTTATCACTCAGGAAGCATTTCACTATACCAATAGAGGAAACATAATGGATTACTAATAAACTATTTGGTTAATCCAAAAAAAGAACAAAGAATATAGAGGATACATAGAAAACAAATAGTAACATGGTAGATTTAAATTCAACCATATCAATAATTACATTAACTGTTAGTGGTCTGAAGATTCAAAAGATCAATTTTCAGGCTGATTTAAAAAGCAAGACATAACTACGTGGTATTTTCAAACAACACATTTTAAATTTGAACACAGAAACTAGTTGAAGTCAAAGAATTGGAAAAAGGTATACCACACAATTATTAAGTATAAATAAGATGTAGTGGTGCTATTAACAAAGTAGATCTCAAGATGAGAACCGTTACTCAAGATAAAAAGGTCCAATTTATAATGATAAAAGGGTCACTTCATCAACAAGTATCCACCTAACCATAGACCTGCAAAACACATGAAACAAACCTAACACAAGTAACAGAAAATATCAGTAAGAATGTAGATTTAAACAACACTGGTGGACACAAGGACTCACACCCAAGTGCCTCTTCAAGGAAGGAGTTATTGCCTCAGTTGTTACCTCCTTCCGATTTTGCCTGTTGACTTGGGCAACCCACATCCAAGCATTGCTTATGGCAGAGTTCCATATCTAATGGCTGATCAAGGCCTTTCAGCCCACCGGGGGGACAATCCTGATGGGTCATGTACATTCCAGACGGTGCTATGGGGTTTTCTGAGGCTTTCTGGGGACTACAATACAACTTCTACCTTAGCCTAATCTTAATCCATCTACAGCCCTACTCACACCAATTTTCTGTGTAAGATAA
The DNA here is from genome assembly GCF_004126475.2 of Phyllostomus discolor. Taxonomy (NCBI): domain Eukaryota; kingdom Metazoa; phylum Chordata; class Mammalia; order Chiroptera; family Phyllostomidae; genus Phyllostomus; species Phyllostomus discolor. Next base: position 14,002,961 of record NC_050198.1, on the reverse strand, counting down.
TCTAACAAATTTTTTATTTGTTAGATATTTGTTAGATATCTTACACAGAAAACCTCTCAGTATCTGTTTTCGGAAAACCCAACCTGTGACAAACAGTAACAACAAACTTGTCCTAATTGATTGATAGTTTTTGTACATTACAGCCAACAGTCATAGAGCACACATTTTTAAAAAGTGCACACAGAACATGCCTTTGCATATATGCTTGGCCATGCAACAAGTTCCAATAAATTTCAAAAGACTAAAATCACACAAGTTACATTGCCCTGTAAAATCACAGGACAATGTAAATGCCCAATGTAAATCACAATGCAATTAAGCTAGAAAACAATATGAATAAGATAGCTAGGAAGCCACCAAGTATTTAGATGTTAAGTACCACACTTCAAAACCAACTTATGGGTTGGAACATAAATCATGAAAAAATAAGAAAAATATTGAACAGTCATTTCATAAAAGATGATATTCAAATAATGAAATAGCCAATAAATAGGAAAATGCACCCAACCTTATTCATCCGGCAACCACATGTTAAAAGTGAAATAATATACAACTAAAGACCTGTCAAATGGCTCCAGTGCAAGAGTGACAATATCAAAGGTGGCAAGTACGTGGAGTCAACAGAGCTCTCAGACACGGCTGGTGGGGATGTGAATGAATACAACTCCTTTGGCAAGAACTGCTAAAGCTGAGCATACATATACCCCGCAAGTCCACTTCTTTGGTATATCCCCAATGGAAATGTACACATGAATTTATGAAAAAGACATGAATGAAGATTTTCACAGCAGCACTATTGCCAGTAACAAAAAAACTGGAAAAACATAAATGCCCATTAACAATAGAATGTAAATTAACTGTGGCATAGTCATACAATAGAAGGCTACAAAGCAATGAGAATGAACAAATCTATACAAAACATGAATGAATCCCACAAGGAAGGGTTGTGATCTGCAGTTCATTTCCCTAAAGTTTTTAATGTGTTCCCGCCCTGTGTTAACTCTGGGATGTTTCATGCAAATGGCGGAGGTTGTATCAGTTAGGGACCAGTCAGAACACAAAAGTACACTAATTACTTTACCAGAAAATAAAAAATAAAGATCATTTTTATTTTATGTATTGATTTTTAGACAGAGGGGAGGGGAAGGAGAAAGAGGGAGAGAAACATCAATGTGTGGTTGCTTCTTGTGTGCCCCCTACTGGAGTCCTGGCCCACAACCCAGGCATGTGCCCTGACTGGGAATTGAACCAGTGACCCTTTGGTTTGCATGCCAGCACTCAATCTACTGAGCCACACCAGCCAGGGCAAGAACATTATTTTGAATCAGGGAACTGAAAGTGCCAAAAGGGGACCCTGAGATGTCAGAGAGGTAGTAACTGTAGAAAGCAGCTACTATCTTCATGGCTGGGGAACAAAAGAAACAAGGCGATAGCACTAAAATTCAAAGATTGGTTGAACAGACCAGTCTCTTCCTCCTCCCCCAGCCTTCTCTCTCCCTTCCACCTTGAGCCATGCGGTGTCCTGAGAGCACTCTTTATTGGGAAAGCTTAACATGAAGCAGCTAGAACTTCAGAAATGGGGTCTGCTGTCCTATCCAGAGCATCACAAAGTGGAGTACAGAGGGGTAGTTTTGAGTTTCAGAGGTGAAAGCTTAACAATTAACACAGTGGGGAAGAGGGAGAGGTGTCTGAACTAGAATTTCAGAAGCAGGACCCCTTTCACCTCTCCTAAAGGGATAAAGGGTCAGTTCTGGAACTGCTGTCTGGAGTATGATTTTAATCTTCAGAGAGGCTAAATGGCAAGTGAATGTTTCCCCCTAAATTCTGAGAGGACATGGAGGTCCCTGGACCTCACCAGGAGCAGAACTGAATAAAGGAGAATATGTTGATGAAAAACATAGAAGGGATTTCACAAACATTGGTTAAGCTGAGCAGAAAGGAGACCCTTGTGATTTAGGGATTACAGTGGTAACCATGGTGACGATAATGTTTATGAAGCAAACTGCATGACCCAGTATATTTTGTACTGCTATTGAAAATACATTCTCATTTATAAGTTCTATGTCATTTAAAATGTGTAGAAGGTACAAAGTAGTTCTTGAACATGAGTAATTAGGATTTAATTTAGCCTATCCTTGAGAAGGACAAGAAAGTTTATCATACACTGGTGTTTTCAGCTGCTTTTACCAGAAAATGCAATTCATACTCAACCCTTTGCAACTTTGGTCAATTTAACCAAGATTCCAATAAAAATCCCTCTCTAAGTTTTACAGAAAGATAAATCTTATCTAAAAGAGCACAGCCTGTTTTTGTTATAATATGATAGTGAGAGTACTAAAAAACTTCACATTATTAAAAAAATCCATAATAAAAGCAATTGTTTCAAGTGGAAAAATGGTTTACAGTCCCAAAGTTCCAGACCATCAATAATGAAATTCCCTTACCTGTAGCAATTTCAGTAACATAGGTATACGGATATTTGTGTGTACGTGTGTGTTCACTGTTATAAATATCACAATCCAACGTAGGCTCAGCTAAATTTTGCTTTTATAGTAATGGATTTTATTTGTAAAAATCTCATTAGCAGACATTTCTCATCCTTAAAGCGGCATGAACCTTTATCAATTCTATCTCCTATTGTTATGCTAAAACCCACAAAGTTCCTCAATTTAAATTATGAAAATTCTGTGATATTGCAGAAACACTTGAATGATGAATTTGGATGGCACCTTGTATTGGGAGATAACTCTCTGTCGGTCTGTTGTGTGTCTGCCTATCTTGCAAGGGAGACGCGGCTGCTCTTTGTTTCAGACAATCTTTTCACGGATGTTTGTAGGGCAAATGACCTTGGGAGACAGCGATACCGCCTCTCTCCAGAGCAAAGGACAAGTATGCCTGCTTCTCCTAAGAACAGACTCAGGTTCTCTAAACTCAGGAATCCTCTCCTGCATGGCAACCCACTGAGTGTGCAAGTATTGGCTGGCTTTGTCTGCACTGCCCTGTGGGCACTGGGGCTTGGGGAATTGGCACGAAAAAGCTGATCCTCTGGCTACTGCTTGTGTGGGTTTTCTGTTGCTGCTGTTAAAAAAATTACCACAATATTAGTGGCTTAAAACAACACATTTATTTTCTTACACGTCTGGAGGTCAGAGGACTGACAGAGAAGTCACTGGGCTAAAATCAAGGTGTCAGGTGCGCTGCGTTCCTTCTGGACACTCTAAGGAAGAATTAATTTCCTCGCCTTTTTCAGCTTCTAAAGGCTTACCTCTTTCCTTGGCTGAGGGCAGCAGGGTAGCATCTCTGTGGCCCGATTTCATCCTCAACCACCTCTTTCTGTGCCCTGAGCCAACATGTTTCTCCACTTGGAAGGATTCCTGTGAGCAGATCAGGCTCACCTGCGTAATGCAGCGCAGTGTAGCCATCCCACCTGAAGGTCTCTGAGTAGTTGCCTACTAGCACCTTTGAAACCGTGGCAGGCTAACTAGTAGCTTACAAGCAGAGCAAAATCTCAGACCCTTCCCAGTTCTTGAAAATATGACTCTTGGCTTAGAAATTGAATTCAATCACTGCAACAAACATATCTAATTATAAGTTAAATAAAGCTAAACATGAGGGTGATTTTAAATACTCATGCTGCTTTAATATTTTATTTAAAGATTTTTTATTTATTATTTATTTTTTAGAGAGGGAAGGGAGGGAGATAGAGAGGGAGAGACAGAGAGAGAGACATCAATGTGCGGTTGCTGGGGGCCATGGCCTGCAACCTAGGCATGTGCCCTGACTGGGAATCGAACCTGCGATGCCTGGTTCGCAGCCTGTGCTCAATCCACTGAGCTACGCCAGCCAGGGCTTGCTTTAATATATTCATGTTTAGAAAGCAGCTGTCCCAACTTTCCAGGCTATGTGAGCTAATTAAAATGACTAAATGAACTTGAAAACCATTCTCTAAGTCAGTGGTTCTCAAGATTTAACAGGTACAGGAATGTCCTGGGACTTGTGTGACAGTCACGTGCCCATCACAGTTCCACATACCTGAGATTTTGCTCTGGATTTGAATTTCATTAAATTTTTAACCAGCATTTGATTGCAAAAGTTTGAATTTTTAACCAGCTTCCCAGTGGTCCTTGCTGTGACATCCAGTTATTTTTTTTTTACACTGTCAGTTACTTTTGTTTGTTTAGAGGACATTTCTCTTTACTTGCACAGAAAAACTATGTGCTGTAAGTGAATTCTGGAATCATAATAGCTATCAGTACATCATTATTTACTCACTAAAGAAAAGACTTTCTGCAACAGTGTTGGGGCCCTGCAGCTAGTCAGCCATATTGTGACTTCTCTTCAATGAGCAGTTGAAGGTACTACGTTCTAAGAGCTCCCCATTTCAAGTCGTTTTAATGGGCGTTGTGTTTGGGAATGAAAGAGCTTCAATTTATTTTAATTGCAAGCAGTTATGGTATAGTTGAGAATTACAATATTGGAAAAGATCATGAGGGTTCATTCTGGGAAGATTTAAACAGTCATAGACAGCATTATTGGATACAAACTAATACACTATTTTTGAGTATTGCCTTTAAAGACACACACACACACACACACGTATGCTAACAGGTTTCATGAACCTGGAACTTATCAAACGAGCAAGAAATCAGAGCCAAAAGAGTTAAGACATCAAAATTGCAAGGCCTTCAGCACAAATGGAAATGACTAAGCTTTCAGTCACTTCACCTAGCTTTAATGTTTTCTAAGATTACACATGGGCATTTATCAAAACATTTGTTCTGATTGTTATTTTGTATCTGTTAAAGGGGACTCGGAGTCCATTAGGAGAAAAAAGTATTTTACATTACCTTCACAGCCTGTATAGCATGGAAAAAAGGGTGGCTATGCTGTCAAAGTGTATGTAAGTAGTATTAAGATTACTTTGTGGGAATATTTCAGGGAGATCCAATTCTATTAAAATAGAAATTTTGTTCCCCAGGCTTTCTGTTTGTCTGAATAAGTGAATATCCTAGTGTGTTAATTTACCCATACTAAAAGTTTTCATTTTTAAAATCATACATTTTATAGCAAACTGAAATCCACTTATTCTCAAGCTAGAAGGCTTTTTTGTGGGGGGCGGGGTGAGGTGTTCCTTTTCTGTCAGTTCACTAAATAATCAACACAAACTTTCAAAGCCATCTCTTTTAGTCTAAGATTAAAATAGAAATCCATTTTCCTTATTATACAGTGCCATTGTCCTTGCCATGTGCTGTTATGTGTGTCACAAGTCGGCGTATTTATTTGACATCTGACAACAAATCATAAGCAGTAAAAATACTTTCATTAATTTAATAAATGATGGGGTCCAAGGCCAATACAAATGCTTGTGAGGTTATGCACCCTAGGACTTCAGGGTGCCACTCACATCATATTTATGAGCATGGTGCCCTTGAAGTTTTCCAGCGCACAACCTGCACAACTATATTGGGTGGCCCTGCCTGATGGAAAATGGAAAATGGAAAACCAGGCAGTAGGATTGGTGCCAGGCATGAATATAAGGATAATGACATTAAAATCAGTTTTCTTTGAGAATTTACAGTTTAGTAAGGAAGACAAAAAATTAAAGGAATCTGTGATAAGCCCCATGACAAGGAAAGCACAGGGCCTTCCTAGCTATATAGCCATCTAATTAAAAATAGAAGAACAAATAAAAGCGAGCAGTTAAGGCTAGAACTCTCCCTTGGACCATTGCAAAGTATGGGATGCTAATTCGTATATTTTTTTCTGTATCTGCTCAGTGTTAACATAAAATTTAACAACAAATATTGTACTCGTGTAAATGAGCTTGGTGCTCTTAATAGCATCTCTCTCCTCCCACTCTCTCGCTCATGGTAAGGTCACAGCTATTAACTAAAACACTATTTTCCTATGTTTTCCCTCAGGCTCCATCCTGGCTCTGCCTCCTGACCCCACTAAGCCCGCCTTGTGTGTCTCTGTTGTATACATACTCCACTTTCAATCTTAGTACTTGATGGTTCTGAGAGTCTAGATGCTTCCCGCGCCAAACCCAGTGTTCTTGGCACTCTTTTTCCTGTACCCTACAGCTATGGCCCAGCTCCACCCACTTCTACACCCTGATGTAAATAAAACATATATTTATTTATTTTTAAAGTGAGGGGGAGGAAGTAAGAGAGGAAGAGAAACATCACTGTGTGGTTGCCTCTTGCACGCCTCCTACTGGGGACCTGGCTCACAACCCAGGCATGTGCCCTGACTGGGAATCCAACTGGTGACCCTTTGGTTTGCAGGCTGGTGCTGAATCTGCTGAGCAATACCAACCAGGGCTACTCCCTGATTTTCAAACCTCAGCCCTGGAATCCACTATTGACTTCCATTAGGAGTTTGAATTGTTTTTCTTAAAGCCAAGTCTGGGTGCACAATTTTGTTCTGGGAAGTGGAATCTTTGTAATGGCAGGGATTTTGATATATTTAGTCCAGATGCACCGCCAGTGCCTAGAATCATGCTTATCATTCAGTGCCCATTGATACATTTGTTAAGTTATTAAACCATATTGGGGACAATGTACAATAATTCCAAGGGTCTTCCACTGGGACCCCCTCCCAGCTGTTGCTGATTTGTATTTAGGTGGGGTGGGCAGTACAGCTTGCTCAGTTTCCAGTTGTGCTCCCAACACAGAACTTCTCAGGTTCACACTTCAGCATCTTTGACAAGTGGAGTCTAGGGAGCTCCCAGAGCTTCACAGTGCCTCCCCATGGTAGGGAATCTAACTGCAGCTGACCAACCCCAGCAGTCTCAGAATCTAGACCTTTCAATCTCACCATGGCAGAAGGACTGCTCATGGCAATAACAACCAATGACTTTAGGTCTCAATCCTCTTTTTCTTCCAGATATACTTACAGAAGAGCGCATTATGCTTTAGGTTCCCAGTGGAGGCAGTGTACCTTGTCTTCAGGCTTTCACGATCGGCAGACAAGATAGCACAACTCTGGTAAGGATTCTGGAAAAAGAAATGTATTAGTTTGGGAACAATTTCTTCTCTCCTTGTTATTTTCACTCCACCCATGAAATGGAGCTTATAGAAGAGGCCTATGAGCCCATGAAACTGATGCACTTTCTGTTCTGAACTTGAAGCCTGAGCTTCTCTCAAGCATGACAATGAATTATAATAGGGACTCATTGAGTCTGTCACCTCAAATGGAGTCCAAGGGCTTTGCACATGTAATAGTTCTAATGTTATATACACACTCACTAAAGAAAGAGCTTGGTCCAGGCAATAGAAAACACATCTGAGGGTCTCTTTTCATATCCACTGCAATCCCAGATTCATCCCTAATCAACCTTAATCCTTACCTTCAATGCTGATGGCAAGAGCTGAGCCTCTTTGATCTAGGCAATACCAGAGTCTCTGTCCAGTCTGCCTCTTTTCTTCACTTAGTGGCCCCAAGAAATAGTAGCCACCCTGTTTGGAATGAGAATGTACATCACAGCTGTCTTAAAAGCTTGCTAGTATTGCCACAAACGGCTGTGGAATCTGGTGACTCAAGACAATAGAGTTTGAGCAAATCTGGCAGACTGGGAAATGCTCCCCATGACGTGTGTGTCACTTTCTTTGTGGTGTCTTGTGTTTGTCATAGGTCACATGCCAGAAAGTAATGGCCACCAAACAGACATACTTTCAGAAACCTATACTTCTCAATGAGAGCCTGTATTGGGATAGCCTTCCCTACCAAACTAGGCCTACAACCGACCCAGTGAATCAGTGTACCAGGACTATTTTAAGAGAAGCCTAGGAATGGCATAATTCCTAAAGGTTTACTATACCTCTGAATTTCCTGGCCAGGGAAGCATGCCTAAAATATGCTCCTAGATTATGCTAGAAGATGAATTATCACTACATATGGCCATTTAAGCTGGCTGTTATGGCCTCAATGTTGTGTCCTCCCAAATTCACATGCTAAGCCCTAACCCCCATTATGACTGCATTTGGACACGGGCTTCTAAAGACATAATTAAAATGAAATGAGGTCATAATGGTGAGGTACTGATCTCGTAGGATTGGTATTTTTGTAAGAAGAGTCACCAGAAACCTCATGTATTCTCTCTCTCTCTGCATATAGATACCAAGGAAAGGTCACATATGTGGAAAGAGTGAAAAGGTGGCTGTCTTCAAGCCAGAAAGACAGCTTTCACCAGAAACCCATCATGTTGGCACCTTGATCTTGGACTTCTAGTCTCCAGAACCATGAGTAACTACACTTCTGTTGTTTAAGCCACCCAGTATTTTGTTATAGCAGCCTAAGCAGACTGATACACTGATGCAGATTGCAAATAATTGAAGCTGGGACAGTTTCCATCCATGGCAATATGTACCTTTATTTATTATCTTCTGTTCATAACTTAGTAATGGACGAAGCTCTAGAAATGTATCTTTTCACCAAAAAATGTATATTTAAATTAAGCTCTGATCTTTGCAATTATTTTCTTTTATGTGAAATCCAGACTAAGAAGTTCATAATCAAAAAGAAAATCACTACCGATTTGGAATTCTAAGTCAACTGCAAACTGATGTTTTTGAGAGGTGATTAAATTTTAAATGAGGGACAAGTGTATAAAATGGGGGTTTTACAATATGTTAATCAAAAAATTGGGGCTATCATGTATTTCAAATTTAGGATTATGCTAATTAATACTTTTCTAATGTAGAAATTGAGGGCAATATTAGAGATAAGTAGGTCTCTTTAGTAATCTGAGTTGTGATTCAGATTATTCTGAAAAATTATAAGCTATGTGAAGAAAGTCTTTAGGTAAAATATATTTGATTGTAACTATCAAATGAGATTGTAACTATTCCAATGTCTTTTAAAAATATTAGATTTTAGTGGCTTTATCCAGTAGATGCCCAATTAATGTCTATTGAATTAATGAGTAAGTCAGTCAGGATTAAAGGCACAATGTAAATTTTAAACCTGTTGAGAAATTCCTGAAGCAATTTTTCTTTTGACAGTTTGGGATGCTGACTGGTAAGTAGTTTGTTTCTTTGTTAAAATAAGGTAATTTTTGATATTAAAGGAAAGCAATATTGGAAGTCTACAAATAGGTGAGCTACTTTCAGTTTTTTGAAAAGAATTTTAAAAATAGCACATTTGGTTATCATCTTAACAGAAGTTTGGAGTACATTTTAATTAATTGTGGTACCTGCATAAGGCTATGTAATGAAGACGAATGTATGGATAGGAGGATGGATGGATGAGTAATTGTTCTCACTTAAGGTACATTTATATTGGTCATTTGTGCAAATAGTGCCTCCTTTTGCTGAAGCACTGTTAACCAAAGGTCAAGCACGTTTTTCTATAACTTTAAGTGTTCTTGACTGAATTGCAATTCCAGTTCTGTTAGCAATATTTCTTTTTTAAAAATTATTTTATTGTTGTTCAATTACAGTTCTCAGCAATGTTTCTTTGACTGTAGAAATGAACTTCTCTGTGTCTCAGTTGTCTTATAAACAACATGAAATAGTTCTATTAGACGGTAACTTCCAACTCAAAAATTTACGAATACCTTCCACAATGTTATCACCCACAAAATTCAATCAAGTAAATGTTTTGGTTGTATTGCAAGTTTAACTAAAAACAAACAAATTAACAAAAAATAAACTGAGAAACTCTTGTTTTAGTATTGGTTTATTTCCTATATTTAAAATAAGTGAAAACTTGTTTTATTTTTTCCATGTTTATCTATACATCTCTATACATTTGTTAGCCTCAGTTAGCTTGAGTTATGATATCCCTAGTAAAAAATATATATATGCATATATCCATCCCATTGCTTTCATTTTTCATAGTGAAACTCTTTATTCAAATATGTATATTATAAATCATTTCTTTGCTAACTACAGAATTAGAAATAGTTACAATTGGTCAAAGATTTGTCTATATCAAAACTGGATGATAATTAAAGAATAATGATAATAACAATATATAGTATACTTATGCTAGAGTTTCACTATGTTTTTATGAAATAGCTACATATTTAGTTTCATTTTCATTTGGCTTTGAGCTGGAAGAGAAAATAATTCAACTTAATTTCCATATTGGCATAGTAAATGTTTAAAACCACTGGAGAAACAGCAATGAAAGTTGGCATTACATTTTACATAAATTTGGAATATGAAATTAACTTCAAGGTGTGGCTTTAGGTGAACTGAAAAGAAAGTTGCTGACATAAAAATGTGTTTCAAAACTTAAATAGTGCTAAGTGAAATAAGCCAGGCAGTGAAAGACAAATACCATATGATCTCACCTTTAACAGGAACCTAATCAGCAAAACAAACAAACAAGCAAAATATAGCCAAAGACACTGAAATAGAGGATAGGCTGACAGTAACCAGAGGGGAGAGAAAAGGGAATTTCAGGGGAGAATGGGAAGGGTTTACAGGAACAAATTTAAAGGACACATAGACAAAAACTAGGGGGAGGGTGGTAATGGGAGGGAAGTGGGGAGGGTTGGGTGGGTGGGCTGGAATAGGAGTAAAAGAGAGAAAACTGTACTTGAACAATGATTAAAATTAAAAAAAATACTTAAATAGTATAACTCATAGATAGGATAACAGCCCTGCCAGAGCTACCCATTTCCTGGTCCCCAGAATCTGTGAATATGTTCTGTTACATAACAAAGAAGAATTAAAGTTGCAAATGCAGTTAAATTTTCTAATCAGATTACCTTAAAATAAAGCCAGTCTGGATTATTCAGGTGAGCCCAGTGTAATCAGAAGTGTCCTTAAAATTAGAATAGGTTTGCAAAACAGCAGGTCAGAGATATGGCTGTGGAAGAGGTCATAGTGATGCACTGAGAGAAGGAGAGAGAGAGAGAGAGAGACAGAGAGAGAGAGAGAGAGAGAGAGACATTGATAGGCACCTCTCATATGCACCTCAACCAGGGATCAAACCTGCAACCTAGGCATGCACTATGACCTAATTCTCCCTCCTGTCCCTTATGTCATTGTTGTCATTCATTTTGTGTATGCGTGTGTATACATACACACACACTCAGTGAGTGGATTGCCACATTCTCACATTAGGAAAGCCCTGGACTTTGTCTCTTCCTGTTGCCCTATGAGGTTAACAAAACTGAATCTCAGTTTCTCATATATGTATCCTAGATGGAAATGTCTTCAAGGCAAAATTAGCTTTGAGAGCTCAGTTAAACTTCCTAGGCTTTGACTTTCTCCTATATTTTCTTCACTATCATGCTGTCTCTTTGATGGTTTTATGAAGCTATTTAAAAACTTTTTTTAGTCATATGCTATGGGAGAATTGATGTGTGTTAGTTTTCTATTTCAAGAAGTGATGATCTCAACAGCATTTGTTTTTAAATTCTGTTTTCAAGGAGCATTTCTTTGTAACACAAACACGATTTCATGGGCAGCCCTCACCACAGACTTGTGGGACCCAGTCAAGGGTCAGGTTCCATTTTCTCTTCATGGTTTTACAAGGAAGAAGAGCATGTTTCATTAATCATACTTTCAAATAAAGGCATAAAAATACTGGCCTGAAAGGGAATGTAAGAGAGAGGGAGAGATATTTTTCTTAGGACACCAGGGCCTTAACTTTTCAAACCATTGAGATCCTGATGTTTATTTGCATGTGGGTGGTATAGCTTTAACTGATTTTTCTGGAATCAACTTGATTGCATAGATAGAGAATTTGAGTAGAGGACCTGTTCCCTCATGCATGGCATAGGTCATACTCTTGTGATTTTTCCCAGAAATTTAGAGAAAGGAAATTAACATGGACCTTTCTCAGTGAAAAAGATTCTTTAATTTGTGCTCAGGAGTTTTCAGGTTAAGACTAAATACATAGGCTGGTCACTTTATTTGATAGGAATTAATCCTGTTTATATGGTTTTACAAAAAAGGTGTGTTTTATTATCTTAACCCTCATCCTTAAAACCTATAAATTTCAAGAATGTTAGAAAACATCACATGAAATTATTGACATTGAACTTAGAAGATGTTCAGTGACCTATATAATAAACATGTCAGAAATAAACAGTATTTTGATTTCGTCTAAATATGCAGGCGTATAATTTTTAAATGCCATTTAAAAATCTAAGCCATTTGATAGCAATTGAGTTCTAATTGCTTGAAAGTATGTCCCAACACAGTTATTAAAGAAATAGGCGATTGCCTGAGGTAGACAGATATAACTCAAATCTATAGAAATCAGTTACCATTGATCCGGTTGACACTCAGTACATTTTAATTTTAATTTGCCTTGTTTATTAGCCAAAGGCAGTTTGCATAAATTTATAATCATGGCTCATGATATGCGCCAATTGCTTTTTAAAACAAACAAATGGCATTGATTAATATTGTCTAAGAATCATTGCTGCTTTATATTCGTATGTGTGAATGTACTGGTATGTTCAAGGCAAAAATATCTTGACAGTTAATCTCGATAAAGAAGCTGCTCAAAAACTGAACTTTTTATTTAGTACAGTGTATGATTTTCAAAGAGACGTTCCTATCAATTGACATAATTGAATTTTTTGGTGGTCAATTTAGATTTCTTGATTCATCCAAGGAGGTACGTTTCTGATTGTAATTCATTTTTCATATGCCCATCACAAGTGCATCTTGAAAAGCAGTTAAAGTGACTTTTTTATTGATAACAACTGAGGAGGTGATGAAGCATACTTTCTGAAGGTTGTATACATATAATTTTCTAACTTTTCCTTTGAATCCAGTATAAAACACCAAATATTGATCCATCACTGAACCTTAAGGTAACTCCTGATGATGACCTCTAAACCCACTGGCTTAGGGTATTAAGAAACTTCTTAAGCAAATGCAAGTCTCTGCCTCCACCTGGGATAAGAGTTGTTAGCACAGGGCTGGGTGGCGTATGGAATAATAAATCCAACATGGCTTTGGAGTTGGGAAGAGTAGATTCACATTCTAGTTCTGTTCTCAACAGCTAGAGAAAGTAGTCTTGCTCTCCGAATCTGTAGTATGCAATCCCAATTTTTTTTTTTTTTTGCCTCACAGGGATGTTGTGAAGATTGAGATAAAGTGTAATGGCAGAAACTCACATCTGATTAGAAAAACAGGCATGTGAACTAGTAACTATTAATAATGACATAAGTAAACAAAAGAGGTAAAACAAATGTGCTGTAGGAGGCAAGTTATGGGAATGATCAATTTTATACAGAGCTAATTATTACTATCATTTTTAAATTTTATTGTGGTCAGAACACAGTATGAGATCTATGTTCTTAACAATTTTTAAGTGTTCAACAGAGTATTCTTGACTCTAATCACTACATTGCCCAGATCTCTAGAGCTTCATCTTGCTTAGCTCAAACTGTACACTGGTTGATTACTAACTCCCCAATTTTCCCTCCCCACCAGCCCCTGGAAACCACCATTCCACTATTGGAGTCTATGAATTTGACTATTATTGATGCCTCATATAAATGGAATCACACAGTATTCATTCTTCTATAATTGACTTATTTCACTTAGCATTATGTCCTCAAGGTTCATTCAGGGTCGGAATGTCTTCCTTTTTAAGGCTGAATGATATCCATTGTATGTACATAGCACACATAAAAATATCTATGTATCTTTTCCCACAATTGGACTATTGTGGCTACTACTGTAATGACCATGGGGATGCTGATATTTCATTCTGATAGATACACTGAAGGGGGATTGCTGGGTCATATGTAATTAATTTTTAAGAAGTTAGAAAGTGAATGAGGTGCAACATGATGTTTTACTGGTAGAAGGTGGTTATTTCTGATGATCACAAATTCAATATAACTGTGCCCTGATTTGAATTCGATCTAAGATAGTTGGTTTGAGTGTAAGAGTCAGGAATGTTCAGGTTTGATGTTCTTTTGATGGAATTTTTACTTGTTCCAACACCTTTCCTCTATACGTTGAAGATAATGAACAAATGTTACCCACACAAAACTAACTTTTCTGCCTGCCTAAAGTCTTAAGGCCATTCTAAGCCTTAGTTTGCCAAGGGTTTTGGATCAGTTTTATTTTCTTTGTAAAGATATTAACTAGAAATTAGATGTAGGAAAATTAAATACATTTTATGAACTTCCATTTTGCCAGTCACAAACGTGATAATGATCTTTTGCTAAGAATCAACATTATAAGAGCTTCCTGTTGCTTCTTTTCACCAACATTTTTAAATGTCTACTGTTCCAGAGAGGCACAGAATATTTAAACTTTGTCAATAGCTAAACTAGTGTTAAAAATACATGTGTGTAGTCAAGGTTGAGCACAAATGTTTGAAATAAAAGGGGATAAAGTGACATAAAAAGAAGAAATTTGAGGAGATGGCATTTAAGGAAGGTTTTAGGGTAAAAAGTAATAATATAAAGTAGTTACAATTAACAGATCAGGTTGACATGCAAAACATTTTTCTTTTCATCCTGCTTTGTTATTAGCCAAACTCAGTCTCTATGCAATCACAATGGTAACTTGTGAGGTGCAATGATGACTTTGGAAAAAAATGACATTCATATTGTTTAAAAAGCATTTCCTTTCATAATGTATACATTAGAATCATTAAGTTAAAACAGTATTTCGACTGTTATTTTTAGAAATATATTACTTCAAAATGCTGAAATTAATTTTACCATAGTGCTTAATATAGTTAAAGCTATGATATAACTTAAAGAGCACATCTTATAAATAGTAACTACTTAAATTTGCCAATTGATTGTTTTAAGGTAAGTCTCAACCATTCTCAGTGTCTTTGCCAGTATTTCGGTAAATGGGTTTAACTGTGTTGTGGTAAGGAATAAAGGAGGCAAGGTGGGAAAAAGCAAGGTGCGATAGGCGAAGCGAAGGTAAGGCCCACATGACTATATTGAGGACCTAAAAGATAAATAGTGTAGGTTTCATAGAGACAAGCAACTAGACCTCCACCGTCTCTCACCTGGACTGCTTCACTTTGCTTTTGTCAAGAAGCATTTATTCAGCCCTGGCTGGCGTAGCTCAGTGGATTGAGCGCGGGCTGGGAACCAAAGTGTCCCAGGTTCGATTCCCAGCCAGGGTACATTCCTGGGTTGCAGGCCATAACTCCCAGCAACCGAACATTGATCTTTCTCTCTCTCTCTCTCTCTCTCTCTCTCTCTTTCTATCTCCCTCCCTTCCCTCCCTAAAAATAAATAAAATCTTTAAAAAAAAAAAAAAAAGAAGCATTTATTCTTTACACAATGTAAGGTAGATCTAATCTCTTCTGCTTAAATTTCCATTGTGCTTAGACTTAATCCACACTCCCAGTTCTAGTTTTCAAACTCCAAAATATCTATTCCTACTTATCTTTCACCTTAGCCACTCTCTTCCCTCTTGTTTACTGTGCTTTAGCAAACCTGGCCTTTTGTTTTCTTTGGCTCCCACAAGATACCAAGTGTATTACAGCCTTGAGGCATTTGCATTAATGTGTACCTCTGTTGGGAATGCACTTCCCTGGTTGTACATGCTGATTTTTGCTTGTCATTTAGACTTGTCATGTTATTAAGGTGGCTTTCCGTGACCATCTCTTCTTAAATACACACCCAGTAATTATGAAATCTCATTTAATTATATCAACAGCAAATATGGCTAACTATATTTTCTTGGTTCTTTGTATATTGATAGTTTATTTGACTCTTCTTTGTCCATTAAAATGTAAGCTCTATGGGAGGAGGAATTTTTTCTGTCTTGTTCACCAACATGACCCCAGAGCATGGAATGATATTTGGCACATAGAAAATAAGTCAATAAATATGTAATAAATGGAGGAATTAATATTGAATGGATGAGAATATTGCTTTAAAGATTCATCTCCTACATCAGCCAAACTTAAAGAGTAAGTCTATTCAACCCAAAAGTTACTGCAATAATTCTAGTATAAGATGATGAGAATTTGGTACATTGGTTCTTAGTCCTTTAAGAAACTGATAACGAATAGTTTTTGTTCATAAATTCACATAGCTATATAAAAATTGTGCTCAGTTTCTGTAGATTCACTCACAAATTCTCTATTAGTTCCCCATAGCTCCATACATTCTTGAATAAACAACTGTAGTCCACACTCTGTACTCCATGAAGAGGACATGGGAAGTAAAAGAAATATCTGAGGGACATTTTAACAAAAAGGTAGTATTTAAATTACCAACTTGGTGGAGAATGAGAAGAACGATGTCATTAAAATATTTTTTGAGATAAAATATATTTTTTAAGATTTTATTTATTTATTTTTAGACGGGGAAGGGAGGGAGAAAGAGAGAGAGAAGAGACATCAATGTGCGGTTGCTGGGGGCCGTGGCCTGCAACCCAGGCATGTGCCCTGACTGGGAATCGAACCTGCGATGTTTTAGTTCCGCAGCCCGTGCTCAACCCACTGAGCTATGCCAGCCAAGGCTTGAGATAAAATATTTTTATTGAATTTATTGGGGTGACATTGGTTCACAAAATCATCCATGTTTCAAATGTACAACTCAACAAAAAATCATCTGCACACTGCATTGTGTGCCGATTGCCCATCTTTCCATCTCGATTTTTTCCCTATTTGCCCACGTCCACCTACACCCTACCCACCTTTCCCTCTGGCTAGCACCACACTGTTGTCTAGCCTCATGCATCTGTAGGTCTGAAGGAAATGTCTCAGAAGGCGAAAATATTTGTGATGTTTAAGAGGCAAGATGCACCAAGGATTTTTTGGATAACTGGGGGGAAGGAGAAAAATGAAGATCTGTGATGAGGGGCCCATTCATAGCTGCGCAAGGTAAGCATATTTGAAAAATCAAATCCAGTAAGAGTCAGGCATAGAGAAGAAAAGACAACTGACCCAGGGACCAAAAATATTGACTGGAGCCTGATTCTAGTCACCTTTATACTGTTAGCCTCCTTTCTCCTTTTAGTTGGCCTTAGAGGATCTCAAATATTGAATAAGAATCAGAAGTCTGGAAGCTCCCATGATACTGAGTGCACAAAGAGGGGAGCTTCAAACTGGGAAAAAACTAGAAAGTAGGTTTATTGTGTGTTCCTGTAATAGCTCTTTATAATGTTATTGATATATAACAAACAAGGCAAAGGTCTTCTAGAAGTGGTGGACTAGGTAATGAAAATTCATCTGCCCACTGAAAATAACAAACACAGGGCAAAAATATGGAAAATATATATTTGAAGGCCAGAGATAGCTGCTTGATGTGAAGAACAAAGGCTCAAAGACATCAATCTTTGGCATCTTTTATTCCCTTGCAACCACCAATTAGAAAAAAATTTTAATTAGAAAATAAAATTTTAAAAATATGTTATGAAAGATGATATCCAAGAGGCCAATAAACATACAGCCTGGAACTCCAACTCATTTACTCACAAGTGAAATGCAAATTAAAATATAATGAGGGAGTGAGGCACACCTGCTAATAGCAGGATTACTGACAATTTAAAATGTTAGCAAAATGATGGGGGAAAAGGGAATTCTCATATACTCTGGTCCTTGTCACTTGGAAAATATTTTGGCATTATTACCCAGCAATTCCTCTCTTGAAATATACCTAACAAACATGTATGCATGGGCCTACCAGTGCACATGAACGTGAATGTCCATACACATTCATTATGTCAATTACTGGGAACAAAAGAAACATCAATAACAGAATGGATAAAACCCCAAAGTTTTGCATGTTTATTCAATGGAATACTACAAAGTAATGAAAAGGAGAATTAGAGACACAGGTGAAACGCAAATATAATGTTGAATGACAGGAAGCAGATACCAAAATTACATGAATATAAAATTTTGAAACACAGGAAGATCTAGGAATGCATTTTTATTTGATAATATGTAAAAAAATAGGGAGAGTGGTTACAAGTGAGCAAGATAGTGATATGTAGGCATAGGGGAAGATCTGGGTAGGGGTAATGTTCTTTTTTTTTTAAAGATTGTATTTATTTATTTTTAGAGAGGGAAGGGAGGGAGAAAGAGAGAGAGAGCGAAACATCAATGTGCGGTTGCTAGGGGCCGTGGCCTGCAACCCAGGCATGTGCCCTGACTGGGAATTGAACCTGTGATGCTTTGGTTCACAGCCCATGCTCAATCCACTGAGCTATGCCAGCCAGGGCCTGTTCTTTTTTCTTTTAAGATTTTTATTTGTTTTTAGAGAGAGAGCAAGGGAAGAAGAAAGAGAAGAGAAACATCCATGTTTGGTTGCCTCTTGCATGCTCCTAACTGGGGACCTGGCCTGCAACCCAGGCATGTGCCCTGACTGGGAATTGAACCAACGACCCTTTGATTTGCAGGCCAGCGCTTACTCCACTGAGCTACACCAATGAGGGCTGTATTTGCCATTCACTTAATAGTGTTAAATAGGCTGAGTACTTGTAATGTTCTAAATTTGGACTTGAGTGGTTTCATGGGTACTTGCTTGGTGATATATAATTGAGCTATATGTATTTGTGCGGTTTTTGCATGTGTGTTACATTTATGATAATAAAGTTTTTAAAAAAGAAAAGCTGGATGAAAATGTGTTATCACCGGTAAGAAAAAGGAAGAAAGTTATCTTGAGAAACCAGCATCCTTTCAGCTCTTATATTTAGCTTAATCTATTTCCAGAATTAGCAAATAGATCTTGAGAACAAGCAGAAGCCATGGAGGTTATGAATATCTCCACTTCACAGGTAAAATGAGGTCTAACAGGTTTGGGTATAAGCTCAGTGTCACACAACTAGCTGGAATTGAGAATCAGGTCTCCTGCCTACGAATATGGATTTTTGGTTTTTCTTGCTAAATCCCCCTTTGAACTGTGAATTTAAACTTGGGTATTATATTTATACCTCAAATCCCATTCCATGCTATAAATAGATTGATATCTTTTAAAGATATATATTGGGGGTGATTTTTCTCTGGAACTTTTCTCTATTGGAAGTTCATGAACATCATGGAATATCTTTATCTCGTCAATCTCCTCAGGATTAATGGATCTGCAAACTGTCAGGTGATGCACATGATTTCAATATGGGCTTTTAGTGAGTGGATGAATTAATATTTCTCTTTACATGAAAAATAAGGTTTTATACCTAATGTTCATGAATGTTTATTATTTCTTATATTTATTAGCATTGATTTATTATTAGAAAATATAATGGGAAGGTGTGTACATGGCCCACCTGATACATGATATTTATTTTATAATTAAAAAATGATTTCCTATGGTACACATCGGAAGGCTCATGAGTTACAGATGGTTTTATCCTTGTTCACATGCAAAAGGAACCAAGAGGAAAGAATGAAGCTATTAATACATCCAATTCATTCAATAAATATTTATCCAGTGTCCAGTAATGCAAATTTAAAACTGTTGAACTATCAGTGTTTACAAGTTAAGGATGTCATATTTGCATTCCAGAAATAAAGGTTCCATTTATTGCCAGTTTGTGATTTAATCCTGGTTCTCTGCATGAGTCTTTGTTTCTTATTATTGCAACGTGATCTGTATTAGTGTGTATTCATCTGTTAAATAATAATCAATTACAGACAAAAGCCAAAGGCCTAGAGGGGTGGATAAGAAATCACAGCCAGTGGTGCTATTGATACTCTTGGTTTGAAGGGCTGTTCTCAAGTGCCAAGTTTTGATTGTTCTGAATACTTGGATGTATTACTGCCTTTCACCATGCCAGAAAATGTGGAATTCTTCATTTCTTTGTTTTCCTTGGCTTTCACAACAACCCTGGAGAGTCGTTGTCAATCTGACTGGCATCTTTCATATATTATGGCACCTAGAATTACGCATAACGCTTTCAGAGTAATCTGTTTATTCAGTTTACAATTTCACCTCATTCTAAATGGAGATCTCATAATTACATTGTTCAGTAGTTTGTCACAATGCTCAGAGGAATACTTGAGCAAATTAAAGGGAAGACAAAAACATATTTCATTATTTAATGACACTTTTCTACTAATTCTTCCTTGATATGAAATACGGGGATTTTTTTTCTTGAGATATGTGATCAAAATCAGACCAACAGATATTGAATGCTTACTCTTGCAAGGAACTGGGGGAAATATGGAAAAATACAAGATACAGGGTTTGCATTAAATGGATTTATAGTTCAGTTAGACAAGGAGAAAAATTAAATACTATAATAATATGACAATATTTAAATAATCCTTTATGTTTATTATAACATAGAGTTGTAAAAGCGTCACATTTCAGTACTGATAATAAATGTCTATACCTAAATTTCATATGCACTCCAAAATTACAAATAAATATAAGTATAAATAAAGAAGAAGGGAGCCAAGCTTCATGTTTTCTTAGTATATTTATTGAACTATCCATTACTAAAATTTTGCTTGGTTGATCGCTTCTGTGAGGTATAGAAACAGCCATTTTACAATATTTTGTTTCCCTTTAGGGTCTTTCTTTCCTTCCTCCCTCCCTCCCTCCCTCCTTCCTTTCTTTCCTTCCTCCCTCCTCTCTCCTTGTCTTTCTCTCTTTCTCTCTTTCCCAGAAAAATCTTTGTTTTAGAACAAAAACTCAGGGCCTTTCTAACTTACTCACAGATTGAAGACTGTTTCATTTTTTGAAAAAGGAAAAAGGTATGTCATGTGTTTTCATGTTTATAGATATGTTTGAAATATTTCCAAAGGTAGACTACTGGATTTGAAAGAACTGCTTAAAGTAGCCCCCCCTTATCCACAGGGGATATCTTCCAAGAACCCCAATGGATGCCTGAAACCACAGGTCGTACTAAAGCTTAAATACACACACATATATTTTTTCCTATATACATACTGATGATAAAGTTTAATTTATCAACTAGGCACAGTAAGAGACTGACAACAATAACTAATAAAAAAAGAGAACAACTGTAACAATATACAATATACTATAATTAACAGTATGAGTATGTTAATGTGGCATTACTTAGTAAAATGAGGGTGACTTAAACACAAGCACTATGGTACCACCACAGTGGATCTGTTAATCTATAACTACTCAGTGACTAATGGACTAATGGAGGGAGGAGCTTACACAGCATGGAAATGCAGGACAAAGAGATCATTCACATTTCAGGCAAGACAAAGCAGGGCAGCGTGAGATTTCATCATGCTACTCAGAGTGGCCCACAATTTAAAACTCATGAATTGTTGATTTCTGGGATTTCCCACTTAATATTTTCACACTGTGGTTCATTGCAGATAACTGAAACTGGGGAAAGTGAAACTATGGATGAGGGGGGACTACTGTATTTTTTGACATGTAATTTATAATTAGAATTTAGGAGAGATGTGTTCTATATTTTAAGGGGTAGAATATATATATTTACTGATGGTATATTCAAATTTATGATATTATACCGAATTTCATAGCTGTATAAACTGGATATACTTAAGATATTCCATTAATTTTAAACTACAAATATTTCCACTAGGCTATTTATAAACCTGTATTAAACTTATTTACACAGTATGTATTTATGAGCAAAAACAACAGCTCATCTTTCAAAGTCCAGAAAACAAAAACTTTAAGGAAGCAATTGTTGAAAACAAGTTCTAGAGCTCACATTCATAAATACTTCAAAATTAGACATTCTGAAAGAAAAGAAATTGCAAATCTAAGGCCTTAATTGGTTGCAATGGACATTTCTTTCTAGGTAAAACATTTGATTCCATAAAGTCCATACTATAAATATAAAATGTTTTAATAAATTTTTATTAAAATGTACAACTATATGAAAATAGTTTTAATAAAGTTTTATTAAAATGTACAACTAGATCTCAAGAAACGAAGTCAGTTTTCTAATTTGGCTTGAAATGAACTGGAATTTTGTAGTTATTCTCATCAATGTGTCAGAAATAATTTTTTTTCAAATGAGCAAATGTCTAAAATTTTTTTGATTTAAAACAAGAACAACATCAGAATAAAGCAAAAACAAAACCAACATGAAGAATGTACTCTTTTATTGAACATGAAACTGCAGATGGAGAATCTCTCTTATATATTATAAAAGGAACAGAGCATCAGCTTACTATCTCTCAGGCAACTGAAGAGGAATGCTCAGCAAAGCAACCTCCCCACCATCATTGAGCAAATAGTATTGATGGCCTGCCATGTATGCAACACCTGGTTTTGAGGTGGTAGAGGACACTTGGAAATATAATCCCCGGTCCTTTTTTATAAGAAGTGTCAATCTAGACTGTACATAAGTCATGACAATGAGTGATAAATCACTGTACTTGAATGAATAATAAAACTAGACAGCAACATAAAGAATGGCTGCAAACACTATGTGATAAGTGATACAGGAGGTACATACTCTAGAAACTCCAAAAGGAAAATACCATCCTTGGCTGGTTTGCATTATGATCTTATACCAGCCAATTCTGGAACATTGGCCAACATTAATTATATAAAGTTACATGAAATCACGTGTATCATTTGCTTTTCTGCAGACATACAAGAGTTTCATTAAAAATAGAGATATCTGAGCCCTGGCTGGCATAGTAGCTCAGTGGATTGAGCGCAGGCTGCAAACCAAAGTGTCGCAGGTTCGATTCCCAGTCAGGGCACATGCCTGGGTTGCAGGCCACGGCCCCCAGCAACCGCACATTGATGTTTCTCTCTCTCTTTCTCCCTCCCTTCCCTCTCTAAAATTAAATAAATAAAATCTAAAAAAAATTGTTAAAAAAATGGAGATATCTGGTTCAATATAAGAAGACTTAGCTTCTTTTTTTGTTAAATGATTGGATATTCATAAATATGTAAAGGTTACCCTTCTTATTCACATCAGGTGAAATGCCGGAAAAAGCTGTTCCTTATCCTTATCTACACCACCTTGTTTGGATTCCTTGATGATCTGGAATTCTGGAAATGTCATTTTATGTTATTGATCTCAGTATCTCTTTTCTTGATTTCGGTATTAACATTTTTATTTCATTTTGAATTGTTGACACTATTACAGATGTCCCCCATCCCCCCCACTCAGCCCCACCCATCCCCCAACCCCCGGCCTTCACCATGTTGTGGTCTGTGAAAGGGAGTTGAGATGAACTCAGTGAGCTGGAGAAATCCACATGGTGCTAGATTTCTAAATAAAGATGAAATTTTCATTTTTGGAGATGTCTCTGATAAAAGGGTAGATTCTAAATTGTATATCGATCTTCTCTTTCACATCCACACTCTACAGTTTTTTCCTTTGGAAAGCCCAATTATATATATGTACAGAGCTTTTATATGGCTTTTGTTTTGTATTCATTGCAAGTAATGTTGATACCATTCCATATCCCAGAGTAGAAATGTCTATATATCCTTATGCATTTCTTCTTACCCTTCTACAGAAACTTAATATCCTAACCAAAGCTGCTAAGGAGTTTTGTTTATGTATTGCAAGAATTATTTCTATAAAAATTCCTAAACCATTTCAGACTATTTGATTAAAAAGATAAGCACTAAAGAAATATACATTCTAAATATTTTCAGGACAGGTAAGCTTTATAATTTTTTAATTTCTTTTAAAACTCATGTCACTTTTCTTTGGTGGCCTTGACTCATGCTCAGACATAGATTAATAAAGCTTCTGTCAAAAGCGAGGGGGTTGAGAAGCACAGATTGATAGTTACAAAATAGCCATGGGGATGTAAGTTCAGCATAGGGAATATAGTCAATAATATTGTAATAACTCTGTGTGGGGCCAGGTAGGTACTGGAGTACTTTGTGAAGTGTATGATTGTGTAACCATTGTGCTGTACACATAAGACTAATAGAAAATAACATTGAATGTAAACTGCAGTAAAAATAATTGAAAAATAAAGCCTCTGTCAGACTTGGGAAATCATAGAAAAAGAACTGGTTGTAATAGACAAGTTGCTTCTGCATTTCAGAGAAAATTAAAGCCAAATTGAACAGCCGTCAAACGTTTAGACTAAGGGGATATATATGGCTTTCCTGCAGAGTGTGTCAATCCTGGAGTAGAAATATGCATTTAAGGCTTTTGCTTATATATAATCTAGACACAGTTAATTATGCTTAGGCTAAATTCTACCTCCAAATATTTAACTACATGATTCAGTACCAGTAAGTTAACTGGCCCCAGCCTTTGTGTAAAATGAAGGTAGATTGCTCAAAGGTTGGGTCTTATTGAGAGGCTTAAGCATATTATCTATAAGTGGAGTAACCCCCTCCATTCATTTATTAAATACATGTTTGCAGTGTGCCTAATGGAGATACAGTGAAAAGTAAAAACAGACATGGTGTCATTAATCAAAGATAGAATTATTAGATGAGGAAATAAATGTCAATTGACAAATAAGTGGACAAAGAAAATGTGGTATCCACATACAGTGGACTATTGTTCAGCCTTAAAAAAGAAGGAAATTCCACTATATGGGTGAACCTGGAGGATATTATCCTAAGTGAAAGGACAAAAATGGCATGCTTCCGCTATATGAAAAATCTGATATAGTCAAACTCATACAAACAGAGAGTAGGATGGTTACAGGGAACCATTCCACATGACATTGTGAATGTAGCCCAGCCCCTGACTTGGAAAACCAGTGGGAAGCAAGTTGGCACACAGCACCCAAGCACACTAATAAGTTCTCCTGTGGGGAATCAGGCCTGCATTGTACCTAGACTGCTTTGAGGCTTGCTTTTTGCTAAAACTCCCTCACCCTGAATTGAGGTAGCAAACATTTACTGCATATCTTTAAAGTAACTTCCTAAAATCTATGCTAAACCTCCCAAAAATGGAGTGTAACCAGTTTAACCACTTTTCCCTTTGCATTTGCAAATATCCTTTTCCTTTGAAGTAATTAGCAACTTCTTCTCCTTTGTTATCTGTAAAAGGTAACCACCTCAAGTGAACCTATGCATAATAAATGAGGACCGTCCTCAATGTAATGTGCTCAGAAAAGCAATAAAAGCCTGTCCAGGCAGGGGTCCGGGCCACGCCGTCCCTTTTTCTCCACAGGACTTCTGTAGTCCATGTGAATTTGTTTGTTGCAGCCACAACACACAGACCCCGAGGGCCTGGCCGGGGTCTGCATCAGATGGTGATTGCCAGGGGCTGGGGGGAGGGGGAAATGGGGAGTTGCCTTTCAATGGGTATAATGTGTCAATTATGCAAAATGAATTAAGTTCTAGAGATCTGCTTTATAGCAGTGTGCCTATAGTTAATACTATGGTATTGTATACTTGAAAATTTAAGAGGGTAGATACATTCAATGTTCTTACCACACATGCAAACAAAAAGCAAGAAAAAGTTTTGGAGTTGATGGATATGTTTATTACCTTGATTACAGTGATGATTTCACAGGTGTGTATACATGTCCAAACTCACCAACTTGTATACATTAAATATATAAAGTTTTTATATATTAATTATACCTCAGTAAATCTATTAAGAATGAGAAAAAAATGACAGATGAGGAAGTCATCTGCTAGACGGAATGAGAAAACAGAAGAAGGGAATTCCTTAAGGGCACCCGAGTGTTTAATCAGTGCTTGCAGTTACTGAGAGGGGCATAGGTCACTTCCTTATTCTTTAACAGCTTCACTGGAATACAATATACATACTGTAAAATTCACCCATTTTAAGTGTACAGTTCAATGAATTTTAGTATATTTACAGACTTGTGCAACCACTGCTACAGTCTAATATTAGAACATTTCCAGCACCCTCAAATAAACTTCGTGCCCATTTACATTCTCTCCCATTCCCACTCCCTGTCCCAGGGAACCACTAATCTACCTTCTGTCTCTCTAGATTTTCCTTTTACAGGTATTTCATATACCTGGAATTGTATAATATGTGGTCTTTGTGTCCAGCTTCTCTCACTTAGCATAATGTGTCCTCAGGTTCACGCATATTGCAGTGTGCATGAGCACTTTATTACTTTTTATTGCCAAATCATATTCTATTATGATTCTCCACTTTTTAATGTACATTGGAAACTTAAAACAAATTGAAAAATATCCCAAAATGATAAAGAGGACCAGAGGCATGGAGAAATGGAACAGACTGACAGATCTCAGAGTGGGGAGTGTAGGGAACCAGAAGGGATTAGCCAAAGACCATATATGCATAGTCTGTGGACACAGACAACAGTGTGGTGAAGGCAGGGGGAGGAGGAGGGGACTGAGTGGAAGGGACCAGGTGGGGGGAAATGAGGAACATCTATAATAGTGTCCACAGTAAAAAACATAGTATAATTTAAATTCTTTTAAAAAATATTTACTTTTAGAGAAGGGAAGGGAGGGAGAAAGAGGGAGAGAGACATCAATGTGTGGTTGACTCTTGCATGTCTCCAACTGGGGACCTGGCCCACAACCCAGGCATGAGCCCTGATTGGGAATTGAACTGGCAACCCTTTGGTTCATAGGCCGGCACTCAAACCCCTGAGCTACACCAGCCAGAGCTAATTTTAATTCTTAATTAAAACAAAACAATAATTTAAGATAAATTATAGAAAGATAAAAATATATACGTCTGTATAAATAAACGTATTTTGTTTTACATCGCAAGTCTAAACTTGAGGCCTAATGCTCCCACCCTCTGCACGCACATACTACAGAGTCTGGCACAAATAACACCCCTTTTTATGACAAAATCTTTTGTTACAAAAATCATAAGCATGTAATTCCATAGCATAATAGTATCACACTTAAGTATACCATATGACATTTTAGGGGAAATGTTCAAATTAAAGCTATAAATTATTCAACTCATATTATTACCCTGCCAACCACACTAAAGCATGTGTTGCTTCTGCTGGACCCTGTATTATACTTGATTAGTTAGTGAATATTCAGTTAGTCATTACTGGATGCTTGTAACTGCTATGAATGCTTTATAGAGTTTATGTCCCCTAATCTCCACAACAACCCTTTGGAACAGGTTAAGTTGACTCTGAAATCAGACTGCCTTGGTATCAGTGCCAGCCACTGACCAAATATGTGGTCTTGGGCAAAGCATTTTCATATCAGTAATTCAGTATCCACCATTAAAAATAACAAGGAAAATAGGATCTAAATTTATGGCGAAGGTCAAATTAAACATATATCAGAATTCTTGGCCCATAGGAAGAACAGTCTTAATGTCAGCTACTATTAATAGGAGAGCAAACTGAAGCTCACAGTGTTAAGCAAGTTTTTCTTGGGTAACACTAAAATAAATAGTGTGGCTGGGATTCAGATGTAAACAACATGACTCCAGACACAACCTCCTATGTGATGGAGGAAAACCTAGAGTCCTGATCATGGAGACAGACTTTAAATCCATGATGTCTTCCTCCTTAGGCTAGAAAATAAGTCTCTTTTAAAATATTGGATATACACAATATAATGGGCATTGAGTCCAAGAGTTTACTGATAAAATAAATAAAATCCCATATGCTTAAACTTGCCGGGGTCTGGGTCAACAATATTGGACTTTGGTTATACTACTCAGATAATTTAAAGCTGTCGTATACTGAGATAACTTGAATCTGTGGAAGTAATTTACCACATTTTTACATGAGTGATTAATACCGAAACACCTATTAATGGCACTGAATGCTTCTGCACTAGATTTTTACCTACAGCTTTAAGTGATGGCAGATATCTTTGATGACCACTGCAGTTTGCTCAGAATCCTCCAGAGAAACTTAGCATAATTATTAAAAAATATTTTATGAATGAGCATATATTCATTTATCTGTGCATACCCAACAAGGGAAGACTCATTTCCACAGTAATGATCCCTTTTCCAAGGATGAGTACTCTTGTATGTACAGACCAGTGAAGGATTTATTGAATTGCTCTGCCTGACTGCTTGGTTTTTGCAAAGTGGATAATGCAATTATTGTCAAGAGATATCTAGTTTCAATTTTAGTGAGGATCTTTAGCATGAGGAGTCATCATTGATTTATTATATTATTTTTAATTAATAAGTTTTATTTTTATTTTTACAATATTTTATTTATTTATTTTTAGAGAGCGGGGAAGGGAGGGAGAAGGAGGGGAGAAACATCAGTGTGTGGTTGCCTCTCTCACCCCCAACTGGGGACCTGGCCCGCAACCCAGGCATGTGCCCTGACTGGGAATCGAACCAGAGACCCTTTAGTTTGCAGGCCTTCACTCAGTCCACTGAGCCACATCAGCCAGGGCTACTTTTAAAGAAATTTTAGGTTCATAGCAAAACTGAGCAGAAACTACAAGAGTTCTCATATACCCATCATCCCCACTGATACATCTTTTATTAGGTAAGTTTGTCTCTGAAAATAATAAACATTGATATATTTGTTCTAAGTTATTGTTTTTAAAAAGTATAATTATATCAGTTGACTTTTTGTGATTTTGCTACATCCCTATACATTCTGAATTTTATAGGAAGCTTATATATTTATTAAACAGCATTATTGAGAATCCTGAATTGGTAGTACTCATGGCCTTAGTTTTCCCCTACCTGGAAGCAGCCCCAGTGCCCATCAGGAGATGAGTGGATAAAGAAGCTGTGGGACATTTACACAATGGAATGCTACTATTAAAAGGAGGAAATTTTACCTTTTGTGACAGTATGGATGGACCTAGAGACTATTATGTTCAATGAAATACACCAGTCAGAGAAAGACAAATACAATATTGATCTCATTTATGTGTGGAATCTAATGAACAAAACAAAGTGATGAACCAAATAGAAATGGAGGCATGGATACATGGAACAGACTGACAGCTGTCAGAAGGGGGAGGGGTTGGGGAGCTGAATGAAAGAAGGTGAAGGGATTAGCCAAAGAACATATATGCATAACTCATAGACGCAGACAACAGTGTAGTGATAGTCAGAGGGGAAGGGGTGGGGGTAGGTGGAGGTGGGCAAACGGGGGAGAAATGAGGATAGAAAGAAACTTGATTTGGGTGATGGGCACACCATGCAGTGTGCAGGTGATGTTTTGTTCAGGTGTACAGCTGAAACCTGCATGGTTTTGTGAACCTGTCACCCCAATAAATTCAATAAAAATGAAAAGGGTTCTATCTTTATATAAAATCTCCTGCAAATAAAGAAAGAAAAGTCCAATTACAAAACAATAATGAATCAAAGATTTATACAAGTAATTTACTGAAGAGAAAACCCAAAAAGTAACAAGCATGCAATGAGATTGTCTAAATTATGTTAATTAGACTGGCAATGATCAGAAAGCTGCATTGTGTCAAGTGCAGTCAGAGATTTGGGGATGTAGAAATCCTCATCATTGCTTTTGAAACTGTAGACCAGTGCAGCCATTCAAAAGAGCAATCTGCATTATGTAGTAAAATTAAATATATACACACCTAAGCTTTGGCAATTTTGTGACTGCATTTATATTCCAGGGAAATTTCCATAAAGGCACATAAGGGTATATCTACAGGATGTTTATTGAAGTGTTGATTGTATGTCTGGGAGATGCCGGCAGTCTGCATTTCTGTCCCTGGGAGAGTGGTCAGGTAAATGTGATAGATGCAACTTGAAATACTTGAGCACTTAGAAGCACCAGGTCAGATGTGCAAAGAGCAGCTTGTGTACATTTTAAAAGCATTGATTGAGTTTAGTGACAAAAACTAATAAACAGAATAAGAACCAAAACTCACTACTTTAACACGCACTAAAATGTGTGCATACAAAACAATATACATTTTGCAAGAACATATGTAGAAATACAATTTAAATGGTGATGGAAGACAAGAGGAGAAGAGTGAGAGCAGGATATGGAAAAAGGGAATAATATTCTAGTATTCACCAATTAATATGACAAAACTGGGTCCTTGTGTGGGACAATGTGCCGTAGACTGAGTGAAACGATTAACTTAGTGTTCTTGAGGTCTCTCTCTCCTCCCCCTTCTGCCCCTCCCTTCCTGTCTATTTATCATTGTAACTATAATTGGCTCCTTTAAACAACAACAGAAATAGGAAATAACCAGACTAGTTGTATAATTTGTATTATTTTAGCACTAGTAAAACTATCTAAGCCTCCATTATAAAGAAAGCAGAGTGCTACCTAAATCACTAAATTAATTACTATCTAAAATACCATATTTTGCCATGTCTAATACACAGTTTTGCCAAAATTTTTGAAGGAAAACTAAGGATGTGCCTTACACATGGGTAGTACTAGTTCCATATCTATACAAATGTTTTAATTCTTTTATTTATGCTTATGCATTAAAAGTGTAGCTCTAGAAAACAATAATGATATCCATATACAAAATAATACCCTGGAATATGATAATCAGTTTTATTTCTAAATATGAAGAAATAAAAAATTGAGTTAAACAATTACAACAAAAGATTTTTTTCCTGATCGTTTGGGCCAAAACGTGGGTGCACATTATACTGAGGAGTGCATTATACATGGCAGAATATGGTACTATTATGGGGATTACTCCAGGCATCCTCCATTGCTTTTTTTCCTTAAGGATTCTAGAGAGGTTTCATATTAGGATAGAAAGAGCATGCCTACGGAGGTCATGGTCACTGTATCTCTCAGACACAATTTAGTATCGAATATCACACACCCTTACAAAACACGAGTTATAACCAAATGGATGGCTTCAATATTATGTCTTAACAGTAGTCACATACAAATGCTCAGTTAGTCATGACTTTGAAACTGTACACCCAATACATGTGATGATATTTAAGAAAAGAGTTTGTTTTTATCTCTCAGATCCACAGGGTTAACAAACCGAATCCTGGCTCTGCAGTGATGAGATAAGATTCTTACACATACTTGGCCTCTGTGCCAGATCTGCATGTTTTATTTTTTTCTTTATCATTTTTTATTGTTGTTCGGATACAATTGTCTCCATTTTCCCACCACCTCTTTCCCTTCACCGCCACCTCCATATTTTCTCTCTACAACATTCTCTGCCCTTCTTTACTCTGTTACTTTAGGGATCGGAGTTTGTTACATTCCTTTTACTATGCTACTTTGCTTCTGGTTAGGTTTACCCAATGGGTAGCAGTGACAGAACACGGAAACAGACGTAGGGGAGAAACCAGAATCTCTCTTCTGTCTTTCAATGCTTATGGTGGTGGTGGCACAAGCAGAGTCCTATGTAGCTCCTGTTGTTTAAGATTCTGCTGGGCTACGAGAAATCTCCAAGATTTTACTGCCTATGTTTTCTTCTAGGATTTTTATAGTTGCAAGTCTAACATTTAATCCATGTCTTTATATCCATTCTGATATATCTCCTCAGGCAAAGAGAACAAAAGAAAAAAATAGGACTGCATCAAACTACAATGTTTTTGCACAGCAAAGGAAATCAACAAAATGAAGACAGCCCACTGAATGGGAGAACATATTCACCAATGATACATTTAATGAAAGGTTAATATAGAAAATTTATAAAGAACTTACTCAATTCAACACCAAACAAACAAACCATCCAATTAAAAATGGGCAAAGGACCTAAATAGACACTTCTCCAAATAAGAAAATAGACATATGGAAAGATGCTCAACATCACTGATCATCAGAGAAAGGCAAATTAAAACCACAATGAGATATCAGCTCATACCTGTCAGAATGCCTATTATCAATAAATCAACAAACAGCAAGTCTGGTGAGGTTTTGGAGAAAAGGAACCATCATTCACTGTTGGTGGGAATGCAGACTGGTGCAGCCACTGAGGAAAGTGGTATGGAGGGTCCTCAAAAATCAAAAATGGAACTGCCTTATGACTCAGTGATTCCACTTCTTGGAGTAAATCCAAATAAACCTGAAACACTAATTTGAAAGAATATAGGCAACCCTATGTTCATTGCAACATTATTTACAATTGCCAATATATGGAAGCAGCCCAAGTGTCCATCAGTAGGTGAGTGGATAAAAAAAAGAT
This sequence comes from Phyllostomus discolor, assembly GCF_004126475.2. Taxonomy (NCBI): domain Eukaryota; kingdom Metazoa; phylum Chordata; class Mammalia; order Chiroptera; family Phyllostomidae; genus Phyllostomus; species Phyllostomus discolor. The sequence goes on along the minus strand of NC_050198.1, from coordinate 13,971,094 downwards.
GCGGTACATTTAAACAATGGAATACTACTCCGGCATAAAAGAAGGAAGTGTTATCTTTTGTGGCAGCATGGATGGATCTGGAGATAGTTATCCTAAGTGAAGTAGGTCAGTTAGAGAAAGACAAATACCATATGATTTCATTTATATGTGGAATCTAGTGAACAAAATAAACAAACATGGAAAATAAAGAGACTCATAGATACAAAGGATAGACTGACAGCTGTCAGAGGGGAGGGAGGGAGTCCAGAGGCTGGGTGAAAAAGGTGAAGGGATTACCCAAAGAAAAAAAAAAACTCATGGACACAGACAACAGTATGGTGCTCACTAGAAGTAAGGGGTGGGCAGGAGAGGTAGAAGAATGTGAAGGGGGGATAAATGGTGATGGAAGAGGATACTTGACTTGGGGTGGTGAACACATAATACAATATATAGGTGATGTATTATAGAATTGTACACATATATAATTTCATTAACCAGTGTCACCCCAATTAGTTCAATAATTTTTTTAAATGATTCTGCTGGGCACATCCTTTTCCCTACCCCAGTTCCTCCTTTCCATGGTAGTCTCCTCCCAGGTTTCCAATTCTCGCTTGGCCAGCCTCTCAACACCCCCTATTTCAAGTTTCCAAGCTCTCTTGGCAACTCTGTCTTCTGAGATCAACCAAACCAATTAATTTTTTTTCTACCTCCTGCTCTAGGATTGGCAGTGGGTCCTTATAGGTTTTATTCTCTGGGTTCTCCCATTTTGCCCGTTTTTCAGCCTCCCTGATACCTGTGTGTCCAGTTCCCCATATTAAGTTACTTCTATTGAAATACTTGTTTTCCTGACCAGATGACAACTAATAAAACCTGGATGTAAGAGTTTGTTATGGAGAGTAAATGAAATAGTAACAATAATAATGTAAATAATGTGAATGTTATTATTAAAGAGATATAATGTGCATACTATGTGCTGAGTACTATGCTGAGTACTTTACATGTATTTTATTACCCATTTTCTATTACAGCTCTTTAATAGCCCTACTATGGCAACATTTTACTAACAAGGAAATTGAAGTCCAAAGGATGACTTGCCCAATGTCATTTAGATATTCAATGAGTCCTCTTAATATGCCTCATAAAACACCTGGAACTTTGTGGCCATTATCACGATTCTTAAAAATATCTGCGGCAGTCAAAATGGAATCCCTGAATTTCAGTTGTTAATGCAAATACTGAATGGTCACACATCATGATTAGGACTTTTTAAAGGGATACTACATTTCCTGCTATACCTTTTCTACTCTGAAAGAGGTATGACCATTTTTAGAATAAAGCATATAAAAATTAACTCAAAATAGGGCATACACCTAAATGTAAGAGGTGAAAGTATAAAACTCTTAGAAGAAAATGTAGGAGTAACGCTGTGAGCTTGGGTTAGGTAATAGTTTCTCAGATATAATATCAAAAGCACAGAAGATGAAAGAAAAAGAGATAAATTGGATAATGTAAAAGCTAAAAACTTTTCTGCATTAAAGGATACCCTCAAGGAAGCGAAAAGAAAATTCCCAGAAAATATTTGTAAATCATATATCTGATAAGGGATCAACAACTGGAATATATAAGCAACTCTTACAACTCAATTAAAAAGACAAATAACCTAATTAAAATGAGGAAGGCACTTGAATAGATATTTTTCCTAGGAAGATGTGTACGTGGCCGATAAAATCATGAGAACCACAGTGAGATACTACTTCACTACTCTATGGTCACTATAATATAAAGGATGGACAGCAACAAGATTTGACATAGATGCGTAGAAATTAGCACCTTTGTGCATTGCTTATGGGAATGTAAAATGGGCGCAGCTACTTTGGAAAATTTGTTGGCAGTTTCTCAAATGACTAAACACAGAGTTAGGATACAATTTAGCAATAAACCCTACACATATGCTCACAAGAAATGAAAACATATATCCACACACAAACTTGTACATGCATGTTCAGAGCAGTATTATTAATGAAATCTAAAGTGGAAACCAATCGATGAATGGGTAAATAGAGTGAGATAGATCCGTACAGTAGAATATTATTAATTTATGAAAAGGAATGAAGTCCCGATACATGTTACAACATGGATACGTTTTTAAAAATATGCTTTTTAAAAAATAACTCAGCCACAAAAAAACACATACGGTATGATTTCTTTTGTAGGAAATGTCCAGGATAGGCAAATTTATAGAGATAGGTAATAAAATAGTATTGCTTAGGGATGGGGTGGAGAAGGGAAGATTTGGCTTGACTGCTTATGGGTACAAGGTCTCTTTTAGGGGTGAAGTGTATGCTGTAAATGAATTATATGGTATGTGACTTATATTTCAATAAAGCCAGGAAAAAGCAGTGTGAATTGAATGAAGCTGTTCCAGGATGTCAACCCACTGAGTCCAATTTGTTCCATAATGTCAGAATCAGAGGTTTGACTTTGTAGGTGCCAAAAAAGTGACACAATTTGAGATTTTTTTGGAGATGTAAGATGATAAATTTAAAGGGAGGAAATGGAATGAGGCTTTTTTTCTTTAAATAACTAATGAAAATAGAAATGAAGGAGCTGTTATGTGCAATGGTAAGGAAGAAATGAGAATTATACTATGCTCTCAAAGTATTAGGTCAACGAGAAAGCAAAGGTGGGAGGGATAATGCATCTTTTTAATGCATTTACTTGTTGGTTAGTTTATTACGCTGCATTCTAATTAGGCTTTCAAGAACCCCTAACCACACAGTGAGGAGAATCCTGCTGCTGCAGACTTGAATAGCTTAGATAGATTCGGATGACATTGTGGGAAGATATTTCTGGCAGATGAAATTGGGTTCTGGCTGCCTCAACCTATTGATTCATCCAGAATTAATTTAGCTCATCTAATTGGCCAGGTGGGTGGTCCCTTCCTATATTTACCATTCCTCTTGTTTTCTTTCTGAAGTTTCACGCTTCATTTAAGAAGATGACTTACTTAAGTGGTTTTGATAAGCATACAGCTAAGTCTGACTTCCAGGTAGAAGTTCCAAAAAGTTCTGAAGGTCAATTTAAAGGAGAATTTAAGCTGTCTTCAGTCATTAATAACAACGACTTTTTTTCCTCCAGAATGGGGCTATTAGTTAAATCTCAATGAGAGTGTAACATTTTAAGCTTGGTGTACCGGGTGCTTTACAAACATCCTAAACAGTGGAGGATGGCACTGTAGCTCACGGGCTCTGATTTTGGCAATAGACTGTAATAGTCTTCAAAGCGTCATTAGTACCTGAGGCCCGCCCTCTACTAATCGTGTGCACGTAAATCAAATTTTATAAGTGCTTAATGAATACACTAAAGGTGTTTTAACTATTTCTTCTTTGATATATTACAGACCATAACAATGAAGAGTGGTAGAATAAGCTTTCCTAAAACCTGTTAGATGATTATGGATAAAATTGGGCGGGGAATCAAGTCCTTGAATTTTTAAGCAGAAAGCTTTCGTGAAGTTTTCAGAAATGGTGCTTCAGCTGTGATAAGGCCATAATTTGGCAAAAATGAAACATTTCCTTTTGGAGATGTAATGACTGCACTGCATTCTAATCTTAAGGACATGGATATGAATTAGGCTCGTCGATCAGGATAGATTCTAAGTTAGTGTTTCTCAACCCAATTGGACCTAACAATCTCTTTGCATAATAAAAATTTCGAGGCCTCATTTAATATTCTGAAATAAAATTTAGATAATAGAACCTACTGACAAACATAAATTTTAAAAGCACCATAATACTCTAATGTAAAGGAGACATAAATGGCAAGCACTTTCTTTTTAAAGAAGGTATTTTACTATGTAAGTGCTTAGGCATGACCATCCTGGAAGGTATGAGGTAGTCCAATGCCTGTAGTTCTGCACAGAATCACTGGACTTGTGACAGCTATACCAATAGACAATAGCAGTGTAGTTGGGGCTACTCAAATACCACGGGCAGCTTAACATCATTGGCATAACTTTCTGGAGGACTGAACAACTCTTGGTAAAATTCTCAAGAGAGCAAAAGCCCAGCTTTCCTCATCTACATGGAAGTTGAGTATCTAGATAATTCAGGTGGTTTTAAAACTTTACAACCATGCTTTGTGTTTCTATGTGAAACGGAATGAGGCTATCCATCCTCACAGACAAAGAGGCTTTTTATGTTCATGAACATTTGCTGGGGATGTTTGAAAGTCACTGTGGGGTACAGCATAGTTCTTTATATTTGGGACAATCTGGAGCATTGCTGGACCTCTGCCTACTTCCTTCTAGTACTAGCTCCACATACCCATCAATCCGGTAATCTAAAATGTTCTCCTGGAATGAGCAATGCTACTTCCCTTAGAAAACCACTGATCCAAACAACTATGTCACCAAGAGATCTCTTTGAGACTTCTTAAGCATATTGTTCATATATATTTTTAAAATAGCCTATAGTTATGTGAAGGAATAATTTTTACCTTGGGAGAAACCTTGAATTGACTAAAGAGAGACAGATGAAGATTATAATACAACCAGTCTGCTTCAAGTGAAGTAAATTGTTATATATCAATGGATATTTGCATTTCTTTAATTCTGCCTCTGAAATCCATATCTAGTCAACAACATGTAGAAGGATGCAGTACCCTTCTGCAAGATGATATTCTCCATGGGGTATACTAAATACATTTATTTCGGAGACGTTAAATCATTTTAAATGGTGTCAGCCTGAGGCCATAAACCGGAGTGCTCAAAGATTTCTTTGTTTGGAAAGCAAAGTGGTTAATTTTCTTTTATAGTTAGTTACCATCATTTAAAAATTGTTACATTTCAAATAAAATAAAAGTCTGACATGTTTTTAAAACTTGAAAACTGTGGCCTACTGACCCATGGCCACTGCCATTAATTGATGGACCACAGAGTCTCCAGTTCACCAGAGGCTTTTCTGTTTTGTTTATTTTTTCATCATTTCCTACTGACCTTCCAACATGGCTGACCTCAAGCATTTATTCACCTGACATCAAACCAGGGTGCAAGTAGCCATGGTGAGAGATGGAATCTCCAACTAAAAGTGATTGCTGATGCTTTTGTCACAGAATGTATTTTTCTTTCTGTTTAACATAAGCAATACAGTTCTTTATAGGATACTTTGAAAATAGAGTAATGCAAAAAAAAATTGTGAAAGTCACCCTAAGATAACAATTGTTCGCATTTTAATGTTGTGCATCCAATTTAACAAAAGAGCTTTTTGTATTGCTTTGTATTTTCATTCCAGTAGGATCTTAATTGTGGAAAAGATACGGAAAAATGCAGAGTCCAAATCATCAAACATTTCAGTATCCTCTGCTGTGTTAGTCAGGGGACTGCTAGGAAGGAGAACTAATAGGATGTATAGATATAGATATAAATATGAATATGGATATGGACATAGCTATAGATAAGGGTTATGGGTACAGATATAGATAGGTAGGTCCCTGTTTGTCTGTCTGTCTGTCTATCTGTCTATCTAGAGAGATTTTAAGGAATTGGCTCATGCAGTTGTGGAGGTTGGCAAGTGCAAAATATGCAGGTTGGGCCACCAAACCAGAGACCCAAGAAAGAGATTATGATCAATTCAAATCTGAAGTCAGCCTACTGGCACAATTCTCTTTTTTTAGGGAAAGGTAAGCCTTTTTCTATTAAGGCCTTCAACTGATTAGATGAGGCCCACCCATAATATTATGGAGGGTAATCTGCTTTACTCAAAGTGCTCTGGTTTAGATGTTACTCACATATAAAAACTACCTTCATAGAAACATTTAATATAATGTTTGATCAAATATGTGGGTATCATGGCATAGTCAAGTTGACACACAAGTTTAACCATCACACCCACCCAAGATTAATAAAGGCCATGTGAAATATCCCACAGTCTGGACGTATGAAAGTGTGTGAGACAACATTTCATTTTACCTTGGATGGGAAGGTAGTGAGTCGGAAGGTGATATTGTACTTGATGCTTGAAGTATGGATAAGAATTTGGCAGAAACCAGGAAGTTGGGGGACTGTAACTGATGAAGGAATTACAGAATGAAAAGGGCCAAAATAAACAAAATTTGCTAGGTACAAAAGTATACAAGATGTGAGATGCTCAGAAACTATGATCGCAGAAAAAGAAAGATGTCTTGGTGTTGAGGCTGGAGTGGTTCTGGAGTTGAGGTCTACTTTGGATCTGTTTTTTAGAAAACATTGGTAAAAACTGACAAACAGTAAAGTGTTATACTAAAAAAATCACTATGTAGTCGAGGTGTTTCAGTGAAACTTGTTTGTTTGGGGATTTTTATTGTTTGCTCAAGTTGATGGTCTTTTGGTTGTCCTTATCAAACAAGAGTTAAGATGACCGTATCTCAGTTCTTCAAAGTAAGGGCAATCAAGAGTTCTATAGTCCATAGCATATTGTAAAATGGATTTTTCCCCAAAATGCAATGCATGAAAGTATTTAAAGTTCTCTTTTATTTATAATCCCATTATATGAGGAATAAGATTCATGGTGAACAAATCTGAGGATTAGTTTAAGAAAAGAGTTTCATCCCGAAGGAAGAATCAGTAAAGATTCACTAATTCTTATAATATATAGAAGATAATTGCTTTGACCAAATATATTTCTCTCAAAAAGTTATCCCTCAGAAATTTCCAGAGCTTAGGGCTTAATCTAGCACTTGAAAAGTCAATAGAGTATAAAAATAGAACTTTTTAATTCTTATTATTTAAAAACTAGACAAGGGTATGGAGGTTTGGGAGCACGAGGATCCATGTATTTCTGGACAAAATATGCTATGGGTTACTTTGAGGTCATAGTCAGAGAGGTTCAAGAATTTGAGACTCACAATGAGGTAGAAGGCACATCAAGATTATGATCTTAACAGGATCTAAATCATCCAGGGATCAGAGTCCAGTACCTCATGGGCTAGCCAGGATGTTCAGGGCTGACTAAGAAATGACCAGTGAAGCTGGAGGTTAGACTTGATGAGGATGAGAGCTGGGATGCAAATAGTGTTGACCGAACATCATCACACCCCTTTTCATGTTGCTTGGAGAAACCAAGCCAATTTCTAGGATATAATAAGGCTTCGAACTACAGATATGGCTTATAGAGAAGTAATCATCCAAAGCCAGATTTTTAATAAAGTGAATATAGAAAACGTCATTGCCAATATTATATTCATGTCTTCTAAAACACTAATGCATGTCCAATGCTTCAAAAATAAACAAATTGGCCCTGGCTGGTGTGGCTCCATTGATTGAGTGCCAACCTGTGAACTAAAGGGCTGCTGGTCGATTCCCAGTCAGGGCACATGCCTGGGTTGTGGGCCAAGTCCCCAGTAGAGGGCGCTTGAGAGGCAATCACACATTGCTGTTTCTCTCCCTCTCTTGCTCCCTTCCCCCTCTCTAAAAATAAATAAATAAAGTATTTTTAAAAATAAACAAACTGGTGCTTGCCATCCAATGAATCCATGTATAATTTAACAGGGATTAAAACATAAAAAATTGGTTTCATGAAAACAGTGGATTGGGATATACATTTTTTCTGACATATTTGAGTTTCAAAAATAATGTTTCTGTATCTCTAATTATTTCCTTAAAACATAGATCTCTTACATCACCACAGTACAGTTATTTAAATCAAGAAATTCACTGTGATATAATACTATCAGCTTATCCACAGTTCTGATTCATATTTTGCCAATTGTCCCCATAATGTCTTTTTTAGAAAAAAATTCCACTGGATCCATTATCCAATGCAAGTTCCACATTACATTAAGTCATTATATTTCTTTACAAGTCTTTAATCTGGAACAGTTCCTCAGAGTTATTGCCTTTCATGATTGACATTTTGGAAGAGTATTGGGCAGTTATTTTGTAGACTGTCCTTCAATTTAAGTTAGTCTGATGTTTCCTTATGATTAGTTTCATGTGCATTTTTGGCAGGAAGACCACAGAAGTTATTTGTATGATATACATTTTAGAGAAGCAATTACTAGGTTGACTGTTGTTTGGGGTTTTCAGGAAACGTTGCTAAATGACAGCTCCTTCTTGTTTTTGAAAAAGTAAAATAAAGATAAACAATATTTTGAAAATGCATTTCCACAACTTAATTGTCTTTTTCTCTAAGTAATTGTGCTTTTTTTTCTCTTTAAATATGAGAGGCTTTTACTATGCAGCTGTATTTAACAGCACAGAAAGGGTTTTTTTTGGGGGGGTTGCTTTGTTTTGTTTTTTATCTAAAGAGGTATTGTGGTACTCACAAATTGACAGAACTTAGGTCTACATAACCCAACAAATCGTTCAAGTGAGGGGATGTTCTTAAAATTCTTAATGTCTTTCATATTCCCCAAAGAATTACTGAATACCAATGAAAAAAAGAATAAAGTTTGAAGAATTGCAATGAAGGATACAGTGATCATAGTATTTCGACGTACAAGGCATTTTAAGTACTTCTTTTAATTTGCAAAAGCAGTAGCGTGCAGGAATGAGACACATTGGTTTTGAAATACATTGTCTGGGGAGAATACCAGATCTGTGGGGTTGGACCTGGGATACTCTAGATCTCACTAATCTCAGTTTGCCCACCTGTAAAGATGATAACAGAACTACATTAATGGGATGATAGACAATGAAATGGAACACTGTATGCAAATTACTTACAATGGTTCCTGCTGTACAGCCATCACATACAGCTATGATCTAATAAGTGAACTAATTCAAATTCAGGCTTCTCCACTTTTGTGACCTTGGGCAAGTACTTTAATCTCTCTAAATTTCAAACTCCTATTTTGCAATGGAAATAATAATAGGACCTACCTCATAGGACTCTTATGTGGATTAGTAGTTTTTAAAAAGTATATCATCACTATTTTTATTAATAACATTAATATAGTACTATCTATGTTAGAAATGTCTTTTTTAGAAACTTGGTGGAAAATAGTGCTTTGATAACAATTTTAAAATTTAAAGTAGTATTTAAAACTAAAGAAAACACTTGGACATATACTTTTAGGCAACATTTGCTTTTCTTCCAAAATATAATTGCTGAAAAATTCTCTTTTTTACTGAACACGATTATGTCATAGGTAACTTCAGGTCTGTTTTATTGTTTGGGTTATGCACAAGTGTGGGTATTTAAATTTCATTATTATAGCTACATACTGATATTGGAGTGTTATACAATTTAATATTTTAAAAGTGGTGAAATATAATGGGATCATTATATAATAATATAATAATGATAGGAATCATTATTACCTTGGCAGGACAGTGGAATATCAAAGGTGTGTGTGTGTGTGTGTGTGTGTTATGTTGACCATAAGTCTTCCAGTACTTCATCTAACCAGAATTTTACCAGGCTTGGCTAATGTTCCAGAGTGGCTGCTTACTTCATGTTCTTAAACTGGACATCGGAATGTCTACTGCTATTGTCAACTAGGGGAGACACTATTCACATATCACATCCAGAGGATGGCGTGATACATTGTGTTTTCATATCCTGTAGAACTAGCAAGTTTGTGCAAGCCTCCATCTTTTCTGCCTCCCACAGTTTGCTCAAATCCTGCCTTTGCCTGCCTCATTATGTAGGAGAATCACTAGGCCTCAGGGCTCTTTAGCATTTTTTTTCATGACATGGACCCCTTTGGCTGCCTAGGGTTCATTTGATATTCATTTATCTCCTTCCTTTCAATGCAAGAATAATCCTTCTTACAATACCTGCAGAAGTGGAACTCATTACTTTAGAAGACAGATTATTCCATTTTCTATTTCATTTTCTGGGCAGCTGAAATTGTTGTGAAAAGTCTATCTTACACAAAAGATAGGTCGGTGATTATGTTATGAATTAGGTTTTGAACTTGGGTAAACCTTTTTCAGTTTCTTTTTTTTTGAAAACTATGCATATTTTACTTAAATAATTCAAAGGGTAATTTTAATAGTAAAACGATAAATGATAAAATAATGAAATGACACAACAGTGAAAGTAAATAATAAAATGGTAAAATGTACCTCGAATTTATGAAATATTAAAGACCATAAATTTAAAAAAATATTTAAAATGATTCATAAATAATAGATTTTTCCAAGCTATTTTACATTTCCTTTTTTTTTCTATTTACTGTTAGCAAATGTTCTATGCCATTTATATAATTTTATCCACATATTGATAAATTCTGAGATAGGCAGGGCAGGAATGATTTCCTCATGCATAAATAAGGAAATTGAGCCATACCATGCTGAGAAACTTATCAAGGCTCCCATAACTGTTACTCCCATAGCAAATATCTCTCTCCTGGCTCGGACCACTATTTTTCTCAGCACACCACCTTGTCTGTTTAGTGTGACTTCAAACCTTACAGCCTGCCAAAGTCAATTCCATGAGTCAATTAGGATATGTATTGTGGTGTTGAGAACAATCAGTTCTCGAGGTAGAAATTGACCTGGACTTGGTTAATTTAAATTTCACATTCCCCTAGGAGACTGTGGACATTTTGGTAGTTCTTTAAAATGAATACAGCACCAGGACATGGGGTAACAGTTCTCAGATGTGTCAAAAGTTTAAAAAGAACAATTGAGAACCTAGACAAGGCTGGAATTTTCAGAAATATATAGCTTTAAAACTGCACAATTCCCTAATTAGTCTCCACAGGATCATTTAAAATTCTTTTGTTTGTTTATTTGTTTTACCTCCTCTGGATCTGTATTTGCTTTGGCAGCTGTTAAAATATATTTGAACAATTTATCCTGGTTGAAGGTGTATGATAATATCTTTTATCTGCCATCTGTTGTTTAGCATTGAAACAAGTGTTCATCTCCCTGCAGGTCTACCTATCAATATAAAAATTTAAAAGTGAACCCTCTTTTTAAAATATTTAATTGGATTTTTGAGGAAGAATATTTTGGATCCACTAACAAATCCCATTGAGTTGTTGTGAGATCTTTATTTTATTCAATAATGCATGAACTTTTGTAAAATAGCTGGTTACTGATACTGGAATAAAACTTAGAAGTCCAGTTTTATAAGAAACTTGGTGATTGTTAATGGCCATATTTTAGACCTTTCATGAATACCATTGAAAGCATTATCCATGAGTTTCAAATGGTTTCACAGTTTTCTGGAATGAAAAACTTATTAAAATCTAGACTTCTAGTAATGTTCAATAATTAAGAATCTTTGAGTCCAAATCTATTATTATTATATCTAAGGAAAATAAAGGTCAGAAAAGAAAAAAGATAGAGTGACGAGAATTTACATTTGAGTTATAAATTCACCATATTTTGTTCTTCATGGATTATGTTATTAAAAGTAGCCTCTTAGTCACCCTAAAGAATATTCTTAGTTCTGAAATCTACTTTTTTTAGTAGTATAGCTGCTATGGCCTTCTTTTGATAGTATTAGTGGGGCATACCTTTTCTCATTTTCTGTACTTTCAACCTCTTTTTGTTTTCAGATTCAAAGAGGACTTCTTGGTTTGGCCTATGGTTTGGTCTTCCTCTTATATTATTCTGACAATTTTTACCTTTTTGCCGTATTTAAATGACTTAAATTTAATGGGATTATTGATATGGTTGGCCTTAAATCTCTCATCTGGATATCTGTATCTAATAAATACATTAATTATTCATTTCCATTTTTCCCTCCTATTCTATGGAGGGGATTTCAGAATGAGTATTTTTTATGCTTAAATTTTATTTCCATTGATTGGCTAATTAGCTATAATTATTCTCTTACAGTGATTGCTTTTAAGGTTTTAGGACACATACTTATCTTATTGTAATCTTTAAATTAACAGTTTACTACATCACTGATGATATAAAAAACTTACAACCATCCCCTTCCATTTTAGCCTATGGTTGTCATGCATTTTACTTCTATATATGTTATAAATCACACACTGCATTATTATTATTTTGCCTTTAAACTGACAATTATATCTTAAAGAATATTAACAATAATTTTAAAAATCTGCATTTGCTATTTCTGGTGCTCTTCATTCCATTGTGATAATCTAGATTTTCATCAAGTTTCATTTTCATCCTACCTGAATAATTCCTTTAATATTTTCTTTTGTAATGTTTTTGGGAAGGAATTTTTTTAGTTTTTGTAAGTGACATCACTTTTGTTTTTGAAAGATATTTTCACTGAATATACTACAATTCAAGGTTTATAGCCTTCCTTCCTTCCTTTCCACTTTTACTTTAAAGATGCTGTTCCAGTGTCTTCTCACATGCATTGAATCAAATATGAAGTCTGCTGTAATTCTTATCTTTGATCTGTGTACTCCTCTATATAATGTCTTTTGATCTCTGGCTCCTATTAAGACTTTTTTCTTTACCACTTGTTTCAAACAATTTGATTGTGATGTGCCGTGGTGTATTTTTCTTCTCATTTCTTGTGCTTGTGGGTCGTTGAGCTTTCTGAATCTGGGGTTTACATTTTTTATCAAATTTAGAAAAATTTTGACCATTGTTTCTTTAAATGTTTTTTTCTGTTTATCCTACACCTCCTCACTTTGACAGCTCTATTTACACATATATGAGAAAACTTAATATTGTCCCACAGCCCACTGATACTCTGTTCATTTTTTTTCAGCCTTTTTTAGTATGTTGGACAATTCCTATTGGTATGTCTTAAAAAGAAACCTACCATTTTTTTTCCAGTGGCTAGTCTCCTGTTAATGTTATACAATGTATTTTTGTCTCAGACATTGTAGTTTTAATTCCTATGAATTTGTTTCTGGTTAATATGCTCAATCTGTCTTCTAACTGTCTTGAATATATAGAATATGGCTATGATAACTTTTTAAAAGTCCTTATCTACTAATTTCTGGATTTATTCCTATTTGTTTGTCTCCTTATTATGGGTAACAGTTTCCTTGTTCTTTATTATTTGCAAGCCTAGTTATTGTTTAAAAATTGAATGCCAGAAATGCCAATTTACCTTATGGGCCTTAACTATTCTTGAAGTGTCTTCTGAGTTGTAATTAAGTTACTTTGAAATACTTTGATTCTTTCAAGGTTTGCTTTTAAGGTTTGCTAAATGGGACTAGAGAAGACTTTAACCTAGGGCTAAATGTTCTCCTTTACTATCACAATGACATTCTGAGTCCACTTCTCTTACCCTGTGACTTGAGGGGTTTTTCATTTTAACTTCTAGGGACATAAACTGTTGATGACCCCTTTGGAGATATGGGTATTATTCTAATTGTTTTCAGTGGTTCATTTGAAGATCTATGAAAAGTCTGAGCTTTTGCCCTACTTGCAGGCTAACTACTTAGCTACCCCAGTGTAATAGATGCTGACAGAAGACACAAGACTCTGGACAGAGTTCACCAGTTTTATGAGCCCCAATTCTTCCAGGGAAATATAAAGAAGACATTGAGACTCCTTTACATGAAGTAGATTACATTGTAGGAGGGGAGTCCTAAGGTTAGTGAGTCTAGATCTTTTACACTCAACAGTAGCATGCTCGTCTTTTGCTTCAAGGAAGATATTATGTCTATCTTCTAAGACATTTCACTATAGAAATATCCTTGAAAAGATGTACTAGAACAAAGGCAGTTAGTGAATTTTCCTGTAAGGTATGCAGAAACAAGAGACTGTTATGGACTGAATCATGACCCCCAAAACACATATGATGAGGCCCTATTCCATGATATGGTTATATTTGGAGATAGGACCTTTAAAGAAGTAATAAAAATTAAATGAGATCATACAGGTAGGACACTAATCCAATATGACTTATGTCCTTATAAGAAGAGGAAGACACATGAGGGATGTACACTCATAGAGAAAAAGACCATGGGAGGACACAAAGGAAAGTTGGCCATCTGCAACTCAGGAGAGAGGCCTCAGGAGAAGCCAACCCTGCCGGCACTTTGATCTTGGACTTCTAGCCACAAGGAATATGAGAAAATAAATTTATTTTGCTTTAATCACCCAGTCTGTGGCATTCTGCTATAGAAGCCCTGGTGGACTAATACAGAGACCCATAGAAAATTGTGTCTGCACAGTTATCTCCCTGGCATCAGGTGATTTCCTTACATATGTGCATTGATCTATACTTAGAAGACTTGGGAATTGACTATAGATCTCTGGAGTCCTCTCTTTGTTTGTGCAGCATTTTCCAGTCTGTTATACTGCTTTGAAAATGGTAGCTGCCTTGGCATCCCCAGATTCTAGCTCTATCTCCTCAAATCAGAATGACCTCCAGGTTATACCTAGGTTCTTCCTTTCTCTGCTAGGGACTGGGAACTCTCTCTACCCAGCAAGCTGGTGCAATCATGGGCTCATCCCATTGGTTTCACTTACCTTAAGGATCCATGTCCAGTGCTACCTGATGTTCAGTATATAAACCATTTTTAATACATATTGTATTTTGTTTTTAGTTGTTTTACAAAGCAGGGTAAATCTGGTCATGGATAGGAAAAATATTTCATGTGCTAAAAAATAAATGTTTACTTTCAGCCTAGGAAAGATTCAAAGCTGAATTGATAATTAGTTTAGAACTTAAGAGATGCATCATAATTTTGATTCAACAACTCCTCCGACTTCCTGAGTCTTTATGCCCCATTTTTCATTGGTAGCACTGGAAAGAAAATAAATAAGCCTTCCAAGTGGAATATTGGCATAGTTAGAGAAAATGCCACGAATGAGTTTTGAACTCTCCAAAAGGAAGTTTATGTACAAATATGAGGTTTCTGCATTATTAACAAGGCATGGGAAATTCAAATTACATTATACAGCTGAAACATCAAGAAAGCATAATAAATATGAAATCCCTCTCCTGCTACTGTGGGTGTTGCAGTAAAACTTCAGGACAGTGTTGATTTTCTTTATTTTTAATTGTTGATCACTGAAAAGAAATCCATTTTAATCTTTATCTTTCTACTTCTAAACATGTAGACTTGAGCTTTTTGTATTTCTTTCATTGAAAAGAAAAAATCAGAGTGACATAGTAGAGTTAATTAGACTGTGTAATGGAAGTGAAACACAGATGCACATTGAGTCCTATTATCTCAAACATTTTTCTTTATGATTTAAAAATGGATAACAACATAGAGTAAACTATTTCATTTGGTCCAGCCTACTTAATAAAATATTGGGAAATTTTATCAGTAGTGCTGAAACCCTTGAAAAATAATGTAGGGGAAAGAGGGGTAAGAGGCTGAAAAGGCATTAGAATGAGGTACCCTTGATTTGGGGAGACCAACTTATTTAAAAAATAGTTTTAGAAAGTCATTATTCTGCATCAAAGGAAAGATGTCATCCAGGATAGTACACTGAAACTGTTTCTAAATGCTTTTCAAAAGCTATAGCTAGAAAAAATGATCATTTAGAAACCTTTTAGAAAAATGGCCTCTCTTCCCACATAACTCACATTGGCAAAAGAAATGCTAAGGGAGAAAATGATTTTTTAAGGGACCTAAGTTGATTTTTAAATATAAATTTTAATTTTTAAAAACTATTTTTAGAGAAGCTTTAAGTTTATATTAAAACTGAGAGAAATGGAGGCTGATGCCTTAGCCATTAGGTACAGAGATTTTCCATGAACGCTCTGAGCACACACATGTATACCCTCCCCATTATTGGCAACACTCACTGGAATGGTACTCTCTTCAAAATCAAGGATAAATCTACATTGACACATCATAATCACTCAAAGTCCATAGTTTCCCTTAGGGTTCACTCTTGGTATTTACACGTGCAATGAGTTTGGACAAATGTATAATGACATATGTCCATCATTGCAATATCATACAGAGTAGTTTCACCACTGGAAAAATCCTCTATGCTCTTGCTTATTCATCTCTCCACCCACAACACCTGGAAACCACTGATCTTTTTATTGTCTCCATAGTTTTGCTTTTTCCAGAATGTCATACAGTTGGAATCATACGGTATGTAGTTTTCTCAGATTGGCTTCTTTCACTTAGTAATATAAAAACATAATGTCCCTCCATGTCTTATCATGGCTGGGCAGCTAACTTATTTTTAACACTGAAAATGTGCTATTATCTGTATGTACCACAGTTTGTTTATTCATTCATCTACTGAAGGACATCTTGGCTGTTTCCAAGTTTTGGCAATTATGAATAAAGCTGCTATAAACATCCACGCGCAGGTTTTAATGTGGCCATCAGTGTTCAACTTCTTTGGGTAAATACCAAGGAGTGCAATTGCTAGATTATATGGTAAGAGAATTTTTTATTTTGTAAGAAACAAACTGTCTCCCAAACTGGCTGAACCATCCTGTAGTCTCATTACCAATGAAGGAGTGTTCCTCATGTTCTGCATGCTCATCAGCATTTGTTGTGGTCAGTTTTTCAGATTTTGGCCATTTAATAGTTGCATAGAGGTACTTCATTATTTTTTTAAGATTTTATTTATATATTTTTAGAGAGAAAGGAAGGGAAGGAGGAAGAGAGGGAGAGAAACACCAATGCATGGTTGCCTCTCATGCACCCCCAACTGGGGACCTGGCCTGCAACCCAGGCATGTGCCCTGACTGGGAATTGAACCAGTGACCCTTTGGTTCACAGGCTGGTACTCAATCCACTGAGCCACACCAGCCAGGGTGGTATCTCCTTGTTTTTAAGTAGCTGCCCTGATGATATATGATGTGGAACGTCTTTTCATATGCTTCTTTGCCATCTATATATTATTTGGTGAAGGGTCTGTTAAGATTTTTGGCCCATTTTTTATTTGGATTGCTTGTTTTCTTTTCAAGGGGGTTGTTTGTTTTCTTATTGTTGAGTTTTAAAAGTTCTTTGTATCAGATGTGGCTTTTGCAAATATTTTCTCCCCAATCTGTGGCTTGTTTTTCTATTCTCTTTACCATTGCAGGTCTGGAATAAGGTACAAGGTTTTGTATTTCCAACAGGTTTTGAGGTGACACTGGTGCTGCTGGTCCAGGGACCACACTTGGGGAATAACTAGTGTAATAGAAAAGGGCACAGATTTTTTTTAAAGGCTGATCTTTTGGCGCAAATATCTGTCTAGTCATGTATTATTTGTGAAACTTCTGGCAAGTTATTCAGCTTCTTTTAACTCCAGTTTCTTCAGCTTTGGAATTGCCATAAATATTTTATAGGGTTATTTAAAAAGATAATGCATGTGCAAACCTACTGTTTAATTAAAACATATGTAAATATCCTGTTTTCTGAAAGATAGTTAACCAGTATTGAAAGCCTTTACTTTCCCTTTACAAAGAAATTACTACTGCTTTCAATAGCAAGGGGAAATGAGAGCAGTGAAGTAGAGCTGTGTTTAGTGTTTCAGCAGAAATATCAGGAGCCCGAAACTCCTAGATCCTACATTGGGTGGTATGGAACTGTGGCACTCTAATTTACATGACGTGAGAAGAAAGGAAAGCTCCTAAGAGTTAAGGTCCTTGCATAAAAATTGGGTAGCATCTGGAGCCTTGGCTGCAGCTTAAGATCTTGATGGCTTGAGGCTAATGGATACCAATTTTAATAATTAGTACTCTCTTCTGCTTATAAATGATCACAAAACGTATTAGCAGTAGGTGTTTAAAAATTATGTCTGATTTGGGATAGATGATAATTGCTGATTTTAGAATTTTTTTTCAGGGAAAAGCTGTATGTTTCTACTCAAATATCTCTGGGGAACTATCTCCCTTTATGAAGTTTCCCCTTTTTTTGGTCAGATAAATATGATTTACTTTTATTTTGTAAATATAATATTTCAAAGATTATGAGATTCTTGAAATGCCCCAAATCCTTATTATTCTGTCAACTATTTCAAAATGTTGCAATTTGTATTGGTATAGTTTCTTCTAGTTGACAATCATCAGTGATTCAGTTTATAAGTATTGTTGCTCAGTGAAATCTTATTAGTAGTTATGCCCTAAAAGTGTAGATCCTGTCTCATTTTAAACTGAAGTTATTCTAAAAACCCAGTATCTTTTGTTCAAGTAAATTGAAATATGTTTGGGAAGTATCAAGCAATATATTGTATAGAACTCAAACTTGGCAACTTTTGTTGTACTAATTCCATGGTCCAACAAACACTGAAAGTATTTCTAGAAAATTTCTTTCTACTTCTAGTGGATCTTCTTGGCACCACACCAAAAGCCTCCTTATTTGGCTACATCTTCCATCCTTCAGCTGCTCTGAGATTTGCCTGCTAACATCATAGTTGGCCCCTCTCCAGAGAATTGCCTTCATCTTGCCTGTGAAACACCCATCCCCCTTAATGCTACCACCATTCCCAGAAGCAGCTATTGGCCAATGACTGACTAGTATGGGCATATAAACAACAGCACCTACTCTGTGGTACAATCCATGCTCCGGAACTCCCTGCAGGGTGGGGGTCACTCTACCCTGCAGGTTAGACTACATTCTTGCTTGACTTTTTTTGCCTGCTATATCTGCTTCCTTCATTTCCTTTATTCTGAGAACCCTTCCTCAATAAATTACTTGTTTCAGAATCCCCATCTCAGTCTGTCTTTAGGGAAACCAGCTCGACACTCCTGAAATTAGATATTAAATTATTTCTAACTTGAGTTTGGCATTTATCTCACAGTGGTTTATTGCAAAGACGGAGATATTAAATTACTATGCCATTACTACCTACCTAGGTGATGATAGTGAATTAGAATTGATACATCAAATTTGAATCATTTGAACTAATCATCATCGGTTTACAAAAATGGTTCAGAATGGTGATCTTGAAGACTACCTTTTTGGTCTGTCTGGATTGAGGAAGGAGAGGCAGACTGAGAAAGGTAGAGAAACCAACTGCTATCATAATGGTGAGGGGTCAAGGTGGCTGTAGGTACAAAGCAATACAAGTACAGCCTGGTAATTCAGTAGCCAGCAGCTGAGAAATGCAACTTTGGATTCACCAGAGTGTAAAACTACGGAGATCCCTGTCTCCTAGTAGACAGAATCAAATCGATCAGAATGTCTAGTTGCTGATTTTTCATTAAAAATATGACAAAACAAAACGAAAACAGACTCACAGAAACAGAGATTAAACTGATGGTTGCCAGAGGGGAGGAGGTGGGGAGATAAGAGAAAAAGGTGAAGGGGAATATAATTAATGTTGTGATAAGTTTGCAAGGTGACAGTTACTAGACTTAGTGTGGTGACCACATTATAAGATATTTAAATATCAAATCACTATAGTGTATACCTTAAGCCAATATTGTATGCCAACTGTACTTAAATTTTTTGAAAAATTTTAAAAATAAGTCATGAAAAAGAAAGCAATTCACTGCAATGATCCACGTTTCCTTGTTTAAACATAATCTCCATGTTACTGTGTTATTCTAGTGCCATCTCTTCTGCTACTGATTATGTAATCAATTTCTCAAAAATGGAGAGGTAACTGGAAATTAATTTTCAGTTTGTAATGCTGGCAATCGCCCCTCCCTGCCACAACCTCTCAAATGGGTTTGGTTTTTTCTTTTCTTTTTTTGAATTACATTTATCTAGTAACAGTGGTTAATAACACGACATAGATTTCAGGTGCACAACTTTATAATATGACATTTGTACACTCTATTGTGTGCTCACCACTTGAATTCGTCTCCATCTGCCACCATGTATTTTACCCACTTTGCCATCTTCATTCTCTCCCTAGCCCTCCAGTCCCTCTGGTAACCCCCATGTTGTCTGTATCTGTGAGGCTGGTTTTTCGTTTGTTTGTATTTTTTTTGTTGTTCATTTGTTGCTTTTTCTTTGGTATCTGATGTATGAGTAAAATCATATGGTTCTTGTCCTTTTCTGTCTGACTTATTTCACTTAGCATAAAACTCTCAAGATCATCATACCACCGTGAGTGCATCCCATTTCGTCTGATCTTGGTTTTCTTTTCAGAGAGCCATTTAAAATGTCCAGTGTTGTTCTGCCAATATAGAGAAACACTCCTACCAGAAATAGCAGGGCAATGCTACTCAGACTTTGAGCCTCCTCTTCCAGCATTTCTGACATAAATATCCACCGTGTTTGTAGCTTACCTTCCTCAGATGTTACTTATCAACTGCCTTCTCTCTGCTCTCAGCACTTGGTTCCGTTCAGCTCTGGAATTACATTTTCCCTCCTGACAGGGCACTTCTGCAACTTGCTTTCCAATGATCAATATTTCTTGGTAAACTATTGTGACTAGTCTCATTTTTAATCCACCTTAGCCAATAGTTCTGTCTGGGCATAATCTTGTACCACACACTCTTCCTCCTTCTGGAGACAAAGAAAATCCCATTAATTGGAAAAAAAAAAGAGTTAAGTGAAAAATTACCCAAATGAAATTACCCAAGTTCTGCATAATACATCCTGAATTATCCTTTATTGAATCATCAGATTTTTAAATATTAATAATTTGTTCTTAGAGGGGTATTTTTAGTTTGCTTGTAGGAGATAATATAAATTCCTCTTCTGGGAAAACCCTTAATTTTATAGACAAGAAATCTGAGGTCCAGAAATGTTAGTATTTTGTATTCACCCTTGTCATTTATAAATATGATTCATCAACCTTATACTATTTCAACAATATTACATTGCATAGTGTTCCTATAATACTGCAATTGATATATTATTTCAATTATTTTAGTGTTGGTGTGCAATTGAGTTGTTTCCAGGTGTTGCTCTAAAAACAATGCTGCTAAGACTCTTCATGAATATTTCTGATGAGTTAAGCAAAAGTTTTCCTAGGTCTACCTGAGAGAACAGTTGGAACATAATTCATGTGCACTTTCAGTTGCACTTTATAAACCCAAGTCTTTTTTTCCAAAGAGATTGTACCACATCACATTCTCACCACAGTACAAAATGTTTCTAGTTACTTTATATCCCCATATATGCTTGATATTTTAACTTGTTTCCAATATGTTGACTGTGAAATGGCATGTCTTTGTGGCTTTAATTTGTATTTTCTTTTATTAAATTTATTGGCATACCATTGGTTAATAAGATTATATAGGTTTCAATTGTACATGTCTATGATACATGATCTATATATTACATTCTGTGTGCAACACTCACAGTCAGATCTCCTTCCATCACCATATATTTGGCTTCCTTTATCCTTTACCACCTCATCCCCTTCCCTTTGGTGACCCACATACTGTTGTCCATTGGTGTTTATGATTTTCAGTTTCATATCCCACAGATGAGTGAAATCATATGGTTTTTAGCTTTCTCTGTGTGACTTATTTCTCTTAACATGATATTCTCAAGGCCCATATGGCTGAGTAGTATTCCATAGTATGTGAGTACCATATCTTCCTCATCTAATCATCTACCAAAGGACACTTTGGTTGTCTCCATATCTTCGCCACTGTGAATAATGCTGCAATGAACAAGGGAGTGCATATATCTTTGCAAATAAAGTTTTTGATTTTTGTGGGTAGATACCCAGAAGCGGGATTGCTGGGTCATATGGTAACTTTATTTTTAGTTTTTTTGAAGAACCACCATACTTTTTTTCACAGTGGCTATACCAGTGTGTTTTCTTGATTAGTAATGAAACTGATTCTTTATACGTTCAATTCATTACTTTGATTTCTTCTTCTGCAAAGTTCCCATTCAAGTACATTGCCCATTTTTTTCTGTTGAATTATTTCTTTTTCTATTGATATCTCCACAAAAGAAATAAAACATGAAAGAAAAGGTTAAGTATGATTATATGTATGCATATATGTATAAGATGAAAATGAGGCAAATCTATTTTATATTATCTATGCATCCTACATATGTTAACACTAGTAGTAAAGGAGTTATTATCCTTCAAACCAGGATAGTGTTGACATTTAAGGGGAAGGAAGTCATTATGATTCAGGGGGGTGCTGACAATGTACTAGTTAATGGCTAGGCATTGGTTACTTTCTTCTACCATCCATTAATAGTAGTTTAACTGTGAATATATATGTATGCCTTACTCTGGATACAAACTTGAAAACTGAAAAAGATACATTTTCCATCTGCTTGCTACTATTGACTAGAAATGCATTTAATATTTATATATTGATTTTTTATCAAGCAACTTTTGAAAAAAATTTCTTATGTGTAATTAAATAATCTGTAGATGGTGAATTTTTAAAACGTAATGGTATTACCTGAAAAAAAAAGACAATCTTGTTTCTCCCTCTCCAACCATTTGATTTATTTTTCTTGAATTATTATTCTGGCTTTTAACTTCAGTATAATGTTAAATAGAAGTCATATTATGTTCCTGAAATTAAAGGGAACATTCTTTATGTTTTTCCATTAATTGTGATTTTTAATATAGGATCTGTGGCATTATCTTTTATCAAACTAAAGACACTTCCTTCTATTACTTCTTTTGAAATTATTTTTTAAATTAAAAATTGATATTAAATTTTATCAAACACGTTTTCCTCATCTATTTAGCTCTTAATCTAATATTTTTAGCTCTTCAAGTTCAATATGGATATTTTTACATTTTTTCCTTTTTATATTTCCTTATTTTCCTCATACTTAAACACTTTTCATTTTTAAATCTATCATCTTTTCCTAATAATTCACATATATGGAGTTTCTGCAGGTCTGATTTTAATTGTCTGATGCTTTTGCTAGCTTTCATATATAATGCTTTATTTCATTTTGTGTTTTGTATTTTTTTTTATTTTGAGTTTGTAATTCTGGAAACTATCTCTGGGGCTCCTTTGAAGACTAGGTTATAGATGAGTCTCCAGAGAGTGTTTTCATTGTCTTCTGCAGGCTATCAGGAAGTTTTACCAGCTCTGGGCACTTCCAACTAAATTCTTGGCTAGAGATTTTTCAGACTACTCATGTAGTGGGAATTCAGGTGGTAAATGCACATAAGGGCTATATTTTGGCTACAAATTTCCAGGAAGGACTTAATTTTCTTCCTCTGAACTCAATGTCAAAGTTCAATTGGACATTTTTCCTTGTATTATTCTGGAAGGAGGGAGGGAGGCAGACTTGCAGGTAGTATACTTTTATTTTGAAGGTATAATTCTTGGGACCCTGGCTCTGTTGGGGATACTTCCTATTAGACATCCCAACTTGCCTGACTCCTGAGCTTTGCTATTCTTCTCTGGGTCTTGATAGGACCTGAAAACCAAAGTCCAAGTTCTCCTTTTAGTCAATTGTTATTAAGTTGAAAGCTATCTCTTAACTTATTTTTCCTCTGAGTTTCAGTTTACATTTATTTTATTGGCCTCTGAGGGTTCTTTACCAATTTTTCAACTCTTGGATGCCATTAAGATATTTTTAAGTATTTTTTCCAACATTTTTCTTTTTTTCTTTTTCCATTGACAGGGTTGTTTAGGTTACTTAGTCTACTAGAATGTCAAAAGCAATAACTTAAAGTGTATAAATTCTGACCTATCTTTCAACTTTGTGGTTGATGCTGTGTTCACTATATTAAAGATTTGTGGTTGGTAAGGGCTGTATGTCTAAAAAGAAATAATTTGTGAGAGCAAGCAATATAATTGTCCACTCATGAGAGGTTTTTCGGCCACATGTTCCCATAGCTTATGCATCAGTGTCCTTGCCTTAGGCTGTGTGTAGGCTGAGTCCACACACAGGGCACTCTTAGTTAAATAGTAAATTCAGTTTTACTAAAACCCCATTCTCTAACCATTTCCTAGAATGCAATAACAATGCCTTGATAATTGTTGAAACTTGCTTCTATTAATAGAAGGTAGCCTTCTAAAATAATGTCATAATGCATATGGTTTAAGATTAAACTTTTGACAATATAAACCTCTTAGAAATTCAATACTTCTATTTCTGTTAAATAAATATTTTCTTGACAAGAGTATGTCTTCTTAATTATATATGTGTGTATTTTTAAATTATATTCTTGGTTATCTGTAATTATTATTCTTGTAATGATAATAGTAGCAACCTCAGAGAGTTGTGAGAATTTCATGAATATGTGTATGTGAAAGGTTTTTGCACATCATAAAGCAATACAAGGTTACCAAATCTATTTTCTGAAATTATATGTTACTTCATCTGAGTTCTTGTTGCACTTTAAAAAGCACATGTGGATATAAGTTTACTTTTTCCTTAAATTATGATATTAATGATGGAAGAACCTCTGGTTTAATCAAGGAAAATCTCTAGAATTTGGCACCATGCCTGGCACATAGCAAACATTCTATCACAAAAGTGTTTGTTTAATGGATAATAAGAAATACTTTTTTAAGAGAGTTTTTTTTATAGAATACTGAATTTTAAATTTTTTTAAAGATTTTTTTTTATTTTTAGAGAGGGAAGGGAGGGAGAAAGAGAGAGAAACATCAATGTGCGGTTGTTGGGGGCCATTGCTGGGCGCTGTGGCCTGCAACCCAGGCATGTGTCCTAACTGGGAATTGAACCTGCGATGCTTTGGTTCACAGCCCACGCTCAATCCACTGAGCTACGCCAGCCAGGGCTTATAAATAAGAAATACTTTTAATGAGAAGGTTTTTAATACCTCTTATGTTATAAAACTTTCATTTTAAGGGATATTTACTTAGATTAGTGAATTTTCATGCTTCTTCTTCCATATGAAAATAAGGAGCCTTTGTGGGGATAAGGGGAATGTTAAGATAATTTTGCCATGTGTGAAATGGAGAGTTTGAGTGAATAAATGTGAAACCCTATGAGGTCTGATATTAAATGAAAGGTAGACTTTCCTATACTGTCATACTAAAGTCACCTTTTAGCCTAGAAAATGCATACTGAAAGACATGTAGGCAAATGCATAATGGAAGACATTTGCAAATATGCAAAATTCGCAAACATATGCAAATTTTCTTTTGCAATACTTATCCACTTTTAAAAACAGAACTATGCAAGGTTCTACTTCTTTAAATAATCTTATTTGAATTGCTTTTCAAAGGTGCAACCCCTTACTTTATCCCTTTCTTCTCTTACTATAAAAAATTACTTGCTTTGGGTATGATCAATTTGAGAACATTTGTTTTTTTAAATTTTCAGGGTCACAACTGGTGAGTCCAATAAAACAATCCATAAAAATTGTATTAATATATTTATGGAAGAGGAATTATAGCCAGGTTCACTATTATGTTATTCTGAATTACTTAAATATAATGAAACACACAGTATCCTTGTGATTGTTGTTTCAGCATAAAAGTGAATTTATTATTAGACATTTCAAGCTTGTTTTCAATGAGGGAAGTGCCTGAAACCTCAGAGCAAGCAGAGATCATGTGGTCAGCTGATTGTAAACACCTTCAGTTTGTAACTTTCCTTCAGGGTTTTGGACATGTGGAGGATGTTTAGGTGAGCACCAATTATAAATACAGCTAGTTTGGACTTTGTTTCTATATGTTTACTTCCTTTAAACATTAATTAACTAGAATGTACTATGAACAATATTGGTGCTTTGTAAATGGTTAATAAATGCTAAATGATTAAGAATTGGATGAATTTCAAAATTAATATTTTACCTGTGGATATGAAAGAGGAGACTCATTTAATCCTCCATTACACATATGCCTTCACTTATGAGGTATATCCTTTTAAGATTTAGTATGAAGTTACGTGTGTTGTCAAATGCCCTTCCATTCACATTTTGTTAACTAGAAACATTGCTTTGTAAGATTGTCTCCATTTTCTATAGTTGTACATTAAAAGCAAAAAAGAAAACCAAATGATAAATAATGACACACTTTAAATATTCCTTCAGAGATAGCATTTTGTTGTCAACTTGGATTGTGAAGTAAGTGGATGGAAGTCCAAATGCACTCACTCACAAGAGGTAGTCTTTTGAGACTCCTATTGATATCTGTATTACCCATAAGGAGTGCACAGGTTATCTGTGTGAACTATTGTGTGGCTGTAGATCCAGGGATTTCATTCTTTTGCTACAAACTCCCTTTAGGCAGTGAATCAAGAGAGTATAAACTGAAAAACCTACAGATAAGGGATTTTGAGTACTTATAAATAATTCATCCATCCCTCTGGCATTTAAATGACTATAAAAAGTTGCTGATCTATAGGCATGTAATGCATTTTCTTTTCACGTCAGTTTCTTGGTTTCTACTTGGTTTCCTTTTCTCACTTTTATATTTGAAATGTAAGAACATAAGAAATTATTATTTTAATATACTTTCTGTTTTCATAAACCATGCTTGGTAACAAATCATTTAGAATTTTATGAAGTTACAGAGATAAATCATGTAAGAAAAGGAATCACTACAGCACAACTGGATTGGAATCTGCATATTTTGTGCATGTTTTACAGCATATCCAGAGTTTACACATTAGCAAAATTCAATTTAAACATGTTTTGATCAGAAATTCTTAGCTGAAATTTTCTCTTCTCTGTTGTCCCTTGCAATTTGGCTTCCCCCAAATGTAGACATGATTTGAAAGAAATTGATATCACAAATTTAGGAGAAAGACAGACTAGGAATGACAAATGTGTAGTATAGATCCAACTATCAACCTCCTGATACCATTAACACATACAATTATTTTTAAGATTTTATTTATTTATATATTTTTAAAGATTTTATTTATTTATTTTTAGAGCGGGAAGGGAGGGAGAAAGAGAGAGAGAGAAACATCAATGTGTGTTGCCTCTCACGTGGCCCCCACTTGGGATGTGGCCTGCAACCCAGGCATGTGCCCTGACTGGGAATTGAACCTGCGATGCTTTGGTTCGCAGCCTGTGCTCAATCCACTGAGCTACGCCAGTCAGGGACTATTTATTTATTTTTAGACATAGGGGAAGGGTAGGAGAAAGAGAGGGAGAGAAACATCAATGTGTGATTGCTTCTTGTGTACCTCCTACTGGGGACCTGACCCGCAACCCAGGCATGTGCCCTAGATGGGAATGGAACCTTTCAGTTTGCAGGCTGGTGCTCAATCCACTGAGCCACACTAGCCTGTGCTCATTGTTTAAACAAAGTACTTTTCACATTCTCCTCATCATGATGTGGCACCTTCAAGTAGCACTGTAGAGAGGCACTAGCTTTCCAACTGAGGTAGAAAAATTCTAACATCATTTGCCATCACTGTTTGAAAAAAATACTGAGAAAAAAGATTCAATTCAATTTATTCTACACTTTACTGATATGGTTGTTTTAAGAGATGGATATTCACCATGAGGACTGAGGCAATGTATGGATTCATTGATGATTGATTAATTAATTCTTTATTTGAGTCCTGAATATACATCAAGCATTAAACTATACCATGAATATACAAAGATAAATTAAGATAAAATCCTAGCCTTCAGTCTGTTAAAGAACCATATAAATAATCCATTTTAGTAACAAGCACTATATCATAAAATTAATGTGGAAAATGGTCCAGACACAACGAGAATAAGATAAGAACTGTATGTCATTGCCTATAGCACCTAAAGAAGGCTTTTACTGAGGAAGTAATCACATTTTATTAAGTTTAGAAAGACGAGTAGGAAAGTGGGTTGGGGAGATGGGCAAGAACAATGCCATTCCAGGAAGAAATAATGACAAGGCCAAAGGAAGATTATGATGAGGTACATCTTGATGAGAGAAAGATGAGTCATTTTGTGAGAATGGGTGGCAGAAAATGAGAAAAATTAAATAATTCCAAGCTATAAAGGGCCTTGTATATCATATTAAGGAGTTTGAGTTTCTGGCACGGATGTGAAAAAAGAAACCTTATGCACTGTTGGTGGGATTGGAAATGGGTGCAGCCACTATATAAAGCAGTATGGAGGTTCCTAAAAAAATTAAAAATGTAACTACAACATGTATGATCTAACAATTCCAAATCTGGGAATATATCCAGAAGATAGATAGATAGATAGATAGATAGATAGATAGATAGATATAGATATAGATATTTAACTTGAAAAGATAAATTTACTCCCATGTTCATAGCAGCATTACTTACAATAGCCAAGACATGGAAACAAATGGGTAAAAAAGTGGTGATATGTATGTACAATGGAATACTATTCACCCATAAAAAATCAGGAAATCCTATCATTTGTGACAATGCTGATGGATCTTGAAGGCATTATACTAAGTGAATCAGTCAGACAGACAAGAGCAGATACTGTATGACCTCACTTATCTGTGGAATCGAAAAACAAACAAACATAAAACTCATAAAAAAAGAGATCAGAGTTGTAGTTACCAGAGGTGGGTGTTGCTAGGAGGGGATAGGAGGGGAATGTGGAGGAGGGTGGTCAAAAGGTACAAACTTTAAGTTATAAATAAGCACTAGCAGTGTAATATCCATCATGACTATATTTAACACTGCTGCATGTGGGAAGAAACCTTTTACCTGATATTAAGAGCTGCTGTATACTTTAAAAATCAAGACAGTGCTGCATTGGCAAGGATTGACACATCAAAAAATGAACAAGAATACAGAACCCAGAAAATACCCCCTAACAGGTATGACCAATTGACTTTTGACAAAAGGGCAACAGGAATTTAATTGGAGGAAGAATGGCCTTTCCAACAAATGATGTGGTGCAACTGGACATCCATAGGCCAAAATAATAATAACAACAACAACAACAACAACAACAACAACCCTGACCTAAATATCATGCCTTAAACAAAAATTAACTCAAATTGATAAAAAAACATGAATATAAAACATAAAACTTAAATTTTTTTGAATAAAACAAAGGCAAAAATCTTCTGGATATTGACTAGGTAACAAGTTCTCAGGCTTGACACCAAATGCATTATCAATAAAAGTATAACTGAAAAATTGAGCCTCATCAAAATTAAAAACATTTGTTCTGTGAAAGACCCTGTTAAGACAGTGAAAACATAGTTATATATGGGAAGACAATATTTGCTAGTCACATTCTAGAACTAGTATCTGGAATATGTGAAAAATGTTCAAAACTTACTGGTTAAAAAAAAAGTCAATCAGGAACGGAGAAGCTTAAGACACAAGGAGACATTTCACCAAAGAGAAAGAGGCTATACAGACAGTTAAAACAAAACTGTTCGGCATCACGGCCATTAAGGAAACACAGTTTAAAGCCACAATGATATTCCACTACACAACTATCAGAATGGTTACAACTTTAAAAAAAGTGACAACACCGAATGTTGACAAGCACGCTGAGAAAATGGATTACTTATACATACTCGTTGCAATATAAAATGATACAGCCCCTCAGGAAAAGAGTTCAGTAATTTCTTATAAAATTAAATATACAACAATCATGTGACTCAACAACTGTACCCTTGGGGCATTTATCCCAGAGAAGTAAATACTTATATCAACACAAAAAATTGTATACAAATGTTTCTAGAAGCTTTTCTCATAATCACCAAAAAATTGAAACAACCCAGAAATCTTTCAATGAGTGAATGCTTAAACAAAGTATGGGAAGATTATACCATAAACTTACCACTCAGCAATTATTAGGAACAAACCATTCATATAAATAGTTTGGATAGATCTCCATGGAATTAGTAAAAAAAAGTCAGTCCCTAAACTACATACTATAATTGGTCATTTAAATAACGAATTCTCGAAATGACAGAATTACTGAAAGGAGAAGAGACTAACTGTTGCCAGGGACTAGAGATGGGTGGGCTGGGGGCATGGAGAGGGGATTATGCATGGGAGAAAAAGGACAACATGAGGGACCCCTGCAATGATGGAAATATTCTATATATTTGACAGTATCAATGGCAGTATCCTGACTGTGATTTTGTACTATAGATTTGCAAGATGTCACCATTAAGTGAAACTGGGTCAAGAGTATAAGGAACCTCTCTGTATTATTTCTTATGATTGCACGTGAATCTACAATTATCTCAAAATAAGAAGCTTAATTTTAAAAAGCCAAAGAATTAGCTTGACTAAATTCTTGTCTTGCAAAGATCATTAGAAAACCCTAAAAAGCCTTCAAGAAAGGGAAAAATCCTAGAAGCCTTAGATGATATCTTTCTACTGGGATGATTTAATTTTCTGTTAAGAAGGTAGATATAGGTATATTACCATGGTATAACAGAGCTGAGATTATCTGAGTCTGGATTTCACACTTTGGGAGAAGTGATCTTCTGCATATGTGTATATGTATATGTATATGTATGTATATGTGTATGAAAAGAAACTTATCAGTTGTACTTAAGGGCTTAAAATAATTATAGAAAACTGTTACCTAAAACTGACAATTTGACAACAAAAATGAGGTGGATTTTTTTTTAACAGAACATAAATTATCAAAATTGTTTAAGCCAATTGTCATAAAAGGCATTGAAAATTTATTAGAAATATATTATTTGAAAGACCACTGGGCATCATATAAGTTAACAACTCAACTTGAAAAATAGATTATTCAACTATCATTAAAATTGCATAATGAAGACTGGTTGGCAATATCCCAGTTTTTAAAGCAAGGGTAGTTGTTATACAAAAATGTAATAAAATAACATCAATAAAAATCATAATAGACTAATTTAATTTATATGTTTCGATGCAAACATTATATTTTAAATTTTAGAAGACAATGGAAAACATTTAACAATTTTTCTGGAAAATATCTTAAAATTAAAACTTCATATCTAGGAAAAATATAATTTAAACACAAAAAAGGTTAAAACATTTTTCAACATGAGAGGGGACATCAAGTTTACCATTGATAATTTCTCATAAAAAGTTAATAATATATTGCTACAATGACCAATAATAAAATTAATGTTATTTATCACTTAAAGTGTGTGGTAAATCATTATATGATTTTCTAAAAGGTGACTGTAAACAGTCACCTTTTATTTTTATTTTTAATTCATTGATTTGAGAGAGAGAGAGGAAGGGAGAGAGAGAGGTGTAGATTTGTTGTTCCGCTTATTTATTGTTGATAAATAATAATCATTGGTTGATTTTTTTATGTGCCCTGACCGAGGATCAAACACTCAACTTTGGCATATGGGGACAATGTTCTAACCAACTGAACTACCCGGTTAGGGTAACAGCCACCTTTTATACATAGATAATTACATCTAATAACTATTTTGTCACTTTGGGTTTTCTAACAATGAGGAAGCTACCTGTTTGCTTCTTAATTTTGATAAAAGCTGATGATCTTAATTTGGCAACCAGAAGCTTGTGGTCTTGGGATCATTCCAGTTAGTCTGTCTCATAGGCACCGATTCAGCAGTTGAAATCACTGTGGTATTTAGGGTGATAATGATTTGACCTTTAATATCAGGTATTTCCCATGAAGCATATCCATTTATGCAATTCACTTTCTGTTTCTCAGTTGATGAAAGCCAGATCTATTTTAAAGATCGTAGCCTTCAAATCCATCCTATTAATCAGATGTAAATGTGCAATGGATGAAATTGTTAAAGAATACTATTTTATAATTTAAAGTTGGCTGATGTGGTAGGTTCAATAATGACTCCAAAAGATATCCAGTCAATTTCTGGACACTGTAAATATAGAAAATGAGTCCTTGCCTATGTGATTAAGTTAAGACTGTTGAGATAGGGATATCCCAGTTTATCCAGATAGAACCTAAATGCAATCAAAAGTATCCTTATAAGGTAAGGCAGACTGAGATTTGACACAGAAGGGAAGATAGCATTGTGACTACGGAAGCAGAAACTGGAGTGTGTTGTAGCTGCAAGCCCAGAAATGCCCAAGAAATTCCAGCAGCCATGAGAAGCAGAATAGGCAAGTAATAGATTTCCCCCTAGGGTCTCCAGGGAAAGTGTGACCCTATCAACATCTTGATTTCTTCCTACAGGTGGTGATTTCAGGCTTAAGCCCCCAGAACTGTGAAAGGATAAATTTCTGTATTTTAAGTCACTAAGTTAGTACTAATTTATTATGGCAGCCACAGAAAATTAATACAATTGATGTTATAAACTTTTGTGCATGTATACAAAAGCTCAGCAGGTATTCTACAAAATTAATGACAAACCTTGAAAATAAAAATACGATAAAAGCATGTTTTATATAGGTTGCTTTCTTTGAAATAGCAATACACTTTTAAGATTTATTATTATTTTTAAAAATCTATATTTTTAAGGTGTACAACATGATGATATGACATACATAGTGACATGATTACTACAGTCAAGCTAATTAACGTAACTCTTCAAGTAGTTTCCTTTTTAAAAAAATATTTCATTTATTCATTTCTGGAGGGAGAGGAAGGGAGGGAGAAAGAGGGAGAAACACCAATGTGTGGTTGCCTCTCACATGGCCCCCACTGAGGACCTGGCCCACAACCAAGGCATGTGCCCTGGCTGAGGACCTGGCCCACAACCAAGGCATGTGCCCTGGCTGGGAATTGAACCAGAGAGCCTTTGGTCTGCAGCCCATGCTCAATCCACTGAGCTATGCCAGCCAGGGCAGTTTCTTTCTTTCTTTTTTTTTTCTAATGATGAGAGCACCTGAAATCTACTCTTAGCAAAATTCCAGTGTTCAATAAAGTATCATTAACTATAGTCATCATGCTGTGCATTAGCTCTCTGGACTTATTTATCATATATAACTACAACTTTGTACACTTTAACCAACATTTCCCCATTCCTCCTCCCTCTCCACCCTTTGTAACCATCATTTTACTATCTGCTTCTATATATTCAACTGTTTTTAGCTTCCACACATAAGTGAAATCACGCAGGTTTTTTTCTTTGTCTTGGGTTTATTTCATGCAGCTCAAGTTCTTCCAGTTCCATTTCCATTGTTAAAACTGGTGGGATAGCATTTCGTTTTAAGGCCGAATAACAGCCCATTACATATATCACTGTATCAATCACAATTCCTTTTAAAGCACTCATCTAGTTGTGTATGCACAGGTTGTCTACATATCTTTGCTTGCCTGATGTGAGTACTGCTGCAATGGTGAGTTGGGGAAACTGAAGACCATTACTCGTGATTGGTCCAACCTTGGGTCTGAGAGAGAAAGGATGATAGTGAGCTAGTGTCAATACTTGAATGAAAGTAGTAGTAGGGTCTTCTATTGTTTGGAAAGTATCACATTTAGGAGGGAGAAGACATAAATGGATAGAGATGATAGATGGATCACAGGGCGAATGGCAAATCCCATGTTTATCTTGTATGAGGGATTTTATATATTTTGTGCAAAGGCCCAATCTGTTTCCCTGGTAACAGGCTTAGGTAGCAAGGCACATAAGAATACTGGAAATCAGAAAGAAGAAATCTTACCTTTCAAAATATAAAGTAGTGAGCACTCTATGCATATTAAAGTAATCAACACTACTACAGCTTGTCAGTTTTGTGGTCCATGTCAGGAGAAATTTTTCCAATTCCTCTGTCTTCATTATATATATATATATAAATAATTACTGCTTCTTCTCTTTATCATCACAATATTCTTTCAGTATATATCCACTTTGAAATAACAGAATTTTCATGTAAATTTTATAGAGTACATTTAAAAGTAGAAATTACTAGGTACTAGTATTTTTGACTTTACAGAGTGAGAGACTTCTGCCAACTCATCTCTATTCTCACGCTAATGTCCCCTTCTTTTCTAGATTTGAAGTATGGATTCAATAAAAAATGATGACAAACATCTTATGATTTAGTACTCTAAACTTTATAATTGTTAATATTTCCAATCTTGATTAGATCATTTAGTGGGAACCACAGGCTCTAATTTACCAACTTTTTCACATGTCAAAATCTTGACCAGCCTTAAGTGATTTTGAGCCAATGATTTTCTCAATCATTGTAACAGGCAGCACAAATACCATATTAAATTTTCAGGTATAAGAAAATAGGTATTGCCTTAGAAACCTGAGAGAACTGTAATATCTTAGTTTCTATTACTGCCTAACAAATGACACCCAAATCACAGTCACTTAAAAATGTCATTTATTATCTGTTATTTCTGTGGGTCAGGAATCCAGGTCCTCTAACTCAGACTCTCACAGGGCTGCAACCACAGTATCTTCTGGTACCTTAGTCATTTCAGGGTACAACTGTGGCATTAATTATTCTCTTCTAAGCTTACTCAATATTGTTGGCAGGATTCATTGTCTTTCTGGCTGTCAGGCTGAAGGTCTCATTTCCTTGTATTTTGGACAGAGGATACCCTCAGTTCATTGACACATAGAACTTTTCACAGGACAGCTCATAACATGGCATCTTGCTTAATCAAAATGAGCAAGTAAAAGAATGGCAGCCAGTCAGAAGTCACAATCTTGTAACCTAATCTCAGAAATGACATGTCATCACTTTCACTGTACTATTAGAAGTGAATCACTAGGTTCAGCTAACACTTAAGGGGACGGGATTGTAAAAGGGCACAGACACTAGGAGATAGGAGAGGGCATTAAGCACCATTTTAGCACACAGTCTACCACAGATTCTACTTATTATTTTTCAGGGGAATAACAATATAGGTATTCATTGAAATACCTACATTTATTGAAATTTGACAAGGGATTGTGAGAAATTACTATGAACACCTCTATGCCAAGAAATTGTACAACTTGGGCAAAATGGATAAATTCCTAGAAACATACAATCTTCCAAAACTGAATCAAAAAGAAGCAGAAAGCCTGACTAAACTGATAACAACTACCAAAACTGAAGCAGTAATAAAAAAACTCCCAGTGCACAAAAGCCCTGGACTGCATAGCTTCACAGATGAATTTTACCAAACATTCAAGGAAGAACTAACTCCTATCCTTCTCAAAGTATTCCAAAAAATTCAGGAAGAGGGAAGACTCTCAAACTCTTTTTATGAGGCCAGTGTTATCCTATTTCCAAAACCAGGAAAAGACACAACAAAGAAAGAAAATTACAGGCCAATGTATATGATTAACATAGATGCTAAAATCCTCAATAAAATATTGGCAATCCAGATCCAGCAATGCATTAAAAAGGTCAAACACATTGATCAAGTGGGATTTATCCCGAGGATGCAAGGATGGTACAATAGTCACAAATCAATAAATGAAATACACCACATAAAAAATGAAGAACAAAAATCACATGATCATATCAATAGATGCTGAAAAAGCATTTGATAAAATCCAGCACCCATTTATGATTAAAAAAATTACTCAGTAAAGTGTGAATAGAGGGAGCATACCTCAACATAACAAAGGCCATATACGAGAAACCTCCAGGCATCATCATACGCAATGGGCGAAAACTAAAAGATTTCCCACTAAGATGAGGAATAGGACAAGGGGGTCCACTTTCACCACTTTTATTCAACATAGTACTGGAATTTCTAGGCACAGCAATCAGACAAGGAAAAGAAATAAAGGCATCCAAACTGGAAAGGAGCAAGTAGAACTGTCATTATTTGCAGATGACATGGTAGTGTACATAGAAAATTCTATAGGCTCCACCTGAAAACTACTCGACCTAATAAGTGAACTTGGCAAAGTAGCAGGATACAGAGTCAATATTCAGAAATTGATGGCATTTCTGTACAGCAACAATGAACTATGAGAAAGAGAAACTAAGAAAAAATCTTATTTACTATAGCAACAAGAAAAATAAAGTACCTGGGAATAAATTTAACCATGGATACCTATACTCAGAAAACTATAGAACATTGAAGAAAGAAATTGAGGACGATACAAATTCAATGCAATTCCTATTAAAACACCAATGGCATGTTTCACAGATCTAGAGCAAATATTTCAAAAATTTATATGGAACCAAATTACCCTGAATAGCCTCAGCAATCTTGAGAAAGATGAACAAAGTTGGAGGGACCAAACACCTGATATCAAACTAGATATTATAGTACTAGCAGGCCACTGTAAATCAAAACAGTCTGGTACTGGCGTAAGAACAGACACATAGACCAATGGAACAGTATAGAGAGTGCAGAAATAAACCCATGTCTTTATGGTCAATTAATATTTGACAAAGGGGGCATGAGCATACAATGGAGTAAAAATGGTCTCTTCAATAAATGGTATTGGGAAAACTGGACTGGTACATGCCAAAAAATGAAATTAGACCACCAATTTACACCATACACCCAAATAAATTCAAAACAGACAAAAGACTTAAATGTAAATTGTGATACCATAAAAGCCCTAGCAGAAAATACAGTGTGTAATACAGTATCATTAACTACAGTCATCATGCTGTATGTTAGCTCTATGGACTTATTTATCTTATATAATTACAACTCGGTAGTTTTTGACCAACATTTTCCCATTTTGCTATCCTCCCCATCCCTAGTAGTAAGCTCTCAGATATCACACATAGCAATATGTTTGCCACTATATCTCCTAGAGCAAGGTAAAAATAAGGGAAAAAATAAACAAGTAGGACTACATCAAGTTACAAAGCTTCTGCATTGTTAAAGAAACCATCAAAATGAAAAAAGAACCAATTGTATGGGTGAACATATTTGCCAATGATACATGGGACAATGGCTTAATCTCCAAAACATATAAAGAACTCATAATTCAACACCAGGAAGACAAGCAATCCAATTAAAAATGGACAAAGGACCTGAACACTTCTCCAAGGAGGACATACACAGGGCCCAGAGACATATGGAAAGATGCTCAACATCAGTAGCCATCAGAGAGATGCAAATTAAAACCACAATTGGGATGATCACCTCACACCTGTCAGAATGGCTATCATTAATACATTGACAAACAACAAGTGCTAGTGAGGATGTGGAGAAAGGGGAACCCTTTTGCACTGTTGGTGGGAATGCAGACTGGTGCAGCCACTGTGGAAAACAGTATGGAATTTCCTGAAAAAACTAAAAATGGAACTTCCTTTTGATCTAGTGATTCTACTGCTGGGAATATACACTAAGAATCCCGAAACGAGAATTCAAAAGAACTTGTGCACCCCTATTTCATAGCAGTTCTGTTTACAATAACCACATGCTGGAAAGAGCCTAAGTGCCCATCAGTAGATGAATGGATCAAAAAACAGTGGTACATTTACATGATGCAATACTACACAGCAGAAAGAAAGGAGGTCCTACCCTTCATGGCAGCACGGATAGAACCCAAGACTATTCTGCTAAGTGAAATAAGTCAGTCATTACCATATGATCTCACCTATAAGAGGGACCTAATCAACAAAACAAAGAAGCAAGCAAAATATAACCAGAGACATGGAAACATGGAACAGACTGACAGTTGCCAGAGGGGTGGGGGATAATAGGGGAAAGAAGGGGAAGGATCAGTCAAAGAATATGTATGAATGGCCCACAGACATGGACAACAGGGTTGGGATTGCCTGTGGAAATGGGGGATGGGCGGGGTAGGGGAGGGTAAGGGGGGAAATTGGGACAACTGTAATAGAATAACAGCAATAAATAAGAAATTTGATTTGAAAATTCCTTTTTTTAAACGATTCAGTTGCAATGTAGTTATTTGTGGATATAGTGTTGACATTACTCTGATTTAAAAAAGATGCTTTTATGTTATTTCAGTACATATCACAAAAATGGAGTCAATATATCTTTTTAACAAAAAATACTTTTCTACTTCCCTTCCAACAAATGTTTCTTTAAATTTATTCTATTATAGATTCTACTGGTAAATCATATTATACAAAACTTGATCTGACCCATGATACAAACTTACTACATATTGTAATTTTAAGTTCATTTTAAACTAAGACCAGAAATACAGTTTCTGATAACCTTCCCAAGCAAGTATATACACATATATCAGCATAACCAAATCTACGTGGATGTTATTTAAATTTTCAAGACACATCACCGTGTCCCTAAACCTCTTTGTTGCTTTCTTTTTCTTTTTTTATTTTCAAAAGTTTTTTTTAATTTTAATCATTGTTCAAGTACAGTTTTCTCCCTTTTACTCCCATTCCAGCCCACCTACCCAACCCTCCCCACTTCCCTCCCATTACCACCTTCGCCCTAGTATTTGTCCATGTGTCCTTTATATTTGTTCCTGTAAACCCTTCCCATTCTCCCCTGAAATTCCCTCTTCTCTCCCCTCTGGTCACTGTCAGTCTGTCCCTTACTGCAGTATCTTTGGTTATATTTTGCTTGTTTCTTTGTTTTGTTGTTTAGGTTCCTGTTAAAGGTGAGATCATATGGTATTTGTCTTTCACCACCTGGCTTAGTTCACTTAGCATAATGCTTTCCAGTTCCATTCATGCTGTTGCAAAGGGTAGGAGTTCCTTTCTTTCTGCTGCATAGAATTCCATTGTGTAAATGTACCATAGTTTTTTGATCCATTCATTTACTGATGGGCACCTAGGTTGCTTCCAGCACCTAGCTATTGTAAATTGTGCTGCTATGAACGTGCGGGTGCAAAGGTTCTTTTGTATTGGTGTTTCAGTGTTCTTAGGATATAGTCCCAGCAGTGGAATTGCAGGGTCAAAAGGCAGATCCATTTTTAGTTTTTTGAGGAAGTTCCATACTGCTTTCCATAGTGGTTGTACCAGTCTGCAGTCCTACCAACAGTGTACTAGGGTCCTCTTTTCTCCATATCCTCTCCAACACTTGCTGTTTGTGGCTTTGTTTATGATGGCCATTCTGACTGGTGTGAAGTGGTATCTCATTGTATTTTTCTAAATAGCATTTTGTGCTATCTGTTATATAAAATGTTTTACTTTTGGAGTTATCCATGGCCTCTTTCCTCCCATGAAATGTAAATTGCATAAAGGAAAATCATGTTGTTGGGTATCTTTAATGCTAGAGCAAGGCTGGGCACACACTAGGGACTGAAGAAATATTCATTCACTGAATGAACTGATAAATGTCCACGTATGCCTTAACTCTTTTATGTTTTGATTCCCTGAGATATTTCCTTCTAGGTTTCTGTCAGTTCTACACTGGGCTCTGAGAATATGATGATATATTTATACAGTCTACACCAACAATGTAATGTTCTTTTCAGGAATTTTAATGTTTCTCATTAAAGGATCATGTGTCTCAGTTTCCAAATTTCAAAGTAAAAATAGAATTTCCCTTTGCAATTGTTTTAGCCAAATCATAAACTTTCTGGAATAATGCCAGTTAGAAATATAAATAAACTATGAATGAAATAACAAGTAAATAATTTTATTTGGCTTAAGGGGAAGATATTCTTAATATTCTTCTTTTACTAAGAAGATATTCTTAAAAATAAAAAACACAAAAAAGATATTCTTAATAAAATATCCATATTTTAAAATTATGTTTATACAGATTTTCTTTTGCTAAATATATATATTTTTAATACCAATGTGTCAGTCCATGAATAGGAAGCAAAGAGATTGTCAGCAGCATGAAGAAATTACAAAATTCAGAGATCTAATTCTTTTCATTCACAGAGAATATTTTCAGACTCTAGTTATTTTCATTTAGGCACATTTTACATCTTGAAATTGTTTCTCAATTTTGTCTCATTGCTTTTTTTATTGAGGTATAACTGACATATAATGTTATTAGTTTCAGGTATACAATATAATGATTTGATGTTTGTATATACTGCAAAATGATCAGCACCATAAATCTAGTTAACATCCATCACCATACCTAACCATTTTTTTTCTTCTGATGAGGTCTTTTAAGATCTCTTCTCTAAGGAACTTTCAAATATGCAATACAATATTATTAACTATAGTCACTGGGCTGTATATATTATGTACTGATGATATTTTATAACTAGATGTTTGAACTTTTTGATGCCCTTTATCCATTTTGCCCACCCTGACACCCTGCCTCTGGCAACCACCAATCTGTCCTGTGTATCTATGAGCTTGGTGTTCATTTGTTTTAGATTCCACATATAAATGACACTATACTTTATTTATCTTTCTCTGATTTATTTCACTTAGCATAATGCCCTCAAGCTCCATCCACAAGGTCCATCCATTTTGTCACAAATGGTGAGACTTCATTCTTTTTATGGCTGAATAAAATTCCATTATATATATGAGGTCTGTCCAGAAGGTATCCAGTCATGAAATATGAAAAACAGAGACATAGCCCTGGCTAGTGTGGCTCTGTGGATTGTACACCAGCCTGCAAACTGAAAGGCTGTCAGCTTGATTCCTGGTCAGGGCACATGCCTGGGTTGCAAGCCAGGACCCCCGTTGAGGGCATATGAGAGGCAACCGATCAATGTTCCTCTCTCCCTTTCTCCTTCTCTGCCCCATTCTGTAAAAAAAATAAATAAATAAAATCTGTTAAAAAAAGAAAAATTGAGACATGTATTGAAGAAGATACAAGATACAAGAAACACTGTACCCAGGACAATGACGCGATAGTCCCCTTCAATGTAGGCTGCTTGGGACCTCACACAGTTCTCCCAGTCACATCAGCTGCCCCGTCCTATCTTCCCAGATCTCATCGATGGTCTGAACTCTGTCTGCTTTCAAAGGTGATTTTAGTTTTGGGAAAAGCCACAAGTCACAGGGCACCAAATCTGGGCTGTAGCAGGGCTGAGTCACCTGTGTGATTTGATGTTTCACAAAAAACTGCAAAAGATATGATGGATGAGCAGGCACGTTGTCGTGATGAAGCTTCCAATCACCAGTTGCCCATAGCTTTGGCCTTCTGAATCATCTCAATAGTTTCTACACAGGAAATGTTCAAGCTTGATGCAATTTGATACAGATTCATTGCTCTACTCGCTCAGTCATTTTAAATGCAATAGCCACGCAGTACACATGCTCACTCAATGGTGCCTACCACTCCCACTGACTAGTACAGTGAAGTTGTCATTGTCCACACATGTGCATTCCAGTTCACTCTCTTTGGCTGCCAGGTTACATCGATGTCATGCTAACCATTCTCATATATGAGGATAGAATATATATATGTATACACACACACACATTGCATTTTCTTTGTACATCATGTGTGTGTATATATATATGTATATATATATATCTTGCATTTTCTTCATCTATTCATCTATTGATGGACACTTAGGTTGTTTCTATCTCTTGGCTACTGTAAACAATGTTGCAATAAATATGGGAGTGCATATATTTTCTCAGGCTAGTGTTTTCATTTTCTTAGGATAAATAAATAACCAGAAGTGAAATTGCTGGGTTATATGGTAGTTCAATTTCCATTTTTTGAGGAATGTCCTTACTGTTTTACATAGATGCACCAATTTACATATCTACCAACAGTGCACAGGATTCCCTTTTGTCCATATACTTGCCAACACTTGTTATCTCTTGCCTTTTTGAGAATAGCCAT
This sequence comes from Phyllostomus discolor, assembly GCF_004126475.2. NCBI lineage: Eukaryota > Metazoa > Chordata > Mammalia > Chiroptera > Phyllostomidae > Phyllostomus > Phyllostomus discolor. Next base: position 13,929,987 of record NC_050198.1, on the reverse strand, counting down.
TCCGACAGGTGTGAAGTGATTTCTCACTGTGGGTAGATTTGTAGTTCCCTAATTAGTGATGCTGAACATCTTCCCATGTACCTGTTGGCCATCTGTATGTGTTCTTTCAAAAAAGTCATGGTCTTAACTCCCTTGCATACAGACTGTTAGTTCCCATTGCTTTGACTAACTGAAGGAATAATGTATTTTCCTACACACTTATTTTCTTTGATACCAAACTAAATGTTTTATTAAAAGAGTAAAACCAACTTATTAGAAAACATAATTGGTATCAATCACAATAATCATTTCTTGCTGACTCTTGTTTCTAACTCATACTTATTTTTATATTTCATTAAAATATGCCTTTATGCCTCAGTCCATTATTTGGAAGAAAGGGATATTTTAAGGAAATATTTATAACTTCACAATTACTTAGCATCAAGCAACTTTTCAGTCATTTACCGCTCTGACTATTTAACTTTAGGGAGCTGTGTCAGGGGTCTCCAAGACCACCCTTAATGCTTGGTGGTTTGCAAGAAGGACTGACAGGACTCAGAAGCTGTTATAGTTACAGTGATGGTTTATCACATCGAAAGCAATGCAGATAATCAGCAAAAGGAAAAGGCTCATGAGGTGAAGTCCAACAGATAGCAAATGCATGTTTCCAAGTCCTACACCCCACACTCCCCATGGAGTTGCATGAGATGCAGTTAATTCTGCCAACAACAATGGGTGACGACATGAGCAAAGTTTCACTAACGAGGGAAGCTCACTGGAGCCTTGCTGTACAAAGCATTTATTAGGAGTTCATACAGTAGGCATGCAGTGCTGGCACAACTGACCTTAGCTAATCAGACTCTATATTCCCAGAGCAAAAGTGGATGTCTACCATAACTCACACTGCTGGCATAAACCACTGGGTCAGTATGGTACAGGCAGAGCATTCCAAGAGCTCAGAGCTCAGCTCTCAGGAGCCAGGCAAGGGTCAGTCCTGAAAACAAGCCTTGGTTGGGAATGTGCAGAGTTTGAGGAATGGAGACTTACTAAGTTAGCCCAGTCCTACCCATGAACACATTCTGTGGCCATTGCTTTAAAAAATAGCTTTGTGAAGAACAATGCTCTAAATATTTAGCTCATTTCTTCTTCTGAGTTTTGTTTTCATCTTTCCCTAAAATCAAAAAGAAAAAAAAAACGGGAAAGGGCATTCAATCCGATGAAACCCTATCACTATCACTTTTCTATAAAAAGGGATGGTTAACCGATCTTTAAAATAAGAGAAGACAAATTACTTCCTCTCCCTGAGAAGAGTAACCATTTGTCAATTAAGTTGCATAATCACTAATGTAATTATATTTGTCCTTATAACAACCACTTTGTTATGAGATGACACATTAAATACTTTCTGTTATTAGTAATATTATACATACCAGAAACTATTTTATGAAAAATATTTTTCTTAAAAGCCAGGACTTGAAACAACTATGCATAAAACTCACTGACTTATTTGCATTTTAAAATCAGTGTGTTTTATGTTTATGTGTGTCATTTCTTTTTTTAAAAGATTTTATTTATTTATTTATTTATTTAGAGAGGGAAGGGAGGGAGATAGAGAGAGAGAGAGAAACATCAATGTGTGGTTGCTGGGGGTTATGGCCTGAAACCCAGGCATGTACCCTGGCTGGGAATCGAACCTGTGACACTTTGGATCGCAGCTCACGCTCAATCCACTGAGCTACACCAGCCAGGGCCTTGTGTGTCATTTCTTTGATGACAGAATCCAAACATCACAAAGAGTAAAATTTTTAAGAAGCAAAATACTGTCTCTGCTTCTCACCTCGCCCTCCAATGTTGACACTTGTATCAGGGATAGTTTGCCAATTAATAATAATAGTAATAACAACAACAACAACAACAACCCAAACACCCCTACACAGTGGTTTAAATATCCAGGGGTTTAATTACTTTTCATAGCAGAAGACCACAGATGTTGGTATCCCAGTGCTGATTTTGTTGCCCTAGAATGCCAGGAGAGACTGAAACACATTTTTTTTTTCTCGCTCTATTGTATTGGTTCTAGTCCTCATGCTTGCTGTTTCCTGGTCAACAAATGGCTGGTACATCTCCAGACTTCACAGTGGCATTCTAGGCAGGGTATAAGAAGGGGAAGAGGCAACAATGATAAGCTTCTGATTATAGATAATTAGCCATAACAGTTTTACATGCCCAAGCTTAGCTGTAAGGGAGTCTGGAAAATCAAGTTTTTATCTTTTACAGCCACCATAGGAGAGACACATAGGAGAGAAGAGAAGAGAGAATGAAGTGAGATAAGCCAATATGCAATCACAGCTATACAGCATACTCACATACATAGATATACACCTTATCCAAATGATAGCACATAATATATAATTTTATACTTGGTTTGTATCTTTAAATATTTATTAAGCATCTTTTCTTAGTGCTTACATGCATATTTTCTTCACACTTTGTAAAGGCACAGATTATATGAATATATGACTATTTAACCATTTCCTGATTAATAGGCATTTATATAGTTAGATGTCAGTACTATTATCAGTGTACTACAGTGGACATACTAGAGCATCTATCCTTTTGCGCTTGTGTGAGACTATCTTCAGGATAAATTTCTTGAAATATAATAGCTGGATTTAAAGGTATGCACACTTTAAATCTTCTTAATAGGGATTTAAAGAGGGATAAAAAGTGGTTTTGCAATTATAATGGGAGGTAATAGGCCCAATTTTATATAAGATACAAAGGGCAGTTTCCAGTGAAAAATTCAATAGCATCTAGTATAACCTTGCATAGTGAAAAATGAAATGCAAACTTTGTTTCAAAAGGGTAGTCTGTAAAATTCAGGAAGATACAAGGATTGTCTAAAGGGGTAGGGGGCAAAATATAACCATGAACACTGAAATAAAGAACTGACAGGGGAGGGGGGAAGGAGATAACAGGGGAAAGAAGGGAAAGGGTCATCAAGGAACATGTATAAAGGACCCATGGACAAAGCCAGAGGTAGGAAGGAAGGAGGGTGGGAGGTAGGGAGGTTGGGGCAGGGGAAAGTAGTGGGGGGGAAAATGGAGACAACTGTACACAAACAACAATAAAAAATGATAAAAAAGGCAATAGAAGAACACAGTTATGTTAGCAATATGTAACATTAAAGCAATGTCCCAAGCGTGATGGGAAACGTGTTTAAGGTAATCATTAAACTTACGTGACTAAAACAAAAATAAATAAATAAAAAGGTGGGAGGAATACAGGTTGCAAGAGGAGCTTACATATTTATAACAGCTATAGAAGTTGCCAATGTATCTGTCTCAGGGATTGGGCGTTTAGCCCAGACTTTAACATACATAAAAATCATGTTAAAATTTGGGCTCTGAGCCTGTAGGTCTAGAATACAGCCTGAGATTCTGCATTTCTCACAATCTCTTAGGTCATACTGATGCTGTTGGGGATGAGGCTTTAGCCAACCTTCGTGGATCAGAAGTTGAGTTCCAAGATGAGAGGAATAATAAGCCCCAATTGTGGTTTATACAAGGTAGTGCTCCTTTGGGACCACTGTGTTGGGCAGGGCCCCAAGTCACACACACCTCATTGTGTGATTGGTGCAATGCCAATTGTAGATCACACTGAATGGTATCAGCATGAGCATTAGGAGATGACAGTGGTAACTATGTCTTGCATGTGTTCAAATAACACAATAGGCTTATTGGGCCTGGGATGAGATGCCATTAAAAAAAGAGGGGAAGGACTTCGAAGATACTCTGGGGTTACTGAAAGAGCGTTTGCATGGTGTCACATAAAATATCCATATGGAACTCCTATACATAACCAGAAATAGGGGTAGACAATAGAATTTGTAGCAAGCTGAAATCATAATAGACTAATTTAATTTATAATAGCAGCTTGTGGCAATGATTTTAGAGATATGAGTAGTTACTGTTATTCTGATACCATTTAAGCCCTGGACAAATATAATTTCAAGAAACACAGGTTATCTTCTCTTTGTAAAGTGCTGTCTGAAATCCATTAATTTTGAGTTCCATTTAGTATAAAATTTATTGGAAAAGGAAAGTTGGATGTAGATCATAACTTTCTGGAACTGAATTAGGAATACTTAAGGAAGTACTTTATCTTTCTTCTCATTGCTCCTACTAATTCCCTATTACTCCCCCTCATGTACTGTTACCAAAATATTAAATTGAGAATGAAAGTTTTAACAGACACAGACTCTTTTTACTTGAGCATTCCAATGGAAAAGGACACAAATGGGAATATCAAAAGACAGAGGATATTGTAATCTCTCATTAGGATATTACAACAAGCCCATATAGACTTTCTCTAGCCTGCTGGCATGTTCATTACTGCTGATATAAGAAAATTAGACATTTATACTCCATTATTTTTTATTGTAAGTCATTAATTTTAATTCAAGTTACAAACTGGCAGCCAGATATGAACTACAATCTTACCTTATTTGGCCTGTGGTTGTCAATTTTTTAAAAAATTTGCATTTATAAGTAACTTTTTTTTAAGTTTTTATATATTTGTTTTTAGAGAGAGAAAGCAGGGAGATAGAGAGAGAGAGAGAGAGAAACATCAATGTGTGGTTGCTGGGGGTTATGGCCTGCAACCCAGGAATGTACCCTGGCTGGGAATCGAACCTGCCACACTTTGGTTCGCAGCCCGTGCTCAATCCACTGAGCTATGCCAGCCAGGGCAGCACCCAAATTTTTACCTTTTTTTTTTTTGAAAAACAGTGTATCTGGCAACATTGTGTTTACATATCCATATGGCAATTATCTTCTAAGGGCAGAATAACAACTGCCTCTTTGGAGTGGAACATTTTCATCAGTTTCCACCACTCCTTATTCTTTCCTCATGGCTAGATTCACTCACTTTAAAGTGAAATGCCTAGCCTAGTTAGGTAATTATATTTGTGACACAGTTTATATGTTCTAAATTCAGATCTTGCATTATTTACATTATATCCTCTTACTGAATACTTTTGTATAAGGCACCTTATACCTGTGTATACCTTGTGTTCCAAGGAGCCTCTTTGTTTTCACTTCATCATTGTATATCCCTTAAGCAATTAAAGCACATTCAGAATATCCTTATGTTTTCATGGTACTTATGTTGGTTGAAAAATATGTGTAACATACATACATTAATTTGTAGAACATACATGTGTATATTCAATATTTTGGCTAACAATTTCATCAGTGAAGGTAAGTTTAATCAACTTAAGCCCAGGAAAGGATAAGAAATTGGCCAAAAGCTTCCCTGCACACACAAAATAAATGGCATGTAGCCCATATGTATTAGTTATCTATTGCCTAATGCATTACTAAAACTTAGCCATTTAAACCAATGCCCATTTATTACCTCACAGTTTCAGTGGGGCTGGAATCTGGGCATGGCTTAGCTGTGTGTCCTGTGCTCAGGGTCTCATGAGGCTTCAGTTAAGGTACTGGCCAGGGCTTTGGTGTCATCAAAAGTTTGAGGAAAGATCTGCTTCCAAGATTCTTCCAGTTGTTGAGAAAATTCATTTTCTCACAACTGTCAGCTTCCTAGAGGTCCTTCCTCAGGTCCTAGAGGCCATCCATATTTCCTTGCCACATGGTCTTCACCATAGGTCTTCACACAGCGTGGCAGCCTGCTTCTTCAACTCAGCACAGGAGGGAGAATCTCTCTTCAGGGAGGATGTGGTTCCTCTTATGAGGGATTTTACCTGATTAAGACAGGTGCATCCAAAATAGCCTCCCTTTTGATAGTTCAAAATCAACCAATTTACCATCCTTAATTACATCCACAAAATCCATTTACAGTGCCATTAATGTAGCTTAATCAAGGGAGGGGCTTTCTACCACCATTGCCATATTCGATTGTTTAGAAGCAAGTCATAGGTTCTGCTCACACTCAAGAGGAAGGGAATCCACAAGGTTTGAACACCATGGGGCAGGGATCATGGGGGTCACCTGCAAGTCTGTCCACTATAGTGCGCATATAAGTTTATGGATTTTATTTATGAGAGACTCTCACTCAGAGGCACTTTTAGACACCTTTGGAAAGAATTCGGCTATCTCATTTCTAAAGTCACATAAGATTAGAACCACAGGGGCTTCAGCTAGAGGTAGGCAGAACCAAGATTGCACAATCTGATACTAAGAAACAAAAGGGAAAAAACCTATAGAAAAAAAATAATACATTGCCCTAAACATAAATATCCTGAGAACATGCAGTATAGGGACAGATTTTTCTACCAACTCCCACAAACCCTAAAGGCATCAACATATGAGAACACAATAATTTCCTTTAATAATGGTGATAACCTACAACCATTGAGAACAATGTAAATTGTGTTCAGAATATTCTGTTTAAGATGCTGGATTTCTACTTGACATAAAAATATTTCCTTAATAATTAGTATACATACTTTTGATTCCCAATTACTCCATGATATTAAATATTTGAGATGTTAATGCGCATGCCCTTGTTTTTATAAATGTATGAATTTGAGGATATACTACAGAGTAAAGAAATGATCCTTTGATACACAAGAGGATGCCAAAGGGTAGAAGTTAAGGAAGGGTAATTTCTGCTCAGGATAAGCTAACACCTCCTAGTAGCTGAAGATATGCAACAATGAAATGAGAAACTGAACTTGTCCTTTCTGGTAAGTACAATAACTGGTGGGTTTTTCATCTTCCTGGGATTGTAAACAGAGATGCTAGTTTTGTTGGGTGGTTACACTAGATGAGCTGTTATGACAATTCTGACTTTTAATTGCTTTGTCTAAAATGTTTGACTTGTTGATTGTTATGGACTGCTAAATTTGTTGGGACAGAGGCCTGATTCTCTCTCATACACTTTAGGCTACCTGTCTGGTTAATGGAGTTTGGAGACCACAGGTGGTTAAAGCTAAAGCTGCAGTTGGCAATGTTCAAGGTACTATACAATGATTTTACATGCTTCAGGAGAGAATAAAGAATTAGGATAGAATTCCATTTGCAGAGAAGGCATATCAGTCTTTCAACTCATTTCAGAGCACTGCAAGAGAAGTAAATGGGCAGAAAGCAGCACCCGGTTGAATAGCTACTGTTAACCCAATTTCTATGCCTCCTCCTTTTTCTGTTGAGCTGCTAAGAGGGCAGCCTCAGCATATGGAAAGGCAATATAGTATCTCCAACAAATCTTGCTAATTTGGAGCAATCTGGATACATTTTATAATTTTTTTGGCAAGAGTTAGGAATCCAATTTCCAACCTCTCAGTATAATTTATCTATATTGTAATGAATGAATCTGGCCTTTCAATTTATTTATTGTCAGCATGCAAAATAACACACATAGAAGCTTCCTCCACATTGTGTTCAGCCTCCTTCTCTCCGCCATGGATGGCACACAAATAATTGTTGTCATACGTGGAAATTTTTGGAAACATTTTAAAAACAGTACGTGCTTACAAACAATATAACACTCCCGTTGTAGTGTTCCAAATCATATGTGTATCTCAGCGTTGAGGAGGATATTAACTCTGTGAATTTTAATTTTTCTGTTTTTATTTCCGTTTTTTGGGGGGACAACATGGAACAAATGGCTTAATAGGGAACGTAACCTCATTTTACAGTGTCATTTTGAACTCATTTAGCTTCATGCATATATTGTTTACATTACTATATACTGAAAGCTCATCATTGCCACTGTTTTATAAGGGTTGTCACTGTGAAATAAATGTTAAACTCTGTGTGCTTTTTGGTTTGGAGACTAAAGGGACAATCAAGTTCAACCCTTCATATATTCTTGATTTCAATATTATTAAAATGAGTGAAACTGATATCTGAACAATTATAATATTACCAATATTTGGAAAATATTCAACTATATTTGGTTTTTAGTCCCAAATAATCCAAGTTAAAAACAAAATTAATTTTTTTAAAAACCCCATCTGCCCTGGCTGCTGTGGCTCAATGGATTGAGTGCCGACCCAACCAAAGGGTTGCTGGTTTGACTCTCAGTCTAGGGTACATGTGTCTGGGTTGCAGGTCAGGTCCCTAGAAGGGGCATGCATGAGAAACAACCATACATTGATGTTTCTCTCCCTCTTTTTCTCCTTCCCTTCCCCTCTCTCTGAAAATAAATAAATACAATCTTAAAAAAATAAACCCACCCTATCTTCCATAGGTAGAAAGCTCCCTGTCCCCAATGGTAGGATATGTTTCTAATGCATCATTATCATTCTTTCAGTGTCTAGAATACTGCTAATATATAGAGTTCATTTTCATAAATTCCTTTTGGGCAATTTCTAAATACTGATAACTGAATTACATGGGCCATGACTGCCTACAAATTAAAGTGAGCAGGCACATGTGCCTTAACATCAAGTGTATTGTAGAGGTAAGAATGTTAGAAAGGTCGTGGCTGGTTGGTACAAGTTTATTAAGAATACACTATAGAGTAAAAAGTTTTAGCAAAGGATGGATTATTGAGGAGCACTAGAGGCAAGGAGACCAGTTGGAAGGCTACTGTAAAAGATCACGGGTAACATGGTAATTAACGCATTACAGATTATAGGCCTGGCTCTGTGCTATACATTTTACACATACCTCTATAAAATATTACACATGGTCATTATTATCTCAATTTAGTAGAGAAACAAATGAACAAAGAAACAAAAACGCCCCAAGGCTTAGGAAGGGGATATAACTTGCTCAAGGTCGCACAGCTCAGAAATGCCAGAAAGAGATTTTTAGAACTTGGTCATTTGGTTCCTCAGCATGTGCTTCTGCCCTGTGTGTACTGTGAGTTTGCACAGATGCAGGGGAGAAACTCAGTGAGCTGACGATTACAGTAGTTTGGAATAACTATTTTGGATTTCCATTTTTCTTGATTATGTTCACTATTCTTAGATGCATCTAAGTGTCTTCTTTTCCAATAGAGAGCTAGTATTTGCCCATTTCTAGAGTCAGAGCCATTCTGAAAGCCTGCAAGTACCCTGCTAAAGCCACAAGAGAAAGTTCTTTTTTTTTTATTAAATTTGAGAGTTATAATAAAATGAAGTTTGTACATTATAATATCAGAAAGTATGATTTTAATGGCTCAATAAATTAGGAATAAGGCAGAAATATGGGCACTTTATCACTACACACTGTTTTAGGAACATGAAGTCTGTGTTCATAATACTAAATTTATCTAGATGTTCTGTAATCACAGAGAGTACTTGGTAATGTTAAAATGATTCAAATAGACAGGATGCTAACAGAGTTATCACTTCTGATATACAAATACAAGAAATCTTCAAATCAGCTAGGGAGAAGTTTTGTGATCAATAGACAGACTTGATTTTATTCTATCATTTCTGCTTAAAATCATGTATAAAGTTTGAAAATAGGGGCAAAAATTAAGTAAATGACAAATGTAAAGTAGAACCATATTGTTTTCAAATAATACACTTTTCTATTAATATATATCACTACAATATATTTTAATTCCTTAATTCAATTCTGATATTCATTTCTTTTTATATTGTTGTTCAGTTTTAGCTGTCCCCATTTTTCCCTCATCACTCTCCCACCATCCACTCTGATATTCATTTCAATTCGAAAAACTTTCAACCTATTTTCCAAACACATGGCAGTACCATATAACAAAATCTTTGAAAATCTATTAATATACTTTCTTACTAAAGAAAAGATCCCTCTTTAACTGGGGAAAATAAGAGCAATAAGTATAATAAGAGATTACTTTGCACACACATACAAATCTATATATGAACACACAAACATATGTATTATACAATGAGTATAACACATACAATATTTATAATATATGACATAATACATTAACTTATAACTGCTAATATAAATAATTATATATAATATGATCATGTGCCATATAGTGGATAATAATATATAATATATTCATGATTACATAAAATTTATATTTGGTATAAAATATAGCCCTGTCTGGCATAGCTCAGTGGATTGAGTGGGGGCTGCAAACCAAAGTGTCACAGGTTCGATTCCCAGTCAGGGTACATGCATGGGTTGCAGGCCATGACCCCCAGCAACCGCACATTGATGTTTCTCTCTCTCTCTTTCTCCATCCCTTCCCTCTCTAAAGATAAATAAATAAAATCTTAAAATATATATATATATATAAAATTATAACATACATTATATGGAATTTTAATATAATGCATATATAATATGTAGAATGTGATATAGAAAGTAGAACATTCAATCCACTGAGCCACACCAGCTAGGGCTAAAAGCAACAGATTGAGCACATATTTGAACAAATAATAAAGGAGAACTTCCCCAATCTGGCAAAGGGAACAGTCTTCCAAGAAATCCAAGAAGCTCAGAGAGCCCCAAAGAAGTTGGACCCAAGAAGAAACACACCAAGGGACATCATAATTACATTAGCCAAGGTAAAAACGAAGGAGAGAATCCTAGAAGCAGCAAGAGGTAAGGGGACAGTAACCTACAAAGGAGTTCCCATCAGACTGTCAGCTGATTTCTCCAAAGAGACCTTACAGGCAAGAAGGGGCTGGAAAGAAATATTCCAAGTCATGAAAGACAAGGACCTACATCCCAGATTGCTCTATCCAGCAAAGCTCTCATTTAGAATGGAAGGGCAGATCAAGTGCTTCTCAGATAAGGTCAAGTTAAAGGAGTTCATCATCACCAAGCCCTTATTTTATGAAATGCTAAAGGGACTTATCTAAGAAAAGAAGATAAAGAAAAGACACGTATAGTAAAAGGACAGCAAACTCACAAATATTAACAACCACACCTAAAGCAAAACCAAAAGAAACTAAGTAAACAATTAGAACAGGAACAGAACCACAGAAATGGAGGGCACATGGAGGGTTAGCAGCAGGGGGGTGGGAGGAGGAGAGAGGGGGAAAAGGTATAGAGAATAAGTAGCATAGAATGTAGGTTGAAAATAGATAGGGGGAGGGCAAGAATAGTACGGGAAATGTAGAAACTAAAGAACTCATAAATATGACACATGGACATGAACTAAAGGGGGAAATGTGGGTGGGAGGGGGGTACAGGGTGGAGGGGAGAGAAGGGGGGAAATGGGACAACTGTAATAGCATAATCAATAAAATATATTTAAAAAAAGAAACATGATCAAATCAAGAGTTACAAAAAAAAAAAAGAAAGTAGAACATTTTATATAATGTATTTCCACTTCTGTATTCAGTTTTTTCAGTCAGAGGAGATATAGTATATATTTTGCTATATACACATCATTTGAATATGATGCTCCCTCACTTTAACTGACATAGAAGAATCTTAATCATATATCACTTCAAAGTTTTTAGACTGCTTCTGCATCTCATAAAATAGTCTTTAATTCTAAATCATGATGGCTTTTAAATAGTCATACACACACATACCTTTTCAAACAATTCGCAGATGAGATTGAAAGAGAACAAGGTATTTGAGTACCAATTACCTGCTTGGTGATTCATGTAGGTAATCTCACCAAATGAATCCTCACATCAATCCTGTGAGAGACATATAATTATAACCCTTTACAAATGGGTCATAATTACTTGGAAAATTACATTTTCTCAAGTTTGTCAGGATTTGAGCTCAAATGTATTTACCTCAAATGTGATTCACTTTGCACTGTACTATATTGCTATTCTAACATGGTTTATGAAACACTTTTATGTATGAGGAATAACTAACTGGTAGTATATCTTTCCTCAAATAGGCATAAAGTAAATAATTATCCTGATTGGATAAAGTAAATCATTTCTATGATGCTGTCAAATAAAATTTTAAAGCAATACATTACCTGGGGTGAACTTACTTATACACCCAGCACAGTAATTAAGCTGAGTTCTATACTATTTGTCCATGAAGAGTTTACCTAATTTGTGAGTTTTATATTTCACCTGTAGTTTGAAGAAATCAATAGAAAGCTATAGATTCTTCCATTACCTTAAGTCATTATCATCCCATGTTATTATGAAGAAGAATCTCTGAGATTCATATTGAAGTACTTTCTAACCTTGTGTTTTCATCATTACATAAGATTGATATTGAAGGCGGTTTTAAGAACTATCCAACCTTGTAATAGAAGGTTATTTTAGGAAGGTATGCTGTATTAATCCCAGCATGGGTTATTGATGTTAACATCAGGGAATGGGGAAATTTAGATAGGCATGACCTTAAGATAAAGTGACACTTCTGCAAGGGGGATGACACCCTGGCAGACCTCTTGCCTTAGGGGTAATTTCTGTGTGAGATGAATCATCTCAGTTTGTCCATACCTTATATTCAGCTTCCATGCACTGTATTGTCCTTTATATAGAAAATCAGAATAATAATAAATATCACAATTTAAGACCTGGCAATTAATTATGTAAACATTTCAATAAACTCTGTAGAAATGAACATTCACTGCTTCATCATATTAATCTTGACAAAAACAAAGTAATTTTTAGAAACTTTGCTCAATTTCATTATTCCCTTTTAGATGTCTTGGTGACCGCTAACTTTACATTATATTCTAGAAATTTAATACAGATAATAAACTGAACTATCCTATAACTAACAGCTGGTACAAGCCAAAATCTTCTGTGTACTTAAACTGACTAATTAATAATTAAATAAATGTTCATTAAATATTTGTATGCATTTCTTTTACAAATTAAAGGAAACTTTCAGTTTGTAGTTGATTTATCAAATTAGTTTTTCAGGCATATTTCTCTTTATTGTGCTCCTTTTTTTCTACTGAAATTTTGAGCTCATATTCTTCCATCAGTTTCTATTGGCTTTCATGAGTTCTTGTGGGCAGGGATGAAGGTGCAATGAATGCAGGCAGATAGTAGATAAATTTGTAGAATCATTATCACACACACTGGCATTTTAAGTTGGAGCTTAACTGTAAGCAATTGCCTTAGAAATCAATTTATTTCAGGCATTATTAACATATATTAGTTTTAGGTGTACAACATAATGATTTAATATTTATATATAATGCAAAGAGATCATAATAAATCTAATTAACATCTGTCAAGATGGAGACTTACAAATTTTTTATTCTGATGACAAATTTTAGGATTTACTCTCTCAATAACTTTCATGTATGTACATAGTATATTAACGATAGTTGCCATGTTATACTTGTATTCCAATGACTTATTTATTTTATAAATTGAAGTTTGTACCTTTTAAATCCCTTCACCCATTTTGTCCACCCCTCATCCTGAATGTAGCGACTGCCAGTATCTATAAGCTTGTTTTTTTTAGATTCCACATAATAAATGAGATTATATGGCATTTGTCTTTCTTTGAATTATTTCAATTAGCATAATACTCTCAAGATCCATCCATGTTGTCACAAATGGCAAGATTTCTTTTTTAATGGTTAAATAATATTCCAGTGTATACATATATTTCACTATTTATTTATCTGTTAATCTGTTGATGGGCATGCAAATTGTTTCCATATCTTGGGTACTGTAAATCATGTTGCAATGAACACATGGATGCATACATCAAGTTAGTGTTTTTGGTTTTTGAGGGTGAAAACCCAGAAGTGGAATTGTTGGATTGTATCATAATTCTTTTGTTTTTTGAACTTTAAAAAAATTGGTGACATTGGTTAACAAAATTATATAGGTTTCAGGTGCACAATTCCACAACACATCATCTGTACATTGTATTGTGTGTTCACCACCCCAAGTCAAATCTCCTTCCATCACCATTTATCCCCCCTTTACCCTCTTCCACCTCGCTCCATCACTTATCCCTCTGGTAATCACCATACTGTTGTCTATGTAATGAGGTGTTCTTTTCACTTAATCCCTTCACCTTCTCCACCCAGCCCTCTAACAGCGGTCAGTCTTTTTTCTGTATCTATGAGACAGACATTTTAACAATATTAATTCTTTCAATCCATGAATTTGGGATATCTTTCCATTTATGTGTATCTTCTTCAACTAACTTCCTCAATGTTTTATAGTTTTCTGTGTATGGATTGTTTACCTCCTCAGTTGAACCTATTTCTATATGTTTTATTCTTTTTGATGCTAGATTTTAATATAATGCCTTTGATATAACAAGTGAACAAAAAGCAAGCATATGTAATATCTGGAAAAGTGTTAAGAACAAACTTGATCTCTTGAACAAACACAAAATTCTCCATTCAATAAAAGCAGGACCCCCATGAAGATATTCTAAATTGGTGATTTATTATGTGAAAAGCAAGACTCAGCATATTTCAAAGATTATTCATCATATTTTCTGTGCATTCTGGTCTCAATATAATGTAGACATTAATAACAAAGTGACATAAAATCTACCAATACTTGAGATTTAGAAACACAATGCTAAGTAATCATGTAATCATAATGATAATTTTATCTAAAATAGAGCTAAGTGGCAATAAAAATACTACATAACAAACTATGTACGGCCATGAAAAGTAATGTATTGAGGGAAATTTAAAGACTTCAATACTCATAAGAGAATACAGGTTCAAAGTTAATGAGCTAAAGTCTCCAAGTTAAGAAGATAGAAAAATTCACTATAATATCTGCAAAATAAAAGGAAGCAGTTAATTATAATGAGAGAATAATTAAGTGGAATAGTAAGAGAAACAGTAGGGAAATTATTTTTTACAAGTTGAAGTTAGTTTAAAAAAATTAACAGCCTTTTAACAAGATTGTTTAATGGAAGAGAGGGGACACAAAGAAACAATATTATGATTAAAAAGGAGACATAATTATGGATAGTGTAGAAATTGAAATGGTAATAAGAGAATTCTTCCCACTGCAATATGTAAATTATGAAAATGTAGACAAACTAAAAAATTCTTACCAATTCTTAATTCTACAATAAAGAAATTGAAAAAATAGCATTACAGAAAAATTCTGTCAAACATTCAAATTCATATCAATTTAAGCAAATATTGTGAGGATAGAATAGTAATACTCCCTAACTAATTTTACTTACAAATGAGGATAATCTTCATGCCAAAACCAAACAAAGCTATTACAAGTAAGAAAAGTAGTTAGGCCTTTTTTCTTATGCAATATCCTAAAAGATATAGTAAAAACTCAATGACAAGTATGTATAAAATATATACATATATACTGTGTGTTCAAGTTGGCTTTACCTCTGATAAAAATGTGGTTTAATTTTGGACAATTAATTTATTGATGGATTGAAACTATAAAAATATCTTATGATCATTTACATAGAGGCACACAAATATACTTGATAAAATCAACATAAATTTTAATAGGAATACCTAGTAAATTAGGAATAGAAAGGGACTGCTGTAACCTCATAAAGATTATCTATTTAAGTAAACTAGATGACAATTACTCTAAGTGACCCAATTTTAGAAATAGTCCTTTTAAAACAGAAACAAGTCAAGAGTACTCAGTATTTCCACTACTAACCACTTCAATTCAATCTTGTGCCATAGGTTGTAGTCAGAAAAATAGAGCAGGTAAGATATATTAGTGACAAAAGGTGAGAAAGAAATAAAATTGTTATTATTTAGAGGTGATATATCATTTATTGGAAAAAAAAAAACAAATAATCTTCAGACAATTTAGAAATAGATCAGTTTAGAAGGTAGTTTACAAGAAGGTTCCATTATAGAAATCAATCACACTGCTATATCACAAGACCAAGAAACTAAAAATGTATTTTAAAAAATGTATATCCAAAAATGTGTGCCAATGTCATGGAATATACCATATCTAAGAATAAAAAGAGATGAATAAAATCTTTGCAGGAAATATTACAAAATTCTTGTTAAGTGACATTAAATGAGGCCTAAATAAATGGAGAGGTGTGCTACACTCATGGGTAGAAAGGCAATATTATTTAAAAAAAAACACACACTTGCAGTTTAATTTGTTTTCTAGGTTCAATGGAATTACCACCATATCCCAACAGCAATTTAAAATAAATTCTTTCAGTGATTTTTCACAGAATTTAATCTCATGATTATAATATTTATAGAAAAAAACACTTCTGGAAAAAAGAAGGAGGAAAGGGCTTCTTTCTTTTTTAAAAAATATTTATTTATTTATTTTTAGAGAGGGAAGGGGGAGAGAGAGAGAGAGAGAGAGGGAGAGAAACATCAATGTATCAATGTGTGGTTGCTGGGAGTTATGGCCTGCAACCCAGGCATGTGCCCTGGCTGGGAATCGAACCTGCAATGCTTTGGTTCCCAGCTCGCACTCAATCCACTGAGCTATGCCAGCCAGGGCTGAAAAGGGCTTCTTTCAATGTATCACTAGCTATTAAAAAAACGATATTAAGTGTATCACTACCATGGGGCTAGATACATTCACCAGTGAATGGAAACAAAAAGACCAGAAATAGAACACATTTGGTAAGGAGCTTTGGTGTACCACAGAGGTCTTGTGTTCGACCACATTATAAAGAAGTGACTACTCAACAGATGAACCTAAAAAATTATCCACATATGATAAACAATAAAATTGCATTCCTACTTACACTATTCAGAAGATTCAACTCCATATAGATGGAAGATTTAAATGTCCAAAACAGCCCTGGCTGGTGTGGCTCAGGGGTTTGAGTGCTGGCCTGCCAACCAAAGGGTAATGGATTTGCTTCCCAGTCAGGGCACATGCCTGGGTTGCAGGCCAGGTCCCTGGTCGGGGGCACACGAGAGGCAACCACACATTGATGTTTCTCTCCCTCTCTTTCTCCCTTTTTCCTTTCCCTCTGTCTAAAAATAAATAAATAAAATCTTCAAAAAAAATGTTTTTAAAAAATAAATGTTCAAAATAAAACTTCAAAGCCCTTAATAAAACACAAAAGTAATGACCTATTAGACCTTGGGAGAGAAAATAATTGTTTGCAAACAGTATAACTGCCCACAATAATAAAAATAACATTTTTTTTTTTCAATTAGGGCATGCTAGGCTATAAACATACACTGTATGTTGACTGTAACCAAAGAACTGTGCTCACTACTCAGGGACCCAGGCTGACCAATGCTTCATATTAAAGAATACTTTCATGATTTATAAGGGCAGGAAAAAGAAAATATATTTAATTTAATTCCATGCTGCCTCTTATTTTTTTTTAATCTGGTATGGTTTGTTTGTTCGTTTATTTGTTTGTTTTTACATGCTGCCTCTTAAATATTCTGCTTGGAGTGATACGTCAGTTCTGTTCCCACTTGGCTAAAATAAATCACATGAAAATGAGTAAATGCAACAGGATAATGGCATATAATAATCCTTTCACTTGAGGGACACTGAATATTTGTGAAAATAATGCAGTTTTCTACATACACTAACTATATACTAATTATATATATATTTGACGACATTAAATTAAGATATGTTGTTAAATTCTGCAAAATTAAAATAATTATAAGAGACTTCTGTAATAGATAATTAACATGTAAGCCTACATAATCAAAGAACATAGTACCAGTACATGAATAGATAAATTAATGGAAAAAATAGTCCAGTAGTATATATGGGCAATACACTCTCAAGTAGCAAAGAGCACAATTAATACCCAGAATTTGATTTCTAAATACCATTCACCATGAAGAGAAAACAGGGATTTTAGGAGAAATGGGTCCTTATAGATCTTGAGCAGACAAGTATAAGGTCAGCCTAGAATACCTATTTAACCAAAAAAAGAAAAATCATGTTCAGTCCACTGGACCATGTCAAAAGACACAGATGGTGATTTGGATGGTCTTCTAATATAATTTGGAATAATTTGAAAACTGAAAAGTATGCTGACCTTACAACAGAGTGTCAAACTACATAGGCAAATACTGATAGAATTGTAACAAAAACAGATGAATATACTGTCAAAGCTGGAGACTTCAATACCCCTGTCTTAGAAATGGACAGATCCAGCAACAGACTATCAGTAAGGACATAGTTTGAACTAGTAATACCATCAATCAACTGGACATGATTGACATCTATTGACTACTTATCCAAATAACAGCAGAATTCACATTTTTCTCAAGCTCACATGGAACAGTCACCAAGACAAATCACATTCTTAAGAAATTTAAAAGAACTGAAAGCATACAATGTCTGCTCTCAGACCACAATAGATTTAAAATAGAAATCAGTAACAGAGATAGCTGGAAAAAAATCCCCCCAATACATAAAGATTTAAAGAAAACACTTTTAAATACAGAAGTGAAAGAATAAATCTCAGAGTTAATTTTTAAAATATTTGAACTAATGAAAATAAAATTGGTGGGATGCAGAGAAAGCAGTGGTTAGAGGGAAATTTGTAGCATTTATGCATTCATTAAAAAAGAAGATCTAAATTAAGTAATCTAAGTTTCCACCTTAGGAAACTAGAAAAGGACAGCAATTAAAATCAATTAAACAGAAAGAAAAAAAAAAGAATTAGAGCAGAAATTGATGAAACTGACAATGAAAAATCAGTAGAGAAAATCAACAAAACCTAAAGCTGTCTCTTTGGAAAGATCAATATGAACAACAAGATACTAGCCAGGTTAAGAAAAAACAGAGAGGCACAAATTACTAATATCAGCAACAAAAGAGGGAACATCACTAAATATTCCATGGAAATTAAAAGGATAATAAGGGAATATTAATAATAACTCTATGCCCTCAAATTTGATAACCTAGATGAAATAGACCAATTACTTTAAAGACAATCTGGCAAAGTTCACACAAGAAGAACTAAATAATATGAATAGGCTTACACCTATTAAAATATTGAATCAATAATTAACCTTCCAGATAGGTTCACTGGTGAATTCTAACCAAACATTTAAGGAAGATATAGCTATTCTCTAGTCTCTTTCAGAGGGATGTGGGGATGGGTGGAAGAAATGAAAGGGATTAAGAAGTACAAATTTGTCAGTTATACAAAGAGTCACTGGTATATAAATACAGGATAGGGAATATAGTTGATAATACTATAATAACTATGTATGGTGTCAGATGGGTACTAGACTCATTGGGATTACTCACTTCATAAGTGATATTGAATGTCTAATCACTGTTTTATACCTGAAACTAACATAATATTTTATCTTAACTGTTAAGAAATACTGAAAAAAACTTTTTAAAAAGTGTAATAAATTCTGGAAAAACAAAAAAAAGAGAGATCTTAAAGAAGGTTAAAAGTCACATTGCAGATTGCATGTGTGATGACAATATATTATTAATCAATGAACATTAGGACTATGTAAAAATTTTCTAAAAATTTCCAAAGGAACCAGAAAAATCCAATAGAAAAATGAAGGGCAAAAAAAGAAGTCATTTTACAGATAATAAAAATGCTTGTGCTAATCAATTTAAAAATATATATTCTGATCAATGAAATGCAAACCAAGTCCTCAGTGATACATATTTTTTTTCATTTGATTTGGTGAAAATTCAAATAAAAATGTCAAATGATACCATATGTTAGAGAGAATTATAGATCCACAGCATTACTAAGAGTTTGCAGGTCAGAGTCTAAACTCATACAATTACTTTGGAAAACCTTTGGCATTACCTCCTAAAATTGTATATGCACATTTCCTGTGACTCAACAGTTCCTCTCCCAGGAGAAACTCATTTATTTATATTCAGAGACATATATATGTAAGAATGTCCATAGCAACATTTCTTAAGAGCAAATACCTGGAAACAACCCAGTATCCACCAAGAGAAGAATAGATGAATGAATTATGCATGTCCACAGAAAGGACTATTGTAGACCAGTTAAAATGAATAAATTTCAGCTACATACAATGATATCTCTTTAAATTAAAATATTCCAAAAGATAACATAAAGCTTATATATGTATATTTATGTATCTATAATTATGCCTATATATCTATTTAGGAATATGTATAGATAATTCAAAACTGTATGCAATTTAACCTAACAAAATGATGAACAAAGGATTTACATGGCAATTCCATTAGGTGAATGGTTTGTACAGGATCACATATGTTCACTTAAGGTATTATCAAGATTCTGTTTTTCATGCTGAGTGGTGATTTCTCAGGTTCTTATTATATTATTAGAATAGATAAGTACACAGACAAATATAACCACATGCATACCTAAGGGAATAATAAAAGAAGGCCATGCCTAGATCAACAATGAATGTGTGTTATGAAACAAAGATAGATACTAATCCTCAATCCTATGCCTCTGTCATCAGGTAGTATAAGCATTTGCTGTGTAAGGATGACATGCATTGCTGTTGGCAGTAGGCAATAGGACTACAGAGAATGTTCAATGGCAAACTTTAAAGAACACTGGGAGGGAATTAAGTAGTTCTGTGTCTTTACTGTGTATCTTCTTAAATTCTTTATTGATACTTTTCTCCTTATTAATTCCATAAGGTTCAGTGAGTATCATTTTGCTTCAAATTTCTGCTGGCTATGTGGGTGGATGTATTCCTGAGAGTATCGGCACACTCTAATAAACCTGGGTGTTTTGAGCTGTTTTGTAAGAGCAATTGGGCATGGTTTGGAAACCCTGGAGGAGGAAAGATCAAATTAAGTTTAGAAGGTATTATTACCTTTTTTCCCCTCCAAGTATAACTTCTAGACTAAGAAGGAGACAGACACTTAATCTTCCCTCCCTTTTTCCTGGGTAATGAAGCAAATTTAAGGTGTGTATCTGAAAGTAAGGCTTTGTTGTTTAAATGGTTTAGGTACTTCTCTGGCAGATAATATACAAAGGTAGATGTACTTCTACAGAATACTCAGCAACACTCCTAAAACTTCTTGTGGAATAAGTATCAGCGTAGGTAGAAATTAGAAAAGCGATTTCATTCTGGAGAGTTTTCACATTTTAAAATTCAGAGATGAATAAAATAACAGACATATGCTTTTACTCATACCAATTCTCCACTCTACTTACTGGATTGCTATTCATCTCTTTGAGTGTGTTGTTCATATGTGCAGGGTCAACTGGGGGCTGGCTAGATGGCTCTGTTGAACTTGGCTGTGTTTACACACATATCTGGAGTCAGCTGACTGTTAACTGGGGCAACAGCTCCTATTCACAAATGTCATCTTTCAACAAGCTAGCTAGGGCAGGTTCCCACAACGATAACAGAGGCCCAAGGGGCCAGCACAAATATGGAAGACTCAGAACTCGCACTGGACAGCTGGTGAGTCACAAGGCCAAGGGCAGCATTAAAGGAGAACAGCATTACAACATGTGGATAGAAGAAGAAGAAATAATTGGGGCTAGTTTTGCAATCTACCAATGGCACTGATGTCTGTGTTCTCTAATCATTAGTCTTTGGATATAAGGCCAATTTTTGTCACCTCACATCCCTTCCCACTTCATCTATAGTACTTCAGATTGGGGTTTCCCCAAGGCACTAATTTCAAATTTACTGTCTAGCTATATCGATAAATACTGGTCTCTAATAATAATTTGACAAGCATCATTTAATTCTTTTATTATGGGTTACTATTTCAGATAAATATGCTTTCTTCACAAATAAAATGTCTTCAAGTTAATAGTATGTTTTAAATATCTTCAATTTTCTCATAGACTCTAACCTACTCATATTAGGTGTTCAATAAATAATCAGATGTTGGTTAACATATATGACACCTCTGAGGCTAACAAAGAATCTGTTATATCAAAGATAAAAAGTAGCCCAGGTTAAAGTGAGTATTTGAACATTTATTTTCTAGAGGTAGTATAGAAATGCATTCATTAAAAAAAGACTAAAGCACTAAAGACTAAAGAAAAAGACTATAGAAAAATTTATTTTTCTTGATGGAGCACTTTTTTAATTGACCTAGTAGAAGCTTATTATGAAGCATAGAAACGTTCAAGCAACTGCTGTTATTATAAACCACTGGTTTTCTGCCCTGCTTCAAACCAGGATCACCTGGGGAGCTTTTTAAACAGTACCAATGGACTGGGTTCACCCCAGATCAATTAAATCGGTATGTCTGGAGGTGGAGCTTAGGCATCAGTATATTTAAAAGCTCCCTAGATGATGCTAATGTGAAGCCTAGGTTGAGGACAGATGCTTTAAACTCTTCTGAAAATACCAACAAGAAAGTTTGGAAATTGAGCAGTACACCTGGAAGCAACACACGGCTGTTAACTTGGATATTGCTAAGCAGTCCTGACAGATGAAACAGTATCCTAATTAATTGGTCTTCCTAGTCCATTATGGGCATTCACCTGGCAGCATTTTCAAAACACAGGTTTTGGAAATGCTGAATTTCAGTTATTATAAAGTAGTTCATAGATGCTGGCCAAGCAAACTTAACAATTTGACTTGTATTGTGATATAAAATCGATTTGATATCCCTAGGATGCAGATCTCCTGATGAGAGCTGACAAAGACCAGCTGAGGCTTTAGCTAAATGATGTGTGAGAGCACTGAGGAGCAGACAATTGGAAACTAATGAGATGATAAAGGCTTTCAGGTATGTGAGTTGATCAGCTACCTGCTGAGACCCTCTCACTGTAGATGAGAACTCCCTGGCTCAGGGCCCTCCTTTCCATCTTAGGTGCAATCAAGGTTAGCCCAGGCTTTGTATGTGATTAATTCTTTAAATATTGTCTCTGTTCATTTTGGAGGTGAAGTTGGAGTTGTTGCAGCCAATAGGTATGGTTTCTCTCCTCACCATTATAGACTCTACTCCTAAGAAGCATTCGTCTTAGCACTTAAGTATAGTGGCACCAGGATTAATGGTGACAACATTTATGAAGGGAGTTTGGGCCACAGATCAAAATGCTGTGGCCCCTTGGGACTGTGTTTGCTGCACCATAAAACTGCTGACCTTGATTGAAATTTCAATGCCTTCATCCCTGGCCAAACCTGACCACTTTCTACTTTGTACCTAGAGGAGAGTGCCCGTGGTAGGAAAAACGAGGTACGAGGCTATACTTGAAAGTCAAGGTAACATTAGATTTTGGATTCTAAGAAAATTCTATTGTATTTGGCATTTCCAGTTTCAAAGAATTTAAAATACCTCATGATAAAAAGATGTAAGATTGGAATAATAAATATTTACATAGCATAAAGAAAATGTGTAAGTAAAATAATCAAGGGGTATTGAGTTATTACAAAGTGTGAACAAACTAAATCCTGTTAAAACTGGATTAGAAAAGTGATTCTCCAATTCAGACTTAAGAAACTGTCCACAGAATAAGTGTCCCATGATCATATCTCTGTGCAAAATGACTACAAACCACATCCCCTTCTTGGAGTGTCACTATATAGATTATCAGAGTAAAGGGCCATATAAATAATACAGTAAATAAGGTTTTTTAAGTTTGCTTAGTTGAGAGTTTCAAAATATTCCTATAGTCAGAGTACTTTCTGTTATATGATGCATATTTACATCTTGGGAAACACCAAACTAGTAGTTTTTAATGTGATTAACCACAGAAAGACTGATCAATTAAATGAAATATAAAGCCACAGACTGAGTAAAACAGGATGATTTATCCTGCCTTGAAATTCACCAACAATTATCAAGTGTGCAGACTATTTTATTCTTTTAGGTTTCACCATCCATAAGAGCATGGCTACTGAACTACATTGCTAGATTGAAGTTATATATAGTTATAAGGTAATCAAGGGCAGGAATTTAAGAGTATGACATCCAGGTCACTAACCTCTGGATGTACTTCAGATTTTCAAAGTCGCTTGGTAAGTATGGCAGTTAGTATTCTACAATACTATTTGTGTCAGTCAAGCAAGAACAGATTATAATACATCTATTTTATTCTAGAAATTAGTTTCCTCTCCCTCCCTACCATATCCTTTTTCCTTTCTTTTGTTCTTCCATTCTTTTTATGTCTTTCTTTCTCTCCCTTTCTTTATCATCCATCTATCTATCTATCTATCTATCTATCTATCTATCTATCTAACAATAACCTGTTTAAAACATCCTAATGCCCTCAGCAGCTTGGCGGCATGAAAGGACCTCCAGGTCTTTCCCTTTGAAGTTACAACAACTTGGACAACTATAATTCAACAAGGAATTCCCTTCTCAACACAAACATGCCTGAGAGATACATGCACTGAGACATCTGAATGTGGGCCTATCTGAGTGAACAACAGAGACAGGAGAGCATGGAAGAAAGGACAAAGACAGAAGCAAAATGCAGCGTGGCACTCATTGTGGCCCCAATATATGCAATATCAGTGAAGGGTCAGGATGCAACTCCCAGTGGGCAAATCAGAGGGGCAGAGACAACAATCTGCCTCAGTATCTAGCACAAATTGAGGCTCGCCCAGGGTTAGGGACAGAACAGTGGTATAAAGGGTAACAGCCTTCCACAGCCCACCAGCAACTTGACAAAGGATTCTGGAGGAACCTGCCCAGCCCATCCTTCTGAGGCCTGCCCAGCAGTAAAATTCTCACTCAGCAGATGGTGAAAGGGGTGAAATAAACTTTCCACCCTATGTGGTCTGTACCCATAGTGGCTAAATCCACTGTAGAACAGAGCTGCAGATACACAAACCCACTTTTTCCTGCCCACCACTCTGTCACTCATCACAGCCTGGTAGATGCAGCTTGGTCAACTTAGGAGCTTCTGGCTATAGGAAGGTGGCACCAGGAACACACAGAAGATTCATAGCCTGCCATTTCCAATCCATGAAGTGGTGTCCCAGGACCAAGGTAACCAGGTTGTAAAGGGGATGCCCACCTCCTTAGGAATATGGAGTGTTTTCTACCACTGAGAGGACACCACCCCACAGAGATTCCAGAAACTACAGAAGTGCAGGTAAGAGAAAATAAAAACTTGTGCTTCAGCACCACCTACTGGAAAACAAAAGGAAGACCTTTACATACCAAACTGCTACACGCAGTAGTGTCAAATACTTTCATTCCCATAAATGCCCAGGCAGGAAAACAACCCATCAAGCACAATTAATGACCAAGATAACAAGGGAATTCAGAAAGAAAGTGAAAAATATCCAGAAAATAAACTGAAAGACATGGAAGACTGATTTAAATGACAGACTATCCAAGACTGCAGTTCTGGAAGAAAGAAAAAAAAAAAAACTCAACAAGATACAAGAAAACTCAGAAAAGCTATTCAATGAGCTTAGAAATAAAAATCAACAAACACAGTAGCCTACCAAAGAGATCAAAACTATAAAAAATCAAACAGAAACTATGAAGCTGAAGAACTCAATAAAGAGATGAAGAATGAACTAGTGAACATAGAAAATATAGCAGACCAGATGGAGGAAATCATTAGTGACATAGAAGACAGAAATCCAGAAATGACTCAGGTGGAAGAAGAGAAAGAGAATTGAGAGTTAAAAAATTATAAAACTTTATAAGAACTATCTGAATCTATTAGAAAGAACAATCTAAGAATAATGAATATACCACAAGGAGAAAAGCAGAAGAGAACAGACAGACAGCTTATTCAAGCAAATAATCCACAAGAACTTCCCAAACCTATGGAAAAAAACTGGATTTCAAAGCCAAGAAACTAAGAGAACACCTAATTATCTTACACCCCCCCCAAATTTATTTATTTATTTTTAGAGAGGGGGAAGGGAGGTGCTGGAAGCAACCTAAGTGCCCATCAGTAAATGAGTGGATCAAAACCCTGTGGTACATTTACACAATGGAATACTACGCAGCAGAAAAAGAAAGAAGGAACTCTGATTCTTCACAACAGTATGGATGGAACTGGAGAGCACTATGCTAGGTGAAATAAGCCAGGTGGTGAGGGACAAATACCATATGATCGCACTTATAAGTGCAACCTAATCAATGAAACAAACAAGCTAGCAAAATAAAACCAGAGACACGGAAATAAAGAATAAAACCATGTACAGGGACAACTCGGGGAGGGATGAATGTGGGAAGTGGGGGGTGGGTAGGGCAGGGGAGAGCAATGGGGAAAAATGGGAACAGCTGTAATTGAACAACAATTAAAAAATCAAAATAAAATAAGAATAGTCTAAGAATTACTTTAAAAGAATGCTGACCAAGAGGATCACTGGGAAGTACATAATGACCCCAGCAGAGGTGGAATTTAAGTAAACAGTCAGAAAAAAGGCCCTGTATGTGGTGACAGTATGAAGTCTGAAGTCCCTGGAGGAAAAAATATGTCCCCATGAGAGTATTCTCTCAGGATTTCCCACATATCGCAGACCTCCAAACCCATATTACAACTTAGCCAACCATGCATGTTGGGCTCTTCTCCTTTAGCCCTTTTCTTTCTGGGGACTGCAGCAGAGGGATGAGAATGAGCTATTGCTCAACAGGGGAGTAGATGGAAAAAAGATAGGCAAACACTGCTTACCTATTTTCACTCCCAGCCCCCCCCCCCATATCACTTGCAGGATCCTAATTGTGTAAGTTAAAAACATTAAAAAATACACATTTGACACAATATAATTATAAGATGGTATATACAGTCCAGATACACAAATAGTAAAAAATAAACACAAATCTGCTAAACTCACCAAATAGAAGCTATTTTCCAATTGGATTGTTAATACTACCCACTGCCACCACCAACAAAATATTCTGGGATAATATATAAT
Organism: Phyllostomus discolor; assembly: GCF_004126475.2. NCBI lineage: Eukaryota > Metazoa > Chordata > Mammalia > Chiroptera > Phyllostomidae > Phyllostomus > Phyllostomus discolor. The sequence goes on along the minus strand of NC_050198.1, from coordinate 13,903,440 downwards.
TACACCCTGAAGTAAATGATTACAGCCAAAAAACAAATGTTCAGGACCAGAAAGCTTCACTGGTGAATTCTACCAAAGATTCAAAGAAGAATTAATACCAATCCTTCTCAAACTCTTCCAAAAAATAGAATAGGAGGGAATACTTCCAAACTCCTTTTGTGAGGTTACATTATCCTGATACCAAAACTATACAAGGATGTCACAAGAAAAGAAAATTATAGGCTAATATCACTAATAAACACAGATGCAAAAATCCTCACAAAATATTAGCAAACCACATTCAACAAAGCATTAAAACAATCGTGCACTATGATGAAGTTGGATTTATCCCAGGGATGTAATAGTTGAACATCCACATTAACAAAATGAAGGATAAAACACACACACACTATTATCTCAGTAGATGCAGAAAAATCATTTGGCAAAATTCAACATTCATTTTTGATAAAAACCCTCAACAAAATGTATATAGAGGGAGCATACCTCAACATAATAAACACAATATATGACACACCAACAGCTAACATCATACTCAATGGTGAAAATCTGAAAAATTTCCTCTAAGATCAAAAAAAGAAACAGATGCCCTGTCCTACCACTTTTATTCAACATAGTATTAGAAGTCCTAGCTAGAACATTTAATCAAGAAAAAGAAATAAACGGCATCCAAATTGGAAAAAAGTTAAACATTTATTGTTTGCAGATGACATGATGGTATATGTAGAAAACCCTGAAGACTCCATCAAAAAAGTTGTTAGTTCAAAAAAGTGAATTCAATAAAGCTGCAGGATACAAAATCAATATAGAAAAATGTGTTGCATTTCTACACACTATGAACAAACTAGTAAAAAGAGAAATTAAGAGAACAATCATAAGCCCTGGCTGGGTGCTCAGTTGGTTATAGTGTCATCCCAGTATGTCACAGTTGTGGGTTCCATCCCCAGTCGGGGAACATACAAGCATCAACCAATGAATGCATAAACAAGTGGAACAAATTGATGTTTCTCTCCCCTTCTTGCTCTCATTCTTCACTTCCTCTAAGATCAGTTAATAAATCAAAAAAAGAAAATGAAAACAATATCATTTTAATTGCATCAAAAGAGTAAAATAACTAGAAACAAATTTAACCAAGAAAGTAAAGACATGTATATTGAACAGTACAAGGCCTAACTGGCCCTGGTTGGTGTGGCACAGTGGATTGAGTGCTAGCCTGTGAACTGAAGGGTCACTGGTTCGATTCCCAGTCAGGGCACATGCCTGTGTTGTGAACCAGGTCGCCAGTTGGGGGCATGCTAGAAGCAACTGATTGATGTATCTTATGCACATCAGTGTTTCTCTCCCTCTCTTCCACTTAAAAAAAAAAAGAAACTAAAAATTAAGACACAAATAAATAGAAAGATATTCCATCCTCATGGATTGGAAGAATCAATATTGTTAAAATTTCCATACTACTGAGAGCAATCTACAGATTCACTGGAATTCCTACAAAAATTCCAATGGTATTTTTCACAAAAATAGAATAAATAATCCTAAAATTTGTATGGAACCACAAAAGACCCCAATAGCTGAAGTAATCTTGAGAAAGAGGAACAAAGCTGAAGGCATCATGAGCCCTGGTTTCAAACTATATTACAAAACTATACTTATCAAAATAGTTTAGTACTGGCATAAAAGCAGATACATAGATCAATGGAATAGAAAAGAGAACCCAGAAATAAACACATGCATATACTGTCAATTAATGTATAACAAAGGACATAAGAATCTACAATGGGGAATGGACAGTTTCTTCAATAAATGGTCTTGGGTAACCTGGACATCCACATGCCAGAGCATGAAACTCAACAATGATCTTATAGGATACATAAAACTTAACTAAAAATGGAATAAAGACTTTAACATAAGACCTAAAATCATAAAATTGCTAGAAGAAAACATAGGTGGTAAGCTCCTTGACATAAGGCCTGGTTATGATTTTTTTTAAAGTCTTACACCAAAAGAAAAAGCAAGAAAGCAAAAATAGGAAAGTGGGACTCCAACAAATTAAAAAGTTTATGCAGATGAAAGGAAACCATCAACAAAACAAAAAGGTGGCCTACTGAATGGGAGAAAATATTTGAAAATCATATATCTGACAAGGGGCTAATAACCAAAAAATGTAAAAAGCCCATAAACTGCCCATTTTTAATAAAAAAATCTGATTATATATGGGCAGAAGATCTGAATAAGCATTTACCCAAAGACACACAGATGTCCAACAAGTACATGAAAACATTCTCAATATCATTAATCATCAAGGACATACAAACCAAAACCACAATGGCTGTTATCAAAAAGTGAAGAGATAACAAGTGCTGGCAAGGATGTGGAGAAAGGGAACACTTATGTACTGTTGGTGGGAATGTAATTGGTACAGTCACTATGGGTATCTATCCAAAGAAAATGAAAAAAAGTAAGTGTCACAGGTTCGATTCCCAGTCAGGGTACATGCCTGGGTTGCAGGCTATGACCCCCAGCAACTGCACATTGATGTTTCTCTCTCTCTCTCTTTCTCCCTCCCTTCCCTCTCTGAAAATAAATAAATAAAATCTAAAAAGAAAAAGAAAAAGAAAAAAGTAACTCAAAAAGATACCTGTATCCCCATGTTCATTGCAGCACTATCTACAATAGCCAAGACATGAAAATGATCTAACTGTTCATTGATAAATGATCTGTTAAACTGTGGTTACATTTATGACCAACCCAGAAATGTCACGCACACAAATTACATTAGTTTTTTTAGGTAAAGGAAATTTTTTATTTCCATAAACATTTAAAAACCATGTAAAATTCTAGGTTGTAAAACTGCTACGTTAGGAAAACAGATGTAATTTAATTCACAAAGACAAAGCAATGGGAGAAAGTTCATTTTAGTTGCTTGTAAATGTGGTAATAAATTCAGATAAATTTTGCCATGAATAATCAAATCTCTTGGTGGCAAGATATTTAAGTCACTGGTATTTGAATTAATGAGACTGTTCTTGGGAAAATAAAAAAGTTCTTTTTGGACTTTAAGATTCTTTAATTAGAAGGCAGGTGTTACAATATGATTAATACAAAATAATTTGGGAGGAAAATGTATTTAAATCAAAATAAAAGGAATTGACTAAAACATTTAATATAAGAAGAATTAACTACATAGCTTAAAAACTTATACCTTAAAGAATATGTTGCTTATCTATTATTCTGAGAATGCAAATATTTAAAAAATCTGTACAGTAATAGTTTGTAAAAATCCAAAACATGTTTTCCTAGTAATAAGAATCATTTAAAAATGACTTTTCATGGAAATAAATTTGTCCTAGCACAAAATGAAAATTAGAACAAGCAATACATAATTCATTTATAAATACATGCCTATACATTTTTAAAATCATAATTTTCTTATTCAACATAGTACCAGAAGTCCTAGCCACAGCAATCAGAAAGAATTAAAAATAAACAGCCATTTTGAAAATGCTGGAAGGCAGAAGGGGGAGGGGTACTTGGCTTAAGCAGAGCAAAGGAAATGACAATGGTAATGACTTCATGAAGGAAAAGAGGCCATATTTTCTTTTGGAATATTTAGTGGCTCTGCAATTATAAGTACCACATGCCTTGTCAGGTGGGGCTGAGAACCATGACTGGCATTATGAGGATATTTTGAAATCCTGCATCCAGAGTAGTCAGATTTTCTTCCTGTGATCCTTGTCCATGTTGCAAAGTCAGTTCATTATTACCACTTCCCATTGCCAACCAGGCGGCAGGGAGGATTAGCTTCTGGAGAAATTGAACCTGAGAGGGTCAGGCTAGGGACCTTAGTCTCAGTGAAGAACACCGTTCATGGTTGAGAAGCAGAACTTAAAATTGCAGAATCAACTTTTAAGTCTATACACAGAACTGTGGGTATTCTCAGCCCACTTCTTCCTTAATGCTCCCAGAACATGAGCATCTTGGCATACATTCATCAGGCAGGAGAGCAGAAGATTATTTTCTTAATTTCCTCAGAGAAAAGTATCCTAAAAGTGATCCATTAATAAAAGCTGGATTTGACATATGATAACCCTAAAGTTACAACATTCAGAAGAGAGAAGAGAGAGGCTTTTGTAGTATCTCACTCTTAATTTAAAAAGACTACCTTAAGGAGTTCCAGCCAAGATGGAGGCATAGGTGGAAACCCTTCACTTCCTTGCACAACCAAAAGGTGGATAACAACCAATCTAAAATCAATAAACAACCAAAATCACCAGAAAATCAAACTGCATAGAACTCCAACAACCAAGGAATTAAAGAAAAAATGAACCAGAACAACTAGACCAGTACAGCAGATTGCACAGGCTGACTCTGAAACACCACGAGGTGGCTGAGAGGCGGGGCTGACTGCAAGCTCTGCAGAGCTGTGTAGGAGGGACTGACTTAAGGGGAAAACTGAGACTCACAGCTGACTGTGGGCCACGCCTGGGGTCGCCCCAGTGAGAGATGCTTCCTGTCTGACCCGAGAGCCTGTCGAAGGAAAGTGCGCCAGAGACCAGCAGGCAAGCTGCATTTTTCCCTCTCTGGCCCCTCCCCCACAGGCAGCACAGCAAAGAGTTTGCCCTGCCCAGGTGAATACCTAAGGCCCCGCCCCCTTACAACCTATCTGCTGCGCCAAGACAAAGAAATATGGCCCAAATGAAAGAACTCAGCAAAACCTCACAAAGAGAACTAAGTGATGAGGAGACTGCCAACCTATCTGATGGAGAATTGAAAGCCCTGGTAATGAAAATGCTCACAGATCTGATTGAGCTTGGTCGAAACATGAAAGAACAAATGAAAGATGCCCAAAATGAAATAAAGCAAAATATTCAGGGAACCAACAGTGACAAGAAGGAAACCAGGATTCAAAGCAATGATTTGGAACAAAAGGAAGAAATAAACATCCAACTGGATCATAACTAAGAAAAAAGAATCCAAAAAAATGAAGAGAGGCTGAAGATTCTCTGGGACAACATGAAATGTTCCAATATCCGAATTATAGGGGTGCCAGAAGGAGAAGAACAGTAGCAAGAAATTGAAAACCTATTTGAACGAGTAATGAAGGAAAACTTCCCCAATCTGGTGAAGGAAATAGACTTCCAGGAAGTCTAGGAAGCCTGGAGAGTCCCAAAGAAGTTGGACCCAAAAAGGAACACACCAAGGCACATTATTATTAAGGTACCCAAGATTAAAGACAAATAGAAAATCCTAAAAGCAGCAAGAGATAAGGAGACAGTTATCTACAAAGGAGTTCCCATTAAGGCTATCAGCTGATTTCTCAAAAGAAACCTTACAGGCAAGAAGGGGCTGGAAAGAAGTATTGAAAGCCACGAAAGGCAAGGACCTACATCCATGATTACTCTATCCAGCAAAGCTTTCCTTTAGAATGGAAGGGCAGATAAAGTGCTTCCCAGATAAGGTCAACCTGAAGGAGTTCTTCATCACCAAGCCATTATTATATGAAACATTAAAGGGACTTATCTAACAAAAAGAAGATAAAAAATGTGAACAATAAAATGACAACAAACTGCCAACTATCAACAAATGAACCTGAAAGAAAAGAAAAACACTGAAAACAAAAACTAAGCAAACCATCAGAACAGGAATAGAATCAGAGAAATGGACATCACATAGAGGGATTTCAGTGGGGAAGGGGAAGGGAGGAATAGCGGGGAAAGGTACAGGGAAGAAGAAGCATAATTAGTAGGCACAAAATAGATGGGGAGAGATAAAAAATGGTATAGGAAACACAGGACTCAAAGAACTTATATGTACAACCCATGGACGTGAACTAAGGGCAGGGGATGCTGGAGGGTTGGGGGAGCAGGGTGGAGGGGGATAAAGGGAGAAAAAGTTGGGAAAACTGTAATAGTATAATCAATAAAAAATACTTAAAAATAAAAATAAAACAAAAACACTACCTTAAATTATTAGGTTTTTGATGAGCCTCAAACTTGAAAAAATGAAGGAAATTGGAAGAGACACAGACAAGATACACAGTAAAAGAAAACTGAAAACATTAGTACCTGCAGGACACAAGAAAATATTTCATCCAGGAAATAAAAACAGAATTCTACACTATTTCTATAGTATCCCTTATACATCTGGGGTATGTGCGAAGTCCCCCCAGTAGATACCTAAAACTGCATAGTACCAAACCCAGTTATACCATTTTTTCCACTATATATACACACCTTTTCACTTAAAATTAGAACTCAGTGGCTTCTCTTTGGCCTATTTGAATTGCCAGCATCACTACCTTTGAGCTTTGGGGCCGTTACTAAGTAAAATTAAGCGTGACTCTAACACAAGCACTGACACTGTGACACACTCGATCTAATATCCAAGAGGGCTACTAAGTGACTGACGGGTGGATATCATATACAGTGTGGATAAATTCACATCCCTGGCAGGACAAAGTGGGATGGTGCAAGATTTCATCACACTTCTCAGAATAGCACACAATTTAAAGCTTATGAATTGTTTGCTTCTGGAATTTTCCATTTAATATTTTTGGAACATGGTTGACCTCAGGTAAACTGAAACCATGAAAAATGAAACTTTGAAAAAAGAAGAAATGCTGTATTAAAATAGCATTTTAATAGAGAACATCAAAGAGTCCTTGATAATCAAAATAATATACTCAGAATTGAAAATTCGACAGGCTAAAAGATAAAGTTGAGAAAAATCTCACAAGTAGTAGAATAGTAAAACAGATAGAGAATAAGAGACTAAAACTAACAAAATAGGAAAACAGTGGACTTCTCCCAATATCTGCCTAATTGTAGTACTAGAGAAAAAAGACTAGAACAAACAAATGGAAGTAAATTATCAAAGAATTAAATTCGTCAAACTGAATAAGTCTCCAATTTAAAATGGTTCACCAAGAGCCTAGAACATGAATAAAAAGGACTTACACCATGTCAAATCATTAGGATTGTTCAGAATTCCAAGAGAAAGAAAAAACCTTAAAATCTTGCAAAAAGAGGTTACAGATAAATTAGTAAAGAAATAACAATATGAAACAAGAACAACAATCATGAATATAGTAAAATTATTAGGGCATAAAACCTATAATCATTGACATAAGGAATCGGTATGTTTGTGAGGTAGAACAACACATGGAATTACCCATCCTGAGAGTAGAAACAAATAATAGGGAGATATGTAAAAGTTTAAAAATACAGAATAAAAGCAACACATACTAAGTTAAGCAGAGGAACGTTTTTTGAGAAGGGGGGTGGAAAGATAAAGAGAAGAAAGAAGAGGAGGAGGAAGAAGAGGAAGGGAGAAGGAGGAAAAGAGAGATTTGATGAAATAATAAAGTTGTCAAATTAAAGGTGAACTAAATACCTTAGATTGAAAAAAGAGCATTTCAAAAGGCCAAAGAAAAAAAGATAAGAAATCCCAGAATGAGAGTGTAGATAAACTTCAAAGAAACAAGTCTCAGATTGACATCATCATATCTATGAACGCAAGAAGTCATGGAATGACATTTTTAAAGCACTGAAGGAAAAGGAATAAAATACATATATATATATATATATAATGTAATAAATATATCATCAGGCATTTTAAAAAGCTATAGACAGTTTATCACAAAAAGACCCACATTAGAGGGGGGAAAATCTGGGAGATACTAAATGTAAATAGGATTTATCGTGGTCCTTGACATACAATAGGTTCTCTGTGATTATGGGGTGGGGCTAAAGTAGGTTTACAGTTGTGAGTAGACAAAACACAGAGTTTCTTCTTCCACTATTATCAATTATTATATTTTTCCATATGAACAACTGTAAACCTACTTTTGTCCCACCCTGCATTTGCTAAGCTAATGTAAAATGAGGTGGTAATTGTTGGTAGAGAAAGAATGGTGATGAACTGGAAACTGATGAATCTGAAAATTGAAAGCATAGGGACAAAAAAAAAAGGTACAGTCTAAAGGAGACATATCTGCAAGTTCTTCAGCGTCTTCCTATCCCCTGATCCAATATGACTTTATTGATAACACAAAATGATTTAGATTTCAGCCAGGGAAAATGTCTGTGAGATTTACAGAGAGGTATTAAAGGATATCAAACGCCTAAGACAACAAAATCTCTTTTGTATCAAGCACACAAAAACTACTAATATATTAAAGTCACAATGTTCCTATTAGTTCATAGGTTGAAAGCCAGTCATGGAAAAGAAATTTGCTTTTTAAAATGGATTGATAAAGGTCTACATACATTCTCCAAGAAATAGTCATTTGTGCAACAGCTACTACTGAAATGAACACAAAGATAAATCCTCAAGCAGAAGAGAAAGGGCCTAATTAACTCGTCTGCCTACAGCTTATATTCATGCCTTCATATTACAACAATGTGTTTTCAGCTTTCTGAAGTCTGAAATCCATTAAGATAATTCTGGAATCTTTTATATAATGGTTTCTGGAGGACAATAACTTATGTCCTTTCCTCTAAATGGTGAGTACATGAAGAAACCTAAATTTTTCTAATCACTTCAATAAATGAGTAGTCTTTTATTATTTTATTTTTATAGACCTTGAAGATACAGTATTCACTGATCAGGGTCCTTTGGTTTTATATGTAGAAATTCAACTTGATTTAACTTAAGAAAAAGGCTAACACATGAGCTCAATTATCCACTGATGAAAAGGGTAGGGTACAGAATTCTTTCTGTCCCTGCATTCTTTCTTTCTCTTCTTTTTAAAAATAATTCATGTTAATTGTATTTTTCCATTACCATTTATCCCCCATACCTCTTCCATCTCCACCTGACCCCCTCCCCACAGTCACCACACTGCTGTTCGCTCAGACCACATGGCAGTGGGTATGGTATGTAGCAGATCGAGTCTTATACCCTTATAAGTTATGTCCAAGAGATAAAGAAGTCTTTTTCCCTGCCAAAATTTGAAAAACCACTCTAAGAGAAACTCAGGATGGCCTAGCCTGAGGCATATTCTGGTCCTTGAAGCAATCGCAGTGTACAGCTGAGAGGGGCACTGTGACTGGAACCTACCTGCATCTTCTGCTCATCTCTGTAAGGGTATTGTTTTATGTTAGGCTTCCTAGAAATCAGGCTTGGAGACAGAGGTTTGCATGCAGGAAATTCATTAAAAACTACTTTTAAAAATCAGTATCTGTGAGAATTTAGATAGACGTGGACAACAGGAGGCATTGGGTTGAGGCATTTTTGGGGCTGAGATCACAACAAAAACCTCAGCCAATTCAAGAGAAATCGAAGAGGGATGTCTCTGTATAGTTGCTCTAATTGTAGGAGGGACCCGGGGCTTTGGCCCCTGCATCCAGTAATCATTAGTTAAGGGTTGCTCCTGGAAACAGGGGTGACTTTAGGCTTGTGGTGCTCTTCAGCTAGGATATTTCTGGAGGGGGACTCAGCTGTAAGTGGTCAGCTGCCAACACTCCCACACGCTAGGGGAATGGGTTCTCCAGTCCTAGAGGGGGAGGGACAAGGATCTGGGTAAAATACCACAGCAACCACTAAGGAAGGCAGGGCCTCTTCCTAGAAGAAGGGTGAGGAGTAAAAGAGGTGCTGAATAGACTAAAAGGAGGCCACTAAAAGTCACAGTGTAATTTCTACTTGACTGGTGAACAAAACCCATTTGATAGGTCTTAATCAACACATTGGAGTGCTTGGCTTTGAGTTACAAGGCACAACTTCCTTGACAAAATAAATTAACCTTTTCTGAGCTTTGTTTTAGTCTTTAAAGAGGAATGAAAACATATTTTCATGCTTGTCTGGGTTGTGCAGAAGATAAGATATAGCTGAATATTAACAATTTATAAATATCATTTAATATTGGATTAGAATTCTGAGCTTCTTGTTTTGATAATAATGTACCTGGGTCCTTTAGGATAAAGAAGTAGTTTCTGCTTAAAATTAAACATGGGAAGATAAGTGTAGATAGCTGGGCTGAAATACAGTTTGCTGAGCATACCTTTATTCTGTAGAGCAAAAATAAAGAGTTTAAGAATTATTAAACACGCCTATAGCCCTTTCAGTAAGTCTCTCTGTCTGCTGCTCGGCAAAATTAGCAGAATCCAATGATTTTCATTTTTGGTGTTATCTTCATGGTTTACAAATAGACACCAGAATATTTGGGGGTCTCTTTAGTGTCTTAGTATTTTATCACCACTAACCTTATATCAGTTTGAATCTTTTTCATCTTTCAGCTTTTACATCCACTAGGACTGGAGAACCCCATAAATTGCTGTCTACTCTTTGCATTAGGGGTTCTCTCCATTTGTATGAACCTTACCTCTGGCATGCTTCAAAATCACATAATTTTTATGTCATGATTTTATGATATTATAGGTTTCAGTGCACATCCTTTTAATCTATGTCTTTCCAAAATAAGGTGTTTTAATTTAAAATCTTTTCAACTTTATTACAGCATTGCCCCGTTACCTATTTACTTTTCATGAATTTGATTCTAATGATAACAACTCCCTTATTTTATATCATTATTTATAATTTATAAAGCACATTTACAATATATTTCATTATACTCTATAATGGAGTGAGTTCTGATATGCATATGAAATCCTGCTTTTAAACAAATGCATGAAAATTTTAAGTGGCTTGTTCAAGTTTGTACGGTTAGGATGTAGTGTTAAGTTCAGGACTCCTACTGCAAAAGACTCTTTGCTGTCTTATAATGGGTTTAGATCTTAGTCTACAAAATCAGCTAGGCAAAAGAGAATGAAATTCTTTATTTCCTTAAATCAATTATTTATGATTCTGGCCTCATCATTCTGGGATGTGGGAAATTCAATAATGTCTGAAATCTAATTTCTCCATCCTGGTCAGGCTTCCATAAAAATTTCCAGAGCCTTCTACTGTCCCCAAGCATCATTGCCCACCCACACTTAACAGCAGTGAGATGTCTGGGGTCCTAGCCAATATGCTCCCCTTATTTGTGAAGCTCTGATATTTTTGTGCTATGTACCAGGAAGAGAAGTATCTTGCAAGAAACGGCTTTTGCCTCTGAAACATAAACCTCTCCTCAAAGTGGATTGCACAATTTTCAGAGCCCAATGCAAGATGAAAATGCAGAGAGCCTTGTTAGACTATTATTAAGAATTTCAAGACAGTGAGAGCAGAGAATTAAATCAAGTATGTTGCCCTTCTAGGAACAGTGCCCTGTGCACAGGTAGCACATCCACGTAGCCTATCCTACTTCTTGCTGAGGCAGAGTGACTCAGGGAGATACCAAATCACTGAAACCTACTCTCCATGTTTGACTTCTCTGGACCCAAGGAGGAGAACAATTAGCTTAACCTTTTCCCCTTCCTGTAATAGCACCGTGACTTGGGAAAACTTTGCAGGTCAAGTTCAATTCTGGGCTTGCCTAGATATATTCTAAAGGGGCCAGATCCAGGATTTCTGAGTCTTAAGTTCCCAAACGCTAACGTCTTCTGAGCAAAAATCTCCCCATTTTGTGTAATTGTACTCTTGCTTCCTAGAAAATCTTAACTACATCTAAGTTTATACTCTGAGTTGAATGTCTGTTCTAACACTTATATTTAATATTTCATAGTTCCTGTAGCATTGCTTGCTTTGAGATGACTAATGCCTATTATCTGCAAATATCTGGATGCCATGGGTACCTGCTATCTGCACCATCAATTACATTGTTTCAAACGAAATTCAAATGTGTCTTCTTCTGGAGAGACAGGTTTATTATCAGGAGAAAACACCGTTAAATTTTGAAGGGTCATCGTTTCTTACACTGGAAAAATAGGTTTTCTTATATCCTCTTTTATTATTTTAGCCCATGTCTTGGGTTGTTTTAATGTCCCAGTCCTACTGTGGTAATATTGTACATTCTATGACTCTTCAGCTCTAGAAAGAGATCTTGCCATTTTTTTTTTATTGGTTTGACCTAGGCATCTTAAGTTTTACCACATAGGTACCTCATCCATGTTTTAGGTATCTGGGAACCATAGAGAAGTGAATCTCTTCAGAAGATTCAATAAAGCTTCACTTCCCTCATTTCTTTATTCCTTCTAACAACTATTGCACATTACATGTTATCAGAGGTTCTAATACAATATTTAGTATTGTTTCAAACTTATTCTCATCACAGTTCACTCTCACCTACACATTTGAAAGGATTTTTGACAGTTTATACAGTTGGCCCAGTGTATCTGTGGGTTTTGCATCCATGGACTCAGTCAACTGTGAATCAAAAACAGTGTTTTTAATTTGTGGTTGGGAATCTGCTGATTTGGATGGGCAACTGTATGCCTTGTTCTAAGCCATTTTATATTAGGGACTTGAGCACGTATGGATTTTGGTATGTATGAGGATCCTGGAACCAATTCCCTGCAGATACTGAGGGATGACTGCAATTCTTTCTATGTATCATTTTAAATACATGATCAAGATTGTTGCCTCAAGATGTGTAAGTCCCGATACTATGGTTGAAATGGTCCATGTTGAATAATAGTGCAGTATAGTAGTCCCCACTTATCTGTAGGAGGTAAATTCCAAGACCCCCAGTGGATACCTGAAGCAGTGGAAAGTACAGAACTCTACATGTATATTATGTTTTCTCCTATACATAGATACGTACATACCTTTTCACTTAATGCCTAGTAAGTAATTAATGTGTGGGTAAGCTTACACTTCATGCATATATGGGACAAAAACATGATTCAGGGCCTGAGCCAGATGGAGCATAATGGTGTAAGATTTCATCATGCTATACAGAATGGCACACATTTTAAAATGTATGAGTTGTTTATTTCTGAAATCTCCCATTTAATATTTTTGGATCACAGTTGACCTCAGATAACTGAAACCAGAGAAAGTGAAACTACAGATAAGGAAGGACTACTGTAAAAGAACTCTTAGTAAGCCTGGATAAGATCCCCATATGGAATGTATAAGAGTCTTAAACCACAAAGTCTGGAGTATAAAATATAGAACATTCCTTAATATATTTTGCATTAACAAAATTGTAACTCCTACTTAAATCCCCATCTCATCACTTTTGGGAATATTCAGCCTCAGCCATTATTGTTCTCCTTCTTCCAACAGAAATGTAAGACTCCCCCCCCCACTTGGAGTGTCTTACACAACAACAAAGTATAATCGGCTTTCTCTCTCCATGTAGTTTACCTTGAGATGCTCATGTCCAGATTCAGGTCCATGCCTCAGGTCCAAAAATTCTTCAGTCTTCTTACCATGTTTGGTGCACATCTTACCTCAAGATTATACAGGGTGGGACAAAAGTAGGTTTACAGTTGTGGGTATGTGAAACACAATTCATTCTTGTATTATTACTTAATTGTTGTATTATTTTCTACTTGAACAACTGTAAACCTACTTTTACTCCATCTTGCATTTCAAATTTCAAGAGCATTGTTCAACTTCTTCAACAAAGATCAGAAAACCATATCAATAGAATTGAGAATATATTAGTATTATTTTGCCTTCATCGGAATTACTATTTCCCCTGACTGTTCATAGCAAAATCAAACTAAAATGGGTCTCTGCACATAGACTTTCACAGTACCCTTTCACCGCAACTCCGACCTGTTCTTTCTATTTCACCGTTGTCCTCATACTCCAGATATAGTGCTTTTATTTGCTAAAATAGAACACATGGATACCCTCATGAGCTTTAGGAGCCCACATGAAGAACATCAACTGGTACCAAACTCCAGAACAGGACACCTCACTAAGGATGTATTCCATGCACACCTACTTCCATTCATATGTGAATCTGGGGTTGACTCATGGGGCCTTTTAAGTTGAGACAGATCTTTGACATTATGGCTTATAATGCCTGCTATCCATTTTCCGTTAATCCATTCTTTCCTTGGGCCAAGTTTGGTCTTTGGTTCACATGGAACCATCATGAGAACCACCTAAAAGGTGACACAGGTCTATGGTAGGAGGGACTTTAAATCAATTAATTTTTCTTCCCCTCTTCCTTTTCTTCTGCCTCCTCATCTTCTATCACCAAACTTTTTTGAACACTTACTCTTTGCCATATAACATTGGGCATGACTTTAGCTGAATTATTTTATCTCAGATTGACAACAGCTCAATGATGAAGTCACTAAAATGTCCTCCATTTTTGATATGAAAAAGTGAGGCAGAGGTAGGTCACATATCTTGAAAGAGGTGGGACTACAATTCACTTAAACCACAAGTCAAGTACAACTTGATACTGTCCTTCTGCACAGTTTTAAATTATAAATCTAACTACACATATAATACATGCTTATTATAAAATAATCAAACAATATACAAAAGAGTAAATTGGTAGGTGAAATTCCTCCAATTCTGACAGTCCAGCAGAAAACTGTTAGCACTAGGATGAACATAAGTCTTGATGTTTTCATGCACATTTATACATATAGAAATAGTTATATAAACTCTATTTGTATGCTTCATATGCATATAGATATTAGATATATTGATATAAACATCATATGATGTCAATGTTATATACTGTTTTGTCACCTCACTTTTTCATTTACTTATATGCATAGCTGCATAGTAATTCAATGTATTGGTGTACTATAATTCATTCAAGCAACCCCTAGAAGTAGTTGTTTATCTTATTGCATTATAATTATGACTTATGTGCCCTCCTCCCAGGACTGAGTATTTATTAAGAATAGAGAACTGTAGAGGTATTAATTTGTTTTTAATAGATCTCTTTTTAAATATATCCCCAATATTGAACACAACACCTAATGAATGGATAAACATTTAAATGGATGCATGGAAGGATAAAAGGATGCAGCACTATGGTGATTTTCACACAGGGAAAAAATATATTTAGTTATCGACATAGTTCATGGGAGAAGAGTAATAATATCTTTAACTATGGTATCAAACATAATAATAGAAGGAGGTGAAGGATCCAGAAAGGTATCTTGAATGGCTAGTTGTTAAGCTTTTAAAAATATTGATCTCAAATTTTTAATACAATGGTTTTAAATAGTCCACTGGTTTCCTGTGGGTTATTGACTTTTACATTTTATTTTCAAAATTTGACTTACTATTGCATTTGTATACTGAATAATTATATTGTATATTCCTTTGACTTCCTTTCCCACCATGATTCTGAATTTAATTGTGTGGTGACTCACCAACATTAATTCCTACAGGAGTTTCTGTTCATCATCCAGCACAAAGTCCCTTGTAGGTTCGAGAAATAACTGCTAGAGAAAAATAATTCATGTGAGTAAAACCTGTACTTCATTTCTTATTCCAATGAGACATATGATTGAAGAATAATAATAGTAATAATTTACCAAGTGTCTCCAATGTCAGACACAACAATAAGTGGTATATACAAGTGTTATTTAAAAAATAATTTAAACCTCAGAACTATGAGGGAGTTAATAAAGCGACAAAGTAGCTAGGCCATGGTATAAAATCAGTGTAAGCTGACCTCAAAACTTATTCTTTCCTTCACTACGAGGATTCATTACTTTATGACTATCTTCCTCAAATCTATAGTTCTCTCACCTTCACTTAAAATTTTAGCAGAGTTCTATTTATCTAGTCAGGTAACCTGTAGCATGTCAATGATGAGAAAAAAATATAGGAAGTATTTCCTCTACTTAAGTCTTCCTCATTGTGTGGGTTCACTGAGCTCCTGCTTTCCCAAAAGGAGGCCTAATCCTGTAGTATTTCTTGGGCAAATACATGCTTACCAGCTTAAATGCTGAGTTGCTTAAACATCCTTCACTTCTTCCCTTAGGCTCTCCTTAGGCTAATTTAAGATTGAGCTCACAGTGCTGATAACTGGACCTGCAAAGGTGTCCCTAATTCCCTTACTTTAACACACACCTGGAAAGCAAATCACTTTGGTTTTCACTATATATATCAGTATTGTGCCCACTTTACACAGAGTTATCTGAAGGGTCCCCTATAATTTGGTCACTGCCAACCTCTCCGCACATTTTCCCACTGAAGAAGTCTTCCTGTATGGTAGGACCACCTAACTAGAACACATTCTGCACTCTGATTTACATATGTAATCCCCATCTTGGTTTTCTTTTACCCACAACTTGTCTCCTTATCGAGTGCCTACTCATTTCAAAATATTTCATTCTTTGGGAAAGTTCTCTGACATGTTTAGGTAAAGCTGAATACTGGAAGGTATATCCTTCTACTATATCATTACACTTTAGTTTATGTGAATTGCATTCGAAGATTACTACATCACCCCTTGGACTGCATCTCCTGGCAGTCAGGCCTGCTTCCCACTGCAGGACAATGATTTTGTACCAGCTATATCTCTAAAAGAGTTATTGTCAAACCTTGGCAAAAATCTTGGAAAACATAAAAGCTAGAAGGTAGTGGGATTACACATTCAAAGGGCTGAAAGAAAAAGACTAAAACTATTCTTCAGAAATGAAGGAGAAGTTACATTCCCAGATAAACAAAAAGTGAGAGAATTCCTCACTACTAGAAATACTACAAAGAGTCCTTCAGGCTGAAATGAAAGAACACTAGACACTGACTCAAATCTATATGACCTGCTGGTCAAAGAGTACATGATTCACTTATGTTTATTAAAAAATAAAGAGAGAAAAGGAGGGAACTTTTAGAGGTAATGATTCAGTTTATGGTGTTTTATAAAGTGATGGCTTCATTGGTGTATACTTATCTTTAAACCCATCAAGATGTATATACTAAATATGTTCAGCTTTTTTTGTGTGTCAATCATACTTCAATAGAAAATGAAATAAAGAGCGCAAGGCATTTTTATATACCAACAGTGAAATATCAGAATGAGAAATCAGGATAAAAATCCCATTTGCTATAGCAACAGGAAAAACAAAGTACTTAGGGATAAACCTTACCAAGGAGGTAAAAGATGTGTACTCAGAAAACTACACAGCACTGAAGAAAGAAATTAAGGAAAACACAAATAAATGGAAGCATATACTGTGTTCATGGATTGGAAGTATTAATATCATCAAAATGTCCATATTACCGAATTTATATATTCAATGTACCCATATTAAAATACCAATGATGTATTTCACAGATATAGAAAAACATTTCAAAATTTATATGGAACCACAGAAGACCTTGAATAGCCTCAACAATTTTGAGAAAAAAGAATGAAGGAGGAGGAATCACTGCATGATATCAAACTATATTACAAAGTCACTGTAATAAAAACAGTGTGGTACCGGCATAAGAACAGACACATAGACCAATGGAAAAAAATAGAGAGCCCAGAAATAAACCCAAGTCTATATGGTCAATTAATATTTTACAATGATGGCAGAAGCATAAGATGGAGTAAAAATAGCCTCTTCAAAAAAAAATGGTGTTGTGAGAACTGGACAGTTATATGAAAAAAAATGAAACTCAACCACCAACTTACACCATACACAAAAACAAACTCAAGGTGGATAAAAGACTTAAATATAAGTTGTGATACCACACAAGTCCTAGAGGGGAACATAGGCAGGAAAATCTCAGATATTCCAATGCAGCAATAGTTTTTACCAATATGTCCCCTAGAGCAAAGGACATAAAGGAAAGAATAAACAAATGGGACTTCATCGAAATAAAAAGCTTCTGCACAGCTAAAGAAAACAGCAGTAAAATGAAAAGGGAACTAACCATATAGGAAAATATATTTGCAAATGATACTACGGACAAGGGTTTGATCTCCAAAATATATAAAGAACTCACACAACTCCATTTCAGGAAGACAAACAACCCAATTAAAAAGTAGGCAAATGGCCTGAACAGACATGTCACCAGGGAGGACATACAGAGGGCCCAGAGACATATGAAAGGATGCTCATCATCAGTAGCCATCAGAGAGATAAAAATTAAAACCACAATGAGATACCACTTCACACTGGTCAGAATGGCCATCATAAACAAATCAGCAAACAACAAGTGCTGGAGAGGCTGTGGAGGAAAAGGAAACCCTAGTGAACTATTGGTGGGAATGCAGACTGGTGCAGCCACTGTGGAAAACAATATGGAATTTCCTCAGAAAACTAAAAAATGGAACTTCCTTTTGACCCAGCAATATCACTGTTGGGAATACCCTAAGGACCCTTAAACACTACTTCAAAAGAACCTATGCACCACAATGTTCATAGCAGCACAATTTACAGTAGCCAAATGCTGGAAGCAGCCTAGATACCCATCGGTAAATGAGTGGATCAAAAAACTGTGGTACATTTACACAATGGAATTGTATGTAGCAGAAGGAAAAAAAGGAGCTCCTATCCTTTATGACAGCATGGATGGGTCTGGAGAGCATTATGCTGTGTGAAATAAGCCAGGTGGTGAAAGAGAAATACCATATGATCTCACCTATGAGTGGAACCTAATCAACAAAACAAAGAAGCAAGAAAAATATAATCAGAGACATCGAAATAAAGAACAAATTGACAGTAAGCAGAGGGGATGGGGGAGAGGGATGATGGGGGAAAATGGGGGAAGGGCCATCAAGGGAGCTGTATAAAGGATACATGGACAATGCTAAAGGGGGTAGGTTCAAGGATGGGAGGCAGAGATGGCTGTGGTGGGATGAAAATGGAAACAGTTGTCTCCATTTTCATGTGTGTACACACACATATACACATATATACATGTATGTACATATATACATGTACACATATACATATATACATTACACATGCATACATATATATTGCATTATGCAATGATATTATTTGACTCTGATGATTATCTCTCTGTGAAGTGTTTTAGAAGATTAATCTGTTAGAATACTGAGCCATATGTGGACTTCATTGATAATGCTCATCTGAATATATTATAAAATGTTAAGGTAAAAGTTAAAAACCTGAAGACAAAATAACATGTGCACATTAATTATGACTATGTAAGAGTATTATACATACTTTTGCAAGTGATACCTCAAACAAGGGATTTCCAAAAAGTAAATTAATTCAGAGGGTAAAAATATATACTAAAGCAAACTCTAGATTCAAACAATAATCTGGAAACTTTGAATGAGACTTTGATCTTTCTAGAAGAAGGAAAAACTCATTTTGGACAAAAGGCAAAAGATGTACAAAACCATTGAGTCTATTTCTTGGCAATGAGAAGTCCCTGTACTTAAGGGATATAGTCATATTTGTAATTGGAAAAATAAATTACTCTAGAGAGAGGGCAGAAGTGAAAAAGACCCCAGGCAGTTGCCTTGTTTGTAGGCCAGTGGATAATCCACATGACATGATTAAAACCTGGTCACAAAAGGTAGCGAATAGTTAAAAAGAAGGGGATAAATTGAGGAATTATGAAAGTAGAGTTGACATTACTGATTATTTGACATGGAGAGCTTCTTTGGAGTAAAGTTTAGATCCATTCAACAAATATTTATTGAGCACCAACTAAATGGCAGGCACTGTTCCAGTTTATGAGGATACAGTTGTATGTAAAACAGAAAATTTCCCAACCTGCTTAGAGTTTGCCTTGTGGTGAGGAGAATGTGGGAGACAGGATTAGGCTAAGGTTTCTGTTTGGGGAGACTAAGTTGAAATAAAACCTCTAAACAATAAAGTGAAAATGGAAGGAAGAGTAGATTGGGAATAAAGGTAATGAACCTAGTCAAATGTATTTTGAGGTTTTGGTTCCTGGAAGATACTATTACAGGGGCATTTCATAGTACAGGACTTCATGGAGAAACAAGGTGTTTAATATGCTACAGAGAAAAGTGAGAACCCGTGGGGCCAGGAGGCAAGAATGAATGGGAATACAGATAGACATCTGTTATAGAATTATATACCTGGAACCTATATAATTTTATTAACCAATGCTATCCCAATAAATTCAATAATTTTTTTTAAAAGTTTGCTTTTGGTGAGGAGGATGGATACATTTTCCAAAATGGATGGAAACAGGTGAGGTTGAGTGTTCTTAAAGAAACTTTTGGTGGTAGACCATGTAAATGTGAAATATTTAGTAAACTGAATATTCTTTCTGATGTAGCAAAGGCCTGAGGAAGGTGGAAAGGTGTGGCACCATCAACACAAAGAAATCATGGAATGCAATTGTTTAGGGTCCAGTGAAATTATTGTTAAGTGCTTTTGAAGAGCCAGAAAAGACAGGAAATCATGAGTTTAATGGTGTTGATTAGTGAGTATGTAATTTTTTTCTTAGTAAAGGTTGGTAGCCCAGGAGCAATAGTAAAGAAAGCAAATACTTAGAGTTATGATTGATACAATGGTGAAATTTATAAGGGCACATCCAAGGAAGAAATAAAGAAGTGAATAAATTGCAAATGCTGGTCTAAGTGGTTTCAAGATTGATGGAAAATCCAGATTGAATAGGGAATCACTTAAAACCAGTAGTGTGGTGACAGCCAGGTTAAACTGTGAGGGATCAAGAAGCTGAAAGTTTCTATGGTGTTGCAGACTATTAGAAACATGTGTGAGTGCTTTTAAAGTTATAAACATTATATATGTAAAATATTGTTATAAAATAAAAATATTTATCGACAAACATTTCCTCAATCATCATGTCACTTTGGTTAAAAGCAGGGGTTCTGGAGTTATAATTTTAAATCCTGTCTCTTCCACTCACTACCTGTGTGACCTTGTAAATCTCTTCTCAATGTGCACACTCAATATTCATTCATTGTAGGTATTGCTATATAATTGATTCTTAACACAGAATGGAAACTTAGAGATCATCTAATTTAATATTGCCATTTTACAAAGCATAAGGTCAAGTTTACAAGGGTACACAGGTAGCTATTTTTTAATGTAATAGAATAACATTTCTTTACTTCTGTGATTAAAATTCTAATGCTATTTCTCCATATTAGATATTCACTACAGTTCATGTACTAAGAGAGCTCATTGTGGTCAGTTTTGCATGGATGAAAAATGCTTTGAACTGAAGCATTTTTCCTGAGTAATTAATACTAAATAACAGGGAAATTCAGTCACTTGACTTTAAGACTAGGATATTTTGCAGTGACAAGCTGTTTTGCTCTAGGTGAGTGTTTAGTAAGATTTAGCAGAGTAACTGGGAAATCTCAGCAAATTTGAAATATTTTGTTTTAATTTTTTTAATATATTTTATTGATTATGCTATTACAGTTGTCCCATTTCCCCCTTCTTTCCCCTCTGCCCTGCACACCCTCTCCCACCCACATTCCTCCCCTTTAGTTCATGTCCATATGTCATAAGTTCTTTGGCTTCTACATTTCCCATACTATTCTTGCCCTCCCCCTGTCTATTTTCTACCTACAATCTGTGCTACCTA
Organism: Phyllostomus discolor; assembly: GCF_004126475.2. Classification (NCBI taxonomy): domain Eukaryota; kingdom Metazoa; phylum Chordata; class Mammalia; order Chiroptera; family Phyllostomidae; genus Phyllostomus; species Phyllostomus discolor. The sequence continues at coordinate 13,882,137 of NC_050198.1, read as the reverse complement.
TTCTCCGTACCTTTTCTCCCTCTCTCCTCCTCCCACTCCCCTGTTGCTGACCCTCTATGTGATCTCCATTTCTGTGGTTCTGTTCCTGTTCTAGTTGTTTGCTTAGTTTCTTTTTGTTTTTGTTTTAGATGTCATTGTTAATGATTGTGAGTTTGCTGTCATTTTACTATACATTTTTATCTTCTTTCTTACATAAGTCTCTAACATTTCATAAAATAAGGGCTTGGTGATGATGAACTCCTTGAACTTGACCTTATCTGAAAAGCACTTTATCTGCCCTTCCATGCTAAATGAAAGCTTTGTTGGATAGAGCAATGTTGGATGTAGGTCCTTGCCTTTCATGACTTGGAATACTTCTTTCCAGTCCCATCTTGCCTGTAAGGTCTCTTTTGAGAAATCAGCTGACAGTCTGATAGGAACTCCTTTGTAGGTTACTGTCTCCTTGTGTCTTGCTGCTTCTAGGATTCTCCTTCATTTTAATCTTGGCTAATGTAATTATGATGTGCCTTGGTGTGTTCCTCCTTGGGTCCAACTTCTTTGGGACTCTCTGAGCTTCCTGGACTTCCTGGAAGTTTATTTCCTTGGCCAGAATGGGGAAGTTCTCCTTTATTATTTGTTCAAGTAACTTTTCCACTGGTTTCCCTTCCTCTTCTCCTTCTGGTACCCTATAATTTGGATGTTGGATTGTTTAAAGATGTCCTGGAGGTTCCTAAGCCTCTCCTCATTTTTTTGAATTCTTATTTCTTCATTCTTTTATGGTTGTATATTTCTTTCTTCCTTCTGGTCCACTCCATTGATGTGAAACCCAGCTTTCATTCCATCACTATTGGTTCCCTGTGCATTTTTCTTCATTTCACTTATTGTAGCCTTCATTTGTTCATCTAATTTGCGACCAAAATCAACCAATTCTGTGAGCATCCTGATCACCAGTGCTTTGAACTGTGCATCTGATAGGTTGGCTATCTCTTGGTCGCTTAAAAAAACTAATTGCGGGGCTGTCAATTCTGTTTGAGCCATCTTCCCCCGCCCCTTTGGTCTGGTTACGTATAAGGGGCGGGGCCTTAGGTGTTTACCAGGGCGGGGCACCCCAGTCGCTGGGTTGTGACGTTGCATGTGGGGGTGGGGTCCGAGAGGGAACACAGGCGCTTGCTCTGCTCTCCTTTGGACCTCAGCCCCTTCCATTGCTTCCCTCGAGCAAACTGGGCCCCTGTGGTGCCAGTTCCTGTGTGGGTGGGCTTGTGCACACCGTCGGACTTTCCAAGGACCTTTCCTGTGAGTCTGGGAGTCTCTCCCTGTGCCTCAACCCCCACGGGTGTTTTCAATCACTGCCCCAAGGCTCTATTTCCCAGTGCTGTGATCCTGGGTTGTGCGCAGTGCCTTGCTTCACAATGGCCGCCTCGCTGGGTCTGCCAGTTGCCACCCCTAGGCTGGGGTCTGTCAGCTGCTGCTTGCAGGCTCAGGGTCTGCCCACTATGGTGTTGCGCACCCCAGATGCCTTATGTGCCCGGTCCCATTGCTCTCAGCTCTCCAAGCCGCAACCCACACCCAGATGCCCGACTCCGTCCCTCCTACGGGTCTGGATGTACGTATCTATTTTAACTTCTTGGTTGTCCGACTTCCTTTCAGATCAATTTTCTGAAATTGATTGTTATTCTATTGGTTGATATTGGTTGTTATTCTGTTTCTAAATTGTTGTTTCTATCTTGGTTGTGCAAGGAGGCAGAGTGTGTCTACCTATGCCTCCATCTTGGCCGGAGGTCCTAATTTCTTTTTATTAATTGCTAATTTCTAATACAGTGCTTGAATTTATTCGCTAACTTGGAAATTGAGCACTGATGATAACTTCTCTGATTTATATTCAACTAGATTTGTTGAATGTCAATAATACATCTGCCACACTCATATATATTATATATTTTGCTATTGAAATCTTGTGATTTAGTATTCTCATTTTGCTGGAGAATAAAAATGAAGATCAAATCACTTATTTATTTTGTTTAAGTTTATATAGCAAGTGAGTGGTTTGAATCTAATCTTCTTGGTCCAACTACAGGGCTATTTCAAATATGACTTGGTAATCAACAAACCACAGTGCCTTGAAGACCTAACAAAATTTTTGTAATATGTATAAAAAATTGTTACCAACATAGTCTATTAGTTTCTTCTAGGTGAATTTCTCTGATAGAAAGGTCACTTCCCCTCTGGTATAGACACAGGATGTCAAATTTCCAGAGTTGTGTGCATTTCCTTAAGTATAGCTCCTTCCTTCCTTCCTTCCTTCCTTCCTTCCTTCCTTCCTTCCTTCTCTTTTCTTTTCCAGGAATCCAACCCAAATATCCAACCAGAGAAGTTAATTTGATGAGAAAGGCAAAAGTGGGACTACGCTTTATCACATTTCTAGGTCAAAGGAAAGTGAAGAAGGGACCATTATCTGAATGCCTGGGGAAAGCAAAATCAGGTGCAAGTGCTAGTCTGAACAGAGGCATGCTGTCAGTGTAAAATACTCAATTTTGAAGACTTAATGTGAAAAATAATGTTAATTAGGTTATTAACATTTTATATTGATTAAATGTTGAAATGTTTCTAGATGTATTGATTTAAGAAAAATAATTATTAAAATTACATTCATCTGCTACTTTTTACTTTTTAAAATGTGGCTACTAGAATAAAATTATACATATGGCTTGCTTATGTGGCTCGCATTATATTTCTATTGAAAAATGCTGTTCTCAAGTAATCTGTGGTCATTATTAGGTGGGACACAAATATTCTAATTCATTCTGTCTTCCCCTCTCCCCCTCCCTCTCTGATGCTTGACCTCTACCTATGTAAGATTAGGTATAGAAGTAGCTCAATGGGAAATCTATCATTTGAATTGTGTTCCCCTATAAATAATGTGTCATTTTCTGTCTCCTTTTCACAATTATTTCTTTGCTTTTAGTTTTCAGAAGTCTGATTCCAATGCACCTTGAAGTGTTTTTTTATTTATTTATTTTATCCTATTGGAATTTTCTGTTTCCTGAGTCTGCAAGTGTGACTTTCTTAAACACAGTAAGTTACTGCCATTGCTTTTTGTCTAATTTCTCTGTTTAGGACTTTCTGTACTGTGTTGAACAGAAGTGGTGAGAGTGGGCATTTTTGCTTTGTAATGGATCTTAGAAGGAAACTTTTAGTTTTCTCCATTATTACAATGTTAGCCGTGGAATTTTCATATACAGCCTTTGTGTTGAAATAGATTCCTTCGGTACTTATTTTGTTCACAGTTTAATCATGAATGGATATTGAACTTTGTCAAATGCTTTTTCTCCATCTACTGAGATGATCAAGTAGTATTCTCAATGAAGCAGTTTTATGATGGCTCTTTTAAACTCCTTGTCAGATAATTCTAACATCTGATTCATCTTAGTTTTGGCATTTGTTGGTGCTTTTTTCTCAGTCAACTACTGACTGTCATGGTTCTTGGCATAACAAGTCCTATTTTTATTCTATCACTAACACCTGAGGTACTCTCTTATGACACTTTGGATTCTATTGAATTTTCTTTTTTTATGTAAGCAGTCTCTCTCTCTTTTCTTTTTTCACATTTTTATTGTTGTTCAAGTACAGTTGTCTCCATTTTCCCCGCACCACTCCCCCCCAGCCCAGCCATCCCCACTTCCCTCCCTTGATCCTACCCCCCTTTAGTGATGTACATGTGTCCTTTATACTTGCTCCTGAAAACCCCTCCCCCTTTTCCTCCCTTTATCCCTTCCCACCTCCCCTCTGGCTACTGTCAGTTTGTTCTTAATTTCACTGTCTCTGGTTATATTTTACTGCTTGTTTGTTTTGTTGATTAGGTTCCACTTATAGGTGAGATCATATGGTATTTGTCTTTCGCAGCCTGACTTATTTCACTTAGCATAATGCTCTCCAGATCCATCCGTAAGTAAGCAGTCTCTTATTGGTAGGTAGCATGAGGGCTGGGTAGGTATGTGTGTTCAGTTTCTCATGGGACCCCACTGACATCACCCTGACAAAAGTAGTGCACTGACTCACACTGCCTCAAAGCTTCAGTGACACCTTCCTGGCTAAAGTTGGGCCACTGAGATTTTGGAGTTGTGTCTCAGCCTAGTGTATTCTGATTGCATTTCTTATTAGCAATCAATTTCCTAAGCAGAGAAAACAACAGATATGATTTCCACTTAGAAAAAGAAAAAAAATTCTAAGAAGGGTAAAGTCCCTTTCAAACCTCTAAGAAACATTTTACCTAACAATCTTTTTTTATAGTAGAAAGCGATATTATTGCAGTGTTCATTTTGTGCCTTTGAATTATTTTCCATAAAATCAACTACTTTATAGATACCATTCAGTTCTGTGTGTTACTGATGAGGATAATTCAGAACTTTGGGGCACATGTAGGTATTCTTTATAATGATTCAGCTGGGGAGATATAAGAAGTTTAAATCTCCCAAGAGGAACTAGCGTGAGATCAGCACCATCCATTCGGAAGACATTAAAATTATTCTTCTGGTCAACACTGGAAAGTGGCAAACAGTATGGGACAGCAATTCGTATAACACTTTAGAAAATAAAACCTTTGATTTTCAAATATTGGCAATGTTGGAGCTTTCTTCATCATATCTTACAGATATGGTCCCAATGGAGTCACTGGAATACCTCTTCATATTATCCTTTTTTACATAAATTATTTTTTAAGATTTATTTATTTTTAGAGAGAGGGGAAGGGAGGGAGAAAGAGAGGGAGAGAAACATCAATGTGTAGTTGCCTCTTGTGTGTCCCCTACTGGTGACCTGGCCCACAACCCAAGCATTTGCCCTGACTGGGAATCGATCCAGGGACCCTTGGGTTCACGCGCTAGCACTCAATTCCTGAGCCACACCAGCCAGGGCCAAATTATCTTTTTTCTTTTTTTTTTTTTTTTACCAAATAAATAGGAAACTATAGTGATCAAAAGCTCTTAGCACCAATATTAGCCTAATGGCAAAAGCTGATTTTAAAAGAGAGAGAAAATACACATTTATTAACTTCTGATATAATAATCCATAGCAGTACACTGAGGCAAAACTACTCCATCTCTCATTGCATGTTTCAAAAGCATTTACTATCTGTAGCAATCCTGCCTTGATAATACAGGGATAGGCAAAAGTAGGTTTACAGTTGTTTGTATGGAAAAAGACATGCAGGTTATGATTAAGGATATAAAATAATCTCAACAATAATAAGACAAATAGTACAAATAAATAATGCAATATTTGATGAATATAAGAATAAAGTACAATATTTATTAATTACCTTCTATACAAATTGCAGTTTTTATTAACTGGTTTTACTCAATTAATGAGTTTATTTTTATTTACCTATAGTGTATAACTGAAGCTAACCACTAAAGATGAAATTAATTTCCTAAAGTCCTATGGGTCCACATTATGTGTAAGAATAAAAGAATGATTAACAGAATAATGCAACATGAAAAATACAACATGAGTATAAAAAGATATTTTATCATTTCAAATGTATTAAGACTTACCAATACATGATATATAGATTAGCTATTGTATGTTTCAAATTTTCTGACTACTCTTAAGTTATTGAACTTACTACACAGATTTTTTTAATGAATAAAGTATGTACTTATAAGAACTGAATTTTTTGTTTATATTTTATACCTTTGAGTCTGATGATTTTTATTTATTTTCTGACTTAAAGGAGACATATTAACCCTCCAACTTTAGAAAGATGATCTTTTTTTATATACTTCTCAAACCTAAGAAATTTGCTTTGTAGTAGAACTGGCTAGTATAAAGATGTTTGAACAATTGCTCCTATCTTATTCTATGTCCATAGCTCTTCAGAGGGGAAAGATGTGAGTGTAAATTTCCCCAGCACTGACACTATGAAACTTTTCCTTATTGCTAAACTTTAGCAAAAAGGTACCACTGAGTTATGGGGCTAACTGACCTACATATCTAACACTGATTTAATTAAATTCAATCCTGCTAATGACTCTGTAATGTGGCTCAACACTAGAAATATAATTGCATGGGATCACCATACCTCCTTTTCTCTACTCTTCTCCTGCTTTCTATACTTTTCCAGCACACTCTCATCCTCACCCCAAGAGACCACTGTTGTCTTAATGTTTTATGATCATATAATGGAAAAAAGCACTGGACCAGAGTCAGAAGTCTTAGGGATTAGTTCTGGATTTGTGCTTAACTAGGTGTGTGAGCCTTTACTGAACCTCAATTTTATCATCTGTAAAATGAAGTGTTTGGACTAGATAGATGTTTTATTTTCCTTCTAATGCTAAATTTCCTTCTAATGTTAAATTTATAGAACTATAATTTATTTAAGATAGAAAATGAATGAGAAAAACTGAATCATACTAAGCTATTATTTCCTTAGTGTACTATTCTTTCTAAAATAATCTGCATTGAAATAGGCTTGGAAAAGGCCATGCTTATAATAAAGAAATGAATATTTCATCACAGAATTTAAGGCAATGTTATTTAGGATGATATTTTGAAGTTACAGTAGCTCTCATAGCTCATGTACACTGCCTCTGTCATCTATATGAAAAAAAAAAAGATTATTCAGGCCAAATGTTAGAAACATGTGGGTTGGAAACATATGGGAAATTTGCCAGTATAGTGTGGCAATGTACCTGTTTTTGTTGGATTGAGAAAAATAGGTCTCATTCTGCCTTCATCAGCCACATGCATATTCTCCTCTCTCTCAACATCCAGCCTTCCAAGTATGAGCAGGGTCTACACATGACCCTTTAAACTGTTCTATCCCCTAGGAAGAATCTGGATAATTCATTTTCTCACACGTTCCCTTAGAAATCCTTCACTATGTTCAAGTAATGGAATCATGTACCCTTCCATCCTTGACAAAAATATCAGTGAGGGAGAAGAGGCCAAAGACTGTATTTTCTAATGATATAAAACTTTATTCTTTCCACATTGATGATAAATAGATTTAAGAGCAGGGAAACCCAGATAAACATGACTTTGAAGGAATTCTATTAAAAAATTAGGACAGTTGTGACAATTAGACTTTGTAAAGGGTGGTTTATAACTAATGTACATGATTCTAAGTACCATTACTGGAGAAGGGAGTATATCAGAATTCATTCAGTTTACAATTTATTCTGTATTCTTGGATACAGATCAATTTTAAGAAGAATGAAATTCAAAATCAAGTTTCCTAAAAACACTTTATCTGATATCTAGGACTGACCTTATTTAAACTGGGAGTCATCACTGCTTAAATTCTTACCTTTTAATGTAAATATAAAATGCTAATCACAATATATAAGCAATTACTACTGTCTGCTGCAGTGACTTTTTTTTAAGTGCACTTCATTTTGCAGATGGTGAGAGCTGTACTAACACATCTATTGTTAGCGTGAAAGTCAAGCGATCATCTGTGTAGGTGGTTGTGTGGGAGTAATGCTAAGATTTACAAGGATTTTCTCCCACATTGGCAATCCACACTGAACAGAGAGCCATATGAAACAGTCTTCTGTTCCCTGGCATTTTTAATTATTCACTTAATTTGTAATAATATAAAAATTCTCAATTAAAGTCTGCCATTTCTCCTCCCAGATATTATCTCCATCTTTTAAAAATATATTTCTTGATATTTTTCAAACAGGAATGTATCTATTGAGGCAGGGAGCTCTTATAAGTTTATCAAAGATAGAAACTCAGGGAAGAAATTAGTAATTATGTGCAGTCTGTCAGTTATGAGATTATAAATTCTTATGAATTTGTATCAATAACTATATACTTGGACTTAAAAATCAAAGGGGAAGTTTTTTAAGAGACCCTACCTGTGTGTTTTACAATCTTTCTATATAACTCTGTAGTGGTAAAAAATGCAGAATATTTCTAGCATCTTATTTTTTCATTATTAATGCATGTGTCCCAATTTAGATACTATCTCAAGGGAAAACACCTATATATTAAAGCCCCATGGAGCCCTATAGCACTCATATTTATTAACCCACGGTAGACAGAACAGAATTGCTTCTCTTCCATTGGGCAAACCTGCCTTTCTTCTATGGAAAGCTCCTTCCATCACATTTTTTCCCTTGCATTGCTGTAGTGTTGCCAATATCTGGACACAGGACAAAACTTTGGCTAACTCGAATCTCCCCTAGACCTAAAGAGTGTGATCTAGAGTCTTAAGAAATCATTTACAACTCATTGCCTCTGGTGGCAAAGGACAGTGGGATTACCATACAGATATTATCAAGGTCTTCTAAAGCTGCCAGGTTCTAGTCTGGACCACACCTGGTTCTTTGCCTTTCCCTTCAAGACTATGTATTCTTTAGTCTTTTTCCAATGCTGTATGCTTTGGTGACCCCATTCATAAAATTTCTTTCAGCCAAAAAATCTATGATTGATAAATAGTATTAAATAAATGTCATCTATTTGATCAGAGGGAAAAGCTCTTTAGAAAGTCATCAAATCCCTTTTGTTACAGTGAAAGATATCCAGACCCAGACTTAACATGAATTGCCCAGATAACATGGAATCAGAACTGAGCCTCAAAAGTAAGGTCTTTTAATATAAGATCCATTGACAGGATAATTTGATTTACTTCTAGCAACTTGTGATTTTATCACCTTTTTCATTCAGGTCTATGAAAATTAGATGGTTTTGCCCCCTGGTATTTCTTAACATTTTTATCATTTTTCATTCCTGCATTCCTCAATAGTTGTACTTAATAACATTCCTGAAAGTGTTTATTTAAATCTTCTGGCTTAATTTTGACTTTTCCATTTTTCCTTTGCAACCTCTCTATTATGACCTTTAGCAAATTACTTAATCAATTTTTCTTGGCTTTCCCACCTGTTGTGAGGACTACATGAGTGAGTGAGTATACATGAAGCACTTAGAACAGAATAGAGCTAATGATAAATGCTATATAAATGGCACCTAGTAATACTATTATTGTTGTTGCTGTTATTTAATAGCATAATTATATAAATCACTATTCCTCTTCCCTTTTGGTGTTATTATCCTCTTATCATGTATTTTTTAAAAAATTTACACTATTATTTTTCTCACAATATTTTCTACTTTCAAAAATGGAAAAATGATTTATAGATACTAAGCTAGATCATTCAGTTTCATACAAATAATTTGGAGGGGGGGAAACACCAAATGATCAGCCAAACAAACAAACAAAAAACTATTCCCAAACAAGAAAATAATAACAATTGAAGGGTGACAAAAGCAAAATTAAAAGACTGTAAGCATGTCTTATATGCAAATATCACTTATATTATACTTTGTTTTAACTCAGATATACTAGTGCATTGGGAAACAGGAATTTAAGAGAGTAGTCAAGAAAAACACTAAAGTAAAATTTCAAATCCAATTATTATCACCATTTTTTGTTGGACTGACTCAGGGTTGACACAGCCAATAAAACTATCACTTTGGAACTTCATTGAAAGATATATACAATTTCAGTTGATTTAGAGGGTTTTAATTTTATCACTGCAAAATAACCTATAAAAGAGCAGTACATAAATTTCATGACTTAAATCCCAAACTCACCTAGCTTTATATCTGCAAAACTGCAAGTAAATGCCAACATTAATAAACAAAATGAATTATGTTAAACTAACAAGAAAATAATAAAAATACCTACTAAATAAATTATATTTCTTTCTTTCCTTGGGCATTTAAATTGTTGAAGAAATAGCAACTTTGTGATTCCTGGCCAAAAAATAGAAGACTAAATATATCTTAAAATAGTCAGGTATTCCATATTAATGTAATTGAAGCAGTGGTATCTGTGTCTCCTTTCCAGGTCAGTTCGGAAGTGATCCCTCAATTCAACAGCCTAGTTTATATCATCGCTAAAAATAACAGCATAACATTTTCTCCCTAAGGTCGATTTAGGGAACAAATGTACTGTAATAATTACAGCCATTATTTGTGGCAATTTTCCTGAGTCCTGAAATGAATGCAGATATTCAGGAATAAAAATCATCAAGTCATCCTGGAGAACTATCTGACACTTTGACTTTGGAATGCAGTGTGCTTTTTTATTTAGTTAGTGTTATTTAGACTGGAGGACAGTCTAAGTAAGGAATCATCTCAAATTTGCAATTGTAAGAACAGGATAGGAAAATACATCAAATATAGAAAAAAACTACCCATTATCTCAGGCCAAATCACACTGCAGCGTTCATCAATGCAAACAAAAATAGATATTTGATTGCTAACTCTAGAAGCAGCCAAAATCCCCGGAAAACATTATTATAAAAATACCATCTGATATCCATTCAAGAAATCCTGGGATATAATAAAAACTGTGTAAATATAGAAATTATAGGCACCAAAGTTAACAACATTATCAACTTACTAAATTTATACAGAAAAATCAAATCAGATGTGAGTTGTTCAATATTTACTTTATCATAAAAAGGTGCTTATTTTTTAAAAAACAAACCAAAATACATATCATGAGTAAATCTTAAGGTCACCAAGAGACTTTTGGACAACCTCTATACATTTGTGTGGAAGTTTTCAGAAGTCTCTCATAATTACTGCCAAAAGTTTATGGTCTCAAAACATAGCTCCATTTTTTTACCCTAAAAAAAGAAATTCTAAAGAGTTGACTTCTAGAGAATTTGTCAGCAAGATTATTTTACATTCTTTATAATTGTGAATTACTGTGCTTTTCATTGCTTCTCTCTAGTTTCTTTTCAGGACCACTGACTTTTCCTATTTACATTGTTTTCTGATATCACAGCAAGCAGGGACTTGATAAATCAAGTCGCTATAGAAAATTACCTATAACAGTACCTATAGAATCAAGTACCTACAGAAAATTAATGTTAATAAAATCATTTGCCAAAACCCAGAAACCAGCTAAGTGGGCACTTACTGAATGTAACAGTATCTAAGAAGCAAAAAGTCATGAATCAAAGGCAAATTCAGAATGAGAAAGGCTAGTAAGAAAGAAATTGGAACTAATATATTTTTTTCCTGTAGTAGGTACTCAAGATATATTTTTGGCTGTTGTTTGCTCTTTATCATCATGGAAAAACATCAGGTATTAAATAAAAGTGATCCAAATCCTGATTTTACCCCCATAGTCTCTCAAACAAGTTAAGTTTTGAGAAAATCAAGTGAAATGTAATAATTGGTAGGTAAAGGTATTTAAAAACAGATGTTTTTTTCTTTTTTTCTTTAAGTGGAACCTAATCAACAAAACAAACAAGCAAGCAAAATATAACCAGAGACATTGAAATTAAGAATAATCTGACAGTAACTAGAGGGGAGGTGGGAGAGGATAATGGGGGAAGGGGGAGAAGGGTTTTCAGGAACAACTATAAAGGACACACAGACAAAACCAAGACGGGGTGGAATCACGGGAGGGAGGTGGGGTTGGCTGGGGTGGGGCGAGTGGTGGGGGTAAATGCAGACAATTGTACTTGAACAACAATAAAAAAAGAGTGCAGAGCCCTGGCTCGTGTAGTTTAGTGGATTGAGTGTGGGCTGTGAACCAAAGGCTCGCCAGTTCAATTCCCAGTCAGGGCACATGCCTGGGTTGTGGGCCAGGCCCCCACTGGGGGCCACATGAGAGTTAACCACACATTGATATTTCTATCCCTTTCTTTTTCCCTTCCTTACCCTCTCTCCAAAAATTAAAATTAAAAAAGAGTGCAGAGACACTGAAATAAAGAACACACTGACAGTAATGTGGAGGAGGGGAATAATGGGGGAAAGAAGAGGAAGGGTCATCAAAGAATATATATAAGGGACCCACGGACAAAACCAAAGGGCTGGATAGGATTGAGAGTGGGAGGGGTGAGGGAGAATGGCGGGGAGGGGAATGGAGACAACTGTACTTGAATAACAATAAAAAATGTAAAAGAAACCCCAAATATGTTAATACCACCTGACCAAGGTGTCATGCAATCGAAGTATCCAACTTGGAATCGAGTGTCTGCCTGTAGAAGTCTCCTGAACTCATCTTCCCTGAAGCTTACACTTATCTCTCATTGCTCAAGCAAACAATTAGATTTCCCAATTCTTGTGGACAAGTACATTTAAATTGTATTAGAAATTTATTTGACCTTGAAAGCATAGCAAGATTTCTAAAGCACAGAAATTCTATGTGGTATTTCATTTAAAATGCGTTACTTTCTACATTTTTCAATGCGAATGGGCTTTCTTCAGTGTTACTACCCTACCTAACTCAAGAAATGAGATATAGATGTAGTCTTACTGTAGACAGATATTTTTTACATAACCAAAACTGTAATGAAACTTATAAACAAAATAAAGTGAAAGAAATCAGCCCCTTTGTTTGAATCTTTCCCTATATCACCTAATTTAAAACATTAAGTTTGGAGGTGGTGAATGGAGGTGGATGGCAAAAAAGGAAGGGATTTGTGAAATAATTTTTGAAACTTACCAAATACTAAACATCAAGGAGTAATTCAAAAAAGATTGAGTGGGCCATATGCTTTTAAGATTCCTGGGTCTCCAAAATAAAAGTGGTACTTACATTTCTGAATCAAGGTGGACCGCTAAGCACATGCATTTATTTCTCTCTCCAAATCAAGTACATTTGAAGTGCTGTATAAAGTATTCAGCAAATATTAAATAAAAATACATACATGAATGCACAAGCAAAACATGGGAATTTTCAGAGTGCTGGAAATAACAAGGTAACACAAAACGGAAATTGTAAGTTGTGGTATAAAAGCCTGCTTCATGATAGAAATGGAGGCCATGAGCCCCAGTGCTGCCGGAAGGCAGAACAGAGCTCCCTGCAGTAAGCCAGAAGCCTGAACTATGCTCCTTGTTCCTGACAAGAAACCTGCGAATCTCTGGCAGCTGAGTGGCTTATTTTCCAGTCACAAGCTGTCTGCCACATATCAAAATGTTATCTTTGAAAGATGGGAATTCGAAGCTTGTGGAAATGCTCTGAGTGTGCCCCAACAAGCACCGTCTGCTTGTGTGGAAACCCTAGGCCTGAATATTAAAAAGTGAATTTCTAGATGTTTCAAACGACTCCCATAAAGAAGATTCCCACTCAGATCACAAAGCAGAAAATGTCTATGGAAGGCTAACTCTGCTAGTTGAACTCACAGATAAGAAGTGTAACAGATGTGGAGCCCAAAGCCACAAAAGAAATCCTGCAGACCCAAAAGTTGTATTGGTGTATCAATTGACAGTATGTCTAAAACAGCCGGATGTTTTCCAAAGGGATTTCACTGAAAACATCTGCTCATTTTACTTTAGTCAAACAGTATTTTATATCATGCATATTAAAGCATGTATATTATATACTTACTAGCATTGTGACTTTGGGGAAGTTACTTCTTTTCTTTGGCTCATGTTCCTTATCTGCCAAAGGGCTTTTGTGAGATGTGGATTAAATAAATTACTATTTTTGAAGCATTTTAATAGTCTGGCACATAGTAAGCACTCAATAAATGTAAGGAATTAGCCCCAGCTAGTGAAGCTCTGTTGGTTGCAGCATCATCCTGTAAACTGGAAGGACGTGGATTTGACTCCTGGTCAGAGCACATGCCTGGGTTGCAGGTTTGGTCCCTGTTCGGGCACATACAAGAGGCAACCGATCGATGTTTCTCTCTCTCACTTTCTAAAATCAGTATGCATGTCCCCCTCTTTCTAAAATCAGTATGCATGTCCTTGGATGAGTACAAATATATTTTTTAATGTAAGTAATTAGAAGATAGAATGCATGGATAGACAAACAAAAACTGAACAGTTATCTGAAGAACATGGGCTATGGTAGGAAAAAAGAAAAGGGACCTTTAGTTCTCAATTTTTGTCCTTTTTATGTACCATTATAATTTTTTGTGTAGCTTTTATTACTTTATAATTATAACCAATCTGGTTAAAGTTGAAGAGAATCACAGAACAAAGAGAAACCCCTACTATAATATACTCCCATTGCACAGTTAATAAAAGGAGAAGTAAAAGGAAGAAAATGAAGGTACTAGGGAGAAACAGTGTGATCAATGGATAGACACCTGGATAGATGAACGACAAGTTAGACGCAGTGTGACTGAGGAAAAAAGAAGTCATTAGGTTCTGCAATATTAGTAATACTCTGGTTATAAGGAATTGTTCACTGGAGCTGTTTGTTTCGCTGTTCTCACCCATGAACAGAGTACTCTGAATTGCTAATTAGTTATTGTACATGTCTGTTCTAACTCTCTTCTATCTTTAAAACTTTAAAATCTCAAAGCTGTTTGACAAACAGAAAAGGGAATTTAAAAAAAAATTGTTGTTCAAGTACAGTTGTTTCCATTTTCCCACCACCATTTTCCCCTGCACCAGCCACCCCACCTCCCACCCTCAATCCCCCTCCCCTGTTTTATTTAACCATGGGTCCTTCATACACATTCCTTGATGGCCCTTCCCCTATTTCCCTCAATATCCCTCTCCCCACTCCCCTCTGATTACTGTCAGTTTGTTCTTTACTTCAGTGTTTCTGGTTATATTTTGCTTGCCTGTTTGCATTGTTGACTAGGTTCCACTTATAGGTGAGATCATATGGGATTTGTCTTTCACCGCCTGGCTTATTTCACTTAGCATAATGTTCTCCAGTTCCATCCATGCTGTCGCAAAGGGTAGGAGTTCCTTCTTTCTTTCTGCTGCATAGTATTCCATTGTGTAAGTGTACCACAGTTTTTTCATCCACTCATTTACTATGGGAACTTAGGTTGCTTCCAGCACTTGGCTACTGTAAATTGTGCTGCTATGAACACTGGGGTGCATAGGTTCTTTTGGGTTGGTGTTTCAGGGTCCTTAGGGTATAATCCCAGCATTGGTATTGCTGGGTCAAAGGGCAGTTCCATTTTTAGTTTTCTGAGGAAATTCCATACTGTTTTCCACAGCAGCTGCACCACCAACTTACACCATACACAAAAATAAACTCAAGATGGATAACACTTAAATATAACTCACAACACCAAACAAATCTGAGAGGAGAACATAGGCAGGGAAATCTCCAATATTGCACACAGCAATACTTTCACCAATATGTCCCTTAGAGCAAGGGACATAAAGGAAAGAATAAACAAATGGGACTTCATCAAAATAAAAAGCTGCTGCACAGCTAAAGAAAACATCAGCAAAATGGAAAGTGAACCAACCGTATGGGAATACATATTTGCCAATGTTATCTCAGACAAGGATTTGATCTCCAAAATATATAAAGAACTCACATGACTCCACTCTAGGAAGACAAACAATACAATTAAAAAATGGGCAAAGGACCTGAACGGACACTTCTCCAAGTAGGACATACAGAGAGCCCATAGACATATGAAAGGATGCTCAGAAAAAGGATTTTTAAGCCCCAAAATATCAAAGGCAGCAGAGAACACACATCTCTGCACCAATAAGAAATAAGTTTCTAGACATCTCCAACAATGGCCAGAGGGCCCTGGACATCTGAATAGTTACAGAAAAGGATGGAAGTGTGGGCAGGAGAGGGCTCAGTAGGTAAGCAAAAGGAAGAAAGGATGCTCATCATTTTGAGAGGAAAGTTCCATAATCTTTGTCAGAGATGTTTCCAGTCTTTAAACCCATTATTTTCTTGCTTTCCTTGATGCTGTATTTCCATTTTCTCAATCTTTCACAATTTCTGTCCGCACTCCTAGACCTCAATAGAGCGCAATGCCATCAGGTTTAGCCCTTGATACTCTCTCAACTCTATCTGCCTTGTTTCCCAAGACTTAATTTTTTAGTTCCATGGCTTTGAATACTACTACTATTGTGATGACTTCCAAATACATCAAAATCCCTAGCCTCTTTCCTGAGTGCCAGGCTTATAGATGCAATAGCCCACTTGACATCTCCACTTGGGTATGTAACAGTCATATGCTTGTCTGAGTTAGCAATACTTGGAGCACAAATACTAAATAATTATTCATCCTTTATTTGAAATGTCCATTTAACTGGCCATCCTCTATTTGAATCTTGCAAACCTAAATAAGCATTTCAAAATTAATATACCAAAAACAAATTTCTCACCTGTATTAATAAGGGTGCTTGGTTGCATGGGAAAGAAACCCAAGCCAAAACATCGCAAGTATGTAAAAGCTAATTTTTGGAATGGAGAAATGACAGGTCCAGGAATCAATCTGGCTTCAGGCATGGGGGCTTTAAGGGATTAAAAAATCATCCAGTCCTGGTTGCACATCCTACTGCTTGACCTGGTTTGCCTTTGCATTGCCCTCATTCTCTGGCATGCTCTCTCAGTGTGGTAACTGAAATCCTACTAATTTACCATTCACATTCTAAAAAGAGCACTATCTCCACTAGTTCAATCCAAACTCGCAGAGTTGTATGTGACTGGGCCAACTTTGATGGAAGATTTGAAAATGGTGATCAGCCTAAGAATGCAGTCATACTCATGGCTAAGCTAGGAATTAGAGTAAGTCCCACACATACAATATGACTGAGTAGGAGGAAGGAGAATCCTCAATTTAAAAAATCAGGATGCTTTATTTAGAAGTGGGACTAGAAGCTGAACAGGAAAATAATAAGTTATGCTCTATATTCCCCCAAGTACATGTGAGTAAGAGGCATCGTTTTTTAATTAATTGCTGACGTAAAAAACTGTAGCAGTCTTTTATATTCTTATGTTTTATTCACACAATAAGTGAATCTACTCCAAACACTGTCTATTCTTCTTCCAGCATTTCTCTTAAATCGGACCACTTCTCTCTTAGTCCATGTGACCATCCCCTCATTCCTGGACTATTGCTATAATCCCCTATCTGGAATTCCTGTTCCCAACCCCCTAAAATCCCTTCTCCTTGCGGTATTATAAACCATTTTTTAAAAATACATGCAATTGTGTCATCTCCTTGCTTAATATCATTATATGGCTTCCCTTTACACTTGACATCCCTATGTGATCTGATTCTTGCCTAATCCTAGACAGCATTTATACACTCTTTTCCTTGCAAGCCCTGCTTACCATGTCTAAGCCATACTGGCCTTCTTAAAGTTTCTTGGATATGCCAAGGGCACCCCTTCCTTAAAGCTATTGTATTTTCTGGTTTCCTCTGCTGGGAAGATTTTTCCTTCGTAGGTACCTTTTCTTATCCCTCAAGACTCAGTTCAAAGACCACTTTTTCCTTTCTTAAACATCCTGTATAAAGAAATTTCCAGTCACTATCACATCTCCCAGTATGTGCTACACAACACACAATGGTAAGACATTATCTTGTTTATGCAGTTTTTCACTTTTCAAATTTATCTTTAACTACTAAAATAAAACATCCAATATGGGGAAACTTGACTTTCTCCACTCTGAACTCCCAGACTAAAACCAGGGCCTAGTCCATAGTAAGTCTTCAAAAAGTATTTGTTGAATAGGCATATTAATAAATGAATATAAGAATTATAGTTAAATTGATATTTTGCATTTGCTGTGTTGGTCATACATCAGAATAAGTTGAATTGCTCAACTTTGGAGGAGTACTCTAAGGATAAATTAAACTGACAATTTCAAATGCATGACTTGATGTTACAGGTAGCCTAGCAATGTATTATAAAACATAGGGAGTTTCCCCTCTAACTTTTATAGTGAAATATCTGGAATAAATCAGACGACTATGACTCCATTCTACTATTTATTCAGCAGAAGATAACATGGGAATATAGAACTTGGGACCATATATTAGTGAAACTGATTGCCACCAAAATGTGTGACATTTACATAAGTGATCTTCAAAGAAGGTTTATTTGGTGATGTTGCAAAGAATGAGATAAGGTTGGAAAGAGATGAGATTTTGTTGCAAATTATGTTTCTATCCAAGTAGTAGAGAATTATGAGAAGATTCAATCCATTACTTCAGTTAGGTTGGAATCCTTTTGAATATGCACTTGTATGAGGGTCAAATGCAAAAGTTAAGTACTGGGTAATTAATATATGGAAAGTAACCTTGACACAGATTAGGAATCAGTTGAGTATGCCCCCAATTATAAACTTCTTCTGATAAAATTGGGGTCAGTGCTGAGGTAAGAAATCTTTGGTATTTAGAAAAGCATCCTAGAGCATAGAAAACGTCAAAATAGATAGTGCATCCTCCATAATTATTTCCAGGAGAGAAGACTGTATATTTTAGAATATTGATGAGAGTATGTCTTGTGTATCTGGTTAAATTCTTCCTTGTTTCTGAAAAGTCAGAAAACACAAATAACACAACAAAAAGACTGAGGTAGAGGACTCTAGTATACTTTTTATAAATCAAATTGAAAATTATAACTATTAGACTTTAGGAGTAAGAAGCTTTATACAGAGTAGAGAAGCAAAATACAAAAATTCTTTAAATAGACCTAAAGCCATTTATAGTTTCTCTTGATCTTACTGAGTAATTCACTTGTCCATCCATAGAAAAAAAAAATGTCAATTGCTTAGGATTTTTGGGCTCTGTGCTTGGGAACAGAGAAATATAACTAGAAAAATGACATAATTTCTGTACTCAAGATCATTTAATCTATTGTGGAAGACATATAAAATGCTTCCCAGATAAGGTCAAGTTAACGGAGTTCATCATCACCAAGCCCTTACTATATGAAATGTTAAAGGGATTTACCTAAGAAATAGAAGAAGATCAAAACTGTGAACAGTAAAATGACAACAAACTCATAACTATCAACAACTGAACCTAGAAAACCCCCCCACAAAACTAAGCAATCAACTAGAATCAGAGAAATGGAGATCACATGGAAGGTTATCAGTGGGGAGAGAGAAGGGAAGAATGGATGGGGGAAAGGTACAGGGAATAAGAAGCATAATTGGTAGGCATAAAATACATGGGGGAAGCTTAAGAATAGTAAAGGAAACAGAGACGCCAAAGAACTTACACAAATGACCCATGGACATGAACTAAGGGGGGTGGTGCTGGAAGGGGGATACAGGGTAGAGGAGGGGTAAAGGGGAGAAAAAATTGGGACAACTTTAATAGCAAAATCAATAAAATATACTTAAACAAATTCAAGTTTGTTAACATCACTGCTGGCTGTGTAACCTCAGTGTATGAAGGCAATAAACAAAGAAACAAACAAATAAATAAATAAAAACTTGGAGTTATATTTCTTAGCACCCTTATAGCTCTAATAAATTCTGATGCTACAAACATGAAAAACCTAGTACTTAAATATGATACCAGATAGTACTATTCAAAACGTGGAGATCTTTGAATGTGTTTTCTTTTTTTACTGGTCCACAATGAAGTAAGTATAGAACTTGGGGAAAAACCTTTAGAAATTTTTATAGCAATCTGACAGAGTACTTGTATGCTTATTGAATCCAATAATAATTTAGGGACAGGTTTGTAATTCCTATGAGTTTCTTTTAGATTATTTTTATTTTTTAATTTAATTTAATTTCTGTTGTTGTTCAAGTACAATTGTCTCCATTTTGCTCCCACCACTCCCCCCACCCTAGCCATCCCTGCCTACTCTATTAAAAAGTATCCATCTGTGGTAAATTGATAATTATGTTTAAAAAAGTAAAAGAACAAACAAGTAAAAATACTGGTTCTTTGCTGGGAATATTTGAAAAACAGTGGTATGGAAAGTGGCAATTGTTTACTATCACTCTTCTAGAATGCCTATTACATTCTGATTTTCTTCTGGAATTACAAGTTGCAACAAATTTTGGCTAAATAAACACTTTATATATCTAACCATCTTATCTTCCTTAATTTATGTTGAGCTTTAGCATGCTCTGTGTGAACACTCATTTACCTAAAATTACCTATAAACATATAAATGTAGTTTAAGTATGATGCTGAAATTATTACTGCTTCAGAAAAAATGACTTTGAGGAAATTGAGACATCTTTTATTTTATTTTATTAAAATTTTTAAATATGCCTATTGATTTTAGAAATAGAGGGAGGGCGAGAGAGAAACATCAATATAAGAGAAACATCGATTGGTTATCTCCTATACACACCCCAATGAGGGACTGAACCCGCATCCTAGGTATGTGCCCTGACTGGAAATCAAACCTGCAGCCTTTTGATGTAGGGACAGTGCTCCAACTGACTGAGCCAACAGGCCAGGGCTACAGTCATTTTTTTAAATGTTAATATTAATAATTGGGTTAGGATGTACTCAAGAGGGTACATTTGCTTTTAAGTTTAACTTTGTCTTCCTGTTGTGCATGTTTACATTGTTGCCAAAAAAAGGGAAAGAAAGAAATTAAGGCATGAGTTTTAAAGACAGAGATTCCCTCCTGCAGACCCTGGATTCTTCATGTTGACTAGGAAAACACTTTTTGCTTATCTTTTAAAGGGCATGCTCATCAGAATGAGGTTGTAAGGCTTATGTGGTTTGTGGTTTTAAAGCACATAGGAAAGCTTGTCAACAGGTAGATGGATGCAGAGAGATGATGGTAAAGTGTTCATTCAGAGCCAAAACAAGAACAGTCACTCAGTCCTGCTGCACCTTGCGGTGCTGATTTCAGTGATACCCAGTCAACATGAGAGCAAATTGTGAAAATTAAAACTAAACTACAAATGTTAAATCCATACAAGCATCATTAGTGCCTAGTTTAAAACTTTTCAAAAATGTTTTTTGTTTTTTAATTAAGAGACAGCTCAGCCAATCTCAAGGAATAGCTAACAAAGGGTCATGCATAAATCAAGCTTAATCATAGTTTGTGAATTATAAAGGAAAAAATTTAAAATTCAAATAATCATTATTAAAGACAACAATCACAAGCATATAAGTATTTAACAGTGATAAATATATGAATTCTTTGCTTTTTCTAATAGAGAGATTTTGAGCCTTTAAGTGTGTAAAAGAATCAGCTGGTCAAATCAAACCTCAATGATTCTGATGCAGTTATTGGGGAGTGGATCTTGAATTCTGCATGTTTAACAAGTGCCACAAACAGACAAGGGACAAAAAAACACCAGGAGTCTAGCATCTGGAAGCTACAAAGTACTAGGCCTCCATATTATTACAAGCTGGCCAGAGGCTCACTCCTGGGCTATGTTGTTCTCTTGTTAGACATAAACAGCCTCATAGAACACCAACATCAGAGAAGGTGACTCTGAGACCATGAGTAAGTGAGATTAACAAGGTCACTGTATCATCCACAGAACATCAAACATTTCCATCTCTAGGCTAATAAGAATGACCAATGCTTTTTTGTATATTACAACTTTATTCCTACTCCAGTGCACACTCCTTATAGATAAAATATTTGAGACACCCAATCATAGAATTATCCTGACTTATAGATAGCACTTAATCTTGAGTCTCCATTTCCTTAGAGTTTCCCCAAGACTTCCTAACCAAAACCCAAATCCTCTATTGTCATTTCTAATAACCTCTTACCGAGACAGTACACACTCCCCATGGTGTGTATTGTCCCTCACTATAACAAATAATAAACTCAATTTGTTCCACTATGGCTATGTTCCTGGTGGTCATAAATGCAATAATAAATACAGACAATTGTGGTATCATATACTATTACTACAACCAACAAATAGGAATTAAATATAAACAAGATCACTGTGAAACCCACTAACTATCCCAAAAAAACTGCAGAAGGCCAAAATTCACTTTATTGTCTCAATAGATATTTAGTTTTATGACTATAGGGACAGCACCTTCACTGTCTGCTGAGTGTCTTCCAATAGAAGCCACATATCTAGTACATGCTCAGAAAATAAGTGTGAGAGAAAAATAAATAAAAGGAAAAGAATTTTCCACAACTAATAAATATATTGGGATATACCCTCTTGTAGGCAGGATAATGTCCTTCTCACCTCCAAAAGTCCACATCCTAATAATCAGAACCTGTGAATATGTTACCTTACATTGCAAAATGGACTTGCAGGGTGATTAAATTAAACATTTTGAGATGGGTGATTATTTCAGATTATCCACGTTACCTTAATATAACTATCAATATAAGGGTCCTTATAATAGGGTGGCAGGAAGGTCAGTCAGAGAAGGAGATGTTAGGAATGAAGCAGAGGTTGGAGAGAGAGGGAGACACAGAAAAAGGGAGGAACTCAGGAAAGGGGAGAGACAGAGGGAGACAGAGTGGGAAGGAGAGATTCAAAGATGCTTTGAAGATGTAGACTTTGAGGATGGAGGAAGGGTCCATGAACCAACTAATGCAGTTGGATTCCAGAAGCTAGGAAAAGCAAGAAAATAGATTCTTCCCTATATGCTCCAGAAGGAACACAGCATTGCCAACATCTTCATTTTAGGGCTTTTCACCACCAGAACTGTGAGAGATTAAGTTCATATTATGCTATGCTAGTAAATTAGTGGCAATTTGTTAGAGCAATAAAAGGAAGCTAATATAACTCCAAGGCCCTTTTTAGACAACATTGTACTGTGCATAATAAGACAGATCTGCCCACCAGCCTTCTCATGGTGGGCCTTAGGGTCTTGGTTATAGAGAGGATGGACTTCTCATGTAAAAATATCATAAATTCAGATCCACATTAAAATGTTGATTTTATATGGATATAAATGTGATATGGCTTTATTTTATGTGGGTACAAGTATAACCACCACAAGTTTACTTGATAGTGAGCCCCAAATTTGTCTTTAACCCTCTTGAAAATCCACACTTGAATGAGCATTTTATTTCCCTCCAGTGGATACCACACATCTGCTAAAATTGTTAGGATCAACAGACATACTTGTCTCCACTCTAGGCCTCCTAAGGTTACCTGTGCTTACACCTAGGGTTCTACTTGGTTCATTCCTCTCTCCCAGGGTTGTCTCCTCTCATAAAATTCCAAAATCCTCAAAGTATTAAATATAACCATTGGCATCACATATATTTTTATAGTCTTCCAGAAGTCTAAAGACTGTCCATTATTTTCCCTTTCTGCCAGAAAATAAAATTCTCATGGATGACAACTATTCCAAATAGAAACTGGAGGCAGGGAAAAGGGTTCCTGGCCAACTAGTTTTACAGACAGCTTGAATTTGAATCCTAGGGTAGACTCATCTGTAGTACCTCATGGTAATTCATAATACCCCTCTCTAGACTTGCTGAAATCCTCGAGATTATTTAAAATCTTCCCAGTCAGGCATTACCCATTGATCTGCTTCTGAGTCCAATGCAATTATTATTGGGTCATGCTGGACCTCTCACTTCATTGTATCAGAACTGATCTATTCTTTTTTTTTCCATTTAGCAAAGTGTTTTATTTAAAAGTTTCTCAGCACCATCTAGTTGTCAGAAAAAAATGGGTATCACTTTTTCCTGCCCACCCAACTCCCAATTCCAGAGGCAGAAATTAAACCATTTGGCCAGAGTGCCTCCTAATAATTATAATTCAGATCATGATAAGGTTTTGGCTGTCCTCTCACTCAAGTTTCTCTAAGTGTCTACTTAACCCCAACTCAAGCAGAGCTGTGCTTCCCACCAGTTCAGAATGACAGGAAGAAATCAGGTTGGAACTGATCAACCTCCCACTTCTGGGCTATGAGAGGCACATGAAATCCCCTGGGAAAAGACAAATTCAGTGACTGCCATCCAGAAGGGCAGCAGACTGTCAGGCAGCATGCAGCTTGGAGAGCTCGAATCTTAGGGCGACCCTCCCCCAACGCTACTTTAGGAACAAGGAACATTAGGTCCATTTTCTTTCCACACTCCTCGATTGCTCATCTCCTCTTGTCTTATTAAAACAGACACCGGACCACACCTTTTTGACAGAGTTGAGACACACAATTACATCTGATTAAAACGCTAAGAGATCCTGAGCTGTTGGAGGTGAGGAGAATAGATAATGTGACCTGATCTTTCCCTTTTATTTTCTTTAAGAATATTTTGTTTTGACATAAAGCACACTTCCTCGAGAGGTTCCTGGAGGAGAAATCCAAGAGTCTGACTATGTCCTGTGGGAACACACAGTCGCATGTGTAACTTTGGCTTCAGTTCCTGAATCTGTCCTTTGCAGCGGCTTCAGGTTCCACGGGAGGAGGAAAGAAATGGAGGCAATCACTTGGCCAAAGCCCCCATGGGATCCCAGGCTGGCAGGACAACAGCTTCCTGCTCGAACACAGCTAGCGCCTCTTCAGGAACATGCTTCTCGTCCACCACCACTTCATAGACATATTCAGAGAACCACTCATGCACAGGTAAGCTTTTTGGCCATGGTCTTCACCCCATGAATTCTCCACTCTCCATTTCACGAATGTGCCATCCTGATCACCCTTCTCTGAGACTGCAGTGAAGGCCATGGCGTGGGTCATGAGTGAATCACCAAAAGTTAGCCTCTCTGCTTTATTCATGTTCTTCATGGAGATACCAAACACTAACTCATAGTCATAGACATTCATGTCACTGAGGCCCAGCTTGCCGTTCAAGTGTTTTCTAATATTACAGCCAAACCATACGGTGTCTCCATCTTTGATGGAGGCAGCAACCATCTTCTTCAAGAAGTCAACGGGTTGGTTGTTATAGAGAGTTTTTCTCCCTCTAACCATATTGCGTAGGTATTCCACCGTGTAGAGTTTGTTGTATTTGTGCTGGGGCCAAGGGCCATTCACTAAACAAATCTTATCCTCCATATTGAAGAGAGGTTTGACGTGGTTCTGGGAAAACTCCAAGGGAGTTATGGGGCCAATCTTGTGATAATTTTTATCTTTGTCTCGATACTCCCAGGTGAACGTCTCCAGTGGATTACCCAAACAGATGCACACCACTCGGAATATCTCCTCCATCATGACATCCTGCACGTTTGAGATTTCTCCTTTGCTCACTCCACTGTGAACCAGGTTCTGCAGGTGTATACAGAATTTTCTCAACTTGTGATTCAGAATATCATTCATCCTTCTGGTCGCCTCTGTTGTATGAGATTCAGGGAAGCACTTCTTGGGAACAACACCATATTTTTCAACAATATTGACAAGCATATCCCATTGTCCCCCATCATTTGCAGGATTTGAAAGCAAATACTGCACCAGCCTTCCGTCCTCAGGCTCCTTTTTCTGGGCTGTGTCCACAAAAGCATTTAAGTAGTAGTAACAGCATTCAACCTTGTCCCAGAAAAAGAGGTATGATTGACGGAACTCAAATTCTTCAATATTTAATTTTTTCATGAATGGAAGTCTCATAACATTTAGAGAAGAAAAGATCCAGCATCGCCCTGAGAACTTCTGGTTGGTGACTGGCTTGCCTTCCTGAGGTACAACATGCTGGAACACATGCTGACTGCCTTGTACCGTGGCCCTCTTTAGAGAGATGTCCAGCAGGTCGTGGGTGGTCCCGACATTCTGGGCAAGTATGAACTAAGGGTCAGAACTCAGTTTCTGAAGCAGACCCGATACCTTCTCCATATTCAGTCCCACGCTGTTCATGGTGCCCAGGCTGCCCGGCTGGGGACCGGTGGTGCCCGGGGTCCTCTGGTGAGTGCCTGGGCAGAACTGATCTATTCTTAATGGCTTTATTCTTTATGTCTGCCATTTTCCAAATTTATATTTTAACTGAAGAATGCTGACAATTTATTTCTATTGGTATAGTTATTTCTATTTGTATGTCTAACTGCTGAGATTCATTTAAATGCAGATATCATTTGTCCAGCTCATTACGCCTTCCAGCCTCTTCACCTCACATCACATACACACACACCCCTAATTTTCTTCAACCTATTAGCTCCTTTCTAATTTCATTCCTCTTTTCTCTACTATTCTCTGTCATGCTATCCATCCTGTCATCACCCTCCTTCCCCTTGTTCTCCTGTTATACATGACTTGTGCAATTCCAACCCTGGATAACTTAACTTTTCCCCTCTCTCCATCTGGACTACTGATGGTCACTGAAGGAGCACATTCAATTCTTTATATTGATTATGCTATTAATCTGTGGTCCTCAAATTTACCTAGGCTCTCCTCTATTCCCTAATTATAGCTTCCTTTCACTTACAAGTTCCATCCCCTGTTTAACAAAAATAATAGAAACTATCATGCAAAGATATTCTCCCAACTAAGACCTTTACCACCAACCTACAAATTCTGTGAAGACATCCACTATTATCTATGTTCCCATCTCCACCTCATTCATTGACTATACAAACTTTCAGTTGGGTCTGTCTAGAGAAATTGTTCCATCAAATATCCTTCCTCTTTTTCTTTCCTATACCTTTGAGTTTTGTACCTTTACTGGTATGAACATTCTTCCCATCCTCCATCTTTGAGTTAGAGTTAGCAATCTAACTTACTTATGCTCCTGTATATATCTGTTCATTTCTCTATCACTATATTTATTACATAAAGTTGAATTTATCTGTCGCTAGACAGTAAGTCTGGAACTGAGCCATGCAATTACTTTCCTGTTCCCCTATAGATCATGAGCACTCAGACAGAGCATGCCCCAAAGTCTGAACCTCCTTGTTTCTAGTACCTAGCACATAATACTCTCATAAGAATGTTTATCGATTAAATATTAAATCATGTTTGAATCTGAACTCTTCATGAAATGCCTACCTGTTTCAAAGTGCCCATGTGCTCCCCTTCTCCTTCTACAGAAAGAAATTTACAGACCTTCCTGTTGCTTACAGGAGGGAAAAATACTTCATGGTCCTTGTTTATGTCTTCACTAGTGCAGTCAATATATTAAAGGAGGTTCCTTAAAAATTTGAAAAATAGACAAATATAATTTTCAACATCAAAATAAAATGAATGGGTCAGATCAGTAATCTTAAAGACACAGACACATCCAACTTGCAACTTGACTTTAACATGTTTCAGTACATTAATGTATTTAAAGACCGTCAATCCAAAGGGAATTTAGAGGTGAAAGGATAAGGAAGAGTGGGAGGAGGAGGAGGAAAAAGGAGTGGGAGGGGGAGAGAAAGCTGTTGAGGTATTTATTGAGAGGTATTATAGCCTGAGCCATTAAACAACAGACATGAAATTCCTTTGTTTGGTTTCAATCAATCAAGCCAATAATTTCACTTTTGTTGGCACGTTTGAGCACTTCAGTTTCTGTGACAGTAATTTGTTTTTAAGCTAATATTTTAGAAGTCAGATTTTGTATGTCAGTCCTGTAACTATTGTAAATATGAATGTGTCTCCACGGATGATGGAGCTTCTCTAGTATGCTCAAAATCTTAGGTTTCTTCACTGAAATAGAGGCCAGGCTGACAGTGCCCACACAAGAGAGTAGAGGGAATTTAAGGGGACAGTGGGAAGGGTTCACAGGAACAAACTTAAAGGACACATGGTCATAAACTAAGGGGAGGGTGGTAATGGGAGGGAAGTGGGGAGGGGTGGGAGGGGGGACTGGATTGGGAGTAAAAAGGAGAAAACTGCATTTGAACAATGATTAAAATTAAAAAAAAAAATCTTAGGTTTCTTAACCTACAATCAGCCTCTTAATGGTGATAGAATTACCAAGGAAATTAAGCCTTCCTCCACTTGCAGGATGTTATTATTTAACTCTTCCATGCCCATCTCTTTGTGTATAATGTATGTATCTTAGTATAAGATACTTAACATTGTTGTTCTTCAAGTTAGCTTTGGCTCTTCTTGGCCCTTTATATGTTCGTGTATACTTAAAAACCAGTTTGTCAATTTCCACAAAAAGTCTAGCTGATAGCGGGATTGCATTGAATACATAGATCAATCTGGGGAAAATTGAGATCTTAATAATAGTGTCATTCAATCCATAAATACTGTAGGTAACCCCTTTTTCTTTTTGTCTTGCCTGAGCATTTGGAGTTTGAAAAATGCCTCCAAAGGAGAAAATGCACACAGGATGCAGAGTTCAATTCTCAGTAGTCTCCTCCTTTCCAGCATCTTATACTCTCAAATTTTGATGTTTAGATAGTCCTGAACTCCAGTTATTTTCTTACCAGGCCAATGAAACTTCCACAAACTCAAAGCGGCTACTTCTTTTCAGTCTCAAAGTCTACACTGAGTCTCCTTAACTTCTTCAGGGAGAAAGGAATAAAAAGTGTAGGACTCACTTAAGCACATTTCTTTTCTGTTTAAGATCACTGTTCTTCAATTATTGGCCACTATTTTTCTCTGGTATCTTAAATCATTTTGCATGTCAGTGTATTTTATCCAGCTAGCAGATACGCTGTCATAGCTGGAAAATGGAGTTCTGAATTTTTAGTTTTTCTATTATGGTCTCTATAATTTTTATTATTCCCTGGTATTATTCTACAATATAGATTTGGTAACAGCAATAATTGAGTATCAGTAAAAAACTTCTTGAAAAATGCAACAATGGATGAATCATGGTTAAGGTTAAAAATAAGCTAGGAAGAGCTTAGAAAGGCATGAAAAGATATTGGTTTCAAAACCAAAGTCAAATGCAGGTGTTTTGGACAAGAGGTGACATAAACCAAGTAGGAAATGTACCACTTCCTTTCAAACAAGTGTTTTTCAAAAACCATCAAATACTATGCAGCTACACAAGATATGGACTTCAGCAACTGAAGACCTTTGGTTTGAATCAGATCTTCTCTAGAGTAAAACCCAGTAAATGATACTCTCTTACTTGAATAGCAGTCTGGTTTTGGATTTTCCTCAATCTATTTCTTCTGAATTCCTGATGGGGTTATGTGCTCATTAAAATATACAGATTTATTTCATATTATTTCCTGAATGGCTAAATATTATACTAATTTTAATGAAACTACTCTTTTTTAAAAAAACTTTCGCTTGAATCACATTCCTGGTGCTCCTTGGTATTTCATCCATTTAACTCTAGGTCTCTAAAAGTAAAGGATTATTTCTTAGAGGATCTAAGAACTACTTATGAAGGCCTGTGGTGAAAAAAAAAATAAATGTCACACCATCTTCATGTATTGGGTATTTTCTGTGATACATACTTTACAATTATTATCTCATTTCATACTAATAAAATAGATAAGCTTATTGTATCATTTTCCCCATTTCACAGGTGAAGAAACTGAGATTTGGCGAGGTTTCAAATGATAAAATGAACAGACCAGGATTTGGAAAAGCTCTGTCCCATCTTAGAATTTTGGAGTATATAAAATTTTATTGATTCCTTGCCAATTTTACCTGTCATTGAAATTTTGGTTAAGAGCCCAGTCATTTTCAAGCCCTACCTAATGAAAGGTAATGGAGGATACATTCCTATTTTATATCAAATTATTTTCTTCCTGAAAGATTCCATGTACAGATTATTTTGGGGAGGGATGACGTGAATGCTTTAAAAAGTACAAATGCTGTAATATAAATTTATAAATTCAGGCAATTTGATGGGATTGAACTATCAGAAACGAATTATTAATCTTTTATTTGTGTTCTCTATGAATAACAACCATCAGGTTTACTCACAAAAACAAATGAATTATCCATTGTAATAATTTACTTAGGAGAAAATAAAACTGGGAGAGCTTACTATTTTACAAAAAGTGAATTATATTAACATAATGGGCTCTTATTCTCTATTGAGAATTGGCAACTACAGTCCCAAATAGATTCAATATTGCCAGTAACCTGCTGTATGACAGTATTAATCACATAAACTCTGTCTCAGCTTTCTTGACTAAAAATTTAGAGGTTTAGTCAAGATTACATCTAAGATCACTTATAGTCTTAAAATTATTTATCATTTTATATATTTATATTTGTCAATGTGAAGAATTTCACAAGAAATGAAATGTTAAGTACAGGATTCAACTGTTCATTACCTATAGAAATGCTGCATGTATAAGGAACTGAACTATAGCATGGAAAGTTACATTACTTCTTCAAAAATTAGGTAGTAGCTAATGTTTATGGAGTCAATGAAATGTAGTTTTACATCATAAAACATAGATAAGATTTGGTCTAGAGATCTTATGACCTAAATGCTTATTACAAGATACTCCTAATCCAGCCAGGCAATTTCAGATGTCATATAATCAAAGCTAAGAAACATTACATGTTTTAATAGCCTTACAAATTTAATAGCCTTAGGAATGTCTATAATTACCCATGTTAGCAGCAAAGATGCCTCTCAGCCAGAAGAACTCAGCCTTTAATAGCCAGAAAGCCACTTTGAATAGGGTTGGAAACACTTTTAAACCTTTTGGGGTTATTAGGGATAATTAAAAGTGGTTGAAAGTGTATAATATCA
The DNA here is from genome assembly GCF_004126475.2 of Phyllostomus discolor. NCBI lineage: Eukaryota > Metazoa > Chordata > Mammalia > Chiroptera > Phyllostomidae > Phyllostomus > Phyllostomus discolor. The sequence continues at coordinate 13,852,011 of NC_050198.1, read as the reverse complement.
TTTATCAAAGCACTAAAAGCTGTGCCATAAGAAATATATCACAACATTAGCAGATGTAATTCATCTACTTCATTCAGTGGTTAAATATAATGAAATAAAATAAACTAAATGAATACATTATTTTAATATTTTATTTCATATAATCTATATTATTTAGGTTATATTAGATAAAACCTAAATAAACCATAGGTATATATACATAAACATATAGATATATGTTTAAGCAATATATATAATTATATAAAATTTATATATAATTATACACACACATCTATATTTAATGCTTTTTGTCCAAAGTTAAAAAGCTAGTTGACCAGGTTCACTGTCTTAACCCTCTGTCTCTTCATTTAGGTCATTGTTGTGCCATATATATGTATATGTATACACACATATATATACAATGTGCCATACATACATATATATATCTTCCCTCTCCCTGTCTATAGATAGATAGATAGACAGACAGACAGACAGATGGGGGGATTTTGCCAGTGTAATTTCCAGGTGAAGAGTTAAAATCCTATTGAAATAAAGTTTCTACAAATGTTACTCCAATCATGGCAGCATATTTTTTTAATGTAAGAGCCACTATTTCACTCTGACGTAGATTCAGAAGGAAAGCCTACATGCATTAAGTCACTGTCATTATTTGTGATGACTTTAATGCTTCTCATTGTTTTAATCAGGGGGAAATAATTACGTATAAAATTTTTTAAAAACCAACTTGCACACTACAGCATTAAGTTGCCTGACATAACCTATAGTTCCAAGATAAACAAACAGGTATGACTTCAGTATGTTAACCATTAACTTGCAGTTGGTTGCAATTTGTAAAAAAGTTTTGTAAATCAAAAGGATTCTCAGGCTCTCTGCAACTGCATTTAACATACAATAGATTTATGCAAAAGGGAGCTATTTGCTTACTAAATAATTCAAAACTGATATGAAAAATGCCTGCATGGTGATGAACTGTTCCATCATGAGTCAACCAAAACAGAGCTAATGTGGATGAAAATTTTAGTGGTTTAATATCATTATCCTATCAAATTGGGAATCAAGATACACTGAAATTTTGATAAAAAATAAAGGTGTACAATTCATAAAGTGAACATCAAAAGAGAAAGGAAGTAAGTGTTAGTGTTTGAGTTAAACACTTATTTTTCACATTATGGTGACAGTCCAAGAATAGAAGTAGAAGCATATTGTCTGAATATGGAGGTTTCCACAAGAAGATCAAAAATATTAAAAATAGGTTAAAAGCAGATATTCTTGCTTGATTAATTTGTTACCATATGATTATACTACTCAGATTAAAATCATAGCAAAAAAAAAAAAAACAAAACCTTCCTCCCATCCTGATTTCCCCAAATTCATGGCTCCATCCCTTCTTTGTGTACTTCACTTCTAGAGATTCTTAAAAGAAACATCGATATCTTTGTTGACACTTACTCACTGACCTCCTCTCTAAATTCTAAAGAAACTACTCACATGACTTAAAATCAACCACTCATCAAAACATCCCAAAATCCCCAGTGTTCTCTTTTTAATGAAGATTTCATTTACTTATTTTTAGAGAGAAAGGAAGGGAGGGAGGAAGGGAGGGAGAGAAATATCAATGTGTGGTTGCCTCTCCCATGACCCCTGCTGGGTACCTGGCCCACAATCCAGGCATGTGCCCTGACTGAGAATTGAACCAGCAACCCTTTGGTTCGCAAGCCTGCGCTCAATCCACTGAGCTACCTCAGCCAGGGCCCCAGCCTTCTTATTATTTGATATTTGTCTGCACATTTTCTCATTATTCAAAGTTTTACTTCTTTGACTCAGGGAAGTTCTTCTTAGTTTTTCTATCGCTCTCATTACTCATCCATTTTGTTTTCACTGCTTCCTCTTCCCATCTCCAACTCAGTATCCTTCCTAGGTCCCATCAGTTACCCTTCTTTTCATTTTACACCTTGGCCTCAGCTCTCTTACATTCTCTCATTTATTCCTTATAATATTCCATGCCCAAGTTGATACTTGCTTCTTGGTATTTCTTCTTTTTTTTTTTTTTGCAGTTTTTTTTTATTTTAATCATTGTTCAAGTATAGTTTTCTCCCTCCTACTCCCATTCCAGCCCACGTATTTCTTCTGATAGAAAGGTCAAAGTTCCCAATTTACTCAACATACCTAGAAAGAAACTATTATTCTTTTAAAAATTCCTACTTTTATCCATTTATGCTTTAGCTTTATTTAAGGCTACTCTCAGTATGAAAGCTAAAATCTTTGGTTATCTCCATCACTTTCCTTCATTATACAAATTTGATAGTCACGAGTCACCCCATTCATAACTCAGATGGCTATCTGTTCCCTCATCCTAAAACTTTTGTTGTCTAATGCCACTGAAAGAAAATTGAAGAAGGGGACTGAAGCATTTCCACTGAACTGACCCAAAATGAACATTTTCATTGACTTAGGGTGGTTTCACTGAAATTGTTGGGATAGGGAAGTTATTGAAGTGTGAATGGTAGGGAAGGAAGTATAATCAGCAAGACTAGAAAAGTAAAATGAAAACCATTTTACTAGCCAATAGGAAGGATCCAACAAAATATAAGACTATATCAAAAAGATAATAGTTAAACATGAAGTTGCTGAGAAAGTAGAAGGCCATACCATTAAAGCAGTATTGGAGAATCTAAAATCATGTTCTAAAAGTATTTTGCTGACAACTTTTACTATATTCCACTGCCTCTACTCTGGTTAGTTATCTCAAAATATATAGCTTTGGTTATAAGACAGGCCAGCAAGAGAGCACAGCTGAGTTACGTAAATCTGTTACCTCTCTTGGAAAATATATTCAAGAACATGCTGTATGAGATGGTGAACATTTACACTAGGCAGACACCTGACACTCAAATGCCTAAAAAACAAATTAATGAATGTCATTTAGATGAGGGACTAGAAGTGTTAGTTTGATATCTCACAGAAACTTTGATTTAATCCATTGAGGGTTATTTTTTCTTGAGTCTGTTCATTTCTTGCCTGCAACATTTACTGACTAAAGGCCACAGACTATTTCTGTTTTCTTTGTGTCCTTTCTTGCATGCCAACATGCTGCAGTATTTTGGCACATTGCTACCTTCAATCTTCTATCCGGAATCATAAGCCAGAATCAGTGAAAGAAACATGAATAAAAGAAAGACCATTAACTTTACTTGGAATTTTTCATTTGAGTAATGGGACAGATTCAACTACTGCAGTATAGATAGCATCATGAAACTGTCATAGAGATTTACAGAGATTCTGAGGACAGCTTATCACCTCTTAATGTTTGGCCACCAGGCCAAAAAGACTAAACCTCTGCTCTTAAGGTTGTCATTTAAGAAGGTAAGTCTAGTCAAATCATCTTTTTCTTCCAGAGGGCGATCAATTAACATGCTGTGCTTCTATTAGATATTCACTTTTAACTTGGTAAATCTTCAGCTTCCATGCTGAAGTTTAACCTGGTTAGGAGTTGGAATAACGCATTATTTAACATCTTTCAAAGTACACTCTAATTATCACCACATGTATCACACATCTCTTCAGAGCTGAATTAAACCCAATACAGTATTTTTTGACTTTCCTATTTTCATGAGATGTCCAATAGTTTTAATTGTTCAATACTTAAGAAACATAACTCTACAGCTAATTGATGATGTTGAAGATCAGAAAGTAGAATGCTTCAAGGTTTTTGCTGTACCTTGTTCCAGTTAGCTACAATCTCTCCTTAAAATTCAGCACCAAAGAATCTCTGCCTTTTTATGTTCAAAATTCAAAACTTGCAAAAATATAGAACTTGAACTTGGTCCCATCTCAGAGAAGGAAAGCCATAAATATTATACAAGCCAGATACAGCCACTATTATGCCTCCCCAATATTCTCTTTTCAAATACACTGCAACCAAAAGGTTATGTCTCTCTGACTCAAAAGTAAATAATAGGCACAGGATGGTGATTCCCTCCCTAAACTGCATGTTTATTTAAAAAATAAGCAAGTCACAGGGTGGCAGTTATGTCCTATAGCTTACTGAATGAATTTTCTTTAGGAAGATAAAATGTATTCAATGACTTCACCAGTTGGCAGTTGGCCATGACAACTGACTGCAGCCCTGATTACAACAACATTGAGACTTAACATGTAGTATTGCATGAAATTTGTTGACCTGCAGACCAGCCAATGCTCACCACCATCAGTCCTACCACAGGGGGGCAGCAATCTTAGCCCTTAACAGCAATCATCTCTGTTTCTAAACCTACAAGCACTATTAAAATGCTACTTGCTTTTATGACCACACACACAAAAATTCATATCTATGAATGACATATTAAACTCAGAAGTTTTCTTTCCAATAAAAACAGTAACATTGAATGTGAAACTGCAGACAGAGTCTACATAAATCCTCTATGAGTATTGATTGCATGTGTGTATGTTTTGCTTTAACACCAAATATTAAAGTTCGCTACCAATTACCTGTTACCTTATATAAAAATAAGGTTTTTGTACTTTTTTTCCCAACCATATTAAAAGTCCTGTAAAAGAATAAAAGCAATTTTATATTAACTAAATTAATAATAATTAGCCAAGTAGAAAGCTAGAAGGTAAGGGGAAGTCAAAACTTTCAATGTGCCAAATATGTATAAATTAGTATAATTTACTTCAAAATGCAAAAGATGTGGCACACACACAAATCAATATCAAGATGTATTATAGGATTATATACTTAAAACTTATAATTGTATTAACCAATGTCACCCCAATAAATTTCATTTAAAAAGGTAAGGCAAAATCTGAGGAGTGGTAAAAATGCAATGATCCTTTTAAAGAAATGAAGATTATACAAATGAAATGGTGGGGAAAATACTACTTTTATCTTTATTTTGTTGCTAATTAAAAAGCAGTTATTGAAAAATTTTAAAGTAAAAATCTTACAAGCAATAGACTTTAACCCATTTACATAAATTGCACACTCACCTATGGAGAATATTACTTTAAACAATGTAAGGCTTTTCATAGGAAATAGTAAACAGAAGCTCTGTCTTCTAGCATATAAAAATGTAACAAGACAAATGATATATTGATACTCTTAACTTATACAGATCGATAAATATTTACATACATTTATATTCATATGTAATGATATATTTATAAATATGCCTATTCATATATAAATTAAAATAAATTCACTTAAACCTACACCCTCACATATATATATTCGAATAAAACTTAATGTCAATGAAGTTTTAAGTTCAGCATGTTATTCAACAGATTTCATTTATTGGCTCTTTCATTTACTAAAATGTCGATGTGTCTGTAACACTGCCAGGCAGTGTATCAGTTACTGAAACATATTCAGGTAAATAAGATGTGGCTTTTACAACTGTTGAGGTCAGACTTGGATTTACGAATGAAATATGATGCCAATCACTTTATCAATTCTTGAAAATACTCAAATAATAAAAGAAGCATTTGTTTTCAGGCAGTTCAAGTCCTGGGTATTACATTTCTGACTTGCAACTGTACGCCCCTGGACTGACCCATTCTTTTCCCTGGATTCCAGTCATTTTTAATCATTGAAAGCTAAAATGGATTCATTTTTCTACCTCACCAGCACCCATCCTCTCACTTTCTCAAAAAAAGATCCAGTCCTCTTTCCCTTTCCATTTCTATAGCACTGAAGAAAATACTGAACATATATAACTGGTATATTTTGGGGACTCTATTTCTGCTACATGAAACAGCTGTTTCAAGCACTGCCCAGACCATAATTTATAAAATCGTAGACTGAAATTTATATATATATATATGAATGACAAATTCTAAGGGTTCAGACTTGCCCATTTATTGATGTCCTTGCTTAATTGTCATCCTTGACAGTATGCACAGTTGTGAAACAAACTGAACAAAGTATTTTTAAATGAAAAACGCTACTGCTCTGATGCTATTTCTATCCTCCTTCCTTTATTATCAGAGTTCATATTGTAGGCCTATTATTTACATTATTTTTCTACTTGTGTTGTGACAAATTTCTGATGATTCACCTTTAATCAGTTACCTGGGAGATGAAATTTGGATCAATAAAAGACAAGGATTTGTTACTTTTGGTTAAAGAAATGATTCACAGAGGGATATGTCTTGCTTATGCTGACTGATATAATGGGACTCCATTATGTGAACAGAATTATGAAAGATTTCTGTTTTGCATGTCTTTGAAGGGAGGAAAATGAGTGCTTTTTTAAAAAGCTAGGCGAACCAGAGGGGAGGAAGGAGGGGGCTAATGGGGGAAAGAAGGGGAAGGGTCAAATCAAGGAACATGTATAAAGGACCCATGGACAAAGCCAAAGGGGAATAGGATTGAGGGTGGGAGTTGGGGGTGGGTGGGGGAAAATGGAGACAACTGTAACTGAAAAACAATGAAAAAAATTTTTTTTAAAAAGCTAGTAGAATTATTGCCATGTTTGACATAATGGAAACTCTCCATCTAAGCTAGAAAGAGCACAATGAGCACACATACTTTAGAATACCTTTGTAGTAAAATACATGCTGTAAGCTTGGATGAAAAAGCCAGAAAAAGGCATCCATGGAAGTTTAAAAGACTGGGATTAGTAGATGTAGAAATAAATGCATGTTAAAGATGTTTATATAAAATATAAACCATTTTGTATAAACTCCAAATGTTAGGCTATATATTTTGAGTTCTGTTATACTTCTGCACTCAAAAGTATTATAAATTCATTTGCATATCTCCCAAATTAAATTTTTGTAAGCATTTTAAGGGATCTAAGAATGGACTTCAAGGGCTACAGGAACCTCCTGAAATTAAGTGCACCATCTGCATTTGAGTTTAACAGAATTATATTAAATGTCATTAGTAGCAGGAAACAGTGTATAAAAATATGAGACCTGGCAATTCCACTGCTGGGATTATACCCTAGGAATCCTGAGACACCAATCCAAAAGAACCTATGTACCTCAATGTTCATAGCAGCACAATTTACAATAGCCAAGTGCTGGAAGCAACCTAAGTGCCCAGCAGTAAACAAGTGGATCAAAAAACTATGGTATATTTACACGATGGACTACAGGGCTCCTGCCCTTCCTGACAGCATGTATGGAACTGGAGAGCATTGTGCTAAGTGAAATAAACCAGGCAGTGAAAGACAAATGCCATATGACCTCACCTATAAGTGGAATCTAATCAATAGAACAAATAAGTGAGCAAAATAGAACCAGAGACATTGAGGTAAAGAACAAACTGATAGTAACCAGAGGGTCGGGGGGAAGGAGCTAACAGGGGAAAGAAGGGGAAGGGTTGTCAAGGAACATGTGTAAAGGACCCATGGACAAAGCCAAAGGGAGCAGGATCAAGGGTAGGAGGTGAGGATGGATGTGGTAAGGGGAGTGATTGAGGGAAAATATAGATAACTGTACTTGAACAATAAAAAACAAGAAAAGAAAAAAACATGGAAGTTGGATTCAAGCCTGGCTATGAGGACTGGGAGTTGATTCTTGAGCATTAGTAAAAATAATCACAAATCCTTTCCAAATAATTCTAGTAGCTAATAAAAATATGCTGTTTATTATTCTACAAGCCTATTTTAAATGTTTATTTGAATTAATTCAATTGATCTTCATAACAACCACATGATGTAGGCACTATCATTATCTCCAATTAATAAACGAGAGAAAAACCCAAGGACCTTAAGTCCACATTCAAGGCCACAACAAGTTAAGTGCTAGCATGTACCAGGTGTTGGTGAAAAGGGGGAGGGTTTCTTAAAATAGATCCAGAAGAAAACAGGTTTCTGTTGTTTCACCATTTTGTCAAAATTAGACCACAGATTATAAAAACATTTAGTTCATTTTTAAAAGGATTTTATTTATTTATTTTCAGAAAGAGGAGAAGGGAAGGTGAAAGAGAGGGACAGAAACATCAGTGTGTGGTTGTGTCTCAAGTGCCACCTACTGGGGACCTGGCCCGAAACCCAGGCATGTGTCCTGACTGGGAATCGAACTGGCAACCCTTTGGTTCACAGGCCCATGCTCAATCCACTAAGCCATACCAGCCAGGCATTTAGTTCACTTTTGAAAAATATTTTCAAGGTTTTTGATTTTTTTATTTAACAGAAATGGTTCCAGATGATGGAATCTTTTGGGAAAGGGTAAAGAACGAATATTTATTGAGCATCTGTTATGTGCTAAGCATTTATGTTATCTTACTGAATCATTAGAACAGCACTGTATATTGGGTGTTAACCCCTTTTTACATATGAGAACACTAAAATTAAGAAAAAAATCAGTAACTTGTCAAGACCACGAGCAAATGAAAGGCATAGTTGGAATTCAAATATAGTGTTAACTGACTCTACAAACCTGTCTTTTTGGAAACAACATCATATTGCTTCCCAGAGGGGCACAAAGCAAACTTACTAGGTCAAAGTAACTCACATTGAAGACAAATAACTTGTCAAGGAACATGTATAAAGGACCCATGGACAAAGACAACAGAGGGGGAGGACTGAATTTTGAGGGGGGGGTGGGTAGGGTGGGGGAAAGTAATGGGGGAAAAATGGGAACACTGTAACTGAACAATAGAAAAAAGAATTTTGAAATAAAATTACAAGAAGATACTATTAAAGCAAAACTAAAAGTTTAGGTTAATAAAATGGTCACAACTAATAGCTATTATTAAAACATATTTTTACTCTTAATTTCTTAACACTAGGGTATGTATTGTGTTAAAATCCAACTGGTGATATAATATAACTTTTCCAGCTGAGGGACAGAAATAATTCTAGTAATTTTCAACATTCTATTCTTACCTATAACTGAATATATCTCCAGGAAATATATCTGCCCATATTATAAATATTTAAAGTAGTAGATGATGATAATGCCTTTAATCTCTAGAGTTTTGTACATTTGCTTGAAAAAGCAACTCTGCTGTTTTAAGAGTTCATTAACTATAGGGAATTTAGGGGCACTGGAAACCATCCGTCTCACTTGAGCACAAGATGTCAACAATGGATAAGTGTTCCCTTCCACCTTTTAAATAATTACATATCAAATTAGTTGTTTTAAAGAGTAAGAGTTTCGAATAAGTGGAATAACATTTAACCAATTCAGTAAAGGCATTCATTTGAGTCACAATTGTTAAGTTATTTAAATACAGAAAGAATAAGTGCACCTTTGTGTGTTATAGCATCCCTCTTCTCCTGTTCACTGTTTTACAGAAATCTTTGAAGATTAAAGGACATCCTAAAATTTAAAGATAACTTCTACTTTAATTAATTGGATAAAGTGAAATGTAGTTTCATGAATCTTATACAAAATACAGTCAAACATCTTATTGCTAACCAACTTTTAAAGTGAAATAAAATTCATAAGTATTTTATAGTTACCATTAGAGGACTTAACAGAATATATGTGTCTTATCACTGTTTGCTATAAATCATTTTGAAAGTGCATTATGGTTTTCTGTATACTTCGTTCATGGAACTGGAGAAAACTTTCTCTTGAAAACACTTGAAAGAAAATATACAATAAAACTAAATTTAAAAATCCACTGATACGCAGCAAAAACACCCCACAGAACATGAATAGGTAACATACTGAATGAGAGAATATACATGGTGGGGCAAAAGTAGGTTTACAATTGGTAGTATGCAAAATAGTTTATTCTTGTGTTATTATTTATTAGCTATTGTATTATTTTCTATATGAACAGCTGTAAACTTACTTTAGCCTCACTCTGTATTGGTAAATCATGTATCTAATAAAGGGTTAACACCCAAATTTCACATAATTCAATAGCAAGAAAATAAATAATCCTATGTAAAAATAGGCAGAGGATCTGAATGGACATTTTTCCAAAGAAGACATCCAAATTGCCAATACACAGATGAAAATATGTTCAACATCACTAATCTTCAAGGTAATGCAAATCAAGGTTACAATGACATACCACCTCAGATCTGTTAGTATGCCTATTATTAAAGAGACAGGAGATAAATGTTGGCAATGATGTAGAGAAAAAGGACCTTCATACACTGTTGTTAGGATTGTAAACTATAGCCACCATGGAAAACAGTATGGAGGTTCCTCAAAATTCAATAATAGAAACACCACATGATCCAGCAATTTCATTTCTGGGTATTTATATGAAGAAAACACTAACTCAAAAATATATCTGCACCCATGTTTAGTGTTGTATAATTCACAATAGCCAAGATACAGAAACAACCTAGGTGTCTGCCCATCAATGGATGAATGTATACAGAAATTAAGAAATTGTGATACACAGAGTGGAGCATTATTCAGCTATAATAAAAATAAAATTCTGGCCCTGGCTGGTATAGCTCAGTGAATTGAGCGCGGGCTGCGAACCAAAGTGTCGCAGGTTTGATTCCCAGTCAGGGTACATGCCTAGGTTGCAGGTCATGACCCCCAGCAACCGCACATTGATGTTTCTCTCTCTCCATCTCCCTCCTTTCCCTCTCTAAAAATAAATAAATAAAATGTTTAAAAAAATAAAATAAAATTCTCCCATTTGTAACAACAGATAGACCATTAAAGCATTATGCTAAGTGAAATAAGTCAGACAAAGAAAGACACATACTGTGTTCTCACTTATACAAGGAATATTTAAAAAAAAAAACCAAGCTCATACATATGGGCAGGGGGTTGGGGAGATGAATAGGTGGAGTCAATAGGTATAAACTTCCAGTTATAAAACAAATAATTCCTGCGGGTATAATGTACAGCATGGTAGCTAAAGGTAATATTGTATTGCCTATTTGAAAGCTGCTAAGAGAGAAAATCCTAAAACTTCTCATCACAAGAAAAAATTCTGTAACTATGTGTGCTGACAGACTAGACTTACTGCAGTTATCATTTTTTCAACATATACAATATCAAATCATTATGCTCTATACCTGAAATTAATATAATGTATGTCGATTACACCTCAATAAAAAAACTTCAGGGGAGTATATAAGTCACATATTTAAGGGAAAGAAGATACAATTCAAATAAATATTGCCATTTACGGTTTATTGGTGCTATTATTATTGTATTAATTTTACAAACAAAACAATACCTGTTATGTTAACTGAAAAGTAATGATTTAAAGAGAATCATGAGCCTTAGTATGGTGGTTTTAAAATATGATGCAAATTCTTTGATACTCTTCCTATCAATATAATTCCTTTCCCCTTTACTATGGGATGCTCTTAAGTGATCACATCTAAAATATAGCATATAGTGAGCATCATACTATGTGACTTCCAAGACTAGGTCACGACAGCCATAGGTTCTGCGTGGTTCTTTTCCTTGTATTGCTCACTGTGGGAGAAGCCAGCCTCCACAGAGTTTTGAGAACTCTGAAGTGGCACTACGCAGAGGCCATTGTAGAGAGGAAACAGCTAGCGCCAGATAAGCAGCCATAGAAGTGAGCCACACTGGAAGCAGATCTATCAGTTCTTTAGGTGACTGAGTCATCCAAGATTTGGTACGAATATCTAGACACAGGAAGAACAAATATAAAAGCTCAAAAGGGCAACATATCTTGGCTTGTAAGGTGTGTTGAAGAAGCCAAAAGATACTCAGTGTTACTGAGCATAATGAAAAGAGGATGAGTGGGTAGAGGAACTGGATTGTTGGGTAAAGTAATCACTTAAAATTTAGTTATTCTCACTTTGAGGTACCAGTGCCCATGTCAGTTCTAATAACTTGGTGTCTCAAAAAAGCAGTGTTTAAATCAGAAGAGCTAAAGAAACAGCCATTTGTACTTATTTAGAACATTTCTGAAAGGCACATTCACATTGCACTTGCTTGACATTTAATCAGATTTTTAGATTGCCAAAAATGATAGGTTGAAGTTGCTCACTGTAAGTCATAACACCTCATTTGATAGCTTGCTGAATAATAGATGAAAGTATTATATCCATTTCAATTCATGTCCATGAGTACCAACTAAAATATGATTGCAGTTACATGCAAAAAATGTATAACCTCTGTAATACTATCAGAACTTTATTGCTATTATTTTTCCAAGATATGAACTGAATAACTCCTTATATGTTTCCTCCTCTTTCTATCACTGATATTTATGGAATGGAAAAATCATTACTTAAACACTTAAAGATATATTCAGGTTCGGCATGGAGGATACCTTAATGGTTTTAATAAAAATGAAAATGCTTTCCATTTATATTATGATCTTAAAGTCAGGGATGCTAGAATAGGAAAGGTGTTGATTTTTATCCAGCTTTACACAGAGGCTCTGATTCTCCTTTCTTAAAATAGGGCTGACTAAGAGAGGAAAGCCCTTCACTTCCAGGTATGTTAGCATGCCTTCTACAGGAGTCAAGTCATAAAGCAGTACACGCCATCACATTCAGGATACATTTTAACTGGGTTGCTAAGCAGCTTATTGGGAAAAAAAAATGAAACTTGGAAATAAAGGAAATAAGCATGATCTTAAAATTTAATCTATAAATTAAGTCCATAATAGTTTCCTGTAAGGATATCTAAAACTATTTTAAATATTAGTATAGCTCTTGTCTTGATTAAACATACTATATTTTCTTTTTTTAAAGAGACTCAATAGAGCTATCAAGTTACATGAAGAAAAAGAATGGGTTAAGTTGAAGTCCATCAGCAATTAAAATAAAAGTATAAGAGCTGAAAAATGAAATATGTGCAAAATCACATAAGCCCTATCTAGAAGAGAATGAGTCTTGGTAATAAATAATTTTGTTGTCCCATTATGAGGAATAATGGTTAAGCTACCTTATGGTTTAAGGACATTTCTAAGATTATCTGTCTTCTCTTATCAGATCCCATGCTTCATTAACAGTGTTTTGGTTCTAGTTTGGTCCTCACTATAGACCTGCCTAAGGAAGAAAACCTATTCACATCAACACATGGGCTCTACTGCATATGTACTCTAGTATACAGATATGAATAGATAGATAAAGAGAAAGAGAGATACAGAGACTTTTTAAATAATTTTATACTTTTAAAATAATTAAAATTTTCCACAAAATTCTAAGTTTGGTGAATATGAATCTGACTTTGAATGTTAAATCTGTTATTATTATATTCTTCAGATCTATTATCTGAACCCAAAAGCCTGTGGATCCCAGCCTGGACAATGGTCAATTAACCAAAATATTGTGCTCTAGTGAGGCCTTCGGTAGATGGACTTCCATAATTTTTACACATCTACATTGGTTTGTCCTTCTTTTGAATTTATTAAGAATCATTTGGCAAATTATTCTCAAAGGCTCTCCTTTGGGTTTCTTTCTCCTGGAAGAGGCAGTCCTCCAGTCTCCTGCCACACACTCCCTTCCACCTTTGGCAATCAAGCAATTCTGGGCAACCTCCTGAATGGACAAAAATATTTGCAAATCATATCTAATAAGGGGTTACTACACAAAATATATAAACGACTCATACAACTCAACAGCAAACACCAAAAATCCAATTTAAAAATGGACAGAGAAAATAAGGGGAAGGGTCAAGTCGAAGAACATGTATAAAGGACCTATGGAGAAAGACAATGGTGGGGGAGGATTAAAAGTGGAAGGTGGGGAATGGGTAGGGCAGGGGAGTGTAATGGGAGAAAATGGTGTTACAGGGTGCAGCCAAGAGGGGGGACCCCAAATGGGCATTTAAAATGGGGTCCAGAACTCAAGGTGTCTAGGAGATTTTAGGATGTCTTCACCACCCCCCTCCCAGGGTGTGGGTTGGGGGAAGGGACAAATGGAGCAGGGCTTTTGAGAGCTGTTTTGCACAGCATCAGCCTTATAGCTAACCTCTGGTGTGGTCATTTAACATATCTATAGCCTTTGGCCAGTCGCTTAGATATGTTAAATAGCTGTGGCCATGCTCTGAGCCAGGGGAATGGAAGTAACTACCCCACCAAGATATGACTGGGGGGCAGGTCCCCCGAGTTAACAGCGCATGCTTGGGAGCTTGGAGAAGACTGGCTCCAGGACATGGGGCTACACCTGCCGAGACTCATGATGGCAGTTCAGTAAAGCTGGAAGGATATGAGTTCTGGCATGTGAAGCCGAGTGTAGGAGGCGTTGGAAATGGGGCTGCAGAGGAAGACTGGCGTGGGGATTTAAACCCAGATGCAGAAGCCATTGGGAGGGAGATCCATGCAGCTGTGGAAGTGCAGAGAGGATCACAGCCATTGAGCAGAGGGAGAATCATGCAGCCTTGATAGAGTGGAGACTCCTGCAGCCCTGAGAGAGAGAATCACCATGCGGCTTTAGCAGAGAACCGCCACTCAGCTTTGGCAGAGTGGCGACCCCTCCCTCCCCAGCCATTGCACAGGGGGAGAAGCACGCGGTTTAGGCTGAGTGGGGACTCCCGTGGCCCTGGGAGAGAGGACCACGTGCCTTTGCCAGAGTGGGGAACCCCCACAGCTTTAGAAGGGGGAACCACCACCTGGCTTTAGCAGAGATCCCGGCAACTCAGCTGAGGGTGCCGGGAACCCAGGGAGGTCTCCCAGCCGAGATGGAGTTCTAACTGGGAAGAACCAGAGGACTGCCTGAGCCATGGACTTCTATTTCCTTTCCTGAGATACGGTACTCTGGACTGGGCAAAGGGGGGAGGAAGGAAGGACTGTGTCTGTTTGTGGGTCTTTTAAGGGACTTCAGGATTTTTTGATAAAGACATTAGGTCACTACTTGAAGTTTGTATAGCATTAAATAAACATTTCCTTTCCTTTTCATGAATCTCTGGCATTGAGAGACGTCTTTCCTCTGGTGGCGGACATAACGGACCTGGGGGCTTCTTTCAGTAATAGTATATTGTCCCAGGCCCCCCTTGTTGTGCTCTGTAACAATGGGGACAACTGTAATTGAACAGCAATAAAAAATAAATAAATAAAAAATAAAAATGGACAGAGAATCAAATAGGCATTTTTCCAAAGAAGCCATACACGTGACCAACAGATACACAAAAAGGTGTTCAACATCATTAATCAGTAAATCAAAACAATGAAGTATAACCTCACACCTGTTACAATGTCTATTATCAAAATAACAAGTCATAACAAATGTTGGTGAGGGTGTGGAGAGAAGGGAACCTTTGTGCACAGTTGGTGCAAATGCAAATTAGTGCATCTACTATGGAAAACAGTATGGAGGTTCCTCAAAAAAATGAAAAAAGAACTGCCACATAACCCATAAATTCCACTTCTGGGTATTTATCCTAAGAGAAAGAAAACACTAACTTGAGAAGATATATGCATCTGCACGTTTATTGCAGCAACAAAATAGATTATAATTCCTGAAACAAAAGCCATTATGTATGCATAATAATAATATAACTCCAGTAAAGAAAATGTAAAACCCCAGTCAATATATTTATGAGCAACATACTTTGGCCAATTTATATAAATTGTACTCCCACCTATGCAGAATATTACTTTTAAAAATATAGGGCTTTCCATAGGAAATAGTAAAGAGAAGCTATTATATCTTCTAGGATATAACATTATAACAAGGCAAATGATAGGTAAACTAGTACAACAGCTATGCAAAATAGTATAGGGGTTCCTCAGAATATAAGGATAGAGCTAACACATGATCCAATGATTCTACTTCTGGGTATTTATATGAAGAAAACATCAACTCAAAAAATATCTGCACCCACATAGTTACTGCAGCCAAAATTACAAGAGCCAAGATATGGAAGCAACCTAATATGTCCATCCATGGATAAATGGATAAAGAAATTGTGGGCGTTGAGGGTGGGCAAAATGAGTAATGATGGTCAAAAGATACAAATTTCCAGTTATAAAACAAACAGGCCCTGGGATGTATTGTATAGCATGGCGACTATAGTTAATAATACTGTACTGTATATTTGAAAATTGCCAAGAGGGTAAATCTTAAAAGTTCTCTTCACAGGAAAAAATTCTGTTACTATGTGTGGTGACAGATGTTAACTAGATGTATGCAGCAACCATTATGCTATATATACAGATATCAATTCATTAGGTTGTATATTTGAAACTAATATGTTAATTATACCTGAATTTAAAAAAAATGAAAAACAAAGACATAAAACAATTCTGAAAGTGGAAAAAGGCTGGGTATTTTTTACTTTGGAAATTTAAGGGTGACATATATCAATATGTTTGCATATCATTTTACTAAACTGGTTCTACTTATATTTATTTTCAAAAACTATTTCCAGGGATTTTGGTTGCCATCTTTAGAATATATTTTACCATGGGGGTATTAAAATAAACTATATACACAAATATATATTATTATAAATCTTATTCTATATTATATGTTATGATATATATTAAGTAAAATATATATAATAAACTATATAACAAAATTCCATACCAGAAGCCATGAATTATTTAGATGACGATCACTATTATTAAAACTATTTATCTACTCAAGATTAAAGAATTAAATTGGTAGCAGGCACAATGCAGGTTAGTATAATGGAGGTCAATATTAAATGTCAATAACCCAAAGTTTTACATGTCCATTTTCTCTCCTCTAAGGCGCTTTTTCCTTTAAACATAATACCTTTACAAGCAATTCTTCTTGGTACTTATAACAAGGCGGGGAATTCCTTTCCTCTTACCTAAGTATATTTTTTTTAGGGAATAAAAATCCTAAGACACTTCAGGTAAATTTTTCAGCTTCACTGCTATAGCTTGCATTTTCTAATATAATATTCTCATTTATCTAAAAGTTGTTATTTTCTTTGTTAGTATTATTATATGTGTGTTTACTGTAATCCCTACTCAAAACACTTTTGGAAAGCAGAGAACAAAATATAATTCTCTGCCTTAGGATAGAAGATTGTTCATTTCATGCCCTATTTATATTTAAAATGTGCTACAAAATATATTCTTCTACTAACAATTGTTTTAATACTATCTTATGTTACAAGAAACATGCTCCCTTTTATCTTTGCTTTTAAAGGCTGTTAGGATGTAAATCCTGTATTCCTTGAATCTAAAACTGCTATAATTGAAATGTGACCTATTGTTTTCTCCTGTTCAAGGGAACTTCATATTCTCTCTTATTCATTAGTTGACTCCTGTAAGATATTCTGCAAGATCTGATCCATGGATGTGTTTATTAAACTAATGAAAAGTTCCCAGACAGAGTCATGAAATGCCAAATACCTGCTAACAAAAAGCCCACTGGCAAACAAGTGTCTGAGAAAAGCAAAGCTGGATATTGAAACTTGGAGCTACTAAAAGTGTAGCAAAGGAAAGGGTTTGACTACCTTGGTAAATGGCCTGATCACAGTCCCTTAGTGGTGGAAATGGTGTTATATTACTAAGAAACTAAATCTCCAGCCAAATCTTGGTTAGCATGAAAGAGCCACACCATGGAGCAAACCTTTTATTTATTTCTGAAGTAATCCCCAGCCTTCTGATAACACATTAACCTAATATTTATCATAAGACAAGGTGAAAGTGTGTGAAGTTTGCAAGGATTCCCGAACCTGTGTACAAGGAGAGGAATCATTTCCTGTCCCTGAACCTTGAGATGAAACAGTCTGTGTGTAGAGTGGAATGAAATCCCATGGGATTCTGAACAGAAAAGGGAGGATTTAGTGATCTTGATTTAAGCTCTTGCTCCATCAGATTTTGTCTCCAACCGAAGAGAAGATTAAATGTCGTAAGGAACTGATTTAAAAATGTACCAGTTAAGGCTTTAAGAATTGGCCTATTACCTAAAGTTTGCACTTTGAAGATACAGTAAGATCAATCATGATCCCAGAGACTGCATTATTCCTTGAGTCACATTAGAATGCATATGCTGGTAAATATCATGGTTCTGAAGTATTCTATGTAGTAATACACTAAAGAACCCTGATTTGGCATAAAAATAGATAGCCCAGATGATAGACAATTAAATCATCTCATCCAAATAACCAGCTTACTTAGGAAGGACAAAAGGAAAGGAGCTGGCATTTACTGAGTATCCACTATACTATGTTAGGCTAATTGCTATTCATTTTCACATACTCAATTTACTTTAAAGCTCAGAATAGTTCTAAGTGGAGGGTGCTCTTGGTTAGAGAAAACAGAGGCAACTGAGGTGCACAGACATGAAGTAAATTACCCATGATTTGCTTTATCCTTATCTCCACCTACCTCCAATTTAAATTTCATCTGGATCTTTAAAGCCATCATAAAACTTTTTTTGTATTTTATTATTAGGAATAAATATTAGAGTTTATCAAATGCATTATCGACTTCTATAAAAATGGTATGACTATTTCTGATAGATTACAATGCTGGTATCAACAGTTTTTGTACTTGTGATATAAATACCTGTTTGTCTTGAAGTATTATTCTTTGCATATGATTCTGGATTATATTGGCTAATATGTTAAATAGAATTTATAAAGAAACAATATTCAATTGTGTTGGTTTGATGTGTTTACTAGCTTCATATCTTTGTAATGGTTCTATATTCTTTATGATTATATTTTTAATGGTATACAATCAACCTATTCCTGATGAGTTTTAAAAAATGATACATAAAACAGCAGGCCAGGTTTTAAGAGAGTAGGTCCTTAACTACAATCTCTAATTCTTCCATAGTTAATTAGTTTATTCAGTTTTCTAATTGTACTTGGGTCAATGTTAGGATTTTATATAACAACTGAAAATCTATTGACCCAGATTTGTAGAAAACAGTAATGTATAATTCATTTTCACATTCATTTATTATTTTCCTCTTTCTCACACCTAATTTTGCTGAACAGGTAGATTATTTTATCGATCAAATGACTACTTCTTGGATTTATATATCAACTACTGTGATCTCTTTTCCTCCTTATCTTAAAACAATTCATCAGGTGCAACATATGTAAGATATTTCCAGGCTTCTTTATTGTTGTCACAATGTACCAGTTAGTTTAACCAGAAAAGCAGAATCAGTAAGATATGAAGACATTTATAAATAGACATATAAAGATATCTCTCTAGTTATTTATCTATCTATCTGAGAGATCATAAGGAATTGGCTTGCAAGATTGCGGTGGCTTGTTAAGTAAGTCCATTATCTTTTGTGCAGGGAATCAGGAAGTGAGAATCACAAACAGGTTGGATCTAATGGTCATGGGCTGAAGCTGTGTCCAGAGGCAGTCAGGAAGAAAAGATGATGAATAAGGTAGAACTTGGTCATGGCATGGATGGACACTATGATGAACAAGTGGAGGGATATCTTCTTTCTCTCGAAGCCTCAGCTTTGCTTCTTAGCCCTTCCAACTAAAATGCCAGGCCCAACCTGACTGAAAGTCAATTGGTTAGAGATTTTAATTATATCTGAATAACCCCATTCACAGCAAAATTTAGATTAGTGTTTGAATAACTAGGGACTGTAGCCAAGTTAACATATCAAAAAAGCCATCCAACATATTTTCTGTACAACCTGTTTTCCATCTTTTCTCTTGTCTGGTGATTTCTAAAGTCAATGGTCTATGTTTAAAGAGTTGGGATCTCTATAAATATAAATATCGTATTCAGATTTGTTTCTCAGTTATTTTGTGAAAATAAACCATGGAAATTAACTTTTCCACCCAGTTTGCATTAGAGTAACACAAGTTTTAACTGATCCCCCTTCAATGAACTTTCTCTAATATTTGGAGTAAAATAAAAGTGTTGGCATTTAATTCCTGAGTCTACCCTTCCTACACTTGAATATCCTGTTGTCTTTTGTTCCTCCCACTCTTAAGCTCTGCTTTGGGCTTAGAGAGTCAAACTTACCATAGACCTAGTACCAGCAAGGGTGAACTTTCCTTTATTGTCTTATAAATAAGGAGATTTCATAGTTGTTTGAAGTAGTATCATATATAGAAATATAAGCTAGCACAGGGAAGAAAACAACCTTAACATTGCTGTTCACAAAGGCCCTAATTCATGTCATCATACAATTTTTATCTTCTGGCTCTAATCCTAACCAAGGTGAACTTCCTGACATGTATATATATCAGGTGTGGGCAGAAGTAGGTTTACAGTTGTAATACAAATAAATAATACAATAATTAATAAAATACAAGAACAAACTGTTTTGCATATTCACAACTGTAAACCTACTTTTGCCCACCCTTGTGTACTCTCACATACACACAGATACACACATATACATATATTCAAATATAGGCATACCCTGGAGATATTGTGGGCTCAATTCCAGAATACCACAAGAAAAAGAGTATTGCAATAAAGTGAGTCACACAATATTTCTGTTTTCCCAGTGCACTGAAAAGTTATGTTTACACTATACTGTAGTCTAGCAAGTGTGCAGTAGCATTAAATCTAAAAACAATGTACATTCCTTAATTAAAAAATACTTTATTGCTAAAAAAATGCCATCCATCATCTGAGCCTGCTGGGAAAATGTTACTGATAGACTTGGTCAATGCAGGAATGCCACAAAACTTCAATTTGCAAAAAATACCCCAAAAACCAACATCTGTGAGGCACAATAAAACTAGTTATGTCTGTATATAAAATATACATATGTATTATATACACATATATTATATACACATGTATATTATATACTCACATAATCTGCTACAGGAAAATTTCAATTCAATCATACCTTATAGCACTGGGCAATTCAAGCTCAATTTATCCAAGCCATGGTCTTATCTTTCTCCATCATAAGGGCAATACATTTTTAAAAATAAAATAGTTGTTTCTACTAGCAAAAATTTGTGCCTGTACCGCATCCTCAAAACAGAAGAAGCTAAGGTAAGTTTGTTTTTTTCTTCTACTACATAAAACTTTTGACTGATGTTCTTATTTTGTTTACTGGATTTATATTATTATTATGCATACATGGCATAATAATATGGCAGCTTTTGTTTCATGAATTATAATCTGCATATTATAATCTATAATAGCATTAATTAAAACTATTTAAACATCCCGGTATTTATATAGATGCAGCATTTCTTGCAACTATTTTTGGATAAAACTTCCCCAATTTTCTTTTGTTTATTCAATAAGAGTTATCTAGGAGAGTATAAGTGTGATAAATTTCCAAGTCACTTGCTTTTGAGAATTTGTTACCTTCATTTGTAAAAGGCAGCTTGGTTGAACTTAGAATTGTAGTGTACACATTTCTCCATAGAAAATACTAGACATGAGTTTCTACAGCAAAGAGCACATGAGCAACTACTGTGAATTCTGTGGTTCCCGGGGCCCTTTCAGCCATCATCTAGCACTCATACAGTTGTTAAAATCCAAACCAGAGAACAGCCTTGAAAATTTCCTGAGCAGACAAAAGCAGTTTATTCATAAAAACAAAGCTTTGTTTAGCTTATTTCACAAGACTAACTTGACCTGGGTCATTTCTTGCTCAAGAAAGGTCAGCAGGAACACCTGATGACTTCAAAGTCATTCCAACTGCAAGCCAGGAAAATCTATCAGACTGAAGCTGCCATCTTCATTGTACTATCTGGAGACACTTCAAACAAATCCAACATTTTTCTCAACTGGATGCTCTCCAAATGCAGAAATGGAATTTATAATTCACTTGAACTATGAACCTTTGTGTTCCTTTTGTTTCCATGGATACGCTTCATTTAATTACCTGGTTGCTCACATCATATAGAAGCCTAATTTAGATGGAAGCTCACCTGCAA
Organism: Phyllostomus discolor; assembly: GCF_004126475.2. NCBI lineage: Eukaryota > Metazoa > Chordata > Mammalia > Chiroptera > Phyllostomidae > Phyllostomus > Phyllostomus discolor. The sequence continues at coordinate 13,830,330 of NC_050198.1, read as the reverse complement.
CACTGCCTTCTAAAATAAAACATCCTCACAATCATCCATCCTGCCCTAAGTAATTACGAGGATATTGTTTGGTAATACATAGTGCTGTGCCTATGTAAAATAACTCTTAAACATTAGAACACATTTGAGTTATTTAATTGGTTAAATCTTGACCCTGGGAATCTCTGCTCTAGGTAACTTCTCAATCCTTGGCTATTATTCTCCTTATAGTCATCATATTGACCTCTCTAGTGCATCATATCCTCTCAAAGGTCTTAAGTGCCTAGGTACAGCCACTTACATGCCACATGGTATCCACCAGGATCAGACAACTGGATGAAATCAACAATAAACACATAAACAATGAAGACCTTGGCCACACAGCCCTCAGGCCTGACCACATAACTTAATGGAAACAGGGAACACAACAATATCAATGATAAGTAACTGAGAATAATGCTATACTGGTCAATCATACTGTTAGCCTGCCAAGGGAATGACCAAAAAGGGTGGGGGTGGGGATTGTTAAAATAAAAAAGAAATGGACACCAGCCTTGAATATTCCCTGAGCAAACAATACAAACAAATCTTAATTTAGACTGTATTGCAAGATGAACTTGACCTGGGTCATTTCTTGTTTGTGCCTCTGGAAATCATAAGCAAAACTTAAACTGTATCCCAAGGTTGATACAGTTTACTAACTAATTCCCTATCATTTAAGAAATTTCTTGCCCTAACTGGTGTGGCTCAGTTCGATGGGCATCATTCCACAAGGCTAAGAGTCACCAGTTGGATTCCCAGTCAGGGCACATGCCTGGGTTGTAGGTTCGACCCCTGGTAGGGGCCAATACCAGACGTAACCAATTGATGTTTCTGCTGCACATCTGTTTCTCTCCCTCTCCCTCCCTTCCCCTCTCTCTAAAAATAAATTAAAATCTTTAAAAAATTAAAAAAAGAAATTTATAACATTATAACCAATCACTGTGGGGAATAGTTACTGCTTTCTCATTTTATAAGATGCTTTGTAACAAAATATTCCTGAGCCTCATTTCATGTCTTAATTTGAGTGCTCCTGGTTTGTGAACTGTCTTTTGATGTGTGCACAATAAACTTTTACAAGTTACTACTTTGGCAACTCATTTGTTTTACTTTTGCTGTTTGTGAACTATTGACAATAAATCCCAAAGACTATACGTCAAAAACAAAAACAAAAAAACACTCTCAGGACGGGGAAGCACTGCCCTTTATAGCATCAGTCTGATCACATACTGGGAGTCAGGGGATCCTATCAGCCATTTTACAGCCCTTCAGATACAAACTCAAAGACTCTTACAGCCACCAGTCTGTCCAAGAACTGGCATCCCAAAGGCCTTTGAAGCTTTAGGCTGCCTACTAGTAAACCTACGGCCCTATCAGCAACCCATCCCACCCTCATGCTAGTGACTCAGGGATACTTTCCGAACCCAAGTGCGTAAAATTCACTAATCCTAAGAGGCCATCAGCAGGAGTACCAAGTACTTCCTGCTTCAGTCCACTTCACCCTCTCAGAGCCCAGGACTCTTCTGGAAACCATCTGCTACTTTGGTGGTACCCAGAAACACTTCTGGACAATTTCTGCCATGGCACTGGTGTGTGAGGTCCTTTTCTGAGACCAGACTGCACATAAACTGTGTTCCAGGGTAGCCTTATGGTATGGCCAGTTCCCTTGCTGTGGCATATAAGTAACTACTGGCAATCATCCTTCCTGGGTAGTGGGGCTTCAGTCGTGTTACTCACCTTAATTATATCACACTGGTATAACCAGAGGCATCTTCCAGCCACCAGACATCCTGGCCAGCGAGGGATTTGGGATTCCTTTGACCCCCAGCTTATGTGAACGCTGAAAAACTGAGTGTTCTTTGGCGATGAGCCTGCCCATCTGTGAAGGAAAGGAGGTTATTTTTGGTCACAACATACACATCCAGCAGGGGAAGCATGATTTCTTCAACATTCAATCAATCTCACAAGCTCAGGAATCATGATATTTCATGGCCACTATCTTCCCCTAATGCAGGTGCCCAGGAACCTGCCCACTCACCAGGGTTTCAGGTATCTTTCAAGTCCTCAGACAATTTTTATGCAGTGGAAACCAGGGCAATTCTTACCAGGCTTTTAACAGGAATTTCAGTCTGGAAAGATCTCTGCCTCTTGGTCAGCTGTACTCTTCTGTAGCTTGTCTACCACTACAATGGGGTGGGGGTGCACAGACTTCTGGACACCATCTGACTTGGCACTTCTGACCTGGGGTTCCCTTTGGCAATGATACTCATCGACCACTATTGTGTCGGGGCCCTTCCAAAATCCCTTGTTGTGGATTGCACAGCCCTTTTGGGAAATAATCGTACACCCCAGAGCCGGTTTTGGCCAGCATACTACATAGCATTAGTGTCAGGAAGGCTCTTCTAGCCCTGAGCATTTCAGAACGCTATTTCTGCCTGTAGTCAATGCTGGGGACCTGGGGATTTCTGGCTGTCAGTTTGCCGCACTGCTCATGATTCCTTTTGGTTCAGTAACCTGAGCCTTTTCGGCCACCATAATCCCCTACTCCATCCTTATCCAAGGGCCGAGGGAACCTTCCAAACACCAATTTAGCCCCTCACTAGAATTCTAGAGCACCCTCCAGCCCAGAGTAACCTAGAAAGTATGTACTTTCCATACCATATCCCTCACCATAGTCTATAGAAACAAGAGACCTAGAATTAAGGGCCTCTAGAATTCTTTCAGATATGTGAGGTCCAGAACACTGGCACCTAGGGAGCACTTCTGGATATTCTTCCCTGGAGCTGGTGCTTTTTGGGTCTTTTATGAGACCATGCTGACACGTACTGGGTTCCAGAAAGGCCCAATGGACACCAGCTTGCTTCAGTGTTGTGGAATATATGGCCATAATGGTAACCATCCACCTCTAATTCTGGTGCAATGAGCTCCTTACCAGCACCACACTGCCATTCACATAGTTCCTCCCTGAGAAACCTTCTGATCACCTGACTTCCCACCAACTAAGGTTCCAGTGTTACAGAAAAGGCAACTCAGACAGCTTAGGGGTTTATGAAGTGGAGTTTTGTTCATGCATGCAGACCCAGAGGAGGTAGTCTCCAAATTCTGGGCTCAGGTGGGGGCTTCCTTATATTTTTGCTGCAAAGGCAGAAGCAGGAGAGGGGAGGAGCATAGTCTCTGGTGGGAGGCCGGCTTACAGAAGCAGAATGCGGAAGGTAGCGCGCGACCTTGAGATGACTGCTACCTAAGAATGGCTACCGCTCAGTTATGTTCTGTCAGAGCCCCCCTTTTGATGCTATAAAGTGCTTTTACCCCTTTAGCATCACTATATACCTGGCTATATGGCTGAGGTGCTGGGGAAGGTTGCAACTGCTGATGCCGGTGTTGGTACCGCTGGAGAGCTAACACTTTGGCAGCTGCCCTACGAGTCACTGTGGCCTCCAGGTGTTGGACCAAGGTCCGAAGGATGCAGGGTCCCAGAGTTATGCCTAGGAGAATTATGAGGATGGGCCCCAGGACAGGTAATATCCATCTCAGCCACGTTTATGGGTTGAATCCAAAATTCCCATCCTCTAGCTCTTAGGCCCGTTTTTTAATATTTTCTTTTAATTCTTTTACCTTTCTTGCTACTATACCTGATTGGTTGACAAAATAACAACATTCTTCTCCCAGGAACATGCATGTTCCACCTTTCTCTGCAGTAATGAGGTCTAAAGCTCTCCGATTTTGAAGGGTCACCTCGGCTAAGGAGTTTATCTGCTGCTGCAGGGTGGTCAGGGAGTCAGCTACGTTGTACATATCTTCGTTCAGTTGAGCCGACAGCTTGTAGTAAGTAGGTGGATACAGACAATCCCATTGCCCTGACTCCTTCCCCGACCCCCACTGCAAGACTTGTCCCTATAGCTATGGTGGTCCCCGCTCCCTTCTTATGTCAAGAGGCTTTCTCAACTTTAGGTTGCAGTAGGTCTGTCATCTCCTTAGGGGTCCAGATGCTAATGCTAGGGGCTAGGATGACTTCGAGATAGGTCCTGGTCCAATTCTGGGGCAGGCACTTAAAGGCTGCCTTCCCACAGAGAAGGATGATTCCAGGTTCAGTGCAGAGGATGCTGTTGTTGGGAATATCACGTTGACTAGAGCACAGCTGGGGGTTGAGCGTTCCCACCTTGTTCCCCGGCCCAGTGGTCCAGTTTGCCACCAGACAGGTCAAGTTCATTCTCTTGGCACTAGGAAGACAGTGGTAGCTACGAGACCCTGGGTTATGGTACGACTTGAGTCTATGGGTTTATGGGTCCTATTCCAGCTCGGGGGCACTGGAACACCCAGAAGCCCTTTCTCTTCCATGGGCAAACATACCCAGCATTCTTTGGTGGAGTTAGTAATATTCTGATATGCTGTATACATGGCATGGAGCATGTGCTGAACTTGGACCCCTCGGCTCACTCTCTGCAGAACCTCCTGAAAGGCTGTGAGGTTGGCTCCTTGGTAGATAACTACCTCCTGGGCCAACCAGTCTGCTATTTCTCTTGTAGCTTCTTTCCTAGTCTGTTCAAACTCTGTCTGACTCATTCCACTCAAATGGTGGTAGTAATTCCAACATACTTGTTTGCCTGGGGTCCCATATGCCTGACATATCCGGGTCTGGTATCCTATGGTTCCAGACATCACCCCAGTGCGATATACCTTCCCTCCCCAAATACAGAGGGATTGCTGTGGCTGAACGCAACCTGCTGGCATGTCTGTGGAGGAGCTGAAAGCTGACTCTGGGAGATAGTAGGAGACCACCCCACCACTGAGCATAATACTGTGCCTGGGGGTATTACATTTACAGGCTGGGGCTGAGACAGGAGTCACATTTGTCAAGTGAAGCAAACAATAAATCCAAATGCAGAGACTAAGCAGAGATAAACTATTCCTAGGGCGATCTGCTCCACGGGATTCCATTCTACAGGGGTCACAGTCACTAGGCCAATTCCCAATACTCCTGTGAAGGTGCCAATTAAAGTCAGGTACCCTGCGGAACAATGGTCCAGTCCTTAGTGTCTTCTCTACTGGTTGGCGTACTCTGGAGCCTCAGCGTGGGTAGTCTAGGCGCAGGCTTAGTTCTCGGGTCCTCAGGATCTGCTGCTGCTTTGGCCTGGCTGTAGTGGATCCAAGAGATGATTCCTGCAAGTTGCAATTGGAGTCCCCCCTTTTGTATACTGAGAATTGGGGGAGGTCTCCCAAATAGTCCCTTAGTTCATAAGGAGTATAGATGCAGCAGGCTTCACACAGTCACTCAAGAAAATCACCTGGACACCCGTCTGGCCTTTGAGCAATGCTCGCCACCTTGGACATATTGGTGGGTCTCCTTGCCCCGTCACAGATTCCACGGAGTAATGCATCACAGTAATGGGCCAGGGCCGCTCGTCCTTCCTCTGTGTTGTGGTCCCAGTCTGGCTGGGTCTCAGAGGCTGCCAGTCCGGCCCACTGGACAGGGGCTAGGGCCCCACAGGGGCAGTTGCCTCCAGGTAACGGTGTGCCTCTTGTATGATGCGTGGGCATTCCTCTGTGTTGAACAGAGTAAGTAGGAGCTGCTGGCAATCATACCAAGTTGGGCAGTGAGTCTGCATGATAGACTCCATAAGGTCAAACAGAGCCTGCGGTTTTTCAGAATAGGAAGGAGTATGATGTTTCCAATTAAGGAGATCAGTTGTGGTAAATGGCTGATAATAAACCACAGTTCGACTTGGTTGCTCCGTGCCATCTGAGCCCATGTACAGCGGAGTCTGAGTCTCCCTGAGCGGTAGTTGCAGCCCTGGACAATCAATTGGTGACTGGAGAGGCTGAGGACATAACCGGTTCTGCTGGAGGCACTGAAGGGGGCGGGGTGCCTAAGGTTGGAGAGGGTTCCCATGCTCCGAGATCATATGGGGGTGGAAGGGTCACCGGGACCTCCTCCTCCAGGTCTCCTTTGAAAATAGGAGGTCGGCGTGCCTGGGTTACCAGCACTCAGGCCGGGGTCGTGCTTCGAGAGCCTCAGGTACAGTATGGCTGGCCTGTCTTTCATGGGCCCCCCGCGAGGCCAGATGCCTTGACTGAATGCTTCACGCAGCACTGCAGCCATCCTGGCATGTCCTGCGCTAACTCCTGCCAGCGGTCGATGTAAACAAACTGGTCGGGGTGATCTGGCCTGCCTGTGACTATGAGATGGACTGCCTGTATAATGCCTAGATTCAGGGTGCCTTCAGGGGGCCAGCCTACCCCCAAAGTTGGCCATTTGGATGAACAAAAAGTCCCTAATTGACCTGCATCCATGCTCGGGTCCTGGCCCCTGAACTGATCAAAATTCTGTAACATGCAATCTAGTACTATGGAAGAACACCGCCCCCCATTTCCCCATGGTGAATCCTCCCCATCGGCGCTGACAGACAAGGGAAGGGATTCTTGGGTCGCCCACCTGGCCTCTCCTCTCACGAGGGACTTAGGTGTGTCTTGGCTAAGGCTGCCTGGGTAGAATTCGGGTTAAGCTCCCAGCCGTTATGCCACATGGCAGACCGAGGAACCGCAGGTTAGGGCTCACACACACTCCGTAGACTTCCGTCGGTGGAGCAACAGACACAGTCATTCACACAAGCACAAAGAGCTTATCACGTTCACACCCGAACAGGGGAACCCTACTTGGGCCTTCTGGCCTGAGAGGTGATCAGTCTCTCCTTCTACCGCAAGGGTGGGCCTGGTCTCGGGCACTGGTCCCCAGGGCACTTACCAGATAGGTGCCTTTTCAGATCTCACCAGTTCGCACCCCACCAGCCCAGGTCAAAGAGCGGTTCAGAGGCCGGGCCCACGGAGCCCGGGATGTCCAGGACCCAGAATCACTGGGGCACACTCCACTGGCTGCCCTGCGGCCGCCTTCACTGGAGGCAATGGCCTGCTTGCATGAGTTATTTGCCGGTCAAGGAACCAAAATGTTACAGAAAAGGCGACTCAGACAGCTTCAGGGTTTACGAAGTGGAGTTTTGGTCACGCATGCAGACCCAGAGGAGGCAGTCTCCAAAGTCTGGGCCCGGAGCTGGGGGGGGGGGGGGGGGCGAGGGGTCTGAGCTTATATTCTTGCTGCAAAGGGGGAAGCAGGAGAGGGGAGGAGCAGCCTCTCGCGGGAAGCGGACTTACAGCAGCAGAATGCGGGAGTTAGCGCGGCCTTGAGACCGCCGTTATCTAAGAACGGCTATGGCTCAGTTACGTTCTGTCACACTGGGAATCCTGCCAGCCACCAGTCTATAGGAACACTAGTGAGTTTGAGGTTCTTGGGTGACCAGATAGCCTGCTTGTAGTGGAAAGTATTTCTGGGCTTAGTACTAGTCTCTGGCAGCCGAGGTGTGGGCTTCATTCACCCTTAGCCAATAAACAGATGAAATAAGACACCACTCGGCCACCATTGGCCCTTCCACATGGTCCCCTAAGATAAACTTCCTACCATCAATCTGCCTCTTTGATAAGGTTCCAGTGATTCTTCAGAGTCCTTACCAGTGGAACCATGGTCTCTTCCTAGTAGCAAATAAGCAGGAGTCAGCTTTTACACTCTGACCCATGTAATTAGACTGTCAGCATACCGGGGTCCTATGAAGTGAATTAAGAAACCTTGCTGTGGAATATACGGTTCTACTGGGAACTATAATGACAGCTTGCCGGTGCCTGGGGTCTCCTATGGCCCCAGTGCTCCCAGTGTCATGAGAACCATTCTGGCCTTAAAAATATTCCATGGGGGCTCTGGCTGGTGTGGCTCAATGGTTGGAGCGCCGTCCAGTAACCAAAAAGTTGCGGGCCCATCCCCAGTCCCGGTGTGGGCGTGTGTGACTCCCCCGTCCTGGTGCAGATCCCCAGTCTGGGTACATATGGAAGCAACCCATCAGTGTTTCTCTTGCATCGATGTTTCTCTCTCTTCCTCCCTTCCTCTCCCCACCACCCCCCTCACAAAAAGCAAATGAAAATGTTCTCAGGTAAGGATAAAAATAAATTCCAAGGGGTCCTTCCTGCCCACAGTCCATATGGGAATCAGGGGTTTAACAGCCATCTTATTGCTTGCAGTTGAAAATGTAGTACATTCTGTTAAAGTACAGGCCATGAACCCTTACAGCTAAGGAGTTTGAGTTCTTTTGGCTACCGTCCTTCCCTGGGTGCTGGTGCCCTGCTAGACCTCCAACTATCACCAGTTCCCTGGTCCTAGGGTTCCAGCACTCTTTACAGCCCAGTGTCATTCACGTGCCAGGGAACTGAAGGTTCTTAGGCCACCAACCTACCTGCAAGATGCAGAATTTAGAACCTTTGCAGTCAGAGGATAGGCCTGGCAGCTAGCTCGTGTGCATTGTCACTTTGAAACCCTGGATTGCTAGTGTCCCTAGAGACATTCCAAATACCAATTAGCAAACACCTAGGGTTCCTAATGTTATTTATGGCCCTTAGTTCCACCATCATTTGGGGACACTGTATATATACCTTTGTGAGCATCACTTTCCCAACAGGCTTTGGAAATCTGAGTCCTTTGTATAACTGGTCCATTTTGCTCTGAGAGTTCTTCTGGGATCACTCTGGCCTCAGTGATGTCACTCAGAAAGCATTTTCAGACACATTCTGCCCTGGTTTTGGTTTGAGGTCCCTTCTGAGACCAGGCTACTTATGCACAGGGTTCCAGAAGAGCCCTTATGTGTACTAGCTTGTATTCTTGCTATGGAATGGAGGTCCCTATTGTAAACTCTCCCAAATCCCCAGAACTCTGGTGCACAGAACTTGTTTTTTTGTTTGTTTGTTTTTTGTTGTTGTTGTTGTTGTTGTTTTTTGCCAGTAATTGGGTATTGACCCAGAAGCCTTCCAGCTCTCAAGCTTGCTGCCATCTAGGTTCCATATTTTCTACAGGCCCACACTCTGTTCATGCTGTGAGGAACTGAGGGTTCTTTGGCCTCCTGATGCCTGTCTGAGATGGAAAGCAGCGTATGTTCAGTAAGAGCCCTGCCGTCCTGGAGGGTTACTATGAGCCCTTTAGGTCATCAGTCAGCCCTCAAATTCAGGAATCCTGAGCCTTTGTGGCTACCCTCCATTCCTTTCAAGGGTGACCACAGGAATCTTCCTTCCAACAACCTGACCACTTACCTGATGTTCCCACAATTATTCAGGTCCCCATATTTATTACCTTTATGTAGTTTTGAGCCTACTCAGAAGGTCTAGTTCTTTGGATTTGGGTCATTCTCACTTTCTCAGTCCCCAGTACTCTTCCACATGGATATGTGTTTACCACTGGGTTTATGCCTAGGCAAACACTCCCTGACACACTTCCTGACACCATCTTCCCTAACATTGCTGTACTGGGGCCCCTTTTGTGACTAGACTACCTGTGTACTGGAATACTATGGGTCAAAATAAGAATTCTTGTTCAGTAACATACACTCCAACCAAAACCACAGTTGCATTCTCTTGTTAGTGTCATGGTAATCCTTTTGTCCCTATAAATTTGTGGAGGTCTTTTCTGCCCACAGTACACAGGTATGTTGGGGTCCCAGATGTTTCTGGTCATCAACTTGTCCATCTGCTTTGAATCTGAACCACATTCAGTCACAGTTCAGCTCAGGATTCCTGCTAGGATAACTTGGGCCTTTTCAGATCTGGAATCTGAGCCTATCTGACACAATCCTTCCATCTCTTTTCCTACCCACCACTTTCCCCGAGTCCCCACTTGGTTACCCAGGGAAATCTTCCAAACAGCGACATGGTCTGTGGTTATGATTTCATGGCTCCTTCTGGCCCGGGGACATTATGTGTGCCCAGGAACCAAACATTATTCAGACACCAGCCTGCCTACGTGGTGGAGAGCCCAGAAAACCTGCAGTCACTGGACAAGTCTGAAGCTGGGTAACTGGTAGTTCTTTTAGTCTTCAGCTACCCTGTTTACAACAAAACCTAGAATCCTTTTGACCAGTTAAGTGCCTCCCACGAGATGGTGTCTCTAGGGACCTTTCTATCACCAGCTGGCCTAGTCTGCAGCATGTCCTTATGGCCCCTAGCCTGAATGTGAGGTGGAGAACTGTATACCTTCTGATTATTACCAGCTCTATAAGACTGTGGAACCCAGAGTCCATTGGGAATTATTTCCATCCTGACCTCTAGGACCAGGATGATTTTCTGGGCACACGCCATCCACAGCACTTGGGGACATGTTCTGCTCTGCTACTTCCATCTCGAGGGTCCTTTATGAGAACAGGCTGCCCACAGACTAGGTTCCAGGAGATCCCACAGGTACACCAAACTGCTTAGTGCTGTGGAACACAGAACCATACAAGTAACCATCCATTCAGATCCCTAAAGCAAGACAGCCTTGTTTTGTCACTGCACCTCAATCTAGGCAGTGTACCTGGAAATGTTCCAGCCTCTAGTTTTCCTAACAGATTTCCAGGATACCTACCAGCCCCTAGCCTATATTTGTTCTGGGGAACTAAGGGTTCTTGGGCAACCAGTCTGCCCACATGCAGTTGGAAGATTTTTCCCTTAGAGCACTAATATTCTCTAGGGGAACGGTGAGTCTTTCAGGCTTTCATTCAGCTCGAAAGTTCGGGATTAATGGGCCCTCTTGGCCACTTTCTGTCCCTCTTGTGGGTACCCCAGCAAAACTATCTGCCAACAAATTTTCCTCTTGTCAAGATGAGCCCTTTAGGTCAGAGTCCATCTTGATTCCTCAGGCTCTGGAACGCTTCTGGATGTGTCTGCTATCATGCTGGACACTACCTACTCTGGAACTGACACCCTGGGGGCCCTTATTTTTAGCTGGACTGCCTGCTAACTGGGTTGTATGAGCCCTTCCCATAGCCATGACATGTAATATGTGTCCTGATTAGAAACCACACTTGCAGCATGCTGGCGGCCTGGGTCCCAATTAGGCACCACACTCTATATCATGTTAGGATTATGAAGAGACTTCAGGTGCAATAAGTTTCCAGGGGGTTCTTACTGCCCAAAGTCCACTGACATGCTAGAAACCCAGGGAGATTGCACTATTAGTTTTCCTGTTGGCAGTTGAAACCAGAGAGCTTTTGATCACAGTTCTGACCCTGGGCTTATATACCATAGGCTAGGGGTGTCAAACTCATCTTTACCGGGGATCACATCAGCCTAGCAGTTGCCTTCAAAGGGCTGAATGTAATTTTAGGACTAACTCCTTAACTAGGCTCAAGGAGCTCAGTGCTGCCACCAGGTAGAAACAAGGTGCCGGGCCAGATAAAACAAGGTGGAGGGCTGAATTTGGCCCGTGGGCCTTGTTTGCCACCTGTGGTATAGGTCTTTATAGCTAAGGAATCTGAGCCACTGTATTTACCACCAATGTGGGTGAACCAATGAACTTTCACACCAAAGATGGGTGTCAACCCTTAGTGTCAGGAATTGTTCCTCCCTAAGTTTCCAGTGTTCCTTAGGGTTGGGAATTCTGCTTCCCTGGGAACCTAAAGTAATTAGATCACCAGCCTGACATTATGATGCAGAAATCAGTTTCCTTTCAGCCACCAGCTTCAGGGAACCTGTGGCAACTCTGGTCCCTGGCTACCCGTTTGCAAGAGAACCTAGAATCCTTTAAAACATTCAACTTCCCATGAAGTGGTATCCCTGGGTTCTTTCCGATCACCATCTGGCCTGGGATCTAGGTTTCACGTGTCTTTATGGCCCTTGTGGGCCTTTCTGATGCCAAACTACCTGTGCACCAGGTTCTGAAAAAGCTCATGTGTGGACAATCCTGCAGCCTAGCTGTGGAACACATGACTGTATTGGCAACCAACCATCCAGAACTCTGGTGCATAGGAATCTTTACCCCACTGTAGCTTACACTGGAGTTGTACTGGAAATTCCAGCCACTGGACTTCCTGGCAGCTAGGGTTCTGGGATTACTATTGGCCCCCAATTTGTTCATATTCTAGGGAATTTGGGATTCTTGAAAATCTGTCTGCCCACCTGAGGTGGAAGGAAGGGCATTTGGGGTCACAGCACTATCATCCCACAGGGGAACCAAGACCCACTTAGTCCTTGCTAGCAGGGGAATCTTGAGTTCCCTTGACCATTGTCTCTGTTGATTTCGTGGGTGTCCTAAGCAATTGCCCTCTCAACAATCTGACTAGTCACTGGAATTCTGATATTTCAGGCTCCTTCACTGTCTTTATGGGGTGGAAAGTCAGGCTCCTCCAACTAGGCTTTTAACAGAACAAAGGCCTTTTGCTCTTGGGCTATGTCACCCTCTAATGTATGAGACACTTCCAGACCCTTGCACACTCCTCCCTGGTGCCATGGGCATTACTCCTGGACAGCATCTGCTCTGGTATTGCTGTCCAGGAGGCACTTTAGGCCAAAACACAACTTACATGCAGATGTCCCGTCTTACGGAATATACAGCCCTATTGGGAACCATACTTGCAGAATGCCAGTACTCTGGACCTGTTTTGGTGCCCAAATCCTACTGCATCATGAGGGCCTTTCTGGCCCTAAAGTCTCTAGGATAGCTTCCACCAACAATCCACAAAAATGCTTGGGACCTACAGGCCTTCTAGCCATCAGTTTTGCTGCTTCCTGTTGAAACTGGAATCCATCCAATCACAGTATAAAACATACGCTAAGGTAATGTGGGTTTCATTTTGGGTATTGCAGCCATTTCTGTCACAGTTTTCTCTCTTCTCCCTTTCCCCACACTACGTGGGTACCTTGGTGAATCCTCTGAAAACCAACTGGGCTTTAATTAGAGTTCTGAGGTTCTTCTTGGCCTCAGAATTGATGTTTCTCTGGCCACCAGCCTGCCAGCACATTGCAGACACCAGAACTTCTCCACTCACTCCCTGGTGAGATGTAACTTCAGGGGATACCTTGCTATCCAATCGCCAGCTACTAGCTACTCTTTTTGCAGTGGGACCCAGAACACTTTAAGTCCCAGGCTTGCCCACCAGGTAGTGTGCCTAGAAACTTTCAGCTTACCCCCAGAATTCCCTATGTCCTTACAATCCCATTCTTCCTGCCAATTGTGGAACCACGTGAACCACGTGCCCTTACAATAGTCACCCTCCCTGTGGATTATGTATCTAGAGTCCATTGGAATTAATTTCAATCCTGATTTTTAAGGACTTGTATAAACCTTACACTCTATGAGCATTTCCGGACACATTCTAACCTGGTGCCATGACCCTTTATGTCCAGTGTACTCCCTTTGCAATTATAGTGTCATTAGGGTCCCTCTGGCCCTAAAAGTTCCTGGGACTCCATCATGCCCAATGACTCCCAGCATACAGGTTACCATGAGATTTCGCAAAACATTCACCCACCTGACGTTGAAACCGGAGCAGCTTTGTTCACAGCACAAGCCTAAGAGATATTTAACGCACTTCCTACAAAGGAATTGTGACCACCCGGCCCCCACCAGCCTACCATCTGGGCCTCCCCTGGGTAGCACAGGAAATCTTCCTACCACTAACATGACTCTTCAGTAACGTTTTGGGGATTGTACGCACTTCCAGCTAAGGAATCATGAACCCCCCCAGACTACTGTCTGGCCCTCCCATGGTTACCATAAGAAATCTTACTAGCACTAACATGCCTATTCACTAATGTTCCAAGCACTGTATACATTTCTGACTAAGGAATTATGAACCCTCCCAGCCCAGGCTAGTCTGGTCTGGCCCTCAAGGAATCTTCTATGGCTAACATGCCTGTTCACTAACAGCTCAGGGATTGTATGCTCTTCTGGCTAAGGAATCATGACACGCGGCCCCCCCCCCGCCCTGGAAGCAACCATTTGGCTCTCCTCTGGGTAGTACAATTAATCTTCCTACCACTAATATACCTGTTCACTAACGTTCCAAGATTTGTATGCACTTTCGGCCATGAATCTTGAACCATCCAGGCTACCGTTGGGCCCTCCCGTGGGTAGCACAGGCAATCTTCCTACCATACACGTGCCTATTCGTTAACGTTCCAGCGAAACTTCAGGCTCTCAATTGCACTTACGTGGTGGAACACGGGCTCCTCCTGTTGGTCTGTCGAAGTATGAGACATATTGGTTTAAGTACATTCTGATATCGCAGCCCCTGAGACTCTTCTCTATATGTTCTTGCAACTGCGCTGGTGCTGGAAGAGTTCAGGACACCACCTGCCCTGGCTCTGAAGCCATGAGGATTTGTTTTGCAAATAGATTTCACCTAAACAAGGGTCCCATGGGCCCCAGCCGTGGAATATATGGTGTGACTGTGAACCATACTTCTAGCATGCCTGTGCTCCTGGTCCCTCTTAGGCACTTTACTCCACATAACATTAGTGCCACAAAGGCTCTCTGTTCCTACATTTCCAAAGATACACAGTTTGCTGGGGACCTGGGTTGATTTCTGGCCATCAGTTTTACCCCCTATTATTGAATCCAAAATATTTTCCATCATAGTACATGCCTTCCACTACTGTACAAGAGAGGCTTTCCGCTAGGAAGTGTGAGCCTCTTCAGCCACCGTATGTCCCCAAAATTGGTGCACCCATGAGACTTCTGACCACCACCTTGCACCTTCACTATGGTTCTGGGCTTCTTTCTGGTCTACCGTTATCCTGTTTGCCTAGGAACCAAAAGCCCTTTGGACACAAGCCTGACCATGTCGTACAGAATCCGGAAACCTTCTGATTACCAGACTGACATCGAAAACTATGGCCCTTCTAATCTTCAACATCCCTGTTTGAAACAGAACTTGGAATCCTTTTCCTCAAGAGACTCCCCAGGAGTTAGTATCCCTGGGCACATTCCAATCACAATCCAGCCAGGACCTCAGGACTCTGCATGTCATAGTGGCAACTACCTGGCCACTCACCTCGGCAACTGTGTACCCTCCCAACCATCAAGGGCTAAGGAACCCACGGCCTTTGGGCTTCGTTTCCACCCAGACCTCCAAGTCCCTGGGGTGCTCTTCCAGACATGCACTGTCCTGCGTCCTGGATGGACCACTTCTGGATACTTGTGCCCTGTAGGTCCTTTCTGAGACCAGACTGCCTGCATACTGGGTTCTAGGAGGATCCATATGGGCAGTAGTCCTGTCTAGAGCCGTGGGGCACAGTGCTGTACTGGCAACCATATATCCGGAACTCTGATGGAAGGGGACCCCGTTCATCCACCTGTCTATCTGGACTGTGCCACAGGGATCTTTCTGGCCACCAGACTTCCTGTCAGCTTGCGTTCCAGGTTTCCTTAGGCTCTACCCTATGTGCATTTTGGGGGCACTGAGTATTCTTTAGCGACGTGACTGCCCATCTATGCCTGAAAGGACAGCTTTTCAGTTGTGGCACTGGCATCACAGACAGAATTTGAGAGCTCTTCATGCTGTCAGTCAGCTTGCAACTCAAGCATTTTGAGTCCTGCCGGCCATCGTCTGTCCTTCACACAGGTGCCCCAGGGAAATTTCTTCCTCCCTCCCTAAGTTTCCGGAGATCCTTCAGGCCCCCACATTGTCCTTAAGCAATGCAATCATGGGTTCCTACTTTTAGGCATTCAGCTAGACAATGTCTTTCTCCCTAGGTTCACTTAAGTCCTCTCAAATTCTGAGACTGTTCCTTACACTAAACCTGGCACCTTGCTGGTATTGCAGGTTGAACTTCTGGACACCATCTTCCCTATGGACCCTTTTGAATACTAGCTTGCCCATGCCCTGGGGTCCTATGCTCCCTTAACAGCTCTAGCCAGATCTCATCATACGTATTATGCCACCTGTTTGAGCACCATATTCTCAGTACACTGGTGCGTATCTCCCATGGTGTTCATGTCATGAGTACCTCCCTGATTGGAAGGTTTCAGGAACAATTCCTGCCCACATACTCCTGGCATGTTAGTGATCCTGGTGTTTTGGGACCATCATTTTCTAAGCATGCTGTTGAATTGAAGCATATTCAGTCACATTACAGGCCTTGACTGTGTTACCACTGGCCCTTTGAGCTCTGATGTCTGAGCTCTTTGGGGTACTATTGGTTCTGCCCACCTCACATGTGAGTGTACTGGGGAACATTTTGACCAGTAAAGTGCCCACTCACTACAGTTCCATGGATAATTTTGGCACCATGTCATACCTCCTGCCTAGAAAACAAAGGGATATTGGACACCAGCTTGCCCACATGATGCAGAAAATAGAACCTGGTCATAGGAAACAGTTCTGGGAAACCAACAGCCCTTACAGTCCGCAGCTAGCCTTAGTGCAATGGAACTTGTAACACCTTTGCCATTGATCTTCCCACATGTTATTGTATCATAGGACCTTACAAAGACCAGACAACCCAATCTTTGTTTTTTTTTTGTCCCTTTCCTGTAGGGGTGCTGAGGAACTTAGTAGCCTTTGGATCACCACCCTCTCTATAAGCAGTGGGACTTAGAATTTGTTGAGCCTCAGATCAGTTCTGACCTCTAGGACCCTAGTGTTCTTCTGGACATGTGCTACTCAGTGTGCCAGCACTCTGGAGCACTTCCAGACATCTTCTGCCAATGCACTGATGTCCCCTGGGCCTTTTCTGAGACCAGAATTTTGGTGCACTGGATTCCAGGGAGTTCTTATGAACACTCACTGGCTGTAGCACTAGTAAATATAGGGACCTATTGGCAATCATCCTTCCAGCAAGATGGTACTTTACGTGACCCTTTCAGCCAGCATACCTACAGCATGCTAGTGCATTGGGGAAATTTCTGACCACCAGTGTTCCTATCAACTAGTGTCCAAGTGTTCCTGCCTGATCCCAGTCCATCCTCATGCTGTAGAACTGAGGATGCTTTGGCTATCAGCCTGCCCATGTGCTGTACATATGGGACCATTTTAGGTTACAGTGTTGGCCTTGCTTGAGGATACCATAAGTTCTTTCACACTTTGATCAGCCTATAAGATATCAAAGCAAGATCTCATTCAGCCACTAAGAAACTTGTGCTCCAGGGAGTAATCTGGCTATCAGGCTTCCCATCAGCAACGGTTCCAGCCTGTCTCCCACTATAGCCTGTTGACATGCTGTGAATCCAAGGGTTTTCGTGCCCTCAGCCTGCCTGCCTTCTGTGGAAATTAGAGTACATTCAATCATAAGCTCAGGAAGCTTGGACCCTTGGCTATTCTTTGCTGGGTTCCCTGGAGAACCTTTAGATAACCAACCTGCCCACTTGCTAGGGTTTCAGGAGTCCTTATAGCATCCAGTCAGCCTGTATGTTGTGGAACCAAAAAGTTCTTCAGTGATCAATTTATTCTTGTGATGTACAAACCATAGCCTTTTAGGTCACTGAATAGGAGTTGCACTAGCAGACTGAGGGGCGATAACAGAAGAAGAAGAAAGTGAGGAAACAACAGAAGAGATATTTCAAGTAATAATCACTACAAATTTCCCAAATATTAACAACAGATGTCACACCAGGAAGCTGATATAATATCAAACAAGATAAGCACCAGAAAGTAGCCCTGGTTTGTGTGGCTCAGTGGATTGAGCACCCGCCTTCGAATTAAAGAGTTGCTGGTTCAATTCCCAGTCAGGGCACATGCCTGGGTTGCCAGCCAGGTCCCCAGAAGGCCTCATGAGAGGCAACCACACACTGATGTTTCTCTCCCTCTCTTTCTCCCTCCCTTCCCTTATGCCTAAAAATAATTTAATAAATAAATTTTTTTTAAAAAAGAAAGTCTACTAGTAGGCATAGAGTATTCAAACTGTACAAAAAAATCAAAGAAAAAGAGAAAATATTGGAAGAAGCCAGAAGGGGTGGGGGAATACTTTATCTATAAGGAACAAGGATAAGAATTACACTAATCTTCTCCTTAGAAAACATGAAAGCCAGAAGACAGTAGAGTAAGATAGGAGCATGTAAGTGCTAAAGTAAAAAAATATCTATATCTATATGTAAATGTATAAACATATATACACTACATGGCTATAGTAACCAAAACAACATGATACTGGAATAAGAAAGACATACAGATCAATAGAGAGCCCAGAAATAACCCCACAGCTATATGGTCAATTTTTATTTAACAAAGGAAGCATGAACATACAATGGGGTAAACACAGTCTAGTTAATAAATGGTGTTGGAAAAATTGGACAGATACATGCAAAAAATGAAACTAGACCACTTTCTTATGCCATGTACAAGAATAAATTGCAAGTGGATTGAAGACGTAAAGGTAAGGCTTGTGATACAGACACGGGAATTCTTCCAGGCACTTGCTGGACAAACCTAGCACTAGGGCACATGTGGCTGTCCAGTCCTCAGCTACCCTGTTTGCACTGGAACCCAGAACGTTTTCAGCACCCACTTTTCCCATGAGCTAGTGTCCCTGGGGACTTTCAGCTTACACCTGGAGTTTCCCATGTCCTTACATCCTTCATTCTGTCTAATAATTGTAGAACCACATACCCTTCCAACAATCACCCTCCCTGTGGACTGTAGATCCCAGAACCCATTGACAATAGTTTCTATCCTGACATTTAAGGAGGTTTTACAGGCTTACACCCAGGAGTATTTCTGGACACATTCTGCCCTGGTGCTTGTGTCTTAGTGGTGCTTTCTATGAGCAGGCTACCCATGCACTGGATTCGAGAAGATAGCATAAGGACACCAGCCTCTTTCTTCCTGTGGAACTCAAAACCCTGGAAGCAATCATGTACCTAAAACCCTGGTGCAAGAGGGCCGGCCCCTTTTTGCCACTGTACCTCCAGTGTCCTGGGGAACCCTCAGGGCACCACACATTCCACCAGCTAGAGTTCTGGAATTCCTATTGGCACCAAGCCTGTGCACACTCTGGGGAGAGGGGAGTTCTTGGGAAGCCAGTCTGCTTGCCTGGGGAAGAAGAGCATTTTCCCCTCACAGAGCTATCCTCCCCAAGGGAAACTAAGCCCTTCGGACCTTCAGTCAGATTGTAAACTGGTGAATCCTCTCAGCCACTGTCTGTCCCTCTGTGGGGTACGGCAGGGATCCTTCCTGCCACCAACTTCCCTTCTTACTTGGATTTCAAGGATCCTTTGGGCACCCAGGCTGCTCTTAGGCTCTGGAAACATGAGCTCATCTTGCCAGGGCATCTGCAAGATGAACCCTTTCTGTCTGAACCCAATTTTACTCTCAAGTCCCTGCACTCTTCTGGACACTGTCACTTCGCTGGTGTGATGGGTGGGCAGTTTTGGTCACCATCTGCCTGGGTAATGTGGCCTTGGGCGCTCTTTTGTTGACCAGACTGCACACATTGTCACACTAATCAGACCGGGTGCTGTGAAATATATGGCACACAAGTGCCCTGGGTTTCAATTAGGCATCATAGTCCTGTAGTGCCAGTGTTCTGACTCTTCTAAAGGTTTCTGGGCCTTTTTCCTGGCCACAATCCACTGGTATCCTAGGGACCCGGTGTTTTCTGTCCATCAGTTTGCCTACCTGCTGTTCAAGTTGGGGCAGGTTTGGTAGCCTCATTCTGAGGTACTGTGAGCCACTGTGGCACAGGGATTGAGCCCTTTTGGCTACAGTCACTGTCCTTCAGGGCAGGTGCCCTAAATGAACCTTCTAAAAAGCAATGTGCTCCCTTGCTGGGGTTCCCATGCCCCTCACAATTCACATATGGAAGCCTTAACGCCCCCAGCAACCCAGAATATGACTGTATTACAAGACAGGGCCTTTCAAGTGGTAAGTCATATAAAATGAGGTCACATGTGTGAATTGTAATCCAATATGACTAGCTCCATAGAAGAAGAAATGAGAACACGAGTGTGTGTGTGCACAGAGGAAAGACAACGTGAAGATGCAGTGAGAAGACAGCTGTCTGAAAGTCAAGGAGAGGACTCAGAGCACACCAACCTGGCAGTACCTTGGTCGTGGACTTCTAGCCTCTACATCTGTGATAAAACCATCTTTTTTTGAAGACATCCAGTCTGTGGTATTTTCTTAAGGCAGCCTGAGTGAACTAATATGGGATCCTCTTCTACCTCTGTAGCTCCAGCATGCTGGTGTCTTGGGGAGCCTTCCAGGCACCAGATTTTCACCAAGGGTGCTGATTCAGCTTGATGCCTGCTCTAGAAAGGAGAGCACTTTCAGTCACAGTACTGGCCTCCTTCAGGCTATCCGTGGGCTCTACTGATGCTCTGCTACCTTGCAACCTGGAGAAGATCCCTTTCAGTTATAGTCTTTCCATAGCACTGTTGCCCTGGGAAACATACTGGCCACCAATGGACCTGCCCTCTGGTGTACTGAAAGTCCTTCCATCCACGAGTGTGCCTTTGAGCTTGGGAACCGAGTCTTCATAGGTTATCAGCAGTCTGGCCTGCTGTGGGGGTCTGTTTCTATCTTTCTCTGTACCATACTCTGCAGGCCAGGGACTCTTCTAGACACACGGAGGAAGGGTGCTGGGGCCTGGTGACACTGCTGGACATGGTTTTCCCTTGTACTGCTGCTCTGGATAGTCTTTTAAGAAGCAGACTACCCAGCACTGGTATCCTCGAGGTACCTATGGGCACTAGCAAACCTCCCTGCTATAGAATAGAATAATTGCTCTATAAACAAGAATCTATCCAGAATTCTGTTGCTGTGGGTCCTTTGAGCCACTATACCTATTTGGGTTGGTGTTCTTGGGCACTTCCCAGCCAAATGATTTCACACCACCTAGGCCTTTGTGTTTTCTTCAGAATCCCAGCCTGTCCCAGTGCCAGGATCGGCAAACAGTCTCCTGACCTTTTTTTCATTGTGAGTCCCAATCCATTTTTTTCTTCTTTATACTTTTCCATTTAATCAATATATATATATTACACTCAATATTATTTTGTATTGCTTTCAGGTGTGTACCATAGTGGTTAGACAATCTAATATTTTACAGTGTTTTCCCCTGATATTTCCAGTACTCACCTGGCACCATACATAGTTAGTACAAATATTATTGACGCTATGCCCTGTGCTGTATGTTACCATCACTGTGATTATTCTGTAAATACTAATCTACACTTCTCAATCTCTTCACCTTTGTCACCCAGTCCCTGAGACCCCCTGCCCCCAACCATCAGTCTGTTGACTGTATCTATGAATCTCTTTCTGTGCTGTTTGCTTATTTATATTGTTCTTTAGATTTCACATATGAGTGAAATTATATGGTATTTATTTCTCTCTGACTGACCTATTTCATTGTGCATAATACCCTCTAGGTCCATCCCTGCTGTCACAAAGGGTAATCTTTCATTCTTTTTTATGACCCACTAATATTCCATTGTATAGATGTACCACAATTTTTTCATCCACCTGTCTGTTTATGGGTACTTGGGTTGCTTCCATATCTTTGCTATTGTAAATAACACTCAGTCTGCCTACCACTTATGGAAACCCAATTGCTACAGCTCTGGGGCTCCTTCTGGGACTCAGCCTTCCTTTGTTATAAGGAACTAAATGTTCCTAGACAACCAGCCTGATGCTGGTTGAAATTAGGATGCTTTTGGTCACAGAACACATCACTTGCTAGGAAACCAAGGCCCCTCCTGATTTAACCAACCTTCATGTTTTAGAACCTAGAACTTTTTGCCCCTGTCCTTCCCATGCATTGGTATTTTTAATGATTTTCTGATCACGAGATAGGGTTCCACAGGTTGTAGCAGCCTCCAGCCTGCCTGTGTCCCAAGGAACTGCATATCCTTCCAGCCAAACAAACCTTTTTGGGGAGATCCCTTGGGACATTGGTTATTCCTACCATATCTGTCCCTGAGGCTTTTGGACACATTCTTGATGGCACAGTGGTGCCTTGAGGGCACCTCCAGATACTCCTACACTTATACTGGTATCCTACATACTTTTTTGGCAAACTGGCATGCCATACACTGGGTTCCTGGGGGCATTTATGGACACTAACCCACACCCTGCTATAGAAACCAGGAACCCATTGGAAAGCATCCAAAATGCTGATTCAAGGAGCATTTTTCAACCATTGTACCTCCATCTTGATGGTACCCTGCAGAATCTCCTGGCAACTCGATTTCCTGCCAGCTAGAGTTCCAGGGTTCCTTCTTGCCCCCAGCTTGCCCACATGCTGAGGAACTGAAGGTTCATTGTTGCTCTGCCTCCCCTCTACTGTGGAAACAAAGTACTTTTGTTGACAGTACTGGGCTTTTACAGGTGAGCATGGTCACCACCAGTCCTCCATCATCCTTCAAACCAAGGGGGCAAAACCCACTTTGCCACCATCCACCCATGGAGCCTGTGTCCTGAGAAACCTCCTGACTAACGGTCAGTCTTTTCTCTAGTATGCCAAGGCTCCATCTGCATCTCTGGCTGCATTTCTGCTGGGGATATGAGTGTTCAGCCGCTATCAGCAGTCTGGCCAGCTGTGGAACCAAGAGCTCTTCTGGTATTGTCCCATTCCACCTTGCGGAACCCGGAAGCTGTTCTGGACAAATGTCCGGCAGAATTCCGGTGCCCTGAGGGCAGTTTTGGGCAGTGTGCCTACACAATGTTGTACTGGATGCTGTTATTCAGGGAGCAGACTCCCCATACATTGATGCCCTTCAGGTGTTTTTGGGCACTTGCTTGCTTCTGTGCTGTGGAACATGGGGCTCTATTGACCACTATCTGTCCAGCACTCTGCTGTGCCTTTGGGTCACCAAATCTCCAATTTGCTTCTGCACCTGGCCACTTTCCAGCCACTTCACAACAGGTAGCATCCTAGGGGTCATTTGGGGCTGATATCTCCCTTCATGCTTAAAAACTGGAACGTTTTTGGTTACTGAATAGGCTTTTTGCTGGGCAACTACAGGCCCTTGTGGCTATAGACCAGTCTATGTACTATGGATGCTATTGTACTATGGATGTTGGCCACTGTGCTGCCCATGGGTTGGTGTCCAATGGAACCTTTTGCCACCTAGTAAGTCCTGCGGGGATGGGAGAACTAAGGGCTCATAGGCTATCAGCCATCACATCTGCTATCAAACTGAGTGCCCTTTTGGCTTTTATCATCCTACCTCTATATCTTTAGGGATCATCCAGCTACTTGTACCCTTTCATGGCCTCAGTAAGGGCCCTTTTACCAACAAGACAGTCTGAGTACTGGGTTCCTGGGGGACACTCATGTGTAGCAGCTGGCTCTGATGCTGTGGAATATTTGTCCAGAATGCTGGTGTGAGAGATTTCTTTCCCCACTAGACCTCCAGAACACCCGGGCCCTGGGAAACTTTCTTACCACCATACTTCCTGCAACCTAGGGTAACAAGGTTCCTGTCAGCCGAAACTTGACATGTACTGGGGAACCAAAGAATTTCTGCAGTCCATTGCTGCCTGCTGTACAAATGCGAACATTTTTGTTCATAATACTAACCACCTGCAGGAGATCCAGGAGTCTTAACAGCCCTCCCCCAGGGCACAAGCAGATGAGGAACAGCCATTTTGGCCACTGACCATCCAGCAAGCTGCTGTCCTAGAGAAACTTCCAGCCCCTACCAGGCCTGCCTATGGGGGTGCAGAGAGTCCTTCTGTCCCCAACCTGATTTTGTGCTGGGGAAACCAGGGCTCATAACACATCCTGTGACCTTTGCAGCTGAGAACCTTTTCAGGCCTGGCCCATCCAACCCTCTGCAATCCAATAGCTCCTACAGACATGTGCCTGGCAGTCCACTGATGCCAAGAGGCTCTTTTGGATACCGTATACCTTTGCACTAGAGCCCTGAATGCCTTTCCAGCTACCAGGCAGCTGCACACTGGGTTCTTGAGGGCATTATGAGTGCCCATCTGCCGGTGTGCTGTGGAACCTAGGGCTCTACTGCCAATAATGTGTCCAGAACACTAGCAATGCAAAGACATCTTTGGCCAATATATCTCCATCATGTTGGTGACCTGAGGATTCTCTGGCCATCATACCTTAAGATCCCATTTGTATCTGGTATTCCCATCACATTAGTTTCTTCTGGGCTATTCTGGCCTTAAAAGTTCACAGAGGTCCTTCCTACACACACAGCACTACATTCCGGAGACCAGACAGATTTCTGAACATCTATTTACCTGCCTGCTTTAAAAACCAAAGCACGTACTATCATGATATTGGTCTTTTCCAATCAGAAATCTTGGTATTTCAGATACTGTTCACTTTCTACTTCTCACTCTATCCACGCTCTATCTCTCCACTGACCCCTACTTCCAACCCTGCTGTGGGTGCTCTGAAAAATGGCCAAGTGGGGAAAACTTGCTGGTGTCCCTGGACACCTTCAGACCAGTGTAGTCCCTTTGCAATAGTGTCATTAGGGCTCTTTTGGCCCTAAAAAAATCTCAGGATTCCTTCCTACAAAACCACTCAGATCATGCTAAGGGCGATGAAGTTTTGTGACAAATGAACGCAGCTGCCTAATGACTCCTGGCACAAAGGGGACCATGGTATTTTGCAATACATGATGTTCAAACCAGAGTCCCTTGGTTCACAGTATAAGCCTCAGAACAAAGAGTCTATGCATACTTTACAAAATACTGTCTGTCCCTCCCACGAGTAGCGCAAGGAACCTACTTATCACTACCATAACTGCTCACTAATGTTCCAGACATTTTACACATTACCGGCAGGAATCATGAACCGTCCAGGCTACCGTCCGGCCCTCCCTTGGGTAACACGGGGAATCTTCCTACCACCAACATGCCTGTTCACTAACATTCCAGAGATTATATACAGTTCTGGCTAGGAATCAGGAACCATCTGGGCTACTGTCGCACCCTCCGGTGGATAGCACAGGGAATCTTCCCACCACCAACAGATTTGTTCACTGACATTCCAGAAATTATATACAATTCTGGCTAGGAATCTGGAAACTTCTTGGATACTGTCCTGCCGTGGGTAGCACAGGAAAACTTTCTACCACCAATACTCCTGTTCACAAATATTCCGGAGATTGTATACACTTTTGGCTAGCAATCATGAACTGTCCAGACTACCATCAGGCCCTCCCATGGATAATACAGGGAATCTTCCTACCACCAACAGGCTTGTTCACTAACCTTCCAGAGATTATAGACACTTTCTGCTAGCAATCGTGAACCGTCCGGGCTGCCGTCGGGCCCTCCGGCCGACAGCACAGGGAATCTTTCTACCTCCAACATGCCTCTTCACTAATGTTCCGGAGACTGTATGCACTTCTGGGTAGGAATCATGAAGCTACCGGCTACTGTTGGGCCCTCCCATGGATAGTACAGGGAATCTTCCCACCATCAACAGGCCTGTTCACTAATGTGGCAGACATTATATATACTTCCGGCTAGGATTCATGAACCATCCTGGCTACCGCCAAGCCCTCCGGTGGATAGCACAGGGAATCTTCCTACAACCAACATGCCCGTTCACTAACGTTCCAGAGATTGTATGCACTTCTTGTTGACAACCATGAACCCTCCAGGCCACCGTCCGACCCTCCGGTGGGTAGCACAGGGAATCTTCCTACCAAAAACATGCTGTTCACTAATGTTCCGGGTATTGTATGCACTTCTGGCTGGTAGTCATGAACCTTCTAGGTTACCGTTAGGCCCTCCCTTGGATAATACAGGGGATCTTCCAACCACCAACAGGCTTGTTCACTAACATTCCAAAGATTATAGACACTTTCCGCTAGCAATCATGAACCGTCCCGGCTACCATCGGGACGTCCTGTGGACAGTACAGGGAATCTCCCAACCACCAACATACCTGTTCACTAACGCTCCGGAGATTCTATGCACTTATGGCTGGTAGTCATGAACATTCCTGGCTACTGTTAGGCCCTCTCGTGGACAGTACAGGGACAGGACAGGGAATCTTCCTACCACCAACATGCCTGTTCATTAACGTCCCGTACATTGTATTCGCTTGGGGCTAGTAGTCCTGAACCTTCCAGGCTACTATTAGGCCTTCCGTGAATAGCACAGGGAATCTTCCTGCCACCAACAGGCTTCTTCACTAATATTCTAGAGATTATATACAGTTCTGGCTAGGAATCATAAACCTTCCAGGCTACCGTCCGGTACTCCCACTGGTAGCACAGGGAAACTTTCTACCACCTACATGTCTCTGCACTAACGTTCCGGAGATTGTATGCACTTCTGACTAGCAATCATGAACTGTCCGGGCTACCGCCATCATGCCTGTTCACTAATGTTCCGGAGATTGTATGTACTTCTGGGTAGGAATCATGAACCTACTGGTACTGTCGGGCCCTCCTGTTGAGAGTGCAGGGAATCTTCCAACCACCAACTTGCCTGTTCACTAACATTCCAGACATTATGTACAGTTCCGGATGGAATCATGGACAGTCCTGGCTACCGTAGGCGCTACAGTGCGTAGAACAGGGAATCTTCCTACCACCAGCATGCCTGTTCACTAACGTTCTGGAGATTTTATGCACTTCTGCTAGTAGTCATGAACATTCCTGGCTACCGTTAGGCCCTCGGTGGATAGCACAGGGAATCTTCCTACCACCAACAGGCTTCTTCATTAACGTTCCAGAGATTATGTACATTTCCAGCTAGAAAGCATGGACCATCCTGGCTATGGTAGGCCCTAAAGTGTGTAGTACGGGGAATCGTCCTACGACCAACATGCCTGTTCACTATGGTTCTGGAGATTGTATTCACTTGTGGCTAGTGGTCCTGAACCTTCCAGGCTACCGTTAGGCCCTCACATGAATAGCACAGAGAATCTTCCTACCACCAACATGCCTGTTCACTAGCGTTCCAGACATTATAAACAGTTCCGGCTAGGAATCATGGACCGTCCTGGCTACCGTAGGCCCTCCCCTGGGTGGCACAGGGAATCATCCTACCACTAACATGCCTGTTCCCTAATGTTCCGGAGATCGTATGCACTTCTGGCTACTAGTCATGAACCTTCCAGGTTACCGTAGAACCTCCCGTGTATAATACAGATGATCTTCCTACCACCAACAGGCTTGTTCACTAACATTGCAGAGATTATAGACACTTTCTGCTAGCAATCATGAATCGTCTGGGCTGCCATCGGGTCCTATAGTGGATAGCACAGGGAATCTTTCTACCTCCAACATGCCTGTTCACTAATGTTCCGGAGATCGTATGCACTTCTGGGTAGGAATCATGAAGCTTCTGGTACTGTCAGGCCCTCTCATGGACGGTACAGGGAATCTTCCCACCACGAACAGGCCTGTTCACTAATGTGGCAGACATTATATATACTTCCGGCTAGGATTCATGAACCATCCTGGCTACCGCCCAGCCCTCCGGTGGATAGCACAGGGAATCTTCCTACAACCAACATGCCCGTTCACTAACGTTCCGGAGGTTGGATGCACTTCTTGCTAACAATCATAAACTGTGCAGGATACGGTCCCACCATCCCCTGGGTGGCACAGGAAATCTTCCTATCAAAAACATGCCTGTTCAATACTAACGTTCCGGAGATTTTATGCACTTCTGGCTGGTAGTCATGAACCTTCTAGGCTACCATTAGGACCTCCCTTGGGTAATACAGGGAATCTTCCTACCACCAACAGGCTTGTTCACTAACATTCCAGAGATTACAGACACTTTCCGCTAGCAATCATGAACCATCCTGGCTACCGTCGGGATGTCCCATGGTCGGTACAGGGAATCTTCCAACCACAAACATGCCTGTTCACTAATGTTTCCGAGGTTTATGCACTTTTGGCTAGCAATCATGAAGCTTCCAGGGTACCGTTAGGTCCTACCGTGGATAGTACAGGGCATCTTCCTACCACCAACATGCCTATTCACTAACATTCCACACATTATGTACAATTCCGGCGGGAATCATGGACAGTCCTGGCTACCGTAGGCGCTACAGTGCGTAGAACAGGGAATCTTCTACCACCAGCATGCCGGTTCACTAATGTTCCAGAGATTGTATGCACTTCTGGCTAGCAATCAAGAACTGTCCCGGCTACCGTCCAGCCCTTCTGCAGGTAGCACAGGGAATCTTCCTACCACCAACATGCCTGTTCACTAATGTTCCGGGCATTGTATGCACTTCTGGCTGGTAGTCATGAACCTTCTAGGCTACCGTTAGGCCCTCCCTTGGATAATTCAGGGAATCTTCCTACCAAAAACCTGCCTGTTCACTAACGTTCCGGTGATTTTAAGCACCTCTGGCTGGTAGTCATGAACCTTCTAGGCTTCCGTTAGACCCTCCCGTATATAATACAGATGATTTCCTACCACCAACAGGCTTGTTCACTAACATTCCAGAGATTATAGACACTTTCTGCTAGCAATCATGAACCATCCAGACGGCCGTTGGGCCCTCCGGTCGATAGCACAGGGAATCTTCCTACCACCAACATGCCTGTTCACTAATGTTCCGGAGATTGTATGCACTTCTGGGTAGGAATCATGAAGTTATCGGTTACTGTGGGGCCCTCCTGTACATAGTACAGGGAATCTTCCCACCACCAACAGGCCTGTTCACTAATGTTCTGGAGATTGTATGCACTTCTGGGTAGGAATCCTGAACCTACGGGCTACTGTCGGGCCCTCCGGTGGGTAGTACAGGGAATCTTCCAACCGCCAACATGCCTGTTCATTAATATTCCAGAGATTATATACACTTCTGGCTAGGAATCATGGACGGTCCTGGCTACAGTAGGCCCAAAAGTGTGTAGTACAGGGAATCTTCCTACCACTAACATGCCTGTTCACTAATGTTCTGGAGATTGTATGCACTTCTGATTAGTAGTCATGAATCTTCCAGGCTACGGTTAGGACACCCTGTGGAGAATAGAGGGAATCTTCCTACCACCAACATGCCTGTTCACTAATGATCTGGAGAATGTATACGCTTCTGGGTAGGAATCATGAACCTACAGGCTACTATCGCGCCCTCCTGTTGATAGTGCAGGGAATCTTCCAACCACCAACATGCCTGTTCAGTAACATTCCAGACATTTAGACAGTTCCGGCAGGAATCATGGACAGTCCTGGCCACCGTAGGCGCTACAGTGCGTAGAACAGGGACTCTCCCTACCACCATCATGCCTGTTCACTAACGTTCCGGAGATTGTATGCACGTCTGCCTGGTAGTCATGAACCTTCTAGGCTACCGTTAGGCCCTCCCGTGGATCACACAGGGGTTCTTCGTACCACAAACAGGCTTGTTCACTAACATTCCAGAGATTATAGAAACTTTCCGCTAGCAATCATGAACCGTCCCGGCCACCGTCCGGACGTCCCGTGGACAGTACAGGGAATCTTCCTACCACCAACATGCTTGTTGACTAACGTTCCGGAGATTGTATGCACTTCTGGCTGGTAGTCATGAACCTTCTAGGCTACCGTTAGTCCCTTCCTTGGATAATTCAGGGAATCTTCCTATCAAAAAACTGCCTGTTCACTAACGTTCAGGAGATTTTATGCACTTTTAGCTAGCAATCGTGAAGCTTCCAGGCTACTGTTAGGCCATCCCGTGGATAATACAGGGAACGTTCCTACCACCAAGATGCCTGTTCACTAACATTCCAGACATTATACACTGTTCCGGATGGAATCATGGACAGCCCTTGCTACGATAGACGCTACCGTGGGTAGTACAGGGAATCTTCCTGTCACCAACATGCCTGTTCACTAATGTTCCGCAGATTGTATGCACTTCTTGCTAGCAATCCTGAACTGTCCGGCTGCTGTCTGGCTCTCCTGTGGGTAGCACAGGGAATCTTCCTACCAAAATATGCCTGTTCACTAACATTCCGCAGATTGTATGCACTTCTGGCTGGTGGTCATGAACCTTCTAGGCCACCCCTAGGCCCTCCCTTGGATAATACAGGGAATCTTCCTTACACCAACAGGCTTGTTCACTTATATTCCAGAGATTATGGACACTTTCCGCTAGCAATCATGAGCCGTCCAGGCTACCGTCGGGCCCTCAAGTGGATAGTACAGGGAATCTTCCTACCACCAACATGCCTGTTCACTAATGTTCTGGTGATTTTATGCACGTTTGGCTAGCAATCATGAAACTTCCAGGGTACTGTTAGGCCCTCCCGTGAATAGTACAGGGAGTCTTCCTACCTCCAACATGCCTGTTAACTAATGTGCCAGAGATTGTATGTACTTCTGGCTAGCAATCATGAACCATCCAGGCTAGCATCCGTCCTTCCCATGGGTAGCAAAGGGAATCTTTCTACCACCAACATGGCTGTTCACTAACGTTTCGAAGATTTTATGCACTCTGGCTAAGAATCATGAAGTGTCCGGGGTACTTCGTGTCCTCCAGTGCACAGCACAGGGAATCTTCTTACCACTGCCATGCCTGTTCAGTAACATTCTGTTGAACCTTCAGTCATTTATGTGATGGAATGCAGGTTCCTCCTCTTCGCCTCTCAATAGTATGAGACATACTGGTTCAAATACATTCTGATTTCTCAGCCCCTGTGTCTCTTCTCTATATGATTCTTGCAATTGCGCTGGTGCCAAGAGAGAGGCAGTTTAGAGAAGCACCTGCCTTGGCTCTGCAGTCCTGAGGATTTGTTTTCCAAATAGATTTCACCTAAACAAGGCTCTCATGGGCCCCAGCTGTGGAATATATGGTGTGACTGTGAATCATACTTGTAGCATGCCTGTGCTCCTGCTCCTTTTTAGGCACCTTAGTCCTCATAACATTAGTGCCACAAAGATTCTCTGTTCCTACATTTCCAAAGTTACATGGTTTGCTGGGGACCTGGGTTGGTTTCTGGCCATCAGTTTCATCCCCTCTTCTTTGCCTTCCACTGCAGTACACGGGGGATTTCAGCTAGGACGTGTGAACCTCTTCAGCCACTGTTTGTCCCCAAAGTCAGTGAACCCACGAGACTTCTTACCACCTTCACTATGCACCTTGCACCTTCACTATGGTTCCAGTCTTCCTTCTGGCCTATAGTTATCCTGTTTGCCTAGGAACCAAAAACTCTTTGGAAACAAGCCTGACCGTGTCATACAGAATCCGGAAACCCTCTGGTTACCAGACTGACATGCAGAACTATGGCCCTTCTATTCTTTAACATCCCTGTTTGAAACAGAACTTGGAATCCTTTTCCTCAAGAGACTCCCCAGGAGTTAGTATCCCTGGGCACATTCCAATCACAATCCATCCAGTACCCCAGGCCTGCATGTCATAGTGGCAACTACCTGGCCACTCATCTTGGAAACTATGTACCTTTCCAACCATCAAGGGCTGTGGAACCCACGGCCTTTGGGCTTCGTTTCCACCCAGACCTCCAAATCCCTGGGGTGCTCTTCCAGACATGCACTGTCCTGCGTCCTGGATGGACCACTTCCAGATGCTTGTGCCCTGTAGGTCCTTTCTGAGACCAGACTGCCTGCATACTGGGTTCTAGGAGGATCCATATGGGCAGTAGTCCTGTCTAGAGCCGTGGGGCACAGTGCTTTACTGGCAACCATATATCCGGAACTCTGATGGAAGGGGACCCCGTTCATCCACCTGTCTATCTGGACTGTGCCACAGGGATCTTTCTGGACACCAGACTTTCTGTCAGCTTGCGTTCCGGGTTTCCTTAGGCTCTACCCTATATGCACTTCGGGGGCACTGAGGATGCTTTAGCAATGTGTCTGCTCATTTGTGCCTGAAAGGAGAGCCTTTCAGTTGTGGCACTAGCATCACAGAAAGAAACTGAGAGCCCTTCATGCCGTCAGTCAGCTCTCAGTCTCAAGAATTTTGACCTCTGCCACCCATCGTCTGTCCTTCACACTGATGCCCTGGGGTAACCTCTTCCTCTCTCTCTAGGTTGCTGGACTCTTCAGGTCCCATATTGTCCTTAGATGATATAATCTTTGAGTCATCCTATAGGCATTCACCAGGACAATGCCTTTCTCCCAAAGTTCAATTATGTCCTCTCAAATTCTGAGACTGTTCCTTACACTTAACCTGCCACCTTGCTGGTATTGCAGGTGGAACTTCTGGACACCATCCTCTTTCTAGGCCTTTTTGATAATTTTGGTGTGATGATTGTTTTTAGATATAACAACAAAAGCAAGATATAAAAGTAAAAAATGCTGAGTTGGCCCTCACAAAACTTAAAACTTCTGCTCTGCAAGACACTATTTAGTGAATGAAATAACAAGACATCGGAAGAGAAAATTTACAAAGATCTATCTGACAAAAGATTGTTATCTAACACATAAAGTTCTCTTAAAACTGAATGTTAAGTAAACAAATAACCCAAAAGTGGATTAAAGATATGAATAGACACATCACCAATAAAAATATACTGATGGCTAATAAACATTAAATACAGTGAATCTCAAATGTCATTAATTTATACACAAGATACCACTATACACTATTAGAGTGGCTGAAATACAAAACAAACACATCTCCAAATACTGGGGAGGATGAAGACCCATAAAACCATCTTTCATTGTTGACGGGAGTACAAAATTATACAACCATTTTGAAAGACAGTTTGGCAGTTTCTTACAAAGCTAAACATAAGTCCAGCAGTTGTACTCCTTGATATTTTCTCAAATAATGTACCCACAGAAACCTGAACACAAATAAGCATAACAGCTTTATTAACAAGTGCTAAAATTTGAAATCAACCAAATGTCCCTTAATATATCAGTGAATGAACAAGCTGTGGTACATCCATACAATGGGGTATTTCTCAGAGAGAAAAAAAAAAGAGCTATCTAGTCCAGAAGAGACATAGAGAAACCTTAAGTGAGTATTACCACTTAAAAAGACTACAAACATAGTAATGTAGTGAAGTACAAGCATAAATAATATAGTCAATAATATTGTAATATGTATGGTGGGTACTGGAAATATCAGGGGGACACTTTGTAAAGTATAGGACTAACTAACCACTCTGCTGTATACCTGAAGCCAATACAAAATAATACTGCAAGTAAACTGTAATTGAAAAATTAAAAATAAGAATAAACAAAAAACAAATAAATAAAGCTGCCTCCAGCTAATGTCAGCTGCTATGAAAGTAACACCAGTCTTAGCTCCAGTGAGCCACTTTCATTACCTGGCATGCTGCCTTCTCAAGTTTCAAATTCCATACCATGGGACAACTTTAGACAATTACAAAGCATGTCAATGCCAAGAGCAATGGGCCCTAATACTTCAGCAATTTGAATCCTAGATTACAAAGACTAGAAAACCAGAGACCCAGGGCAATGTTCAAACTGAACCAAAACAAAAATAGAGTCTTTGCATTTTAATGTTTTAATGAGTATAAATCTATGTATGTTGTAAAAATTAAAATCTACAGAAAATATAAGAATTAAGTAAGAATTTTAAAAAGAGGCTTTAAAATTCCATTGAGATTCCTTGTGAAAACTTCCAGGAGAACAAAGTTGAAATGACCTATATAGAAAATCATTCTTCCTGTATCTATATAAATAATCACACCAACTCTAATTAGAGTGGCCTTATTTTGTTATCCAGAATAATATTTCTTTGAAATTATTGTTGTTCAATAGGAAGAAGGGGTGACTGCACAAAAATGATGTTTCTGAAATGGTATTAAACTTTGCTAATTATTAGGAAGATGCACATCAAAACCTCAATGAGATATGATCTCACCTATGTTCGAATAGCTATCATCAAAAAGACAAGAGATAACAAAATACTGGTGAGGATGTGGAGAAAAGCAAACCATTGTGCGTTGTTGGTGGGACTGTAAATTTTGGTACAACCACTATGGATAAGAGTATGAAGGTTCCTCAAAAAATTAAAAATAGAACTACCATATGGTTCAGCAATTCCACTTCTGGGTATTTATCAGAAGACCATGAAATCGCTATGTTGAAGAGGAATCAGCACCCCCATGTTCACTGCAGCATTATTTACAATAGTCAAGATACTGAAGCAACGTTAAGTGTCCATAAACAGATGAATGGGTAAAGAAAATGTGATATATGTGATACACATACACACACCACAATGAAATTCTAATCAACTATAAAAAATAAGGAAATCCTGCCATTTGCAACAACACATGAAACTTGGGGACATTATGCTAAGTGAAATACATCAGAGAAAGACAAATTCTGTATCATTTCATTTATAAGTGGAATAAAAAACCCATAGAAAGATAGATCACATTTGGTTATCAGAAGTGAGGGAAGGAGCAGTCTTGTCAGACTGAGCCTTTTACCTGTAGAATCTGATGCTAACTCCATGTAGATAGTATCAGAACTCAGTTCAAGTCTTGGGAATCCTGCAGATAGGTGTTTGGGAGTATCCCAATGTGCTTTCAATGAGTATTCCTCTAATGAATAATGATATTCAGAAACTGTATACACTTATTGGCTTTTTGGACCTTTTCAAATGTTTTGTCCATTTTAAAAATTAGGTTTATTTTCACTTACTTATTGATTTGAGGAAAAATTGCAGAATACACAATGTTTTCTAGCATGCATTAAAAACTTGTAAAAGGTGACCTTATACTGGGTCATAAGGCAAATCTCAAGGAAATTAACACATACAGAGATTCTTTTATCAGTATGTAACTGTCTTAGAAATCAATATAGAGAGGTAAATAATCCCTACCTCTTCCCTAAACTGTTTCTGGAATAGGCTTTAAACATCTTTCTAATACAACTGTCCCTCTCCCCCTATTGCAATAGTCACTCTTCATAAAGTCTTTCCTTGCTAATATCCAGACATGCACTTTTTTCCTGGACAAGACTTCCCGGTTACTAGCCTGCCTGTGTGCTGGGAAAACGAGGGCCCTTCCAGTCACCTTGCATCCCATCTTGGGGCTCTAAGGCTCTTCCAGCTACCAGCCAGTGGTCGGCTGACATTATGGGGAAACTGAGGGCTTTTCCTTTTGGCCACCATCCTTTTTGCTAACACTGATGCCTGGGTTCCCTTGCAGTCACCAACGTCTGTTTGAGGTTTGGAACCTAAGGCCCTGTAAGCAACCATTCGTAGCACACACTGGTGCCGTGGGGTCCTACACAGTTGCCAACCCACCTTCAAACTACAGACTCAGACGTCCTTTCTGCCACTGTAACACCTATGCAGTGAGGACCCAGGGGTCCTTCAGGCTACCACCAAGCTGGCCTGCTATGAAACCCAAACCCTTTGAGCCATTTACCTGCTCCAGTGCATTGGGACATGGAACCTTCCAGCCACCTTTTGCACCCAGTGTTTTGATCAGGAGGTCTTTCCTACTGCTTCCGTTTTTTTGAGCTAGTGCACCCTGAGGGCTCTTCTGATCACACATGTGCCAGCCCATTTAGGGTTCCAGAAGCCTTCCATCCACTAGCCTGACCACACTCTGGCAACTGGAGACTCTTGTGCTGGTGTAGTCACACAAAGTTCCTTCGAGCCTCGGAGGCAGCAACAACCTGTTTCAGTGACCCAATGGCAGCAGTGACGGCCTCCTGATCCTGGCCACCCTGAGTCCTGACTGGGGCCTGCCATCTGACTCCTGAAGTGGGGCTAAGAAGCTAAAGGATGCCAGAATGTCCAAAGGCAAAAGCAGGAGCCTTTAGTGGAGGTGAGATCAGCCTCCTGGAGTCATGCACATTCTGGGACCTGGATCAGCCACTGCCTCCCAAGTGAAGAAGATGCTGCCTTGTGCAAACCACAACAGAGCAAGTCTTTGCTGGCCCAGCAGGTACATGAAGCCTGGGGTGAGGCCAATGAAGGGGTCAGCAACCGTCAGGTGAGTAGTCAGCCTGCTACTAGGTCTGCAGAGTGGGAGAGAAAAAAGAAAGAGCAATATGCTGCCTTCGGTCAGCAAGGGAAGCCTAATGTTTTGAAAGATAGATGCACTGGTCAATTATAAAAGGATTAACACATATAGTATAAAAAGACTTCTCTCAGTTTTTCTCTCAGTCTTTTAGAAGACAACCTCAAATTCTTATTCCATCACATCCAGACTTTTAGACCTAAAGAGGTTGCTGACATTGATTTAAAAAAAGAGACCCTGGCTAGTGTAGCTCAGTCGATTGAGTCGGGGCCTGAGAACCAAAATGTGGTGGGTTTGATTCCCAGTCAGGGCACATGCCTAGATTGCAGGCCAGGTACCCAGTGGGTGATACATGAGAAGCAACCACACATTGACGTTTCTCTCTCTTTCTCTTTCTCCCTCCCTTCCCTTCTCCCCAGAAGTAAATAAATAAAATATTTTTTAAAAAGCTAGAAATCATGGGTCTTAGTATAAGTGACCTTCTGTTAAAAAATAAATCTTATAAAACAAATGTCTGCTGGCGTGGATTTTTGTAATGCAGTCTTTTGGCCACTACTAGAAGGGATGCCAGGAGCAATACAGGACATTGTTTAGTGGGTTAGAGATGGATTAAAGATCCTTAAGAAGAAAGAAAGGAAAGATTTCATATTAGGAAGGCATTTTCATGTTAAAACTGTTGTGTGTATGCACTTGATTCCTCTTTTGTATACATAGTTGATAAGGTTATATCCTTTTTTGAAATATCCAATCATTCTTAATGTCCGAAGTTATCTGAGATGCAGAAAGTGTGTTAAAATAGAGGTAGTAAAATAACATATCTTATTTATGTTAAAATTCATATTAAATCTTATCTTTTGGGAGAGAAATGGCTAAAGTTCCTCACTGAGCTGTATTTTGTTTTGCTCTGTGTATATTACATAATGGACAAATAAATCTAATGTTGCAGCATCTAACATCTAGATGTTTAAGAAGTGCATTAATTCTTATCTGTATGAGTAAAATAAGCTGTTTGCATACTTTGTGTTGAAACTCATAGTAAAGCTTGTCTTCTGTAAAGTACTTGTAGAAATTAACTTGAATTTGTCCAGCCACTTGTGTATACTTGTGTATGTTGTATACTTGTGTATGTTTGTCTACTGGATTGATGGTATAGAGGAGGAAGTGAGGAGGACATGGCTGATAGCCAGGATGGTCACAGTTATGAGGCACATTGTTACATGTGTGCAGTATTGTTTAATGGTATTGTGTATAAAGCAGACAAATAAGTTCTTATTTTGGATAGTAACATTTTCTAAATATTTAGAAAAGCCCAATGTATTTAAAGTAGTAATAAAATAAGACTTTTGAAGAGCTTTAAAAATATTGATGAAAAATACTTTCTTTGGAAATGTTACACTAAACCACTTCCGTGAGCAGCAGTACGGTTTCAGGACTTGAGCATTGGGTTGAAGTAGGTTGGAAGTGAGAAATGTAAAGGGAAAACATTACTCCTCACAATTGAGTATATAGTTAACTACGTTATGTCCTTTTTTGAATAGGCACATGTTCTCAGATGCAAAGTACGTTAAAAGTAGAGACAGTAAAGTAACACATTTTGTTAACGTGTTAACACAATTCATATGAAAGCTTGCATTTGGGGAAGGGAAAGGCTAATCCTTCTCATTGAGCAGTACCCATTGTACTTATAAATTGGATAAGGCAAAGAGGCCGAAGACTGATGTATGTGTGCATGTTTTTGACCATACTATGAATATATTGAATATATTGTCAAAGAATTTAATAGAAATGACTTCTACTTATGATTTTATTTTTAAAAATTTTTATAGTTTTCTTTTTAATTTCTTTTTTATTTTTATTTCTTGTTCAGTTACAGTTGTCCCACCTTTTCCCCATTGTTTACCCCTACCCCAGCTCCCCAAACCCACAGTCAATCACCCCACTATTGTCTATACCCATGAGTCCTCTATTCATATTCCTTTGCCTGCCATTTCCCCTTCTTTCTCCAATTATCCCCATCCTCCTTCCCCTCTGGTCACTGTCAGTTTGTTCTTTATTTCCAAGTCTCTGGTTCTATTTTGCTTGTTTGTTTGTTTTGTTGATTAGGTTCCACTTATAGGTGAGATCACATGGTATTTCTCTTTCACTGCCTGGTTTACTTGTCTTTTCACTGCCTGTCTGGAGAGCATAATGCTCCCCAGTTCCATTCATGCTGTTGCAAAGGGTAGGAGTTCCTTCTTTCTCTCTGCCGCATAGTATTCCATCGCGTAAATGTACCATAGTGTTTTGATCCACTCACTGATGAGCACTTAGGCTGTTTCCAGCACTTGGCTATTGTAAATAATGCTGCTACGAACATTCAGATGCATAGGTCCTTTTGAATTGGTGTTTCAGAATTCTAGAGTATAGTCCAGTGGGATGACTGGATGGAAAGGAAGTTCCATTAAACAGAGCTTAACAAAGCTGAAGCAAGAAACCATTCAGGGGGACTTTAGAGTCAGTGTTGTGGAACACACATTATTCCAGTCAAAGCTGAAGGAGAGGTCCAACATGACTAGAGATATGCATGCAACAATCATTCCAGAATCTGCAATGGGCTCTTATTAAAATATACTGGGGTGTTTTGTGTGCTTCTGATTAGTTTGTTTTATATATCAAATCATATTTCATGTTACATATGTAAAAGCACAGTTATACCTTTAAAAGGATGATCAGTGGGTATTCTTATATACACACATATTGTATCATGGTGATTATGAATGGTTTAAGCCTTTAAAATAAATATAATACTTTAATACCATAATTAAAAATTCTCAGCTTCAAAAAAAAATGAAGGCAGTTCCATCTTTAGTTTTTTGAGGAAATCCCATATTGTTTTTCACAGTGGCTGCAGCAGTCTGCATTCCCACCAACAGAGTAGTAGGGTTCCCTTTTCTCCACAACCTTGCCAGCACTTGTTGTTTGTTAATTTATTAATGATGGCCATTCTAACTGATGTGAGGTGGTATCTCATTGTGGTTTTAATTTGCATCTCTCTGAGAGTTAGTGATGCTGAGCATCCTTTCATATGTCTCTGGACCCCTTTGTATGTCTTCCTTGGAGAAATGTCTGTTCAGGTCCTTTGCCCATTTTTTTTTAATTGGATTGCTTATCTTCCTGGTGTGGAGTCTTGTGACTTCTTTATATATTTTGGAGATCAAACCCTTGTCCAAGGTACCATTGGCAAATATGTTTGCCCATACAATTTGCTCCCTTTCCATTTTGCTGATGTTTTCTTTAGCCATGCAGAGATTTTAGTTTGATGTAGTCCCTTGCTCTAGGAGACATATCAGTGAAAATATTGCTGCATGGAATATCAGATTTTCCTGCCTATGTTCTCCTATAGGACTTTTATGGTATCACAATTAAAGTCTTTTATTCATCTTGGGTTTATTTTGGTGTATGGTATAAGTTTGGTGGTCTACTTTCATTTTTTTGTATGTGCTTGTCCAGATCTCCCAACACCATTTTTTAAAGAGACTATTTTTACTCAATTTTATGTTTCTGCCCCCTTTGTCAAATATTAACTGACTGTATTGACATGAGTTTATTTTGGGGCTCTCTCTTCTGTTCCATTG
Source organism: Phyllostomus discolor (assembly GCF_004126475.2). Taxonomy (NCBI): domain Eukaryota; kingdom Metazoa; phylum Chordata; class Mammalia; order Chiroptera; family Phyllostomidae; genus Phyllostomus; species Phyllostomus discolor. The sequence continues at coordinate 13,791,075 of NC_050198.1, read as the reverse complement.
ATCTATGTGTCTGTTCTTATGCCAGTACCGGATTGTTTTGATTACAGTGGCCTTGTAGTACAGTTTGATATCAGGTTTTGTGATCCTCCTACTTTGTTCTTCTTTCTCATAATTGCTGAGGATATTTGGGGTTGTTTATGGTTCCATATAAATTTTTGAAATATTTGTTCTATATCTGTGAAATATGTCATTGGTATTTTAATAGGGATTGTTTTGAATCTCTAAATTGTGTTGGGTAGTATGGACATTTTGATGATGTTAATTCTTCTGATCCATTAACATGGTATTTGCTTCCATTTGTTTGTGTCTTCCTTAATTTCTTTCTTCAGTGTTGTGTAGTTTTCTGAGTACAGGTCTTTTCCTCTTGGTTAAGTTTATTCCTAAGTATTTCATTTTTTTGTTGCTATAGTAAATGGGATTCTTCCTAATTTCTGTTTCTGTTGTTTCATTGTTGGTGTGCAAAAATGGTAGCAATTTACAGTTGTCCCAATTTTTTCCCCTTTTGGCCCCCTCCATGCAGCCCACTCTCTCACCTAGAGCCAACCCCCTCTCCCATGTCCATGGGTCATTCATACATATTCTTTGACTAGTCCCTTCCCCTTCCTTCCACCATTCCCTCCTCCTTCTTCCCTCCTAACTCTATCAGTCTGTTCCATGTTTCTATGTATCTGGTTCTACTTTTCTCATTAATTTATTTTGTTCATTAAATTCCAGTTATAAGTGAAGTCATACGGTATTTGTCTTTTGCAAATTGGCTTATTTCACTTAGCATAAAAGTGTACACCCGGTAATGAATTCTCTTAGAAGCATTATATTTACAGTATTGCTTTGCTTCGTATCTCACTTTAAATTGATCATTATGGGAATGCAGCATTTTACTTGTTAACTCTGACAACATTTTTAATCCAGAGTTTGTCACTTTGTCATAAGCAATTATTTTAAAAATTTAAGCTTTATTGTATTTTTCCATGACCATTTAGTCCCTTTATACAGCCCCCCCCATAATCACCACACTGTTGTCCATGAGTCCTTTTTCCTTTTTGCTCAACACCTCCACACCCTAACATTTCTTCCTGCACTAGCTGTTGTTGTTCTCCATCTATGAGTCTGTCTCTGTTTTGCCTGTTAGTTCAGTTTGTTCATTAGATTCCACAGATGATTGAAATCATATGGTATGTGTCTTTCCCTGACTGGCTTATTTCACTTAGCATAATGTTCTCGAGGTCCATCCATGTTGTTGCAAAGAGTAAAATTGTCTTCTTTTGGCCAAGTAGAATTCCATTGTGTAAATGTTCCATAGTTGTTTTATCCACTCACCTATGTTTTCTGGGTTCCTTTCTGACTCTTGTTTTGTAGGCTGGGGAGCTCAGCTTAGGGGTGTTTAGACCACACACTTCTCAGAAGGAAGTCCCCAGCCACTGAAATATCCTTCCAGAATTTCAGATACTGCCCGTGGGAGCCCAGACAATCCTCTTGTGTCTCCCCCGCACTCCCTACCAGTCTCATTGTGGTGAAGTGGTTTCTTCTGTCTGCCCGTGTTTATAAGGCTTCTCTCCAGCTAGTGTTCAGTTGGTTATTCAGGATGATTTCTCTACAATTTACTTGTAATTCCAGATTGGTCCTGGAATGAGATTAGTGCAGCTTCCATTTACTCCTCCAATGTCTTGGATCTCTCCATAAGCAATTTTTGACCTTGAGAAAAACAAAATTGTATTTCTATTCTTTTAAGTATATTTTGTTTATTATCAATGTAGTCATGGCCTTGGAGCTTTGAATTGGTGAATATCTTATATATGAAAAATAGTGATGTATACTATATGATCGCAACCAAAAAGTGTGTGCTCGCTTGTGTAAATGTACACACACATGTGCACACAGAACTAGAAATTTAAGTAAAACTGTAAAATGCTCAGGGCTTTTTACATCCTTTGCTTGTCGGGATTTTCCATGTTCAGTAATGCACACATTTACTTTTAAAAGTTGGGAAAATATTATTTTTAAAAATACAGTAGGTATTGATGTTTTTACTTCTTGAAGAGAAATAGTAGTTTACCTTAATACCTTCCCCCCAACTTAATGGCCTGATTTCTCTGACCACAGGCTTGTAGGACCATATCTTTGTGGATTAGTCATTTCACTAGGATTTGTACTAACATTAATATTCCTTATGAATTGTCTTGGTGCACAGTGAGCACTTTCAGATTGAATGCTTGGCCTTTTATTATAGAAAAACTACCTTGTATAATATTCTTAAAACACTTACTTTATATTTCATGTGCTCTATTTTTTTATACAGCCTTGGTTCTATGCCACTGATTCAATTCTAGGCAGCATTGTTTTTGCTCTTTGCTAATTTCTATGCATATTTATTGTGTGTTTTCTCCTCTATTTAACTCCTTCATTCTGGAAGTTCTCTTTTAATCTCATTCTGTTTTTATATCATCTTATAACTCATAACCTCATTTTCATAGATGCAGATTACTTTTTGTGTTCTTGAAATTATGAAGGGTTGTCCAAACTTTTTCTTTTCTTTTTTAAAGGAACACACTTCAAAGGTGTGATCCACTCCTCTCTTTTTTACCTGATTTTTTCTGTCTGCCTGCCTGTCTTTCTCATCACTCTAGAACCTCCTCTTCCTCTTATTAATCCTGCTCCCTCTTCATTTTTTCTTCTTCTTTTAATATTTTACATAATTCCCAGTTTGATTTATTTCACCTGCTTGTCTATGACTCAGAATATAAATAATATTCCTTTGAGGAATACTTATATACAGGTATTTTTAAAATTCTAAATGGGGCAATTTCTCTGGACTTGTTTCCTGGCACTGATATTATGTGCTAGGATTTGCTTTGCCTTTCTTCACTATCTACCTGAGTACTGTGTGACTCTTCCTCTTAGACCAGGTGTGTCAAACTCATTTTCACCAGGGGACACATCAGCCTCGTGGTTGCCTTCAAAGGGCTGAATATAACTTTAGGACTGTATAAATGTAACTACTCCTTAACAGCTAAGTGAGAGCTTGGTGCTGCTGCCAGGTAGAAACAAGGCGCTGAGCCTGGTAAAACAAGGTGGAGGGCCAGAATCAGCCCACAGGCCTTGTGTTTGCCACCTGTGTCTTAGACCATGAGCCAAAGGGTTGAAAATAGATGGGGAGAAAAAAATTTATGACTTGGTTAAACTTCTAGTGCAGTTTTAGAATTTCTCTTTAAATCATATCCCACATTTTATCTTTGCCATTGCAATAGGTTCTCTGGGGAAAATTTTTGACTAAGTTCTATAAGGAGGGATCTTCATGCCTAAAATGTACATTTTATATTCAGATATATTAGTAAGATATTTCTTTTTCATTTACTTATTTATTTACTCCCATACACTTTTCTTTCTTTCTAAAAGTGGAGCCTGGAATTTCATTGTCAATATAATTCAAATTATATAATTATATTCTCTAAGCTTGGAATCTAAGTTTTAACCCATTTCCAATTAGCTTTAGAGTTAATTGCATGTTTTCCATTTTAAATTCTTTTTATTGTCTTCAGTTGTTTTGCAAGAAAATTTGGTTTGTACTTTCATGTACACCACAATTTCCCCCAGTTATGTATTTGTCAGCAAATGTTACTGTGTGCCTTGTAATAAAAGCTACATTTATAGAATGCTTACAATATGTCAGGCACAGATTTTTTCACAATTGTGTTTTGAGAGACAGATGACTTTTCACATTTTTTCAAAAGAAGAAACAGCTCAGAGAGTTTAAAAATTATTCTATTTGTAGACCCATTAGCCAAGATTTTATCTTAGGTTTATTTGTTTAAATCTGGTTGGGTTCTTTTGTGTATGTGTTTTTTTATGGGTTGTGTGATTGTTTTTATGATATACTGCATGTGTGGTAGTTTTTAAGACACAGAGATCAAAAGTGTGATCTTTGCTCAATTTCAGAGATATGGTTCAAAGGCTTTGTATAAGTAACATCATCAATAATATCAGTTCATCTATGGCTTGTTCTCATAAGCTTGATAATGCATTTTAATTACATTTGTTCACCAGGTGTGCTCTTTACCTCAAATGAGCTTATATTTTTGAAGGCAGGCATATCTTTCTATAGAATTCAGTACAATGCTCCACATCTGAATTCATCAAAGAATAATTATGCTTAACTGACATAAAAACCCCAGAATGAGTTCTTGATGATGCACTGAAGGCAGGACAAGAGGGTTTTTGTCCTATATAAATGTTTAAGCCTGTCTCTCAGGAGGTATGGAGCAAGTATATATTGTAGCCCTCCCTAATTCACTCTGCAGCTGTATCAAATAAAGACAGCCACAAAAATACAGGAAAATTGTTATTTTGTAACTTAATTTTTAAAACCCAATTATTTTAATTAATTAAAATATGTTCAAGTATGTGTGAAGTAATTATGAAATTTTACTTTGTATTTTGCATAATATAAACTATGCAGAGTTTGATGTACAGCTTACTAATTAAGGTCTAGTTTCTCTTCTTCCAAGTGGAAAACACTAAAATAAGAAATCCACATGTTAACAAAGACCTGCCTTCATTTCTGGCCTGAATCATGAAATGGCAGGATAAGCATAGATTCTGTATCACTTGGACAATTAGATTGTATTCCTTATTCTAAATAAAAATGCTTAAAATATATTTTATTGAAACAAAATATTGTAGTGGTTTTAATGTCTGATTCAACAATTTATATTTCCATAGGTAATATTTTGAATATTTGCTAAATATATTTTTTAATTTTTAGTTAGTGTTGATAGCACTAAAATAATAGTATTTTAAATTTTATAAAACTCTTACTTGTACTTAAGCAGATCCTTTTATATTTATCATGAAAAAGCTAATTGTTTTCTTGCCCTGCATAATTCTGATATGCTGGTCACCATTTTTTGAGTAAAATAAATAAAATCTTGACAAATTTCTCATTAGTTTGCATATTAAGATAGTTCTGGGCTGATGGGTGAGAACAATAATACATCTAAAAAGCATTTTTGCAGTGGCTGTAGATCTGAAAGGAAACACATTGCTATCAATATGAGTAACTCTCTGTGGTGTTCAATCCAACAAAATCATCTTTGGTATGAATGTTGTAGGTTTGGAAATTAAAAATGTAAAAATGTGTTTTAAAAAGCAATGAATGACAGTAACCAGAGGAGGGGGGAGGGGACAATTGGTGGGAGAGGGGGAAAGATCAAGGAACATGTATGAAGGACACATGGACAAAACCAAAGAGGAGTAGGATGAGGGTGGGAGGTGGGGATGCATGGGGCGGGAGAGAGTGGTGAGGGGAAAATGGAGACAAACTGTACTTGAACAACAATAAAAAATAAATAAATAAAAAGCAATGAATGACACATTAAAATTTAAGTGTCATCTAACCTTGTTTTCTCTATAACTTTTCAAATTATACTGTTCTGTTTTTATCACAGCCCTCTCTACATATTAAATATCCATGGCATTTAAAAATATTGTATCTTATAATTTAATTATAATTTTCCAGTGTATGTTTACTTAACATTGCTATGAATAACTTATCCATAACATGAAGGGTGTAAAAACAGGATATTAAATGCAACTGTTTTAGTGTTACCTGTGTGTGAAGCCTTAAGATACTAAGTGCCAGTAACCTCCTATTCCCAAATTAGGAGACCATCTATGCAAGATTCTTAAACCAGGTATGCAAATACCATTTTGCTCACCAATTTTAGTTTATAAACAAGTAGAGGTTGCAGAAGCAAGGATATTAGAGAGGGAATGTCATGATGAATTAGTAAGGCATTTTCTTTTACCCCTAGTGCCAGGACTGAAACTCTGGAGCTCAGATTACCCATGGCAAGTCAGATAGCAGTGAAGAAGAAGATTGCAGGTTAGACTTAATCAGGGAAAACAGGTTCTACCTCCCTAGAAAACCTCACAGATATTTTTCTAATGACTCTTTCCCACTGTTCATGGAATTGAGGGTTGACCCATTTTATATACAGTCTCAAAGAAAATGATGTAACCTAACAAAGAGTTCATCCACCTGGCTCTGCAGATAGCCCATTATGCTGACACTGGATGCAGTGAAAGAAAGTGGTGATTATTGTATAGAGCTACGTGATGGACAGTGGGCTTCTTGTCCTGGACAAACATGAATTCTTCATTGGTTCACAGACAAGGGGTTTGTAGAGCAAAACTCATCAGACATCATGAGTAAGGGGTGTGGGTCATGGGTGAAACCGATTGGTCAAGAGTGAGGCAGGGCAGTAAATCATGAAGTCAGCGTCCGCATCCCTGTCTGGTTTCATGGGGATGTGGCTAGACCAATGTGGCTAGAGGTTGTTTTGCTTTAGGGCTCAGGAGCTAAAACACAACTTAGGGCATAAGGTCATCGTCAGTTTAATGAAATTCATACCTTGTGATCATTAGTTAGGGCCCAGCCATGGTTTCCTGCTGCCTTGGTTATTTGTTTTTCCCACAGTCTAACAGACCCTAGGATAGGCAATTGCTATAATGGTTAATACAGTGCTACATGACTTCTTTCTTGTGGCTGTTAGTCCAAACTGGCATACAAACCTATGTTTTAATAAAAGATATTTTTCTGAGTAGTCTTAATTCCTCAGCTTCAAGGATAACAACTAAAAACAGGGTATTCCATAGAAGCAGGCACATACGTTAAACTTAATGAACCAGAGATTAAACAGTGAATCTCTTAATTGGCAGCCTAAAGAACAAAGCTCTAGATAAAAATGAATCTTCATTATCCTTCTAACCAAGACATTGGTAGATCCTCAGAACCCAAAACTGCCTGATTGCACTTAACCAAGTGTTCAAAATTGCCAATTTCCTAGCTTCCACATTGTCTTGATCAAACTTTATTTAAGCTTTTCTCCTTACATTGGCTCCTGAGCTCTGGTTGCTCCAGAGTTTTAGCAAGCTCTAAAAAGTAGAACGTGTCCCCTTATCAGCTTCTGGAAATCAGCTTACCACATCATGACCCCTTTCCTGTCAAACCCCACTAGCCATTTCCCCTTGCTTTTCCAGGGTCCCCTTAAAAGATGAAACTTGTCTCTGATTATCCCCTCTTTACAGTAGGGGAAACAACTTTTTCTGTTTGATTTTGAGACAGGTTTCTGAGATAGGAAAGTTCTTATAATTATAACTGTATTTCTAATTAAACTTACTTCTTATGATGTGAATGACCAAACATGTATTTCTTATAAATAATGATATCATAGTCTAAAGTGAGAGTGTTGTGCCTTTTGGCACTTAGCTGAGGTTTTCTGTGTTACAAGCCCTCAGGTGGTTAAGGAGAAAAGAACAGGAAAACAAAAAATGTGACAGATGAGGCAAAGCAAGTGGATAGTTGTCAGATTTCTGAAATAGATGTTCTGTAGATAGGCAGTTTCAAGAATGTTCATACTCCAGTTCAAATTTAGCAAGGAAAATGGACAGTTTAAGAAAGCAGTTTTCATGTTTAACAGGAAGAGCAGTTGCTTTAGCCAAGGGGTTTGCAACTCTTGGTATAAGGGTATAAAAACATTTTAACTCTTTATGACCTCTGGGCCTAAATGGTTTCATTAAAAGAGTATACCTTTTCCCTGGTAGCTTCAGCAAAAGTTCTGTGGATGTTGCCTGTCATTGACTCACCTTGGGTCAAGTACTCTGAAATATTTACTGTGTACTGAGAGATAAAGAAACTTCATTGACCAGACCTAGGTCACGTGCCCATCCTTAGAGTGGGAACAGTCAACCTCACCTAAACCATGTAGTCTAATAATAGGGAAGAGGTGGATCTCCATGAATACTTCTGATGCTCACTGAAAAGAATAATGCATCCCTATCAGCTATAACCTGGTAGCTGCCCATGGTCTTCTCTTGTGGAGTATGAACTAAAATTAACAGCATACCAACACAAGAGGAGGTCAATCTGTGTGCATTATAGAGTGAGATGAAAACATGTCTACTCCACACTCAGGTCTGAGCTCAGACAAAAACAAGAACACTGTGAAAATCACAAAATTGTCCAAACTTGTTCCTGTCCCAGGCTGTAAGATGGTTGCCATTTCTTTATGAATTACAAACCTACTTCATTTGTTATACCTCTTGTATAAAGTTATTAAGATATCCAGTCACCAAATTGCCTCTTCTTTCTGACAGCACCCAATCCAAACCAAATCTCCACTTCCTTGAAAATTCACCAAAAGCACCCAAATCCAAATCCTAAACTAAGGTCCTCCTAACACCCTTTCGTTTTCATGCCACCCTGATGTGCAGGCATCTTTGCTGCAACAAGTAATAAGCCTAGGTATCTTTCCTGGTAGTCTTTGGCTGGTAAGCAACAGTACCACTAAACTTCTGCTTAGGGAATCTTGGCATCTTTTCAATCACCAATGCTTTTGGGCATGGAGAAAGCTGAGAAGCATTTATTTATGATGAACAAGAATGAGAAGCCCTACGGTGACAGAACACAGATGGTGTCATATTCATGACAGCACAAAGATATTGCTGGCATTCAGTTTCAGTTGGTATTTTCTTCAATGTCTAGTGCTATAGTTTCAGAAGCAATCCAGTGTTCTCATTGAGATGGACTAAAATGATGAACCACTGCTTGATATTACATCAGAATAAGAGAGTCAGTAAGTGTTGGGAATTGCCCTGACTGGTATCAGAAGCTGAAACCCCCGCCTAGGCTAAGGCTAAGGGAACGCCCTTGGAACTGTAAGCCAGCAAGGAGACAAGGGCTTGTCTCCCTGGCAGGAATGCTGCTTCTGTTGCTTTATTCATAACTGAACCCCCAAAAGCTTGGTCAGTTAGCCAAAGACAGGTGAGATTCCCCACGGGGGGAATGACCTAAGCCAGGCACGATCACTTTGGGAGGCCCCCCAAAAGAAGGATTTGTGGGGCTGCAGCGAAAGAGGGTGACGGACCCTCGCTCCTCAGCTTTGACATAGCCTGAGTTCTCATCTGGGAGAAAATCTCCTTATTGCCTTAGTTCCCGTGCTAAGCCTGAAACAATGGCAGGGTGGTGCAGCTCTGTGCTGAAAGGGCGTATTCCTTGGGTGATCAGGCCTAAGAAAGAACATGTAAATTACTGTGAAACCTTCTTTGTTTAGAATGCTCTCAGTTGAATGAGAGGGGTCCAAGGAGGAAGTTGGTTCCTCAAAGTCTTACAGCTCTTTGACCCCGACTCAATAGACCAGCAGAGTTCCTTGTTTTCTATAGTTCCTTACTTCCCCCTGATAAGTACTATACTTTACCTGAATTATTATGCAAAATGAGCCCAATAAAAGCAGGTACGGATGGTAAATCAGGGCGCTCCCCACTAGGGGGGGTGGCCATTTCGTCCCTACTTCCCCACAGAAACTAGTCTTGTGTCTGTGCATGTTTGTCTCTTGCGTGTTTTTCGGCGAGCCATCCACAGCGTTCCGTGGTCACTGCTGGCCGGTAACCCACACGCAACAGCTGGCGTGCAACGTGGGGCAACGATTCGGGACCGCAGAGGTGGGACCCCGTTTGAGACCACTTGGAACCAGCGGCTACAAGCCGTCGCTGTGGACAACGCATCAACTTCGGGTGGATTTGCACGCTAACAGCCCAGGTAAGGGCTGACGACTCCATACTCTTTCTCGGGCATGTTGTGGATGCGTTGGATTTTCAGGGAAGTAGGTCTTTCTTTTCTAGGTCGTTTCTCTCTTCGCAACCGCCTATAACTGGGTAAATGGTAATTTAATTCTCAAGTTTGGAAGAACAAACGATTTGCCTTGAAAAAAGTAACCAGGTGATGTGTTTTGGCCAATTAAAAATAAATAAAAGGAAGCTTTTTCTTTCAAAAAGTTCGAAAAGCAGAAAGCTTTTCATTGATGTTTGGGAAAAAGTGGGTGAAAGGTTGAAATCTTTGCAAAACAGTGGTATATCTATTGGTGTACACACCTTTGTAACCTGGAGGCTTGTCAGGGATTCTCTCGAGTTTATTTGGGCAAAGAAAACAGAGCTAGATGAGGAGGAATCTGATTCTGACAGTGAAACGGTGTGCAAATTGAGTGAGCAGATCACAGAGGCCCCACCTTCACCCCCACAGAGAAGGATGGGTTTTGCTCTGTATCTGCTCTGAAAAGGAAATTGAGGATTCCAGGGAAGGTTAAAACTTCACACTCTAGGAATGTAAATGGGAAACTGTAAAGATAAATGGAAAAGTAAAAGTTTTAGGGAGGAACTGTGTGGTGTTAGTTAATAATTGAAGGTATAAGGCATGGAAATGCAATCTTGGTGAATATCAAAAGGTATGAAAGAAAGATTAGAAGGTTTGTGAATGTTGCAGAAAGTCTGTGGAAGTAAATGTTTTAAGAAAGAATTATGTGGTGTGTGTTAGTAATGGAAGGTATAAGGCATGGAGATGCAATCTTGGTGGATATCAGAAGGTGTATGAAAAAAAGAATAGAGAGTTTGTGAATGTTGCAGAAGGTCTGTGGAAGTGAAAGTTTTCAGAAGCCTGGTAGATATCAGAAGGAAAAGGATTTTCCTTCACACTTTGTATTTTTCTCCCTACCTGATCCCTCCAGAATCTGGCATTCTGAAGGAGTGAATGATGACATAAGGTTTCTTTGCATAAGAAAATGACTGAATCCAAATGGCATTATAGCATTTAACAATGCACCGCCCTCCTTATGAGTCCGACAGTTTGTTAACACCTGGTTGTGCTTAATTGTTTAATCAGTGCTACTTTAGAATTAGTCCAACAGGCCCAAATAGATCAGGAGATCCTGACCCACCTTTCTGCAGTTGAATCAGCACTGGACTGGATTGGCGAATGCCAGGACGCACTCGTGACTCGCCAGCACCTAACTTGTGACCCAGGTTTCTCCAGACTGTACGTCACACCGCTACAATGGAATTCCAGCCAGCATACTTGGACTGATAAACAACATCACTTGAGGGGAGCTTTCTCCACTAATTTAAAAGGACAAATTGATAAATTGCAGTTGGAGTTACATCAGCAGCTGCAGGACATTCAACGTTTAACCAAGCAGGACATTTTTCGAGCCCTTAATGAAAATATTAGTTGGCTGAATCCTAAAACATGGTTTGATGGAATTAATTTGAGAATTTGGGTTTTTGGAGCTGCTGGTTGTTTACTGATTGTAATATTGATTTGTGTACTTCGGTGTATTTGCAAATTGTTTTCCCAGGGTCGTATCAGAGACCAGCAAGTAGCCACCTTTATGGAACCCTTAGCAGTCCTAACTGAAAACAAAGGAGAAGGTATGAAAAACCACTCTGGCAGACATAAAATTAAAACTCAACACCCACGTAAGAAAGTAGGTGATGAGTCGGTGCGCAGAACTGCACCTGTTAAGAAATTCTCCTGTAAAAAGTCAGGCTTGCATTATGCTCAAACTGCCATGTGATTTGCCTTTCCTGATATCTATGCAATTTCTCTCATAGATTGGAATGTAATCAGACCTATTACTTTTGTTTTTCCCTTAATATGTTTTCTTGCACTGAATTTAGAAATTTAGGTATTCTCAACCCATAGAATTTAGTTTCTGCTTTAATTTCTATTATTGCCTTATGATGTATGTAGATGTTGCTTTTCTTCTGATTGCATTTGAAAACAGCAAAAGTAGGTTTCACAGGTTTAACAACCACAATTGATTTTAAAAACTAAAAAAGGGGGAGATGTTGGGAACTGCCCTGACTGGTATCAGAAGCTGAAACCCCCACCTAGGCTAAGGCTAAGGGAACGCCCTTGGAACTGTAAGCCAGCAAGGAGACAAAAGCTTATCTCCCTGGCAGGAATGCTGCTTCTGCTGCTGAACCCCAAAAAGCTTGGTCGGTTAGCCAAAGACGGGTAAGATTCCCCACAGGGGGAATGACCTAAGCTAGGCATGATTACTTTGGGAGGCCCCCCAAAAGAAGGACTTGGGGGGCTGCAGCGAAAGAGGGTGACAGACCCTCGCTCCTCGGCTTTGGCATAACCTGGGTTCTCATCTGGGAGAAAATCTCCTTATTGCCTCAGTTCCCGTGCTAAGCCTGAAACAATGACAGGGTGGTGCAGCTCTGTGCTGAAAGGGCAGATTCCCTGGGTGATCAGGCCTAAGAAAGAACATGTAAATTACTGTGAAACCTTCTTTGTTTAGATTGCTCTCAGTTGAATGAGAGGGGTCCAAGGAGGAAGTTTGTTCCTCAGAGTCTTACAGCTCTTTGACCCCGACTCAATAGACCAGCAGAGTTCCTTGTTTTCCATAGTTCCTTACTTCCCCCAATAAGTACTGTACTTTACCTGAATTATTATGCAAAATGAGCCCAATAAAAGCAGGTATGGATGGTAAATCAGGGCGCTCCCCACTAGGGGGGGTGGCCATTTCGTCCCTACTTCCCCACAGAAACTAGTCTTGTGTCTGTGCATGTTTGTTTCTCGCGTAGTTTTCGGCGAGCCATCCGCAGCGTTCCGTGGTCACTGCTGGCTGGTGACCCACGCGCAACAAGTAAGCACAATTATTTTTCAAAGCTTTTGGAAAATCATTTTCCAAAAACAATTATTGATTTACATTTTCAAAGGCCCTGATAGAAAAAGAAATAAATAAGTAGTTTTCCTTTAAAAGGGTAACATTTCATTTACTAACTCATCTTCCCTTTATCAGAAGGAAGCTCTGTGTAGAGGCATCCACTGTGATCCTGCTGTTTCTCAGATATTCAAGGTGTTCCACAGTCTGGACAGAATTGCTTACCCATGGTATTTCCTTTCATCTCTCCTTGCACCCCTTCCTTCAAGGTTATCTGCTAAGGAGAGATGTAAATTTGAGTAAAAAGGTTAATGGCTGTTAATAGCTAAATGGCTTTCCTTTTCAGGGGTAAAAATGTTATTATAAAAAATAACTCCTGGTGTCTGTTGCAGATGGTCTGAGTTTTAATTTTATTCTTGTACTTTAATGTACAGGCTTTGCTGAGCAAGTCACTTTTTCTCCCTGCACTATAATATCTTTATCTAAAAAAGTTATCTTCATTTTAGTACTTATTGAGGGTCTTTGATGTTTTCAGTCCCACAGGTAACCATTGAGTTCACAACTATGATTCTTAATTCGGTAATCTCACAATTCTTTGTTCCTACCCTACAAAATTATTATGAAATTCATACTAGACCATTTATATGAAAGCATTTTGGCAATTATATGTTATAATTAGGATGGTAACCTGTGGAATACTCCTTTTATTGTGTTCAACCATGTGAAAAAGAAAGAGTAGGTAATTCAGGGAAAGAAATTGGGTAATGATGGAGAAATCTTGGGTTAGAGATAACTTGTTTGATGGTTTTAAGGTACAAAGAAATTATTGTCTAAACTGAAGGCTGATGGATTGTTTTCTCCATAGCTTTATTAATTAAAATGTAAACCAAAAAGTTATTCTTTTTTCTGTCCATATTAAAGTATCTTATTTTTCTTTTTAACATTAAAAAAATTTTATTTTTTGATTTGAGAGAGAGTGAGAGAGTGCAAGAGCGAGCAATTTGTGTTGTTCCACTTATTTATACGGTCATTGATTAATTCTTGTATGTAACCTGACCAGGGATTGAACCTGCAACCTTGGTGTATCAGGATGACACTCTCACTAACTGTGCTACCCGGCTAGGCAAAGTGCTTTATTCTTTCCTTTTAGTCTGCAACAGCAATATGCTGTAGAGAAAGACAAATGGAATGAAACATAATCCCATATTAGTTTTGTATGGTGTGTAACAAATTGTCACTGATTTAGCAGTTTAAGAGATCACACACTTATCTCAGAGTTTCAGTGGGTCAGAAGTGCAGGTCTGGTTTAGCAGGGTACTGTTCAGTCTCAGAAGACTTCAGTTATGGTGTTGACTAAGCAGCATTGTAATGTGGAGACCATATTGGGGAAGAATTTGCTGCTAATCTCATTTGGGTTGTTGGCAGAATTAATTTCCTTGCACTTGAATGACTAAGGACCTTGGAGTTTTGGAGGCTGTCAACTGGAAACCACCCCTCAGGTCCCGGAGGCTATCCACAGTTCCTTGTCACTTGGACTTCTCTAATATGGCCCACTTACTTAATCAAGCTACTCAGGGAGGGCCCACTCTCTTTTGAAGAGCCTTCACTGGATCAAATCAGGCCCACCATGGATAATCTCCCTTTTGGTTAATTCAGTATGGACTAACTTGGGATCTTAATTATATCTGCAAAGTCCCTTTACCTTTGTCATATTCTATGGCTAAAAGCAAGTCACAGGTTCTGCTTCACATTCAAGGGCAGGGTGTTGTACAGGGCATGAAATACAAAAGGATAAGAATCATGGGGGTTCACCACATCCCTCAAAGGGTGTCAAAGAAGATATTTTTTAAATCTAAATTTGTTCTTTTTAAAATTCAAATGCACTATACCATTTCCTTAACTTCACAGTTCTTTCTGTTTTGTAAGCTACTTTAGGAAATACAGTTATATCCTTCTAAAGAAGATAGGCAGTGCATATGAGCAGTGAATGGGAAGAATATGAGGGCTAGGTTTGTGATATTACCAATAATAATACTGAACAATTCACTATGTGCCATGGATTGTTCTAAACATTCTACACAATTCAATCCTCACAGCAACCCTATAAGGTGGGTACTATTAGTAAATAAAGGAAAATTTGATCATTTGGAAGAGCTATGTAGTAATATTTGTGCTCTCAGTGCTTATGTGATGTGTATGTAGTTGCTCATCCAGATTTGTTCAACTAATACTCTGAAATATTTATGATTAAATTTAGAGTCCATAATATTTATGTAGACATTAAACCAAAGGTTCTTGGCATGTTGTAAACAACCAACAGCAAGCTGGTTGTTAAATGTTCTATCTTTCTAAACTTGATCTTGCTTTTTCACTTGTTAAGAACTTGAAGTAATCACATCAACTCCATATATCCTCAAAAATCTTCCCTTTAAAGTGCAGATTTTAAAGTAGATCATCTATGAGTTTATATGTATTTAAGTAAAGCACATATAAAATGCAAGATGAATTTTTCCATACAGAGTGCATTTAATAACAAAATATTTCTAAATACATTACACACATATAGTAGGGATAGTGATAGGTGAATAGAGTTAATTTTTAGTTAAGGGTTTTGCTACAAGACAGACTTAGGTTTGCATTCCAGCCCTACAACTTACTAACTGCAACTGACTTTGCCTCCTTGAGCATCAGTCTCTTCCTCTGTGAAACTGAAAAAGAAGAATTACCTTAGCAACTTGTCTTGGGGATCAATTAAAATAACTCGCCATGATATTGCTCACTTTGTCTTTTCATCTGGAAAAAAATTGAAATGAAAAAGAACAATCTATAAACAAGGGCAAATGAATTTTATCTTCATATTTCAATTCAAATTTTGAAAATAAACTTCTTAAGTTTTTCTTTGGATGTTTATAAGCATATAATACCCAGCAGTAGAGGTGCATGTGGGTGTGGATGTGTAAAGCTATTGTGTGAATAAAGAAGTTCCCTTGTTAGCTGAATGAATCTTATAACTTGGGAGACTTGAGTATAAAATGTCTCCCTCGGTGGTTATAAAGGAAAGTCATGTGTACATTTCTGAATGTTCCATTACACATACTTTAATTGCAGTGGTATTTTAATTGCACAGCGATTGCAGTTTTATAAGCAAGACTTAAAAAAATAGTCTATGCTATACTATATTGAATGAAGCATTTCAGCATTTAGGAAGATGATATAAATAAGAGCTGCAAACTACATTAAGCTCTTTTTATAAGGTGATTGCTCTTTAATTCCATCTTCACTGCCCATAGGCTGAAAACAGTTGGAAAATGATCACTTTAATTGACTAACATGGGAGATTTTAGCACTTACTTGCAGTGTTGAGGGAAATCAGTTTCTGTGCTTTTTCTGAACTAAGAGAAAAGCTCTATCTAGAGCATTCCTATTAAGTGGCCATCTTATCAACCTTACCTTTATATGTTTCCTTCTAATTTCTTTGTAGGATACTCTTGCTCATATAATAAAAAATAAGCATAGATATATTATACTTTTAGGATCAAGTATGGACTGTTTGATCATTCCTTTGTGGCTATTCCAAGTTTTAAGAAAATATATGGTTGAAAAATTACCTTTTTAGAAATCTTATGACCATAATATATGCTTTGTATTTTCCCATACTCTTTTATTATTACTTTCTTTTCCATTTTTGTCCAACTATATTCAGAGAAATTAATATCACCATGAAGAACACGCTGATTCAGACAGATTTATTTGAAGAACTTGCAAAGTCTGAAGTTTACAGCAGCTGTTTTTCATCTAAGTTCCCTATATACAGGACTGCTTTTTGAATGAGTGACATATTTATGAGGCTTTAGCCATCAGATTCTGTTAGGATTTAACCAGCATTACTGAAAGACAATACAGTAAATAAATGTTGGAATCATTTTGGGTTTTTTGTTTGTTTAATTTTTTTTCTATTACAGTTTATGTTCAATATTATTTTGTGTTAGTTTCAGGTATGTTAGTTTAAATGCAGCATTGAATTATACTGCTTTGTGTTGAACTCAGATTTAAATCTCACTGTTTACTGTTTAGTAACATTTCTAGCAATTACCACGGTTGGGATAGATGTAGACATTGCCTGAGGTAATGTGTAAAATAATTTAATAGCAAGAACATTAGTCTAATAATGTATAGAAGTTTATTGGAATATTTTTGATGTTCTTTTTGGCTTTGAGTGATGGCTTAATTTAAAAATAATAAATTTAACAGGAAAAGTTAACAATGACTAGAGAAAATCTTCATCAATTAAAACAAAGAAAAATTATTGAGAACATCAATTTTAATATGAAATGGGCAGAAAAGACTAAGCTTTACCATCACTAACTTAATGAACAAAGGACTTCATGCATTGTGATCTCTAAAATAAATAGAAGGGAGATATTCCTATCCCCTCTTATTGTGGATATGGAAGTAGGTCATCATTGTAAAACCAAAGGTAAGGGATGAATCCTTTTTAAACTACTCATAAGGATAGTGATTAGGGGAAATTTAATAAATACAAATATACCTATTTGTTTAGGATGACAATGTGTATTTAATATAGTCATCATTTTATTTCAAATTGTTCTGCAGAGGGTGCTGTACTTAGTTCTTCAAAATAAAAAGGAAAGGTCCCTACTGTGAAGATGTTTATATTTATGGCTACAGATAATACATGATCATGTATTTACAAATTAACACTTTAGCTAATACACATATGCAGTTTCAACCCATTGCTGTGATAAAAATTACTTTATGGAAGACAAAGTGTTAGTTAGGCCTTCAGTTAAAAATATTAATTATCTGCCAAAACACAAACTAAATCTTTGTCAATGAAAACCATAAAACATTATTGAGAACATCTATTTCAATATGAAACAGGCAGTTCTGACTAAGCTTTACCATCACTAACTTACGACCAAAGAACATGTGGGCATTTGTAAAAAGAAAAGGAGAAAATATCTTGCCTTCTTTATTTGTCCTTTTCCTGACCACTACATATCAGACAAATTTCAGAGAGAGTAAATATATGAAGAGGAATATGTCCTTTCTATGTGTGTTTTATAAGAGAATAAAGCTTTGATTATAGGACACACCCATGGAGGAAACACTCACGTCAAATAAGGTAAATATGGTTATTTGTCCCTTGTCCCTAGTCTGTCATAAACGTAAATTCTTTAAATATGCAAGAAACTTAACTTTTCTTGGTCTCAGTTTCTTCAATCAATATATTAATTGGAGGAGTCCTCTTAAAATTCAATTTTAAACCTTTTCCAGATCTAAAATTGTATGATGCTCCTGGTAATCCTTTATTTATGCCTACAAAGTTACAGAGGTATAGCACAAGAAAAAATCAATTAGAGGATCTATTACAAAACATTATTAGAGAGTCATGAATATGTCATTTAAGGACAGTGTAACCTTTTTCATTCTATCTTTCAGGGCGTACAGGGTCTACCTCAGTTGCACTTCCTTCTCCCTTTTTTTCCTCTATCATTCCCTCAGACTTGTCTTTCCTCACGCATCAGGATCAAGGTCCTTCAGAAGTGTCACAAGGCTTCCTAGGTTCTGGATAATAGTCCTGGCTCTTTCTGGGGAAAGTAAATAGATTCTAACTCTATATTTCTCAAGGGGGGTTAGATCCTTTAATTTTTTCAGAACAGGCAAACCCACCTTTCTTTTGCTAATGTTGACAGCTACTGATAGCATAACCATGAAACCTAATTTTCTTTGACCTCTGCCTCTTTGATAGAGCAAGTGAATTGGAGAGAAAATACCATACTGCAACAGAGAATTTCATGGGGAGCTCTCCGTATTACTTGACTACTCACCAGTTTGAAAAGTTCTCTAGATCCATCAATTCATAAGAAAAATATTTGGGCCTCCTGCAGCCTTTGCTGAGTTATATTTTTATGTTATATCTTCATTTATTTTATCAACAACTTCTATAAAGAAGGCCATATAAAGAAAAAAGTTCTCTATAGGGCCAACTGCTTAAGTCGTGAAAACAAGTGTCTCACAATGTGCACTTTCAAGAAGTTTGCACTCTAATTAGAAGGATACGGCATGGTATAGGTACAAATGGTAAGATAACTAAAGAAAGTGTGTACTAAAAATGAGGAAGAAAGCACCTTGATACTTCAAGGTCAGTAAGATCATAGTGGTTTGCATACACATTCTTTGACTTGTATGGGAGCAGCATTCCAATTTCCAAGCTCCTCGACTAGATTTCACAAATTTCTTAAGGCAAAAAATTACCCCATTTCCATCACCTCACTTCCTCAGCACCTAGCAGTGTTTCTCATGTAAAAGATGGTGTGAATCCTTGCCAATTGATGGAAACATGCACCTACAGTATACCTATTACACTATGGAGGGGGAAGATCTGTAGGTTTGCTACTTAATTTTATTGAAAAGATGTTTATGGGTCAGGCACTTACTTCAAGCCATGGCCACACAAATCAAGCTAAAATTAATAGCCCGAAATCCCCATGGAAAACAGCTCCTGGAATATATTTTCATGAAAATGTTTCATATTGAGAGCAATTTCTGCTAGGAGTTAAATTAGACATATAAAATACTAAGAACACTGGATGCATCAGCATTTGTATGTAGAGCTAGGCAGTGTGGGAAGACACTTAATTTTTGAAAATTCTTCCTGTACAAAGTTAAAAAGTGCTTGAATTTAATCTATGATAAAGTCTAAGCACTTTAAGATATCTTGCCCAGGGAAATATATTTTATTAAACAAACATTCTAGATGTGACCTAATGAGCAAGGGCAAATATTGATTTCAGAGTTAGACTATATGTGTTCACCAAAATTTTAAACAAAAAATCATTTGAATTAATTCAGGAAATGTTTATTCCACATCCATGTAGAATTAATTTACTAGGCTAGATGCTTTGATTATCAAAAAGAAATAAATAAAATGTCAAAGAATACTCTACATATTAGTGGGAAAAACTTATTAACAAAACTATGGTACATTTACACAATGGAATACTATGCAGCAGAAAGAAAAAAGGAGCTCCTACCCTTTGCGACAGCATAGATGGAACTGGAAAGCATTATGCTAAGTGAAATAAGCCAGGCAGTGAAAGACAAATATCATATGATCTCACCTTTAACAGGAACCTAATCAACAAAACAAACAAGAAAAATATAACCAAAGACACTGAAATAGAGGACAGGCTGACAGTGACCAGAAGGGAGAAGGGAGGGAATTTCAGGGGAAAGGGGGAAGGGTTTGCAGGAACAAATATAAAGGACACATGGACAAAAACAAGGGGGGGAGGTTCAAACAGGAGGGAGGTGGGGAGGACAGGGGGTTGGGCTGGGATGGGAGTAAAAGGCAGAAAACTGTACTTGAACAACAATAAAATAAAATAAATAAAAGTAACCTTTCTCTATTAATGTTGCTTTGCTGTAAAATATGCTACAGTTTCCTTATGTTTTATTATTTGTATGTTGCTGGGTTTTTAAGGAATAGAATAACATATGTGCTATTACTTTTCTTTACTATTTTTCTTACTATTTAAAATTTTAAATCCTCACTTGAGGAGATTTTATTCCGTTGCCTTTTTTTTTTAGAAAGAGAAACATGGATGTGAGAAACATTGATTGCCTCCTGTATGGGTCCCAAGTGGACATCCAACCCACAACCCAGACATGTGCCTTGACTGGGAATTGAACAGGCAATCTTTTGCCTTGTGGGACGACGCTCACCCAAGTGAACCACAACAGCCAGGACTATTCTGAGTTCTTTTAAAAAATAATTAGTGATAAATTCATAAAACACACGTTTACACGTCATCATGTGGTGAGCAATTTCTTACATTTGAGTGACCTTTGGTAACTTACCCATTCTTGCCTTTATTTTCTTCAGCTCTAATAAGTGTAGTTGAGCTAAACAATCTGTAATATTCAAACCCACAGCCTAGGCATGTGTCCTGACGGAATGAAACCTGCAACCTTTTGGTACATGGGACAATGCTCCAACCAACTGAGCCACACTGTCCTGGGCTTTCTTACTATTTTTAAAGTAATATCTTCATAGCATTTTTCAGAAGACATTTTGAATATAAAAGAAAAGACACATATGTAGTAACTTTTATATGCACACCTGAGAAATTTCAAAACTTACTGAATTTCTTGCCATTTTGCTGTTGTTAATGCACCTTTTGGCAAGACACAGAAATTTTCCTTATGATTCAAATTCTCTGTTCTTTTCAGAAGCCTAGCATGGATATCTCTTCAAATTTGTGGCTCTACAGTTTTAAATATTTGATGTTCAAGAATGTTTCCTGCTGACTGAATAACTCATTCAAAAACATGGAAGAAAAAAGTGGAAAAGACACATGGGGGAAAGGAAATTGTTCTTGAAATACAACAACTGGCCGAATCAAATTGAGTCAGTTACAAATTGCATCTTACACTGAAATACAGTTTTCAGCAAAAAGACAATGATATTGTGATGATTCAATTTTACATGAGATTCTCTCTTATTTCACATGTAAAATAGAAAAATATGACAATGATCAAGAAATATGTTAACATTTTAATCCTCTGGGAGACAGATTGTGTCATAATGAAACTTCGCAGTGACAGAAGGGCTAGAAGAAAATTTGAAGGTTATCTTTTTAATGCAGCAGTAATTAAGTGGGCAGATGTTTTAATTGTAGTACAATTGACCTACTTTTCCACAAACCAATTTTTTTTACCCATCTGGACATAGGCAATGACCTACTTTTCTCAATTCTACCAGTATTGTATACTAACTCACAAAAGTGAAAAGTAATAATAGGTAATAATGCAGTCAAAATGATGTATGATATTTAGCAATCACTCTTACTTATTTTCCCTTACATTATGGTGTAAACATACTTTCTTATAGGCAACTTCATGCATATTCCTAAATTTAATTCAAATATATGACAGAAAGGCAATTCTAGTTGTGAATATGCATACATACATTTTGATTTTGACTTTGTTTTTATGTGTTAATTTAACATTTAAAACATACTTTTTGAACCTGTCTTAGCTGGACTCATCATGAAGATGACATAAATTTACTGTTTCTTCTAGAATGTTTATGAATGAACTTGAACCCAAGTCTTAGGCACAGTGTGTCTTCTTTATGTGAAATAGTTCACTATTAGATTTTTACATTGATATTGACCTCAACACGAATATCTTTCTTGGGCTACTTACTATGTTCATTCTTCATAGGACATTCAATACATTTTGTTTTTAGTTTTGTTTAATTCTTGTATATATTCATTCATACATATGTGGCATTTGTACATAGTACATAAATTCACTAAAAATATGTATCAGATACTCCTCCTGTGCTGAACACTTTGCTCTTATGGACAAACATAACTAATGGATATCCAGAAACTTAGAATATCTGAAATCTTGAGTGTTTTGTCTACCTGCAAGTATAATGAATAACCTAATATTCTAAATTAAGTACTCAATATTTAAATTGCGGGAACATGTTATGTCAATTTGAGACATAATTTGTCTCAGTCAGATTATGCTATTTTGCAGTAACAAAACCCCCCAATTTTCTAAAAATAATTATAAAGTGGATATATTGTTTATTCTACATGTCAGTCATGGGTTATTAGGGAGAGATAGGGGAAATGTTTGTTGTTTATGTAGTCATACTAACAGAGCAACCACCATCTGGAATGTTGCTAGTCATGAGCAAAGTGGAGATAAGGATCTATGGATGGCAGCACATCTGCAATTAAATGAACCAGGTCAGTAGTGACAAACATTACTTCTCAAAACTGAGAGGCTGAATCTAGTCACATAGTCTTATCCAACTGCCTGGAGGCCAGTCATACCATGTATGGAAAATAACCAGGAATATTTATCAAACAGTACCAAGTACTTTAGTAACTGAAGAACTAAAATTCAGTCAACACCTACTTATTATTGAATATTTGGCTCATCCTCTTTCTCTCATACAAAATCCATCTATAGGTCTTCCTCAAGGAGATTAACCACGGGCCTCTTTTTGTGAAAGCATCAATTTCAATGTCCATGATCACCGAGTCGCCTCTGTCACAGAAATTGACATGTTGCCTTACATAGTTTTGGGTTATGACAGAATGTAGGAACAGAAACAAACATAAACTATTTCCTCATCCTACCCCCACCAGATACAATGAAGGAACAAGTTCAGTATAACTGTCGTAAACACTCCTATTTCGGAAAAGAAAAAAAATGGCACATTTAGAGTGGTTAGCAATTCTGAAATATTACTGGGAAGACATATGAATGCATGAAATATTCCTTAATTTTCTCCCTAGGAGGTACTCCCTGGCCATTCATTTTGAAAATATTTTTCTGTGTCCTGTGGTGGGTTTATATTTTTCCATATTTGAAATTAGATTTGAGATGAAGCCCTTCTTGAGGGCTATGCCACTTCTTATCCTGCTTTGTCAATTTAGAAGTTTGGAAGTTTTAGTACTGCATTGTTTCAAAGAATCACAACATTTTTTACTACAAGTTTGTGGCTTCTTTCTTTTTTTATAGTGTTCAGTTACAGTTGTCCTGCCCCTTTTCCCCCATTGCTCTACCCTACCGCTTCCCTCCTCCAGTCCCACAGTCAATTCCCCCAATTGTCCATACCCATGAGTCCTCTATTCATGTTCCTTGAGTTGTGATTTCTTTCTTGTCCCACACATGTACGCACACGCACACACACCTTTTAGTGTTTTGCATGAAAAATTCATTATTCACTCGGTCAATTCTTTTGTTTTCTCTTCATTAAATTTATTGGGGTGACATTCATTAATAAGATTACATAAAATTCAAGTGTACATTTCTGTGATACACAATCTTTATATTGCATTGTGTGCCCGCCACCCAAATTCAAATAATGTACCATCCATTACCATATATTTGGACCCCTTTTGTCTTTACTATCTCCCCCACCCAATTCTCTCTGGTAACTACCATACTGTTGTTTGTGCCTATGAGTTTCTGTTTGTTTTTCATGTTTGTTCATTTGTTGTCAGTTTTATATCCCACATATGAATGAAATCATATGGTTCTTAACTTTTTCTGTTTTATTTCTCTTAGCATGATATTCTCAAGGTCCATCCATATTGTCACAAATGGCAGTATCTGATCTTATGGCTGAGTAATATTTCATTGTCTATATGAACCACATCTTTTTTTTTTTTGGACCATATCTTCTTTATCCAATCATCTGGCCAAGTACACTTTACTTGTTTCTATGTCTTGGACACTGTTAATAACACTGTATTGAACATAGGATGTATTTATCTTTGCAAGTAATTGTTTTCAAAATTTTCAGGTAGATACCCAGGAAATGGATTGCTGGGTCATATGGTAACTCTATTCTTAAGTTTTTGAGGAACTGCCAGACTATTTCCATAGTGGTTGTACCAGTCTACATTCCCACCAGCAGTGAAGGGGGATTCCTTTTCCTCCACAACTTTTCCAATATTTGTTATTACCTGTCTTGTGGATAATCGCCATTCTAACAGGTGTGAGGTGGTATCTTACTGTAGTTGTGATTTGCACTTCGTTAATAGCTAGTGAAGTTGAGCGTCTTTTCATTTATCTGTTGGCCATTTGTATGTCTTCTTGGGAGAATTGTCTGTTCAGGACCTCTGCCCATTCTTTAATTGGATTGTTTGTTTGTTTTGTGTTCAGTTGTATGTGTTCTTTATATATTTTGGATATTAACCCCTTGTCGGACCATTGTTTGAAAACATATTCTCCCATCCATTTGGTTGACCTTGGCAATTCTTTACTCATATTTTGACAAAGCTACTCAGCCCTCCTTCCACTACATCTGTTTTTTTAACTTTTTATTTTGAAATAATTTAAATTTACAGAAAAGTTGCAAAATAGTACAGAGAGTTCCCACATACCCTTCATCCAGCTCCCTCTAATATCTAACATAATAGTATAATTATTAAAGCCAGGAAATTAACAATAAACTAAATGACAAACTCAATTCTCCAAGTATAATCCAGGATCCCATATCGTACTAACTGTCCTGTCTCCTTAGTCTCCTTTAATCTGTCATGGTTTTTCATTCATTCTTTTTTTTCCCCATGACCTTGAGTCTTTGAGGAGTACTGGCCTGGTGTTTTGCAGAATGTTTCTTAACTTGGATTTGTCTAATGCTTTCTCATGATTAGATTGAAGTTATTAATTTTTGGCAAGAAGAGCACAAAAGTATTATCCATAGTTATTTTTGAAATATCTATTTTAGTGTGACACTGCTCTTTTTTCTAGGAATCAAATTTATGTAAATCATTATAAACTAGATTACGTTAAATAAACTACTACCTGCATACATCAGTGCTTAAAGAAACACAAGCAGCCCTGGCTGGCGTAGCTCAGTGGATTGAGCACGGGCTGTGAACCAAAGTGTCGCAGGTTCCATTCCCAGCCAGGGTACATGCCTGGGTTGCAGGCCATAACCCCCAGCAACTGCACATTGATGTTTCTCTCTCTCTCTCTATCTCCTTCCCTTCCCTCTCTAAAAATAAATAAATTAAATCTTAAAAAAAAGAAACACAAGCTTATTTCTCACCACTCTTACATGGCAATTAGGTTGGTAGAGAGAAACTTTGTTTGGAGTAGTCTTTGAAGTATTCAGGCTGATAAAGCAGCTACTACTTTCAGTGTTTCTGGTCATCACAACAGAGAGTAGGTTACATCAGTAAGTGTCCCAGCCTGCGAGTGCCCCATCATGCTACTGCTGTCAATTCACTGCTTTAACCTAGTCACATAGACCCACCTAATCATGAGGCCACCAGTAAGTGCATTCCTACCATGTGCTTGGAAGGGGGATACCAGAAATATTTGACAAACAGCATCAGTGATGACCACATTCCTACTATAATACTTTATACATTTTATAAAATTATTTTCTGCTTTGGACTTCATGCATCATGGAAAAATCCAAAAGAGCTAAAAGGAATAAAGGATAAACATCAGATTATTTCTAATTTAACCCCCAGAAATTATGCATGAGTGTTGATGTTTGTTCCTTTGCATTAGCTTTTCTGTGTGTGTAACTCAGCTCATTCTTCAGAACTAGATTTATATGCTTCTATATTTTAATTAATGTAAAAATGTTACCAGTTCAGCACAAATTCTTTGAAATTATTGATTTATTAAATAACTATATAATATTTATCACATACATGCAAATATACTCATTTACATTTTTCTTTGTTAGACATGTAGTTGTTTTTAATATTTTGCTATTTGAAAACTGCTGTGATATAACCTATTTAAAGTATATTCTTTCCATTTTTTCTCCATGTTAGCATAGCATATGAAAATGGACAGATTGTCATGAGATTTTAGAGACTTACATGTGGTGCTTGGTTTATTATTCCTGGATATATGCTGTCATGAATAAATAAAATTCTTCCTACACTACACCTTATAGTACATAGAGTGTCCTTACTTATCTGCCAAGCAATTTCATCCCTATTCCAGAACAGCACCAGCCTCACAGATGAATTTTAAACCATCTTTTAAATAATAAATGTTTTGCTGTTAATCTTCTTGGGGTTTTCAGGCACATCTACAAATTCTAATGGTTTACTCTTATTTACAGACTACACTGTGGCAACCCTGAGAATGAGCCTGTCAGATCTCTAACTGCAGGGAACATAATTGACAGAGGTCCCCAGTTACTGCCCTTTGAAGTCCATCATGGTATTGGAAGCAAGGTTGTGTTCCTCATGAGATGCTCCCAGACAATGACTGAGTGTGTCAGAGATACCAAGACAGACCCATGCTGGGAAACACAAGTCTCCTCTCATAGCTGATTTTGACTCAAGGACTCACCATCAGCTTTGCTAAAAAACTACATAAAACTACACAGCAATGTAATATATTTCCTGTCCAAATTTATCTTCTTTTCTCTCTATTCCATGGCAGTTAGAGCTACCTCACAGTGTGACAACTCTTCCAGCCCTCTCTGGTTTCCTCCACATATTTCTTTCATAGGTGTTTTCCCCGATAAAAATCTTGGACATCCAATCCCATATTGACTTCTATTTCTCAAAGGACCTGAAGTAACATATACATTGCTTTTTTCTTTCCTTTTTTGGCATTAGAAAGAACATGCTATAGTCTTTGCTTTCTTGTTTCAGATTTCAGTGGCCAGGACTCTAGGTATTTGTCATGTCCTGCATGATTGGTCAGTGTAAAATATGCAGTATCACAAGAAATAGGTTAAGGAGCAGGTTTTATTGGGGAAACACATAAGGCAAAGGTAGCAAGATAAAGCATAAATATGCTGATATTCCCACCTTTCCTCAAAGAGTCATGACAAAGTCAAATAGAGGGACACTGCCTCTTGCTTTTGCTTGTTAGGGAGCAAATATGAGAACAAACTCATCTGTGTGGGAACAGAGTTTTGGAGTATGAGGACATCAGGTTGTCTGGGAAAGCTAGCTGCCCTGCCTCTGGAGACACTAAGGCTCATGACAGGTCTGTTGCCCCTCTTTTCAGTAGTAGCAACTCACGCATTCTTGGAAAAGATGAGTGAAAGCACATCTCCTTCCATCCAAGGTCTCAGCCAGTTCCTTGTCTAGCCAACTGAAGAAAGCCTGTGGGCTCACATTTGAACACTTTTTCCTCATTTCCCCTTCCACACTTTGAAATGTTATTGGCCAGTAGTTGAAGATATTATTTTTCATGATACAGAAGTGTGCTTATATTGTATTCATAGAATTCTTAATATTGAAAGCCATCTTTTCATTCCTGAACTAGCCTTATATTTTTCTCAGCAGATAAATCACTTAATGAACAATCGAGTTTGTTTTCATGAAATCAGGTATCCTCATTTGAATTTACTTGAGATTGGACTATTGTGGGACCATGAGTTTATGTAGATGTGTGTATGCGTGTGCACATAATTGTATGCATGTCCATTTCCTTTGTCAATTATTGACAGGCTAGCTGTGCTCCATTAAAAAATAAATTGTTTGGCTTTCCATTATTTTCTATAAGACTGGACAGTTTATTTAGCATGAGAATGTTGAAACTGAAATTACACATTTTTACTTAGAACCTATTTGAGCCCTGGCTAGTGTGGCTCAGTGGGTTGAGTGCAGGCCTGCAAACCAAAGGGTCACTGGTTCGATTCCCAGTCAGGGCACATGCCTAAGTTGTGGGCCAGGTCCCCAGCAGGATGAGAGTGAGAGGCAACCACACATTGATGTTTCTGTCCCTCTCTTTCTCCCTCCCTTCTCCTCTGTCTAAAAATAAATAAATAAAATCTTTAAAAAAAGAACCTATTTGAAAACTTTGATATAGTTTTCAACTTCTTTCATTCTAATTTGTTGGATAAGGTTTTGTCTACTTATGTCTATATAGATAATTTCTATTTCCCATAAATATGTATTTTTTCAGATTGGATAAGATTACATATTTTGTTTTTATTACCAAATAGCTCTGTAATTTTATTCTCTTTTTGTTTCAGAGTTTAAGTATCAGTGTTTCCTATCATTATTACCTTGCCAATATTTTATATATTAAATACTTTAAGAAAATAAGAGAATACATTTAAGAAATGTATTCTATTTGATACAGTGTAATTAACTTTCCATATTGGAAAGTATTAATTTATGCTTTATATGTTCTGATCTTTTTCATGTTTTTCTCCAGTTAATTTTTTCTTTCTAACACTGAACATTTAATTAATTTAAATTATTTTTTCTCTAAGAAACACATTTAAACCTATGAAATGTTTTTTAATAAGTAGTGCTTTCAGCAACTTTCCTATGTTTTAATAAGTAATATTCTTACTATTTTATGGATTATCTGCAATTACATTCTCTTATGCTTTTATAATTTACATATTTTAAATGTAAAGAATAATGCATGTTTGCTGTAAAAGAAACCAAGCAACACAAATGTTTATAAAGAAATTTTTTATCTTTTCTACCCCAAATTACAAATGTTATATGTATCTTTAATATTCTTTTGCTCTTTCCTTTGTGGTTCTGTAGATATATTTAAACATACATAAATTAATGTTGCTCACCCTCATCTATGTGTTTACAAAGATGAGATTATTCTCTTTATATATTACTTGGTTATTTTAAAATTTTGTGTTTTTTCTGTTTTTATTTATTATTGTTCAAAAAATAAAATTTTGTTTTTTCTTTTTTTAAAATATTTTATTTATTTATTTTTAGAGAGGGAAGGGAGGGAGATAGAGACAGAGAGAGAAACATCAATGTGCGGTTGCTGGGGGTTATGGCCTGCAACCCAGGCATGTACCCTGCCTGGGAATTGAACCTGGGACACTTTGGTTCCCAGCCCGTGCTCAATCCACTGAGCTATGCCAGCCAGGGCTTGTTTTTTCTTAATAATATACTATGCATTAGTCTTACATGATAACACACATAGATCTATCTTCTTATTTTTAAATCATCTATTATTCTCTTTTCAAGGATTTAGGCTCAGGCTACAAAAGGCTTTATATAGTGAGATTCTTTAAAGGTTCTACCCATAAGTTTCAGTTACTTTAATTTGAGGTATGTTGACATGTTTCGTTTTGCTCTTTTTTTCTTTGTCTTTGGCTCAGCAGATATTATTTGGAAAGAATATTATTGAAGATATGCTGACAAGTTATAGCCAGGTACAATTTTAAGTTAGTAGTCTTTTTAGGTTTTGTATCCATGTGTTATTCTTCTCAACAAGCCTTTCTCCATTGCTTTCATTTATGGCAGTTTTCTCTTTCCCAAATTGAAGTCAGAGATCAAACTTCTCAGCAAGATGTATATACAAGACCTCCATGACATCCTATCTTCTCACACCAAGCTCCTCATCAGCCACTCCACAGTTCCTCACAGAAACTACCCAATCACTTTCAATCCTAGATTATTCTTTGTTCTTCTGGACTTCCTTATCTAAAGTTACAAGGTTTTTGGCTTTGAATGTCCTTTCTCCTTTTCTGTTTCTGATTAATTCTTGCACATCCTCAACAATTAGCTTAGAAGACACCACTTCCATAAAACTCACAGCATCCTCACCCTTTCAATTGTAGGTTCATTTGCAACCATCTGTAATAGCATTTGTCATCTTGTTGCTGCTGTATCTGACAGCCCCAAAAGTGTTTCTTTAGTTTTCCTGACTCCTAAAATGCTCATTATACATCTTTTTATATTCAACAGAGAAAAATAAGTACTACAAAATTTTACATTTAAGCATGAATAATAAAGTACATGAAACACATACACACATATTTATTTATAAATTAGATAGTATAGAGGTAACATATCAATATAAATGTAAATTCCCAGATATCTAAACACAGAATGCAGTGGTAATTAATAAATATATGTTAAATGACAGGTATACTTTCTTTACTTCACAGTGAAGAAATAACCTTATATGGTTTTATTCTTTTTTTTAAAGAATTTATTTATTTATTTTTAGAGAGGGAAGGGAGGGAGATAGAGGGAGAGAAACATCAATGTGCAGTTGCTGGGGGTCATGGCCTGCAACCCAGGCATGTACCCTGACTGGGAATCGAACCTGCGACACTTTGGTTCGCAGCCCACGCTCAATCCACTGAGCTAAGCCAGCCAGGGCTTGGTTTTATTCTTTTTTTATATCACATACAATGGAGTTTTTAATGGCCAAGTTGTAAGAAAGGGGTATGTACACTTCATATAGAACAGGGTAGACTTTTCTGCCTATGAATGAAGACTATTCATTAATCAATACAATTATAATTTACACTCAATTCTATCTTAAGACAAATATAATATTGAGAATGACTTAAGAACTTCTACAAAGTTTCATTTTGGAAAAAAATACAAATATGAGAAATAGAAAAAAATAAATACATATATTTATTTTTAATTGTTTCTATAGGCATAAACACAGTGAGCATCAAAGAAAGAGAAGAATTAAAAATACCTTTATGTATTATATATGTATGCATTTATTGCCTTATAAATTATAATATAGAATTGAGGAAGATAATATAAGGGTTTATAACATTTAGCAAATCTTATAAAATGCCTTGAAGACTTAGGCAAAGCTAAAAGGCCACTTACAGGGCCAGGAAAATATAAGTTAAATTAATAATGTAACTTAATATTGGGGATATATTGGTAGAGGCTAATTTGCATGAAAATATTACCTCTAGAAATAAAACATGGAATCAGAGAACTATCACTTCCCAAATTAGGCAAATTATCTGATTTCTCTGAACCTTACTTTCCTTCACTATACAATGGCACAAAATGGCATGCCTATCTCCTACATTTGTTTAAGTGAGATAGAATGAAAACCCACCAATAACACAAATTAGTGCATAATGTGCTACTCAAAGGAGGAGGGGATGAATTAAAGTCCACAGCAGCACAATCACCTACTGCCATTCATATTTAAGCTGTACTTGCAAGTTATTTTTATTGTATTTTCAAGTAATTGGTGAATTGTGAATCCCTATAGAAATGATAATTATGGAAGAAATCAAAATAAGCTTCAAGTTTTTAATTTGTTTATGACTTTCAAATTAATTAATCTCATGTTTTTCTTTCTTTTTAAAAAGATTTTATTTATTTATTTCTAGACAGAGGAGAAGGGAGGGAGAAAGAGAGGGACAGAAACATCAATGTGTGGTTGCCTCTCACTCTCACCCTGCTGGGGACCTGGCCCACAACCCAGGCATGTGCCCTGACTGGGAATCAAACCAGTGACTTTGGTTCACAGGCTGGCTCTCAATGCACTGAGCCACACCAGCCAAGGCTCATATATTTCTTAAATAAACATTGTATTGGTGTACGTGTTAATGACAGTAATCTCTTACATTTTGTAATGAGCAGCTGAATCAAACAAAGGAAATCTAAACTTTTCAGGAGATGAAATGTGTAAAATATATGAATGATTTTCTGAAAAATAGAAATAGTAATTCAAACTATATACATGCCTGAGTATAATGAACATTATGAAACTTGTTTATCTCTGTTGTATAGAACATAGCCTGGCACATTATATATAGATGCTTAAGAAATATTGGATGAATGGACTTTGTATTGGATTCTAAAGGAGAAGGAAATTACAAGAAGTAAAATTACTTAATTAAAAGCAAAGCAATTCCCCCAACCATGAGCACATATGTTGTGTTTACCTCAAAAGATTTGGAGAGGATTAATGCAGTATGATATATTCATATTCTTTCATAGAAGACTTGTACTGTAGCTTGACTTGGGTAAGCATGTTTGTGATTGGAATGTACAGTAAATGTAAAGTATCAGTGGACTCTGGGACAATTCATTTAATCAATCTAAGTCTTGGTTTCCTCATTCATAAGATCATGAATTTGAGTTGGATATTCTTTCCAGGTCAGGCATCCTAAATTTCTGTGATTCTGACTTTTACTTAAATAAAACATTCATTACATAACCAGGGTTTAATGCTTATAAATGGAAAAAGATGTACTTATTTCATAGCATCAATAGAAAATAATAAAATAATTTATTTGGTAGCATGTTTTGTAGTTCATTTGCTTCTGTTATTTTTCAAAATACATACATATTTTCTTGGTATTAATTTTATTTTTCTTGCAACTATATAAGCAAAAAAGTGCCAATTACTTTTTTAAAGTTTATAAAAATGACTCAATATAGAGAGCTGTAAGTTGAAACAATATGGGGAATTTGTTTCTAAATTCAGTGTCTGTTATGGTTCCCAAAGGATTGAGAAGTGTTTTTAAAACACAGTGTAGCTCTGGCTGGCGTAGCTCAGTGGATTGAAAGCGGGCTGTGAACCAAAGTGTCGCAGGTTTGATTCCCAGTAAGGGTACATGCCTGGGTTGCAGGCCATGACCCCCAGCAACCGCACATTGATGTTTCTCTCTCTCTCTCTCTCTCCCTCCCTTCCATCTCTAAAATAAATAAATAAAATCTTTAAAAAAACAGTGAAAGTTCATGTTCATGACTAATTGCCATGGAGAATATTGTGCTTATATATTTTTGCTTATATAGTATGAGCATGTATAATAAAGAAAATCCAAATTGAAGTTTGACAGTACCCATCTCCCATCTTTTTTTAATTGCAAAAAAAACCCATTAAATTTGCTGAAGCACAGTTTCTATGGAACCACTTTTTGAGTTTTATCTCAAATTATTGCACTGCACCAGGGAAGGGTATTATCTGCTCCTTGCACAGTCAACAAATCTAGTGTTGTGCCAGTTTCAAAAAGCTACACACACTATGGTAGGAGAAACTCATAGAAAATTAAAGAAAAATGAAACTAGTTTTACTTTAATGAAAATAGTAAGTGCCTAATAATCTGAGATTTTCTTTTACTCACCTGTATATCACAAAATAAATTAGGAGAAAATCATTTTGTTTATTTAAAATGACATTTGTCAGGTGCAGAACTCCTATCTGGATGTATTTGAGTTAAATTCCTTAAAATTCCCTTCTAGGCTAAGAGCAAGTAAGAAACTTTAACCCCCAAAAGTAATTTTTCAGGAAAAATAACTGAAGCAAGGATTTGGAAGGAAGGTGTCATCTGAATTCAGGTTGTAGCACTGATAATTTCAAGCCTGAGGGAAACTGATTATAGTGTTTGCTCATCTCAGAAGTCAGGTAAATCCTAGGTAAACTGGGGAGAAAAATTGTAGTTTGAAAATCTAATTGACTACCCATTATGAAAATAAATAAAATAACAAAACCACAAATGAGGCTTTTTATTATCACATAATTCCATCCTTTAAAATCTGAATAAAGAAATTCTAAGGACTTCTGTCACTACAGAAAATCCTAGTCTATACAAAAGCAGAGTCAAATGTCTCAGCGTAAAACTAGTGAAAATGGCTAATTATTGCATGACTTGACAATTGTCATAGAATATGGATCTGCATACCTATAAGGACAGAGTGGTTCATTTTTATGTCTATTTTTAACTAAGTGTGAGAAAGTAATGTCTTTTTTTTAACAGGCATGATGAAACATGAAAACATAAAATAGAACCTCAATGCTAGAAAGAAAATTGAATGACATTTGAGTACCTTACCTCTTCCTTCTCCATTTCAAAGATCTGGAAACTGAGGCTCTGGAAGAGTAAATGACCAGACCAAAGATTTTTATTACTGTATCTCTGGGCTGGGATTTAATTTTATCACACTCTGCCTTTGGGTTTCTTTACTCACTATGCTGATTCTGATATTCAAATTTCCTTTTTTTCTTCTGTATTTTATGTGATTTTTCTCTTCACTGCTTACTAAGAAGCAAGATTAACTAGCCAAGCATGCAAGTGTGGTTTCCCAGACAATTCCCAGTTGCTATGACTTTGTCCAGGATGTCAAGGCTTTATATAGTCCTGTGAGTCCTGAGAAAGCCACGCTCAAAGACCAGATGTCAGGAGCTTCTCTACTGTCCAACTCTAGCTTGATATCATTGCTTTCTCTGGCTTTCCATGCCTTAGGATTCATCCCTGCCTGGTGAGCAGAATGATGAGAAAGTTCAGGTTGGATTTTTCTCCCTGGGGATTACCTCCTGATGTTTTAATTCTTGATACCTTGGGCTGTCTTTTCGTATCTTATAACATCCTGCTCTAACTTCTGCCATGGAACATTAGGAAATAAAGTATTCCAAAACAAGGTGGCAGTATGGCCCAACTGTGTAGTCTGAGGGTCAAGAGATGGGTTTTTTGAATCTTCACCTGATTTCCGATCTAACACCATACTAGTTCCTGATGACACATAGTTCTAGAACATAGTTGTTAAAAGTTCAAACTTTGGGTTCAAAGCCAGAAGTATGCTTTTGAGAGCTCTATGCCTGTTTTTTCATCAGCCAAAGGAAATAATAATTAAAAATATATAATAGAATTGTTGGAAGGAAATAATGACAATTTTTGAAGAGCTTAGCATTATGTCTGACAAAGTAGTGCTTGATAAAATATAGGTATGATTACTGCTATTATTGTGGTGGCTTTCCAACGACCATATAGGAAATACTACCATTTGCTTCCCTCTTAGAAATTGTTTATTTAAGTATTCTGTATAGAAAAATATGTTTTTTTTTAAGTTAGAATTACCTGCACTTAAAGTATCAACTATACAAGCTACTAGGTATATAAACACTGGATATGCAATTCCCTCTTTCACAACCCTAAAAGTCCTCATATGTGAAATGGAGGTTATATCAGAGAATTGTTTTACAGAATAAAATGACAGTTGACAAGGAGAGGGAGAGAGTCGGAGGGGGGAGAGAGAGAGAGAGCGAGAGAGAGCGCACAAGAAATTGTGTTACCTGCAAATGGGGGTGTGGACCGTAAGTCTTAATGTGTGTGTGTAGGCACAGGGGGAGGATACTAACAAGGAATTCAAAATCCTATAAGGTTTTTAAGGAGATAAATTAGTCCTGGGCATACTTGCATATTTCGTAGTACTTTGGAAATTTTGTAGGTGTGACATAGAAAATAAATTGACCAAATGAAAAATGCAAAAAATATTATCTGTTACCCTGTTTATTATGAAACATGGCAGTATTCATGGCAGTCTGCAGCTGTTTGTTACTATAAACACTGCAGCTGTTTGTTAAAGGGCCCAGAGGTCTTTGGAAATTTGAATCCTCATAACTAATAAAGCACACAAATGAAAATGATAATGTTGCAGTTTCAGCAGACTGGGTTTCAGATTATTTTATAATTATGATGTTAGGGTTTTCTCTTACTAAAATACTAAGAATTCACCAGGCCAGTAAAGCCTAATAAGTTGGTGGCTTGCCAACGATAGTGATCCCATCGTTTGATTTGTTCCTGTGGTTGCAGAAGAGTTTGGGTGTTTCTGAAGCAGAAACAGAAAACAGAAGGCATATTCAAATAATATAATCCAGAAGTGAAATAGAAAGGGGGAAGAAACTTCCCTCGTGTTCAAAGCTCATCTGTTGTTGGTGCAATATGTACTCACCTATAAAGGTCTTCTCCAGAAATAGAGCTCACATGAGATATTTGAAACAATACTATCAGTGATTACACTTATCCTACATTTGTTTGTCTTTTTCAAAATACAAAATCTCTCCACAAAGGATAATACATCAAGTCTCTATATTGGAATTTCATTTCTTACTAATAAATTTTCCCCCCAGAGCTAGAGAAAGGGGTTGAGAAAAGGGAAGCACAGAAGAGAAGAAAGAGAGGGTGGCAGATTATTATTGCTCATAAATAGTTACTTACTCTTCTCTCTCCCTACTCAGGGGATGGGAATGCATTTCCCTGTCCTTTGATTTTTTTTTTATGGGACTTGCATTAGCCAATAGAACACAGAGAAAGGAACAGCATGCCTGCTCTGAACTTTGGTCTTAGAGGACTTTGTGATTTTTGCTTGCAGTCTTCTACTTCTGCCATCGACATGAGGATATTTCTGAATGAGACTTTCAGTTCAACAAGGAGGAAGAGAGATACATGAAGCAGAGTTGCTCCAGGCAAGTTCAGCCTAAATCAGGTGATTACTAACTTACCCATGGATGCATATGACTTTCTGTTTGTTATACAACATGTTATAACAATAGATAACTGATACAGTATGGCATGATGAAAACCAGTTTTGCTTCTTCTCCACATGTTTTCAAGTTCCTTTCCCCTCATTTGAGGTTTGAAGAAACTTGTGGAAGGGAATATAGTGTAGACATAACTCCAGTAAAGTCTTTATACATCTTCCAGGTGCAAGTCAAGTATCCATGATTATATTTTTCTCTTGAAGTATGTGTTACATTGCCTCCTTAAAGCTTGCTGGGTTTTTTTTACTTGTGTACATTGTTATTAATCCACATCCTTTCATGAAGAATCTGTTAATCAGAATGAATGATCAGTGAACTGTGTTTCAGTTATCTCTTTTGCTCTGACTTTCTTGAATCTTCTTATGGTCATTGATACAAACTGACACTTTGTCGAGAATTTTCTATTCAAATCCCACGTCCTTAGTCTTATTTTCTTCTTTAGCTCATTGTTAACTATTTTGTGTTGTATGCAGGAAAACTCATTATTGGAGCTTTCAAAAAAGTATATGAAATGGAAATAGAGTGAAGTATATTCATGTTTATTTTGATCCTTTCAGACATGCACTTTCATTACTTGCAAAACTTAACCCTTTGCAAGAGTATCTTCAAATTCTCTTTAATCGCTCTAGACATACATCAATTACAAAATAAACCAATTCAATTAGAACT
The DNA here is from genome assembly GCF_004126475.2 of Phyllostomus discolor. NCBI lineage: Eukaryota > Metazoa > Chordata > Mammalia > Chiroptera > Phyllostomidae > Phyllostomus > Phyllostomus discolor. The sequence continues at coordinate 13,754,335 of NC_050198.1, read as the reverse complement.
AATGATTATTAGCTTTCTCTTCCTCTCTTTATTCAGGTGAATCCTGCCACAGTTTTATAAAGGGAAATTCCACAATTTAGTCACTTGATAAATTATGAAAAAGGTTCAGTATATTGAGTATGGTATCTCAGTGGGAAAAGCAGACCTTACATAAGGCTTTTTTTTTTTTTACATATCTCTGGTATTTTGCATGGTTTATTTAAAATTTGGTCCACACTGTTTTTTTAGATCATTGTTTTCTCTTACTCAGGCCTCCTCCTTTTATAGTATTATTATAACTTGAAAATTATGAATATTAGAGGTGATCCTTTCTTACTACCCACAGTCTTGATACCATTAGAGACCAATTACATGCTCCAAAAAGCCCACTTCTAAATTTGATCCAACTTTCACCAATCTATTCTCCACCTAATAATCAAAGTGATATTTTAAAATTCAAATCATATTGTCTCACTTTTTTGCTTAAGCTTTTTTTTCTTTTTAAAAAAAGATTTATTTATTTATTTTTAGAGCGGGGAAGAGAGGGAGAAAGAGAGAGAGAGAGAGAGAGAGAGAGAGAGAGAGAGAGAGAGAGAGAGAGAGAGAGAGAGAAACATCAATGTGTGGTTGCTGGGGGCCATGGGCTGCAACCCAGGCATGTGCCCTGGCTGGGAATTGAACCTGCGACACTTTGGTTCACAGCCCGCACTCAATCCACTGAGCTACACCAGCCAGGGTCTGCTTAAGCTTTTCAATCTTTTCCAATTGCACTTGGAATAAAATCTAATGTCTTTTTTTAAAAAGATTTTATTTATTTATTTTTAGAGAGGGAAGGGAGGGAGATAGAGAGACAGAGAGAGAGAGAGAAAGAGAGAGAGAAACATTAATGTGTGGTTGCTGGGGGTTATGGCCTGCAACCCAGGCATGTACCCTGGCTGGGAATCGAACCTGGGACACTTTGGTTCCCAGCTCGCACTCAATCCACTAAGCTACGCCAGCCAGGGCAAAATCTAATGTCTTAAGCATGATCATAAATTATCTATTTCTCTTACTTTTCTTTTATGTCAAACTTGCCATCTTCCTTTATATTCTCTGAAAACCTCTTTTCTGGAAATCTCTTTTCTCATCTCAGGCCTTAGTAAACAGTATTTACAAAAGCATGGAACTACAAGAATGAAAGAAGATTTAGGAAAGGAAATAATTTTTCTTTATCAGTGTGGCATAGGGACATGCCAGGAGTAGATGCAGAGTTTAGCTCATGTTTGATCACATGCTACAGAATATATTTGTGTTAATGTTTGTGTAAGTAGAGTGTAATAATTTATGCTTTAGATAAATACAATATTATCATGTTTTTCTTGGTAAAGTAAGATAATGTGTCACAAATTCAAGGCAGCAAGCATGATCAAATATTTCTTACTATATAGGTGATATAAATTATTTAATCTCAGATAAATAATTTCAGCCTCAGGTTTCTCATCTAAAAAAAACTACTCACATGGTTGTAATATTTTATTTATTTATTTATTATTTATTTTTATTGTTGTTCCAGCACTGTTGTCTCCACTTTCCCTCCAATACCCTCCCCTGCCCCATTCACCCTACCTCTAACCCTCAATCCTGCCCATCTTTGGCTTTGTCCATGAGTCCTCTATACTTGTTTTTTTTTTTTTATGATCTTTCCCCTTCTTTCCTTTGTTATCCCCCCTCCCCTATGAGGGAGTTGTATTTTAGAGATTTTTTTTTTTGTAAGGCACATGCAACACTCAGTACATTGGGGCTATTCTGTACACATCAGGGAGTTAACTGCAGTGAGGAATGTTAAACACAAAACACAAATTTTACTTCCAGTGAGATTATAAACTCTCTCATAACATACATCTTTAAAGGGAAAAAAGGGAGTAAGTACCCATTAATGTACTCATATTTTAATATAATGACTAAAATAGTAAGAGTTTCTGGACTGAGAATTCCAGCTCCCAAATGAACACTCCTGACATGAGATCAGTCAGGAAAATTTCCATGTTGAGCATTGACCTCAAATATTTAAAGAGCTAAATTCACCATGTTTATGTGGCCAGGACCCACTATATATACATTTCTCACTGATTAAGCTCATGTTCCAATATTAACTAACATTTTTAACTTGATTATCTTTTGCTAACAAAGCATCCGGGAGTGTCTTAGCTAGCTACATCATTCAGGAAAACAGCTTAAAATAACTACATTAGTTTAGTTTTAAAAATATTTATAAGCAGATCAGGTAATGGAGACTACTATGATTAAAGATAAATGAATACAGAAAACATCTAAGAAACAAGTTAAGAAATTCATAGTCTATATCACTTAGCAAAGAGCTCAAAAGTTTAGATTTAAAAAACTAAATTGATGCCCTGGCTGGTGTAGCTCAGTGGATTGAGTATGGGCTGCGAACCAAGGTGTCGTGGGTTTGATTCCCAGTCAGGGCGCATGCCTGGGTTGCAGGCCATGGCCCCCAGCAACCACACATTGACGTTTCTCTCTCTCTCTCTCTCTCTTTCTCCCTCCTTCCCTCTCTAAAAATAAATACAAATGAAATCTTTAAAAAAAAAGATGCAAAGCATTTAAAAAAATAAAAAATAAATAAATTGAACCTTGTCTTTTAGGGATTCAAGTTGCAAATATCATGGGGCAGATTTTTTTTACTCAAATCTTAATGCATCTGGTAACTACTATAAATACAACTTGTATTATAATATTCTTACATCTCAAGTGTTTTATTTTAGCCAGAATCCATAGTTGGAGAAAAGGGTTATTAAAACCGAATTTAACTTTCAAAAAAACAGCAAGTGAATTTAACTTCAAAATGTTGAAGTTCCACTTTGATATTCAGTGGGAAAGACCTAGCATAGTAGAATGTTAGTATTAATCATGAGTTTAGAAACTGGGTGACACATGCAATAAAAATTTCATGTTATAGAAACATTATTTTTTGTTTTGTTTTTTAATTTAGTTTATGCCAAACACAGGACTTGATCAAAGAAATTTTCTATGGCACAGCTATTCACTTCAAAATACAGGATTTTCTTAGGATAGAAGCTTAAATATTATATTATCTCTAATATGTAATGGTTCCTAATGAATAGGAGAGAAGTACAGATGTAATGAATATGGTACTGGAATAGTTCACTATATTTGGTATGAAATGTAGGTTTAAATCCTAGGTAGTAGGGAAATAAAATATCTGTACACTATAAGACTTTGGTGAAAAAATTGGAGACAAATAAATAGAAAGTTATCTCATGCTCATGGATAAACAGAATTAATATTGTTAAAATATCCATTCTATCCCAGACCATATGTAGAGTCTATACAATTTCCATGAAAATTCCAATGGCATTTTTCACAGAAGTAGAAAATATACTTTTTAAATTTATGTGGAACCACAAAAACTCAAATAACCAAAGTAACTTTTAAGCAAGAAGAACAAAGCTAAAGACATCATACTTACTGATATAAAACTGCATTAAAAATGTATAATAATGAAAACAGTATGAAACTGGCACAAAAATAGAAACATAGACCAATGGAACAGAATTGAGAGCCCAGAAATAAACCCATGCATACATGATTAACTAATTGAGATCCAGAGTTAGTGTAATTCATTCAGGTGTCTGCAATTAGCAAATGCTGTTTGAGGACATTCAATGCAGATTGATTCCATTGTCCTCCTGTTTAATTACTGTTTTAAATGAGATAAATGGCCTTTAGAAGTCTTTACACTCTACTTTTTCATCATTTTTATTGTTATTCTATTGTAATAGTCGCAAGTGTTTCCCCTTTGCCCTCCTCCACCCACCCCCACTCCCACCGTCAATTCCCACACTGTTGTCCATGTTCATGGGTCATTCATACACGTTCTTTGACTGATACCTTCCCCTTTCCACCATTATCCCTCTCCCCCTTCTCCTCTGGGCACTGTCAGTCTGTTCTGTGTTTCCAGTTTGTGAAAGACAAATATACACTAATTTTTAAAATTAATTCTCATGTACATCCCAATACATAAAATAGATAAAAGTGAATATGTTTGGTTTTATTTAAGAAAGCATAGAGTTTGACATTTTATTTAGTCACACCCCATAAGTCCCATCTACCTTATTCTGTGTCTCTAGACACAGCTGGGACCCCTCTAAATTAGATTACCCTGGAAAGTGGCATCGTTATTAGATCCCAAACAAGTCCTATTTTGCTCACTTGATAACATAACTAAGGTATGTATGCATGCATATATATAAACAGAGTACACAAAATACAATTATATTTTGTGCATCAAAACTATAGAGAACAAAAGGAAGTCATTATTCAGAAGTTTGGGGGAACACTGCTATAATCAACCCCAAATCCAACAACCTGGGAATATCTTAGGTTCTTGTTTCAATGGATCCTCTAAGTCTCTTTTCACCATGTTTTTACTGGTACAGGGTATTATTTGGAAACCCTGATGTGAAAAAAGAAGCATGATTTCTGAGTTTATTGCTTTAGCTAAGCAAGTACACATTAATTTTCTTTTTAATTTTTCAGAGGGTGTTGAAAGTATACCAATATTCCTACCATTTATTATGAACTCTTTGTTAAGGTCAGTGGCCTAAGGACAAAAAACCCCTAAAAAACAGGGTTTTTTTCCCCACTGAAATGGGCTTTTAAAAATAACCTGAAAATATAAAGTTTGAACTGCATCTGTGATCACTGATGTTTGTTTACTGAAGTTTGCATACAACTGAAGTTGTACATTGTATTACAGGAGTAATCAACAAATCTGTTAAAATTGCATTCTTCCATAAAAAAGCTAAGGATAAAAAAATCATTAACAAGGAGACTTTGTAGTGGTAAAATGTATTATATGAGAATAACTATGTTAACATAAAATATTTATGTATGATAACCTTATTTTCAGTAAAATAATTTTTTTAAAGATTTTATTTATTTATTTTTAGAGAGGGAATGGAGGGAGAAAGAGAGAGAGAGAGAAACCTCAATGTGCAGTTGCTGGGGGTCATGGCCTGCAACCCAGGCATGTACCCTTACTGGGAATCGAACCTGCGACACTTTGGTTCACAGCCCGCGTTCAATCCACTGAGCTACGCCAGCCAGGGCTCAGTAAAATAATTTTATACACCATGCGTATAACTATGCTTAATAAGTTATCAAGTAAAATAGCATGAATTTTAATTATTTGCCTTATTTCCCTCAAAATATTTCTTAAAATATACTTCCATTACTAAAACTGTACAGAAAAAGCCACAAACATCATTCAAATAAATATTCCTGATTATGCAGTTCACCACCAAGAGGAAATGCATTATTAAGTATCAGAACATTTGCTGGTTCCACTCACATTCTGCTGGGTAGTTACTACCATTTGCCATTCCATAATTTACACTCCGCTCAGACCTAACTGCATGCAGCTTCTAAAACAAACAAAACTGTTTTAAGTCCTGAGTACTTGCTTATACCATTATTTTTATCTAGGAACCACAGTCCACTTTTAATAGAGTAATTAGTGCTCCTTACTATAACAACCCCCCCATCATCTCATTCCCTTAACCTAGGAAGATTTACTACATTCTATCAAATCAGAGCTACTATCTATTATGATGCATTATTTTGTGTGGGGCCAAGGGAGAAAACACATTCCCCCAGTTAAATAATGGCATATTCCTTATCACCTTAATTTTAAGAAGCATTCTTATTACAGAGAAGTTAAAATGTAGGGAGGAAAAGTACCTGGGAATCAGTGCAATATGTCATTCTCCTTGTGCATAGTGCCCTGAAAATCATCTAGCTGTAGAGGGTCTTCATCAGGCTATGACTAAGGCATTCTGCCTCTTTCCATCTTTCTCTGTCCCATGGGGACTTCTGGGTTTTCCACAGGATCCGCTCCATCATGATTAACAATACACTGCAAGAGAGAACATAGATACAGGAAGGCGGCGATTGTTTCAAGAATTAGGTCTAACAAAGAACAGACTGTTGTTTGACAGAGGGGAGGGCGTTAGGGGGATTGGATGAAAAAGGGATTGAGAAGTACAGATTGGTAGTTACAGAATAGTCATGGGAATATAAAGTACAGCATGGGGGAATAGAGTCAATAATATTATAATAACTACGGATGGTGCCAGGTGGGTACTGGCAATATCAGGGGGACCATTCTGTGAGGTATGTGATTGTCTGGCCACTGTTCTCAATCCTATACTCTACCATGAAACTAAGTCTTAAAAAAAGGCTTTACACAAACCTAAAAAAATGAAATCAATACAAAATAATATTGAATGTAAACTGTGATTGAAAATGAAAATTTAAGAAATTACCTGAAAAAAAAAGAGTGAGGTCTAGGAGTACCTTACATCACTATTACCCACATTCCTTTGGCAATACTGATCACATGACCCACCTAAATTAAAGAGAAGGAGGAATGTAGTCTTTTTACCTCTGTGGTCCGAGAGGAAAAAGAAATGGTCTGAAGACCACAGAGCATCACCACTCCAGTTCAGTCCCTATCACTTCCACTTATCTTTTAAGACTTCACATGACAGTCACCTCTATTAATTTTTTTATTGTTGTCCAAGTACAGTTGTTTCCATTTCCCCCCACCACTCCACCCACTCCACCTATTCCCACCTCCCACCCCAAATCCTTCCCCACTTTGGTCCATGGGTCATTAATACATGTTCCTTGATGGTCCTTTCCCTTTTCCCCCCATTATCCTCTTCCCCCTTCTCTTCTGGTTACTGTCAGTTTGTTCTTTATTTCCGTGTCTCTGGTTATATTTTGCTTGCTTGTTTGTTTTGTTGATTAGGTTTCACTTATAGATGAGATCATATGGTATTTGTCTTTCACTACCTGGCTTATTTCATGTAGCATAATGCTCTCCAGATCCATCCATGTTGTCACTAAAGGTAGGAGTACCTTCATTCTTTTTGCTGTGTAATATTCCATTGTATAAATACCACAGTTTTTTGATCCACTCATTTACTGATGGGCACTTATGTTGCTTCCAGAACCTGGCTATTGTGGATTGTGCCACTATGAACATTGGGGTGCATAGGTTCTTTTGAACTGGTGTTTCAGGATTCTTAGGGCATAATCCCAGCAGTGGAATTGCCAGGTCAAAATGCAGTTCCATTTTTAGTTTTTTGAGGAAATTCCATACTGTTTTCCACAGTGGCTGCACCAGTCTGCATTCCCACCCACAGTGCACTAGGGTTCCCTTTTCTCGACAACCTCTCCAGCACTTGTTGTTTGTTGTTTTGTTTATGATGGCCATTCTGACTGGTATTAAGTGGTATGTCATTGTAGTTTTAATTTGCATCTCTCTAATGGCTAGTGATGCTGAGCATCCTTTCATATGTCTCTAGGCCCTCTGTTTGTCCTCCTTGGGGAAGTGTCTGTTCAGGTTCTTGGCCCCCTTTTTTGGGGGGGTTGTTTGTCTTCTTGGTGTTGAGTTGTATAAATTCTTTATATATTGTGGAAATCAAACCCTTGTCTGAGGTATCATTGGTAAATATGTTTTTCCATATGGTTGGTTCCTTTTTCATTTTGCTGTTGTTTTCTTTAGCCATGAAGAAGCTTTTTATTTTGATGAAGTCCCATTTGATTATTCTTTGCTTTGTGTCCCTTGCTCTAGAGGGCATATTGGTGAAAATGTTGCTGCATGGAACATCTGAGACATTACTTCCTAACTAAAGAACAAACTGACACTAACCAGAGGGGAAGTGGGGGATAATGGGGAAAGAAGGGGAAGGGTCATAGAGGAACATGTATAAAGGACCCAAGGAGAAAGCCAAAGGGGGTAGAATTGCGGGTGAGGGAAAGTGGTGGGGGGAAATTGGATACAAGTATATTTGAACAACAATAAAATTTTTAAAAATATTAACTAATTAATTTAAAATATAGGAAAATTATCTGATTTGCATTCTACCAGTGATTCTAAATGTTACTTGAATAACACATTTATTTTAGTTAGAATATTCTGTTAAAAAAGCTAAAATCTGCTAGAGCACTGTGAGTGAGGGATAATGATAAACAATATTTTGCCATATGGTTAGAAGTCATCAACAGTGGTGATTTAATGTTTTTAGATTTGAGACCATATACAATTATATTATTATAAAGTATATTAAGAGAGCAAAAAGATACTAATTTATTTTTCTAAGTAGGAAAAGTTAGAACCAAATGAAAATATTCAAAAGAAAACATTGTTACTTCAGATTTGAAAATCTTTTCAAATATATTTATTTCTCTGTGATTTAATTATAAATTTTGGACCTTTTAAATGACACTTCTCTGTTTAGAGCAGGAATTAAGTATATTTTTAAAAATCAACTTATATGTGTAACAAGATTTGGATACAAATTAAAATAAACAGACTTATTACATATATATATATATAAATTTCATCAATGATTCATAGTGTTTATTGAATCTCACTATGTGCCAGTCACCATACTCAGTGATGTGCATATATCAGAATAAATTCTTACCCTAAATGAATGAAGTAGTTTCTATTAACATACATTTTTATAAATGTGAAACCCAAGGCAGAAATATTTCATGTCAAGTTTATACGATTTGAAAGTTGTGGAGCCCAGACTATTTGACTCCAGAATTTGTATTCTTTCCACCATTTTAGACTGTTTCTGATAACAATGGGCATCAATTTTGTGCCTCATATCTAGATTAGTCTTAATAAATTTCATACATTTTTGTGTCTGTTTGCAAATAACTTTTACAGTATATAATTAACAATGGATTAGAAGTAGTTTTTTTCTTGTCAAAAATGTAAAAACAGAATCTGATCATGAAGAAACAACAACAAATAAGAAATAAAAGGAAAAGCTGAGGAACTGCTCCAGAATACAAAACACTAAAGGAGACATGACAAATAAATGCAAAGCATGATCTTGGATTTGATCCTGGACCTGACATGAAGGGGAATAAATATAAAGGAGATTACTGTATTGGGAAAATTGACAAGATCTGAATATGGGCTGAAGTTTAGGTAATTGAATTCTATCCATGTTATATTTCTTGTGCTGTGGTTATATAAGAGAACAGACAGTACTTGTCCTTAGGAAGTACACTCTGGAGTACTGAAATGTGTGTGTGTGTGTGTGTGTGTGTGTGCGCGCGCACACATGAAAGGAAAGAATAATAAAGCAACTGGGATAAAATGCAAATATAAACAATCAATGAATCCAGTGAAGTCTATAAATGAGTTTTCTCGCAACTTTTCTTTAAGTTTGAAATAATGGAGGACATTATGCTCAGTGAAATAAGCCATACATAGAAAGACAAAAGTTGTATGACCTCATTTATATATCAAATCTAACATATTGAGACTCAGAATCAGAGAATGAAATGGTGGTTGCCAGGAACAGGAAGGAAGGGGAAATAGAGAAATGTTGGTCAAAGAGTACAAAGTTTCACTTATGCAAGTTGAATAAATTCTAGAGATCTGATGTACAGCATGGTGACTAAAGTTAATAAAACTGTATTGTATACTTGAAGTTTGCTAGGAGAGTAAATCTTAAGTGTTCTAACCACAAACAAAAAGAAAGAAAATAAGGTTTAGGGTATGTTAATTAGCTTGACTGTTGTGATCATTTCTCAATGTAAAGTACACAACAAGTTGTATACCATAAATATATACAGATTCTGTTTGTAAATTATGTCTCAATAAAGTTGAAAAAATAAAACACTAAAAGGATGGAATAGAAGGAAGCATATTAACTATTTAATTCATAAGCTTATAAAAATATAGATGAATAAACCATCATGCACTAAAGCAGGCACTAAGGATCAAATGAAATTAAAACTAAGTATCTTCATCGGGAATGTAATTATCTGAAAAGAAATGTTTGAAAGTAATAAAAAACCTTCAGTTAAATAGAGAAAGAGGATACGTTAGTTTAATTGTTTTTAATGAAAAAACTATCAAGAGAATAAAAGAACATATTGTAGCTAATAATATTAAGATATGTTGGTTTTTTTCACAGGCAATATCAATTTTAATCATAAGAATGTTTTCTTTCTTGTGTATCTGCTTTGGTAACTTTTGAATAATATGTTAGGCACTTTCACACTTATTAATTTAATTCACACAGCCATTCTCTGAATTAAGTGTTAGCATTTCCATTTTTGTAGATGAGGAAACTGAGGCACAAGGATCAAATAACACTCAAGGGCATGCAATCAGTGTGCTTCTTGGATTTCACACCCAAATCAGCCCAATATTTATCCCATGTTTTTTCTACCTTGATACTGCCATTTAGTGAAAGCTGATTCATTAAAACAAAAAGAAAATGGAAATAGCCAGGACAACTTTCAGTGAAAAATGAGATAGAATTCTTCTTAGTGGTAAAATGGATTTTGAACTTTGCTTTGTAATGAAATTCTAGCCCTTTACAAATTAGAAGTTTTTGATCTTTAAACCATGGCTTATTTCGGTCAGTTTACTAAGGAAAAAAAAAAGACTGAAAATGGAAAGAAAGAATACAACAAATCCTGCCTTGATCTAATAATGTGTGGGACATAAAAATGGCTGACTAATTGAAAAGTGTAACTTTTCACATAGTAACTCTGATACTGAACAGTTTTAGACACATTTGTCTTAAAACCAAATGCTTCCTTTGGGACCTTTTTTCTACCCTCAAAGCAGCAATGCACCTGAAGAAACCCTCGTTGGCAGGAGTCTCAAAGCTGCTGCAGTGTTTTGTATGACAAAATATCTGACAGAAACTGCTCTCACTGGGACACCTATTAGAAGCCCAGGAAATATGCCAATAGAATAAGTGATCCATCAGCCTAGGAAGAGGTGTCTCCTTGGCTTTTTCATTTTATTTTAAATAGAATCATAAAATGAATGAGTGTCCTTGTCATTGATATGCAAGACAGTTTTAAAATGTTACATATTTATTTAATTAACTATGTAGTAAAGAAAATAACTTACTGCATTAAATAATTATTTAATTAATTATTTAGTGCACTATTATTGTTCTACAATGGAGGTTTTCATAAGTGCATTAGAATCTGCTTATTAGCACCAGATTGCTGAACCAGAACCTTTGAGTCTATGATTTAAGTTTTAGTCTGGACTTGACAATTTACATTTCTAATAAGTTGGGATGCTGATATGGGTTGGGAACCACATTTTGAGAACCATTGGTCTAAAATGCATGTCAGCTTTTTAGATTTGCAAACTAAAACTTTTTATTGAACATCTGTAATCACTTAGAGTACTTTGTACTCAAGAAAATTATATAAATATGCAAATGTAACTGTATTTAAAAGGCTGTGTCTCCAACTGGTTTGTTAACTGAACTTTGAACCTAGATCTTCATTGTAAAATGTGGTAAACATTACATACACATGGATCTTTAATTAATTAAAATTAAATAAAAGTATAAGTTCCGTTCTTCAGTCGTACTAGCCACATTCAAGTGCTCAATATCTACATGTGGCTAATAGCTACCTGATTAGACCAAAAACATTTCCTTCATTATTGGAAGTTAATATACATAGTTACTAGAGTCTTCCTTAACTTTTGTAAGTAACCTAAACCCAGGCCAACCTTAACATAAACAGAGCAGGCAGGTCCATCTGTGATGTGATTTTAGGCATTTGGCTTTTCTTACCATCACTCTTCACTTCAGAGCATCAGTGCATGTGTATACACACACACACACACACACACACACGCACGCACACACACACAATTCTCTCATCCAATATGTAATGTCTAAAATCTAACCTTCAAGACTTGGATGGATCCAGTTTAAAGATATACTGGGATATTTAATAGGAAAATACCATTTAGGAAGCCTATATAAGATTATATTTTACTTCATTTTCTTCTAAATTGGCATGGATATTGTATTTCATCCTCTCTGTGGTGCTAACTTGGCTATGAAGAATATAAAGAGGGGGCTCTGACATTCTATAAGGAATGCTATACATCCATAAAGTTGATATTTGGTCAGAATCACAAGATAGTATGGCAGAACAGTTCTGAACTTCTCATCATTGTCTGTATGAAATAGGACTGCCAACTCTGCACTTAATGGCACTGTGCAAAGATAAATAATAAAGTATTTCAGACTTTTCAAGCATCACACATTTAACTTAGAAATATAAGGGAGATGCAATGGGCAAGATTCTATGAAGACCCACAATGTCCCTTACCCACTCTTCTGTGATCCTCTGCCCTTTAGTGCCAGTAGAATCAGTGAATATAATGAGATGTCACTCTCATCATGTTAGATTTCATGGCAAAAGGTTTTTTGCAGTTGCCATTGAAATCTTTAAATCAGTTGATGTTAAGATAGGGAGATTATTCTAGATAGGTCAGACCTAATCATATGAGTCCTTACAAGGCACTGAACTCTTCCTAGTGTAATTTTGGAAGGGTAAGGATTTAGTGAGAGGGACAGTGTCTATTGCCAACATTGAAGGTGGAGAGGGGCTACACAGCAAAGAATGTAAGAAACCTCTAGAAGCTGAGAGTAGCCACCAAGGAGAATGAGCAAGGAAATGGGGACCTCAGTCCTACAGCCATAAGCAACTGAATTCTGCTAACAACCTAAATAAACTTGGAAGAGGATGCCAAGCTCCAGATGAGAACACTGACACTTTGATCTCAGCCTTATATTATGAACCTAGTCATGCTAGCCCAACTCCTGACCTATAGAAACTGTGAGCTAATAATAAATTGGTGTCATTTTAAACTGCCAGGTTTATGGAAATTTGGTACAGAACAATAGAAAACTAGCACAATGAACCAGCAACAGGTAGTTGTTTTTTAGTATCTGTTAGTTGAGAGTAGGAGACAATTTGACTGCAACATATTTGTTGTAAGGTATTTTAAATCATAGCATATTATTTATATTCAGTGTGGTTCAGTACTTCAGGATTAAGAGCAGTTAAGGGCCACAGAGTATACAGTGAGCAGGCAGTGATTCCTGGGCCCTAATTCAATAGGTCTGAGAATATGGCCTGCATTTAAGGATACCAGGGAACATCGGTTGATGGGTTCTGGGAACAACTTAAATAAAATCAACACCACTTGGCAGACACAGTTAATTTTTTGAAATTTTATGTACATGCAATGTGACTTAGAGAGAAAGGCATATATATATGTATATATATGTGTGTGTATATATATATTTGTGATCATTAAAGTGTCAATAACATCCTAAGCTTACTTATAATTCCCTCATCTTCCACTCAGAACTATATTAGCATACAGTATTCTGGGGGAAAGAGAATGGAGAGAACCTTGTTACAGAGGTATCTGTTTTGAAATATCCGATATTTTAAAATGGCCATGATCAGGCTTGCTGCCATTTTGGTCTATACATCCAATATTTTAAGCCTATGTTATTCTTCTTCCATAATTTATCAACTTAGTATTACTACTATTATTTTTATTAAGGATGATCAATTACCCTAACATATGTCTTTGGTATTCAATTCAATTTTCTGCAAAGTCAAGAAACAAAAGGGAGTCATATTAAAGACTTTGCTTATTAAAAGCCACACTGCCTTAATATCAGAGCCACAACAATGATTGGAAGATTGTTTTCTATTCCTTTTCAGTGAATTACAAACTTTTCTCTAGTATTGATATTGGACTTCCATATGTTTAATTATATCTCATATCTATGAAACCATATCTTAGTAGTTCCTTAATTTAATTCTATTACAGCTATTTCATTGATTTATTTTTGAGACTCAGTAGGAAGGATTATTGATAAAGGACACTAGCAGCTGCTGAGAAGTAATTTGACCAGATCTACCATAGTCAAGGTAAGAAAGTTACTAGTTCTGCCTATGGAATGAATCAATATTGACAGTGAGCTCTTGTAAAGATTTATTCCCCCTGAAAATTTTCTCCTTGGCATAAAGTTGTGTTCCTACAGATTATTCTGTGGACTACCCACACCAGAATCACTTAGAAAGCTTGTTCAACTGCACATGTCTTGGCCTCACCTCAGGCTCATTTAATTAGAGTATTTGATTTTAGTGCTCAGCAGTCTACATTTTAAAGAAGCTCTTTACGAGATCCTTATGAACACCTAAGTCAAGAAACAGTGATAAATGGAGGGTAAGAAGTGGAGGTGTTTTTTTCCTATTAAGGTGGACCCAGACCCATTCATTTTCAGCATCTCCCCTCTTCTGAGCTTCATGAGGCTTACATTCATGGTCTCTGTACTCAGCTTTGGTGACAAATCCTAATGCAATAGTATTAATGTCTTTCTACCTTCTGTCAAGAACACATCTCAAATAAGGGACTATTTCCAATTTGTCTCAAATATCTCCCATTTTTATTTAAAAGAGTAAATCACCTACAACGCCTTTGAATATGACTTTATCAGTATTTTATCCAAGATCATCTAAGATGCCAGCCACATTTAGAAGTCTGTGTGCTCCAGGATTCCACACTGATATCTTTTCTGAGGACAAAATAAATATGGTGAAGAACTGAGACTTTTAGGTTCAAATCAAGTTTTAAGAAAACTTTTGTTAAGTCATGTCATGAGATCATGTAATTAACATGAAACTTCTGGATAATCATGGATGAAAAGAACCACTCAAAAAAGTCAAGAGCTGAGTTTTCACTTATGCTTTTCATATGTATGTGTTTGTATGTGTAGGTATATATGCACATACATATATACATACATACTAGAGAATTCTGTAACATAAGACAGTAGCGTAAGGTAGAAAAGTTTGAGTTTTGAAGATGCATAGACCTGGAATTGAACCTTTATACTGCTTCAGTGTTACGTTTAAATCCTACATGTCTCAGTTTTATCTTCTATACATTTTTTAGGTATATGTCTGAATTTTGTCAACTATAAAATTCACCTGCTTTAAGGGTAGGGTTTCCAGATAAAATATAAGATGTTTATTTTGATAAACACATACTTTCTTAGTATAAGTATAACCAATGGAACATTTGAGACAAAGTTACACTAAAAATGGATCATTATATATCTTAAATTGAAATTTAACTGCACATCTTGTGCTCTGTTAAATCTTGTAAACTAAGTTTAGGGATAAAATTACATAGGTCTAAGGGTTGTTGGAACAATTCAATGAACTGGCACATGCAAAATGCATAAATGAATGCTCGGTAAATATTTGGCACTGCTGAATGTTTTTCCTACTTCTTTTAATTTTTTATTTTCCCTTTATTGTTGTTCAGTTACGGTAGTCTGCATTTTCTCCCCACCACTGCCCCCCACCTGCCCCAAGCAAACCCACTTCACTCCCTTGCTTCCACTCTCCCCCTTGGTTTTGTCCATGTGTCCTTTATAGTAGTTCCTGGAAACTCTTCTCCCCACTGTCCCATCACCCCTCCCGTCTGGTTATTGTTAGATTGTTCTTAATTTCAATGTCTCTGGTTATATTTTGTTTGCATTTTTCTTTTGTTGATTATGTTCCAGTTAAAGGTGAGATCATGCGGTAGTTGTCCCTTACCACCTGACTTACTTCACTTAGCATAATGCTGTCCAGTTCCATCCATGCTCTCCCAAAGGGTAGGAGCTCCTCCTTTGTCTCTGCTGCATAGAATTCAATTGTGTAAATATACCATAGTTTTTGGATCCACTCATTTGCTGATGGGTACTTAGGTTGCTGTCAGCACTTGGCTATTGTAAATTGTGCTGCTATGAACACTGGGGTGCATGGGTTCTTTTGGATTGGTGTTTCAGGGCTCTTAGGGCATAATCCCAGCAGTGGAATTGATGGGTCAAAAGGAAGTTCCATCTTTACTTTTCTGAGGACATTCCATAGAGTTTTCCACAGTGTCTGCACCAGTCTCCATTCCCACCAACAGTGTACTAGGGCTCCTTTTTCTCTGCATCCTTTCCATCACTTGTTTATTGATTTGTTTATCATGGCCATTCTGACCAGTGTGAGGTGGCATCTCATTCTGGTTTTAATTTGCATCTCTCTGATGGCTAGTGATGCTGAGCATCTTTTCATATGTCTCTGGGCCCTCTGTATGTCCTCCTTGGAGAAGTCTTTTGCCCAATTTTTTAATTGGGATTTATTTTCCCTGGAGTGGAATCATGTGAGTTCTTTATATATTTTGGAGATCAAACCCTTCTTTGAGGTATCATTGGCAAATATGTTTTTCCATATAGTTGGTTATCTTTTCATTTTGCTGATGTTTTCTTTAGCCATGCAAAAGCTTTTTAATTTGACGAGGTCCCATTTGTTTATTCTTTCCTTTATGTCCCTTGCTTTAGGGGACATATCAGTACAGAATATCTGAGACTTTCCTGCCAGTGTTTTCCTCTGGGACTTTTATGGTGTCATGAGTTATATTTTAGTCTTTTATCCAACTTGAATTTATTTTTGTGTATGGTGTAAGTTGGTAATCGAGTTTTATTTTTTGCATGTAGCTGTCCAGGTTTCTCAACACCATTTGTTGAAGAGGCTATTTTTATTCCATTTTATGCTCCTTCCCCCTTTGTCAAATATTAATTGACTATCGAGACTTGGATTTATTTCTGGGCTCTCTGTTCTGTTCCATTGGTCTATGTACCTATTTTTATGCCAGTACCAGCCTGCTTTGATTACAGTGGCCTTGTAATATAATTTGATATCAGGTGTTGTGATACCTCCTGCTTTGTTCTTCTTTCTCAAAATTGCTGCAGCTATTCAGGGTCATTTATGGTTCCATATAAATTTTTGAAATGTTTGTTCTATATCTGTGAAATATGTCATCAGCACTTTAATAGGGATTGCATTGAATCTATAAATTGCTTTGAGTACTATGGACATCTGATGATATTAATTCTCCCAATCCATGAGCACAGTACATGCCTCCATTTGTTTGTGTTGTCCTTAATTTCTTTCTTCAATGTTGTGTAGTTTTCCAAGTAAAGGTCTTTTACCTCTTTGGTTATGTTTATTCCTAGGTACTTTATTTTTCTTTTTGCTGTGTCAAGTGGGATATTTTTTTCTGATTTCTGTTTCTGATATTTCATTGTTGGTGTACAAAAATGCCTTTGATTTCTGAGTATTGACTTTGTACCTGGCTGTTTTGCCAAATTCATTTATTAAGTCAAGTAGTTTTTTTGGTGGAGTCCATAGGATTTTCTATGTACACTATCATGTCATCTGCAAACAATGTCAATTTTGTTTCCTCCTTTCCAATTTAGGTGCCTTTTATTTCTTTTTCTTTTCTGATTGCTGTGGCTAGGAATTCCAATACTATATTAAATAGGAGTGGTGAAGCTGGCATCCTTGTGTTGTGTCTGATCTTAGTGGGAAAGCTATAAGCTTTTGCCCATTGAGTATTATGTTGGTTGTAGGTCTCTCATATATGTCCTTTCTTATGTTGAGGAATCCTCCCTCTATTCCCACTTTGCTCAGTGTTTTATCAAATGGGTGCTGTACTTTATCAAATGCTCTTTCCACATCTATTGATATGATCATATGATTTTTGTCTTTGCTTTTGTTTGTATGATGTATTACATTTATTGGTTTGCGAATATTGTATCATCCTTGTATCCCTGAGATAAATCCCACTTGATCATGTTGTATGATCTTTCTAATGTATTGCTGGATGCCATTTGCCAATATTTTGTTGAGGATTTTAGCGTCTAGGTTCATCAGTGATATTGGCATGAAGTTTTATTTCTTTGCTGTGTTTTTATCTGGTTTTTGGTTTAGGATAATGCTGGCTTCATAAGAAGAGTTTGGGAGTCTTCCATTTTGTTGAATTTTTTGGAGTAATTTATGGAGGATGGGGGTTAGCTCTCCCTTAAATGCTTTGTAAACCTCTCCTGTGAAACCATCTGGTCCAGGGGTTTTGTGTGTTGGAAGCTTTTTAATTATTGCTTCAATTTCATCAGCTGTTATTGGTCTGTTCACACTTTCTGCTTTTTCATTGAGTTTTGGAAGATTATATTTTTCTAGAAATTTGTCCATTTCAGCTAGGTTTTCAAATTTATTCGCATATAGTTCTTCATAGTAATTTCTTACTATCCTTTGTATTTCTGTGGTATCAGTTGTAATCTTTCCACTTTCATTTTTCATTGTGTTTATATGGGTCTTCTGTCTTTTTATCATGATGAGCCTGCTTAAAGGCTTGTGGATACTGTTTATCTTTTCGAAGAACCAGCTCCTGGATTAATTGATGCTTAGAACTGTGCTTTTAGTCTCAATGTCATTTAATTCTGCACTGATGTTGGTTATTTCTTTCCTTTTACTTGCTCTGGGCTGTCTTCATTGTTGTTCCACAAGTTCTTGTAGGTGTTGGGTTAGGTTGTTTATTTGAAATGTTTTTATTTTTTTTGTACGTAGGCTTGTATTGCTATGAAATTCTCTCTCAGGGCTGACTTCACTGTGTCCCATAAGCTTTGGGTTGTTGTGAGTCCATTCTCATTAGTTTCTAGAAACTTTGATTTCTCCCCTAATCTCATTCTTGACCCATTCATTGTTTAATAGAATGGTATTCAACTTCCATGAGTTTGAGTGGTTTGGGTTTTTTTCCTTGAAGTCGGCTTCTAGTTTTAGTCCCTTGTGGTTGGAGTAAATGCTTGATATTATTTCAATTTCCTTGAATTTGTTGAGGCTTGTTTTGTGTCCTATCATATGGTGTATCTTTGAAAATGTTCCATGTGCATTTGAAAAGAATGTGTATTTTGCTTTTTTTTGGATGAAAGGCTCTAGATATATTAGTTAAGTTCACTTGATCTAGGACATTGTTCACTGTTGCAATATCTTTGTTGATATTTTGTTTGGAAGATCTACCCATTTGATAGTGAGGTGTTAAAACACCGTACTATAATTGTTTTGCTGTCATATTTTTCTTGAAGTCCTCCAAGATTTTCTTTATGTATTTGGGTGCTCCTGTGTTGAGTGCATGTATATTTGCAATGTTTATTTCTTCTTGAGGGGTTCTTCCCTTGAGTACTATGAAGTGACCTTGTGGGCCTCTTTTTATGGCTCTTTTTTTGAAGTATATTTTGTCTGATATCAGTATTGCTACCCTGGCTTTTTTTTTTCCCTGTCCACTTGCTTGGAAAATTTGTTTCCAGCCCTTCACTTTCATTCTGTGTAGGTATTTTGTTCTGAAGTGGATCTCTTGTAGGGAGCATATGTGTGGGTCATGTCTTCTTATCCATTTAGCAATTCTGTGTCTTTTGATTAGGACATTTAATCCATTTACATTTAAGGTTATTATTGGTAGGTACTTATTCATTGCCATTTTTCATACCTGTGTTCCTCTCTCTTTCAGTTTTTCTTCCTGTTCTTAAAGCAGACCCTTTAGCTACTCTTGCAGAGCTGGTTTGGAGGAGGTATATTCTTTGAAACTTCTTTTTTCCAGGTAGCTCCTTGTTTAGCCTTCCATTTTAATTGAGAGCCTTGCTGGATAAAGTAGTCTTGGTTGCAGGCCTCTGCTGCTCATTACTTGGAATATGTCTTTCCATTCTTTGGCTTGGAGCATTTCCATTGAGAAGTCAGTTGCTATTTCTTATCAGGGCTCCCTTGTATGTTACTTCCTCTTTTTCCCTTGCTGTCTTCAAGATTCTCTCTTGATCTAGGAATTTTGCCATTTTAATTATGATGTATCTTGAAGTGGGCCTCTTTGGGTTCCTCTAGATTGGGACTCTGTGTTTCCTGGGTTTCTGTGACTTTTTCTGTCATCAAATTAGGGAAGTTTTCCATCATTACTTTTTCAAACAGGTTTTCAATGCCTTGCTCTTCTTCTTCTCCTTCTGGTATTCTTATTACATGGATATTATTACATTTCATGTTGTCCTGCATTTCCCTTAACACCTCTTCATTCTTTCTGAGCCTCTTTTCCTTTTCTTGCTCTTTCTGAGTGTTTCTTTCTACCTTGTTCTTCAGCTCACTGATTCGATCCTCTGCTTCATCTAGCCTGCTTTTGATTCCTTGTACTGTGTTCTTCAGTTCAGAAATGGTATTCTTCTTTTCCTCTTGGCCCTGGTTGGTGATTTCTATTTCCTTTTTTATGCTGATACATTTTTCAGTAAGTT
The DNA here is from genome assembly GCF_004126475.2 of Phyllostomus discolor. NCBI lineage: Eukaryota > Metazoa > Chordata > Mammalia > Chiroptera > Phyllostomidae > Phyllostomus > Phyllostomus discolor. Next base: position 13,734,299 of record NC_050198.1, on the reverse strand, counting down.
CATTGTAGGTTCCATGTAGTTTTTGGTGATTCTCTGTGAGCTCATTGAGCTTCCTTATAACCATTGTTTTTAAGTCAATATCTGATAGTTGACTTGCCTCTATTTCATTTATCATTCTTTCTGAGGCTTTCACCTTCCCTTTCATTTGGGGATTGTTTCTTTGTCTTCACACTGTTTGTGAGATTCTTCTTGTTAGCCTCTTCTTTTTAAATGGATCTGTTCTGACTCCCTGGGTTTATGATGTGAACTTCTATGATGGAAGATCTGTGAGATTCAGTGGTGCAGTCTCCTTGATCTCCTGAGTACGCTGTTCTCGGGCTGTCATTTATTTTGGCTTTCAGTATGTCTTTGGGTTTTGATTTTTTTTTTTTTTTTTTTGCTAGATCCTTCTCTCTAGCTGGTTAACTGAGGGGCACTCCATCCACCATGTCTTGTATTCTGTTGTGCAGAGGTGGGCAGGTTGTGCTGAAGTTTATTTTTCCACATGTACAAGGTTTTGAGGATTTGTTTTTCCTCTTGTTCAGTTGTTTGTTCTGAGTAATTCCTCCACCAGTTAGTTGTATTTCCAGATAAGTCCTGGGTTGAGTTAGTGTGGCTTTTACTCCCTCCTTCACCTTCTTCTGTTGTTATCTGTTGGTGTTTCCTTTGTTGGTGTGTTTCCTCTTCCAGCAGGTATCCTGGTGTTCACAGCTTCCACTTACTCTTTTTTGTGATCAATTTGAGGGGGAAAGCAAAATGGTTTAAGGAAGCGGGAGTGTATTCTACGGTATTCAAAGTACCATCCTTTAGAGATGAGTTAGGAGATCCTTTGTATATGTATAGTGTTAACTGTGATATTTCACCCAACTAGCCACATTTTAGGAAGGTTAGAAAGAAGATAATAGTCTTGTTGGCAGGGGGAAGGATTGTGAGTTGGGTCTAGAAAACACCGAGCTTGTGGGAGGTCTGATTATGAGATATGCGAGAGTAAAGGATAGAAAATAGGTGTTGTGTGTGAGAGAATAGGATTAACTACAACAGTGATAAATTTCAGGAAACAGTAAAGTGACCTTGGAGGGGTGCGGGGTAGTATTTACAATTGTATGGAACAGCCATTTTTTACAATAATAATGGAGCAACAATCATATGACAGAATCTATGTGATCTGGATAACAGGAATATTAAGTATGGGACCTAGAGTATTGTGCTAATGGAATACAAGTGAAGTGAAAGACAGTAAAGTAAAAATACACTATGAAGTTAAAGGAGTTCATCATCACCAAGCCCTTATTTTATGAAATGTTAAAGGGACTTATCTAAGAAAAGAAGATAAAAAACATGTATAGTAAAAGGACAGCAAACTCACAATTATTAACAACCACACCTAAAGCAAAACCAAAAGAAACTAAGCAAACAACTAGAACAGGAACAGAACCACAGAAATGGAGATCGCATGGAGGGTTACCAACAGGGGAGTGGGAGGAAAAGAGAGGGGGAAAAGGTACAGAGAATAAGTAGCATAGATTGTAGGTTGAAAATAGATAGGGGGAGGGTAAGAATAGTATGAGAAATGTACAAGCTAAAGAACTTATAAGTATGACACATGGACATGACTAAAGGGGGGATGTGGGTGGGAGAGGGTGTTACAGGGTGGAGGGGAGTGAAGGGGGAAAATGGGACAACTGTAATAGCATAATCAATAAAATATAAAAAAATACACCATGAAAGAGAGAACAAGGGAAACCAGTCAAACAATGCAATTTAACCAGACAAGAGAAGACTAAACAAAAAGAAGAGAAATACAAAAATACTAATAAAATAAAAGATGCAAGAATAATGAAAAATAATAACACAAATATACAATAACTTGCAAGTTCTCTGAAGTAGCAAAGAAAAATTCATTTCAATGTCTCAGTTGTTGGGATGACCCCTCTTTGGGTCCAACTCTGGTCTTTTCACAGCTCCAGGTTTTATTGTCTCACTTGTGGGAATATAAAAAAAAAGAAGAAGGAAGGAAGAAGAGACATAAAGGGGAAGAAGGAATAAAAAAGAATGAAAGGAATAAAGGAAGAAGAAGTTAAAAGAAAAAAAATTACTTTAAAAAAGCCTCCTGGTGGCTTCAAACCAGCCAAGCCAGTTCTACTGGTCTTCCTGACTGCAGAAGGCTGAGGGAGGATTGGTTTCGATTTTCTTCCTTCCGAACTGCACTCGCCCAACCTCTGGCCCAGTTTCTCAGTTCACTGCCCTTCTGCACCCAGCCTTGGCCTTCAGTCCACTAGCTGCTGTCCCTGAGGTGTGCCAATTAGGAGCAATTCGCACACCACCTTCTTGTTCTTTGCTTTCCTAGATACTGGGGACTCTCAGCACCCTTTTAGGCTAGTTCAGCCTCCCCACTGAGTTAAGCCTTTCTAGCGATTGCTGACTCCCTGAGCCCTGCAGTTCTCCTCTGGGGGGCATCTCTGCCTTCGTGTTAGAGACCCAGTTGGCCCTGCAGGGCAGGGTGCTACTATGGCTGCTGTTGGGGATGCAGGTGCGTGCCTACTCTGCTGTTTCCCCAGGGGCTCAGAGTTTGGGTGCGAGGTGCTTCTGGGTGGTGGGGTCAGGGGTGCACTCTGTCTAGGGCCTGCAGTTGTGTTATGGACAGCCAACAGTCCCCCAGGGTCTGGCGCCCTCCTGCCCAGTGCTGCAGGTGTGAGCACTTGGCCTCCGCTACTGGGGTAGGACAGGCAGCCACCTGTCCAGAAGGTTCACGTGTTCCCTGTCCCGAGGGCTTCAGGTGTGAACAGAGGGACTTCTGTGCCACTGAGGGAATGCTGCGCGGCTGGGCAGGGTTAGGGTCATAGAGGCCCTGGCAGCTGCTGCAGGAGAATTCTCCAAATAGCCACCAAGTGCCTCTTTTTTCCCTTTTTCTTTTTGAAAAATTCCTCCTACTCAAGCCTGCTCCTCCATATAAGGGCCTGACTTCTCACACAGCCCCACTCTCCAACCAGACCAGGACTATCCAGGTTATGGCTTGTCAAAGCCCAACTCTCCCCAGCTAGCATCCACAGTCTCTGTGGGTGCACACTGCCCCTATGTGTTTGCCACTTCATCCTTATTGCCCCCCTGTGACTTCAACCAACCAGATCTCTCCTGGTGCTGCTCAAACTTTGTTTGGCAAGGGGGGAAGCCATTGACGAGGCTCTCTCCCAAGAACTCTGGGGCAGGCCAGGCAGGCACAGGCCCTGGGGCTCAGCTGCCCTTGTCCCCACACTGGACCCAGGGACCTTATTATCCTGAAGCACTCTCCTTACTGTCTGATTTTTTTAATGTCCTCTACAATTTTTGGTCTCCAATCTTAATATATATGCTGGGGTACTGTTGGCTGTTCACTCTGTTCCTCTGAAGACTGGCTAAGTATTTCAGCTGCATGCAGGGGGAAAGTGGACCCCACTCCCACCTATCTTGCTGCCATCTTCTGTATCCTCTTCCCTTCCCATTTTCCTACTTCTTATCCTTCTGTTCCAGTTTGGAAACTCTGCATAGGGGGAACCTCTGATAGGGAGAGATCTACTGGTCTTCAAATTTTCCCTTCTGACTAAATATAGCTTTTGTAGCTAAATTGCTATTAGTTTTCATAGCTTAGCTATATGTAAATTCTCATATTCTACTTGAAAAATTAAAAGCACAGAAAAGATGGACTAAATATTATTTTATTTAATCCCTGAAACAGGTTAATGAATATATTTAATAAAAATCTATGAAAGCCCTGGCCAGTGTAGCTGTTTGTTGGGTGTCATCCCACAAAGTGAAACGCTGCCAATTTGATTCCTGGTCAGGACACATGCCTGGGTTGCAGGTTCAGTCCCTGGTTGGGGCACATATGAGAGAAAACTGATTGATGTTTCTCTCCATCTTTTTCTTCCTACCTTTTCTTCTTTTAAAAAAATAAATAAATAAAATCTTTTTAAAAATCCTTCTAATCAGTATCCAGCTAGTGTGATTAACTGGATTGAGAACATTCCTGAGAACCAAAGGATCACCAGTTTGATTCCCAGTTAGGGCACATGCCTGGGTTGTGGGCCAGGTGCCCTGTAAGCGGGGGGCATGCAAAGGCAACCACACATTGATGTTTCCCTCCCTCTCTTTCTCCCTTCCTTCCCTTCTCTCTGAAAATAAATAAATAAAATCTTTTAGGAATCCTTCTCATTGAAATGAGATATATTGGTTAGACATGAGGTGTAGTACAGAGGAAGTAATTTCCTTTGGGTGTCTGAGGTATGGTTTAATACATTTGGATCTTTAGAAATTCTTTTCATAATCTCAGAACTGTTTTTAATGGTATTAATCTCTTATATTCAAATAATATTGGGATGTTGCTTATAGCTTTGTTGTGTGTTCTACATGGTTATTTAGTGTGTCCATCAGAAAAAAAAAAAGATGATTTGACCACCAAAAATGTCCCCTCCTTGGGGCAATTTAATTAGGGTAAATAGATTCTGATGTTGGTAACATATCAAGACTATAACTATGGTAATGATGCTAATATTACATAGCTTGGCTCTGTATCTTAAAAAAATAGGTGTAATTATATGTTTATTTTCAGGGAAAGTGGGTGATTCAATTATGGATGTGGTATTACAGCATATAATGAAAATATTAAAGTATACACTTAGTAAACATACCAACCCTAACATGTACCTGTATACACACACAGAAAAATAGACTCAGTAAATTTACATTTATTTTATATTTCATATAGAGCAGAAAAATACTCATATTTGTTCTTTTCTGTTTATTTTGTTTTTCTAAACAATTCAGGATATATGACAATGAGATGACACAGATATATTGCTCTGTGGAGATATGTGCATTCATGACATTGGCAAGTGGTTTGAGATTGATGACACAGAGCTGCTCCAGCAGTTGATCTGGCATTGTATTCTCTTCTCCTCTAATGAAAGAAGGAGCTACATATGGATCATAATTATCAAGAACTATCTGTCACTGTCAGTGACAAAAGGAAGTCATATTCAGTTTCACTCTGTGTGTATTAGATATTACTGGTAAAGATTAAATAAAGGTAATACTTTGTAGATACAGAAGGAATATAGTAAAAATTACCTGAGATAGTTATGAGATGCCACAATAGAAAGTGAGAGTTCACAGCATTATCCAAGGTAATGATGATTTGGGCATTGAACATGGCTTAAATATTCATGCAATGGTAAATGTTTCCCTGTATCAGAAATTTCGTTTTGTAGAAAAAGGCAACAGGAATGTAATCAATGGTATTAAGTGCATTAGAGAAAGTAACTAAGCAGGTGCAATTTTTCTGATTATTTCTCCACCATTGGAAAAATACCCTAAATCATGTGGCCACCATATTGAGCACATGACCTATATGTTTTTTTATTAAAAATATCTGACTAGGAAGAACACATACTTAAAAATGTTTTCAGTGTTAAAAGAAGAAAAACAGCACTGGCATGGAATAGAGATGTTTGTAATTTTATTTAAGTTTTATAAATTAGGATGACCTTACTATGTTGTTTTAAAAGCTCTTTAAGTTCAATATTACTTAACTTTGAAATGGAAATGACATAAGGAAATGATATTTACATTGCTGAATATAAATTTTCAACTACAATAATGGAAGAGAACCTGGAAAATATTGCTTTCAATTAAATTTGGATTTGGAATTGTAATCACCTATTTGCAACCTCATTATACAGTTAAGTAATTTTTCTATTACCTGTTAAATTGTCTTAGCTATACCCATGCAAATATGAGAGTGCTTAAATTTATGATAATTCAACAATTTGCTAACTGAGGAGAAAGCGAATGATCTATCACATTAATCAAGTGCTACAACTGATCGCGTTGAGAAGAAAGAACAACTAGAATCGAGTACAGTTTCATTGCAACAATGGTTATAATTTGCTGGGTGCATGCGGCAGGATGGCTTGGTCTCCCTAACCACTCTTGCAGTTGTGTAGTCATGCTGTCCTCTGAAGTCCACTTTCAGAGAAGCTCTATTTGCTAGGTTTTTGTTTATTTGTTTGTTTCTTCAGCAGTGTGGCAGTTAAAAATGCATTTCTTATAAGACTAGACAAATACGTTCATGCATAATTGGTAGTTAACTGTAAAGAGAAAAGCCATCAGTACATGTTCTTTAAAGGCATTCCAAACCAGGAGTAGAGATGTCACAGTATTCATCATGTGGTTTAAAAAAGTATTATAATAATTGGAATAAAGGCTATTTAGTGTTGTGGCTATTATTATTTTACTCCTTTATTTTTATTTATTTCTCCTTTGTGTTATTTTTCTAGACTAAGTTGCATCACGTGTTTTTTTTCTCTATCATTTAGAAAGCAAAATATCTTTTTAAAATTCTATTGGAGATAATATGACTGAAATATTTGACTTTATCAAGTATTATCAAGAATATGGAGTTTTACAACACTTACATTCCTACTAATGATTTAAATTTGCACAACCATTTTGAGAGAAATACCAAAGCATTTACTTAGGCTGCACAGCAACTTAAGCAGCTTATCTTCTGGGTATGTGCCCAACAGATATAAGTATTATTGCATATACACTAATGATCACAGAAATTTTATTCATAATAGCTGAATGTTAGAAACAACCTACATGTTCATCAAAAGTTGAATGGGCAAAGAAATTCTGATATATTTATGTAATGGAACATTTAATATCAGTGAAAAAGAGGAAGCTACCAATGGATGTAAAAACATGGCCTAGTTTCAAAGCCATAACATTGAGACAAAAAAGTCAGACACTAAAGAATGCACACTGTACGATTCCATTTAAATGAAGTTAAAAAGATACAATAAGTCTGTGGAGATCAGAATAGTATTTATCATTCTAAGGGGACACTACTGTCTGAACAAGGGCACAAGAAAGATATCTTGGATTATAAAGATGTGTAATTTGATGCTGTTGATGGTTACATATATGAATATACTTAAAAGTACACAAAAATTAAGATTTATCTTTTGAACTTATTATTTTTTAAAAAATATTTTATTTATTTTACAGAGGGGAAGGGAGGGAGAAAGACATGGAGAAAAACATCAATGTGTGGTTGCCTCTCATACACCCCTCACTGGGGACCTGGACCACAACCCAGGCATTTGACCTAGACTGGGAATCGAACTGGCGACCCCTTGGTTTGCAGGCCAGCACTGAACCCACTGAGCCACACCAGTCAAAGCTATCATTTAAATTTAATGTAAGTAATCTCTCAGTTAAGAATAATGTACTGGTAATTGTATGTAAACTTCAAGAAATACTGAGTTAATATTTCCTTATTTGTCAATCTTAAAAGTTAAACTGGACCTTCTGACTTGTTCCATGCCCCTTTATGAAAGGGTTGTCAAGGAACATGTATAAAGGACCCATGGACAAAGCCAAAGGGGGGTAGGATTGAGGGTGGGAGGGTGGGAGTTTTTCATGTAAAAAGTATAGGGAAGTATAGGGAAGTTGGGGTGGGGGAAAGTGGTGGGGGAGAAATGGAGACAACTGTACTTGAACAATAAAAAATTTTCTAAAAAAAAGAAAGAAATTAATACCTCTTCTGTAGATGTTGTTGGTATAGTCTGGAATTTCAGACTCAGTAGCTTAATTTCAGACATTTCTGTTTTTCTTACTAATTTTAGACTTGAAATGCTCTGTGTGATAACAAAGATAATACATATTTGCTATAAATGTTATCTTTGTGATGACATTTAAAACAATTATATAAAACTTAATTGTTACTAAAACATACATTTATTTTTTTTTATTGCTGTTCAAGTACAGTTGTCTCCTTTTCCCTCCACAGCTCCCCCCATTCCCACCCATCTCTGCCTCCCACCCTTGATCCTATCCCCTTGGGCTGTGTCCTTGTGTCCTTTATACATGTTCCTTAACGACCCTTCTCCTTTTTCCCCCATTATCCCTCTACCCCTTCCTCTCTGGTTATTGTCAGTTTGTTCTTTATTTCTATGTCTCTGGTTATATTTTGCTTGCTTTTGCTGATTAGGTTCTACTTATAGGTGAGATCATGTGGCATTTGTCCCTCACTGCCTGACTTATTTCACTTAGCATAATACTCTCCAGACCCATCCATGCTATTGTGAAGGGTAGGGGTTCCTTCTTTCTTTCTGCTGTGTAGTATTTCATTGTATAAATGTACCATAGTTTTTTGATCCAGTCACTTTATTGATGGGCACTTAAGTTGCTTCCAGCATTTGGCTATTGTAAATTATGCTGCTGTGAACATTGGGTTGCATAGATTCTTTTGAACTAGTGTTTCAGGATTCTTAGGGCATAATCCCAGCAGTCGAGTTACTAGGTCAAAAGGCGGTTCCATTTTTAGTTTTTTCGAGGAAATTCCATACTGTTTTCCACAGTGGCTGCACCAGTCTATAGTCCCACTAACAGTGTACTAGGGTTCCCCTTTCTCCACAACCTTGCCAGTCCTTGTTCTTTGTTGATTTGATTATGATGGCCATTCTCGTCGGTGAGAAGTGGTATCTTACTGTGGTTTTAATTTGCATCTCTGAGAGCTAATGATGCTGAGCATCCTTTCATATGTCTCTGTGCCCTCTGTTCATCCTCCTTGGGGAAGTGTTTGTTTAGGTCCTTGGCCCATTTTTTGATTGGGTTGTTTGTCTTCCTGGAGTGAAGTCATGTGAGTTCTTTATATATTTTGCAGATCAGACCCTTGTCAAAGGCATCATTTGAAAGTATATTTTCCCATACAGTTGGTTCCCTTCCCATTTTGCTGATGTCTTCCTTAGCTGTGCAGAAGCTTTTTATTTTGTTGAAGTCCCATTTGTTTATTCTTTCCTTAATGTCTATTTCTCTAGGGGACATACCAGTGAAAATATTGCCGCGTGGGATATTTGAGATTTTCCTGATTATGTTCACCTCTAGGACTTTTATGGTATCATGAATTATATTTAAGTCTTTTATCCATCTTGACTTTATTTTTGTGTATGGTCTAAGTCTCCATGGGTCTTGAGATTTTTGTTTATTTGAACAGTGGGGATCATAATCAGGTATGGAATTTATTTCTCCAATGTGGTAAAAGGGGACTACTTTCATCCTTTTTGCTTTCTACTTTGTTGCTGTTACTAGATTCCTATCTTGTACTGAGCTCTAGAGTGGCTTGGTAATTCATTTATTCAGTAGCTATGGTGAAGAATGTGGAAGTGTGATCTTCAGAATATCCAGGGAGGATTTGTATCTGTCCCTTCTCTCTGTTTGATGATGACAATGCACTATGGTGTGATTTGCAAGAAACTTATTATTTTAGATAAATTATGCTCACTATACCTGTGGATGATTTTCTCTTTCCTATGAAAGCCTATATCCTGGGCCTAACATTTATTTAGCCCAAGTGTTTATGATCTAATATAGTAAAAAAGACATCAGATGGTGTTTTCTTCATCTATCTAATAGCCTGCCTTTTCCTTCTGCCTTCCCTCATTCTTTTTTAAAAATATATTTTATTGATTATATTATTACAGTTGTCCCATTTTCCCCCTTCATTCCCCTCCACCCTGCACACCCTCTCCCACCCACATTCCCCTCCTTTAGTTCATGTCCATGTGTCATAAGTTCTTTAGCTTCTACATTTCCCTTACTATTCTTGCCCTCCCCCTGTCTATTTTCTACCTACCATCTATGCTACTTATTCTCCACACCTTTTCCCCCTCTCTCCTCCCCCCACTCCCCTGTTGATAACCCTCCATGTGATCTCCATTTTTGTGGTTCTGTTCCTGTTCTAGTTGTTTTCTAAGTTTCTTTTTGTTTTTGTTTTAGGCGTGGTTGTTAATAATTGTGAGTTTGCTGTCATTTTACTATACATGTTTTTTTATCTTCTTTTCTTAGATAAATCCCTTTAACACTTCATAAAATAAAAGGCTTGGTGATGATGAATTCCTTTAACTTGACCTTATCTGAAAAGCACTTTATCTGCCCTTCCATGATAAATGAAAACTTTGCTGGATAGAGCAATCCAGGATGTAGGTCCTTGGCTTTCATGACTTGGAATACTTCTTTCCAGCCCCATCTTGCCTGTAAGGTCTCTTTTGAGAAATCAGCTGACAGTCTAATAGGAACTCCTTTTGTAGGTTACTGTTTCCTTGTGTCTTGCTGGTTCTAGGATTCTCTCCCTCATTTTACCTTGGTTAATGTAATTATGATGTGCCTTGGTGTGTTCCTTCTTGGGTCCAACTTCTTTGGGACTCTCTGAGCTTCCTGGACTTCCTGGAAGTCTATTTCCTTTGCCAGAGTGGGGAAGTTCTCCTTTATTGTTTGTTTAAATAACTTTTCCACTTGTTGCTCTTCCTCTTCTCCTTCTGGTAGCCCTATAATTCGGATGTTGGATTGTTTAAAGATGTGCTGGAGGTTCCGAAGCCTCTCCTCATTTTTTTGAATTCCTATTCTTCATTCTTTTCTCATTGTTTGTTTTTTTCTTCCTTCTGGTCCCCTCCATTGATGTGAGACTCAGCTTTCATTCCATCGCTATTGGTTCCCTGTGCATTTTTCTTCATTTCACTTATTGTAGCCTTTATTTGTTCATCTAATTTGCGACCAAAATCAACCAATTCTGTTGGCATCCTGATCACCAGTGCTTTGAACTGTGCATCTGATAGGTTGGCTATCTCTCAGTTGCTTAAAAAAACTAATTGTGGGGCTGTCAATTCTGTTTGAGCCCTCTTCCCCCCCACCCTTTGGTCTGGTCGCGCCTATTACGTATGAGGGGCGGGGCCTTAGGTGTTCATCAGGGCGGGGCACCCCAGTCGCTGGGTTGTGATGTTGTATCTGGGGGTGGGGTCCAGGAGGGAACAATGGTTCTTGCTCCGCTCTCTGTGGGACCTCAGTCCCTTCCGCTGCTTCCCCTGAGGAAACTGGGCCCCTCTGGTGCCAATTCCCGTGCAGGTAGGCTTGTGCACACTGTGGGACCCTCCAAGGACCTCTCTTGAGAGGCTGGGAGTCCCTCCCTGCTATTCGATCCCCACAGGTGTCCTCAATCAGTGCTCCAAGGCTCTATTTCCCAGCTCTGTGATCCTGGGTTGCACGCAGTGCCTTGCTTCACAATTGCCGCCTTGCTGCGTCTGCCAGTTGCCACCCCTTGGCTGGGATCTGCCAGCTGCTGCTTGAGTGTTCAGGGTCTACCTGCTGTGGTCTTGCGCACCCCGGAGGCCTCACGCAACTGGTCCCAACGCTTTCTGCTCTCTGCCTCCTGACCCATGCTGGCTGCCTGACTCCACCCCTCCTACTGGTCTAGATGAATGCATCTGTTTTCTTGGTTGTCCGACTTCCATTCAGATCAATTTTCTGTCAGTTTTGGTTGTTATTCTGTTTCTAAATTGTCGTCTCTATGTTGGTTGTGTGAAGAGGCACAGTGTGTCTACCTATGCCTCTCCCTAGCTGGAAGTCTGCCTTCCCTCATTCTTTTAGCCTCTCTTGTTTTTAATTTCCACAGATCCATATTTTATAAGATAAGGTGAAAGTTATTTCTTGGTCTCTTTCTAAGATTTATCATCATCTGCCCCACATTTAGCAGAAATGCTTTTCATGTTTCTGCCATGTTTATATCTCTCTCCAAAAATTCACATGATTCCCGTTATGAATAAAAAAACGAATTGCTTGAAGAAGCAGTTTTTTCCTGATGTTGAGAATGAGAGTGATTTCCCTTGAGAGCTTTTATAAGGAAAACATTGTGTTTTGTCCTTTACTATACATTTGACTTCTGAATCATCAATAAATAATTGAACTGATCTTTAAAATTTTGATTTGAAGCACTCTACATTCTGCCCACCATTTCCTGTCCTTGTAGATCACTGATACCAGTACTCTCACTTCAGCAAATATTTGTCTTGTGGATGACTCTCACCTGCAGATTATCCATTGTCCATTACCTATGGATGTCTATATTCCCCTTTTACCCTGTTAATGTTGTTTGATCCATTATGAAAGTCACGTCCTTACAATTACCTACAACATTCTTTTCTATCATTTTTTATTGTTGTCCAATTACAATTGTCCCACATTTCCTCCCCGCTACTCTCTCCTGCCCCACCCACTCCCCTGCAATATTCTTGCTCCACTCTTTCTACATTATACATGCCTGGCTAAAGTGATCTTATGCCTTCAGGCAGAAAGCTGAAATCAGCATAAAAATGCACACAACTATTCTACCTGGACATGTTTTTACATTCATGATGACATTTGAAGTATATAACATTGCCAGACAATCTTTTCTTACTTTTTTAATTTGACTTATTTTCCATTTTTCAAATTATTTTTTACAAGTTGTCCTCTCCCCTCAAGGAACCAGTATTTTCTCATCTACTCCCTCTCAGCTGATATTCTTGTTTTTATCTCATTCTTCTCTGGCCAAGTAGAGGCAGTAAATGAGAAAACTCCTTCAGCTTGCTTTGACTAAATTTATCATTTTCACTTTTTTGGTACTTACATGCCCTGTTTTTCTTAATTTGTACAGTGCCCCTAATTCTAAATTCATCCTCAAAAAATGTTAATGTTGATCTCAGACATCTTACCTTCTCAAGCATAAATTATTAGAATTATATACTCTTGTCTCACAATCAAGTCTGCCTCCTTTCTAGTGCATTTTCCAAAATATGCAAAATGATATTTTTTCTGTTTTTATTGTTGTTCAACTACAGTTGTCCCCATTTTCTTTCAATCATGCCTAAAAATTTTGTTGGAATATTAGTCAGAACAGACTTAGCTCTGCTGTGGTAACAATTGAACCTATATAACTTAGTGACCAAACCCAGCAAAGGTTCATTTGTTCCACTTAGCAGAATTCAAGAGAAGTAGCTTAGCTCTTCTTAGAGGATCTCCTGAAGGCTGACCTAGAAATCTAGGTTGCTTTCACTTTGTGGTTGTTCCACATAGAACACACAACTTTCAAGTTTTCTGTTAAAGGGGAAAAATAAATGGAAGACTGATGAGATGTTTTTAAAGCTCAATGACTGGAAAAGACATACATGATTTCTGTCAACACCTGATTGTTTGGATGCAATTCCATGGTAGAAACCTAATTGCAAGGGAGTCTGACAAATGTATTCTTCTTTTGCTCAGAAAAGGAACACATAACATTTTATCTAACATAGTTGCCGTGACCTCACATGCCCCATCAAAGTATTGCTCTTTGTCTCTGCTCTTCTTAAGGACACATTTTTAAAAAAGATCTCTCTACATTCCCTATTAAACATCCTCAAATTATTTTTTCTCTTTAACATACAGCAATCCATTTTTTTACGCCCACTAATTCATGCTGCTCTTATCAATAATCTGAGCAGTGACAAAATAGTTGAATTTTTATCCTCTTAATTGTACTCTCAGCGACATTTCACAGTTGACCACTTCTTTCTTTCTGGTACTTCATAATATATATCATTTTTGGTGTACATGAAACCATAGTTCTTGTCTTCTGTCTACTCTGCTAATTTATCCATCTTAGTTTGTTTTGTGGTTGCTTAACTCTCTCTCTCAGGGTTTGTTCCCAGGCTCTGTACTTTCTTCTCCTGGAGGACCACGTCTGGGTTTATGTTTTTAAATTTTTAGATGACACTCTCACCACTCTCACCCAAAGTGACATCTCTTGCTATCCTCATTTTCAATGTGGCTTTTCATATTTAAATTGAATTGTTTCTTTTCTCTTTACTGCATTTCCATGTAATCCATCTGTGAGTTCTGTTTTTTTTTTTTTTTTTTTTCTAAAAAATGTATCTTTAGCCCTGGCTGGGTGACTCAGTTGGTTGAGCATTGTCTCATACACCAAAAGGTTTTTTGGGGTTCGATTCCCAGTCAGGGCACATATCTAGGTTGTGAGTCCAATCTCCAGTGGAGGCACATATAAGAGGCAACTGATCAATGTTTCTCTCTCTCTCTCCCCTTCCCTTCCTCTCTCTAAAATCAATAAGCATGTCCTGGGGTGAGTATAACAAATAAATGTATCTTCAGTGTGAATCTTCTATTCCCAATTCTCCTCATTAAGATAAGTTTTTATTTTTTATCTCATCTACCTTAGCACAGTAGTTTCATAACTAGTATTTTTGGTTCTCTCTTGTTAGTTTGTAACTCTTTTCTCCGTAATTTTCTCAAATGATAGCCAGGGATTCACTTAAAAATCTAAATATATCACTCTCTTGTTTAAAACCTTACAAAGGCTAATTATAATTATAATGTAAGTCTGAACCCCTTAATATCACCTATACAGTCCTATAAAATATATCTCTTACTTGGTCCTTTGACATCTTCACCTGCCACTTACTACTTACTCTGCTGTAGCCACTCTGCTGTTTTTGGCATTCATTGTTCACCTCAGGGCTTTGCTGTCGCTCTTTCCACCAAGAACTCCCTTCCCATGGATAATAAGTTCTTGTCATTTAGAAATGAGAACTTCCCTCACTTCTAACAATACTACCTTTGTGTGATCTTTCTTAATTAACCAATTAATTTTTTCAATTTCCCCTCTCCTGTTGTTAGTTTGTTTTTTAATTATTATCTTTTATTGTTGTTCAATTACAGTTGTCCCCACTCCCCCCCCCCCATTACTCTTCCTTGTCCTACCCACCCCCCACCTGAAATGTGAAATCTTGAGACAAGGACTTAAGTGCAGGTAGTTTATTTAGGAGTTGATTTCAGGAAACACAAAGGAAGGCATGGGGGAGGTGAGACAGGGAAGCAAACCTATAAAATATGTTTTAAATGAGAAGGTGGTTGCTCTGAGCCCCTGTAGCTAAAAATAAATCCTTCTGGGAAACTCTAGGAAACTATGGAACACACCTTAGAATTGCCCTGACAGAGGAGGTGGCTGTGGTATTTATATACTAACCCTCACCCCCCTTTGGGTGAGTATTGAGATGAACTCCACCCCCTGCACTTTTCTGAATTGTACCTGTGCATGCATACTCCTGTGGTTCCAGAGAAAACCCCTAGGGCAGAAAAATAGAAATGCGCAGTTGCTTGAGGCTTCAGGTGAGGATTCCACCATAATTGCAAGTAAATTCAAAGGTAGGCCAAGGTGATAAAGGGCAGGACATTAATAGCATCGCACACCTCTATCCCCCAAACATACATACACATTACATGTCTATACAGCTTGTCAGTTATCAGCACATCTCTGTGTCTTCTCATATATCATTATGAAAGTTATCTTACATATTTGCTGGCTTGTTTATGTTTGCTCTTCCCACAAGCAGTGTGAATTTCATGAAAACAAGGCCCTTGTGTTTCTTATTCCCTGTGATTTCCTGAGTGCCTTGGACAGTGATTGGAATGAACACAGAAAATATCTTTTAAATGAAAGAAAGGGCAAAGTTCTCTGCAAATTCTTATCATAAATACAAAAGTCATTTTATAGAGAATTCTAAATTAAGGTCTACCTTATCATTTTCTTATAAGTCTTTGATTCCCCCCCACCCCACCTTTTTATGGTGGGAACATCAGCTGTGCTTTCTAAACCATGACTGTCTTGCATTATTTACTACTAGACATGTCAGCAGATTTTGTGCAGTTGATGATACTCCCTCTCAAAAAATGCCATCTGCTACCCATATCAATCAGTAAGTGACAAGGTATATATAGAAAAATGTCTTTACATTCAAGGAACATATAAACATGCACATCAACTGCATACAGCTGTCACAAGAAAGAGCTGTGTGCTGTACAAACACGGAGTCAAATGAAACTGAGATATGAGAGAAAGAGAATGTGGATATCATTACAATAATAGGAGTAATCGATCCTAAGTAGGTTCTGGCTTAGAAGACATAAAAGAGAAATATATTTTACATAAAATTTTGAAGGTGCATAAGAATGCAGGTTTATTTAAAATACATTATAAGAAAGTTCAGAGATGAGTGAGGGTGTGTTGAAGATGAGGCAGACATTTTAATGTTAATTGTGAAGAGAACAAACTGGGTTTTGTGACTAGAATGGGGATCAATGCTGTGACTCACAATCAGCTAAGTTCTTTAGGCACAAATATGGATGTTGGTAAATTCTTACACCCGTGAAATGGTCCAGCTTTTTAGATAACCTTAGTAAGGCTGATAATAGGTGTGGGTTCAGCACCTATAGATTTCCCCCCCTCTTAAAATCACTACCATGATTTTTTTAGGATGAATTGTTGCAGTGACTCATGTCTTCAGCAGTTCTAGAGAGGACTATACTGCATGATTATCTGGATTGGTATGGTGACTTAAACAAAGGCTATTTCCATGCTATCACAAAACATAGGAATTCTTTCTTTCTTTCTACTGTGTAGTATTGTATTCCATTGTGTAAATGTACCACAGTTTTTTGATCCACTCATTTATTGATGGTGACTTAGGTTGTTTCTAGCACTTGGCTATTGTAAATAGCACTGCTATGAACATAGGAGTGCATAAGTGCTTTTGAGTTGGTGATTAGGGATTCTTAGGATAGAACTGGAGAATATTATTCTAAGGGAAATAAGCCAGCTGGTGAAAGACAAATACCATATGATCTCACCTATAAGAGGAATCTAATGAACGAAAGAAACTAATGAATAAAATAGAACCACAAGCATGGAAGCATGGAACAGACTGCAATTGACTGGGGTTGGGGGAGGGAGAATAATGATGGCAAGAAAGGGAAGCAATTAAACAAAGAACATGTATGAAGGACAAATGTGGACGACAGAGTGGGGATTGACTGTGGGATCAGGGTTTGGGATGGGCAGAGGAGAGCAAAGGGGGAAAAGTTGGGACAACTGTAATAGAATACCAATAAAATGATTTGAAAAATGAAGGCTATTCTGAAGCAAACTGTAGTATCTTACTGATTAAAGTACATAATCTCATTTTTTTGCCAATCAGTCCTCAGCTTTATTCCTTACCTTTGTTTTCAGATCAATCTTTAAATCTTCTGCTTTCAATGCATGAAAGTGTTTGATATACAACTTCTGCAGGAAGAAGAAAAACTGGGATAAACACCTTGAAATGTTTTCTTGCAATATTTTATAAATCATTCACAGTTGAGATGGTTGGTAACATGCCTAAAAGGAAAATGTGAACAATTCTTAAGAAACACTAACCAGCCAATATTTTCAGTTATTTCTGTCCACATACATGGTGGTTTATTTAAAGCATGAAAACATAAGAAATTCTAGGAAAAGGAATAATTTTACTATATCCTTTTTTATTCTCCTGCCATTAATAGCCACTGTGTCTGTATAGGAGCTCCTTTTTACATACATGTCAAAAATCAATGCACAGTGTGTAAACTATAGTATAATCAAGCAGAAAGGCCACTCAAATAGATTTTAGTATCCACCATACTATAGCATCACCTGTTTTATAATATGACTACAGATGGAAGGGAAAAAAACACTGTAATCTGCACTCTTGTTTGATGGACTCCTTTAATCCAAGGAATTCCATGGTTGAGAAGGAATTAAAATGCAACTGAAATATTGAGAGAGTTAAAAAATCACCACATTTCCAGAGAACAGCTACAGATATTAATAGAGAGATGGAGAACAAGAAATTTCAGTGGCACTCAGCATAGGGAGTCATTGGTCCTGAACTGCTCACACATAGGTCACACATAGGTTCTAATAATTGAGAATAGCACCAAGTTTAATAATGGAGGTTGATAATAAATGTATGAAATGAGATGCATCATTGACATTTAAACCCTCAACAAGATGGTTCTTCCAACTGTTGGCATTCCTGAACTGGGATTGTTTTTTTTTGCAGTCATCCTCAAAACTGAAAATCACAACATAGTAATGTAATTTTTAGAGAGGAGTGGATAGGCATAGCAAAAGTTATACATGGAAAGAGAATGAACTGAAAATTGGAGGGTGGGATATGGCAGTGAGTTAGGTAGAGGAAAGTAGTGGCAGGAAAATGGAGACAACTGTACTTGAACAACAATAAAAATTGTTACATAAAGAAACTAACCAAAAATAAATAAATAAACAAACAAACAAATAAATAACATTTGAAAGCTATAGTAATGAAAAAAGAAAGGGCGATACTGGGATATAGGAAAGGAAAAAGGGGGGGAAAGTGGGAGAGCAGGAGGAAAAAAGGAACTAATATTGGGATGATTATTAACTTTTATGCTCTCTGCTTGGTATTTTGTAGAAAAAAAATTAAAATTTTACTTACAACTTTACACATAGCATTCTAAAATGTCTAATTTTTTATGTTTCATGTAAATTTGTTTTGTTTTTATTTTTTATAATTTTTGAAATTGTTGTTCAAATACAGTTGTCTCCATTTTCCCCCTACAGTGCCCCCCACCCCACCCATCCCCACCTCCCACCCTCAAACCTACCCCCTTCGGTTTGTTCATGTGTCCTTTATACACATTCCTTGATGGCCCTTTCCCTGTTTTTCCCCATTATCCTCTCCCCCTACCCCTCTGGTAACTGTCAGTTTGTTCTTTATTTCCATGTCTCTGGTTACATTTTGCTTGCTTGTTTGTTTTGTCGATTAGTTTCCACTTATAGGTAAGATCATATGGTATTTGTCTTTCACTGTTTGGCTTGTTTCACTTAGCATAATGCTTTCCAGACACATCCATGCTCTTGTGAAGGGCAGGAGCTCCTTCTTTCTTTCTGCTGTGTAGTATCCCATGGTGTAAAAGTACCATAGTTTTTTGATCCACTCATTTACTGATGGGCACTTAGGTTGCTCCCAGAGCTTGATGCATTCATTTGTCTGTAATTGGACTCCTCTACAAGTAATGTATCCCCTGTGTCCAAAATATATTCTGACTCACAGAAGACATCAAGGGGATGTTTTCTATATAAAGATTCCAAAAAGTAGGATTTTTTTCCCCCCCAGAAAAAGGAGTAGTTGAAGTGTGATGTGCTGGTAGTAGGGAGGGATAAGCAAAGAACCATTCCACTAAAACAACTAAAATTCTGAGTAATTTTATTGTCTTTTATTTAAATATTGTTTTCATATTCCTGTTGCCCACCGTCATGTTCTACGTTCTATTATCCCTGTAAGAACAAGGTACATTCTTATCTAGGCTCTAGATATTATTAATTCAATTTAAACTTTTACAGCATTATTTCATATTTTTAAAATTTATCTGACTCCATCACTAGTTAAGAAGGTAGTTGAAAGCAGAATCTGTCCCCCCCTCTTTAAAAAAAAAAAAGCCATCCTCTTGGATGTTGTATCAGTTAAAATGTTACCAATAATGAATGAGAGTTTCTTTTTAATTTATTTGATTCTTTTTTCACATTTTTTGTAATTGTTCAAGTACAGTTTTCTGCCTTTCCCCCGCCCCACAAGAGTACTTTTTAAATAACTTTTGCATCTTGTCAAGAGAAAAAAGGCCAAATGGAGATGTATTTAGAGATGCAACAGTTAGATTAAGGAGACAAATACAATTCATATAATTTGACAAATGGGAAAATAATAAAGGTGCTTTTGGAATAACCATTCTATTTTATGTAAATATAATTTGAGTGAAATTAATGAATTTGCATTTGAGAATTTTGACTTTTTATTCATAAACAAAATGCAATTCAACCCTAAGTAGTCAAAAGCAAAAATCCTGCTTAAAATTTACATTCCAAGGGACAATTTGGCCCCCTTATTTTACTTTGTCACTTTGAACTAAGCTCCTTACACTTATCAAGTCAATGCTTTACAAACCTTTGAATGTGCTGGGTAAACCTGGCCTGTTGTATTATAGCTACTGTACAAATTCTACATGAGTTGTTGTAACCTGCTTTGAGCTAAATTCTAATTTCTACTTCCGTATTTCTAATTAGTGATAATTGTACCTTGTCTACCAATGTTTCTCATTTAAGACCTTGATATAATAAGGAAATATTTATCTAGTAAGTTTTCTCTTATATAAGGCATTTGACAGTTAATTCTATAGTCTAAGTACCATTCTGTACAGAAATTTTGCTTGAATTGCTTATAGGATAATCCCATTTTCAAATTTGATCAATAAACCTCTTGTTTTTTCTAATTAGTTATTATACTGGCTCAAACAGTTTACTAGAATCAATCCATTCTTTTCTATTTCAAATCTCTGTACTATGCAGTGATTTTACAATTTCATTTCTTTAACTCTATCAATCAACTCTAACTAATCTATCTTTATAATTCATACCCACAACCCTGAACTATTTCTGTGCCTTCTGACCCAACCCTTTCAATCTCTACTATCATTTCCTTAGTTTAAGAAGACTGGCAGTAAGCCTGATATGATACTACCTCCTTTTAATGGGACACACCTAATAATTTTGTTAAAATATACTTTGTGTTCTTTTTCCATTTTGTCCTTGGGTTTTGAATATAATTATTATCTTTTGAGTGGTCCATTGTTGATACACTAAGCTAGATAAGTTATGCTTAATAAATCTGAAAATTTTGTGTGATTCAGTGTACCATTGTTGAGATTTATTAGTAACTGATGACAAATGATCAGATTAGTATTATATTTTATTCCTTCTAAATTTATTTTATATTATATTCAGTAAAATTCATTGTTTGTGTTGTATAATTTTATCAATTTAGACAAATGAACAGAGTCATATATCTACAACCAAAGGCACAATACAGAACAGTTCTATCAACTGAAACAATTTCTTTATTCTTTGCCTTTGTGGTCAACTCTTTCCCTGACCTTGAATCCCCGACAACCAAAGATCTATTCTCCATTTATATAATTTCATTTTTTTCTGGAATGTCATATAAATATTATCACTTAGTTCATAGTCTTTTGACCTGGCTTTTTCAGTTAGTAAAATGCAATTGAAATATCTCCATGTTGTTGCATGTATCAATAGTTTCTTTTTTTTAAGTTTGATTGTTAGTATTCCACTGCATGGATGTACTATAGTTTGTCTATTCACTGGTTGAAAAACATTTCGGTTTTTCCCACGCTTTATGATTATGAGTAAAGCTGTTATACACATCCACCTAGATGATTTCGTGTGAACATAAGTTTTCTCTCTTTTGGAAAGAATTTGGATTTCTGGGTCACATGGTATAGGTATGTTAACCTTTATAAGAAATTTCTAAATTGTTTCTGCTTTGCAATATGTGAATATTCAAGGTGCTCTGCATCCTTACCAGCAACTCATTTCTTTAGCCATTCTAATAAACATGTGGTAGTATTTCATGGTGGTTTTATTTGAATTTCTTTAATGACTGAGGATGGTGAGCATAATTTTATCTACTTATTTGCCATCTACATACCTTCTTTAGTTGAGTGTGTTTTCAAGGATTTTGCCCATATTTTAATCAGGTTTTTAAATTTTTTTTTCTCATTGATGAGTTTTGAAAGTTTGTTATATATTCTGGAAGCAATTTCTTTGCCATGTATTTGATTTATGTATATGTTTGTCCTGCCTGTGGCTTGTCTTTTCATTCTGTTTAGAGTGTATTTTGCCATTTTAGGTTCCCTACCAATCTTTGGGGAAGGACAATGAGGGCATTGGAGAAAGTGAGGTACTAAGAATGGGTTTGAACCTCCCTCTATTTATGAACCCCAAAGATCCACATTCTTTTGGAAGTCCCCACACATCTTCTACCAATTTGTTAACAATTACAGCTGAATTCTTTTTAGGTTTTGGTCTAGTTGGTTATCCTATAACTGCATGTCTACTGTAGCTTTAAGAAAAGTTGTAAACTTGAAGTTTGTCTAGCTTTGGTGGTGGTTGTTATAAGGACAACATAATGCTTTTCTAACTCTTTACTTCCCAAGTGGAAATCAGAATTCTTCTTCGTCTGTTTTTAACGTGACTTTGCATTTAACTATGTTAGGAAAATATAATTAGAAACAAAAGTCTCTTGCAAATGCAGAAAACCTCTCCACAAAGGTAGAAGATAAAGAAAACAGTTCTATTGAATAAGCATTAAACTGGAATGTGATGCACATTATAGGCAATCTAAAAAGATTGCAAAGATAGAAATCTTACTCTTGTATGTAGTCAAGTTGATACAACAGATTATATATTTGTTCTCCAGATAAACAATAACTAGCCCTTAAATAAGAGGACTTGACAGAACCCTTTCTCACTCATTGATCATCCTAAATTCACCTGGTAATTACAGTGACCATTTGTGTTTGGTAATTGTCTTTATTCAAATAAAAATAAATTTCTCATATCTTTATGACAGGAGTTAGATTTGCAACTTGGATCCAGATGCCAACCAAATTAGGTTCCTATCCTCTCATGGAAACTGAGAGGTTGGATACTATCTTCTTTGATGATTAGGATTTAAAGACATGGCTCCCAGACCCAGTCCTTTAGGAAACAATCCTGGGTTGTAAAACAAGCAAGAGGCTTATACAGCTTTTGAAAAGATTTACATATATTTCAAAGAGGCAGACAATGATCATATAATTACAAGACTTATAGAAAAGATGCAAGACTTTAGAAAAGATGCAAGACTTTAGAAAAAATGCTACAAGAAACAGAAATGGAAGGGACTATTTCTCTGCATCATGGAAAATTATTTTTTTATTTTTATTTTTAAAATATATTTTATTGATTATGCTCTTACAGTTGTCCCAAACTTTTCCCTCTTGCCTTCCTCCACCTGGTACCCCCGTTCCTTGTAACAATGTACCCCTTTAGTTCATGTCCATGGGTTGTGCATATACCGTAAGATCTTTGGCTTCTCCATTTCCTATACTGTTCGTAACATCCTCCTGTCTATTTTGTACCTAACAATTATGCTTCTTATTCCCTGTACCTTTCCTCCTTATTCTCCCCCTTCTCCCTTCCCACTGATAACCTTCTCTGTGATCTCCATTTCTGTGATTCTGTTCCTGTTCTAGTTGTTTGCTTAGTTTATTTTTGTTTTTGTTTTTCAATTCAGTTTTTATTGGATACATATTAGCATTTATTTGCTTGAGGCAAGAAAGTTGTCATTTTAAAGTTGTGAAAGTATTATAGTGGGTTATTGCTGGTTATAAACTCATTTAGACTAATGTTTCTATTCCACATGTTGTATATTTCCTAATTATCTTGCATATCAGCAAAGTAAAATAATAGCATGTCACAAAATTGCTCTTCATTGACAACTCATCAAGTCCTCAGACTGAGTCAAGATTTACTGTTTACCCTGTTATTTAATTGGTCTATAGGGTGTTATTTTATGGGTTTTGCTCAATTATTTTTGTTTTTTTATATTCTTGCTACTTCTATTGTAAATCTTTTGGCATTTAATCCTTCTTACGGTGCTATATTCCACTGTTTGATATGCAGTATCTGCTGATGATGTTTTACTGTATATATCTTTGAAAATATAATTTCAAAACTCAGGATAAAATGTTCTTCCAGGAAAGCAATTTCCATGATTATTTGTGTGATACTTGGTAATGAAACAAATTTGTTATGGTAACTTCCAAGAGCATAAATATTCTTACAGATACAAGGTCTGTCTAGAAAAAGTCCAGCCATTGTCAATATAAGAATGGTTCATGTGACATTGGTGCAACCCAGCAGCCAAGAAGAGTGGATTGGAATGCACATGTGTGAACAATGATGACTTCACCACACTAGTCAGTGGGGGCAGATTCAGTTGTTGATAGTTGTGAGTTTGTTGTCTTTTTACTGTTCATAGTGTTGATCTTCTTTTTCTTAAATAAGTCCCTTTAACATTCCATATAAGGGCTTGGTAATGATGAACTCTTTTAACTTGACCCTATATTGGAAGCACTTCATCTGCCCCTCCATTCTAAGTGATAACTTTACTGGATAGTTATCTTGGATGTAGGTCCTTGCCTTTCGTGACTTTGAATACTTCTTTCCAGCCCCTTCTTGCTTGCCAAGTTTCTTTAGAGAAATCAACTGATAGTCTTATGGGAATTTCCTTTGTATATAACTGATTTAGTCTTGCTGCTTTTAGAATTATCTCTTTATCTTTAACCTTTGGCATTTTAATTATGATGTGTCTCAGTGTGGGCCTCTTTAGGTCCGACTTGTTCGCAACTTGTATGTCTATTTCCTTTGCCAAGTTATTGAAGTTTTCTTTCATTATTTTTTTTCAAATAAGTTTTTAATTTCTTGCTCTTCCCTTCTCCTTCTGGTATCCTTATGATTCAGATGTTGGCACATTTGGAGATGTCCAAGAGACTTCTTTATTTTCTCTGTATTTTTTTGAATGCTTGTTTCTTCATTCTGGTTGAATGTTTATTTCCTCCTTATGTGCTAAATCACTTATTTGAATTCTGGTTTCCCTCCCTGTACTGTTGGTTCTCTGTATATTTTTCTTTATTTCACTTAGTGTAGCCTTCATTTCTTCCCTTATGCATTTGCTGTACTCAGTGAGATCCTAAACATCCTTATCACCTGTGTTTTGAACTCTGCATCTGATAGGCTGGCTATCTCCATTTCACTTAGTTCTTTTTCTGGAGTTTTGACCTGTTATTTCATTTGAGCCATATTTATTTATCTCTTCAATTTGGTAGCCCCCTTTGTTTGCTTCTGTAATTGGGTAGAGTTGCTCTGACTCTATCTTGGCACATGTCTCATGTTATAAGGGGCACAGCCTTAGGTATTTTCCAGGGTGGGGCAACCCACATCATTACTTTGTGGCACTGTGTGTGGAGGAGGTATCTGAGAGGGAACAATGTCACTTGCTTGGCTTTTGCCACATTTCCAGTCACTTCCCCCACTTCTTGTATGCAACTGGCACCCTTCCAACTACTGTCCTGGTGCTGAATTCCAGAGTGGGTTGATTTGCATATGTTCTAGGATCATGCAGTTCCTTTAAACAGACTCACCTGAGGGACTGGCAGTTTCTCCCACTGCCCCAAACCTCACTGGTTTTTACAGCCAGAGATTATGAGGCTTTATTTCCTGGTGCTGGAAACCTGGGCTGTGTGGTTTGGCCTGGAGCTGGGACTGTTTGCTCCCCAGGTGTCTCTACTGCTTTTTATTGGCCACAGATGAATATAGGACCACCCATCTACTGTTCGCCACCACCACTGCCTCACCACTGCTGTCACAATGTGTCCTCTCCACCCCATCTCTTTTGACCATCTGGATGAATATTTCTTCTTTAAATCCTTGGTTGTTGGACTCCCACACAGTTGGATTTTCTGGCAGTTTCGGTTGTATTTTGTTTTGAGATTAGTAGTCATCCTTCTTATGGTTGTGCAAGAGGTGAAGTGTGTCTACCTATGCCTCCATCTTGACTG
Source organism: Phyllostomus discolor (assembly GCF_004126475.2). Classification (NCBI taxonomy): domain Eukaryota; kingdom Metazoa; phylum Chordata; class Mammalia; order Chiroptera; family Phyllostomidae; genus Phyllostomus; species Phyllostomus discolor. The sequence goes on along the minus strand of NC_050198.1, from coordinate 13,709,123 downwards.
GAAGTCTGATTATTGTCTTATTTTTCATTTGTATTTCTTTGTTATACCTGCAACATTGGGAACAGTTAGCCCACAAAACAGTTTACACAACATATATTTAAACACTTTAATTTCCCCAGACATCTCCACCTCCCTCCCCTGATTCTACCCCCCTTGGTTTTGTTCATTAGTCTTTTATAGTTGTGTGGGGGAGTCTCGAGGGGGGTAAATGCAGACACCTGTACTTGAACAACAATAAAACAATTTTAAAAAACGCTTTAAATTATTTGAATTTTAACCATCTTGTGAGGTAAGCCAGAAAGTAATGATTTATATTTGTCCAAATTAGTAGATGAGGAAATTAAGGCAAAGAGAAGGCAGTTGAGTTGTCCAGTTGCACACTCCTAAGAAGAAATAAAACAGAGTCCTCTCAAACCCAGCTTTTCTGGCATCACCTCCAGTCCTGACATTCTGAGCTGCCTTCTCAGAAGATTATCAGCTGTCAATAACCCCAAATTTTATCTTTATGACCAAAGAGTAAACATATGCAGGTCTCAACAAACTTCTAGGATATACAATCTAGTCATATTAAATGTACTCTTTTTTATTTTAACATTTTTATTGTTGTTCAAGTACAGTTTTCTGGCTTTTCCTCCCACACTTCCCCACCACTCCAGCCCTCCCCAGTTCCCTCCCATGTTTCCACCCCCTTTGTTATTGTCTGTAAGTTTTTTATAACTGTTCCTACAAACCATTCACCCATTTCTCCTGTAATCCCCACCCTCTCCTCTCTGGTCACTGTCAGCCTGTTCTCAATTTCAGTGTCTTTGGTTATATTTTGCTTGCTTGTTTGTTTTGTTGATGAGGTTTGTGTGAAAGGTGAGATCATATGGTATTTGTCTTTCACTGCCTGGCTTATTTCACTTAGCATAATGCATTCCAGTTCCATCCATGCTGTTGCAAAGGGTAGGAGCTCCTTCTTTCTTTCTGCTGCATAGAATTCCATTGTGTAAATGTACCATAGTTTTTTAATCCATTCATTTACTGATAGGCACTTAGATTGCTTCCAACATTTGGCTATTGTAAATTGTGCTGCTGTGAACATTGGGGTCCACAGGTTCTTTTGGATTGGTGTTTTAGGGCACTTAGGGTGTTGGGGACCACCCTGCCTGGTCTCAGGAAGCTGTAACCCCCTGTGACTTAGGCTGAGTGAGAGACCTCCAGACCAGGAGCCACTAAGGAGACAAAAACTTATTTCCCTGGCATGAACGCTGCCTGTTCTGTGCCTGATCTCCTAAGCTTGATCAGTTAGCCAATGCTGTGTAAGATTTCCCACAGAGGGAATTGCCTAAGACAGGCACGATCACGTGGAGGTTTCTGGGAAGAGACTCGGGGCTGTGGAAATGAAGGGGTGGTGGATATCAACCCCTGCCCCCTTGGCTTTGTCAAAGCCTGAGTCCTTGTTCTTAGAAGTGAGAAATCCAAGTCTCCTGGCTGCCTTTGTCTTCTCTGTTAACTCAGGCCTGCAAAAATAGCAGGGGCGGTGCAGCCCAGGCCAGAAATGGCGGACCCCCAGGGTAATCAGGCCTGGGACATAGCATATGCAAGATCCTGTGAGATCTGTTTGCTGGAGGATGTTATTAAATTAGAATATGAAGGCACAGACAGGAAACCAAAACTAGCCCTTTGAGCCCTGTTAGATAAAACCCCAAGCTCTGCCAAGAATCACGAGGGTTCTGTCTGCACCTTTGTAAGTTGCCTACTTCTTTTGATCTTTTCTGCCAGACTGTGAATCCACAAACTAAGTCTGTATTCTCAATAAGAATCTGCTTGGGAATGGAGATGAGGCGCTCTCCACTAGACAGAGTGGCCATTCTGTCCCTATTTCCCCACAGGACCTGTTTGTCTCTGTGGATGTTTTTCTCGTGTTTTGACGAGCATCCACAGCAGAGATTGATACTGCTGGCCAGTATCCACCACATTAGGGTATAGACCTGGCAGTGGAATTGCTGGGTGAAAAGGTGGTTCCATTTTTAGTTTTTTGAGGAAAATCCATACTGTTTTCCATAGTGGTTGCACTAGTCTGCAATCCCACCAACAGTGCACTAGGGTTCCCTTTTCTCCACAACCTCTCCAACACTTGTTTGTTGCTTTGTTTATGATGGCCATTCTCAATGGTGTGAGGTGGTATCTCATTGTGGTTTTAATTTGCATTTCTCTGATAACTAGTGATACTAAGCATCTTTTCATATGTCTCTGGAACCTCTGTATGTCATCCTTGGAAAAGTGTCTGTTCAAGTCCTTTGCCCATTTTTTAATTGGGTTGCTTGTCTTCTTAGAAGTGGAGTCATGTGAGTTCTTTATATATTTTGGAAATCAAACCCCTGTCTGAAGTATCATTGGCAAACATGTTTTCCCATACAGTTGGTTATCTTTTCGTTTTAATACTGTTTTCTTTAGTGGTGAAGAAGCTTTTTATTTTGATGAGATCCCATTTGTTTACTCTTTTCCTCTATGTCCCTTGCTCTAGGGGACATATCAGTGAAAACATTGCTGCATGAAATATCTGAGATTTTTCCTGCCTATGTTTTACTCTAGGATTTTAATGGTGTCATGACTTATATTTAAGTCTTTTATCCACCTTGAATTTATTTTTGTGTATAGTGTAAGTTGGTGCTAGAGTTTCATTTTTTTTTTTTTTGCATGTAGCTGTCCAGCTCTCCCAACACCATTTGCTAAAGAGGGTATTTTTACTCCAATTTATGCTGCTGCCTGCTTTGTCAAATATTAATTGACTGTAGAGGCTTGGGTTTATTTCTGGGCTCTCTGTTCTGTTCCATTGGTCTATCTGTCTGTTTTTATGCCAGTACCAGGCTGTTTTGATTACAGTGACCTTGTAATACAGTTTGATATCCTACCTTCTTTGCTCTCCTTTCTCAAAATTGCAGCAGCTATTTGGGGTCATTTATAGTTCCATATAAATTTTTGAAGTGTTTATTCTATATCTGTGAAATAGTCCATTGGTTCTTTAATAGGTATTGCATTGAATGTATAAATTGCTTTGAGTATTATGGACATTTTGATGATGTTAATTCTTCTGATCCATGAACATGGCATATGTTTTCATTTGTTTGTATCTTCCCAAATTTCTTTCTTCAGTGTTGTTTAGTTTTCTGAGTACAGGTCTGTTACCTCTGTGGTTAGGTTTATTCCTAGGTATTTTTATTTTTCTTGTTGCTATATCAAAAGGGATTTTTTTTCCTCATTTCTGCTTCTGATGTTTCATTGCTGATATACAAAAATGCCTTCAATTTCTGAGTATTGACTTTGTATCCTGCTATTTTGCCAAATTTATTTATTAGGTCGAGCAGGTTTTTCTGTGGAGTCTATAGGGTTTTCTATGTACACTATCATGTCATCTGCAAACAATGACAGTTTTGTTTCCTCCTTTCCAATTGGATGTCTTTTATTTCCTTTTCTTGTCTGATTGCTGTAGCTGAAACTTCCAATACTATGTTGAATCAAAGTGGTGAAAGTGGACAACCTTATCTTGTTCCTGATCTTAGTGGGAAAGATTTTAGTTTTTGTCCATTGAGTATGATGTTGACTGTAGGTCTCTCATATATGGCCTTTATTATGTTGAGGAATGCTCCCTCTATTCCCACTTTGCTCGCTGTTTTGATCACAAATAGGTGTTGTACTTTATCAAATGCTTTTTCCACATGTATTGATATGATCATGTGATTTTTGTCTTTGCTTTTGTTTACATAATGTATTACATTTATTGATTTGCAAATGTTGTACCATCCTTGCATCCCTGAGATGAATCCCACTTGATCATGGTGTATGGTATTTTTAATGTATTGGATGTGGTTTGCCAATATTTTGTTGAGGATTTTAGTGTCTGTGCTCATCAGCGATATTGGCCTGAAGTTTTCTTTCCTTGTTGTGTCTTTATCTGGTTTTCAGTTTAGGATGATCTGGCTTCATAAAAAGTGTTTGAGAGTCTTCCATCTTTTGGAATAGTTTGTGAAGGATAGGGGTTACCTTTTCCTGAAATGCTTTGTAGAATTCTCCTGTGAAACTGTCTGGCTCGGGGCTTTTGTGTGTCAGGAGTGTTTTGATTATTGCTTCAATTTCCTCTGCTGTTGTTGGTCTGTTCATGCTTTCTGCTTCTTTTTCATTGAGTTTTGGAAGATTATATATTTTTTAGAAATTTGTCCATTTCAGCTAGGTTTTCAAATTTCTTGGCATATGATTCTTTGTAGTAATTTCTTACAATCCTTTGCATTTCTGTGGTATCATTTATAATCTCTCCTCTTTCATTATGGATTGTGTTTATTTGGGTCCTTTCTCTTTTTTTCTTATAGAGTCTGCTTAATTGCTTTTTTATTTTGTTTATCTTTTCAAAGAACTGTCTCCTGGATTTATTGATCCTTAGAATTGCGCATTTAGTCTCTATTTCATCTAATTATGCTCTGATCTTGGTTATTCCCTTCTTATACTTGCTCTGGGCTGTCTTTGTTGTTGTTGTTCGAGTTCTTGTAGGTGTAGGGTTAGATTGGTTATTTGAAATGTTTCTATTGTTTAAGGTAGGCCTGTATTGCTAAGAACTTCCCTTTCAGAACTGCCTTTGCTGTGTCTCATAAGTTTTAGATTGTTGTGAGGTCATTTTCATTTGTTTCCAGAAACTTTTGGATTTCCATTTTGACCCTTTCATTGTTTATAGTATGTTATTCAATCCCCATGAGTTTCAATGTTTTTGAGGGTTTTTTTATAGGTTGGTTTCTCATTTCAGTTCCTTGTGGTCAGAGAAAATGCTTCATATGATTTCAATTTTCTTGAATTTGTTGAGGATTGTTTTGTGTCTTATCATGTGGTCTATCTTTGAAAATGTTCCATGTGCATTTGAAAAGAATGTGTATTTTGCTTGTTTGGGAAGAAAGACTCTAGATATATCAGTTAAGTTCACTTGATCTAGGAAATTGTTCAGTGCCTTAATATCTTTGTTGATATTTTGTTTGGAAGATCTATTCATTTTTGACAATGGATTGCTGAAATTGCATACTATAATTGTGTTGCTGTCAATATCTTTCTTTTTTGATTTTTGATTTTATTTATTTATCTTTAAAGTGGAAGTAAGGAGAGAGGGAGAGAAATATCAATGTATGTTTGCTTCTCGTGCATCCCCTCCTGGGAACTGGCCTGCAACCCAGGCATGTGCCCTGCCAGGGAATCTAACCATGATCCTTTGGTTCTACGGCCCACACTCAATCCACTGAGCTACACCAGCCAAGGCTTCAATATCTTTCTTTAAGTCCTCCGAGATTTTCTTTATGTATTTTGGTGCTCGTATGTTGGGTACACATATATTTACAAAGTTTATGTCTTCTTGATGCATTCTTCCTTTGAGTATTATGAAGTGACCTTCTGGGTCTCTCTTTATGGCCCTTTTACTGAAGTCTATTTTGTCTGATATGAGTATTGTTATGCCAGCCTGGTTTTTTTCCTGTCTGTTTGCTTGGAAAAATTTTTTTCCACCCCTTCACTTTTAGTCTGTATAAGTCTTTTGTTCCGAGGTGTGTCTCTTGTAGGCAGCATATTTATGGGTCATGCTTTCTTATCCATTCTGCTATTCTATGTCTTTTGATTGGGGCATTTAATCCATTTATGTTTAAGGTTATTATTGATAGGTACTTGTTCATTGTCATATTTTCATACCTGTGTTCCCCTCTGTCTCACTCTTTTCATTCCTTTTCTTAAAGCAGTCCCTTTAGCATCTCTTGCAGGCCTGGCTTGGTGGAGATATATTCTTCTGGATTTCTTTTGTCTGGGAAGCTTTTTATTTGCCTTCCATCTTAATTGAGAGCCTTGCTGGGCAAAGTAGTCTTGGTTGCAGGCCTCTGGTTCCCATTACTTGGAATATTTCTTGCCATTCCCGTCTGGCTTGGAGCATTTCCATTGAGAAGTCAGCTGAGAGACTTATCAGGGCTCCCTTATATGTTACTTCCTGTTTTTTCCTTGCTGTCTTTAGGATTCTCTCTTTGTCTTGGAATTTTGTCATTTTAATTATGATGTATCTTGAAGTGGGCCTCTTCGGGTTCCTCTAGATTGGGATTCTATGTTTCCTGGGTTTGTGTGACTTTTTCTCTCACCAAATTAGGGAAGTTTTTGATCATTAATTTTCCAAACAGGTTTTCTATGCCTTGCTCTTCTTCTTCTCCTTCTGGTATCTTTAATGTATGAATATTAGTACATTTCATGTAGTCCTGCATTTCTCTTAACCCCTCTTCCTTCTTTTTGAGCCTCATTTCATTTTCTTGCTCTTTTTGGATGTTTCTTTCTACCTTGTCCTCCAGCTTGCTGATGTGATCCTCTGCTTCATGTAGCCTGCTTTTGATTCCTTGTACTGTGTCTACCAGTTCCAAAATTGTATTCTTCATTTCCTCTTGGTCCTTGTTGAAAGATTCTGTTTCCTTGTTATGTTGATATAGTTTTCAGTGAGTTTGTTGTAGTTTCACTATAGTTTTTGGTGATTCTCTGTGAGCTCATTGAGCTTCCTTATAACCGTTGCTTTGAAGTCAATATCTGATAGTTGACTTGCCTCTATTTCATTTATCATTCTTTCTGAGGCTTCTTTCTTTCCTTTAATTTTGGGGTTGCTTTTTTTGTCTTTCCATTGTTTGTTAGACTCTTCTTGTTAGCCACTGTTTTTAAATTGATCTGTTCTGATTGCCTGGGTTCCTGATGTGAAGTTCTATGGTAGAAGATCTGTGAGATTCAGTGATGCAGTGTCCTTAATCTCCTGAGCTCGCTGATCTTGGGCTGTAGTTTATGTTGGCTCTCTGTATGCCTTTGTGTTTTGATTGTTGTTGGGTTTTTCTTTAGTGGGTCCTTCTCTGTAGCTGGTTAACTGAGGGTCACTCCATCCACCATGTCTTGTATTCTGTTGTGCAAGTGTGGAAAGGTTGTGTTGAAGTTGATTCTTCCGTATATACAAGGTTTTGAGGATTCTCTCTTGCTCTTGTTCAGTTGTTTGTTCTGAGTAATTTCTCCACTATTTAGTTGCATTTCCAGATAAGTCCTGGGTTGAGTGGCTTCTACTCCCTCCTTCACCTTCTTCTGTTGTTATCTGTTGGCGTTTCCTTTGTTGTTGCATTTCCTCTTCCAGCAGGTATCCTGGTGTTCACAGCTCCCATCTACTTTTGTTTTGTGATCAGTTGGAGGGGGAAGGCAAAATTGTTTAAGGTAGAGGGAGTGAATTCTATGGCATTTAAAATGCAACCTGTAGAGAAGAGATAGGAGATCCTTTGGATGTTTATAGTATTAACTGTGTTATTTCATCCAACTAGCCACTTTTTTAGAAAAGGTGGAAAAAAGACAATACTCTTGTGAAGGGCAGGGAAAGATTGTGAGTTGGATCTAAACAGCAGTGAGCTTGTGGGGGTTCAGATTATGAGGGAAAGTGAGAGTGAAGGATAGAAAATACGTGTAGTGTGTGAGAGTATAGGGTTAATCACCACAAGTATAAAGTTCAGGAAACAGTGAAATGAGCTAAGATTAGGGAGGGATGCTGTGTAGTATATGTAGTTGTATGGAACAGAAATTATTTACAATAGTAATGGAGCAACAATCATAACATTCAAACAATGCCATTTAACAAACTAAGTGAAGATGACTAAATAGAGAGAAGAGAAATACAAAAATACTAATAAAATAAAAGCTGTAAGAATAATGGAAAAATAATAATAATACAAATATACAATAACTTCAAGTTCTCTGGAGTAGCAAAGTCAAGTTTGTCTCACTGTCTCAGTTGTTGGGATGACCCCTGTTTGGGTCCAACTCTGGTCTTTTCACAGCTCCAGGTTTTATTGTGTCACATGTGGAAATTAAAAAAAAAAAAGAAAAAAGGATGGAAGAAGGAATAAAAGAAGAAAGGAGGAAGGAAGGGAAGAAGGAATTTTTAAAAAGTAGGGAAAAGAAGGAAGGAACAAAGAATACAAAAGGAAAGGAAGGAATAAGGAATAAAAAAGAAAGAAGGAAAGACAGGAAGAAGGAATTAAATTAAAAAAATATTTTGCTGGTTTTAACCTGGCCAAGCCAGTTTTTAAAATATATTTTATTGATTATGCTATTACAGTTGTCCCATTTTCACCCTTCACTCCCCTCCACCCTGTACACCCACTCCCACTCACATTCCCCTACTTTAGTTCATGTCCATGGGTTATACATATAAGTTCTCTGATTTCTACATTTCACATACTGTTCTTGCCCTCCCCCTGTCTATCTTCTACCTATCATCCATGCTACTTATTCTCTGTACCTTTTCCCCCTCTCTCCTCCTCCCACTCCCCTGTTGCTAACCCTCCATGTGATCTCCATTTCTATGGTTCTGTTCCTGTTCTAGTTGTTCACTTAGTTTGTTTTTGTTTTTGTTTTTGTTTTAGGTGTGGTTGTTAATAATTATGAGTTTGCTGTCATTTTGTTCCCTCTCAGACTCCTGCCCCACATATAGTATCACAACCCAACAACTAGGTTGCCCCATCCTGGTGAACACCTAAGGCCCCGCTCCTTACTACAGAACAGGCACATCAAGGCAAAAAAAATTCCCAAACGAAAGAACAGATCAAAGCTCCAGAAAAAATATAACTAAGCAACGAAGAGATAGCCAGCCTATCAGATGCACAGTTCAAAACACTGGTGATCAGGATGCTCACAGAACTGGTTGAATTTGGTCACAAATTAGATGAATAAATGAAGTCTATGCTAAGTGAAATAAAGGAAAATGTACAGGGAACCAATAGTGATGAAAAGGAAACTGGTCAAGTCAGTTTTGCTGCCCTTCCTGGCTGCAGAAGGCTGAGGAAGGATTGTTTTTGCTTTTCTCCCTTCCTGAGACGCACTCTTTGCAGTTGCCCAGCCTTCAGCCCAGTTTCTCAGTGTGCTGTCAGGCCCCCTGTGCCCTTCTGAAACCAGCCTAAGCCTTCAGTTCACCAGTTGCTCTGTCCTTGAGGTGCACCAATTAGGGGCAACTCACACACCACCTTCTCTCTCTTTGCTGTCCTAGATGCTAGGGACTCTCAGTGCCCCTTCAGGGTAGTTTAGCCCCGCCTGCCCACCCCCAACAGAGTTAAGTCTTTCTGGGGATTGCTGACTCCCTGAGCCCTGCAGTCCTCTTCTGCGGGGTATGTGTGCCTTCCTCTTAGAGAGCCAGTCGGCCCTGCAGGGCCCTGGGTGCAGGAGCTGGGTGGTAGGTGTCTCTGGGCAGCAGGGCAGGCACACTCCTTCCAGGGACTAAGGGCCAGGCCTGAACACTAAGCCTCGCTGCTGGGGCAGGACGGGCATGGTCAGGTGTGCACCTTCCCCAGGGCTGTGGGCATGATTGTAGAATGGCAGCCACTGGTCCATGGGATCATGTGCACACTGTCTGAGGGCTACAGGAGTAGGGGGTGCAGGAGGCAGGGGCAGCTGTTGCAGAGAATTCCCCAAATGGCTGTTGAGTTCCTCTTTTTTTCCTTTTCTTTTTGAAAATTCCTCCTATTCAAGCCTGCCACTCCAAACAAGCACCTGGCTCTCACAGCCCAACCTGGCTCTCTACCAAGAATCTTGCAGCAGACCCTATAGGCACCAGGCCTAGGGCCACAGCCGCCCTGGTCCCCAATCTGGTCCCAGGGACCTTATTTTCCTGAAGCACTCCCCTTATTGTCTGATTTTTCAATGTCCTCTATAATTTTTGGTCTCCAATCTTCATATGTGCTGGGATACCATTGACTGTTCTCTCTGTTCCTCACATTTGCCTAGGATAGGCTGAGATCATGACAGAATGAGTCAGCAAGAACTCTCTGAGCTGTGTTTTTCAAATAATAATTTACTTAATAGTTTATCAAGTACACAATATGTGAAGTGAAAGACAGAACTTGTGTATCCAGATTAATTTTGTAGTAACATTTGTAATTGTGAGTTAGGAGAGATGTACTGAAGTAAATTCCTATTTGCTTAAGAACTGACAAAACTTGATTTATGCTTGTCAGTTTCTCAGATGTTACTGAAATATATTGGTCCACTAATAAACATTTGCAGAATATCTCCCACAAATTCAGTAATATGTTTTCTTGCATGGTATCCCTGTTTTTATCTGAAATGTGACAAATTACATAAAATGTGATTCTTCCTCTTTAACATAGTCTTCAAATTTCTTAGTATATTAAGTAAAACTTTATCCAAAGGTCTTTTTAATCTCTTTATAATTTTACTGAGATCTGAAGTGCAATTTCTATGATCTTTCTACTTTATTAAGTTGACAATAGCTAACTAAAAGGTTTGGAAGGAAATCAATATTTTAAAATGTTTTCCCTTTTGTAATGTTAGAATAAAACAAAGTAAGTGTTGAGATCTCTTTCATCACCTTTAGATTTCTCGTCATCCTCAGAGCATTTCACTCTTTTCTAAATACTTAATTGAAAGACTGTTATAGACACTGATGATCATGGATCTTAGTAAACTCATATAATTTAATAGACTTCTTGCGTGGTACTTGTTCCTTAAGGAAAACTTTCTCTTTATTGTTCAGTTTATTTTCATACTAAGGAGGTTTGAGAAGCAACATCTTTTTTCTTTTCTTTTCTTTTCTTTTCTTTTCTTTTCTTTTCTTTTCTTTTCTTTTCTTTTCTTTTCTTTTCTTTTCTTTTCTGACAGCTTTTAATTTCTCCTCTTGCTCTATGGAGTTCTCCTTCCCCACCCCGTTCCTACTCCTCCTTCTTCTTTGCTACTACTATTATTACTACTGCTCCTGCTGCTGCTGCTGCTACTGCTACTACTACTACTACTAAGATCTAGATCCTACCCCAGTAAGAATGACTAAAATAAAGACGTTATCAACATCCCCATGGGCACAACATAATTAAGTCCAGTCCAAATTAAAAACTATCGTCTCCAGAATTTCATTTCTTTGACTTACAACTAGATATTTTTCTTTGTCATTTAAGTATACAAAAGCAAGCTTCTTCAGTTTCCTATTTGTCTAAGATCATAGAAATCTAACTCTTTATTCTATAAATTCACTCATTTGATATAATTTATATGTACAGCATACAGATATAGTGGTATCATCAGAAAAGACAAAGGAATAGGCATTTTGTCTAGGATCACATATCATTTAGAGCCAGAATGAACCCTCTAGATTAGTTTTTACCTGCAATTCTATTTTATTGTTAAGGAAATCAAATGTCTGAGAAGTTATGCAGCACATTTCAGGGCACACAACAAAGTGCAAATACTGAATTAGAACATTGATATCTTCACTGCCATTTGGTGTTTCTGCTGCTACACCACAATGGTTTCACCTACATAAGTAGTTATTGCAACAGTATAATGAAGCAATATTTGGAAAAGGAGAAGTAAGATGATGATAGTTATATTATTAATTACCTGCTTGGGTATGCCACTCATTATTTTTTATTGCAAATTACTAAATTAGAATACAAAGCATTTAAATAGATACAATTGCTCATTGGAGTAACTTATAAGGAAGCAATGACAATGATTATTATATAAATAACTTCTAGAATTGTACCCAATGATGGAACATTTCAAATGAGGAAAGCAAGCATTTGTTTTATAAAAACTAACTGGCAAGGTTTTCTTTGATTTGAAAGAGAAGGAATCACAGGTGGTTCAAGAAAAGTTGAATATGCCCTTTTATTTTTGTTTTAAGGAGAGTAAAAAATTTAAGTGACAGTTGCTATGTAAACTTTAAAATGTAGAAAGTCATAGAGACATAAGGAGTTTTAAAAGACAATGAAATAAAATGATAATTCAATGTGAACTGCACTTATTGCATTGTTACTGTGTAACAGATGTTTCCTGGCTCTGAGTGTTATAAGAAAATAAGACCCAGGTTCAGATCTTAAGAGCCTCAAGGTCTAGTTGGAAGACTATTATTGAAATTAACTCATATGATTTAGTAAGTTAGTTACTACAGTATAGCTAGAAAATATGATACAGAAGTACAAAAAATGTAAGCAGTTTACTCAACCTGTTAATGTCAAGAAAGGCCCTGCCAAAGAAGCGGTGACTAATATTGGTGTCAAAAGGTAAGAGTTCACCATAGAGATGTGAGGAATATTATACTTCAGCAGGAGAAGCATTCCATTTGATGGTATAGGGAATGGGGGACATCAAACAGTGTGGCATGTTTGAGCAAAGGATAAGAGTTTTCCTTCTGGGTTATGCTAAGAATGTTTCAGGAAGTGAGGACATAGAATTAGACAGAGAGCAGAACTTGTGAAGTCTCGCTCTACATAAGCATCAAACAACTTTTGTGGCAGAAACAGACTGAGTGGTGTGTACATACTGCAGTGTGCAGATGATAGTTTATAGACCATACACTTGAAACCTGTATGGTTTTATTAACCAATATTACCCCAATAAATTCAATAAAAAAGAAAAACATACATATGGATGGAGGAAAAAAACAAAAGAAATGAGGAGATCTGGGTTTGTTTTTGGTGAAATGTGTTGAAGCTAAAGCTCAGGATCATGAATCTTATATATATCACAGTGAAAAGTAATATTCTAGAAGAGAAAAAAAATCACCCACAACTGCATCGTCATTAACCTTTAATGTCTTGAAAAGTGGTGGCATCAAACTCTCCTCTACATCCTCCTCTTCACTTCACATTTCCATGAATCCCTCCAACAACTCTTGATAGACATCTAGGCTATTGGCTCTCATGTCCATAACTTTGTGACCCAGGGAGATAAAGAGATTTTAAAATAATTCCTAAGGGAAAAAAATGCAACCAGGAAAAGAAAAAAATGGTCAAATCAATTCATTCAGGAGAGAAAATAGTTTGGTTAAAGGTAATGGAAGTTGAATGGGAAGCTGTTGTGTAAGTTGAGGAAAAATGAAGAGGAAAAAGATGTAGTGATTTGTGTGAATGAGAATAGGGGACCAGGACCTAAACTAAGACCTTTAGAGCTGTAATTTAGATTAAAAGTACAAAGTAACAGTAATTTGAAGCAAGGCCAGTGGCGCAAAATACAATAAAGAGTCTAAATTGACTGTGCCTTTTCATAAGCTAAGGTTATAAACTAGTGGCATTTTCTTTGTAATAGGAACTCTATAGAGAATCTAAGATCAATGTTGGATATAGACTTACTTGCATTAAACATTCTGATTCTACACTGTTTTTGAAAGGTTAAGAAAAGATTTGAGGAGCCCTTTGCAATGAAGAGGTTTCTTGATTTCTTTGTTAACCTGACTAGATTGAATCAAACCCTAGAATGAATATGAAAGATGAGAAATATAGCAGACACAGTTGGTGACCCACCCATATCCTTTCACCTTTGCCAGCTTGATCAACATCTGTGGACATCAAACTGCCATATTTTGAATTTATGGTGGGTTTTTGTGTTTTGTTTTATTTTGCTTTTAGCCTCCGGGCTTGGTTTGCAGCTAGGAAGCATGCCAAAAGTGATGGGCAGTTCATAACTCCCAGGAATAGTCCTCACCCATTAATTGATGTGAGTCAGTGTATAAATATTCTATCTTCCATATCTCTCAATTGGGATAAATCTGAGATGTGTGTCTTTGGGAGAACTAAGCTGTATTCATCCACAGTGGTAGGTTGCTTGATAATTGCCTTTTATTGGTTAATTCCTTTTCCTGTCACATTTCCCTGATATTTTACTGCTATCTCCTTAATCTCCAATTTAAATTACTTTCACTCAATCCTTAGACTCAGGGTCAGCTTCTGATGGTACTCAAACTATAACTATAGCATTTCCCTATAATGAGACATATCAAAGTAATAATATAGTAGTACTTTATTATAATTTTTCTATAGTCAACATGAAGAAATATGTTATGCAAAGTAGCACAAAATACATAATGACAAAGAATATTGTAGGTTTATTAACTTATTTATGAGGTGTCTACATGCAAGTCAAAAAGAAACAATAAATATAATATCTGCCATTATAATTACCACAAAATCTAAAAGCTGCTTTTTTATTTTCAGTTCCCACTTTTGATAAAGTCTTGTCTTTATCTTAAGGATAAGAGTAAAATCAATGCTGGTATGAGTTTTGTAGATTGCTATAACTTTTATTTAATTAATATATTATCAAAATGTTGTAAATCTTGCCCTGGCTGGCATAGCTCAGTGGATTGAGCGTGGGCTGTGAACCAGGCATCGCAGGTTCGATTCCCAGTCAGGGCACATGCCTAGGTTGCATGCCATAGCCCTCAGCAACCACACATTTATGTTTCTCTCTCTCTCTCTCTCCCCCTTCCCTCTCTAAAAATAAATAAATAAAAATCTTTTTAAAAATGTTGTAAATCTTCTTTTGAATATTTATATCTATATCAGTTAGCTTCTGCTGCATAATAAACCACTCCAAAACTTACTGGCTTAAAACAAGAACCAGTTACTTAGCTCACAATTCTGTAAGCCATCAATTTAGGCTGGGCTAAACTGGGACATTCTTCTGATTTCAGCTGGGCTTCCTCATGGGTTTGTGATCAATTGGCAGATTAGCTGGGTGTTGTCTGGCTTACAGTGGCCTTGGCTAGGATGACATTTTTCTTTTTTTGCTTTAAAAAAATTATTGTTTTTCAGTTACAGTTGCACCACCTTTTTTCTAATTGCTCACCCCTACCTCGTCCCCCATCATTGTCATTTTTCTCTTCCACATTCTATGTAAGACTAACTCCAACTGTTTTTATGGCTGGGGCAGGGTTTCAAGAGAAAGCAGAGGTACAAAAGTCTTTGAAGCCTAAATGATGAAATAGCACAATATAACTTCTACTATACTCCTTGGGTTCAAATACATTAGGAGACTGGCCCAGATTCTAGAGTTGGGATGATAGACTGTATCTTCTGATGGGAGAGACATCAAAGTGGCATTATAAAGAGTACACATTCAGGAAGGAGAAAAGAATTTTTTTTAAAGATTTAATTTATTTATTTTAGACAGAGGGGAAGGGAGGGAGGTAAGAGGGAGAGAAACATCAGTGGGCGGTTGCCTGTTGCACTCCCCCTGCTGGGGACCTGACCTGGCCTGCAACCCAGGCACGTACCCTGACAGGGAATCAAACTGGTGACCCTTTGGTTTGCCGGCTGGCACTCAACCCACTGAGCCACACTAGCCAGGGCAGGGTAGAAGAATTGAGTATGCCTTTAGACACTACCAAATTAAAACTAAATGATGGTTGACCACAAAATTAGAAAAAAGGAAGCAAACATATGCTTTTTGTCTAAATTTCAAAATTTTATCTTGTAACAGTTATATATTAGTTATAATACAATACAAAATATTCACCAAAATGAATAATAAATTTGAAATATTTTTCTTTGTGTACTTTTGAAATTACTTAGGGGAGGCAGTGTTAACCACAGTTAAGAACAAAAATCTTTTAATGTAGACTTTGATCTTAATTATCTACTAGTTATAAATGATAATGTGGCATCAACCAAATTTGTTAAGAATAAAATACCATTTAGAATCCCTTTGGCTATTTACTGTGTGTCTAAAGGATTATTTTATTTTAATAGCTAAATATTAACCTTTGAAAAAAGAGAAAACTGAATGAAAATGGTGACTGGTCTTTGATTATGGTAGAATTCTTAGACATTATCAAGTTATAATTCCAAATGGCTTATTACAGTAGGAGCAAAAATATTTATTTTATTCATGCATTTCTCTTCTCTATTAATATGAATGACTAAAGTTTACAGTTTATATATATTTTCTGGACATAGTATGAGGGTCAGTTTAGCTTTAGCATTCCTAAACTAGCCATGCTAAATCAAAACTGTATCACTAAGGCCTTGGCCAGTGTGACTCAGTGGGCTGGAGTGTCATCAGTAAAGTGAAAGGTTGCTAGTTCAATTCCTGGTCAGGGCATATGCCTAGGTTATGGGGTTGCAGAGAGGCAGACAATCAATGTTTCTCTCCATCTCTCTCTTTCTCCTTTCCCTTCTCTCTAAAATTACTAAACATGTCCTCTGGTGAGGATTAAAAAAAACTATTACTAAGGTGAAAAGATGTGAGTAATAAGATACCTGTAATATTCCTTTAAATTTTGAAATATAAAAGCATTTTGGACTATTCTTTAATTCCTATTATGCTCCAGATAAATCAGTAGACGTTGGAGAATAAATACTGTCTAGAAATCATTCAGGGTCTCTAGTAAAAATGAACCCCCTCACACATATATACCAGTTTCACATAATGGTCTTTCTGTTAGGCATTCTGTTCCATGTTGATGGCCATTAAAATATTTTTCTAGTATGAGATGAGCTTCCTCCCAGAAAAGTGAGGAGAAAAATATGATTGTTGGGTAGATAAGAAGTCATAATAATAATAGACTCTACTGACTACTATCCACAATGGTCACGAAGCTTAAAAATGAGAATGGAGGAGCCCTTGGGCCTCCTGGATAGGGACTCTGCACCTGCACTGCCATGTCCCTACTCGCTCTCCCAGAGCCTCAGTGCTACCAGCTGCAGCATAGAGCATGGGTATATATGTGGTCTGTGGGCAGCAACAGCAGATTCCGGTCAGTATCAGTGCAAGGAGCTGGAAGCTCTGGAGTTCATCTACCTTGAGTCCTTTACAGTATTATGAGAAAATCCTCCTAGCCTCACCATTACTGTGACATCAGAGGCTGGAGAAAATGATGAAACTCTCCAGATGTCCTTCAAGTTTACATATGGTGAGAAATACCCAGATGAATTCCCTGCCCCCTTAGTGAAATATTGTTCCAGGAAAATCTAGAAGATAATGATGTTGCAGGCACTTAAAAATTATTAGCATTACAGGCAGGAGAAAACCTTGGTGTGGTGATAATCTTTAATTTAGTGACAGCTGTGCAAGAAAAATTAAATGAATTAGCAGGTCAAATAAAAACTAAAAGAAAAGTAGAAAAGAAACAAAAAGAAAGAGAAGCAGAAAAAGCCAAAAAGCAATTATTTCATGGCACTTCTGTTACAATTGAGAATGTCTTAAGTTGGAAAGCCAAGTTTGATGCAGAACTCTTGGAAATTAAAAAAGAAACAAATGAAAGAAGAACAAACAGGAAAAATAAATTAGGTGGGAAACAGCTATTTGAAACAGATCATAATCTTGACACATCTGATACCCAGTTCTTGGAGGATGCTGGAACGAATATGGAAATAGATGAGCCTATATTCTAGAAAATGGATGACTTGGAGCTGGGGGATGATGGGGATGATCCAGAACACAATCTTGCTGACCCAGTGTGTGACTTGCCAGATTAATGGACTATCCCCAACTGCAGAAAGTCTTATCTGCCACAGCATCTATGGGTATGCTGACAAAGTGTTGATTTTTCTTTCTTTTTTCTAAGAAAAATAATTTTCAGAAGAATGTTTTATGATAACTTTATCATTGAACTTAATAAACTGACGTAAAAGTTTTAAAAATGTGGAATTAGAATACCATGAAATAGAATTAATATTCTATTTAATTGGTGTTATCCACAGTAATCAAAGATATTAAAATAATCCTTAAGAATGTAGAGGTAATTTATATGGGAAGAATGGAACAATTTAATTTGTTCAGAAATTTTTAATTCCTTTTAGATTGAGACATAACAGATTTCATGTATGTTAAAATGATTATTTTTCTTAAAATTTGTAGAAAATACAAATATCTTTCCTCTTTGTACTTTTGCTTTCTTTATGCTTCAAACATCCTCTTCACCCCTGCCCCTTTACCTTCTTACTTTAGAAAACAAACCAACAAACAAAATTACCAGGATAGTCAAGTACTCTCATTGACAAGAACAAGACTAAACACAAGTTTTCAATATCTATAAAACACAGGGCAAAATAGTGGATCAATAGGTAAATAATGTCTATATATTTTTACATCTATCCATTATGTATTTCTTTATATATGAATGTACACTCACATATATAGAGTGAGGAGTTTTAAAAATTACTTACTGTATTGTATTTCCTGTAGAATTTATTTTAAAACTTCCTGTTGTTTTATATTTAATAAAAGAGTGCATTAATTTCTGACATCTGTGTATTGCTTGATTTTTTCTCTTCTTGGGACTGAAGGCAAAAGATGCAAGTCAAGGAAAGGGATGTAGGATGAATAAAATGCAACTTGGTTCTGCCAAAGAAAAATAATTGATTGTGATAAGTGAGATTTTTGTTTTTCTTTTTAATTATACTTACTTCTGGCAATGCAAAAATTCTAGAGCATCGTATATTAGTATAATAAGAAGTAAAAAAAAATTTTACCTTGATCCTATCAAATTACAGAATATCAATTATATGTTTCTGAGGAAAAAATGGTAAAGTTAGAACTTTTCCCCCAAAATCTCAGCATCTGTAATGCAGAGCTTTCACAAATACAAAATAATTCATTTTCTACTAACCCATAACAGAAATAGGAAATCTATTTCTGCATACTCACAAGTTCAGTATCTAAATAACATCTTGTAGTAGTTCTACAGATGACCTCATTTTGAGAACTAACTTGGAATATTAAACTGTAGAAACTACAAACAACCCCCAGCATCCCAAATGATACATACAAGTGTGTCCCCAGTTGTTGAGTGGAATTGGAAATGACACAATGTTTTTGAACATGTCTACACTAGTACACATATTTTAACCTCTATCACTGAATTGTTTATGACTATTCATTAAGGAAAAGCAATCATTCTGCCAGTTTAAATTCATTAAATATACAAATGCTTTAACAAACTTAAAATTGTGCAAGTCATCAGCATCTTTTGATGTTATGATGACAAATGATTGGTTTATTAACTATTTCTTACTGTAAAGTGCAAGATGTGACTATCAGATCTAAGTTTCCTGTTGCCTTGTCAGAATTTTTGTGGGCCTGATAAAGGACTAAGAATTAGAACATGATATTATGTAAGTGTGGAATATCAAATAATTTTCCAAGTAATATGTAGACCCTTGACTGTTCAAATGGCTCCTCTCTAAACCTAATGTGTAAAATGTGTTAGTCCTATGGTTTCTTTGTTTCTTAAAACCTGGTAGGTTCTTTACTCTTTGTCTATACAGAGCTTTCCAAATTCCAGTTTTACTTCCAGAAATAACTATGGATGCATGGAAGGTGGTGTCTGCATTCACTCAAATTGGACTGCTTGTTTTTGGTTCAGTCATAAACATAAATGAAGGCAAATGTGAACTTGGTAGGAGTCTACATTGCCAGAAAATTTTCAATCCAGATTAGTCCCTTTGTGTTCTACCCGAGCCCAATTGTCTCAAGTCTATTTTTACTAGCTATCTACGCCACACAGCTAGTTTTTGTTTTCTAAAATTCTTGACTGCAACAGTCAAATCCATGGATGTGTCTACCCAGGTTGCTACTATTCATAGAAATAATAAGTTTAGATTATTTTCCTCAATATGCATATGAGAAAATAACCAAAGTTATGAAGGAGAAAGTCTCACTGTTGTTACTCAGACTGTGTGTTATTAATGATTTCCACTTGTATCTTTTTCCCAACCATAGACATGACTCTGATTATCTCTACATTGAAATGCTCCTTAGGAAATTTCCTTCAGTGAACTCCAATCCAGTTCCTCCCCGGGAACAATCAATTTCCTTTTCCTTACTCACTTTGAAAACATTTTTATGGACCAAAGTGATACAGGGGTACATGACAGAGGGTTTTTCTATTGCTGTTATTTCTCATGGAAGGTGAAATTTGATGTATGTAGTATTGGGAATTGAGTCATTTAATGTTTTTTGTTTTTTTTTTTTTGGATAATCCCATTTACATTTGTATGGCACGCTCTCCTAAATCCAGTTTTATATGGTTCATGATTACTTTATAATGCCTTTTGCCCTTTGTTCACAAAATATTGTTACCACAGCAGGTGTAACCTTTTTTTCTAAATTTTTGCTACTTGAATTGTGGTCCACACACCAGCAGCATCAGCACTTCCTAGAAGTCGTTAGAAAGGTGGTAATGGGGAAACAAGGTGAAGGGTTTACAGTAATAACTATAAAGGAGACATGAACAAAAACAAGGGGGGTGGAAACAGGGGAGGGAGGTGGGGATGACTGGTGTGGTGGGGAAGGGTGGGGGGAAAGGCAGAAAACTGTACTTGAGCAACAATAAAATTCAAAAGTATTTAATAAGCAAACAAACAAATAAACAAACAAATAAATATGTAGACGCTCAGACCTCACCCCAGACATTACTGATTCAGATTCTGTAATTTTATATTCTTTTTTAATTTTATTTATTTTTAATAATAAATTTCTTGTTGTTCAATTACAGTTGTCTGCATTTTCCCCCAACCACTCCTCCTCCACCCCAGACAAACCCACCTCCTCCCTTGCTTCCAGCCTCCCCCTGGTTCTGTCCATGTGTCCCTCATAGTAGTTACTGAAAACATTTCCCCTCATTATCCCCTCCCCACTCCCCTCTAGTTACCATCAAATTGTTCTTAATTTCTATTTCTCTGGTTATATTTGCTTGCATTTTTCTTTTATTGATTATATTCCAGGTAAAGGTGAGATCATATGGTGTTTGCCCCTTACCGTCTAGTATATTTCACTTAGCATAATGCTCTCCAGTTCTATCCATGTTCTCCCAAAGGGTAGGAGCTCCTTCTTTCTCTCTGCTGAGTAGTATTCCATTTTTGTAAATGTACCAGTTTTTTGATCCACACATTTACTGATGGGCATGTAGGCTGCTTCCAGCACTTGGATATTGTAAATTGTACTGCTGTGAACACTGGGGTGTATAGGTTCTTTTGGATTGGTGTTTCAGGGCTCTTAGGGCATAATCCCAGCAGTGGAATTGCTGGATCAAAAGGCAGTTCTATTTTCAGTTTTCTGAGGACATTCCATACTGTTTTCCACAGTGTCTGCACCAGCCTGCAGTCCCACCAACAGTGCACTAGGGTTCCCTTTTCTCCACAACCTCTATAACATTTGTTTGTTGCTTTGTTTATGATGGCCATTCTCACTGCTGTGAAGTGGTATCTCATTCTGGTTTTAATTTGCATCTCTCTGATGGCTAGTGATGCTGAGCATCTATTCATATGTCTCTGGGCCCTCTGTATGTCTTCCTTGGAGAAGTGTCTGTTTGAGTCCTTTGCCCACTTTTTAATTGGGATTTTTGTCTTCCTGGAGTGGAGTCATGTGAGTTCTTTATATATTTTGGAGATCAAACCCTTGTCTGAGGTATCATTGGCAAATATTTTTTCCCATATAGTTGGTTCTCTTTTCACTTTAATGCTGTTTTCTTTGGCCAGTCAGAAGCTTTTTAATTCAATGAGGTCCCATTTGTTTATTCTTTCCTTTATGTCCCTTGCTTTAGGGGACATATCAGTGAAGATGTTGCTGTGTGGAATGTCTGAGATTTTCCTGCTGATGTTTTCCTGTAGGACTTTTATGGTCTCACGACTTATTTTATCTTAAATCTTTTACCCACTTTGATTTATTTTTGTGTATGGTGTAAACTGGTGATCGAATTTTTATTTATTTATTTATTTATTTATTTATTTATTTATTTATTTATTTTTGCATGTAGATGTTCAGCTCTCCCAACACTATTTGCTGAAGAGGTTATTTTTACTCCATTTTATGCTTCTTCCCCCTTTGTCAAATATTAACTGACCATAGAGACTTGGGTTTATTTCTGGGCTCTCTGTTCTGTTCCATTGGTCTATGTGCCTGTTTTTATGCCAGTACCAGGCTGTTTTGATTACAGTGGCCTTGTAATATAGTTTGATATCAGGTATTGTGATCCCTCTTGCTTTGTTCTTCTTTCTCAAAATTGCTGAGGCTATTTGGAGTCATTTATGGTTCAATATAAATCTTTGAAATGTTTGTTTTATATCTGTAAAATATGTCATCAGCACTTTAATAGGGATTGCATTGAATCTATAAATTGCTTTGGGTAGTATGGACATTTTGATGATATTAATGCTTCCAATTCATGCGCATAGTACATGCTTCCATTTGTTTGTGTCTTCCTTAATTTCTTTCTTCAGTGTTGTGCCATTTTCTGAGTAAAGGTCTTTTACCTCCTTAGTTAGGTTTATTCCTAAGTACTTTATTTTTCTTGTTGTTATGTAAAATGGGATTTTTTCCCTGATTTCTGTTTCTGATATTTCATTGTTGGTGTACAAAAAATGCCTTTGCTTTCTGAATATTAAATTTGTATCCTTCTGTTTTGCCAAATTCACTTATTAGGTAGAGTAGTTTTTTGTTGGAGTCTAGGATTTTCTATGTATACTGTCACGTCTTCTGCAAACAATGACAGTTTTACTTCCTCCTTTCCAATTTGGATGCCTTTTATTTCTTTTTCTTGTCTGATTGCTGTGTATAGGACATCCAGTACTATGTTGAGTAGGGGTGGAGGCAGTACGCAACCTTGTCTTGTTCCTGATCTTAGTGGGAAAGTTCTAAATGTTTGCCCATTGAGTATGATGTTGCCTGTAGGTCTCTCATGTATGACCTTTCTTAAGTTGAGGAATGCTCCCTCTATTCCCACTTTGCTGAGTGTTTTTATCATGAATTGGTGCTGTACCTTATCAGATTCTTTTTCCACATCTATTGATATGATCATGTGATGTTTGTCTTTGGTTTTGTTTATGTGGTGTATTATGTTTATTGATTTGTGAATATTGTACCATATTTGCATCCCTGGGATGAATTCCACTTGGTCAGAGTGTATGATCTTTTTAAAGTATTGCTTGATGAGATTTGCAATATTTTGTTGAGGATTTTAGCATCCATGTTCATCAGCAATATTGGCCTGAAGTTTTCTTTCTTTGTTATGTCTTTATCTGGTTTTGCGATGAAGATGATGCTGGATTCATAAAAAGAGTTTGGGAGTCTTCCATATTCTTGAAGTTTTTGGAGTAATTTATGGAGGATGGGGGTTAGCTCTTCCTTAAATGCTTTGTAAAATTCTCCTGTGAAACTGTCTGGTCCACAGCTTTTGTGTGTCAGAAGCATTTTGATTACTGTTTCAATTTCATCAGCTGTTCCTGGTCTGTTCAAGCTTTCTGGTTCTTCTTCATTGTTTTGGAAGATTATATTTTTCTAGAAATTTGTCCATTTCAGCTAGGTTTTCAAATTTCTTGGCATATAGTTCTATGTAGTAATTTCTTACAATCCTTTGTATTTCTGTGGTATCAGTTGTAATCTTTCCTCTTTCATTCTGATTGTGTTATTTGGGTCCTCCTTTTTTTCTTGATGAGCCTGCTTAAAGGCTTGTATATTTTGTTTATCTTTTCAAAGAACCAGATATTGGATTAATTGATCCTTAGAATTGTGCTTTTAGTCTCTAAGTCATTTAATTCTGCTCTGATGTTGGTTATTTCCTTTCTTCTACTTGCTCTGGGCTGTCTTTGTTGTTGTACCTCCAGTTCTTGTAGGTTGTAGGGTTAGGTTGTTGATTTGAAATGTTTCTATCTTTTTTTTAAGTAGGCCTGTATTACTATGAACTTCCCTCTCAAGACCGCCTTTGCTGTGTCCCATAAGTTTTGGATGGTGGTGAGGTCATTTTCATTTGTTTCCAGAATCTTTTTGATTTCTTCACTAATCTCATTCTTGACCCGTTCATTATTTAGTAGCATGCTATTCAATCTCCATGAGTTTGAATGTGTGCACATTGTGTGTTTTTTTTTTTTTTTGAGGTTGGTTTCTAGTATTCAGTCTCTTGTGGTCAGAGAAAATGCTTGATATGATTCAAATTTTCTTGAATTTGTTGAGGCTTATTTTATGTCCTATCATGTGGCCTATCTCTGAAAATGTTCCATGTGCATTTGAAAAGAATGTGTATTTTGCTTCTTTGGGATGAAAGGCTCTCTGTATATCAGTTAAGTCCATTTGATTTAGGACATTTTTCAATGCCACAGTACGCTTGCTGATGTTTTCTTTGGAAGAACTGTCAATTTTTGACAGTGGGGTTATAAAATCCTCTACTATTCTCATGATGCTGTCAATATTTTTCTTGAAGTCCTCCAATATTTTTGTTATATATTTGTGTGGTCCTATGTTGGGTGCATATATTCACAATGTTTATGTCTTCTTGATGGATTCTTTCCTCGAATATTATGAAGCGACCTTCTGGGTCTCTTTTTATGGCTCTTTTTTTGAAGTCTATTTTCTTGAATATGAGTATTGCTACCCTGGCTTTTCTTCATGTCCATTTGCTTGGAAACTTTGTTTCCAGCCCTTCACTTTCATTCTGTGTAGGTATTTTGTTCTGAGGTGGGTCTCTTGTAGGCAGCATATGTATGGGTCATGCTTTCTTATCCATTCTGCTATTCTATGTCTTTTGATTGAGGCATTTAATCCATTTACATTTAAGGTTATTACTGATAGGTAACTTACTCATCGCCATGTTTTGATACCTCTATTCCTCTCTCTTTCATGGTTTTTCTTCTTGTTCTTAAAGCAAACCCCTTAGCATTTCTTGCAGAGCTGATTTGGAGGTGATATATTCTTTGAGTCTTCTTTTGTCTGGAAAATTCCTTATTTGGCCTTCTATTTTAATTGAGAGCCTTGCTGGATAAAGTAGTCTTGGTTGCAGGCGTCTGGTTCTCATTACTTGGAATATCTCTTGCCATTCCCTTCTGGCTTGGAGCATTTCCATTGAGAAGTCAGCTGAGAAACTTATTTGCGTTCCCTTGTATATTACTTCCTGTTTTTCCCTTGCTGCCTTTAAGATTCTCTCTTTATCTTGGAATTTTGCCATTTTAATTATGATGTATCTTGAAGTGGGCCTCTTTGGTTTGCTCTAGATTTGTGCTCTCTGTTTTTCCTGGGTTTGTGTGATGTTTCCTGTCATCACATTAGGAAGGTTTTCATCATTACTTTTTCAAATGAGTTTTCTATCCCTTACTCTTCTTCTTCTCTTTCTGGTATCCCTATTATATGGATATTATTACATTTCATGTTGTCCTGCATTTCTCTTAACCCCTCTTCATTGTTTTTGGGTCTTTTTCTTTTCTTGCCCTTTCTGTGTGTTTCTTTTTACCTTGCCCTCCAGCTCACTGATGTGATCCTCTGGTCCATCTAGCCTGCTCTTGATTCCTTGCACTGTGTCTATCAGTTCCAAAATTGTATTCTTCATTTCCTCTTGGTCTTTGTTGAAAGTTTCTGTTTCCTTGTTATTTTGATATAGTTTTCGGTGAGTTCATTGTAGTTTCCTTGTAGTTTTTGGTGATTCTCTATGAGCTCATTGAGCTTCCTTATAACCATTGCTTTGAAGTCAATATCTGATAGTTGACCTGCCTTTATTTCATTTACCATTCTTTCTGAGGCTTCCACCTTTCCTTTCATTTGGAGATTGTTTCTTTGTATTCCCATTGTTTGCGAGACTCTTCTTGTTAACCTCTGCTTCTTAAATTGATCTGTTCTGACTCCCTGCATTTATGGTGTGAAGTTCTATGGTAGAAGATCTGTGAGATTCAGTGATGCAGTGTCCTTAATCTCCTGAGCTCACTGATCTTGGGCTGTAGTTTTTGTTGGCTCTCTGTATGTCTTTGGGTTTTGATTGTTATTCTTGGGTCTTTCTTTGGTGGGTCCTTCCCTACAGCTGGTTAACTGGGAGTCACTCCATCCACCACATCTTGTATTCTGTTGTGCAGGTGTGGGAAGGTTGTGTTTAAGCTGGTTGTTTCATGTGTACAATGTTTTGAGGATTCTCTTTTCCTCTTGTTCAGTTGTTTGTTCTGAGTAATTTCTCTACCATTTAGTTGTATTTCCAGATAATTCCTGGGTTGAGTTAGTGTGGCTTCTGCTCCCTCCTTCACCTTCTTCTGTTGTTATCTGTTGGTGTTTCCTTTGTTGGTGGGTTTCCTCTTCCAGCAGGTATCCTGGTGTTCACAGCTTTCACCTACTCTTTTTTGTGATAAGTTAGAAGGGGGAGGCAAAATGGTTTAAGACAGCAGGAGTGTATTCTATGTTATTTAAAGTACCATCCTGTAGAGAAGAGATGGGAGATCCTTTGTATATGTATAGTGTTAACTGTGATATTTCACCCAACTAGCCACATTTTAGGAAGGTTGGAAAGAAGATAAGGCTCTTGTTGAGGGGGGATGGATTGTGAGTTGGATTTAGAAAGCAGTGAGTTTGTGGGGGGTCAGATTGTGAGGTAAAGTGAGAGTAAAGGATAGAAGATAGGTTTTGTGTGTGAGAGAATAGGATTAACCATAACAGTAATAAAGTTCAGGAAGCAGTGAAGTGGGCTAATATCTGGGAGGGGTGCTGTGTAATATTTACAGTTGTATGGAACAGCAATTATTTACAATAATAATGGAGCAACAATCATATAACAGAATCTGTGTGGTCTGGATAAGAATAAGAAGTATAGGACCTAGAGTATTGTGCTAATGGAACACAAGTGAAGTGAAAAACAGTAAATTAAAAATACACTATGAGAGAGAGAACAAGGGAAACCAGTCAAACAATGCAATTTAACCCATCAAGCAAAGAAGACTAAACAGAATGAAGAGAAATAAAAAAATATTAATAAAATGAAAGATGTAAGAAAAATAACACAAATATACAATAACTTCCAAGTTCCTTGGAGCAGCAAAGTGAATTTGTCTCACCATTTCAGCTGTTGGGATCACCCCTCTTTGGGTCCATCCCTGGTCTTTTCACAGCTCCAGGTTTTATTGTCTCACTAGTGGAGGGGGGAAAGAAGAAGGGAGGGAGAAGAGATAAAAAGGGAAAGAAAGGAATAAGGAATTAAAAAAAGAAGGAAGGAAAGGAAGAAGGAGGTAAAAGAAAAAAAAATACTTTAAAAAAGAAAAGCCTATTGCTGGCTTTAAACCTGCCAAGCCAGTTCTACTGGTCTTCCTGTCTGCAGAAGGCTGAGGGATATTGGTTTCTCTTTTCTCCCTTCCTTAGCTGGACTCACTCAGCCCCCAGCCCAGTTCCTCAGTTTGCTGCTGGGACCCCAGTGCCCTTCTGTGCCCAGCCTAGGCCTTCAGTCCACCAGTTGCTGTCCTTGAGGTGCACCAATTAGGGGCAATTCGCACACCACGTTCTTGTTCTTTGCTGTCCTAGATGCTAGGGACTCTTAGTGCCCCTTCAGGCTAGTTTAGCCTCCCCACTGAGTTAAGTCTTTCTGGGGATTGCTGACTCCCTGAGCCCTGCAGTTCTCCTCTTCAGGGGTGTCTCCATCTTCCTCTTAGAGAGCCCATTGGCCCTGAAGGGCAGGGGTGCTACTGTGGCTGCTGCTGCTGATGCAGGTGCATGCCTCCTCTGCTGCTTCCTCTGGGGGTGCAGGGTTGGGTGCAAGGTGCCTCTGGGCTGCAGGGTCAGGCACACTGTGTCCTGGGCCTGTGAGTGTGCTGGATGGAGCAGCCACTGGTCTCTCATGTTCTGGTAGGTACTGTCCCCAGGGCTACATGTGTGCATGCTCAGCCTGCCAGCCACTTGTCCCACATGGCTGGGCAGATTGGGGGCACAGAGACCAGGGTGGCTGCTGCAAGAGAATTTCCCAAATAGCCACTGAAAGTCTCGTTTTCAACTTTTTCTTTTTGAAAAATTCCTCCTGCTCAAGCCTGCCGCTCCATACAAGGGACTGGCATCCTACACAGTTCCAGTCTCCAACCAGGCCAGGGACTATCCAGGTCATGGCTTGTCATGGCCCAACTCTCCCCAGCTGGCATCCACAGTCTCTGTGGGTGCACAATGCCCCTATGTGCTTGCCACCTCATTATTATTGCTCCCCTGTGACTTCAACCAACCAGATCTCTCCTGGTGCTGCTCAAACTTTGTTTGGCAAGGGAGGGAGCAGTTGATTTGGCTCTCTCCCAAGGACCCTGTGGCAGATCTGGTGGGTGCTGGCCCTGGGGCTGCAGTCACACTGGTCCCCATGTTGGACCCAGGGACCTTATTGTCCTGAAGCACTATCCCTATTATCTGATTTTTCAATGTCCTCTACAATTTTTGGCCTCCAGTCTTCATATATGCTGGGGTACTGTTGGCTGTTCACTCTGTTCCTCTGAAGATCGACTAGGTGTTTCAGCCGTGTGGAGGGGGAAGTGGACCCCACTCCCACCTATCTTACTGCCATCTTCCCTTGTCATGATTTTCTATATAAACTTGAGAAAGTTCCTTTTCTTCCTGTGTGCCTAGGTTTCTCTGGTTCTTCTTTTATACTTCAGGTCTCTGCTAAAATGATACTGCAAAACAAATAACTCCTAAATTTCAAAGGTTTAAAATAATGAGCATTCTTTCATGTTGGTTACAGTTTTTCAGGTCAGTCAGTTTGGCTTTATTTCAGGCTGTTGTTTAGGTCAAGGTCTCCTCCACATGTCTTTCAATCTGAGAAAAGCAGTTACTTTTAAAATGGCTCGTGCACAGAAGGATAAAAGGCCAAGCCAAGCCACACCAACACTATTACAGCTTCCACCTGCGTCACATCTACTAACTATTCATTGTCCAAAGCTAGTCGTGTGGTGAAGCTGAAAGTCAACCAGGCAGAGGTGTAAAATCCACCTCTTTTATTAATAGGCACTACACAAGAATGGTGGCAGAATTCTGTTAGAGGGAGGGAATAAGGAATTGGAAACAATAATTAAATTTACCCCATTCCTCATCAGCCATTGGATATGTAGCTGTGTTTGCTATACAAAAATTGTTTTCACCAACTTTATTTTAAGGTGCTGTATGTTACGTGTAGCTTCAGAAATGATGTGCATATGTAAAGATCCTGTAGTAGAACTCTGGTATGTTATTTGCAGGCTAATAAAAAAATTCACCTTAGAAAAATATGTTTGAACAAATGTTTTGTTTGAGTGATTAGACTATGGTAATGCATTTTTCTTTTATATAATACAGAAATTTTCTGAATATGTATTAATGTAGTATTTTTTAAAAGGGACTTTATCAATGAAAGTAGTTTCAAATGAAAGAGAATTCCAAATTTTTAAAAAAGGTATATTTGCTTTTAGAGGATTAAATTTTAAATGTATACTCTGTGTCTCTGATAGCATTAATTTTTCATTTCCTCAACATTGTCCTTTTATTTACATTATTTCAAGAAAGAAATATTACAAAAACCAAGAGATTATATGGATAGACATGATTTTTAATTCAGTTCTATATATCACTTTTGCTAAATAGGGCATGCAGTTTACTGGACAGTACATAAAGCAAACCTCTCCCTACTGGTACCAAGTTTGCAGGCAATTTCATTTTAGTCCTGTCTGGAGATTGCTTGGCATTCCCATACATTTCAGCTCTGATCCTGTAATGGTCATCTGTTATGCTTTGATTACATGGATGAACTTCAAAAAGATCATTTGAGTAAATTGTCAAGTTAAGAGCACATTATACATACAAAGGAAGAATGCTACAACTCCAGATAAAATAGACTGTGCTTTACAATGAAGTTTGACACTTAAAAAATAATACAAATACTTTGTTTTTAAAAAGCCTACACATGAAAATGTTCTAAGGAATAATTTTCTGCATTGTTGACAATCTCAACAGATTGGCTAGATTCAAAATGGGTTTGGGGACATAAGTACCTTTCATTCCTATAATTATTAATATTAAAGCTAAAAAGTGCTGAGAGGCCATATCATAGCTTCTACAGAACATGGTGAGGTTGAAGTTTGTGTAGCATTTTTTCTACTCTGTTAACAGAAGAAAAACTGCTTATTACAAACTTTTACAAAGAATATTATATTTTTGGCTTAAAACACCATGACTTTCTTCAGTGCTTTCTTCCATATAAAAATAACCAATGACAAATTTTGACAGAGGCCAACTGGTTCTCCAATAATATAAATAAGAAGTTGAGCCAAAATCCAACCTCTTTTGGTATATAAGACTTGCTACCCTATCCTCTTCTACTAGCTTTGTACAAGCATGAAATATCTTTCCACTCATGCTTTATCTGGAATGTAAACAAAGGTTGTATGCTTCTGAACAACACCTTGCTTTTCATATCTCAATGTTCAGTTCTCATGCATGAGACCTCATGTACACATCCTAACACATGAATTCCTCTCAGAATCTAAAGGGCAGCAAATTTTACTATACCTTTTATCCTTTTTTTCATTGTTTGCTAGCGTTTAGTGATTTTTTAAGATTATCTAACTGCTTTCCATGCCATGTAAAGCCACATATACAATTTACTAATTAACTGACCTTTGCTTAATCTGAAAATTGGAAATTATCATGGTAACCATCTCCTGGGGTTGAATTGAATAAAAGAATGGACATAAAGTGCTTAGGAAAGAGTACCATCATATGGTAAACAATAAAAAAACATAAAGTATCTCCATTATACATTTTTAAAATGTAAACATCTACTGCATGGCCAAGCACTGTTCTGGGTACTGGGAATTCAATTTGAGCAAGATAGACAAAGTTTCTATTCTCATGGAGTTGACATTTCAGTGAGACATGACAAACAGGTAAAACAAACAAGATAGCTACTAGTAACAAAATAATTTTGGAAATGAGGACATTTAGTCTGAGACAAGGTATATAACTTGTTCACAATCAGAAAACTAAAAGGTGGTAAAGCCTGGATTCAAATCTAGGATAATGATACTCCAAAACCCAAGCCTGCCATCACCTCCATGCTGTTATGCTCATTATAATCTGAAATATTTTCCCACTGCAGCCTTCCTCTGTTACTCCATATACCTCATCCTTTGGAATCACCATACCATGTCTTTACCTTTACTGAAACTTGATTTTCCTTTGAATTTATCAGTTACGACAGTCGTTCTCAAACTTCATTGCGCACTGAAATCATTTGGGGATCTGTAATACAATTCTAATGCTCAGGTGGCCCCACAGAAATTCTGATTGAATTATTTTGGGTTACATCAAGTGATTCCAACATGCAGACTTTTAGAATGATGCCTGTTAATACTCTGCATGTATCCTAAAATGTTATTATCACATTGCCTACTTTAGTTTCTCTCCTGAGACAACTTCCTGAGTTCTTTGGAAATTCCTATTATTAGGGCTACTCTTGCATTTTCCTTGGCACAAGTGGATTTCTCATTTTTCCAAATTATCCCCTTAGCTCTTTCAAAGCTCTAGGTATCTAAGGTACATCCAGTTACTAGATGGTGTCTGTCTCCCTCTAAATGGTCTTATATTGGATAGTCTGTTGTTTCCCTTATTTTATTCCAATGTCCTTATTACATTAAAATCATCTTTGCATTTTCTCCTGTGAGTACTCCATTATTGTGGGTCCATAGCAGCCAAATTTCTGAGAAGTTTCTCTCCATTGTGTCTTCACTTATTTCCCAGTCATCTCAAATAGCTGCATTTCTATTCAATTTGCATCTTCATGTGTTACCAGAATACAGAACACACAACTCAGCAGATGTAAATAGAATATAATTTTATTTTGGTCTTATCTTGCCCATTTTAGTCAGTGGGATAATGTAACACTACTTCTGACCATGACTCAACACAACCTCACATTGTCTCTTTCTTATGTTTCCTCCATAGGAGAGTCTTGAACATTTTATGCTCTGAGAGACTATAAGTTGATCACCATGGAGCCACCAAAATCTTGTGGTTACAGACACTTTCTCAAGGAGGAGTCAAGCACAGGTTCTCTATATCTCAGGACTGTAGACATAGCCTGAGTGTCCATATGAAAGTTCCTAACTAGACCCATGACAAAGGAGGGGGAGGTGATGAATTACAAATCAACAAAGTCCTTCCTTCTCTATTATTTGACTTACTTTTATAATAGAATGGAATGGACCATATTACACATTTATAATGGAATACATTCTCACATTATTTTTTTCATTGCTACACCTGAACCCACTAAGATCAATTTTAGCATCACTTTAAGTAGTACAACCAGACATCATGTGCATCATGATGTGATGTAATGAAGTATCCTTACTTTAAAAAAATTGATCCTAGGTCAAATCAGCCACTAGATTTAATTTAGAATTCATAGGAAAATAAACTTTAACAAGTTCCTTAACTTGTTTAAGAAACAAGTTAAATGATACTACTAGAAAACTTGGAAATGGAAAAAAAAAAACCATGTAAGAAGCTTTATGGGACAAATGACCTAGTTTTTCCAGAAAATCAATTTCAAGGGGAAAGAAAGTAGGGATGTGTGTGGATTGTATAGAATAAAAGATGCTTAAAGAACAAAAGAGCCAAGCATGATAAGCAGATCTTGTTTGGAACCTAATTTAAAAAGAAAAAAACAAAACCAACAAACTAACTGTAAAAATCATTTTTGAGACAGTCAGAGCATCTCAATATTGTCTGATTACTAGATGGCATTAGAAATTATTGTAAATTCTCTTAAGTATGAAAATAGTATAATCATTACATTAAAAATAAAAGTATATCTATCATTTAAATATGTACAGTAAGGTGTTTATATGAAAAATGACACAATGTTTGGTAATTTAAAAATTTCTACTTAATATTTTGGAGATCAAAAAGTGTACAATTACTGATTCTGGGGCTTGGTTTAATATATTAATTTCACTAACTTTGTGTATACTTGAAAATTTCTATAATAAATTTGTAATATCATGTTTGCTTTATTACTTTTAGTTTCGTTGCTATTGTTATTACTGTTGAGTTTTGTTTATTTTTTCATAGCTCAGGGATCTGTAAATTTAAAACTTAATCCAGGCGAGTCTGCCCATTGGCCAGATGTAATTACCCATGCAGGGATATGACTCTCAATTGGGTGTTCAGCATCATTTCTTCATTGGTTTAGGTCTCACATATTTACTTGAACTTAAAATTATTTAGCACCCAAGGGAGACATTTGGATATGTGATTATGCCAGTGACCCTACTTTAATTGTGAGAAAATAGGAAAAATTGGTTATTGTTGGGGTTAGCCTGACACTGTTGTTTTCAACTATTGAGCAATACAGACAATGCACAAATCATAAGTGTGCATTGTCAAAATCATACATTTTTCAGTCATGTTTAAAAATGAAACTAGCTCGGTCTTTCTTTTTCAAATAGGTTCCCAAAGAGGAACTAATCATATTTGTTATCGTTGCCTTGAAATGATTGCTAAAGCCTAATCAAAAAAGGCATCCCATTTGCCTTTTGACTGTATGTCTGTCTTAGCCTTACCTCAAAAAGATTTTATGAAAGGTAGCCTGTGCTCATATTCCTATGTCTTACAGGATGCTCTCTTGGAAAGACAAGAAATGTTGACACTATAACACTATAATTATGATAGTGATTCTTCTAATGCAGTGTTTAGCAAATTTGCTTCATCATAAGATTTACCTAGGGCATTTGTCAAAACCACAAGCTCTGGGCTCCCCTTCTGAAGATCCCTAAAGATTTTGATTCAATAGGTTCTTGTAGGCCCTTTAATGTATTTTAAACAAGGTCTTCAGATGATTTTTGTGAAAATTCAAGTTTGAGAAACACTGCTCTAAATTAATTTATTTCACTTAAATTAAGTATGGAACGTGGAAGTAACTTTTTACTACCACCTGCGAGCTCTGCTCCAGAAAAGTGATTTGTGTAGTAAGTCTACAAAATATAAAACCACAAAGAAATTTTGAGAATGCTTACCCCTGCCCAGGTTTGCTCAGCCTGACAGACTCAAGTTGCAGTAGTTTTCAACTCTTGACATTACAATCATTTAAGAAGCTTGGAAAATACCAATGCGTAAGACCAAGGCCCAGAGGGTGTTCATTGGTATGTAATAGGACCTATGTATCTTATTTTAAAAGGATCCTTATGTGGTTCTAAAATAAAACCTGATTTGAGAAACCCTGAGGTTGGGTTATGCAATAGATAGTTGCAACTTCAGCAAACACTATCCTCTTAAAGAAGATAGGATTAGCAGCATAAACCTGTCCCACAAGATCTAAAAGAGAGTAGCTTAGACTCCCATCCCATTCTTCCCCTAATATCATATACATTTTCAGCTGTGCTGTGTAAGGTGGATTGGGTGGTTTGGACTTAATTTCTTCTTATCACCTTTGACTTTTCCCTTTATTGATGTTTTGGTCTCTGTGCTCTGTTTCAAAGTTTTTTTTTCTCTCTCTGTGTATTTAGGCATAAAAATTAATTAAAGCAGATCGTGCTATGAAGAGGTGAAAGGAATGGTTTGACATACAAAATGACATACAAAAACCATTATTTGAATATTTGAATGATGTTAAAATATTCCACTACTCTGCCACATTACTAGGATATCTCAACTCTTCTCTGATCTTGGGTGTGGAAAACTAAACATAGTACACCAAATCTGGAGTTGCCCTATTTCTCTAAATATACTAAAAAATATCTCACAACCATTCTTTAATATGTAGAAAGTCCAATTTCCATTTCAGTGAAGCTCCTCAGGTCCTGTTCACTTCTAACCCAAAACTCCATTACTCCCCTAAACTGGTCCAGATGATGACTTAAAGTGTCATTTGTGCTTTTCCTGTTCTACATCGTGCCAGCCGAGCTACAGAAGTCAGTTCTTTTCTTTTATCCACACAAAAGACTATTATGTAGCAAAATTTACTGAAACATGCGGCAGATGGGGGGATTTATAAAGCTGCAATAAAAATGTTAAAGCAAATAATGAAATGTCTGCTCTTCAGAAAATTTTCTCCATAATTTCTCTAACTCAGGCTCCAACTTCCAACATTTTGTTTTCTATAGAATACTGCACACATTGTCTATCTCTGTAGTAAATAAATTGAAACCAAGTACACTTGATAAAATCTGTATCATCTGATATCTATCTAAATTGAATTTTTTTCCTATGTAGAAAATTCAGTTTTTTTAATCTTAAAACTCAGAGCACTTTTTAAAATATATAGACTCTAAGGACAGAGGTGCCTTTTGTCTACTGAGTACTTTGGTTTGTAAATATAAGATTTGAGAATATTGGACAAAGTCAAACTTTGTGTATAAACAAGATGAGAAAAAATATCTTCGATATTAAAAAATTAAATGTAGAAAAATTTCATAGACAAAATTAAGTGCAAATCACAAGATGAGAAAGTTCCCAGAATGGAAACTCAAGCAACCAATAGTCATGAAAAAATATTCAAACTCACTAGGTACTAGAGAAATGCCAATTAAACCCCGATAAAATGAATTAAATTAAAAGCACAATGAAATACTATTTCGATGCTCATTATGCTTAGAAAAATTTGATATTATGCTTAGAAAAAGTTTGACTAAGTTTCATCAAAGATTTAAAGAGCAGGAGGCCTTGGAGAAACCGAAGATACAGATGCTGGGGAGGGAGGTCTGGCACAGGGACTGGCGAAGGAGTCAGGAAGGCCAAGGTTAGAGGCACTCATTCTTCCACATGCCCGTGCTGAAGCTATAACCCACAGCAGGGCTGGACTGCGGCTGCCAGACCAGTGGCTAGGGCGGTGGGCCCCTCCTGCTTGGCAAAACCCTAACGTGATTGCCCCTGAGTGCCTGCCTGCCTGCCTATAAGTGCATTCTGAGCTCTGGAAGTCAGGGACAGAACCAGGGTCCATGGTCCAGGAGCCCACAGTCTGAGTGCCCCCCACAGCACCATGTCTGCGCTCCTGGATTGCCCCATGCTTTCCAATGCCATGACCAGGGTGTCACACTTGCACATAATAATGGAGCTGGAGCACCAAACACAGGAGGAAGAGGTGGACAAGATGATGAAACACAAGTTGAAGGAAGGAAAAGGAGAGAGAAGAGAGAATGTTACTAGAAGAGTCCAAGAAATAAGTCCTGAAGTTGCAAGCAAAGCTTTTGACCCTACAGGAAGAGAAGCACTAGCTTTTCCTACAGCTCAAGAAGTTGTAGATGAGGAAGAAAGGTGGAGGTGAAAGGAGTCCAGTGACCTGACCAACCTGTCATCAGCTGGATATCCACATAGTCGGACTGTTCACACAGGAACTCATCTCCTCAGCATGCAGGGGAGCCCTGGAGGACAAAATTGACCGGGCACCTTCCTGGCAGCTGACAGAGCCAAATAGATGCTTGCATCCCAAGGGCTCACCACCCAGCATTATGTGGGCTCATAGCTTTCATAGGGAACCCAGAGCATGGGCAATTCCAAGGCAGCCCAAGCAATGCCTATGGGACTGTTCAGCCCCCACCTCACTAAGGACCCACTCAACTGATCATCAGCTCTTGTCATCAGCTCAGAGATCCTTCAGCATTTCCTGCAGTACAGTACTTGTCTCAGACACAGCCATAGCCCTATGCCATGCACAGCTACTTTCAGCCCACCCAGGCAATGTTCCTTCCAGCCTGGTGGTGGTCTGTCCTTTTAGAAGCAGATGGAGCATGCTAACTAGTAAAATGGCTTGTCTGCCTCATCCTCCCTGTGCCCCATATATCTCCAAGCTCTGCACTCAGCCTTTGGACCCTTTGCTCCCTGTAGCCCCCCATGCAGATGCAACTAACAGGAAAGCTGAACTTTGTAGCTGCCACCCAACCTGGATCCCCAGCTCCTTTTCATTCAGCACAGCCATAATCCACAATTCTACCACAGTGCTCATCAAATTTGATTTTCAACCTCACCCCACCCCCACCATGAGTGAGTATCCCCAGTATGCCCTAGTCCTAGGCCAATAAAATCTATCTGCCATTTTGGGGAGGATATATGAAGAGCATAATTGAGTTGGCGTGAACTTCCCATTAAATTAAGGACTTCAAAAATCCTCTACTGGATTAATTCTAGATCAAAATAACAAGGCTCCTATATTCAACTGATACTACATAATTTATTTATTATGTAGAAATAATCATATATCATAGTTATCTTTGCTTTTTGTCTTTTTGATTATTGTCAGTGTTACTCTCAAGAATATAAACCCCATGAAGTAAAAAATCATATCTACTTTGGTCACAAGTGTGTTCCTATCTTCTGGCAGATGAACCTTAGCGGAAAAAACATTTAACAGAAAAAGTGGTTATTGATTGATAATATTTTAGTGTATATAAATGATTAATAATTTTGACATGAGTGTATGATTTGGAGAGAAAATGAGCATAGGCTGAGTATTGAAGCTAGTTGAGGAAATAGCATTACATTTCTCTTTTAATATGTAGCCTGGAATTTTTAACCAACAATTAAGCTCAATACAATTCAGTTTTATTAATAAAATCCCTGATTTTGTCAACAATATAATTATTTGAGAAACCATATATCACAGTCTTAAAAATTCTTCCTGACTTCATATAAGAAACCACCAACTTAATGTCTCCCTATAAAAATGTGTTTTGCATTTAATAGCAGCCAGGAGTCCACCTCAATATCTTGTTAGCTTCCTGTAGGGACAAAATAAAAAAGAACATCTAACATGTATAGCTGGCAAATATTCTCCCTAACTAGATTAGCTTCTGCTGGAGGTCCAATACATATGTTATTTCCAGCCTAGCCCTTGTCAATTCATTCATACTTTTGTCCTCCACCATGCCTCAGAAGTAAAGCTAAGTCTTCAGAAAGTATTCTCATTGTGGGCCTTACCATTGGCTATTTTTTATATTACTATATACCAGGGACAGTACCTGGGTCATTTTAAGTGTTTAATAAATATTTGTTGAATGAATGAGTCATTGATTTAATCCATCAAGAGATGAATAGTCTCTGAATCATTCCAAGACCAAATCATAACTGGATATATTTATTTCTCCAGTATCTTTTCTTTATATAGTTAAAATAGAAAAGCAATCCAAAGTCCCATCAAGAACATGTTGTGCTGTAAAATGACAATTTAACGCTTAATTTATACTTTTTTTTCTTAGAAGGAAAAAAATATCTAGAGTACCGGATTGTCTTTCATTAGGGCTTTACAGCTTTCCTCATAGAATTTATTGAACTAGTATTTTAAATGGTGAATTTGGTGGTTTTCTTTTCTAACATACCATTTATTCATGTTTTGCATTTGATTAAGAGTTTCGTTTGACTGAGAATTTTTCTTCTTTTTCTCTTTTCTAGAACATTTGCAGTTTCCATCTCAATGTCTCCTCATGAATCTTCCATCATATTGATGATCCAGTGTTCCTGCCTCTGCAGAAGTGGTAGGTAACACAGATTTAGTCATAGAGCCAAAGAAAATGTTGCCACTTTACTGTTGTTAAGGATATTTTTTTTCAATGCCTCAGATGCACAACTTATTGCCCAACATTATATATAAAATATCTCCAATGTGCAGAAAATTTGAAAGAACTTTACAGTGAACATTCACCTACCCAACACCAAAATTTAACAATTAACACTTTGCTATATTGGTTTTATTATATATCTTTTTCTCTCTCCATCATCCTACCCATCCATCAAGCCATCTTATATTTGTAGGCATTTTACTGTAAGTTGAATTCATCAGTACTACAGTCCTAAACATTTTAGCATGCAAATCAGAAGCCAAAGTTCAATATTTGTTTGCAGTTTTTTAAATTTGAAGTGAAACTTACTTAAAACAATATGTACAAATTTTAAGCATGTAATTCGATGAGTTTTGACAAATAACACAAACTCCTTTCACAATATAGTGCATTATCATCAACCAGGAAATGTTTTCATATTACACTTTCTAGTCAGTCTCCACCCCTACTCTTCCTTTCAGAGGTCACCACTATTCTGACTTTTTTCCATCATAAATTCGTTTTCTCTGCTTGTTGCAGCACTTCTTATGAATTATATCATACACTATGCACTCTTTTGTGTAAGGCTTCTTTCACTCAGCATTATGATTTTGACATTCATCATGTCATTCTCTGTGTCAAGATCTTACCAGTTTGTAATACAATACTAAGTAGCATTTCATTTTATGAATATATTACACTTTACTTATTCTCCTATTGATCAATACTAGAGGTGTGTTATCAGTTTTGGCTTTTATGAATAAAGCCCTGTGTACATTCTTGTATACGAATCTTTGTGTAAACTTATATGTTTGCATATAACTTGGGTAAATATCTAGTAGTGTACTTCCTGGTTGCAGCATAGGTGTATCTTTTGTTTTAACTAAAACTGCCTGATCCTTCTCCCCAAGTACTTGTGTCATTTTACACTCCTACCCAACAATATATGAGAGTTCAAGTTGTTACACATCTATGGCAAACTAGGTGTTATCAGTCTTAATTTAACTATTCTGGTGGATTTAATATTTCATTGTGATGTTAATTTTCATTTCGCAAATGACTAATGATTTTAAGTTTTCATCATCTGATTTTTTGCCATTCCTGGGATAAATATCATTTGTTAATTAGGGATTCTCTTTTTTGAAGAGTTGATTTCAACTTGCTAATATATTGCTAAAGATTTTTATTACAATATTTATTAGAGACATATTTTTTCCTTTGTTAGGTTTTGATCCTTTTAGGTAGAGCATATTTTAATGCCATTATCTCACAAGATGTGAAGCCATAATCACTAGTTCTTGCCTCCAGGCTTGTAGACTAGCGGGTATGTGGCTTGAGCTTAGTATTTCTGTTTTGTCTTTGGCCAATGAAGATATTTATTTTAAGCCTGCTATTTTTATTTTCTATCTTTAAATTATTTATTTTTCTATATCTTTGAAGTATTGAGGATGCATCAAATGTTTTCTTCTGTGTCATCATAACCAGAATTGACATTTTACCATTACTTTATTAATTTTGGGTTTGATGGCACCCTCCTTTTTCTTGGTTAGTAATTATAAGATATAAAGCGTTTTTTTGTTTTTTTTTTTGGGGGGGGGATGGTAGGACCCAACACAAGGGCACTTGTATGGTACCAAAAGGCAAAACTTTTGTTACTTACCACTTCAAATCAAACAAGGCAGCCAAGCAGGGGCAGGCAGGGGGTTGCACTGGGGGGGGAATGTAACAGCAAGCTGGAGCTATAGGGCCAGTTTACGTATGGCAAGCAGAGTGAGTTTAGCTAGAGCTCTCAAATTCCTTGTGGGTTAACTAATTTGAATGATTTCAAGGACTCTGGGATATATAGGCTACCTAGTTGTCTGGTACCTGGACATTCGGTGATTGGGGCTGGTACATGCATAGGGACTCACAGTGTGAGAGCCAAAAAGAGGGGTGGTTGGTGTGCGGACTTAATCAGCTACCCAAGAAGGGGAACTGACTGGCCTCTATCCAGGGTCTCAAAATTGAGTATAGATGGCATTAACAAAACAGTATTAATAGCTATGCACACTGGATAGCCATATACTAGTGTGACATTCTTGGCTGATCTCCTAGATTTTTTCCATGACATAGTATGAAGATCAATGATGCAAATCATTGGATTTAGTTTTGAGATATAAAATAAAAGCTGAATGTAGGTAAACTGGACTACATCAAAATTTAAAATTTATGTGTACCGAAGGACACAATTAACAGTTTGAAAAAGCAACCCACAGAAGAAGAGAAAATATTTGCAAATCACATGTCTGATAAGGGTTAATATCTAGACTATATAAAGAAATACTTCTCAACAACAACAAAACAATCTGATTTAAAAACAGACAAAGGAATTAAATAGACACTTCTCCAAAGAAGATATACAAATGGCCAACAAGTACATGAAAAGATGCTCAATTTCACTAATCGTTAAGGAAATACATATCAAAATCACAATGAGACACCATTTCATACCTATTAGGAGGGCTACCATAAAAAATTAAATAAAACATAACAATTGTTCTTAAGGATGTGGAGAAATTAGAATTCTTGCACACTGTTGGTGGGAAGGTAAAATAGTATATCTGCTATGGAAAGCAGTATGACAGTTCCTTAGAAAACTTACAAATAAAATTACTATGGGATTCAGGAATCCCAGTTCTGGATATATACCCAAAATAATTTCAGTATCTCAAAGAGATATTTGCACACCCATGTTTATAGCAGCATAAATAGCCAAAAGGTTGCAAGCAACTCAGATGTTCATCAATGCATAAATGGATAAAAATATGGTACAAAAAACAAGGACATTCTGAGATATTCTACAACATGAATGAACCTTGAGGACATTACTGCTGACATTTCATAGGCAGATACAAAGATCTTGTTAAACATTCTACAGTACACAGGACAGTCTCCCAAAAACAAATAATTACTCATCCCAAGATGTTAATAATGTCAAGGTTCAGAAACCTTGCTCCAGAGGAGCTTTTTAATCCAATGTGTAAAGGCCAACCTATGTAGTTCACAGTAAAGCTTGGAAACAACTGGAGACTAACATTCTGTTTGTGAATGAATTCAAGCTGTGGACAGGAAATAAAATA
Source organism: Phyllostomus discolor (assembly GCF_004126475.2). Classification (NCBI taxonomy): domain Eukaryota; kingdom Metazoa; phylum Chordata; class Mammalia; order Chiroptera; family Phyllostomidae; genus Phyllostomus; species Phyllostomus discolor. The sequence continues at coordinate 13,667,944 of NC_050198.1, read as the reverse complement.
TAATGTACAATTTCTTTGACTGGCCCAAACACAAGGAGGGAGCTTTTTTGATCCTGACTATTGATAGCACAATGAACCTACCAGAACAAATCATTATGAACTCATGTCTAGTTGACTGGGTCCTCCAAAGATGTCCTTTCAGTGCCATACTCAACAGCCAACTATAGGAGAATACAGCAAAGGTTAAAATTCAAGGTAGATGTGGTGAAGTAAAGAAAAATAAAATGGAAAGTGGATTTTCCATTTTAGTTAACCAAGTTTCAATATAGGCGTAGGCAGAGCATGACATGGTGGAGCTAGCCTGAATTGGCAAGAAGGGAGGGAGGGTGGGGAGAGAGAGGGAAGGAAAAAGAAAGAAAGAGAGAAGATAGTCCTTTTGTACATTGTTACTTGACATTTCAGTCTTTTTCTTCATTTGTAAGGTTTCTATTTCATTCTTGAATTCTACCATTTGGAGGAGGACAGAAGATACTCTAATAATGAATTCAATTTTGCCATTTGTCCCACAAATACCTCATGCCTAGATATGCCAGATTTTCTCATCCATCAAACCAGTTGGTTTGATACAAGCATTATGTATGACATTTCCCTCTCCAGTGTTCATAATTTGTACTCAAAATGCCGATTTCTAAGATCAGGGCTTTCCCAACTATTACTTTTATCTGGTCTCTTGATTGAAAAGCAGTAATGCTTTTTATGGCAGGTAAATTTGCTTCTTAAATTTATTGTCCATCTATAATCCACTTTAACTTGCAAATTGGGCACTGAGCTTGCAAAGAGAGATTTTTCTAGTTGTTCCAGCTATGCAGCTAGGTCTTCTTTTATTCAGGAGGTAATGCAGTGGTCCCCTGTGTCCAAAGAGAGGGAAAGTTTAAAGCTCAAGGCTTCTGCTTCATGTCCCAAGTTTCTACCATTAACAAAAGATGCAGTCTCAAAGCTTATTTATTGCTAATCACATCTTTTATTATGCATTTCCTATCTTCATAGGCAAGTATAAATATAAATAAAACAGAAGATAAAAAGAATGTAGAACAGCATGACAGAGATAATTTAGATGGAAAAACTGAAATAAGGAATTTTGAGCATGGAAATAAGACAAGTATCATTTCTATATTTTGAAGACTCCAATAATTGATTCTATTTTTATACTAGATATATTAAAATATAAAATTAGAAAACTGTTATAAATACACAAAAGCAATATAATTTAAATATCAAGGTTGACAGTCTCATTTCATTATATAGTATATTTGCCCATCCTCAATTGCTTCATAGATGATCAAAGAAAATGTATTTCTATCAACCATGAAAATTTGTGGTCTCCACACACTTCTCTGGAGATTCTTGTCCAGCAATTATTTATTTGAGAAATGCAAGAAATTAAGTTTCACTGACTGAAGAAATTATATTCTTTATCCTTCTCTGGATTTCTGCTGTATAACTTGCATTAAACTTCTTATTCAGGCCAGCTCTCATTTATCTATATTTCAAAGAACTGTGATACAATCCTGATAATTAAAAAATCCCAAGTATTACAAGCTCTTCTACCTAAAAAAACTATAGCAACATTTAGAAAGAAAATAATTAGGACTGTTGATTTTCAGTTTTGACTAGTTAACAGTTCCACCGAGAAGATAGAAGTAGCAATGAAATTACCTCAAGATAAGGAACATAATGGGGTGTGGAAATTTCTTGAATTAGGTAATAGTGAACTCTACAATACTTAATGATCTTACTGAGCATCCAGTTTTTGAGATTTGGAGGCAACCAAAAGTTAGTACACTCTTTTGATTGGAAATTATATTTTCTTTACAACAGTCAAGAACTAAATCTTTTAGTTTACTTCACCACCTTGTCCCAACATTTATTGCTTCTGGGAATAGATACATTCTCATTTCTCTCTAACCATAATAAAACCACTTGTGCTCCAGAAATCAATTTGGATCTCAACATGTGGAATTAAGTAAAATGGTTTCCTCTTACATAAAGCCTACATATCTCTATCATTTCCCACCCATCCAACTATTCATCTATTAATTTAATTAAGATATAAGTATATATATTCAACACCTGCTGTATATCAGGCAATGGATAGGAGATGGCAAACTTTTGCTGCAAAGGGCAAGATACTAAATACTTTAGGCTCTGTAGGCCCTATGATCTTTGTTGCAGGTATTCAACTCTGTCATTGTGGTATAAAATCAGCCAAAGAGAATGTGCAAAATGAATGGGTATGGCTGTGTTTTAATAAAATTTTAGTAACTAAAACAGGTGGTGGGATGGATTTTTCCAGTGAGAGATAATTTGCTGAGTGCTGGACAATATGATAGACACTAGGTGGTATATTAAGCAAATATAATCACAGAAATCAAAGTGGTAATTTAAGAAAATAAGATAAATGCAAAACTTTGGTGTGTTGTTAAAAGTACTGGACATCTGGATATAAGGCTATTAAAGTAATACACTCATATTCAGCCAGAATCACAGATGAAGACAGAGTGAGAAAGAGAGATTGAGAAAGAGAGGGAGGGAGGGGGGGAGAGAGTAGGATGGGGTACAGAGAAATAGAGAGTTAATATAAGGATATCACTATTATCTTTAAAATTTAAAACGAACATATTGTATACCTTATTTTTAAAAAACAAAACATTAAACATTCATTTTGGTTTTAGAAAAAAATTAGCCCCCAAATAAAATATAATATGCTATATAACAGAAATACTAGTTGACAAAAAGGAGGCCTTTCATATACACACATACACATAAATAATTGCTAAAGTAATTCACCTTCTAAAATAATTTTAAAAATGGTAATTATGAGAGGTGAAGTATATGTTAACTAAACTTCTGGTAATCATTTTGCAATGAATATGTGTATCAAATCATCACATTGTGCATCTTTTTTAAATTTTTTAATTGTTGTTCCAAGTACAGTTTTCTGACTTTTACTCCCATCCCAGCCCTCCCCAACTCCCTCCTGTTTCCACATCCCCTTGTTTTTGTCCATGTATAACGAACACATTGTACATCTTAAACTTGTATGTTATATGTCAATTTTGTCTCAATAAAGCTGTATAAAATAGTTTGAGGGGAATATTTTATGTATGAGAAATAGTTTGTTCTTAAATGGTCTTTCACACAAGACATTTCTGGAATAATATTTAGGTCAAAAGCCTGTAGTTGGGTATCAAAAATTAGCTACACAAAAGGCTATTTCATTTGAAATAGCCTTTTTTAAAAAAATTCAAGTAACTCCAAAACATTTACAGACAATGAAGACAGGGTTATAAGGTTTGATGAGATGTGGACACTGTAGCACTATAATACCTCAATTGGGACAAGAAAACAACAAAGTTAGAATGCCATTTATTCTTTATATCATAATTGTTTTTATTAAACCTTTTGGGCCGGCAGTGAAATATCTCAAAAAGTAAAAGTGATGTGAAACATTATATAGTGTAGAATTTCCAAAGAGTAGCTTTTGTTGAGTGTGAAAATAAATCAGAAACTGATCAAATTTATTAAATACCTGAAGAATCTCAGTTGGGAAAATCATCCAATGCAAACTTAAATATTGGAGTTAGGTTTTAGGGATAAGGTTTAAACTGTCATTTTTTCATTCTCTCAGTTCCTGTTATTATTTTCTAGCTATTTTTTCACAGTAATATTATCATAACACATGTTTTACTTTATTAAATACAATATATTGTATATATAAGATATATTAGGCATCCAATACATTATAGTTGTATTTATTAGGTTAATCTCATTGTCCTTACTGTATCTCATTTGTATTCTTTGTTTTTTATAATTACATCTTTTTCTTCTAAAAGTTGTTTCTGATCATCAGTGGAAATACATGTCAACCTTATTGGTCACCTACTTTTGAACATTCTTTAAAACTGATATGGTGCATTTAGGATATGCCACCTTTATCTATAAAATGTTTAATCTGAAGTATGTGGGGGAGATTGGGTTTATCTCTATCTTTAAAATTAATAAGATATATGTTATGCCTTGGCCAGGTAGTAAATTGGTTGGAGTATCATCTCGTACACCAAAAAATTGCAGGTTTGACCTTCAGTCAAGGCACATACCTAGGTCACAGGTTGAATCCCGGTTAGGGTGCATAAGGGAAGCAACCAATCAATGTTTCTTTCTCACTTCAATGTTTCTCTCTCCCCCCTTCCTCTCTTTCTAAAATCAATAAACATATCCTCATGTGAGGACCCAAAATATAAGATGCTGTTTATGTTATAACATAAAACATATGGAGCAAAACCTATGCTCACAACTTACAAAATGCCCCAATGTGCTATGAATTGTTTTGAATATGTAATATTATTTTAAAGGAACAAACAGTACATTCTAGAAAGTGTCCTTAAGAAACATGGTAAAGAGTAAGAGGAATTTACTGGCTATTTTTTTTAAGAAGCAAAAACTTTATGATATAATGTCAATAAATTTAAAATAATTATTTAGTACTGACTCTTGGCCAGGTGCTAAGCTAGAGGCTAGGGACACAACAATGGAGAAGAAAGATCCAAGCATTCATGGTCTTCTGGAGTATGCAAGTTATTAATAGCTGCAGTTGTGATAAATTGTTTCAAAGGCAGAGTGTTATGTGCAAATGAAAGTGGGAGAATTTCCTTATTCTGGAGATGAAGGAGAAATTAGAACTTATTCTGTTGAGTGTAAGAAGAAAGTAACATTATAGTAACATGAGTTAAAATGAAAACGTTCTTCAGAGACAAGGAAACCCCATATGTCTGCTCCATGCAAATTACTTTTGAGATGACTAGCTTGTCTAGAATCTCATCTATCCTACTCTGTGAGTTTCTAAAGTTAAGACTTTGCTCTCATACTTGATTCACTGTAGTATAGCTATGCACTCAAAGGATGTTCTTAGAAAATCTGAAAATGAATATGTTTTGCCCTAATTGTGTTGAGGTGATAATTAGGTACAATTGCCCTTGCTGTTTTCCAATCTTTTCTTCTTTCCATTATTAACTATGGAGTTTTTTGAAGTGGCTCACTTGAAAAAAAGATACATGACACTATCTTAAGCTTCAGGGTGATAAAATGTATAACTGTGTTGTATGAGGAGGGCAGGATATTGCTCAATAGGAGATTCCATTTTCTGAGTGAAATTCAAATTAGAAATTATTCTCCCCAGCAAGTCAGGCTTAAAATGTCATAGTTCACATATCTTTTTGAATTAGTGTTACCATTTTCTTTGATAAATACCCAGAAATGAAATCCTGCCATTCAGGACAGGATGGATGGACCTAGAATGTATTGTGCCAAGTAAAACAAGTCAGACAAAGAAAGACAGATACTTCATGATTTCACTTACATGTCGCTTTTTTAAAAAAATTCAAAAAAGTCCCAGCTGGTGTAGCTCAGTGGATTGAGCACGGGCTGCGAACCAAAGTGTCGCAGTTCGATTCCCAGTCAGGGCACATGCCTGGGTTGCAGGCCATGACCCCCAGCAACCGCACATTGATGTTTCTCTCTCTCTCTCTCTCTCCCCCGCTCCCTTCCCTCTCTAAAAATAAATAAATAAAATCTTTAAAAAAATTCAAAAAAGTTCATGGAAGGAGATGTGACTTAGGTTGGTGGACACACAATGTAATATACAGATGATGTATTGTAGAATTGTACACTTGAAACTTATATAATCTTATTAGCTGATGTTTCCCCAATAAATTTACTTTAAAAATATATACAAATTAAAAATCAAAACAAATTAACAAACAAAACAAAACAAAAACAAACTCATGGGAACAAAAAACAAACTGATGGCTACCAGAGGGGAGATGGGTGGAAAAGGTGAAGGAGAATATAGTTAGTAACAGTGTGTTAACTTTTCACAGTGATGAAAGGTTACTAGACTTAGTATGGTGAGTACATTGTAAGATATATAAATGTCAAACCACAATATTGTACACCTGAAGCTTAGATAATATTGTATGCTAACTATACTTTAATTAAAAAATCAAACACTGAAGAGAATTTTTTTAAATGTCACAGTTCACTGTGCATTGTCCAAAACATACTTAATGTTACCCTCAGCTTAACTGAACTTCAGGATTTTTCCTGACTATAGGCCCTAAATTCCTTTCTGTAGAGCATTTGCTTTAGAAAACGGGCAATTGTAATTTTGTTTGCTGCCCCTTTGAGATATAAATCTTCTATAACCAAACAATGTTTTTTCTCAGGGACTTGGGGGCCATCTCTTTGAAATGTAATCATCAAGAAAGTTCCCTTTCTCCCAGACTGCCTGATTATTGGAGACTAACTTAGATAAGCACCAATTAACAAATTCAGATAACCCAATCACATAGACACTCTTTCCTCCAATGTCTTCCAGTATTTTTCCATTAGCTCATCACAGCCTTTAAAATCTTCCTGACTTTTGTTTCAGTGGAGCTGAGTTGAATTTCTCTCCCTTATTGCAATATATTCTCCTTTATCTATTTAACTGGTCAGGTGCAATTATTCTTTGACAGCACAGTGAATGCTGTTTCTCCCTAATTTTATGTGAAATAAGACCAGATATTGCAGCTATACTTAGGGCCACAGTCAGGGATAAACCAAACACATCAGAGAAATGCAATTATTTTTAGAAGGAAATTACACAGATTTTATGATTAAAGTCTATTCTTAGAAAACTCTGTCAGATTTACACAATCAGAGCTATGAAGCAGAGAGCTATGTCCTGGTGCATATTGCATGAGGTGGGCCCAAAGCAGCTTTTGACACTCAGGAGAGAAAACCAACTGCTTAACTATTGCCCTAATTTGCTACCTGAGAAGGAAATAGAAATCAGTGTTCAAAACCCTTGGTATATTTTTTATAAGCTGTTGAACATATATGTGCATATGAAATTATATACAGTTTAAACTCTATATTTTGGCCTCAATCAGTCCAAAGTAAATTTTATTTTTATTATACTTTAGTTTGGTTATTTTGCTCAATTTTTTATAATCTTTCTAAATATTGTAGGTATGCGATTGGACATTAAGAGTAAAAATATAAATCAACAAGAGATAACATTTCCTACTTCCACTTCCTACCACATATGACATATCTTTGGGTCCACCATCCATTTCACCTTTATTTCAGTTTATATGTGGAATCTCTAGCATAGCACCATGCAACAGAACTTTCTGTAATGATGGAAATGTTCCAATAAAGTAACCTAGCCACATTTAGTTACTGAGCACTCGAAACCTGACTACTGTAACCAAGGTACTGAAAATTTAACTTTATTCAATGATAAATTTAACTTAAATGTAAATAATCACATGTGGCTAGTGACTACTGTAGTGGACAGTGCACTAGTTTATATCAGTCATAAAGCTACTTTATTGCCAATGGGTTTAGAACTTGCTGGGAGGTTAATCATGTAAAGCTTTGTACAAAAATTTTTTTTTAGATTTTATTTATTTATTTTTAGAGAGGGAAGGGAGGGAGATAGAGAGAGAGAGAAACATCAATGTGCAGTTGCTGGGGGCCGTGGCCTGCAACCCAGGCATGTACCCTGGCTGGGAATTGAATGTACAAGATTTTCATAGGAGAAAATGAGATCCGTGCCTACCTAAGTCAGTTTCTCAATCTTGGCACTACTAATATTTTAGGTCAGATAATTAATTGTTGTGGAGTGGGGGTGGGGAGCAGGTGTCTTGTATGTAGAAGATGGTTAGCAACAGCCCTGGCCGCTACCCCCTAAATGACAGAAATACCTCTATTCTTGTTATGACAAGTGAAAATGTCATCAGACATTGCAAAATATCTTCTGGGGCTTTAAGGAGCATCCATGTAAGCACTACTTTTAATCCTAATTATTTGTATTGGAATTCCAGCCACTGCTTCAGGCAAACTGCCTTCAAGACTACCTGGCTGAGGTAAGGAGGTTCATTGACATGCCTACTGTGGTGGATATCTGAATATATGAGTGTGAAGTAAGGGGCAGAGAGAAAATAGTATAGGGAAAAAAGGAAGGCAAGAACTAATTCCATTACAAACACAAGAAAATATTAATTTTTAAATTAGGTACTTTGAGTTCCCACACTTTTAACTTTGCAAAATGGCCTCATCTATATTTCATAATGTGTTTGATTACTTGCAATTACCGCCCATTAAAGTATTTCTAACTTCATATTATTTTGGAAAACTTAAGAAGTATTTAAATAGCATTCTAAATCTCACCCCTGTGAGACAAGAATAGAAGTAAAATTCTGTTCTAAATCTGTCAAAGGTCAGAGTCACACTTCCTACCTCAAATGAAAGCAAGTTAGCTCAGTTACAAGGGAAGAAGGGATGAGTATGGCAGCAACTAGAGAGGGAGAGGAGGACATCATCTCTAGGCATGGTCCTGGATACAAATATTCTAGAAGCAACAGTCAGATACAGACAATCTTAGAGAGAATAGTCTGCGGACTAAGAAGATGTGAGTTCTGGTTTCTGGTCTGGCATATTCAAACTGTATGACCTTCAGCAATTTTGGAACGTCGTCCCTGAATATTCTCATTTAATTGCACAAAGGTAGATCCTGTCCAGGTATTTCATCTTTTATTTAACATTGAGAATAAAATGGAATGCTATGTGTGTTTGGTTTCTAGCAGTATTGTGAACACAACTAGAAAAATACCTCTTAACAAGTTTGCCAATGTAGCCTGGGCTGCAATAACTGATAGTTATATTCATAACCAAGGCCTATAATAATATAATTAGCTGTGCTTTTCCAGAATACATAGTACATATTCATTTTCAGTAAGATATCTATCACTTATATGATAATTTATACCACAGACTACCAAATCAGAATTGATCACAAAGATTATCATTTACCAGTCAGCTAATATTTTTTAATTTTATTTTTAAGCTAAAATATATAATATCTGTGGTAATTTTTTATTTTCCAATTGCATTTTACATTCAGTGTTATTCTGTATTAATTTCAGGTGTACAGCATAATGGTCAATCATATACTTTACAAAGTGTCCACCTGGTATTTACAGTACCCACCGTATATAGTTATTACAATATTATTGAGTATATTTCCTATGCTTTATTTTATTTTACCTCCCCATGACTATTTTGTAACTACTAATCTGCACTTCTCAATCCCTTCACCTTCTTCACCCAGTCCCCCAAACCCCCTACCCTCTGGCAACCATCAGTTTGTTCTCTGTATCTATGAGTCTGTTTTTTGTTTGTTTGTTAATTTATATTGTTCTTTAGAATTCACATGCAAGTGAAATCATATGGCATTTGTCTTTCTCTGACTGACTTATTTCACTTAGCATAATACTCTTTAGGCCCACCCATGCTGTGGAAAATGGTAAGATCTTGTTCTTTTTATGGCCAAGTAATATTCCATTGTATATATGTACCACATCGTCTTTATCAAACTGTGTATTGATGGACACTTGGGTAGCTTCCATAGTTCGGCTATTGCACATAATGCTACAGTGAACATAGGGGTTCATATATTCTTTTGAATGAGTATTTTGGGTTTGTTCAAATATATACCTAGAAGTGGAATTGCTGGGTCATAAGGTAGTTCAATTTTTAATTTTAAGAGGACCTTCCATACTATTTTTTATAATGGATACACTAATCTGCTTTCCACCAGCATTGCACAAGTGTTCCCTTTTCTACACATCCTAGCCAACACTTGTTGTTCGCTGATTTACTGATGACAGCCATTCTGACAAGCATGAGTTTGTACCTCATTGTGATTTTGATTTGCATTTCTCTGATGTTTAGTGATGTTGAGTATCTTTTCATATATCTATTGGCCATCTGTATGAATGGACATATCCTTTAAGAGACACCATTTAAACCAGTACTGGTTGTTTTATTATTATTTTAAGAGTTCTTTGTACATTTATAAGCAGGTCATTTATCAGATATGTGATTTGGAAATATTTTCTCTCAGTATATGGATTGCTTTTTCTTTCTTTTAATAATGTCTTTGTTAAAGATTTTATTTATTTGTTTTTAGAGAAGAGGAGAGAAGGAGAAAGAGAGGGAGAGAAACATCAGTGTGTGGTTGTCTCCTGCACGCCCCCTACTGGGGACCTGGCCTGCAACCCAGGCATGTATCCTGACTGGGAATTGAACCGGCAATGCTTTGGTTCACAAGCTGTCACTCAATCCACTGAGCCACACCAGTCAAGGTGCTTAATAGTGTCTGTGACAGAACAGAACTTTTTAATTTTAATCAAGTCCAACTTATCTTTTTAAAAAAATAGATTGTGCTTTTGGTATTGTACCCAATACTTATTACCACACCCAAAGTTATAGATTTTCTCCTGTGTGTTGTTCTAGGAGCTACATGTTTTGCATTTTACATTTGTAACTGTCATCTATTTTGAGTTAATTGTTGTGTAAGGTATGAGATTTGCATGTAAGTTCAACTTCCCCATATGAACGTCCAATTGATCTATCATTACTTGGTGAAAATTTATTTTTTATTTATTTGTCTCTGTGCCTTTGTCAAATGTTAGTTTGCTGTATTTGTGTGGATCTATTTCTGAGCTCCCAATTCTCTCTTCCAACACTATGCTGTCTTGATTGCTATAGTTTTATATTAAGCCTTGAAATAAAGTAGTGTATCTTTAAACTTTGTTCTCTTTTTGTCAATGTCGTGTTGGCTATTCTAGGGCCTTTGCCACTCCATATATATCTTAGAATCAGTTTGTCTATATCTATAAAAAAACTTTCCTGGATTTTTATTGGGATCGCATTAAATCTACAGATCAATTTAGAAATAATTAACATCTTAAAAATAGTATGTCTACCAATTCATGAACAGGGAATATTTCTCCATTTATTTAGGTCCTCCTTGATAAGTATTTTGGAATTTCTTATAAGTGGATCTAGTATGTATTTTGATAGATTTATATCTAAGTATTTCATTTTTGTGCAATTGTAAATATTTTTGCTTTTAAAAATGTTTAATTCCATTTTTATATTGATGGTATATAGTAAAGAGCCTGTACTCAGTTATTAGTTCCAGGAAGTTTTCTTCATGGATTCTTAGAGGTTTTCTACATAGACAATCGTGTCCTCTAAAAAAAGTGTAAGGGGCCCTGGGTGGCATGGCTCAGTGGATTGAGCATGGGCTGCGAACCAAAGTGTCACAGTTTCGATTCCCAGTCAGGGCACATGCCTGGGTTGCAGGCCATGGCCCCCAGCAACCACACATTGATGTTTCTCTCTCTCTCTCTCTCTTTCTTTCTCCCTCCCTTCCCTCTCTAAAAATAAATAAATAAAATATTTAAAAATTAAAAAAAAAGTGTAAGGGGACAAAAAGTGCCAAACTATGGAAGCTACCCAAGTGTGCCCATCAATAGACAATTTGATAAAGAAGATGTGGTGCGTATATACAATGGAATATTACTTGGCCATAAAAAGAACAAGATCTTACCATTTTTGACAGCATGGGTGGATCTAAAGAGTATTATGCTAAGTGAAATAAGTCAGTCAGAGAAAGACAAATGCCACATGATTTCCTATATGTAGACCTTAGATTTTTTGTTATTTCTCTTTTTTTTAAGATTTTATTTATTTATTTTTAGAGAGGGAAGGGAGAGAGAGAGAGAGAGTGAAAGAGAGAGAGAGAGAAGCATCAATGTGCGGTTGCTGGAGGCCATGGTCTGCAACCTAGGCATGTGCCCTGACTGGGAATCGAACCTGCGATGCCTGGTTCACAGCCCACATTCAATCCACTGAGCTATGCCAGCCAGGGTGATTTTTTGTTATTTCTTATGTTGTACAAGACAAGACTTCCATTATGACACTGAATAGGAATAATGAGAGGACATCTTTACTACATTTCCAATCTTAGGAAGAAAGTATTCATTCTCTCATCATTAGGTATAATGTTAGCTATAAGTTTTCTTATATATCCTTGATTGGGTTAACAAAGTTTCCTTATATTCTTAGTTTTTAATTTTTTAACATAAATGGGTATTAATTTTTTCAAATTATCTTTCTGCATGTATTGATATGATCATTTTAAATTCAGTCTTTTGTATGATGAAATACACTAATTGATTTACAAGTGTTGAATTAGCCCTGAATTCTGAAAAGTAGCCCCACTCAGTAATGAAGTATTATTCTTTTTACATACTGCTGTATTTTGTTTGCTATTATTTTGTTAAGGAATTTTTTGTCCATGTTCATGAGAAATATTTGTGTATAGTTTTCTTTTCTAGTAATATATTTCTTTGGCTTTGTATTTACAGTGATACTGGCTGTATAAAATGGATTAACAATGCTTCTGTCTTATATTTTCTAAGAAATATTGCAGATTATGTATATTATTTCATCCTTAAATGTTTGATTGAAGTCACTAAGAAAACTGTCTGGGCCTATTGGAGGGAAAAGATGACCCATTTGAAGTGTTGTGTTGGAGGAGACCTCTCTGGATTCCTTGGACTAACAGAAAGGCAAGCAAGTGGGTCCTGGAGCAAATCAAGCCTGAAACATTGCTGAAGGCAAAAGTGACAAACCTGAAGCTGTCCTACTTTGGGCATGTTATGAGAAGGCAGAGTTCTTTGGAAAAGACAGCAATGCAGGAAAAATACAAGGCAGCAGGAAAAGAGAAAGTTTAAATTTGAGATGGGTTGACTCCATAAAAGAAGCCATAGGCATGAGTTCACAGGAACGGGGTGGGGCTGTGGAGGACAGGACAGTATGGACATCACTCATTCATAGGGTTGACAGGAGTCAGAGCCGACTCAATGGCATGTAACACGATAAATACTACAGTTATACCATTTTTTCTCCCCTTTACAATCCTCCACCGTGCATGCCTCTCCCAGCAGGACTCCCCCCCTTAGTTCATGTTCATGGGTCGTACATATAACTTCTTAGGCTTCTACATTTCCTATACTATTCTTAACCTCCCCCTGTCTATTTTGTACCTACCATTTATGCTACTTATTCCCTGTACCTTTTTTTCTCATTCTCCCCACCCTTCCCACTGATAACCCTTCATGTGATCTCCATTTCTGTGATTCTGTTCCTGTTCTAGTTGTTTGCTTAGTTTGTTTTTTGTTTGTTTGTTTGTTTGAGTTGTTGATAGTTGTGAGTTTGTTGTCATTTTACTGTTCATATTTTTGATCATCGTCTTTTTCTTAGGTAAGTCCCTTTAACATTTCATATAATAAGGGCTTGGTAATGATGAATTCCTTTAACTTGATCTTATCTGGGAAGCACTTTATCTGCCCTTCCATTCTAAATGATAGCTTTGCTGAATAGAGTCATCTTGGATGGAGGTCCTTGCCTTTTATGACTTGGAATGCTTCTTTCTAGCCCCTTCTTGCCTATAAGATTTCTTTTGAGAAATCAGGAGATAGTCTTATGGAAACTCATTTGTAGTAACTGTTTCATTTTCTCTTGTTGCTTTTAAGGTTCTCTCCTTATCTTTAATCTTGGGTAATGTAATTATGATGTGCCTTGGTGTGTTCCTCCTTGGGTCCAACTTCTTTGGGACTCTGGGCTTCCTGGACTTCCTGGAAGTCTATTTCCTTTGCCATATTGGGGAAGTTCTTCATTATTTATTCAAATAAGTTTTCAATTTGTTGCCCTTCCTCTTCTCCTTCTGGTATCTTTATGATTTGGATGTTGGAACATTGAAGGTTGTCCTGGAGGTTCCTAAGCTTCTCCTCATATCTTTGAATTCTTGTTTCTTCATTCTGTTTCAAATGGATGTTTATTTCTTACTTCTGCTCCAAGTCTTTGATTTGAGTCCCAGTTTCCTTCCCTTCACTGTTGGTTCCCTATACGTTTTCCTTTACTTCATTTTGCATAGCCTTCACTTCTACCTCTATTTTGTTACCATATTCAACCATTTCTGTGAGGATCCTGATTATCAGTGTTTTGAACTCTGCATCTGATAGGTTGGCTATCTCTTTGTTGCTTAGTTGTTTTCCTGGAGTTTTGATCTGTTCTTCCATTTAGGTAATATTTCTTTATCTTGGCGCACCTGCTACATGGTAAGGGGTGGATCCTTAGGTATTCACCAGAGTGGGGAAACCCACTTCCTTGTGTTGTGGTGCTGTATGTGGTGGAGGCGTCTGAGAAGGATCAATGCCTCTTGCTTGGCTCTCAGCCACCTTTCAGTCAATTCCCCCACTACCCACAAGCAAATTAAGCTCTTCTGGTGCTGATTCTTGGGTAGGTGTGGAACAAAAGAAGATGGTTTTAGAAAGGTGTCTCCTTAGAAATGTGAAAGAAATTAGTGCTAAAATAGTCAGGATCAAAAAAATAAAGAAAAATGGAGAAGAAAGTAAAAGATGGTCAATTCTTTGTTTCCTTTATTCCTTTTATTCTGCTGTTCTGTAAAACGAAAGTTATATACCTACACTTGCTTCATTTATTCAAGTATATAAGAGAAGTTAAGTCATAGTGAATTGTTTACAAGCTTTTTTATTCCTAAAAATTAATTGAGCATTTGTTCTTGGGAAGGCTCCTTGGTAGTAGGGAGAATGGCAAGAAGACTCAGGCACTGCCTCTGGAATGACAGAGACTATAGCCAGCTTCTAGAAAAGGAAGATGGTGAGATGCCCTTGCAGACAAAAGTACAAGTGAAAAGAAGTATGAGGAAGGAAGGAGGGGGAGGTCCAGATGATATCAGTCAGGTGTAAATGTCCAGAGGCAAGACAAGTTGGGGCCTGTGGAAGCCTCAAGCCCTTAAATGGGGGCTAATTTTAAGCTAAGGTGGGTGGTTCTGCATCAGAAGAGAGTGTGAGGCTGGTGAGGAAGAGCCAGGTCCTTGGGTGGTGGGTCTCACAGTTGAGAACCCAAGCCTCCCATGGATAACTGCTTTTAGCAGTTAATTTGGGATCATGGATAAACCAGAGAGAAATTTCCAGCTGAGGCAGGAATGGAAGGTTCAGGTGAGCCGTTTCTGATAAATAAGTGTGATATTTCCTCAAAGTGCAATGCCAGGAATCCACTGTGCTTGCACTCTGTGACCTGGACTGGGAGAAACAGAGTGTGCCGCATAAAAAGGGCATCTCAGTTACGCTGTCTGGAGTGAAAGTTGAAAACTCTAAGGGAGAGCTTGATTTTGCTAGGGGTTAAATGAATGAAAATCGGGATGAGTTGGATCAAAGGACAGCTGGGAGGGAAGAAAGGGGTTGGTTTTTGACACACATTTTAAGGAGCTCTGCATTACATCTGATGAAGAGGATTCCCCAACATCTAAATGAAACAGTGCACATCCTCTAAGAGGAATGACTTACTAAGATCAAATCATTTTTCTTCTTGCGAAGCATCACTTTTGGCTGACTAGGTGTTCAGTGTCCTATGACACTGCACATTCTCAGACATTTCTCAGATTAACACAGCAACAAAACAAAAAAACCCAAAAATCTCAGCAGGAGGGTTGGTCTTGTCTGGGGTCAAAAAACCCACAGTGATAGTCACCATTCTTACAGGCTCAATGCACAGCCATCACTGTGCCAGGTGCTTACATGCAGTGCACACATTCCAGCAGTCCCAGAAGGGGGGGCGTGTCAAAACCTACTCCACTGACGAAGAATCCTAGGCTCATAGAGTTGGGTAGGGTGCCAAGTTCACAAAGCTAGTGAGTGCCAGAAGCCCAGTCTGTAATCATTTAGAGCCCACACTCCTCCATTCCTTCAAGCCTTGTGTCTATTGATTCATTTCTCTTCTTACGTATTCCATGTCTCTCAGGCAGTGAGAAGAAAAAGCCCCTGGCCAAAGTGCACAGAGCAGGCCTAAAGAAGTAAGGTGAAAATGAGAATCAAACACAATGTGGGGATCATCTGGGGCTTCATTTACCTGGAGTCCTCCTGCCCCCCCACCCCAGGGCTCCTTGAGAGCTGACTCTTCCCTGGGTCCAGCCCTTTCCCTTTGTCTTCCCCAGTGTGCCTCCCATGCAAACTGGAACCTGTCCTGCCAGCCGGCTCTTCTCTTCATCCTCCTCTGCAGGCTGTACCTGTTTGTGGTGAAACACACATCCCATAACCCCTGCCCTCCTGACCTAAAGCATCCCAGCTCCCTGCAGATCCTCTCTGATAGCAGCAGCCCCTTCCACGCAGTGACTCACTTCAGACAGTGAAGTTTGAACACCTCCTCATCCCCCCTGCTGCCTCCACCACATCCTCCGAGTATTTTCAAATTTGCTGATGATTAGGGTCTAATTTGGCACAGAATCTACTCATTCTTGGGATATAACTCTGAAGTTAGAGAGGAGGTTTTAGAAACTACGTGATATTTTTGGTAGAATTTTAATGGACCGAATTATTTGAGATCGGCCACTGACTACACACCAATAAATGAGTTTACTTTGTTGTCAAAATCAAAGCTTCCTCCATAAGGAGCAAATGATAAAAGATCATGGAAACCACTACTAACTCAGGATTCCTTGTATGAGGTGGAAAATGGTTCCATGGCAGACATGCTATCCTTGATATCCTCATAAGAAAAGAGAAAATTGATGTTCTCCCACTACCACTGGGCTCTCTGTTTTCCCCAAGAGAAATTTTGGTTTTAGGTCATAGTGCAACTGGTCTTATATCCTGAAACTTCTGCCAACATGGATTAGTCACAATTCTTTTCCCTTACTGTACTCCTCCAAAATTAATCCCTCTCCAGAAGTAACCACAATGAAAAACTGTGTTATTTTATTAATTTTTAAATTTTTAAAATTATAATCAACATTTAATATCTTGTTATATTAATTTCAGGTGTACAGTGGTTAGTGGTTAGGCATTTATATTACTTACAAAGTGATCATCCAATAATTCTAGTACCCACCGGGTACCATACATAGTTATGACAATATTGTTTACTATACTTCCTATGCTGTAGTTTATCGCCCTGTGACTATTTTGTAATTAAAAAATTTGTGTTATTTTAGGTGTATTCTGGACTTTTTCCTACATAGATGTGTTATAAAAATACATTGTGAGTTTTTAATATAGAAAGATAATAGTGTATATATTGTTCATCTCTTGCTCTTATCACCTACTAAAATGAATGCAGGGCCT
This sequence comes from Phyllostomus discolor, assembly GCF_004126475.2. Lineage (NCBI taxonomy): Eukaryota > Metazoa > Chordata > Mammalia > Chiroptera > Phyllostomidae > Phyllostomus > Phyllostomus discolor. The sequence continues at coordinate 13,650,902 of NC_050198.1, read as the reverse complement.
TTCTGTGAGAACACAAATGGATCCACCTCACTCACTTACTCCCTAGAATTTTAAAGTGTGTATGTGCCATTATCATTAATTTAACCTTCCCTTCCTGACTCATCCTAAGTTGTTTTCCATTTGTTACTGTGTTTAATAGAACTGAAATCAGCATCATTTACATGAATTCTTGGGCAAATATGCATGTTTTCTTATAGAAAAGACAGTAAAAGGCAAATTGGAATGAAGTAGAAAGATGTAATGATCACAAATGTTTATAAATATTGCTTAAATTCTGTTCTAATAAAGCTGTACTGATTCATATTCTCACATGATAATGCATGTAAATAATTTATACTCTCACAGGAGTTTCATTTTATCAGCCTTTTAAATTTTGGTCAACCTTTTGGTGAAAATACGTTGTCTCAGTTATTTTGATTTCCCCGTTTTCTAAGTAGGTTGAGCAGAAAATTAACTTCATCTGTCATCCATGGAAAGCGGGATTTCTTCAATGATGCCTTGAGTACCAAAATTCCTCTGGGGATGCTTTAAAATTCTGAAATGCTGGTAACATTTTTTCTTTTACTTTGAGAAAGAAGGATTTGATCAGAATTACTAGGTATCAGGGAATGAATTCAAACAGAGCACTGTCAGCTAGTGAAGAACATTAGGGGAACCCAGGGAGAGAGCAATGACCAGAGTCTCTGAGAGGGACCATGAAGTCTAGAGAGTACAGGCTTCTGAAGGCCAGGATTCTATGACACAACCTGTATCTAATTGCCATGCCATGCTTCCACATATTTTAGGTGTGGGACCTCTTATTCTAAGTTATGCCTTGCCCCATCCAACCCATGATTTAAAGGCAGATGAGTGGGTAAAGAGAGGACCATAACCCATTGTCCTGCCCACTCAATACCCCTTCATCCTTCTCAGGTCAGTGGGCTCTGAAACCCACAGAACTCTGGTGTTCTCTATACACTATTAGGAAAGCTGGGTTCTCGAAAATCCTTCTATGATCCTTTTTGAGTCTTGCTTTTAAGCTTTGGTTGTTGGGATCAAAACAACACTTAGTGTGCCCTGGCTGGCATAGCTCAGTGGATTGAGTGCGGGCTGGGAACCAAAGTGTCCCAGGTTCGATTCCCAGCCAGGGTACATTCCTGGGTTGCAGGCCATAACCCCCAGCAACCGCACATTGATGTTTCTCTCTCTCTCTCTCTCTCTCTATCTCTACCTCCCTCCCTTCCCTCCCTAAAAATAAATAAATAAAATCTTTTTTTTAAAAAAAAAGCTTCATGGGTAACTTAAAACAAACAAACAAACAAACACAAACAAACAAACAACACTTAGTGTTTGGCTAATCTTCCCTCAGTATTGAGGCAAAACATTTCTGAGTGCTGTATCTGATGGCCCATGAACTCTGTGTTTTTCCACTCTGGTGAGAACAAGTAATATTGCCAGTCTCATGTGAACTCTGGACTTCATGCAGCTCTCATCTCCCTGGTACTTTGTCTTGTGAACTCTAGCCACCTTGGCCTCTCCAAATTCCAAGCTCTATCTCTTCAATTCAGGAAAATAACAATTTTCCTGAGTTCCTCCTGTTTGCCTGAAGGCCTGAAAATTCTCTTTTTTAAAATTTTTTTAGGATTTTATTTATTTATTTTTAGAGAGGGGAAGGGAGGGAGAAAGAGAGGGAGAGACGTATCAATGTGTGGTTGCCTCTCATGTGGCCCCCACTGGGGACTTGGTCTGCAACCCAGGCATGTGCCCTGACTGGGAGTAGAACTGGTAACACTTTGGTTCACAGCCTGCACTCAGTCCATTGAGCTTCGCCAGCCAGGGCTTGGAAATTTTCTAAAGGCAGTAACCTGGGGCAATCACAGGGCTCACTTGTTATGTTTCCCAGACTTCATGGATCATTATTCCTTATCACCTGATATAGTGTCTTTCAAACCATTAGTTCACTTAATTTTCATCTCAATTGGGTTTTTTTGTGGCTGTTATTTTTGGCAGGAAGGTAAATAAAGTCTTTGTTACTAATTTTGACTGGAAGCAGAACTTGATTCTTTTAAAATTTCATATAAGTGGAACTATAGACTCTGTTCTGTTTTGTGTCTCACTTCTTTCATGTAGCATAATGTTTTTGAGTTGCATCCATTGTACCATGTAAAAGAGGTTTCTTCTTTCCTTACCGAGTAATATTTCTTTATTGAGTAGCATTCCATGGTATAATAATTCTGATTTGTTTACACACTCATAAGGAGATGGTCCTTTGTATTGTTTACAGTTTTTAATCTATTACGAATATATGTTCTATAAATATTCATGTTCAAGCTTTTTTATAGATATATGTTTGCATTAGATAAATGTTTAGAAGTGAAATTTTTGGGTCATAGGGTAGGTGTATGTTTAACTTCATGAGAGACTGCTAGAACATTCCAGAGTAGTTGTGATATTTTGCACTCACACAAACAATATATGTGTGTTTTGGTTGCTTCACATTCTCTTTAGCATTTTTAGGGCATCAATTTTTTGATTTGTAGCCACTCTAGTGGGTAAATGGTCTTGTCTTACTGTGGTTTTAATTGGAATGATCCTGATGTTCTTGAATAATTTTTCAAGGGTTTATTGGCCATTCATCTGTCTTCCTTTGTGAAGTGCCCATACAAGCTTTTGCTCATTTTTATTAGATTTTTCTTTTTATTATTGAGCTATTAAAATTGTTTACATATTCCAGATATAAACCCTTTGTCAAATACAGAGGTTGTCCATATATTATGTACATTTCTGTCTTTCTTATTAATTTTCATAATACCTTTTGTTCAGCCAATTTTTAAATTTTTGTTTTATATATTTTTTTATTGTTAGAATTTTGTGGATTTTGTCTAAAAATTCTTTGATTACTTCCAGCTCATGAACATGTTCTTCTATGTTGTCTACTAGAAGCTTTAATTTTAGCTACAGGTTTTAGGTCTATGATTCAACACAAATTAATTTTTTTGTATTAGGTAGTGGCCAAGGTTTGTGTTCATCCAGTTCCACCTCACCTGTTGAAAAAATGCTCATTCACCTATTAAATTTATTTGTTACTTTGGTTGAAAATTAATTGATCATATAAATTGGATTCTATTTCTGGACTATCTATTCTGTTTCACTAATCTATTTGCTTGTCTTTAGGACAATCACTGACTTGACTACTATATTTTAAACATAAATATTGAATCCAAATGGTATAAGTCACTAATTTTGTTTTCCTTTTTCAAGATTCACTGGCTAGCATATTTCCTTTTACTTTCCATATAAATTTTGGAATCAGCTTGATGATTTCTATAGGAAAATCCAACTGTAATATTATTGAGGATTATATAGAATCTATGGAATGATTCTGTTTCTTCATCTTGTGGTTTCAATTTCTATATTGAAATTTGTTGTTGTTCCTTCAATGTTTATGTTTTCCTTTAAATCCTTGGACACAATGCAGACTGGTGCAGTCACTATAAAAAACAGTATGGAGTTTTCTCAGAATATTAAAAATGTAACTGAGATCCCACTTCCATGAATATATCCCAAGAAACTCAAAACACCAATTCAAAAGAACATCTGCTTTCCAATGTTCATTGAAGTATTATTTATAATAAATAAGATCTGGAAATAGCCCAAGTGCCAATCAGTAGATGAGTGGATGAAAAAAAAGCCCCCTGGCTATTGTGGCTCAGTGGATTGATTGCCAGCCTGAAAAGCCAAAAGTTGTTGGTTCGATTCCAAAGTCAGGGCATATACCTGGGTTGCAGGCCAGGTCCCTAGTTGGGGGAATGTGAGAGGCAACCAACCAATGTATCTCTCACACATTGATGTTTCTCTCTCTCTCCCTCCCTTCCCCTCTCTCTAAAAGTAAATAAATAAAACCTTTTAAACTTTTTAAAAAAGGTGTGGTACATTTATAATAGGCATTTTTAAGTCCTTGCCTGTTATTCCCATGATCTCTGATTTTTCTCCTGATTACAAGTTGTATTTTCCAACATATGGGTCATATTTTCCTTCTTCCTCACATACCTAGTGGTTTTTATGGGGTCTTGGGCATTGTAGATGCAAAATTGTGAATGCCTAGATTTTGTTTTTCTTAATAAAATGTTTAGGGAAGCAGTTAATTCATTTACTCATCATATTGTTTCTTTTGAAGTCTATTTTCAAGCTGTGTTAGGAAGGTCTATGGTAGCCATTATTCTTGAACTACATTAGCCCTATTCCTACAACTTAGGCTAGTGTAAGACTCCACTGAATTACTTTGGGTGTCCAAAGAGAACAGTATCCTGATGCTATTCAATACTTAAAAGTCTCCCAGCCATGTTTGTCTTCCAATAGTTGTTCATCTCACTGCTCCCAGTATTTTTTTTAATTCCTTTGGTAGATGCTCTTTTCTCAGACTCATGAAATCCTGCCCTTCACGTGAGTGGCTTAATGTTTAGTGAAAGACCCAAAAGGACCCTTCTACAGATTTCTGGAGCATTAACCCTACTCAGCCCTTTTCTCTCCAACAACTTGCCTTGCAAATTTCAGCAGCCTTATTATTCCCAAACTCTGATCACTGCATCCTCACTTCAGTGAGTCCACTGTGCTCTCTTTTGGCTTACCCTCTCTGCACCACAGTGTAGACATTGCTTCCAAGCAGAAATACATGGTCATTTGGGGAGCCTATCTCAATTTGTTTTCCTAATTCTAGGTGTTATAATCTTTTTCTGACTGTTTTTCAGTCACTTCATATATTCTGCATGTTTTAAAGGTTGTTTTATAGCAACCAGAAGTGGAAGTTCTGAATTTTTTATAATGACAATTTTCAACATTTTGTTTCAAACTACATTTAGAATTATAGAAAAGTTGCAAAAATAATAGAGAGTTTCAATATAGTTCTCATCCAACCTATTCCAATATTAATAACTTAGATAAATATTACCAGAATGCTGAAAGTAGCATTGTCCTAATAGCATTAACCAGATTAACTACCACATTCAAACTTCACCATTTTCCCACTACTATCCTTTTCAAGGACCCTAATGAGTGTACTATATTGCATTTAGTTGCTGTTTCTCCATGGACTCTTACAATCTACAACAGTTTCTTGGTCTTTCCTTGTTTTTCATGACATTGGCATCCCCAGAGAGTACTGATCAGTTGTTTTGCTGAATGTCCATCAATTTGGTCCTACCTAATGTCTTCTCATTATCATACTTCCTTGGAGAAAGAACCATACAAATGGTGCCATGTCTTTCTCAGTACACCATATCACAGTGTCCCTGATTTCAATATGTTTCATGTCTGTAATGACATCACCTTTAACATTACTGGGAGTTTCTTCTGGGAGTTTCCAATGTAAAGTTACTATGCTTTCTCCTATAGTCAACAAATATCTTGAGGGGATATACTTTGAGACTGTGTAAATATGTTCTCTCCTGAAACTCACTGATTCTTACATCCATTTGTAGATCAAATATGCAATAATCAATATAATGGTATTTACCTAATAATGTTTCACATTTCCCCTCTTTATACAGTTACTAATTGCAATTCCACTAAAAGGAAGAAGCTGTAATGTCTTTTTCATCTATATATTTAATTATTTATATCATTATGAACTCATGAATTTTTTTATTCCCCTGGTTATAATCTGTTATTAACACTATTTTGTTGCTCAAAATTTTGGTCATTAGGAGCTCCTCTTCCTAATGCTGTATTCTTTCACCAATGTGTTACTTAAGCATTATCTATTGATTATTCTATCTCTATTCCTAAGCTGTAGTAAACCAGTTTTGATTGGTTTTAACTGCTCGTTTATTAATGGAAGCATTTCTTAATGAAATATTTATTTCTATTTATTCTTTACCCACAGACATCATCATACACACAGTACATGTGTATGTATCACAGGTGCCAGTGATCATAAGATCATAAAGATATACCAAAAATATGTATCCTTATATTTACATTAGAAAAATCTGTCTGTCTCATGCATTCCAGGGGTGTCTTGTTTGTTTATTCAGGGTAATGTCCCATATTTATTCACTTTTTCCACATACTATTTCACATACAACAGCTAAAATGTTTCAGATTGCTGAATATACTGGGATCCAACCTGGTCATATGCACTGGGTTTAATTCTTGAAAGCAAGGAACTGAATGTCTCCATATGGACATTAAAACCAGCTGAGGCACAACGCTTTGTCATGATGTTGATGATGGGTCCTTTAATGCTAGTGTCTTTTTTAAATTATTGTTGCCAAGTAACTGAAAAACTCATACAGCATTGCTAAGGATAAGACCTTTCCCTATTAAAAAGAAAAAGATGACAGCCCGCTGTGTGAACAATAGGGAAACTACCCTTATCATTCCTGGCACAAACACTTCATCACTAGGGGTGCATCTTTGCAAAAAATATCTTTGAATTTTTTTCTGCAAAATATTCTGTTCCTGTTCACTGACATGAAACTTTTAGACTTTTAAAGAAAAAAAATATTAACTGACAAAAAAAATGAGATAAAAATCCAGAAAATGTATTACACATATGTCTTTACCAAATAGTTGGTATCTAAAAGCTCCACATTAGGAGAGGTAGAAGGAATTATTGCTATCAATCATGTGGCTTCTTACCTTAAGTAATTCGAGCAGAATAAGCCTCCTCCCACTGTGTTGTAGAGAAGGATAAAGAGTCTCAAGTCAGATCAAAGCCTAAATTGTGATTACTGTGAAAAGAAAAGGATTGCATACTCTTTTTTAAGCTATCTAGCCTCTCAAGATATAATGTCTCATTTGAAATATTTGCTACATGAATGTCAAAAAGTATCAGATGGTAAAATATTATCAATAGCTCAACTTTGAAAAATAGCTTTTAAAAATGGAAGCCTATGGAAGCACAGATACTAAGCTCTTTCAAAACATATCTTAGCATTCTACACTGAATTCCTCCAAGAATAAAACTAATGACAAAAATCCCTTCTACCATTTAATCCCTTTTTATAGGTAAAAAGTTTTTCATGTAACATGGAAATGTAGAAAATTCATGCTTTTAGATTTCATGGCTGACATTTTGTTAAAAGTTGTAGATGATCTTGCTCTATTGCTGAATGGACTACTTGATGGATGTGTTTCGCTATATTATGAACAAGTAAAGAATACTATAGGAATTTAAAGCTTTTTATTCCCATTTGTTTATTTTTCTTTTGTTTCCCTTATGCGAGGACATATATCAGAAAACAATGTTGCTATGATAAATGTCTGAGATTTTATTGCCCATGTTTTCTTCTAGGATTTTTATGGTTTCAAGTCTAATATTTAGGTCCTCAATCCATTTTGAGTTTATTGTTTCTTGTGTATGGTGTAAGAAGGTAGTATAGTTTCATTTTTCCGCATGTATCTGTCCAATTTCCCCAACACCATTTATTAAATAAACTCTTTCTTCCATTGTATTTTCTTGCCTCCTTTGTACCCTAGTGCACTGTTGGTAGGAATGCAGACTGGTGCAGCAACTGTGAAAAGTAGTATGAAGTTTCCTCAAAATATTAAAAATTGAACTGCCTTATGACCCAGTGATTCCACTTCTGGGAATGTATCTGAGAAACCCATATCACTAATTTGAAAGAATATATGCACCTGTATGTACATTGCAGTGTTATTTACAATAGCCAAGATTTCGAAGCAGCCCAAGTGCCCATCAGTAGATGAGCACATAAAAAAGCTGTGGTTTGTTTACATGATGGAATACTACTTGGCTGTAGAATGAAGGAAATCTTATCCTTTGTGACAACACGGATGGGCCTGGAGAGTATTATGCTAAGTGAAACAAGCATGTCAGAGAAACAACAAGTACCATATGATTTCATTTATGTGTGGAATCTAATGAACAAAATGAACTAGCAAACAAAATAGAAACACACTCATAGAGACAGAGAACAGACTGACAGCTGTCAGAGTGGAGGGGTGTTGCAGAGCTGGTTGAAAAAGGTGAAGGGATTAAGCAACAACAGCAACAATCACTCATAGACATAGACAAGCGTATGGTGATTACCAGAGAGAAAGAGGTGTGTGTGTGTGGAGAGGGGGGGTTGGTTAAAGAGCGTAAAGGAGGAATAAATGGATGGAAGGAGACTTGGCTTGGGATGGTGAACACACAATACAATATAAAGATGATGTATTATAGAATTGTACACCTGGAAGTTATATAATTTTATTAACCAATGTCATTCTGATAAATTCTATTTAAAAATTGTGGTATATCCAGACAGTGGAAATTATTCAGTACCAAACAAGAAATAAGCTATCAAGCTATGAAAAGATATGAAGGAAACTTAAATTAGTGTTATGAAGTGAAAGAAGTCAATATGAAAAACTTGCATATTGTATGCTTTCAACTATGTGAAATTCTGGAAAAAGCAAAACTATGGAGACAGTAAAAAGATTAGTGGTGCCCAGGGTTAGGGGAGAGGGAGGGTTAAATAGACATAGCACAAAGGATTTATAAGGCATTGAATCTTGTCTACGTAATGGTAAAATGGTTGATACATGTCAGTATTCATTTTTCAAAATCCATAAAAAGTACAGTACCAAGAGTAAACCTTATTGTAAACTATGAACTTTAGGTAATAATGATGTGTCAACATAGGTTCAATGATTTTAACAACTGTATTGCTCTCTTATGTGATTTTGATGGTAGGAGAAGTTTTTTATGTGTAGAGACATGGCTTATGTAAAAACTATAATTTCCATTCAAATAATAAAATAGAAAGTGAAAGAGCACAAATATTTTTACTGAGTTAAAATTCTTTGTCTCTAAAAATTAATACTTCAGGTATATTGTTATATAAGGGGATGAATCAATATAGCATGTAGATTATTTTGTGAGAATTTAAAAATACTCATATTTGAAATACTTAAAATTATATATATGAATATATAAAAAGAATATATATAATAACTAATAGATGTGCATATTTATACACACAAACACACACACACTTTGTACATTGATGTAAGCTGTTTTGGTAGCTCATGAAAGAATACAACTTAAACTGACCTGAATAATTAAGAATTTTAGTTGCCCACGTGATTGACAGTAAAATTGTAGGTCAGGTGTTAGACTTGGCATTGCCAATAATTTTTGCTTCATTTTCTTGACATATTCTTGACATTAGTCAACCCCCTTCTCTCTCTTTAGTCTGGTAGCAAGACAGCCACAGTAGTTTTGGGCTTCACAACAGAATATAACAATTTGCAGAAAATATGAAAGAACTCTTGTGTTCCAGCACTCCAAGAGACCTTTTTATCCACCCCTCCACCCGATTGCTTGCCCACTTCTGTCCAGTTTCCAAGAAGTAGTATGTGCTAATTGGCTAACACCACTCAGTCTCTCACACCAGTAAGATTTGTGGGGTCAGATTCCTCTGAGGCACATGGAATAAGTAGTGAATGTTTGCCCTAAATCAAGATTCTGTTAGGATTCAGGGAGAGGGGAATAGATCCTATGAGAACTTCTACAATTCACACTTTAATTATATACTGCTGTATATTTGACTAGGTTGATAATATTTAACATTTTGATGAACAAGTACCTATAATAACTTAAGTGATAAAAATATGTTTTACATGTTACTCTGTCTTATGACTATGGTGAATTTCTGAATAATACATCTTATTTTATTGCTATTTCATATCTTTAAAAATGAAAATTTACCAAATCAAGAGAGGAAATATTTAATTAGAAATAAAATGAATTCTAAATCTTTCATGAATGTATTCTGTGCAGGGAATTCTTGATGACTTCCTGCATTATGAGAGATAATGTCAAGCCCAATTATTTCAAGTCAGGCTAGATCTTTTTACATTAAAAAGTGCTGAGATAAAAGCTCTTCAATTATGGGTATTTTACCTAGAGCATAGGCCTCAGTCTTTGAAATATTTTAAGTGGAGTTCATTTTTTATTATACATTAAAGTTCTACAAAGTTTCTCATGTGGGGTTTCTAATTTGGTTTGTTTTTACAAGGTTGGCAAGTTTTTGAACATTTGTGTCAGTTGTTCCTCTACTTGTCCTCAAATATTTTCCTCTTCTTTTTCCATTTTATATCACATTGAGGCTGACTCCAGGAGAAATATTTCTCCCAGTTTCCTGAGACAGCTGGCTTCAACTGTAGTCTGTCAATGGGAGCTTTTATCAGTAGGAAGGGAAGTAAAGGGTAATTCTCACTTTCTTCATCTGCCAATGGGTAGCAGCCGAAGTGCTTCCCTCTGTGCTTCCAGGTCTTAGGAGAATTGATTCCAACTTCCTTCAAGAGACCCTAGTTTCTGGACTTCAGTAACCCCACCTCTTCTTTTCATCCCTTCAGCCAAAGCAGCTTTTGAGATTGCTAGTCTGAGTCATCTCATTATCTCCTGTTTGCTTTTTCAGCAATTCCATCACCTATGTAAACATTCTCGATATTGCATCACTCTGTCTTAAATATTCTGAAGGGTTTTTGTTTCCAAAATGGAACAGAAGTGGTACATAATTAAATACAGTTTTATTTAGTTTACCTATACTTCATCTTTTGTTATATGCTTTCTGCTTCCATGCTTCTACACTTGAAATTATTCTGGCAACACCATCAGTGGCATAAATGATGTAAAATTCAGGCCCTGGCTGGGTTGCTCAGTTGGATAGAGTGTAGTCCCAATATGCTGAGGTTGTAGGTAAATCACTCTCTCTCCTTCTCTCCCCTCCTCCTCTATCTCTAAAACAACAAACAAACAAACAAACAAATATTGCTAAATCCAATGAGTATATTTCAGTTCAGTTCAGATACTTTTGCTTTTGGCTTTGTTTGACTGATGACTACTCACTTTCCTAAACTATTTACTTTATTTTCACAATGGCAATCTTTAGAACTTCTACCACCCTGATCACCTTAGTATCTGTCATGACCTTCTGCAACTTTGCTCATTCTTAAACAATGTTGTTCCTGTTCATCTCATTTTTACACTCTACTGGGATGAAGTTTTCTAATCTTACAATTTAAAGTACCATTTAAATGCTGGTGGTTCTCAAGTCTGTTTCTTCATCACTAAACATATTATTGCATTTCCAAAGCATATTACCTACCATTTTCTGGATAATTTCCAAAATTGAACTTTATTACCTTCTACTTTCTGAACACACACCATACACATATATCACAAACAAACAACAATAATCCTGCTCCTTGTTATTGTTTATTTTATAGATATCACCAAAATCTAACTAAACATCAAAGACAGTAATGTAGAATCTATTATTTTCTACTGTGTTTGCAATGAGTCTTGCCTCATGCTATTGATGCCCATGTGTAGTCATCTCTCACCTATGTAATCAGTAGAATATTGCATAAAAGACTGTGTTTGACTTCAAAGCTAGGTTTTTGGCTTATATCTCTTCCTTTTTCCTGGGTAACTGGTTATAGGGCAGCTGCCATTTCATGAGGACACTCAGGTACTCCTATGGAGATGCTCATTGGCAAGGAGGTTAGTCTTCCTGCCAGAGCCAACAAGAAACAGGACTCCTGTTTCCCTTTTGTTCATTTTCATAAGGATTTTTCTACATGTGTTTTTGGTACATTTGTAAGAGTTCCTCCAGGAGAAAAATTATTAACCTTCATATTATTGGCAGAACACTACGAGGTATCCCTAAGGTTCTCATCCAGTGGTATACATGTACCTTCTCCTGGACTCAATATAACATTAATCTAGGTAGTGCTGTGAAGATTTTGCCGATGTCAAATAGTCCCCAAATCATTTGACTATATGTTCTCTTAAAAATTAGTCAGTTGAGCATAGTCTAATGAATTGACTGTGGTCCTTGCAAATTGTACCCCAGGAGTAATAATTCTAAATTTCCTGCCTCCTCACCTTTTTTGTATCAGCCATTTCAAATTGGTATATTAGCCTTTAATATCTCTTTAATAGAAAAGGTATTTTGTTTTTCTGATTAATTTTGACTGATAACATTTTTTGCTGTGTGTATCATTGTTTTATAAATTTTCATACAGTATCTCATTCTTGTTCTAGAAATGATGTGGCTTTGTGCATTTCCATTTCTACAGACAATATATTTTTCTATTTCCTTTATCTCTCTCTCTCTTGTACATCAGACACCATCTATTTTAAAATAAACAGCATGCAAACAAAAACAGCGCATCTTGTAGAGCTACAGAAATAAAATGATTTTGAGAAGAATCCACTAGATATCACTCCTATTGTTATTGAAATGACATACTGCCTAATGGCATGGGACATAACAATTTTCTTCACTGTATATGCTTACGTGTAGCTGTAAGAATATTGGAAACTGAGAAAACCTAACCCACCTTGTAGTGATGTATTAGTTTAATGTATATTTGATTCTTTAGTTTTAAAGAAGAAAATCTGTAAAATCCTTCTTTAAATCAATTTTCACCTCAAGTTCTTCCTCCTTCTCTTCTCCTTCTTTATCTCTTTTTTTTTCACCTTCACCTTCCCTTTTATCTTGTATATCCCACCTCAGTTACACAAATGCGAAGACAGGGGCACCTGTAATCTTGAGATATGTATATATCTGTGGTAGAGCCTAGCAAAGAAGGCTCCCCTCAACATCCCTTGGTTACAGGTTCTGTTCTCTGGGCAGAGATGGATAAATGTGTCCAAGAGCCAGTGAGCCACATGGGAAGAAAAGATTGAAACTCTTGCAACATCGCTTTTGGAGGTCAAACATTGTTAGAAACTCAATGATATTTTCTGATGATCTAGTTAAGACAGGCTGGCAGGCAAGGGCCCCAAGGATAAAGTCATATGTGCCACATAAAAAGTGGTAAAGGAGTTGAAGATCTAGACTCTGTATTAGGGGAAGGGCTGTTTGAATAAAGAAACAAAAATTAGGTTCCTGCTCAAATAAATATTTGAGGATTTGGGTATTTTATTTGATTTCAAGTTCAAAAAGCAAGTCATACCTGCTCCATAAACTTCAAATAAAATGGTACATGTAGATTACCCCTATAGTCTCTAACAGAACATGGCTACTTAGTGTTAGTTATTTACCCTGCAATTCCTCCTCCACCCACTGCAGAGGAAAAAAATTACATCTGTGTGATTTGTTTGGTTGGAATTTGCAGATTTCTTTTGGACTTCTATTCACTGCAAAGCACAAACTCCCTGTTGATCCCACTCCACCTCTAAAACGTCCCCTTTTCATTATAATTACAACTGTCCTATAAAACTTCTATTATTCAAGTAACTTAATCTTAGAGCTATTTTATGTCCTCACAACATACAAAATGACTTCCTGAGGCTGATCAACACTTATTCATCCAAATATTTGGTGTCTTCCAATAGCCATGAAATAAAGTTTTAATTATATCAATTGTAAAATTTTGAGCATATATCCCATTATAGATGTACTTTATTGAATTTAAATCATCTATTTATCCAAATATGCTGATTTCTAAATTCTTGTAACAATAATGAATATTAACACTGTGGGAAATACTTCATTTTCTAAGATATTTATTAAAAGAGTCAATCTGTGTTTCTTTCACAATAGTGTACTTAATCAAGCCAAACTATCTTTATCCAAATAAATGGAAAAGATGGTTAGGCTGACTCTTTTGTTCAGTTGTTCTGTACTTATTTAAAAATATATTCATGTTGATCCCCACCTTATGTATGATGCCAGTATTATCAATGAAGAATTAGTGCTACATTTGAAAAGGCAGTTATATAAGCTTAATTTTGCATATTTTCTTAAAAGTAGACTACCATTTAAAGATTCAAGATGTACTTTATTTCAAATAGCATGGTTTACTACTGTGAGTACCATATGATCTATAATGCACAATTCCTTAACTAATCCTCCAAAACTTGAGTTCTTGATTTTATATAAACTCATCAAATTTTTTACAATCCCTGCCCCTCCCCACAAAAGTCACCAATATTTTTTAAATAAAAATCATATATGTTTAAGGTATACAACATGATATTTTGATATACATATATATTGTGAAATGATTATCATGGTCAAATTACTTGCCATATCTAACATTCTTGTTTTCACTTAAAAACATTGCAATTTTCAAAATAGCATTCCTTAACTTGCCATAGAGTCAAAACCTCCTTTTGGTTTAAGTTATGGTATTTTCTTCTTTCACACTTTGTTCTAGAAATAAAGAAACAACTGATTTTAAATCTAAAGCAATTATAAGTATTTTACCAAGAATTAAAAAGTCTTTTGAAGAGCTTTAAAATTTATTGTTCATGTTATTACAGTTGTTCCCAGTTTTTGTCCTTTTTCCCACCTCCACCCATCCCTACCATCTCCCCTCCCTCAATCTATCTGGATATTGTTGTCTGTGTCCATGGGTCATGCATAAATTTCTTTGGTAAAAAGTTTTTTCAAGATAATTGCAGCATGTTTTATTTTAAAAAATCACTTGCAACCAAAAGGCATTTGGTAATTGTTAAAGTGAATCATATTCTCCTTATTAGCATATGTAGCTCTATATCAAGAATGAGCCTCAACAAACCACAGAGGCATCTTGGTACATTCAATGGGAATTAATGCAATGAAATGTCTGCTTACATTAGTAAACACATGATGATTTTTTTTCAAAAAAACCTTCAAATGTTATGTTAAAAACTTAACATAGAGGTACATATATACAATGAAATATTACTCAGCTATAAAATAATATAATAATTATGCTAAGGATCTCAAGATCTAATCATCCTGGATTTAGAGTGGGTCCTCTGTCCAAAGGCAGGTCTCATAAGAGAAAAACAGAGGGAGAATTGTGACACAGACATACAGATAGGAAGGTCATGGGAAGATGGAGGTAGAGGTGGAGACTGGAGGGATACTTTAACAAGCCACAGAACACCATGAATTACTGGATAGCTACCAGAAGGCAGAAGAAAGGCCTGAAATAGATTCTTCCTCAAAGCTTCCCAAAGGAACCAACTCTTCTGACAGCTTGATTTCAGACTTCTAGCCCCCATAACTGTGAGAGAATAAATTTCTCTTGTTGTTAAGTCACCCAGTTTGTGTTACGTTTGCCTTGGGAAAGTACTATGCAACCTTATTTTTAAAGTGGGCAAAAGATCTGAACAAATATCTCATAATACAAGACAGACAGATGGCAAATAGGCATATGAAAGGATGCACAACATAATTTTGCATAAATGAAGTACAAGTTAAAACAGCAATTAATTACCAATACACCTATTAAAAAGGCTAAAATACCCGTTGCTATCAAGGAAGCAACTGGATCTCTCACACATTGATGGTGAAAATACAAAGTGGTGCAGCCATTTGGAAACAATTGGCAGTTTCTCATAAAACTAAACATACTCTTATCATCCAATCCAGAAACAGTGCTTCTAGATATTTATTCAACTGATTTGAAGACTTATGTCAACACAAATAACTGCATATAAATGTTTATAGCAGAATTATTAATCACCTAAAACTAGGATGTCTTTAACAGATGAGGGTGCAGTGAAGGGTAACCCGCACTTAACAGTAGTGCCCCGTGCTCCCGAGGCTGACATCAGGAGCAGAGCTCTGTGTGGGGCAGTCTGTTCTGGGGTGGGCAGTTCCCCCAGACTTTCCTCATGCTCCTCATCTTTATTTCTGTTAGGGCCTGGGATCCTTCTCTCTTCTGGCTTGTGGTTGACACTCTGGTATAATGACATCACATACCATTGAAAGCTAACAACATTTACTGCAGATTATGTGAAAACATTAATAGGAGTTGATGCATAATTTAAAAAATTAATTCAACCAAGTTAGACTTACTACAATAATAAAGAACTTTGAACACCACATATCACTGTCAACTCCAGTCAGTTTAACAAGGAACTGCACCATCTGTATGATCTCTCTGAGCATTGTGTAAAATGCTTCCTCGCCTGGGGCCAGCACTCTAGTTCACACAGTACCTGGTGGCAACATAACCACAAGATATATGCCTTATGGCTGCAAAGAACTCAGGAACTAAAGGCCACAGCTAAGGTGGGGATAGCATCTACATAATTTTTTAATGCTAGTCCCAACTTCAGTGCTGGAATCCATACGCAGGAGAAGAAATCACCTTCTTCATCAGCCATCAAGACAGCTATCAAGTCCTGCTACTTTGGAAGAACACATGAAACTCCCAGATTAGTGAAGAGATGTACCTCTCCCCAATTCCACCAATAACATCACTTGGTGGGTGACACAGGGGAGCCAGCTATCCTCTGCCTTACATTAAGCAGGGGGATTCAAAGGTAGGAAAGGGTATCAGGCATACCACTGGTCCTTTCAAACAATGGATCTGCCGAATCAGATTGCTCTGCAACTTTAGGCTGGTGATAATAGTTCATAGATTCTCCAAGCCTTTTCCTGGATGCTCTAAGATTCCACAGGCTGTCTTCTTCTGTTCCTTTTTCCACTATGT
Organism: Phyllostomus discolor; assembly: GCF_004126475.2. Taxonomy (NCBI): domain Eukaryota; kingdom Metazoa; phylum Chordata; class Mammalia; order Chiroptera; family Phyllostomidae; genus Phyllostomus; species Phyllostomus discolor. The sequence goes on along the minus strand of NC_050198.1, from coordinate 13,634,468 downwards.
GCTGAGCTTTAAGTTCAGACCCCTGACTGGCAGCCTGCCCAGGGCTATCAGGACTTGGTTCAGTATGCGGTCTCTCTCACAGACTCTGGAAATTTCTTTACTCCCCAGGCTTCTTGATGTTTCTCACTAACTGAGGGTGTCCTATCTAGACAATTCCCTGGGAGCTAGTCATTCTGATCAAATCCTGCCTCTTAATGCAAATGGAAAAATTCATATTGACATTGAATTTTAAAACATCAACCCAGAGTGACCCCAGTATTCAAGATATCTTGCAAAAAAATCCCAGTTTGTATGGATGAAAAATTAATGAGAAATTAATTTTTGAGTAATATCATTTAAAAGCATGTAAATACAAAATTACAAGATATATATTTTCACATGAAATATTGACGAACACTTAAAATTGATAAAATAAAATGCTGGTGTTTCTTTTGGATATTCTCATATACTAAAATGCGAGATGATAACTTGACAGCATTATGAAAACAGAATATCAGCAACATTTTAAAAATTTATGATCATCATGCTATTTCCACTTTAACCCAATGTTCGCTTCTGTGTTGTTACAATAAGGAAACATCCACATTTTCCCAGTAATTTATATTTCATGATGTTGATATAAATCCTATTAGTTGCAGCAAAAAATGGAAGACAACTTATGCATCCATCAAGAGGAGAATTGTTAAATTATTTAGGGCATATAGACTTAGAGTACTTGGTAGTAATTAAAAGGGTGAGATGGATCCACATGTGCTGTCATGGAAAGAGCCTACATTTACCTCATTAAGGATAGGGCAGGAGGCAAAACAATATGTACATCATCATCCAAGGACATTAAAAAAACTCACATTGCATTTTTCTAATATATATATATATATAACTCAGAATATATTTTCACTTAATAGATATAATATTTTAATGCTATGGACACTTCTATTATTTAATATTAAAATATTTCATTACTTCTAATATAAATGTTATGATTATTTCTAAGAAGGGCTGAATTTTAGAGGATAAAAATTAGTTAGTGATTTAAAAGTATTTTAAGAAAGTATCAAAGCTGGCACGTCTGCCAGGGAGACATTTTCTACCTTGGTGGTAGGCTGAATAATAGCTCCACAAAGGTGCCCATGCATTTTCCCTGAAACCTGTGATTATGTTACATTACATGGCCAAAGATACTCTGTAGATACATACGGAAATGAAACCAACTTTACAGTAGTCATTGGATTATCTGTGTTGGCCCAATGTAATCCCATGAACCCTTACAAGCAGAAGACTTTCTCTGACTGGAGACAAAAGACAGATACAGTGGAGGGGAAAGGTAGAGGGATTCTACACGTGAGAAGGCTCCAATATTTCATAGCTGTGTCAAAATATATGGCCCAATGTAGAGGCTGGAGAGAGGCCAGGTAAAGCAATGTCAGTTGCATGTGACAGTTAGGGAATAGGGCCTCAGTCCCACTACCACAAAGAATGGATTCTGCCACCAACCTGAATGATCTGGGAAGGAGATTCTTTCTGGAGCTCATGATTGGAAAGACCCACCACCTAAAAGTTTGACACAGGCCTTGTGAAGCAGAGAACTTAGAAATCCACAGAAGAAACTTGGATTTGTCACCCACAGATATGTGAAATAATACATGTGTGGTGTGATAAACTGCTAAAGTTGTACTAATTTGTTATGGTAACTTAGGAATACTAGTACAACCTCCTAGAAGGACTACAGGGTCTGTGAGAATACACCCTCTGCTGATGGTTGCTACACAGCGGATTCCTCAGAACTTCCCCACCTACCACTTAGGAGGGAGGCTTTTGTTCTTGGCCACTTATTTAAGCTAAGTCATCAGTGTAAAGATTCAGTGGCCAGTCTCAAATAAGTCACCAGATTAAATTTTCTTTCTAACCTCATCTGCTTTCTGAAACTCCTCACTAAGTTCAGGGTTATCTTTCAAGAACCAGTAGATTTTGTGTCAAATCAGACTCTATTCACAAGCCAATTGGGAAAAAAATCTTTGGAAATGTGTTGTAAGCACCCAGAGCAGAAGAGCAGACATCTAAACTTCACTGCCAAAGTAAATAGCCATGTGGACAGGTTTGTTGTTATGAGAGGTGTTCCATGGTCAAGGACAGGATAGGCAGCAGACATCTGCATTGAGCTGCAGGCCTCTAAGTCAGGGAAAAGGCAGGTGATTCTAGGCTTTCTGTTCTACTGGGAGCAGAGTGCAGACTTATGAAAGGAAGCAGGGGAGAGGGGGAGAGCAGGTTAGAATCCATATTTGGACACGAGACCACATCGGGGAAGACCTAGGAGAAGAAAGATGTAATTCAGGAAGTGTTGGGTGGTCCTAGCATTGGGTAGAGTCAGCTCTAAAACAACCTTGTGGACACAGGGGCAGGAGGACCTTAGGCAAATGCATCCCATAGAGAACCCCCATGTAGTATTTCATTCTCTTTTCACCTTATTAATGTACGTGGTTTTAGTGCATTGGCTTCAGGTTCCTTCTTCATATTCCCATGAGACATTGTGGAATAGTGAGAAGAGAGATGAATTAAGAGATATTTGGCTTCAGGCAGGGAAGAGTGGAACAGTGTGTATGGGTCTGAAGAGGAATTCATACCAGGGCTTTGTCCCAACTATGTCACTTACAAGCCAGGTGAAATCACAAAGTTCTAGGAACCTCAGATTTCTGTCTGTGAAATTAACTGGTAAGCAGTCCTCTTGCTCCTGGCTCATATATACCTTGAAAGTATGAATGCTGGAATGGATGGGCTATGTTTCTCCCAGCCCAGGGCAGAGTGCCATCACAGTGGCTCCTGAGCATCCCATCTCAGTGTCATCCTATTTCTCAGACACTCAGATTTACACAAATCACCTAGTTTGTGGACTTTGTTCTCCAGCACTGGGACAAGAGCACAGGGCCTCTTCCATTTTTGTCCCAGATGAAGACTTGTCTCTGCTTTATCTATGATCTTAAAGTCTGTACAAGAAGCAGTTTCCCATTCCAGGCTTCAGTCTCTCCACAGAAGACACATTTTCTGGGCTTTTGGCACCTGCCCACCACTCAAACTCATCTGACCCACCACCCAGTTTAATTAAAACTACCGTACACCAAAGGACTCATAGTTTCCCAAGGCCACAACCCCCGTTTTCCAGGCCTTTACATTTGATAGTTCACACCTAAACCCCCCAAGTCTTCACACCATCTTTTGACTTGTTATTTTGGTCACAGGGAGTGTCTTAAATATTCCTCACATCACAGCTACTCCAAGACTTTACAATTCTATTGGCAGGGACGGTTCCTGTACACCTTCACATTCTCGGTACTAACACAGACTTTACAAAGAGTAGAAGCTCAATTATTATTGGAGAAAGAAGTGGGCCACTGAGAAAGAGGTCTAAATTATTACAATTTAATTTCTCTCACACTCTTGAACAAGTTACATATATTCACACACACACACACACACACACATAAAGAAACAGACTAAAAGTTAGAAATGAAACAAAAAATATTAGCTTTATTTCTCCATTTCTTAACTCCATCTATCACACTGCTGAGTTGTTTCACATTTCCATGGAAATGCCTCATCTACTGCCATATTGTCTTGCTCCATATCACTAAACAAGGTGAATTTTTTCCAATTTGTTTTACAAAATAATAAAACTCTTACTCTTAAATCTCATTCACAGCAATAAATGTTTGAGCATATCCTGCATAAGTTTGGGTTATGAAGCTATTAAAACCTTTAATTAAAAGGAAAATGCTTTAAAAATTATCTAACTTACTATACAGAACAGAAACAAATATGTTATATATCACTCCAACTTTCTACTCCTGAGAAGGTAGACTTCTCTTTTTAACAACAAAGTGAAAAATCTGCCTCAAACTTGATTAGGGGTGGGAGGAGCTGCTTCCTTGGCTCTGGAGCATTCCCTGGCCATGGCAGCACGACAAGCCCTGACTGCAGCTCGGGCTTGGGCTCTCTCTTCCTCATCTTTCAAAGCCTCTTCATAAAGCAATGGGAAGGTAGTGGGGTCAGTACCATGGACCTTGGCCAAAAACTCCAGAACTTTCATCTTGGTAGTTTCAATGTGGGCTCTTGGACCCCACATGAACTCATGGTGTGGAGGATGACTGTGGGGCACTTGGCAATACACCAGGTAATCTTCTTTCACCAAATCTTCTGTGATGAGCTTCTTGGGCTCCCCAAAAAGGAAGTGACTCCTCCCCTGATATAGCCCCATCACATTCAATGTTTCCCAGACTTGCTCCTCAGTGGCACAATTGTGATTCATGTAGATCACACCCAGTATAGTCATCAGCAGACCAGTCTTGGGCACACCTCCATCATCATTCAGCACTGTGTCACAGCATGGTTCCAGTTTGTTGACAAGGATATATACATGCCGGTAGGGATCCAGTTCTTTCATGTTGAGGCCAAAGACCATCTCCATGTGATCAGAGGCTCTCTTGAGGATCTCAAGGAAATGATTTCTGTATATTTGGATTACATTTCTCACCATCTCTCCCTTTGTGATGGGCTCTTTGATTTGATACTTATACAGCAGATAATACACTAAGAGAATCACCTTCTCTTTTAGACGGCTTCTGTGGAGGAACTCCATGGTGGACAAGGCCTGGGAGGATCTTGACCTTTGTTCCACCTGGTAGTTGGCACCCTCATTCGATCTTGTTGTTGTTTGAGCACTTACTAGATTCTGGGGCTCTTGTCGGGCCTGGCGGCGTTTTTCACGGGCACGGGCTTGACACTTCCGACCCCGAGGCATGATGACTTTCAACAAAGGCAGCAGGTTAGTGGCAGATGACTCAGTGATCTGCAGAGAGGATGCGATTTGGGGGTCACTTCAACAGGGAGATAAAACCTTGGTTTTATTGATGGCCACCTATGCAGGATTCCTTGAGGGAACTGCTCTGGAAACCCAGAGGCTACTATTCCCTGATTTGGCACTGCCCTGAGGACCCCATGGAAATAACCAAGGTGTACCTCAGCTCCTACCTACCAGATCTGCTTGGGACTCACTGGTGCTTACAGAAATTGCTCTGTTCTGAGTTAGGGAATATTTAAGTTCACATTAGGGGGTCACCCCTTCACTTTTGGAAGGACCTAAGGTCCCTGTGCTCTACTGTTCTGATGCTGATCCCTCATTTCAAGGCCCTCATGTCTCTGAGACCCCACAGGAGGAATTAAGGAGAACTTCATCTTACCACACCTGCCCAGGGATGCACAGAGAAGAAAGTACGCATAAAGCTCTGTGGGACATTCTCTACGCTGGTATGCACAGGGGGCTCAGTCTTCACTCAGTGCCTTCACTTTTACTTTGGGTAGGGCCCTCTGCTGATTTAAGACCTATATCCTCAGAGCAAGGCCCTCCAATCCCTGAATGTCTAGAGAAGAAAGTGAAGGAGGGCTCAGTATAACATATTTGCCCTGACTGCATTTCTCACCAGCATGGAGGCATCCTCAGGGCTGATGGCTTGGATAAGACTCTCTGTGATCCCCACTGTTCTGAGAGGGGTGATCCCCTCAGTCCTCACTCAGGGTCTTCACATTGAGTGCTAGAAAGGTTTGGGTTCCCTCCTGTTAATGACAATGTGTCTGCCCTCTTAGACCAGACTTCACCTTCCTGAGACTGCCCAAGGGCAATATGAGAGGGTGGCTCAGCCTCACACTCTTAACTGAGGAGTCCCAGAGCTCACAGCAGTGGTGGGGTTTTGTGAGGTCACCTTTGTTGGGAGTGGGTGTTTCCCTGAGACCTCACTCAGTTTCGTGCTTGTGATGTGTGTCAGGGCCTGACACCATCCTCCCCCCATTCAAAGGTATTCACTACCACTGAGACACCAGGAACAGAAGTCGGTGTGGCTTACATCAATCCAACCTAATCTGTGGCCTCTTAGACTGAAAATATGGGCGGGGCTCTGCGGGCTGCGTCTGTTCTATGGTATGCAGTTCCCTCAAACTTCACTGAGGGTTCTTGCCTTACACTCGCTAGGGCCTGGGACCTGTCGCTCTTCTAGTGTGAAGCTGATGTCCTGGTCTGATGTCTTCACCCTTCTCAGTTCCCTCAAGGGAAATTTTTAACATTCTCGGAGGCTGTCCTGTTAGACGATTACTATCTGAGTCCTATCATGGCTGATAGCAGGGGCAGAACCCTCTGGAAGCCACTCTAAACTAAATCAGGGTCTTTACCTTAATTCAAAGCACAGCCTGAAGCTCCTCCATCTCCTAATGTGACGCTCTCCTCCTCATGGAATGGTTGTGGCTTGTCTCAGAAACCAGGAACAAAACTTGCGGTGTGTCACATCCTTAAACCACTGCTTGGTGCTTCCCATTGTGGACAGCAAGGTTCTGGCACTGCAAGGCCCTTGAGAGCAGGTGCGTGATGTTCTGGTGCCTCTCGTGGCTGGGACGGATACTACCTCCATACCTAACTCAGGAAATTCACCTTAACTCCAGGCAGAGACCAGAGTTCCTCCCTCACTGTACATCACACCACTCTTCTCAGACCAATGGTTTTGGGAGTCTAATATCCTAGCGCACCACTTCCAACACGTTTGCCTGGGCTTTGTCAGTACTGACACAGGAGCAGGGTTCTATGGGGTCAACTTTGGTTTTGGGGTGGAGAATTCCTTTGGAACTCACATAGGGGCTTCTGCCCCATCCAGACTGGTCCTGGTTTTCCTCTCTTTGGTTAACTAGCCTTAAACCAAGGCCCTCCACATATTACTCTCCAGCTTCCAGGGGTTAAAATGAAGGGGTATATGAGCCTCACAGCCACACTGGGGCGTCCCAGATTTATAACAGGAGCAGGTCACTGTGCTGTCCATCTGCTCTGGGGTAGGCAGTTCCCTCAGAATTCACACACAGTGCTTTACTCATGTTAATGCTTGGCATCCCATTTTTCATGGTCCTGAGGCTAACATCCAGGTCCAAAACCTTTGATCCTAACTCTCCAGAGGGGAAATTCAGAGGTCATCACTGCCAGCAATACCTACATAGATCCTACCAGGACTGAAAGCAGGGACTACACTCTGTGGGGTTCACAAACTTCTGTGGTGGGGATTCCTTAGACTCAATCAAGGACTTACCTAAGCTCCTGGCTCCCTCTGACATTACCTAGATTCTTCACATTTATTTCTGTTCAGGCCTGGGATTCCACCTTCCATCTGCTGGTGGAGTCTGACAGGCTGCTCATTGTCCTTACTTCAAAGTTTTAGATTTTACTGTATTTAATATAGATACTGTGATGACTTTGTGAATGGCTAGCACAGAATCTATTTTTTAAATTTTAATTCAGTCAAGTTGGAGTTTTACATTAAAAAAATAGAGCTGAACTCCACCTATATCTGTTACCCAACCTCCTTCCAGGCAATTTAACAAGGAACTACACTTACCACCATGGTTCTCCATTCACCCTGCAAGTCTTTGCATTGTAGGCCAGGCCCTTACTCCAGTCAATATCTGGTAGCAACACACACCACCAGATGCAAGGTACATTTGCCCTCTGCTATGCAAAGAAGTCAGGAACCATGGCAGGCAATCTGAGCAGGAATAACACCTGAACTGTTTTTCAAGGCATGTTCACATTCAACCCTTTATTGCCACAGTCACTGAAGTAATTAACCTTAGGGAATTCCCACTCCAATTTTCCCCTCTGTGTAGCTGCACACCCCTTTCCACTACTCATTGGTAATACTCGTCCTATTTTAACACTCCCAAATCACCAAAAAATCCCATCCATTTGCACAGCCTCAACCTTAGCAGCAGGAGTACCACAGAGAAGGGGGGGCGGGGGTTGGGAATAGCCTTTTCTACTTGGCATCAAGATAGCTCTAAGCCCTGCTATACTGGCAAGGATGCACAGAAACCCCAGAGTAATGAAAAGATGTAGCTCTCCTTAATTCCATCAATAACATCACTTGGGGGGTGACACAGGGGAGCCAACTATCCTCTGCCTGACAGTAGGCAGAGAGTGTTCTAAGGTAGGAAGGAGTATCAAGCCTGCCTCTGGTCTTGGCATCGAATAAATCTGCCCATGCAGATCACTTTAGAAATTGATGCTGGTAATGATGATTCAGAGATTCTCTAGCTTATATATGTAAGTTGTCTGGTACACTCTGCCAGATTCTCCATCTTCTCTCCTGGTACCTTTGTTTGCCTTTTGATGAAGTCCGCATACAGATCCCTGACTGACTGCCAGCTGTCCTGGGCCCTGTGGACTTGTTTTAATATATGGTCTATCTAGAAATTGCTCTCCTTCTCCCCACCCCACATAACCCACTCCCATCTTCCTGGTGTTCCTCAGTTATTGATATTTTCCTGCCCAGGCTCATTTCCTGGCACCTGGTCATTCTTACAAAACCTTGCTTCTCAAATTGAAGTGAAAACTTAAATACCTATCAAGAATTCTTAAAGCATGAGCCCAAAGGTATCCTGGTAATCAAGACATCAATGTAGAATCCTATTTCATACGTGTGAGGGAGTATGTTAATTTTCTACTCAACTTGATTACAAAACAGGGAAATACAAATTAAAGTTGAGACAATATAATTGCAGCAAAAATGTTCCTCCAAATTTAAAATTGATAAAATTAAATATCTGCAAGAACTTTGGTTATTCACATAAACTAATTTGTGAGAATATGAATTGGGACAGAATTATAGGAATACAATTTCAGAAATATTAAAAATATTTACAATCACCAAATTATTTCCACTTTAATCCAATTTATACATTTTTATCTCTTTCCTATAAGGAAACTTCCACATTTGTGCAACAACCATGTTCAATGATGTTGTTATCAGTTCTGTTAAATGTAGCAAGAAATGAGGAACAGCTTATGTGTCCATCAGGAAGAGAATGGGTACATTATTTATGGCACATACATCTTAGAATTCTAGGGAGTACTTAAAAGATTGAGGTGGATCTATATGTACTCTCATAGAAAGCTCCTGCATTCATTTTATTCAGTAACAAGGGCAAGGGTCAGAACATGATATACACCATTATACATGTATCTTAAAAACTCACAGCGTCTTTTTCTCTTTTTTCCCCTTTTTAAAATTCTTCCCTACCAGTTTGGACAAGTTCTCTGTGTCTCAATTTTCTCATCTGACAAAAGGACTATTCTTACTTAGTAGGACATCAGAAAAGGATTAGAAAAGATAGGCCAAAGAAAAGGTTGTGGCATTCAGTAAGCACTCACTACAAGGGTGGGCAAAAGTAGGGCTACAGTTGTTCATATGGAAAAAGACAGGCAAATTATGATTATTAGAGTAGATTTATTAACTCTGTGTTCAGTGTACTCACAACTGTAAACCTACTTTTACTCAACCCTGTACATGAATTTATTTTGATGATTACATTACAGGAAGATGTCAATTTATGCTATGAGTCTCATGCTTCTCAGGTCCACCACTGTGATTCATGTGCTGTAGTGAGTGAAGCTTTGTTTTGGCCTCTCAACTGAGCATTCCTTCTCTAAAGTCTGACCCTACACCTTCCTCCTTCAACACCTCAGTTCATATCTGTTGAAAACCTGCAAATGTAATGTGTTGGGGAGAGTAGATATGGAGAAGAGCAGAGAGATGCCAACATGAACCCTCAACAACTTCTGATCGGGCAGGAGTCACAAAACCTATTATTCACAAGTGAGGTACAGTGTAGAAGCAATATAGATAAAATGTATGGTAAGCTGGAGTGAGAATGGGGTTCCCATGCTACTATGATACTCAGGAGTTTGCCTCAGTGCTCACTGGAGACATTTTGAAAGGAAGTTATCAATGGTGTATTCCTCTAGCACATATTTTAAGAAAAACTCTAGAATAAACTTAAAAATTACACACACAGGGTTTTTAGTTGTGGTTTATTCTAATAAGGCCTAATTTTACAGAAACATAGAAAGGAGGCAGGAATGTGATTATTTCACATTTTTAGAATTTTTTAGCATCAACAGTATATGCTCTATTTCTATTGTAATTAGTTTATCTAAGTTAGAATACAACAGAAAGAGAAGCTGTGTGTTATTCAGATAAGTAACTGCTAGTGATTGTAATGGAAGAAGCCTGAAACCTGAATGACCTAACAGTGAAAAACTTTCTTTCCATGCACATTAAATCTGACACAGGTAGGCAAGATCTCTGTTGTCAGGTAGCCCAGGGATAAAGGCTACTCCCATCATGTGACTCCACATCTCAACACAGGATCTCAATGTTTGCTACTGAATTGAATAGAAGGCAGAAAGTGGCACACTGACTCTCTAGTGCCTTGGTCTAGAAAAAAAATAAACTTTGCTTCTGTTCATATTTCAGTGGCAAACATTGTCACAAAACCCTTTTTAATGCAAGTGGACTGGACAATATAGTATCCCTATGTGCCCAGGAGGAGAGCAAGACACAGCTTGGATGGACACTTGCATTCTCCCTATCAACAGTCACAGAGTAGGTGCTCAGTAAAGTGCAGCCCTTACAATCTGTATACAGAAATCCTCTGCATTCTTGGAGAAGTTTCTGAGAAGGCTTGAACTTCCTTGCAACACTCCAAATTTGTCTAGTGCCTATTATGTAACCAGCATTTTCAAATACAGGATCACATTAATTTCTCTAAGGACACTGGAAATCTTAGCATGGAGGCATCACCCTTCTTCACTCTATAGCACCTTTCTACACTGGCCTTTCCAACAACCTCCCTAGTCCCAGTACACTGAGAATTCTTTTCTTCCTCTCTGCAAGGTCAAAATCTCAACTTGTGAGTCTCTGCTATCCACCACCTGGAGAAACTGCCTGAATGCTTACACAGGTGCCTTTAGACACAATGAAAGGTCTGGATTTTACCCTGGGGCAGATACAGACAAGAGTCAGGAGAATGATGGTAAATTATTATTATTTTTCTATCAAAGCTGGCACATCTGCCAGGGAGACATTTTCTACCTTGGTGGTAGACTGAATAATAGCTCCACAAAGATGCCCGTGCATTTTCCCTGAAACCTGTGATTATGTTACATTACATGGCCAAAGATACTTTGTAGATACATATGGAAATGAAACCAACTTTACAGTAGTCATTGGATTATCTGTGTTGGCCCAATGTAATCCCATGAACCCTTACAAGCAGAAGACTTTCTCTGACTGGAGACAAAAGAGAAATACAGTGGAGGGGAAAGGTAGAGGGATTCTACACGTGAGAAGGCTCCAATATTTCATAGCTGTGTCAAAATATATGGCCCAATGTAGAGGCTGGAGAGAGGCCAGGTAAAGCAATGTCAGTTGCATGTGACAGTTAGGGAATAGGGCCTCAGTCCCACTACCACAAAGAATGGATTCTGCCACCAACCTGAATGATCTGGGAAGGAGATTCTTTCTGGAGCCCATCAGCTGAAAGCTGGACTTAGGCCTGTGAAAATCCAAGCACAGAATCTAGCAGAGCCATCCCAGCCTTTATCCCTACAAAAATATAATAACACCTACTGATACAGTAAATATGTGCTGCTCTAAACAACTAAATTTGTGGTAATTTGTTACAGCAGCCAGAAAAAAAGTACTATAACTTTACAAGAAGCCTACAGTGTCTGTGACACTCCAGCCTCTATCAAAGTTTGCTACATAGTGGATTCCTCAGGCCTTCCCCATCTGCCTCTTAGGAGCAAGGCTTTGGTCCTTGGCCACTTAGTTAAGCCCACTTATCAGGGTATATATTTAGTGGCTTTCTCAGTCAGTTAAGACACTCCATTAAAATTCTACTGCAGGGAAGACAGTCAATAATATTGTAATAACTATGTATCATTCCAGGATGACTGGAGAGATGCAGCAGGAATGTTCTGGAAAGTATAGGATTGTTTAACTACTATGCTGCACACCTGAAACCAATACAAAGTAATATTGAATGTAAACTGTAATTGAAAAATAAAAGTAAAAAAAAAGTTTTAAAATTCTACTGCAATTATCATGGATATTTTAAAATGTCCTCTCTCGGTCTGGTTTATAAACCAAGGCTCCGCAGGTTTCCTGCCAAATCAGTCTACCAATCAGCAGTTTTGGCCAAAACAAACATTAAGAGTTTGGTAGAGGCAGCCTGGGGTGGCGATGAGGAGACGTCTAAACTTCCCTGTCTGAAATGAGTCACTGCATGGAAGGGACAGCTGCTATCAGAGGGGCCCACAGTGAAGACCAGGATCTGCAAGGATTTGGGATGCTCTCGGTCGAGAGGGCAGGGGTTATGGGCTATGCATTCCACAGCAAGCAGGTGCAGACTGCAGAGGAGGATGCAGAGCAGAGCTGGCTGGCAGGATAGGTTCCAGCCTGCATGGGACACACACTGGGAAAGGCCTAGGGGAAGGGCTGGGACTGGACACGGGCTGGGTACAGGGCAGAGTCAGCTCTCAAGGAGCCCTGGGTTGGGGACAGGAGGATCCTAGGTAAATGAAGCCCCAGATGATTCCCAAATTGTGTTTGATTCTCATTTTCACCTTACTTCTTTAGGCCTGCTCTGTGCACTTTAGCCACAGGCTCTTTCTTCTTACAGCCTGAGAAACATGAAATAGTAAGAAAAATGAATTAATAGACACAAGGCCGGCCTCCGGCAGGGAGGAGTGGAGAAGTATAAGTTTTAGAAGTACCAGACCAGGTCTTTATTGTCAAGCTTGTTTCTTAGGAGCTATTTGAACTCATGAAAATTTCAAAGCTATGTGTGCCTCAGGTTCTTCCTCTGAACTGGACTTGATGTGATCATCTTGCTCCATGGTTCATGTGTACCTTGTGAAGTTGGACTGCTAGAATGTAAATAATTTATATGAGGCACCTGGTCCAGTGACTGGTATGTATTCAATCTTTGATAATTAGCATTATCACTATTCAATTCTGACCTCAAAGATCACCCATTTCACATCTTGGAATTTTTTAATTTATTTTTATCCTGGAGATGTCAGACAATATACAGCCATGTAGGATGTACCACACCAACTCAGTGATAATGCTTCTTACCAAGAGTATTAAGTAACTTGCTAAGGAAAATGTTGGGGATCATTTATAAGCAACTGAGAGAAACTTCTGAATGGATGTATACAAGGATCCTGTAAAAGGAGTCAAGGACTAACTTGCTCACTCTCATCAAACTATCCATTTCTCACTTTCAGTCTGTCATTTTATACTAAAAAAATGCCCTATAAATCGTGATCTCTGTCTTTTTCAGCCTAAGGTAAAGCATGCAAACACAGTGGCTTTTGAACATCACACGTTAATGCATTATAACCCTTATTTCTCAAAGATTCCATGGCAATAATGTATACAAAATATCTACTTTGTAGACTGTGTTCACCTGCACTAGGACAAAGGTAGAGGACACACCCCATTCCTACCTCAGGTGGAAGTTTCTCACTGGTTAATTTATTATCTTAAAGTGACTGTTGGAAGCACCTTCTCACGTTTTGTGTCTCAACTCTGGACACAACTTCTGAGGGTCTGGCCACTGCCACCCCCACCCATAGCCTCCCCATCTGACCCTCCACCCATCTTAATATAAAATTGACTTGCACCAAAAGATGTGCCATTTCCCAAGTTCCCGAACTCGCTTGCTTCAGGACATTTACACATGACTGCTCACATAGAGGTCCTCCATGACTTCTCTCCTTCTTTGTATTTGTCCTTAGGTCTTAGGGTATATCTCACCATCTTTCTGACTTAAGAGTTGCTCCTAGGCTCGACCATTGTATCAGTACAGTGGCTCTTTTTGATCCTAACATCTCCAGAAGTAGCAAGGAGCCTCCCAAAGAGCAGAGGCTCAAAGAATGTTTGAGAAATAAATGAGCAAATGTGCAAGAGATCTAATTTATTATGAAGGAATTAATTCTACATTTTTGAATAATCTAAGCACATCCAAGAATATATCTCTTAATTTCACAGAACAACAAATTAAAAGTGACAAGAGAATTCAAACATTTATCATCTATTACTTTACTTCTGTAACCTTAATCCCAAATATTTTACTACTAAGTTCTTTCACATTTCCAAGGAAATGCCCAAGCAATACACTACTATGATTTTGTTCCAGATAACTAAATAGAGAAAATTTCCCCATTTGTTCTAGAAAATAGAAAATTTTTGCAGTTTTAAAATGTAATTTTATTGGGCTAATTATTAGATGCATGAGCTACTGAGGAAATTCTAAATCATAATATCTTTTCCCAAATAAGAAATGGATTTAATGAACTTAATAATTTTTCATTTTGTTAAATTTATCTTTAATTATAGTCTACATACCAAAATAGTAAAACTCATACTCTTAAACCTCATAAATATCAATACATGTGTGACTTATATATCAGTCATTAACTCAGAATCTGAAGTTAGTTAAACCTTGTATTAAAAGGAGCAACATGTATACAGATATCCAAGTTACTACATAGAACAGAAACACAAACATGTTATAAACTCTTATCTCTAGCCCAACCCCAACCTTCTACTAATGAGAACATTAGCTGTTCTCTTCAAGCACATAGTAAATAATCTTCCTCAGCATTTACTTGGAGCATAAGCTGCTGGTCATGACCTTGGAGCATGCCCTGACTAAGGAAGAAATATGAGCCCTGGCTACAGCTCTGGCTAGGGCTCTCTCTTCCTCATCTGTCCTTCGTAATAGTATGGGAACTCACTGGGGATGGTATCATGAATCTTGGCCCAAAACTCCAGGACTTTCATCTTGCTGGTTTCAGCGTGGGCTCTTGGGCCCCACAGGAACTCACAGTGTGGAGATCACTGCCAAACACCTGGCAGTACTCCAGGTAATTTTCTTTCACCAAATCATCTGCGAAGATCTTTTTGGGTTCCCCAAAGATGAAGTGTTTCTTCCCAACATGCAGCCCCATTAGATTCACTACTTTCCAGACTTCCTCTTCAGGGACACAGTTGCCTTTCATAAAGATCATGCCCAGGGTAGGCATCAGCAAACTGGTCTTAGGCACACCTCTGTGTTCTCTTGAATCACAGCTTAGCTCCAGTTTGTCAATGAGGATATAGGTATTCTTGTTGGAATACACTTCCTTGATGTCAAGGCCAAAGACCAGCTCCAAGCGCTCAAAAGCTCCCCTGAGGATCTCATGGAAGTGATGCCTGTACATTTGAGCTGCATTTCTCAGCATGTCTACCTTGGTAATGGGCTCTTTCCTTTGATACTTATACAGTAGGTAGTGCACCAACACAACCACCTCTTCATCCAGAGGGTTTCTGGGGTGGGGCTCAGTGATATTCTTGGCATGTAAGGCATTTGGCATTTCCTTCACTTGATTGTTGGTACCTTCATTAAATATTGTGTTTGAAATGACCTCAGTGGTTGTGGTGATGGAGCAGACTCCCCGAGGCATTTGAGGATTGCTGGGTGTTTTAGTTGCAGGTGAACTCTTTGGATTATCATTGAAATCAGGAGATTAGGAAAAAGGTCTCTCTTCTTCCTCTGGTACAGTGACCTGGGCACCCACTAGATCCCTGGACTGCTCTCAGGCTTTGTGGCATTTCTCACGGGCACAAAGCTTACTCTTCTGTCCCTGAGGCATGATGACTCTGGTCAGATTTAGCAAGCAGGAGTGTGAGAAAGGTGACCTGGAGGAGAGAGAATAAAATGGTGTGATGCCTTTAGCAAAGAAGTACAAGCTGGGGCCTTATCGAAAGCTATCTGTGCAGGTTGAAAGCTATCTTAGTTTGCTTGAGGACACTGCTCTAGGAGCACACGATGCTCCACTCCTCTCCAAGCTACCTTTCTGCTGAGGAGTCTGTTAGGGTAACTAGAGTTTGCCTTAGGCTGCAGCTTTCCAGCCCTACCTGGCTCTTACTGGAGCTGATACAAGGTCTGACAACTCCAGGCCCTGTGGAGCCTCCTCTATTCTTAAGTAGTAGATGCTTCTTTCTGTTCACATTCAGAACCATTACCTGCACTTCTGGCAGGATTTGAAGTGCTTTCTCTACTGGATTGCTTTGATGCTGACTCCTTATTCCAATACTCTCACCTCCATAACATTATGGGTGAAGAGCTGAGGTGGGAATCTTACCTAAGCACACCACCAGGGGTATACCATGGGATGACAGCAATAGCAGAGCTCTGTAGGACCGTCTGCATCCTGGGATAATCAGGGTTCTCACTCCTCACTCAGAGTCCTCACCTTTTTTTTTTTTTTTTTCACAGCCTTGGGCTGTCCCCTCAGCTGACCATAGACTTAATCTCCTTGGAGCAAGGCACTCATATTCATGAATGTCTGCAGAGGAGTTTGGGAAGGCCTCAGTTTTACATATCTTCCCCATGTGTCCCCTGCCCCCAGGGATAGTATCACAGGTAGGGTTCTGTGAAATACCTTTTGTTCTGTGATGAGACGTTCTCCTAATCCTTAGGTTGCTTTTGTGGCTCCTTCCCTTAACTGCCTGATATCCTTCCTTCTTCAGACTTGAGGATTGTAGCAATCAGACCAAGGATTTCTCCACCTGATACTCTGGAATATGTGAGGGTGGAGGGAGTAAACTCAAGAACAGCAGATCTCCCCAGGACTTCCCACAGAGGAAGTGCCTGACTCTGTGTAACCCTCTCAGTACTCACTTTGACATCTAAAAGAGCCAAAGTCACATCTTTCTAATTGGATCCTCCTCTCCCTGTGACTGCTGAGGACAAAGTGAGGAAATCTTACCCTGAAAGCTCTACTGTGGGGTCACCAAGGCTTATGGCAGGAGGTGTGATCTCTGGGATTCCCTTTGTCCTGAATGAGAAATTTCTTCAGTAGTTTCTCAAGGTTCTGAACTAAACTCAAAGTCACCCTGGGACTCTTCCCTCTGCTAACCTGAATTGTCTGGCTTACACCAAAGCTTTTTTTTTTTTTTTTTTTTTTTTTACTAAGGTAGCATTTATTTTTTATTTTTAAAAATATATTTTATTGATTATGCTATTACAGTTGTCTCATCCCCCCCCCTTCATTCCCCTCCACCCTGCACACCCTCTCCCACCCACATTTCCCCCCTTTAGTTCATGTCCATGTGTCATAAGTTCTTTAGCTTCTACATTTCCCATACTATTTTTACCCTCCCCCTGTCTATTTTCTACCTACCATCTATGCTACTTATTCTCTATACCTTCCCCCCCCTCTCTCCTCCTCCCACTCCCCTGTTGCTAACCCTCCATGTGTTCTCCATTTCTGTGTTTCTGTTCCTGTTCTAGATGTTTGCTTAGTTTGCTTTTATTTTTGTTTTAGGTGTGGTTGTTAATAATTGTAAGTTTGCTGTCATTTTACTGTACATGTTTTTTATCTTCTTTTTCTTAGAT
This sequence comes from Phyllostomus discolor, assembly GCF_004126475.2. Classification (NCBI taxonomy): domain Eukaryota; kingdom Metazoa; phylum Chordata; class Mammalia; order Chiroptera; family Phyllostomidae; genus Phyllostomus; species Phyllostomus discolor. The sequence goes on along the minus strand of NC_050198.1, from coordinate 13,617,155 downwards.
AAGTCCCTTTAACATTTTATAAAATAAGAGCTTGGTGATGATGAACTCCTTTAACTTGACCTTATCTGAAAAAGCACTTTATCTGCCCTTCCATGCTAAATGAAAGCTTTGTTGGATAGAGCAATCTTGGATGTAGGTCCTTCCCTTTCCTGACTCAGAATACTTTCCAGCCCCTTGTTGCCTTCAAGGTCTCTTTTGAAAAATCAGCTGACAGTCTGATGGGGACTCCTTTGTAGGTTACTGTCTCCTTATATTTTGCTGCTTCTAGGATTCTCTCCTTCATTTTTATCTTGGCTAATGTAGTTATGATGTGCCTTGGTGTGTTCCTCCTTGTGTCCAACTTCTTTGGGGCTCTCTGAGCTTCCTGGACTTCCTGGAAGTCTATTTCCTTTGCCAGAATGGGGAAGTTCTCCTTTATTATTTGTTCAAATAACTTTTCCACTTGTTGGTCTTCCTCTTCTCCTTCTGGTACCCCTGTAATTTGGATGTTGGAACGTTTAAAGATGTGCTGGAGGTTCCTAAGCCTCTCCTCATTTTTTTTGAATTATTCTTTCTTCATTCTTTTCTGTTTGGTTGTTTCTTTCTTCCTTCTGGTCCACTCCATTGATTTGAGTCCCAGTTTTCTTCCCATCACTATTGATTCCCATGCACTATTGTGCATTTTCCTTCATTTCCCTTAGTGTAGCCTTCACTTGTTCATCTAATTTGTGACCAAATTCAACTAATTCTGTGAGCATCCTGATCATGAGTGGTTTGAACTGTGCGTCTGATAGGCTGGCTATCTCTTCAGTCACTTAGTTGTATTTGCTCTGAAGCTTTGATCTGTTCTTCCATTTGGGCCATTTTTTTTTGTCTTGTCGCACCTGTTATGTACGAGTGGCAGAGCCTTAGGTGTTCAACCGAGCAGGGCAACCCAGTTGCTGGGTTGTGGTGCTGTATGTGGGGGTGGGGTCTGAAAGGGAACAATGGCGCTTGCTCCACTCTGTCAGATTTCAGTCCCTTCTGCCACTTCCCCCAAGCAAACTTGGCCTTTCTGGTACTCATTCCCATTTGGGTGGGCTTGTGTACATTCTAGGACCCTGTGGGTCTCTCCAACAAACTCTCTCATGAGGCTGGGAGTCTCCACTTGTGCCTCAGCCCCCATAGGTGTCTCCAATCGGTGCCTTGAGGCTTTATTTCCCGGTGCTGGGACCTTGGGTTACGTGGTCTGTCTCACTCCCCAGCCTCGCCTAGTTTATCTGTACCTGAATGTGGGGCCACTGGGTCAGCCAGCCACCTCGCTTCACAATCACCACCTCGCTGGGTCTGCCCATTGCCACCCCGTGCCAGGGGTCTGCCAGCTGCCACCTGCCTGCCCAGAGTCCACCCACTTCCATCTTGTGTGCCTGGTGACACCACTTTTTGTGCTGCAACCCCTCTCTGCCTGGCCTCCTGTCTCTGCCCCGCCTACCTGTCTGGATGAATGTGTCTATTTTAACTCCTTGGTCGGACTTCCATACAGTTCAATTTTCTGTCAGTTCTAGTTGTTATTTTGTTTTTAAATTATTGTTATCCTTATTTTGGTTGTGCAAGGAGGCACAGTGTATCTACCTATGCCTCCATCTTGGCCAGAAGTCTCTACACCAAAGCTTTTATGCACACATTTCCTCACACATATCTGCCATCATCAAAGCTGAAATGTGGAGGCATATGGGCCTTATTGATATGTCAAGGGTCTCCCAGGGCTGACATCAAGGGCCAGACTCTGTAGGGGAAGAGGTTTCCCCCAAACCCAAAGAGGGGCATTCACTGACTCCTGGAAGTGCCTGACTTGAGGCAGACACTTTGGTGAAAATCTTCCTCAACTCTGGGAGCTGCCATCCAAGTAAGTCAGGTGTGCTGGTTCAAGCCAACTACCCCTGCCCCCTTCCAGGGTCTCCCAAAGCTGAAGGCAGGGGCCAGGTTCCCTAGTGCTTCCTCAGCTATGGGGGGTGGGAAGACTGTGGCCTGAGGACAACTGGTCAAATATCCTTTTTGCCTACTGGAGGCACCAGCCAGAGAAGTCAGGTGTGCCACTGGCTGGTGAGACTCCAGGGAAACCACATTCACCTGGAGTCTCCCAGGCCTGATGGAAGGTGCAGGCTCTGTGCTGTTTCCATTTCCTGTTCTATTCGGGAGGGGAGCTCTGCACACCAAACTCCCTTATAGTCCTTCACTGACTCCCAAAATGATCTGAAATCCCTGTTGTCTTGATGTCAACCTCCTGGTGCAATGCTATTAATTGCCTAAGTTCCCTGAGGGAGAGTTCTGAGGTCATTGCATTGGGCCATCCCTGCATGGAACCTTCTAGGGTTGACTGCGGGGCAGGATTGTGCAGTTGTCTCTTGGGATAGGAAGTATCCCAAACTTATTGTTTATTCTTACTTTATTGGCTACAGAAACTGGATTCCTTTCTCCGGTGACTGGAAGCATGCCATCTCATTTGTGATCTCCTGTACAACAGATGCTTAAGGTAGAAGTAAGTCTGCCACACATCCCTCTCCAGCTTCCCCAGAAAACCCTGTGAGCATAATGCTATGGTACCCCCACCTTCTGCTGTGGGTTTATCCTTGGGTGGGATCTTCCAGGGCTCATACAAGAGGCCTAATCTCAGCACCCTTTGTGCCATGGGGGAGGGGAGGAGCCTGGTCTGAGACAGACACCTGGTCAAATATCCTCCTCACCTCCTGGAGCCACCAGCCAGGGAAGTCAGGTGTATCACTCACAGCCACTTGCATGCACATGGAGTCTCCCAGGGCTGATGGCAGGTGCCAGGCTCCCTGGGGTTTTCTTCGGACATTGGATAGAGCATTCCCTGTGTGGAACATTCTAGTGCTGATGCTTGGGCAGGACCATGGGGCTGATGGAGGGCTCAGGCTCCATGAGTTTTCTCTGCTGTGGGGAAGGGGGTGAAGCATCATCTGAGGCTGATGCCCTGGTCTGCTCTGCCAACAGCTGAATAGGTAAATAAACTGTGGTATTTACATACCATGGAATACTATTCAGAAGTAAAAAGAATGTACTATTGATACAGGCTATGACATGTATGAATCTCTAAATAATTATTTTAAGTGAAATAAGCAAAAGAAAATAGCACACACTGTATGATTCCCCCATTTATGTAAAATTCTAGGATATGTAAACTAATGTATAGTGACATCATGAATGCCATTCCATTGTTCCCTGGGAGTAATGTGAAAGAGATTCAAAGAAACCTGAGGAACCTTTTGGGAGTGATGGATATATTCATTATGTTGAATTTAGTGGTGGTTATATGAAGGTATACATACTACAAAAATTTTCAAATGTGTCCTTTAAGATATGCAGTTTATTGTCTATAATTTATAACTTAATAAAACTGTTAAAGATTCTAGAACAAGCCAATCTAATCTGTAGTTGAAAATGGCACACTGTGGAAAGGAGCGATATCCAGGTGGAGTATTGGGATTGTTCTGGAAAGGCATGACTAATCTTTTTAGGTGGTAGAATAATGCTATATGTTGATAGGGGATGGGCTACACATATGTATTCATTGGTACACTTATGTTTTGTGAATATGATTTATGAATATAATAATGAGAGTACAAATATGCAGAATAAAATAAACTGTAAAGCATGAGTACCTAATTTTCATTGATAATGCTTCATTATCCTCTTTTTTAATCTACTGATAAAACATAAGTCAAATATTACTTAATCCTTCTTAGCTTTGCATGTCACATGGCTGTAATGGTATTGTAGATATATTCTTCAACTGATCTTTCTTTCTCTTAGACATTTAAGGCTTAGCCTACTCTTTATTTAGAATGAATTTCTAATATTTATTGGTCATAACTGACCCAATTCCAAATGTTGCAGTAACAAAAATAACAAGGTAATAGTGCTTTGTACTTAAGGCTAAGTAAGTTCTTGATGATTAATTTTTGTAGCCAGAAATGTTTTTTAAGCAGTTAGTTTAACCTTATACAGTGTTGCTAATAAGTATTTATCATTCTCATGATGGAAGCACATTACAGTATAATTTCCTCTAAACTATGGGACATAGTAAGTTATGTTAAACTAAAGTTATGTTAAACTGATGTATTTGTGGCCTGAATGCACATGCCCCAAACAACACAGTAGGAAGCAGTGTGTGGGAAATTTACATATTTCTTAAATTCTGTTTTAAAGGATAAACTTTTTGACTGTTAACCTCATAGGTACATGGTACTTTGCTCAAAATAGGCTATTCTTTAATCATTCACCACATTGACCACTGTGCTTTACTTATGCATTTGATATGGTCACTCTCATGCATATAACACTTTGATATTCACATTGATTTTTTTAACCACAAACCAGTTATTAAGATAACATTATTTTGGTTAGTGATTCATGCAACACACATCCCTACCTCATCTCTACTATATACTTCTATCATCCCTTTAACTATATATCTAATCAGGGACTCATCAGTCACAACTCAGTGCTTATGGTCACTACTTCACTGACATAATCTCATACACTAATATTCACTACATCATTAATTTCTGTCTCACTCTAAGTTTTAACCAATTACACTGTTTCCATATATCTCTGGAGATTAAATGTGAGGATGAGTTGAGATTTTTGGCAACATAAAATTAGTTTTAAAGAACAATGCTTCCTTTGTTATATAACTTAAATATAACAAGCACCCCAAAACAAAAACAAAAACATTTTTGTTTTTTTACTTATCTGTACTTTTTAGCACACTGCCTAACAATTAGGGACAAATGTTAGCATTACCTTCTTTGAGTTTGTAGTGCTGAAAAAAGGAATAATAGAAGAGGAAGTGCAGACCTCAGACACCCCCAAGCTACTAGTACAGTGATGGTGGAATGCCCAACAGTCTCTCTCTCTTTCTTTTTAAATCATCACCCAAAGATATGCTTTATTGATTTGAGAGAGAGAGGAAGGAGAAACATCGATGTGAGAGAGAGAGACATTGATCAGTTGCCTCCTGTATGTGTCCCAACTGGGGATTGAAACCACAGCCTAGGTATGTGCCATGACCAGGAATTGAACCCACAATCTTTTGGTGTACAGGGCAATACCACCCAGCCACGGCCAAAAGTCTCTTTTTTCATGTCTACTGAAACCTGGGTTTTTAGGGTCTGATCCTAAGCATGGATCCATGCTAATACTATGTATGAAGGACATTTATTAGTATTTATAATCTGCTGAGCTAGAAAAGTTTCTTAAAGGATCAAAAATATACTCAATTGTAGCTTCCAAGTTTCCCATAATGACATTAAATGTTAGTGTATAAAAATGATTGACTAAACCTGTACCCATTCTTCAGGCTGGTCCTTCTTCTTTGATGATAAAAATAACTTTGTGATATTGTCCAGAACTCTAACCCCAAAAGCACCATACTGGTCAACATTGGCACCGGCAAATTAATCTTGATGCTGATGAATTCCAGGCATGTAAATCTGCATGTCCACCCTCCACATGTTTAAAATTGTGCGGTAGCTAAAATTCAAAAAGAAAATAGACTTGAGGAAGGGGATAGGATAAGAGTCTGTGACAGAAAATCATGATAATTTTCAATAGTTAAATACTTTTGTTTCTCCCATATTCTTGCATATGATCCCATGCAAACATTGCATATAACTACTTTAGATAATTATATAAAATCATCAGTGCAAATTATGAATAGAGTGATTTGTTGCCTACATTTTTAAAATTTTCATGCTGCCTAGACACAGAAGAAATTCAGATAAATAAATTAGCAAAGTTGGTTATAGTGATGCAGCTTAAATATTCACATATGTTCCTCAAATATATGTGAACAGAATATATTCAAATTTATATATAACTTAACTATATTAATAATATTGAAATGTATAAAGTTGCTTATAAATTATATAATTATAAATTATATTTTTAAATTGCATATGCATATAAATTACACTTATAAATTATACAAATATGTTATATACCTCTATAAATTATAAATATACAATTTAAAATATAATTAACATAAATATATTATTTATATAAAATATAATATATACACATACAAAGGGGATCCAAAAATTGTGTATTTATTTTTACATTTTTAAACTTCAGTCACTTTCAAAGTTCTCTCCATTTGATGCAATGCACCTCTCAAGATTTTTTTTCTACTGCTCAAAACAGTTTTTAAACTAGTCAGTTTGGATGCTTTTTAGTGTTTCTACCTGTTTTTGTATCACCTCTTCCACATTGGCAACTTTGCAGACTTTTTCCATCCTGTTAAACAACAACAAAAAGTCACTCTGGGCAAGATTGGATGAATAGAGAGGGTGGCCATTTTTGGCTATTTTTGGTCAAAAATGTATGAACACTCATTCCAGTGTGGGCAGATGTGTTCCTAAATCACCCATTGTGAAACGGGTAAATGTGTGGAAAGAGTCTTCAAAAAAATTCACTGAAGCTGAACACAGCCTCTCACAACAATGCCAGCTAGTACACTGATACAGATGGGTTCCTAGAACTTTTACCTAGCAGGAAGAGTCTGTGCTACAAGGGGCCCGCCCTCTGGAACATAATTCTGTTTTTTTTTGATAACCCCTCATATATATTATTTTTACAATTCTGAAAAAATATGAAGTAAAAAAGTGAACATAAATAAGTAAAAATAATATATGTGTAACATTATAGAATTTGCTTTTATCATTATTTTACCTCTGTGAGTTTAATGCTGTGATAAAAGAATGAATGCAGTGATATAAATAGACAAGTTAAAATGGTTGTAGAGACACGTTGATAAGTAACTGATATCAAGAGAATATTTCCTGATTTATTTCCACTCTTCACCGTATTACATATCTCACTTTTTAATGATATATTTAAAGCTAGTTACATGATTGGAAGAAGTTACAACTGATGATACATATTAAAATGGATCATAAAACAAAATAGGAGAAAAATAAAAAATTTTAATGCTATCTATTTTATACCTTTTAAAGGCTATTTTAAAGGCTAATTTTGTTTGCAAATAGGAAAAAGGGAGATGTGTGTTTGCTGTCAAGAACTGTGAAGCAGCTGAGATTTTTATCCTTGCAAGCTAACAAGTCAGCCTGTCACTGTTTCATGGATGCTTGCAGAAAACACGAGACTCTCAGGTAAGAGACAAAGAACTTTATACCCAAACAATAGCTGTAGCCAGAGTGTTTGCATTTTGTTACACTGGTTATCTACACTGGTCCCTCTCCTGCAGTAACTAGAGGGTGACATGAAGAGGGCCAGGCGACACCAGAACATGGCAGTGACTTGCACTGCAGGAGAGGGACCATGTGATTAGAAAACTAATTTTGTATAATGGGCAGTAAACATGCTTTCTCTAGGCTCTGAAGACTATATGTTCCAAGGCTGTTTGCTGCACAGAATTTCTTGAAAACATTGTCTGGAATAAAGGCAACCAGTGCCTCACAAGATATACGTACATGCAAGTGACCTATGGAGAAATGTCCCCTAACCATTACATAGTCTAATAAAGCCATTTACATAATGGACTTCCTTAGACCTAAACTTTTGGGGAAGTAACATGAATGGATTTAATTGGGGAAAATGACACCCTTACAAAAATGTATTGTCTCCCTTATTCTGTTTTCTAAACACCCATCTAGTGCATATTTTATTGGGAGAAAACAGGAAGGCATAAATTAAAATCCACATAAACAAATTGTTTTCAGGTATTATATGTTTAAGAGACAATTTACTCACAAAGTGTACTCACTAGTATTACTATAAAACTTATTCCAGCTGAGTTTCTTTAGGAGGAAGGTAAAACTTAAGCAAAATGTAAAAAGATACTTTGTTTTTCCATTTTGTATATCAAAATAAAATACTCTGAAAATGCCCATGTGCCCCTAAGTGGAATCAATCAAAGATATGAAGGACAGATGGATGATATAATGAAAGCTGTAGAGCTGGGAAAGATGTACACATATTTACGTTTAGTATATGACAGGAAGATGTTCTTAATTGTTATGACCCCAAGGTCCTAAGATTTTAGAGTCACAGTAGTAAATATTCATTCCCTTCTCTAATGAAATGTATTTTATAGTCTGATATGCTGTGATTAAGGAATCTGTGAGATGTAATAATACACAAATCCTTACCAGTGTTCTCATGAGAGTAGCTTTTGGTTACAGGAAGATTTTTTAAATTATTAAATATATAATAATATATCAAGATTTAATATTCAACTAAGATGGATTGGAATGGGGGTAGGAGGTACGGTGGGTAGGGTGGGGGAAAGTGGTGGGAGGGGAAATGGAGACAACTGTACTTAAACAACAATAAGAAAGTGGTAGATTAAAAATATTCTTTTAATTGTATACCAACATGTTTCATTTTAACGTATGCTAAAATGTCTGAGCAAATAGGAATATCAGATAAGTTAGACATAATTTTCAATGTAAAAATCAAGCCATGGCTGGTGTAGCTCAGTGGATTGAGCATGGGCTGCAAACCAAAGCATTGCAGGTTCGATTCCCAGTCAGGGCACATGCTTGGGTTGCAGGCTACGGCCCCCAGCAACCACACATTGATGTTTCTCTCTCTCTCTCTCTCTTTCTCCCTCTTCCCCTCTCTAAAAATAAATAAATAAAATCTTTAGAAAAAATCATTCATTGTACATGAGTCAACAATATTCCCTACCCCCCAAAATTTAATATTTAACATTCTGAACACTGTGATAATTGCTTTTAAAAAATCTGAAAAGTGGGCATCATTACCTTAGAATTCAAGAGAAAATGCCTCTACTTGAATTTTTGAAATCACTAGTATTTTAACACAAGAATCTTCTTGTCAAGGAGGATATGGAGTGCTTTGGGATTAAATAGTTTTTAAATCAACTCAAATCACAGATACACAAAAAACTGCTAAAAATCTTCTGGTTTTATATCACTTATCAGAATGTGTTGAAGTTATGTTTCAAAACCAAATATAGTCATATTAAAACTGCTTATAAAATAGTCCAAAACATATCAGCTCTTCCTCTAAAAATTCATGAGTGTAAAAATAAAAACACTGAATATGCCATGTTAAGTTGAAGATACCTTATGATTAATTTCTATTTCTTACTACAGGTTTATAAACATGCCAATAATTCATGCATTACATTAAAATCTTATCAGTGGACCATGGTGACAAAAATACAAAAGTTCACATTTTAAAAATATCTATTTAAATTTCTCCTTAACACTGACATAGAAACAGGCAGTGACTAGAGTTGCATCAATCCTTCCCAACTGTCTCAAAAAATATGTGCACTGTTACAATAAAAACAGTTCACCAGCTGTTTATGCAAAAATTATTTGACAAAAAACAAGCATGGCCATATGGCACTCCAGCTCTGCTGTGGGAGCATGAAGAATAATTTTGTAGACTGTAGTACATAATGGTCATGCTAAGTAGGGTGTCAACTATTACAGGCACATTACATTAATAGTTAATCTGTCCTTTTATCCTCTAAGTACTTACATTTCTTAACAGCTTGTAGTTTGGAAACAACAACTCAATGATTAAGAATTGAAATTTTGGAAATGACAAAATATTTGATACAATATGGACATACACAATATTAATTCCCTAATTAAAAATACTGTTGAAATAATACATTAATTGAGTAATAGGAATGTGATGGGGTGCTGGTTCTCATTGCTAACTAGAGGTTCCAAAAATATAAATATTTTGAAAGTGCTACACACAATTTAGAAGAAAAAAATATTTACAAGAGGTACTCCAGGTAAGAATGAAGTCAACATATGCATTTGTACTATTAGACTGTAAGAATTGTACTTTTACTCATCTTTGTATTATTTGCAATATCTATTACTCTGTCTTGCACATAGGAAGCATGTAATAAATATTTGCTGAATAGAATACTCTTAGAAAAATGTGGCTTTTAAATGCCAATAGCAGATCCTAGAGCCATTAAGTTTATATAGAACTTCAGGAATACATTGGAAAATAACCCTCATCCATTACATAGACTGCATAGTTGAATGATGTTTATTAGCTTATGAAATTCCAATATTTTATCCTCATGTTAATTTTTCCTTTTGAGTTGTTTATGCATTGGGAGCTAAAATCACCTGAAAGACAAAACTGAATGACCTAGCTCTCACTCGGCAAATCAGAGTACTTAATTTAAGATCCTGGAAAGGAAGGTGGAAACCAAAATGGAGAAGAGAAAAGCCAGATTAGAAACCAGTCATTCACATTTGTGTGTTTTGGTAGATACCCTGACAAAAAGATGTTCATTGACATGTGGCTTTGTCATTAATAACTTTAAAATGTCAACTGAGTGTCATGGTGACATTAATAACTAAGAAAGAAACCATAGCAGATATAGTTCTGTAAGAAAAATGTTGCAGACATACCATCTATTTCTAAAATGTTTATCCTCTGTGGTTTTCATGGTTCATTTGATATAGAAGTGCCTAGTTTAAACTCATGATCTGTGTGGTTTACCTCCCCCCATATCAGTTCCAAGACCAAGATGTTAATCTTTTATTTCAGAGACTTAGAACCTTAAAGGATTTCAGGGTGGTAATGATATCCTTGTTTACAAATGGCAAACACAATTAGTGTGTAGGTGAGTATGTCTCAAGGGACACTGGAAGAAGGCTCCAAACTCTAGGATGGATACATAGCTGGTTCAGGGAACTTAACAATCATAATCAATGAGGGTGTATTATGAAAGTAACTTGAAAGATATTTGAAGAAACAAAATTTTTAAATTTGTGTAGACACAAATTAGTAAGAGCTCATAGCTTAATATCTGAATGATAGGACAATTAAATACTAGAACCACAGAAGTGTCAATACTTTAGTCCAGGGGTGTCAAACTCATTTTCACCGAGGGCCACATCAGCCTTGAGGTTGCTTTCAAAGGGGCAAATGTAATTTCAACTCTTTAAACAGTTAAGTAGTAGTTACATTTATACAATCTTAAAATTATTTTTGCCCTTTAAAGGCAACCACGAGGCTGATGTGGCCCCCAGTGAAAATGAGTTTGACACCTCAACTTTAGTCAATGACAGTTTGTTTCAATGGAGCAAATCTCACAAGACTGGAAGAGACTCTAAGATATAGCATTATTATCCCTCTATGATATTAATATTTAAGAAATATTAAACAGTTTTTAGTTGAATTTGTTTCACATGTTGCATAAAATCTATCAAAAGGACAGTCCCCCCCCCCCCCCCCAGGAAGGCACACCTTTTTATTGATTTTTATTGTGGCATTGTGATTAAAGTAATTATTGATTTTTATCACTTTTAAAAATATGTATTTTTTATTTTTATTTTTCAAAAGATTTTATTTATTTTTAGGGACAGGAGAAAGGGGAGAGAAAGAAAGGGAGAGAAACATGGATGTGTAGTTGCTTATTTTGCATCTGCTACTGGGGATCTGGCCTGCAACACAGGCATGTGCCCTGACTGGGAATTGAACTGGTGACCCTTTGGTTTGCAGGTGAGCACTCAATCCACTGAGCCACACCAGCCAGGGCAATAGGTATTTTTTAGAACAAGGAAGTCTTCTGCTCAATTGTTGACTATAAATGGTAACATTTTTCAGTAAAATGTTAGAAACATACACATGGATGGAACTCAGGAGATTTATGCTAAGTGAAATAATCCAGGCAGTGAGGGACAAATACCATATGATCTCACCTTTAAGTGGAACCTAATCAACAAAACAAAAAAGCAAGCAAAATATAACCAGAGACACTGAAATTAAGAACAATCTGACAGTAACCAGAGGGGAGGTGGGAGGGGATAATGGGGCAGAAGGGTTTTCAGGAACAACTATAAAGGACACATGGACAAAACCAAGTGGGGTGGAAGCAGGGGAGGGAAGTGTGGATGGCTGGAGTTGGGGGGGTGGAGGGGGTAAATGCAGACAACTGTACTTGAACAACAATAATAATCAAAAAATAGGCATATAAAAAAGTTTTCAAGAATACACACAATTTTTGAGAAAGCAACAGTATGAATGTTGAGAGATATGTTCACCCAGAATGGATATGGGTAGTGTGAAATAATTAATGGGTGATGATAATTGATGATCTAAAATGCTACTTTGTGAAAAAAAAAGAACAACTGTTATTAGGAAATAAGAATACATTGGAGGGGGAGTTGAGATTTTTTGATTTATGGATATATATAATATATAACTTATTTAAAAATATTTATTATATGCTAGTCTGATATTAAATCTAAGCATGCTTATTTTAAAAGTAAGAAATTGTCCAAAGAAATAAACACCACCTATAATTTCCTATCAACAGATAGGCTGTACAGATCTACTTTTTAAAGTTTGTTCTCAGTATTTTAAGTTTTCTGTAATATTTGTTGCACTTCTCCCATTAATATTTTTAATTTGTTCATTTATTTTACATGCAGAATTTTAACTTTTTGTAGATCAATCTATCATATTTACCATTTATATATGATTTCTGAAATTGGAGTCATATTAAAAAAGTCATATCTTTCCCAAATCATCTTTAATATTCTTCCCGTTTTTTATTGTGTTTATTTTTTATGAGCAGAGCTTGATTTATTGGCATTAAAAAACCAGTTCTCATATACAAAGCATGCTAATTTTTATTTTTGAATGTTCAATGCACTCTTTAAAAATTAGATAAAATTTAAAGCACATATTAAGTGAACTGTTTCTCCTGTAAGTGCTTAAATGACTATTTGACAACATTGATCTCAAGTACACATCACTCAGGCACCCACAGATAGATTCCCAGGCCTGTTCGTCATAATGTGTGACCTGGCAGATGCTGATTGTAGTGCCGGCACAGGTCTGCATTTGGTCACAGGAGTGGATCATTGCCAAAACCCAGAGGTACAGGACCTGCGGAAAATTCATTTGCATGTTAGAATCACAACTATAAATGGCTACAAATTACACCTTGCTCCTGGGGCATTGCAGCTAAGCTGTGACTAAGAGTTCTAAAACTCTGGGCATCCAATGACAGTCTGCCAGACAACTGCATGTAAATGTAGTGACCAGTCAGGGCCCAGCCCCATGGGACAGAACTGTCCCTTCTGTGTCTGCTGTAGCTATGAGCAGAGCAGAGGAGAAGGCCCAAGACACCATACACCTAGCTATCCTGAGCCCCAAAACAGAGAGCACTGGGAGAGCGCTGAAACGCTACCCACAGCTGTGCCGGGACACTGGCACTGCCCTCCTCACCCTGCCACAGGAGGTGAGGGTACGGGGCTGTCCTCGGTATTCATGGGGGCTGGACACAGGTATTTAGAACGCACAGGCTGCCTGTTACCTTGTAGAGCAGTGGCTAAAAATGAACACCGGGGCTCCTGTTTACAAAGTGGTTTATTGAATTGTTAGAACCATGTAGTCACTGAACAGGATGGACATGAGATAATATGGGCCCTGCCGGGGGACTGGGTTGATCTGCGTGAGTTCCCTCCTGTGATGTCCACGTGCACCAGGAGACACCGCTGTGCTAGCTGGTGTCTGTGCTTTGATGTTTCTTGGATCACAGGCTCAGCTGCAATGTTCAGTAGACCTGTTCCAGCTTCTTGGCCCAGGGTCTCTTATAGCAAGTGATGTCTAGAAGCCTCTTGACAGAGACCTTAGGAGCTCAGGGTGTCACTGCTGTCTCCTCAGGCACAGCCTGGTGTTTCCACAGCAATCACCCCAAAGTATCAGTGTCTGAGTGACCCATGGCAGGTCATACAGGGCAGAACTAAGGGAGCACTATGGAGGCCACAGAAACTGCAGTCAGGGACACCCTACAAAATCAAACAGCTATGTTTTCTAAAAATAGTTTTTATAGCACTTTAAATAACCTACAAAAAAGCTATAAAACTCATGTGTACCAGGACACACATGTTAAATAGGGGCATCACTTCCCATTAATGTACATATGTACAGGGAGGTCACAGTGGCTTCCACCCCCCTCTACACACATACAGCCCCCCCACGCTACCCACAGACATGCTGGTGCCCAGACTTGTGTTCACAGCTTGAGGACTTTGCCAGGGGCCACAGGGCTGCTGTCCTCAATGGAGGTGTCAGTTAGCTCACTGGCATCACTGCCCCAGGCCTCCCGGTCCTTGTCCTCTCTATCCACCCTCTGTCTATACCTCAGGTCCAAAATGTCCTCATCTCAACCAAGTCCCTACTGTTGGGAAAACTGAGCACTGGTGGAGACTTCCTTCTGGGCCAGTGCCCCACTTCCTATTTCACGAGCAAGTGTGAGTTTCCAAACACAGGGCCATGGTCAGCCAGGGCCTCTCTGAATTCAGGCTGAGAAGGATGCGCCCTGCAAAGGCAGGCTCAGGCCAGGGCTGAAGAGGCCAGCTGGATTGGCTCCCCAGGAGATACTACTCCCAAAGTAGAGTAACTATGTGGAGAGCAGTGGGGAGAAGCCAGAAAAGGGAAGGCCTTTCTTGGGGTCCACAGGGAGGCTAGGTGTGCCCCTGGCCTGGGCCTTTGGCACCTTCTCCCTCTTGCTCTCCAGGCCCCTATTCCACAGTGAGTCCCTGCCTTTAGAGCTCAGCACCCGCGTGCTCTGAAGTTGACTCTGATGGGCGAAGTCCTGCCCATGGGAGGGTGAGGCCAGCCTGGGACACTTCCTTCCCTGTCTGATTCTAGGCTCAGAGTCAGTGTGCTCTGGCTCCAAGAGGTCACAGGCAAGGTTCCACTGGGGGTTTCTGCCCCTGTGCTTGCTTTCACATGGCTGGACAGCTGACCAAAAGCACTGTCCCCAGGCAGTAAGCCCGGCCCCTCTAGAGCTCTGGTTTTTGTGAGGATAAAGGTCTCTCCTACCTGTGGGTGACCCTCTGGCAGAGAGTTTCACTGGAGCCCCTGGGTGGTGCCTGCTGGCCTCTGGACCTCTGAGCAGTGCGAAGGCAGGCCTGCTCTGCTTGGAGGCCATCCCTTGCTCCTGTGGCTAGCTGAGGGGTACCCCTATCCCTCTGGCTCCATGTGCACATGTCAAGTTGAATGGCCAGGTCTGGACCCTCCACCTTCTGGGATAGTGGCTCTGGCCTGGGCACAGTCCCTGGCCCGAGCATGGTGGGACTCCCTCCTTGAATTATTAAACCACTTACAGACAGACTCCTTGGCCTTTCTGGCCAAAAACTTCCTGATCTCTGCTCGATGCTGTCGTCAACTGTCCACAGAGCTGCTGTCATCAGATTGAGAGCTGGGCCCGGCAGCTGAGCCAAGTAGGTGGCTGGACTCTGCCTTTCTGGAGCACACATACCCTTTGCAGGCTCTCCACTATAATGGGAGGGCCGGGGACATGTTGGCAGGCCCAGTGCTGCCAGGCTTTGCTTTCTCTGTTGCTCCAGAAGAAGCTGGAAGGTTTCTTCAGAGGGTCCTTCTGAGATGCAGACCCAAGGCCTGCATCTCAGTGGTGCTGAACCTGACTTTCTTCCTGCACACAGCGCTGGGGTTCCTATACTGCTTCTTGGGCCTCCACTTGAATCATAACAAGTCCTTCATGGTGGTGTCTGGTCCTCATCACTGTCCAATGAGTTGTTCTTGTCCTCAGAGTTCTCCTTGTCCACATTCCTCATCTCCTGCCTTTTAGTGGCCTGGCAACACGCTGTTCCTCACATCTGTGGCCACATGTTCATCACCTAGCATGACAGTCCTGTGGGGGAGAAGCTGCTCCCTGGCTTCGCCCTCCCTTCTGGGGGCCTCACTGGCTTTCCCCTGGCTGAGGTCAGTGTCCAGGTCACCCTGCTTCACCATGTGTCTCGTTTTTGGGGGTGTACATGACCACACAGTGTTGCTGTCTCCCCTGTGTTTCCTTTTGTAACTCAGTGACAGGTCCATTGTTTTAGAGCCAGGGCCTTGGGGCCACTAGCCTACCCACTGGGGCCAGGCAACAGCAGCGGGCTCTGTGCAGGCTGCAAGCAGGTGTCTGTTATGGCCAGCAAACTTCCTGATTGTGCCTTCAGCACCAAAAATGTCTGGATCTCCCTCTCTATGCTGTAGTCACTGTCCACGAAGCTGCTGTCCTTGTCTGGGTGGGAAGACACATTTGGGGGACAAGGGAGCAGGCTGGTGGACAGGGGTCTGTCACCACCTTCCCCAGGGGCTGGCAGGATTGTTTTGGAAATGTCCAGGATCTCTTCAGCAGACATGAGCTAAGCAGATGTGTCTGCCTGGCAGGAGGACTTGTCCATAAACTCGTTATTGGCTGCTGTGTTTCCTGTAGGTGCAGGGGCTTTGATTTCCTTTGGTGGCTTGGAGGGATGGTCAGGGTCAAGGCCACCTGGGCTGAGGTCCATGACCTTTAAGGTTCCTGGCTTCTTGCCTAGTGTTTTCCTGTGGGTTTGAGCAAGGCACTTTTTGTGGCATGGCTCCTGCTGTAGGCAGGGAGAGTCAGGCTGCTCCTCCCCCCGTAGGGTTTCTGTGGGGAGTCCCCACTTGCCTCCTTTCTTTTCTCCAGCTGGTACAGCTGGATGGTCTCCTTGATGCAGTCACAGCTGCTGGAGTCATATGCCTCGCACACCAGGGCTGCGCTCTTGGCTCCCTGTCCTCTCCTCCCTGGGCCCAGGTTCCTTTTGATCCCACCCTTATTGCAGGCTCCTGCAGTTCCACTGGCATTGGCTGGCCTGGGAGCTGTCGGCTTTGGGCCACCCAAGTTCTCTAGCTCTGTGGTGACTTTAGACCTGAGGCTTCTGGGCTGTGTGGTCACCTTTGCCAACCAGGGAGGTTTCCTAAAGAAAAACTCCTTACAGGCTCTGACCAAATCCTGCTAATATGCCTCAACAAACAGCTCTTTGCAGGATCTGAGTGCCAATTTGGCCAAGTTGTCATTGGGGTCTGTTTTTTTGCCCACAGGTACATCTCATGTTGTCTATTCTCATTCAGAAACTGCTCTATTTCTGCCTGGATGCTCTACTCAAAGGAGTCCTGTCTACTGGGGAGATGGGCCTGGGGCCTCACTGGCTCCCATGTGCCTACCAGGGACACCTCCTGAGCCAGGTGCCAGTTTGTGAGGGGCACAGGGCAGGTGGGGTGCTGATCTGAGGAGGCCCTGTTTTACACTGACTGTCCCCATCGGCATGGGCTGGGCAGCCCTGCTCTTGGCAATCTGAGAAGCAGCTGTGAAACCTATAGCTTCCTGGCAGCCTGAGGGCCTCCCATGTGAACTGGAGAGTAAGCAGGAAGTTCATGAGGAACATTCTAGTGACAGGGAGGCATGTTGAGTCCAGGCTTTATCTGCCCACTAGCTTTACCTGCTCAAAAAGCTGCCCTGGTGCTAATAAGATAAAGGCTGAACACGGTTCTCTGCAGGTTAAAGAACAGGAAGATTCCTTCCCTGGGTGGGTGAGAGGCACATCAAGGGTTGATTTATTCTTGGTGGGAGGAGCAAGCCCTTGAAACTCTCTTCAAGTCCAGGTTCAGAGTTCTGATGGAGCGGCCAACTTTGGCTCGTTGTGGGCATGAGGTCTTCATCACCCTACCTTCATGCCATGGTGTCCTTTGCCCACTTTTAGAACAGACTCTGTACTCTGCCAAGCTGCCCTGCCACTAGCTGGGCTCCAGCCTGCCCATTCCATTTCCCAGGGGAGGAGGGATGCACGCGGGGGAGGGGTCACACAGAGGCTGCGGGTTCCTGGCATGACATCTCTAGGACATCATAGAGGAGGCTACAGCCACCTTCAACCTGCCACTGCTTCCCACCCTGCTTTTTCCCATTTTTTAAAACTTAAACTTATAATATGTTTATCAGGCAAAATCATAAACAGCTGGTCTGCAGTCTGGATTCTGCCTGAATTTTTTTTCATACAGTGAAGTTTTCGCTACTGTTGTTGCTTTAGTTAGCATGTGTGTGTGTGTTTATAGACTTACATAATGTACATAAAACCAAAAAAATGAACTAATCATAGAAATAGCTCGGTGTATTTTCACAAACTGAGCACGTTCATATAACTATCATCCAGATTAGGAATAAGAGCCACAGCAGAGACAGTACTGTGAAAAAAATATTGCAGACATGCCATCTGTTTCTAAAACACAGAAGCTCCTAACATGCCTCCTTCTAAATGCTACTCCTTTCAAAACAACTACTATTCTAACTTTCAAATTTTCTATGAGATAAATTTCTCAGTTTTTGAATTTTATATAAACTGAAGCAATGAAAGTGATTGCTTTTCATATGATTATTGATCATTTGGATAGCCTCTTTTGTAAAGTGCTTTATTCAAGTCTTCTGATTTTCTATTGGGTTGTCTCTCTTTTTCTCATTGTTTTATAGAAGTTCTCTATGTATTTTGGACATAAGACCTTTGTTGACATTTCTGCTGAACTTTTCCCATTTCTTGGCTTGCTTTTTCAATCTCTTAATAGTTTATCTTGATAGTAAATGTACATCAATCTTAAAGCACTCTATTTTATCAGTTTTTGTATTTTTTATTATTTTAGTGTACTATGTAAGAAATTGTTGCCTATTCTGTGGTCATGAAGATGTTCTACTACATTTTCTTCTAAACACTATATACCGTTTTAAATTTCACAGATATATCTAGACAAAGATATCACTTCATCTAGAAGTAATTTTTTTTTGTCATGCAACTCAGAAACCAAGTTTTAATTTTCTCTCTCATATATATTCAATTGATTCAGGATATTTTACAAGTAGACATTTCTTTCCCTGATGCATTCAGTTATCACAAATTAAGTGACTGTATATACACAGGTCTATTTCAGAACTCTCTAGCAGGGGTGTCCAAACTTTTGGCATCTCTGGGCCACACAAATACACAAACACTAATGAAAACTGATGAACAAAAAAAAAGGTTTTAAGTAAATTTACACTTTTGTGTTGGGCCTCATCCATAGCCATCCCTGGGCTGCATGAGGCCTGAGGGCTGCAGGTTGGACACCCCTGTTTCCATTAACCTACTTTGCTTTTTTGTGCAAATATCATATAGTCTTAGTGTGGTTTTGTAATTATTTTTGAAATCTGGTAGTGTAAGTAAATAAGTTTTGCTTTTCTTCAAGATTATCTTGGCTATACTTGGCCCTTCATGTTTCTTCTATACACATTTAGAGTCAGAATGTCAGTTTCCATTTGTAATAAGTAAACTGCAGACATTTTTATTGGGAGTACATTGAATACAATATTCCATTGGAGAAGATGCTATCTTTAAAGTTGCTATCTTTAAAGCATGGCTTCTCCAATCGGTGAATAATTATTTAATTCTTTAATCTATCTCAGCTACATTTTTAAGGACATCTTATACATATTTGTTAAATTTATTTCTGGGTATTTCATGTTTCTTACATGACTTTGTAAATGCTTTTATTAATCTCATTTGTATTTGATTATTTAAGTAATAATATAGGGGTAAATAATTTGCTTATGTTCAACTTGTAACCCACAATCTTGATAATTTTACTTATTAATTCTAAATATTGTGTCTGTAGATGCTTTTTAAATTGTGTATAAAACCCTGTATGGCTATTAATGGCAGTTAATAACCATTTAATTCTTTCTTTGAATCCTTATGTCTTTATGTATATATGTGTGTGTTCTTGCCTCATTATACTGGCTGGGGTGGCCTTTAAAATTTTACATAGAACTGATGACAATGTTATTAATAGGCATATTTGTCTTGTTTCTGATCTCAAGGAGAAAACTTTCAATATTTCACTATTAACTAAATATTTGCTCTAGGAATTTATATCCTCTTTATTCAATTCAAGGAGTTCCCTCCCTTTTCTAAATTAATTGTTTTTTTAATCAATAATGACTATTAACTTCTGTCAAGTACATTTTCCTCAATATATACATGATTTTTTATTTCTGGTCTTCTTCATTTTTTAAATGAAAACATTGATATATTTAATATTAAAGAAAAATTGCATTCCTCAAATACACTCCAATTGGCCATGATTTATTACTACCATTTTAGCTAGATTAATCTTTCTTTTTGTTGGCCCTATTATAGATATCCCCCATTTTCTTCCCATTGTCCTCCTCCACCCAGCCTCTGCCCACCCCTGGCCTTCATCACATTGTTGTTTGTGCCCATGGGTTATGCATATGTGTATATATGTTCTTTGGCTAATCAGTCTTGTAATTCATCTTTTTATTTATCACTGGATTTAATTTGCTGATGTTTTGAGATTATTACACCTGTGCTTAAGAAATAAATTAGTTATATTATCTTTCTTTTTTTTTAAATAGTAAGAGTAATTTTTTAAAAGATTTTATTTATTTATTTATTTATTTATTTATTTATTTTTAGAGAGGGAAGGGAGGGAGAAAGAGAGAGAGAGAGAGAAACATCAATGTGCGGTTGCTGGGGGTCATGGCCTGCAACCCAGGCATGTGCCCTGACTGGGAACCGAACCTATGACACTTTTGTTCACAGCCCATGCTCAATCCACTGAGCCATGCCAGCCAGAGCTTATATTATTTTTCATAATATTCTTATCAAGTTTTGGTGTTATAGTATTGTTGGTCTTATGAAGTGAATTGAGATGTGTTCCTTTTAATCTATTCTTTGGAAATATTTTTATGTATTTGTTTTTATTTCTTCATTAATGAAACCATTTGGTTCTGTAGTTTGCTTTGAGGGAAATTAAATTATAAATTCTATTTAATTTCATTCTTATTCATATTTTCTCTTTCTTTTTGTGTCAATTTAGTAAGAATATACTTTTCTAGGAATCCATGTTTAGTTTATTCTTTCTAGGTTTTTGTAACATTATTTTTTAATTTTAAATTTTTTCAATTATATTTTACATTTAATATTATTTTGTATTAGTTTCAAGAATATAGCATAGTGGTTAGACAATCATATACTTTAGAAAGTGTTCCCCCTGAACCCCCTAATATTTCCATTACTCACCTGGTACCACACATAGTTATTACAATATTATTGACTATATTTCCTAAGTTGTACTTTACATTCCTGTGACTATTCTGTAACAAGCAATTTGTACTTCTCAATACCTTTTCCTTTTCCACACAGTCCTTCAACCCCCCTCCTCTCTGGCAACCATATCTGTTCTCTGTATCTATGATTCTGTTTCTTTTTTGTTTGTTTTATTGTTCTTTAGATTCCAAATATAAGTGAAATCATATGGTATTTGTCTTTCTCTGACTGACTTGTTTCACTTAGCATAATACCCTCCAGGTCTATCTATGCTGTTTCAAAATGTAAAATTTCAATAAATAGTAAAATTTCATTTCTTCTATGGCTCAGTATTATTCCATTGTATACAACATGTATATACGGATAACATTTTTGAAAATCAATTTACAATGAATATTTAACAAGGGCATTCCTCATCAGTCCTGTGAAATACAAAGACATACATTCAAAAACATGCATAAAATGTCCATTATATTATTATGCTATTTATAATAACAAAGCAATGGAATTGCTTTTCTAAGAAATGAACATATTTGAATAAATTAAGAAAAACTATTTTCTTAAGAAAACAGAACATGAAGCAAGGACTAAGTTGTTTAAATTTCACTCAGGAGGTGTCAGCCCAGCACAGGGGGAATGAGGAAAAAAAGGAAATGGCTTAAGATCCAAAACAATGTCAAGCAATGCATTGCTGCATTTGCTATTGCTTCAAATAAGCCACAAAGAGATAAAACAGATTACTCTGGAGGCATAATCACTTAGCATATGAGACCTCTCTGGAAGGGTAGCTAGTCCCAGGAACAGTCCACAGAAAAAGAAATGAGGGGAACTTATCTATCCACCTTTCTTCTGTTTCTTTTTTCCTATTGGACAGAGTCGACCTCTGAAATCTGGATTCTGCTCTTTATAATACACTGTTTCATCCAAGTTCAAAAAGGGGAGGCATGGCCTTGAATGGCTTATCTACCAGCTAAGAAAGTGAAAGGAGCACTGGCTGGTGTGGCTCAGTGCATTGAGTGCCAACCTGTGAACCAAAAAGTCACTAATTCAATTCCCAGTCAGGACACATGCCTGGGAATGTCCCAGGTCCCTGGTTGGGGGCATGCAAGAGAATCATCACACATTGATGATTCTCTCCCTCTCTTTCCTCCTTTCCAAAAATATATAAATAAATAAAATCTTTTAAAATTTTTTTAAAAAGAAAGTGAAAGGAGATGGTTAAGGAAATCTGAAAAGTCACACAAGGTTGGAGTCCCAATAAAATCTAAACAAATACTTATCATGGAACCCTTATAATCAAGTTTTCTAAAAATGAAGAATGACAGAAATAGAATTATGTTAAATTTTAGAAAAGCAGGAAAAATGTCTATCTGTATGTTAGGAATCCAAGATTACAAGCTACATATATAAACACAGAGAGACATACACTGATGGATGGATCATTAACCTAGTAACAAAATTACTACCTATATGTTGTTTTATATGTAAGGTGATTTTTAATTTCTGGTTATTCTTTCCAAATAGTCCCTACAATGTTTAAAAATTTTACCCTGACTTTGTAACCTTATAATTAGAGTTAACACAAATATTATTTATATGTAGTTACAATGTGATCTTATTTCACTAAACTTGAATGAATTTTCTTTCAATATACATATTAAATTTCAGGAATCTTCAGACACAAAAATAAAGACTTCATGGGTATATATAAAATACAAAATTTAAAAACACTAATTAATGTGACAGATATTCCCTTTCTATTATGTTAGATGAAAATAACATCATGATTTTTTAAGGAAGTATTTTTGAGTAAGGCTCACTAAGCAAATCATTTATGTTGGTTTGTCATGTTAATAGACAAAAATAGGAAATTATTTCACATTTATGATCCCAAGAACCTTTATTTTAAAAAATATTTTATTTATTTTTAGAGAGGGGAAGGGAGGGAGAAAGAGAGAGAGAGAGAGAGAGAAACATCAATGTGTGGTTGCCTCTCACGTGGCCCCCACTAGGGGTCTGGCCCACAATCCAGGCAGGTACCATGACTGGGAATTGAACTGGTGACCTTTTGTTTGCTCAATCCACTGAGCTATACCAGCTGGGTGAAGAACCTTTAAAAACACAAAATAAGATAATTTCTAATTTGTAGTTATGTCATTATTTAAGTAATCTCTGGCACTTTGAATTTAAATTGTGGGAAAGTACTAGAGAAATTTCTAGGGCATTGAATAAAGATGAATTGTGACATAATTTATGTTCAGATGATGAGTGATAAAAGAGACCAACTACTTTAGCATTTTTATAGATTAACTACATTTGTATTCTTCCATCTTTATCCTGATCAGATTTCTATAAAACTAAGCTGTAAAAACAAAACAAAACAAATGCTAGCCTTTTCTTTAGATGGTTTTGGAATTAGATGGTGAGAATACTTTTCAAAAGTCAGTAACTCTTCTAAAGGCTGGCTACAGTTGTTTATACTGTTGTGTTTTCTTTTCTGGTTGTTTAATTTGTTCTCTGAAAATCTCACTAGCACACCATGATCCTTAGGTAATGCTTCTGAAGGAAGAGAAAAATGAATGGGTAACAAAAAGAAGGATCATAATAATAATAGCAGATATTTAAAGAATGCTATAATTATCAGCTATACTTGTCAGTGCTGCCATCATTAGTAGCTCATTTATCATCAAGAAAACTGTACTAAGTTGATATTATTATTATTTCAGTTTTACAGAAGCAGAGAGATCAAATCCAGGATTTGAACTAAAGAAGGCTTGCTCCAAATGCTATTGTAATAACCATTGTAACACATAGTAACTTTCATTGTCATTTAGGCAGTTGTTGCAATGTAAAAATTTTACATTATGTAGGAATTATTCTGCCAAGAAGAATCTCTTTGACTTCTCTCTGGTGCAAATGCCTAATGATAGCTAACTATTTATTGTATAGAGCTGAGATCTTACATCTGCTCCATGGTCCTGCTTTCTATGAAGTACTGCTCAAACCAGGGAAACAAAAGTAATTATGTTGATTTGCCTCATTGCTCTGTTTTATTTCTTAGTACACTTCCCGCAGGTAGTATTACTAAATATTATAACCTTTTAGTCTTTTTATTTGACCATTCCAAGATTTAATGTCAGCACATATGACATTGATATACACAAATTTAATACAACATATTTACATTTTGAACATATTTTGAAATTTCAATTTACTATTCATTTCAGAGAAAGAAGCTTTATAATTTATTATTTGTTTTTCTTAAAGCCATACATTTTATTACTGATAATATGTAGACCATCTGAGAAAGTATATAACTTCATGTATGCAGAAACAAAATTATATGTTTATAATTATAGAATATCATTAAGTTACAAATTTATGGAGTTGCTATGAAATCCTACTGTCACTAACCAAGCAGTAGATATTTTGGATTGAAAAACTTTTCACTGAAAATTTTAGAGAAATCTCATATTAGTATAATAACCAGCCATTTAAGACATCCTTAATAAGATGGAAGGACAGAATTAGAACAAAAATCAAAGTCCAGTTAGACCCTTTCTTTAATTTCAGATATTTGCAGATATTATAAAATAGCAGGACATCGAAAGTTCAATTCCCCAGCACTTAAAACAGATACACAGAAATATAATTTGTCTTAAGACATTTTGAGTTTTCTATTTAGCCTTTTGGGTTTTATAGATGTTAACTGGGTTAATTAACAGGAGGAAAAAGAGGGCAGAAGGGAAAGTTAGAGATTTCCCAACAAGGTTTAAAGTATTTAAAAGGTTATTGAGAGAGAAGATTTTTGAGAATTGGTATATTTGAATAGGTATTAAAGAATTTAATAACTCATCAGAAATTTAGCAAAATTGGAAGTTGATTTTTCAAAGTCTGATAGGAATGTTTTGAAAGTCTCAACAGGTCTTCTTGTTGGGTAATGAGAAATGTAAACAAAGCCCACTGCACTGTGAGGCTGAGGTAACCAAAGGGGAAAAAACCTGGCACTTTTAAAAACACAAGTGGCTAAAGTCACCCATGCCTGACACACCCGCTCCTGCTCCAGCCTCTTGAAAAATTGTCAAAGACAAATGAAAATTTTTGTGTCTTGTCTACAGTTACTAGTAATTCTGTTCATATGTATGATCTGTTTGTGAGATCTGTGTTTGTCTGTGTTTATGTATGTATAGTATGTTTTCTACCTCTAAATTGTATTACTAGGTTGTAATATTTGATTGGCTTGAAGAAATTAAGTGGGTAAATAAATTTAAAAATATAACAAATTCTAACTCAATTGCATTTTAGAATCAAATGATCTAGAATAATATTTGATATTAAGGCCAGCTTAGGTTTGGCTTAATTAAATAGATATATATTCTAGAGTATTTAATATTGAATGTGGTATTTTGTTTTACATGGCTTTACAAAATAAACTCATGTTTTGCCTATTCCAAAATCTTTCAAGAAAATACCTTGGGTCATAATTGGCTTTGAAAGTTCATAGACTTGCTAAGAACTAACAGATAGTTATAACTCAAATAAAAGTGTTTGGTAAAACTTTTTACTACTAAATACATTATATGAGATACACACACACATCTATCCAGAAAATATCCAGCCATGCACTAGGAAAACTAGAGACATTTATTGAAGAAGATACAAGAAACATTGTAAAGAGGACAATGACACCTTTCAAAGTAGGCACCTTGGTACCTCACTTTCAAAGTAGGCACCTTGGTACCTCACTCAGTTCTCCCAATTGCCATCAGCTTCCCCGTTGTATTTTCTTGCATCTCATCAATGGTCTGAAATCTCTTCCCTTTCAAAGGTGATTTTAGTTTTGGAAAAGGCCAGAAGTTATAGGACAACAAACAGGGGCTGAGTCACCTGGGTGACTTGATGTTTCGCCAACAAATTGCAGGAGACGTGATGTATGAGAGAGTGCATTGTGATGATGAAGCTGCCTATCACCAGTTGCCCATAGCTGCAGCCTTCTCAATCATCCAAATAGTTTCCATGGAGGAACATTCAAGCTTCACAAAAAATCTGATACAGATTTGCTCTACTTGCTCTACTTGCTCAGTCATTTTAAATGTGACATTCACACAGTACACATGCTCACTCAGTGGTGTCTACTGCCCCACTAAATAGTACAGTGAAGTCTTCATTTTTCACACATGCACATTCCAGTCCACTCTCCTTGGCTGCGAAGTTACATTCATGTCATACAAACCATTCTCATTATATTAACAATGACTGGACTTTTTCCAGGCAGACTATATAAACATATATATATATCACAAACAAATTTTAAATTTTATTTCAAAAACTAGCTTTATAAAAATTTAATCAACTTTTGGTAGATGGTTTTAATAGATTTGTACAGTTTCTTTGAATAAGTCAAATGATATGTGACCTACTTTCTACAGAACATCCATGTTAAGAGTGGGGTCAGCAGATCCTTTCACAGATTTGTAGAGGCAACCCAACTCCCCACATTATGGATGGAACTTATAAGAAAAGAATATGAAAACAACCCACTGTACAACAACCAAGTTAATCCCACCTGGTTGACAATAAATCTGCATCCGCTAATAAACTGGAATATATTTAAGACAGCAAAAATCCAAGAATTCGGATTAAATACTTAAGATACTACGACTTTAAAAATAAGCACTAAAACATCAAAAGTATTAAAAAACAAATACTCCCTGGGTGCTGTGGCCCAATAGATTGAGTGCCAGCCTGCAAACCAAAAGCTCACCCATTCGATTCCCAGTCAGGGCATATGCCAGGATTTCAAGCATGAGAGGTAACCACACATTGATGTTTCTCTATTCTCTTTATCCCTCCTTAACCCCTCTCTAAAATAAATCAGTAAAATCTTTAAAAAACAAATACTAAAATATTAAAGCACCGAAAACAAATATTGAAATATACTGAGATGTTGGCTTAATTAGATAAGACACTGTGTAACTTTATAACCCCTAAGGTGCTCAGAGACACTCAAATGCAACAAGCATCTGAAATTCATCATATTAAAAATAAAACCAGAAGGCACCCCTTCAAGCCCCACCCCATTCTATTCCTCCTATTCTCCCTGAATCAGGGTCACATAAGGTAGATGACTAAAATAAGGGTGTTCCTTATCTTTCTTTCACAGGCCTTATCCAGTAAGTAGGTGAACAGCATTTCCAGTCAGTCAACAGTGAATGCTGTACATCTCTTGAATCTGCTCCATCTGTGTTGCCACTGCCATTAAGTTCAAGGCTAGATCATCATTTATCGGCAATATTCTGATAGCCGTTTACTTGGTACTTTCATTTGTTTTCAATAAATCTTTCCTTGGTGCCTACTCTGGACTCTCTACCAAAAGCTGTAGCTATAAAGATTAACCAAAAGCAGTACTCACATTCAAGTAACTTACTCTTGAGTAGAGAAAACTACACATAAAAAAGTATCAATGGTATCATACATGTGCTTGTAAAACAGTTCTTTCAGCTAGAATGCGAGAAACTGTTCGAATTTAGTTTTGAAGCATCTAACTTTGTATCTACCTAACTTATTCCTCTTCCTGAAAATCACAATTATAAAATGCAAATCCAATCCTTGCTCAAATCATTGAAGTATCTATCTACCCATCATCAAATAGATAAAATCCAACTTGTTTTCTGTATGTTTATAAGAAATCAGCAGTTCTTACAGTATGCTTTGGGACCTATGAGAAAGGAAGTGGGTCCCTGAGTCCTATTTAGTGGGTCTCAAAGGTCCAAATTATGGCCATGATAATCTTAAAATGTTCTATGCCATTTTTCACCCTAAATCTCTTACAAATGTACAGGTGAATTTTCCAGACATGGCACAAGAAATATGCAACACTGGGAAAAAATAAATTTGTTTTATTTTGGAAAAATTACATTTTGGAAACTATTTATGTTAACATGTAATGGGTTTGTTATTCTTCTTTAAAGAAATAATTTCAGGGGAAAAGGGGAAGGGTCTGCGGGAACAAGAATAAAGGACACATGGACAATAACAAGGGGGAGTGGAAACGGGAGGGAGGTGGGAAGGGCTGGGGAATGGGTTGGGATGGGGGTAAAAGGCAGAACACTGTACTTGAACAACAATTAAAAAAGAAAAAAGAAAAAAGGAATTGATAAATGTTTTTAAATTTATCAGCTTTAATCCCTACTGTGGCAAACATCAGTTGACATAAATCACATATGGACGAGTACCTTGGATTTCTCAAAAATTTTTAAGAATGCCGAAGGGGTCCTCACACCAAACAGTTTGAGAACTGTTTCTAAAAAAACCTTTCTCCTAGAGTAGGAACTGCCTTTTAGAATAAGGAAATAGCTTCTGGGAAAATTAAGCTTATCAGTCAGCCATGTCTGAGAATGAATTACTTTAATCTTTCAATCAAATTGCCTTTGCTTTAGTAGCTTGGGTACAGATTATAGTGTTCTGGGTCATCCTGTCCTCCAAAGTTTCATATATCCTTATAGGCCATAAGGCAGTAAAGGAAAAAATGAACTCTACCTCCTCTATGGTTGAACACACTTGCTGATCAGGCAAAAGCAGCCTCCACTGGGACCTCCAATCAGCTGACCCTATCAAATTTGCCCTCTTTATCTCCCTCTTTTGTTCTTAATTCTCTTTCGCATAGTTAAATTCATGGTTCTTTACAAAATATGTCAATATGTGTAATTAAACTCCTTTGCTCCCAAAACCTCCATTATCCTCAACTAGCAAAAGAACTCAGATTTTAGCTTGAACCTGGATATTTGTCTACTCTCTTCCTGTCCTCCAGTGTCTGAAACAGATGAAAACTAACAACCACGCTGTCTCATTCCCCTTTTATGGGATCAAACCACAAGTGGACCCTCTCTGCTTCCAGGCAAACACTCTCCATTCCCCTATTGGACTCCTACTCCCATTCACTGAGTTGACTATTCCACACCTTCTTCTGCCTCAAGGACCCAGCACAGCTTTCATCCTCCTCATTCATGGCTGATATGCTTCCTTCTTTACTCACTGGGAGAATGGAAGCTATTAGAAAAGAGCGTGCACATTTTCCCACCAGCAAAGACGGCATTCTACCTGCCCCTGTGCTAAATATTTTGTCTCCTTTCCTGTTACAATTCCCTTACCTATGCATTGAATTCTATACCCTCCTCCTATTCAAGACTGTTCTTCCTAAAACTCCCATCTCCCCTGCATTATCAGTTTTTACCCTTACTAGTCAATCATTGTCACTATCATAGAACAACCAGTGGTAATCCAATCCAGGTTAAGAACAGATGATCTTGATGGCAAGCTCCCTTCTCAAAGGAATTCCATTGAATGCGTAGATCACCTTGGATAGTGTGGACATTTTCACAACATTAAGGGGTCCAACCCATGGACACTGCATGCCTGTCCAATTATTTGCGTCTTCCTTAATTTCTTTCATCAATGTTTGGTAGTTTCTATTGTGCAAGTCTTGTACTTCCTCTGTTAAGCTATTCTTAAATATTTTATTCTTTCTGGTGCTATTGCAAATGACATTTTTTCCTTAATTTGCTTTTGAATAGTTCATTCTCAGTTATTCTGAATCCGAATCTAGATGAGCACGCTACAGAAAAACTATCAGAGAACATTCCTAATAAAAATAGATGCAAAACTCTTCAACAACAAGAAAAAATAGCAGACCAAGTTCAGTAGCACATTAAAATGACAATGCACCATGACAATATGGGATTTATCCCTGGGATGCAAGGATGGTTCAACATAAGCAAATCAGCTAGGTCAGGAACAGACTCACAGAAACAGAGATCACATGGAGGGTTATCAGTGGAGAGGGGGTGGGGGGAGAATGGGGGGAAGGTACAGAAAACAAGAAGCATAAATGGTAGATACAAAATAGACAGGGGGAGGTTAAGATACTATGGTAAATGGAGAAGCCAAAGAACGTATAGGTATGACCTATGGACATGAACTAAGGTGGGGGGAGTGATGGTGGGAGGGGGTCCAGGGAGGAGGGAATAAAGGGGAGAGAAACAGGAGACAACTATAATAGTATACTCAATAAAATGCATTGAAAAAACATAAGCAAATTAATCAAAGTGATACACCTTTAACAGCATGAAGGATAAAAGTCACACAATCATCACAGTAAGTGGGAAAAAAAATAGACAGAATCCAATACCCTTTCATGACAAAAATTCATAAAAAACTAGATATAGAGGGAACTCACTTCAACATAATCAAGACCATAAATGAAAAGCTGACAGCTAACATCACACTAAAGAGTGAAAAGCTGAACACTTTACCTTCAAGATCAGGAAAATGTGAAGCACAGCTGCTCTTGACATATCAATACAACACAGTACTGGAACTCCTAGCCAGGGACATTAGGAAAAAAATAAATGAAAGCCATCCAAATTGGAAAGTGTGAAGTAAAATGAACCGTTTGCAGATGACATTTCCCTATACATGGAAAACTCCAAAGACTACTAACACACACACACATATGCACACACAAAAACTATTAGAATCAATAAGTTCAGTAAAGTTACAGGATATAAAATTCTACCTTCTGCACACGACTCAATGGGAAGTACCACCAGGACAACAAAGAGAGGAGCATCAATTTGGGAAATTTGTCTCCCTGGCCCTCTCCTTATCATTTTACCAAGGGATGGTAAATGATAGCCCTTGACAGTTCAGACTCTCCACACTGCCCTTTCTGGCTCAGGTGTTTGACAACTGCTCTCTAGCTTCCCCACTTTTAGGCCTAGAGGTACGATATAATGTCTTCCTGTTCTTAAAGACCCTGAGGTCCTGACCTTTCTCTTGAGAACGCCCTACAGACGTCTCACTTTTGTAAAAATCCCACTTGTGAACTGCTTCAAAGTGCCCAAATGATATGCATTTCTTGGTAGTAGCCTGACGGATCCATCTCACATTCACATTCAATTTAGGATTCAATGTTGAAATTTCCACTGTGAAAATACATTTCAAACCTAAACAGTTTTCACCGCCTGTGCTATCTTCACCCTCATTTAAGCCACCTTAATTTCTCACCCAGATTAGAACAATAGTTTAGTACTTCTGCTCTCTCTTCTTACCTCATTCTCTTATCCACACAGCAGCCTGTGTCATCTTTTTAAAAGTAAGTCAGGCAACGCCATTCTCCCACTCCAAAGCTTCTAAAGGCTTTCCACCACACACAGAATGAAAGAAAAATTAAAATTCTTGGTCATGGACAGAAAGGGTCCAAGTAGTTGGCCTTTGCATCTCCTGATCCCATTGTCTGACACTCTCTGTCATGCTTACCTGCATTGTTTCAGTCCCCGTGGCCTCCTTGAAGTGCCGTGAACACTCATATTCTGCTTCTGCTTTAGAGCATTTGCACTCAACATCACTATATAGGGAACATTCTTATCCTAGAAATTCCCATACTCCATTTCTCTCTTTTTTTTTCAGCCCTCTGCTGAAGTTTCGTCCCATAAAAGAGACCTTCTTTGAATGCACTACCTAAAATAACAACTTCCAGTCTATGAGTACTTGCATACCTTTATTTCTCTTCATACCACTCATCAGTGCCTCATATGATCTACGTGTTGACTTGTCTATTGTCTTTTCCCCCTCTATTTTATGCTCTATGAGTGAAGGATTACCACTTTCATCAGAACCTAGAAAAGCATGTGGTGTTTATTTAGAGACTCGAAATAAATTTCTGGAGAATGAGTGAATGTATGAGTAGGAATGGAAATATACCAAATGGATCAAATAAATTAAATGCAAACTTAAATGAAAAGCCAATTCATAATCACTTTGCTTCATGAGTTTGTATTGTAGAAAAATCAACCCAAACTAATACAACAGCATCAGATTAAAATAAACTGATTCAAACTCTGAAAGGGAAATTGTTCCTGAAAATGGCGCTAGGCATGTTTCCAAATCAAATTATGAGGGATTCCTTCCCAGGACCAAGCCAGAATGAGCATAACAGGGTTTAAGCTCTAGTTCCCCTAGGTGGGTGATTGATTGCTTTGTTGTATTTTGTTTTTGTGGTCCATGGCTGAAGAAGACTCCTTGTTAATGAATTACTCTGTAACCTATCATACATAGAAAAGGTTATATATATGTATATATATATGTGTGTATATATATGTATATATATGTGTGTGTGTGTATATATATATATATACACACTCATGTATATGTATCTGTCACTGAATAAACAGTAAAAAGAATAACAGCATACCAATATCCACTATAATCTATAATGTCTCCAATAGTTTATTCAGTATTCCCTCTTCCAGATTTTAACTTCCTGTTCTTCTCTTAATAATTACCCTGAATTTGAACTCAGTTATTTACTTGTGGTTCTAAATACATTTTTTATACATGAAAACTATAAATTTCTGCCTAAAAAATGAAATTACGGAGTAGTCTTCACTCACTTGTGTAGTTCTTCATTGTTATTTTAAGATTCACCCATATTCCTGCATTTAATTTTAATCCATGAATCCTCATTTTCATACATTATTCCATTATAGAAATATATGCTAAAGGATTCATCAGTAATACTCTTGATAGGCCTTCAGGACATTTTCAGGCGGCTGTGCTGTTCTCTGCAGAACACTATGGATATTCTTTTGCGTGTGTTTCCATTACATTTAGGAATAGAATTCTTCTCTCCAGAAGACTATATACTTCTATGTTTCATCGGCTTTCCATTGATCTTGCAATTACTCCGAGGGAAATCTGGTTTTCCCCACTTGGTCAGTAGTTCACTGTAGCCATTAAAAGATTTACGGGCATCACCCTAGATAAATCATTTGCCAAAAGCTCCGAAGATAACATAGGAATCACACTAACAGTCTCTGAGTTTTCTTTGCCTAAAAGCGCACACACCCAAGCCTCTTTCCTATTTTGGGAAATATTTTCAATATTGTGATACCTCTATAACATCACAGAAGAAAGAATTCCTTCTTCATGATTTTTTTATGGTGGTGTTCTCCAAGAATCCTAAGCCGAACAAACTCCAAATAAATACATAGACTCTCTGGTGGAGGAAGAAAGAGCTGTGCTTCTATTTCAAATTGGTGATGCAGTCGCTATTTCAATATCTATATCAAACTGATCAATTAATTTCAGCTTTGATGACACAGAGGGTCTAAAGTACTGTTCTCCCTAAAAAAAAAAAAAAAAGCCTGCCAGAGTTAACGGAAAACAAAACACAGGACGCATATTTAAATTTGCTATGCTATTCAAATGAATAATAAATATCTTTATTAGTAGTCATGCCTAAGGCAACATTTGGGATCTACTCATGCTGAAAAGGGATTCATTTTTCAATCCAAAATGCAATTACCTAGGCGTTGTGTTTTTTATGTGTCGACGCTATGGCTTTCCTACCAATTAGAGTTCTCGAGGTTTTCCTTCAAGTGTTTGATTTGGTGAAGATATTGTTCGCATTTCAGGAACTCACGATCTGTGGGGTCCTTAGCAGTCTCGCATTGCATTTGACTATTCATTTCAGGACTGTACATTACCTTCGATCAAAACACCGAGAGGCTTAGGGTAAGTGCTTTTCCTGAGGAGGATGGGCTTTGTGGCAGGTTCTCTAATAAGAACGCCTCTCAACTGCATATGTTTCGATCTTCGACAAAAGAAAAAGCAGCAAGACACTGGTTGACAGTGTAAGACAGGTATGTGCACCAGGCTCCGGGACTAGATAATGAAAAACAAAACAAAACAAAACAAAACAACCCCCCCCCCCCCCCCCCCCCCCCCGCCCACAAAACCCAGGCATTCGAATAACCGCGAGTAACCGCGAGACTGTAGATGGGAAAAAGTCTTTTGAACCTCATCGGCTCCCGTCCTGGGAACGGCCTCTGGCGGTTACCGTCCTTCCAGGTTTTGCCTACCCAAAATGGTGGTGAACCTGTAGGGCTACCTTCTTGTCCTCTGGTCTGTTACAACCCAGGGCTGTCCAGCCACCTTCTTCAGGCCTCTAGGACTTTTACCGCTACAGCAGGCGGCTACAGCTACTATCGTCCTAGATGTCTGGTAATGGGGGTAGCACGGATGGCCTAGGTGAGCCCTGCAAAGTGGAGGCCAAGATGGAGACCTCGTCAGATCTCCATTCGACACCTGAACCTCAAATGAACTTGAGATTGCCCAGAGATGGTGACGGAGGCGAGGATGGTAGTGTTCCCGAACTTGCTGGCATAGAAAATCTAAGCACAGATGTGCAAAACGATGGTGGCCGAGACACACTCGAGCACAGTGACGGCGGACTAAGACGAGAAGTAGAGGAAGGTGAGGAAGACGCGGCCGAAGACCGGCGCCAGGTACCGTGCGATGAGAGCAACCCTGGTCAGTCTTTATCAGATGAGGCTCGGGCCCTGGAGGACTGGGTGTCGTCAGAGACCTCTGCCCTGCCCCGCCCTCGTTGGAACGTCCTTACTGCTCTGCGAGATCGGCAGCTGGGGTCGAGCGCCCGCTTTGTGTACGAGGCCTGTGGGGCAAGAGTGTTTGTGCAGCGTTTCTGCTTACAGTACGAGCTAGAAGGCCACCGTGGTTGTGTCAACAGTGTTCACTTTAACCAGCGTGGTACCTGGCTGGCCAGTAGCAGTGATGACCTGACAGTGATAGTTTGGGATTGGGCCCGCCAGCAGCCAGTCCTGAACTTTGAAAGTGGTCACAGAAATAACGTCTTTCAGGCCAAGTTCCTTCCCAATTGTGGCGATTCCACCCTGGCCACGTGTGCCCGTGATGGGCAGGTACGGGTGGCACAGCTCCCTGCTCTGCCGCACAGCAGCTTCTCTAAGCAGGTGGCCCAACATAGGGGAGCCAGCCACAAGCTGGCTCTGGAGCCAGACTCCCCTTTTAAGTTCCTGACCTCAGGTGAAGACGCCGTTGTCTTTGCCATTGACCTCAGACAAGACCAGCCGGCTTCAAAAGTGGTGGTAACAAAAGAGAATTGGAGGAAAGTGGGACTCTACACGATCTCTGTGAATCCTGCCAATACTTACCAGTTTGCTGTGGGTGGAATGGACCAGTTTGTAAGAATTTACGACCAGAGGAAAATTGATGAGAATGAGAATAATGGAGTACTCAAGAAGTTCTGTCCTCATCACCTGGTCAGCTGTGACGCCGGAGTATACATCACCTGCCTGGTGTACAGCCATGATGGCACAGAGGTCCTGGCCAGTTACACGGATGAAGATATTTACCTCTTCCACTCCTCTAGCTGTGATGGGGCCCAGTATGCTAAGAGATATAAGGGGCACAGAAATAATGCCACTGTCAAAGGTGTTAATTTCTATGGCCCTGGGAGTGAGTTTGTGGTGAGCGGTAGTGATGATGGGCACATCTTCCTCTGGGAGAAATCATCCTGTCAGATCATTCAGCTCCTGGAGAGAGGGGACAGGGCAGGTACTGTAAACTGCCTTGAGCCCCACCCTTACCTCCCTGTGATGGCGACCAGTGGCCTAGACCATGATGCCAAGATCTGGGCACCCACAGCGAAAGATCCCACTCAGCTTCTTGGGTTAAAGGATGTGATTAAGAAGAACAAGCAGGAACGAGACAGAGAATGGCTGGGCCACACTGATGTGTCTGACAGCGACCTGGTTTTGTTCCTTATGCACCACCTGACATACAGAAGTTACGGTCCTCATGTTGGTCACTGGGTACCACGCTCAGTTGGACTCGGGGAAGCAGAGTCGCATCAGTCTCCCCATTCCACAGATGTATCCGAGGACGAGGCTGCAGACCAAGAGTGCTAATAACAGGGACAGGACCAAGAACATGTGCAGCGCCTGCCATCCTGAATGCTGCATACCTGATCCAGCTAGATGTCACCGCAGTAGGCTGGACTTTCAAGTTTGAAATTCAGATTGACTAATAGATTTGCCTTTCTTCTTTTATTTTCCACAATAAAAACTACCTTTCATATCTTTCCTGTGCTTTCCTTCTTTCCTTTCTCACATGCTTCCTCCCTCATTCCTTTCCTCTCACTAGGTCTCTTTATTCCTCTTTCATTACCCCTTACTTCTGTGTAAATGTAGAAGGAATGTATTGATGGCTCACTCTGTTCTCTTACGGTGCACTTCCAAAGGTTCCTGATTCTGGTGAAATATTAAGAGATGTATTGAGTCTGTCATATCATTTCTGACACTGAAAACTCTCACCTTTCTTCCATCATTAGTAGTATATTAGTGAGTTATTTGGTTGATCTGAAAGTTGTATGAATGTGTTTATTTTTTAAAAGTGAGTAAAATGAACTGCATGCATAAATGTACACACTCGTGTAATAATACAGTGTCTCAGAGAGAGGAAGGGAGAGCAAGAATGGTAAATGTAGAGAAAAGGTGGTTAGGTAGATGCATAGGAAGTGAATTTATCTATCCAGAATTAATAACTTGGTGTTGTTCCTGTTCTCTGAATCCATACGTTAATAGTGAGGAATTGAGCCTGACAGGACTGGAAAGGATTAAGTTTAGTGGCCTGACACTGTTTGCCTGGTACTTTGAATACTTGTGAAGTAGCATGGCTGAGAATTCCCACAGGATTACCTTGCATAGAGTCCTCTGGGACAACCGTCTCCTAGAAGGTACCAGTCAGGAAATTAAGAATTCTTAGTATTTGAAAATACATATATATTAGAACCAACATTAAGAAGAACTTCCTATTTGAATAAAGAATAGTTTCTACGTACAGATAAATTGTGTGATATTATTGGGTGAAATATCTCATCAACTCTATGCATTACTTAAGATTGATTTGAGGGGTTAAATTGCTTTTAAAACTCTTTTGTTCTAAACCTTATTTAATGTAAATGTTGGGTGCAGGAGGTCCAGTTGGTGTGCAATAACAGTGTTTCAGTTTTACACCTGTTACTTGTCTTGGTGATGCAGAGGCCCTCCTTGCCCCCAACACCCCTGGGAAGTATAACCCACCCTGCTTTGCAGATGTTTGTTGGTAAAGATGGATGTGATAAAACATCCTGTGCCCTGACAACAGTTTTCTTGGCTAATGCTCCTTAAGTTGACATCTCCGGGCCCTTGAGCGCAGTTGGAGAAGTATATATAATGAGATTACACTTTAGAATTTTAGAATGGAAAACTACATGTCCAAAATTTCTGCTGGCTGAGATTCAAAGTTAGGGACAGCTGCCTAGGATTCTAGCCCCGTGGGGTAGCCCCTACCAAGCTCTGCTGTCAGGAAAGGATGTTAAATGTCCCTAAAGAACACATGAGCCTGAAGGATGCACTGTGGTTTAAAATGTGCCATAAGGAAAGCAGAGTTAAAACTAGAATCCTAGGTTCAGGGCAATCCCGCACAATTGGGTGGGATGTATAATGGCAAGAACATCAACACATTAAAAAAAAAGGGAAAGAATGTTTGAAATTTCCAGTGACAGTGGGTGGCTGTGAGAACAATGGCAAGGGGCGGGGGTGGGGGGGATAAGTGCCTAGTTCTTTTGCCACCTGCTATTCGGCACAGTTTCTCTCTATTGGTGGGGGTGGGGTGGAGGAGGGACACAGGATTCATAGGGAAGGGGTTGTGCTCTGAACTAAAACCTTCTTCAGGTTTCCCTGCGTGGCTGTGGGATTGCTTGTGCAAGAAGAAGAGGCACTTGGAGCCACATTTGGAAGGCAAGGGCAAAGTAGTAACCCCATTTGGTTTATGCTCAGAAAGTAGGGCAGAGGCACATTGGTACTTACCTACTGGCTTGCCTTAGTGTGAGGCAGCAGCCGGGCCCACAGCCACAGCAACCCCCTTCAGATCTTTCTTCAGCTTCAGCAGCTCCATAAGAAGACTGCCCACTTCTCCTTCCCGCTCTCATGCCACCTTGGCTGGAGGCCTGGGGGCAGTGGAAGATCAGTGTGGGCCCCAGTTTGTCCTTGTGGGTTCTGGTTATTCCTCACAGGTTCCAGTCTATCTTTGCTTCCCCCACTGCACATCCACCTATCTCTCCTTCCTGAATGCTGTGCTGAGCCCAGGCTCCAGCACCTGGAGCAAAGACAAAAACCTCACGAACACTCACTGCTTAACCAGACCCCACAATTACGTACTCTCTGGTCCCTATTATGAGTCACCTCTCTTTGGACCCTGAAGGAAGCAGCCATAACCACCTGTTTGGATTGAGTAAGTCACCAGATTATGTAGACAATTTGCCATTTGGAAGAGTCAGTTCCTCTAAAGAGAGGGGCTTGACTTGCATAGTATAGATGGGTAGGTACACAGATAGGTTGATAACAGGGAGTGAAATAATTTTAAAAGTAAAGTTACTGTGATAGATGACAACCAAGCCGGTAGTGTAGATCCCAGAAAATGAAAGTAATGTTAGAACTTTAGTTTATGTAAATATTGGTGTGTTAGGAAATAGAAGAGAACAATAAACATCACAACCAACCTTCCATGAGATGGGGGACAAAGCTAACACTTCTAGCATATAAGCAGGTGAAATTCCAACTTGAATTTCTCAACCCAAACTATTTTCATTCCACAATGTGCTTTCTACAGGACAGTTCTATGTAGGCTCTCATGGCCTCTACGCAGGGTTATAAATGTCTTCTCCTTAGGCACAGGTTCTAACTGCAAAAAGTTCCTGCATAGGCCAAACTTTACTTTCATAAAGACAACTTCTGGCAGTCATTCCTTAAAAGGACAGGTGTGGAAAAGACCACAGGTGGAAAATGTATGTATATAAAGGAGTCTAATTATGAAATGGCAAGCCAAAAGAATTTTAGTGAGTCATGTCAGTCCAACAGTGACCTTCAGCAGTGCTGCTTCTACCACACGAGACAAAAGCATAAGGCAAAACTTTTCAGTAGTCTGGATCTTAGCCATCCCTCATGCATATCCATGAACTTCATTATCTTAATTTGCCTTGTCTTCCATCTCTTCAATAGTAAAATCTGAGGTTTCGACTTTCAGATTTCATTCTCAGAGACTTATGGGGGACTGAACGCACATTTCCTTAATGGACAATGAGTTCAGAGATGGGTGGTGTATGGCAAGGAGCTTACTACACCAGTCTCAAGCTGTGTCGTGGGGAGGACAAGGGATTTTTGGATGTTTTCACTGGGAGGGGCTTCGGAAGTTTCTTATCCTGTTGTTTCATTCAGAGTATCATGCTTTCCTTTTCCCTGCTAGGTTTGGCAACAATTTTATTTCTAACTCCATTGTATAAGCAACCACCCAACCACCTATGGAACTTCATACACATATACCAGCAAGTATATTCAAGTGTAGTTTCTCAATAATTCTCTTTTGTTTGTATTTATTGATTTTTGAGAGAGAGTGGGAAGAGAAAGAGAGAGTGTGTGAGAGTCAGTCTTGTTGTTTTACTCACTTATGCATTCACTGAGTGCCCTGATCCGGGATCAAACATGCAACCGTGGCGTACTGGGGCAATGCTCCAAGCAACTGAGCTACTGCCCAGGGCTCAATAGTTTTTCATAAAACCCATATTAAAATGGAAGACAGAAAACTTAAGTTCAGAGAAGTTAACTGTCCAATGCCATTGAGCTCAGGAGGTGTAAACCAGAGGATTACATGCAATTTGCAACTAAATTATTCCAAAAATAGTGGCACATAGCATAACTGTTTTGGTGCGTGGTCATTTGGCCTAGGTGACGATGGAAATAGGGATCCCACATCTCAAGATTTTTTCATGATATTTTTAAGGGTTTAGTACTCTTTATCTGATATTGATCATAAACCACAGTAAGAGCGTGATATTTAAAAGTCACCTTTCACCTATTAGGGTGGCTGCTGTCTCAACTTGAATTTTGTCAGCTGTATGGCAGGCATGTTAGCACTCAAGCCCTTTTCATTCATTGAATTGTAGTCCTCTGAGTAGAACAAACTAAACACCAACATTGAATCAACAAAAACAAAACATAAAATACAAAGTATGGAAACAGTACATTCTTGGGTAGGAACCATGAGGATTTGAATGGCACTAGATGAAAAGGTTTCTGCTAGTGAAGGTACCAAAATTCTGACACTTTGAAACTGCTATGGGGGATATTAGTTTTAAGCTGTTTGCTAAGGGACAAGACTCAGAAATAACCTTTCACCTTATTCCCTTTCCTTCCCAAGTGATTCAGATGGAGAAGCCTGTTTCAGGAAGGAGGTTTTAGAATGCGACCTTAGCCTAATTTGAATTAAGTATGGGAAACAAGAGGGCTTCAAGCAGGTGTGAGCTATATACCTCAGATGTCCCATTGTTTCTGTGTGTCCTAGCAGGTGTTTTTCTGCCAGGTGTGTTCTCTTTCTCAACTACCAGTTCATAGACCATTTTCAGTTCTGAAATCTAAGACCTTGTTCTCCTGATTTTTTCTCCTTTGTCAAAAAAATGTCTGATTTACCCAGAATGCATCACTGTCTTACAAATTTGTGTGCCAACAAGAATTCCCCATGTGAATTTTTAAACTTTGATTTTTCTTCTGTTAATGTGTGACTTTTAATTTTCTTATTAGCACAGCCTAGAAAACGTTAGAAAACGGGAGGTAAATGAAATATTACTTTTTAGCCTACACAGAACCACTCCTAATTACCATTAAAAACATACAAAGATGTGCACTCACATCACTACCATTCAAAGCTGTTGAGGAGATCCAAGCAAATACAGCACGTGATGGAGAAATAAGAGATGTAATTAATACAAAATGCATTAAAGTGTAACTGATTGTCAATAGTATGATAGGATATAGAGACAATGTGACATCATCTTGTTAATGAATAGGAACTAATATGAGAGTAGAATATAGTGATCATTTACACAAACCTCATAGGTTATTTCTCCCCTAAAATTTAAGAACAATAGCTTATTGTCTTTGATGTAATATAGCAGTTGCCATAAGGTGCCTTCTGATTTCAGTGATTAGTTTCAGCCTTTAATACAGGTCCCATTAGATCTCACTCTACTTTAAAATATCTCTTTGTTCACTTAGTAATTAAAAGAACAGTTTTGCTGATATTTTAAGTACACCATCCTGGACTATGTTGGGATATTCATTTTCTAATGTCAAGGTATCTGATACTCATTACAGAGGTTCCTCAGATTTTAGTCCAGGTTTTAGAAACTGGGTTTCTGAAAGAGTATGATAGTATGCCTCTCGTCTATGGTAGTCTGCAGAAGGCTTCTTTTCCAGTAACTCTAGGAAGGGCCTAGATTTGAACAGTACTGAATTTTTTAGCATTCTCTAAGTATATGGTAGGTATGATCAACAAGAATTTTTATAAACATTTGGTGGGGAGTGCAAATTCCAGATTGAATGTTAAATGAAGGTGACCTTGACAGAGTCATGGATGTCATGATAATGCCTGTTATCTATTTCATACAGAGGTAACTCCTTTCTCTTCAGTGAAGCAAAGTTTTGCCAGACATCTTTACTTTCTATTTCATAGCTAATTCTGTATTTCACATGAAATGTCATTAATGCAATGACCAAGGCAAACTTCTTTAGTTACAAATTTTTTAATTGTTCAAGTACAGATTTCTGCTTTTTCCCCCAAAACAAGCCCAAACCCTTAGCCCCCCGCCACGTTCCTCCCATTTCTACCCGCCCTGTTGTTTTCCATGTCTTCTTTATAATTGTTCCTACAAACCATTTACCCTTTTCCCCTGAAATTCCTTCCCCTCTCTTCTCTGGTCACTGTCAGCCTCTTCTAAATTTCAGTGTCTTTGGTTATATTTTGCTTGTTTGTTCGTTTTGTTGATTAGGTTCCTGTTAAAGGTGAGATCATATGGTATTTGTCTTTCACACCTGGCTTATTTCACTTAGCATAATGCTTTCCAGTTTCATCCATGCTGTTGTAAAGGGTAGGAGCTCCTTCTTTCTTTCTGCTGTGTAGAATTCCATTGTGTAAATGTACCATAGTTTTTTGATCCATTCATTTACTGATAGGCACTAAGGTTGCTTCCAACACTTGGCTATTGTAAATTGTGCTGCTATAAACATTGGGGTGCATAAGTTCTTTTGGATTGGTGTTTCAGAGTTCTTAAGATATAATCCTAGCAGTGGAATTGGCGTGTCAAAAGGCAGTTCCATTTTTCCATTTTTAGTTTTCTGAGGAAACCCCATACTGTTTTCCATAGTGATTGCACCAGTCTGCAATCCCACCAACAGTGCACCAGGATTCCCTTTTCTCCACAACCTCTCCAACACTTGTTGTTTGTTGCTTTGTTTATGATGGCCATTCTGACTGGTGTGAGGTGGTATCTCATTGTGGTTTTAATTTGCATCTCTCTTATAGCTAGTGATACTGAGCATCTTTTCATGTGTCTCTGGAACCTCTGTATGGCCTCCTTGGAAAAGTGTCTGTTCAAGTCCTTTGCCCATGTTTTAATTGGGTTGCTTGTCTTCTTGGAGTGGAGTAATGTGAATTCTTTATATATTTTGGAGATTAAACCCTTGTCTGAGGTATCATTAGCAAATATGTTCTCCCATACAGTTGGTTCTCTTTTTTTTAATACTGTTTTCTTTAGCTGTGCAGAAACTTTTTATTTTGATGAGATCCCATTTGTTTATTCTTTCTTTCATGTCCCTTCCTCCAGGGGACATATTAATGAAAATACTGGTGCATGAAATATCCGAGA
Organism: Phyllostomus discolor; assembly: GCF_004126475.2. Lineage (NCBI taxonomy): Eukaryota > Metazoa > Chordata > Mammalia > Chiroptera > Phyllostomidae > Phyllostomus > Phyllostomus discolor. Next base: position 13,574,609 of record NC_050198.1, on the reverse strand, counting down.
TTTTCCTGCCTATGTTCTCCTCTAGGACTTTAATGGTGTCATGACTCATATTTACATCTTTTATTGACCTTGAATTTATTTTTGTGTATGGTGTAAGGTGGTGCTCATTTAACTTTTTTTGCATGTAACTGTCCAGCTATCCCAGCACCATTTGTTGAAGAGGCTATTTTTACTTCAATTTATGCTGCTTCCTGCTTTGTCAAATATTAATTAACTGTAGAGACTTGGGTTTATTTCTGGCCTCTCTGTTCTGTTCTATTTGTCTATCTGTCTGTTTTTATGCCAGTACCAGGTTGTTTTGATTACAGTGGCCTTGTAATACAGTTTAGTATCAGGTATGGTGATCCTTCCTACTTTGCTCTTCTTTCTCAAAATTGCTGCAGCTATTTGGGGTCATTTATGGTTTCATATAAATTTTAGAAGTGTTTGTTCTATATCTGTGAAATATGTCAATGGTACCTTAATAGGTATTGCATTGAATCTATAAATTGCTTTGGGTAGTATGGACATTTTAATGATGTTAATTCTTCTGATCCATTAACACGGTATTTGTTTCCATTTGTTTGTGTCTGCCTTGATTTCTTTCTTCAGTGTTGTGTAGTTTTCTGAGTGCAGGTCTGTTACCTCCTTGGTTAGGTTTATTCCTAGGTATTTTATTTTTCTTGTTCCTATATCAAATGGGATTTTTTTTTCCTGATTCCTGCTTCTGATGTTTCATTGCTGGTATACAAAAGTGCCTTTGATTTTTGGATATTGACTTTGTATCCACTGTTTTGCCAAATTCATTTATTAGGTGGAGCAGGGGTTTTTTTTGTGAGGTCTATAGGGTTTTCTATGTACACTATCATGCCATCTGCAAACAGTGACAGTTTTGTTTCCTCCTTTCCAATTTGGATGCCTTTTATTTCTTTTTCTTGTCTGATTGCTGTGGCTAAAACTTCTAACACTATGTTGAATAGAAGTGGTAAAAATGGACAACCTTGTCTTGTTCCTGATCTTAGTGGGAAATATTTTAGATTTTGCCCATTGAGTATGATGTTGACTGTAGGTCTCTCATATATGGCCTTTATTATGTTGAAGAATGCTCCCTCTGTTTCCACTTTGCTTAGTGTTTCTATCATAAATGGGTGCTATACTTTAGCAAATGCTTTTTCTGCATCTATTTATATGATCATGTGATTTTTGTGTTTGCTTTTGTTAATGTGATGTATTACATTTATTGATTTGAGAATGTTGTACCGTCCTTGCATCCCTGTGATGAATCCCACTTAATCATGGTATGATGTTTTTAATGTGTAGCTGGATGAGGTTTGCCAATATTTTATTGAGCAATTTAGAATCTATGTTCATCAGTGGTATTGGCTGGAATTTCTTTTTCTTTTTTGTGTCTAGTTACAATTTTATTTTAATAGCTCAATGTGCCCAGAAAAAAAAGTACATAATCCTAGAAAGTTTATTTTCTTATTTTCTGAGAAAATGAGGTTCAATTAGCTTCTCTTTTTGAATCCACAAAATTCCCATGTGTCTAAACTGATGGCCTTACTTCATATTTTACAAACCAGAATGTCAAAGCAATGACATCAGGCTCCCCACACTCATCTTCCCACACCAAACCTGTCAGTTTTCTTGACTGATTTCTACCGTCTGGTCTGATTGTAAGAAAGGTAATTCCTCCACTGGCTTCTAGATCACACTTCCTCACAAGGGCTTGAATCCTCTTATTTTCCTCACTTTCCCACATCATTTCTTTGTTGCTCTCACCTAGATGTTTACTGCCAATATGCTTTTTTTCTAATATCCTTTATGGTAAAAAATAAAGTATGGAAATGACCCCTTAATTCTATATCTCATTCCAGCTGTCACTCCTTCTTTCTTTTTCTCTTCATAGCCAAACTTCTGAAAAGACTTGCCTACACTCACCATTTTAATTGCTCTCCTCCTAGAAACATTTCAGCCAATGTAAATCAGGCTCCACTCCACCTCAGCTCTAAAGATGTCTTTAAAATTTTACTTACTGCAAAGAAAAGTTTCCTGTTAAATGATCAGTGCTTTAAAGAAAATAGCTATGCAGGAATATTTTGTAATGTTTCAAAATACTATGTACTTTAAAATTTAGTTTGGTGAAATGTCTCTGATAAATTTTTTTCTTTTTAGAATTTGCTAAATGTTGTCCTTTAAAATTTCATTTTTATTTCAATTTACACTTTTTATTTCACTTTTATTTGGAGCAACTTACCAGAAGCACATCATTGAACAAAATAGAGAAACGATGAAAGAAAGAATATTTTCAAAAGGTCACAAATAATGAAAGTTACTCAGCATGAATCACAAAATAAGCAGAGACTTCATAAACCAAGAGAGCTAATTTATTTCTACTGACATGATAAATATTACCAGAATTACTATGGCTACTAACAGTAAAGATTTTGGGGATATTTAGTGCATTGTTTATTATTTTGAAATAATTTTAGACTTACAGAAAAGTTTCAAAGAAAAAGCACAGAGTTCCCAGATAATACTCTTTTTTCCCTAATGTTAACATCATACATTACTTTGGTATATTTGTTTAACGAAGAACAAGAACTGGTTTATTAGTACTAACAAAACTACAGATTTTATTCAGATTTTATCACTTTCTCCACTAATGTCCTTTTCTGTTCCAGGATTCTATACAGAACACCACATTGCATTTAGTCACATTGTCTCCTTAGGCTCCTCTGGTCTGTGGTAGTTTCTCAACTATTCTTTGTTTCCTATGACCTTGAAAGATTTGAGGGGTTCTGGCCCATATTTGGTAGAATGTCCCTCAGTTTGGGTTGCATTGATATATTTTCATGGCCACAGCAAAGTTATGGGTTTTAAGAAAGAATAACCAGAGAGGTAAATAATCATATTGGAGACATACGACATCAGTGTGACTTTATCGCTGGTGATATTAGCCACCATCACTTGGTTAAGTGGTGTTGGTAGTTTTGTTTTGTTTTTTTACTGTGAGGTTACTATTTTTTCCCTTTATATGCTGTGCTCCTTGGAGACAAGACACTAAATCTAGCTCATACTCAAAGTAGACAGAGATTAAAACTCCATCTCTTCATGAAGTCAGTGTCCACTCATGCTATTTGGAATTATTCTGTAGTGAGATTTAGCCCTTCTCTCAATGTATTTATTTATTTATTTATTTATACCATGATGGATTGGTGAATATTTAAGTCTTTAGGTCATAATGTAATACCACTTTATTTGGGGAGGGGGTGAAATTATTCCAGCTTTGGCCATTGGGAACTCAGTTTTCATGTGTCACGTTGATGGGCCCTCATCCACTTCCATGCTATCTAGAACTACAAGATGCTCCAAGTTTATTTTGTATATTTCCTGGCCCAGCTCCAAAATTACACATTTTCCCCAGGATCCCTTGTTCCTTTTATTAGAGAATAGTTTTATAAATCAAGATCTGACAGCTGGGGGGTACCCATTGTTACTGAGGTATCACTGTCCCCAGGGCCTCTCGGGGGACAGAGCTATGAAATATGTGTGTGTACTAACCTATGTATATACACATTTATAACATTATTTCTACAGCTATTATCTAGATTATATATATATATATATATATATATACACCTATTGTGCTAACCTAATTGTGAATTGATACTGATATCTTCAACTCTGATTCAGTACTGCAGGGTTCATCTACCCTTCCCTCCTTGCTTATCTGTAATTTACCTCTCTGACAGTAAAACACCTAATTGTCGCTATCCATCATACACCTTTTGATTTTTTCACCTAAGACATATATATACAGCTGATTTAAAATTATCACTTAATGTGAATCATTATGAGATATCAATTTGTCGATAAAGTTTTTACATACATTTCATTTTGTTTTTACCCTTACAATTGCCCTTCAAAACAGCACTTGACAAAGTTATTTAGTCAGTTTCTTTTTCTCCCACCTACTTCAGTGAGGATATGTCATACATTTGTAATAGACTTCGATTCATTTGTCACAGTGTTCGATTCTAAGATCCTCCGACACCCTGGTTCAATTTTTGTTAGTTTGCATTTATTAAAGTTTATTATTTTTCATGTATAACTCCATGAGTGTTAACAAATGCATTGATTCATATATCTACCATTCCAGTATCACACAGAGGAGTTCCATCACCTTAAAATTCCACACAGATTTTTTTTTATGAAAGCCACTACAGGAGAAAGCATGGAACAAAATCTCCCCCCAGTCCACAAATATTTAGTTCTGTCTGGTAATGTTAATGTAAGTTTATTTCCACATCACTAAGAACATTTAAAAACCTTTACAGGTACCCTTACTCACCCAAACCTCATAACTGCAAACTTTTAAAAATATTAAAGAGTATGATTATCAATTGCAACTTACTAGTTTTAAGAGTCTAACACCTAATGACCAAATATTGACTCTTACTTAGAAAGCTGCTCACTATGGAAAAAAATGTTTCCTTATATGATGCAAGATCTTAATGGCTATCTATCATGGATTTTAGTCCCTTTAAATTTTGGTTATACCTGTCAGCTGAAGAAGAGAATCCCTAGAATATCAGAGTTATTATAATATTTTTAGCAGAGCAAAAGAACCAATCAGTCAGGGTAAGATGTGATGTGAATTTGAGACTTATAAGTGTGAGGGCTAAAAATATATTAATATTTTCCTCCCTACCATCTAAATTTGTCTAAACTCAGTTAATAACCAAATTAACCAAGACAGATTAACAGGAGGAGATCAAAGTTTAATACATGCACATAGGGAATGCTTAGGTGTGGAAATTCCTAGGACTGTGAGGCAACTTTGAGTATCTAATATATTTTTGGACAAAGGAGAGTGAGGGTGAACTAGGTATTAGATTTCAGAAGTGAGAGTGGGTGATTTACAGGTAATTGAGAAATAACGGAATACACACTCACACAACAGGAAACTCCTTTCTAGGCCACTGAGAAACAAGGGGACACAGAGGGCATCCAGTCAAAAGCTACCTGCTTGAAGCCCTCTTGTTTCCCATACTTAATTCAAATTAGGCTAAGGTCGCATTCTAAAACCTCCTTCCTGAAACAGGCTTCTCCATCTGAATCACTTGGGAAGGAAAGGGAATAAGGTGAAAGGTTATTTCTGAGTCTTGTCCCTTAGCAAACAGCTTAAAACTAATATCCCCCATAGCAGTTTCAAAGTGTCAGAATTTTGGTACCTTCACTAGCAGAAACCTTTTCATCTAGTGCCATTCAAATCCTCATGGTTCCTACCCAAGAATGTACTGTTTCCATACTTTGTATTTTATGTTTTGTTTTTGTTGATTCAATGTTGGTGTTTAGTTTGTTCTACTCAGAGGACTACAATTCAATGAATGAAAAGGGCTTGAGTGCTAACATGCCTGCCATACAGCTGACAAAATTCAAGTTGAGACAGCAGCCACCCTAATAGGTGAAAGGTGACTTTTAAATATCACGCTCTTACTGTGGTTTATGATCAATATCAGATAAAGAGTACTAAACCCTTAAAAATATCATGAAAAAATCTTGAGATGTGGGATCCCTATTTCCATCGTCACCTAGGCCAAATGACCACGCACCAAAACAGTTATGCTATGTGCCACTATTTTTGGAATAATTTAGTTGCAAATTGCATGTAATCCTCTGGTTTACACCTCCTGAGCTCAATGGCATTGGACAGTTAACTTCTCTGAACTTAAGTTTTCTGTCTTCCATTTTAATATGGGTTTTATGAAAAACTATTGAGCCCTGGGCAGTAGCTCAGTTGCTTGGAGCATTGCCCCAGTACGCCACGGTTGCATGTTTGATCCCGGATCAGGGCACTCAGTGAATGCATAAGTGAGTAAAACAACAAGACTGACTCTCACACACTCTCTCTTTCTCTTCCCACTCTCTCTCAAAAATCAATAAATACAAACAAAAGAGAATTATTGAGAAACTACACTTGAATATACTTGCTGGTATATGTGTATGAAGTTCCATAGGTGGTTGGGTGGTTGCTTATACAATGGAGTTAGAAATAAAATTGTTGCCAAACCTAGCAGGGAAAAGGAAAGCATGATACTCTGAATGAAACAACAGGATAAGAAACTTCCGAAGCCCCTCCCAGTGAAAACATCCAAAAATCCCTTGTCCTCCCCACGACACAGCTTGAGACTGGTGTAGTAAGCTCCTTGCCATACACCACCCATCTCTGAACTCATTGTCCATTAAGGAAATGTGCGTTCAGTCCCCCATAAGTCTCTGAGAATGAAATCTGAAAGTCGAAACCTCAGATTTTACTATTGAAGAGATGGAAGACAAGGCAAATTAAGATAATGAAGTTCATGGATATGCATGAGGGATGGCTAAGATCCAGACTACTGAAAAGTTTTGCCTTATGCTTTTGTCTCGTGTGGTAGAAGCAGCACTGCTGAAGGTCACTGTTGGACTGACATGACTCACTAAAATTCTTTTGGCTTGCCATTTCATAATTAGACTCCTTTATATACATACATTTTCCACCTGTGGTCTTTTCCACACCTGTCCTTTTAAGGAATGACTGCCAGAAGTTGTCTTTATGAAAGTAAAGTTTGGCCTATGCAGGAACTTTTTGCAGTTAGAACCTGTGCCTAAGGAGAAGACATTTATAACCCTGCGTAGAGGCCATGAGAGCCTACATAGAACTGTCCTGTAGAAAGCACATTGTGGAATGAAAATAGTTTGGGTTGAGAAATTCAAGTTGGAATTTCACCTGCTTATATGCTAGAAGTGTTAGCTTTGTCCCCCATCTCATGGAAGGTTGGTTGTGATGTTTATTGTTCTCTTCTATTTCCTAACACACCAATATTTACATAAACTAAAGTTCTAACATTACTTTCATTTTCTGGGATCTACACTACCGGCTTGGTTGTCATCTATCACAGTAACTTTACTTTTAAAATTATTTCACTCCCTGTTATCAACCTATCTGTGTACCTACCCATCTATACTATGCAAGTCAAGCCCCTCTCTTTAGAGGAACTGACTCTTCCAAATGGCAAATTGTCTACATAATCTGGTGACTTACTCAATCCAAACAGGTGGTTATGGCTGCTTCCTTCAGGGTCCAAAGAGAGGTGACTCATAATAGGGACCAGAGAGTACGTAATTGTGGGGTCTGGTTAAGCAGTGAGTGTTCGTGAGGTTTTTGTCTTTGCTCCAGGTGCTGGAGCCTGGGCTCAGCACAGCATTCAGGAAGGAGAGATAGGTGGATGTGCAGTGGGGGAAGCAAAGATAGACTGGAACCTGTGAGGAATAACCAGAACCCACAAGGACAAACTGGGGCCCACACTGATCTTCCACTGCCCCCAGGCCTCCAGCCAAGGTGGCATGAGAGCGGGAAGGAGAAGTGGGCAGTCTTCTTATGGAGCTGCTGAAGCTGAAGAAAGATCTGAAGGGGGTTGCTGTGGCTGTGGGCCCGGCTGCTGCCTCACACTAAGGCAAGCCAGTAGGTAAGTACCAATGTGCCTCTGCCCTACTTTCTGAGCATAAACCAAATGGGGTTACTACTTTGCCCTTGCCTTCCAAATGTGGCTCCAAGTGCCTCTTCTTCTTGCACAAGCAATCCCACAGCCACGCAGGGAAACCTGAAGAAGGTTTTAGTTCAGAGCACAACCCCTTCCCTATGAATCCTGTGTCCCTCCTCCACCCCACCCCCACCAATAGAGAGAAACTGTGCCGAATAGCAGGTGGCAAAAGAACTAGGCACTTATCCCCCCCACCCCCGCCCCTTGCCATTGTTCTCACAGCCACCCACTGTCACTGGAAATTTCAAACATTCTTTCCCTTTTTTTTTAATGTGTTGATGTTCTTGCCATTATACATCCCACCCAATTGTGCGGGATTGCCCTGAACCTAGGATTCTAGTTTTAACTCTGCTTTCCTTATGGCACATTTTAAACCACAGTGCATCCTTCAGGCTCATGTGTTCTTTAGGGACATTTAACATCCTTTCCTGACAGCAGAGCTTGGTAGGGGCTACCCCACGGGGCTAGAATCCTAGGCAGCTGTCCCTAACTTTGAATCTCAGCCAGCAGAAATTTTGGACATGTAGTTTTCCATTCTAAAATTCTAAAGTGTAATCTCATTATATATACTTCTCCAACTGCGCTCAAGGGCCCGGAGATGTCAACTTAAGGAGCATTAGCCAAGAAAACTGTTGTCAGGGCACAGGATGTTTTATCACATCCATCTTTACCAACAAACATCTGCAAAGCAGGGTGGGTTATACTTCCCAGGGGTGTTGGGGGCAAGGAGGGCCTCTGCATCACCAAGACAAGTAACAGGTGTAAAACTGAAACACTGTTATTGCACACCAACTGGACCTCCTGCACCCAACATTTACATTAAATAAGGTTTAGAACAAAAGAGTTTTAAAAGCAATTTAACCCCTCAAATCAATCTTAAGTAATGCATAGAGTTGATGAGATATTTCACCCAATAATATCACACAATTTATCTGTACGTAGAAACTATTCTTTATTCAAATAGGAAGTTCTTCTTAATGTTGGTTCTAATATATATGTATTTTCAAATACTAAGAATTCTTAATTTCCTGACTGGTACCTTCTAGGAGACGGTTGTCCCAGAGGACTCTATGCAAGGTAATCCTGTGGGAATTCTCAGCCATGCTACTTCACAAGTATTCAAAGTACCAGGCAAACAGTGTCAGGCCACTAAACTTAATCCTTTCCAGTCCTGTCAGGCTCAATTCCTCACTATTAACGTATGGATTCAGAGAACAGGAACAACACCAAGTTATTAATTCTGGATAGATAAATTCACTTCCTATGCATCTACCTAACCACCTTTTCTCTACATTTACCATTCTTGCTCTCCCTTCCTCTCTCTGAGACACTGTATTATTACACGAGTGTGTACATTTATGCATGCAGTTCATTTTACTCACTTTTAAAAAATAAACACATTCATACAACTTTCAGATCAACCAAATAACTCACTAATATACTACTAATGATGGAAGAAAGGTGAGAGTTTTCAGTGTCAGAAATGATATGACAGACTCAATACATCTCTTAATATTTCACCAGAATCAGGAACCTTTGGAAGTGCACCGTAAGAGAACAGAGTGAGCCATCAATACATTCCTTCTACATTTACACAGAAGTAAGGGGTAATGAAAGAGGAATAAAGAGACCTAGTGAGAGGAAAGGAATGAGGGAGGAAGCATGTGAGAAAGGAAAGAAGGAAAGCACAGGAAAGATATGAAAGGTAGTTTTTATTGTGGAAAATAAAAGAAGAAAGGCAAATCTATTAGTCAATCTGAATTTCAAACTTGAAAGTCCAGCCTACTGCGGTGACATCTAGCTGGATCAGGTATGCAGCATTCAGGATGGCAGGCGCTGCACATGTTCTTGGTCCTGTCCCTGTTATTAGCACTCTTGGTCTGCAGCCTCGTCCTCGGATACATCTGTGGAATGGGGAGACTGATGCGACTCTGCTTCCCCGAGTCCAACTGAGCGTGGTACCCAGTGACCAACATGAGGACCGTAACTTCTGTATGTCAGGTGGTGCATAAGGAACAAAACCAGGTCGCTGTCAGACACATCAGTGTGGCCCAGCCATTCTCTGTCTCGTTCCTGCTTGTTCTTCTTAATCACATCCTTTAACCCAAGAAGCTGAGTGGGATCTTTCGCTGTGGGTGCCCAGATCTTGGCATCATGGTCTAGGCCACTGGTCGCCATCACAGGGAGGTAAGGGTGGGGCTCAAGGCAGTTTACAGTACCTGCCCTGTCCCCTCTCTCCAGGAGCTGAATGATCTGACAGGATGATTTCTCCCAGAGGAAGATGTGCCCATCATCACTACCGCTCACCACAAACTCACTCCCAGGGCCATAGAAATTAACACCTTTGACAGTGGCATTATTTCTGTGCCCCTTATATCTCTTAGCATACTGGGCCCCATCACAGCTAGAGGAGTGGAAGAGGTAAATATCTTCATCCGTGTAACTGGCCAGGACCTCTGTGCCATCATGGCTGTACACCAGGCAGGTGATGTATACTCCGGCGTCACAGCTGACCAGGTGATGAGGACAGAACTTCTTGAGTACTCCATTATTCTCATTCTCATCAATTTTCCTCTGGTCGTAAATTCTTACAAACTGGTCCATTCCACCCACAGCAAACTGGTAAGTATTGGCAGGATTCACAGAGATCGTGTAGAGTCCCACTTTCCTCCAATTCTCTTTTGTTACCACCACTTTTGAAGCCGGCTGGTCTTGTCTGAGGTCAATGGCAAAGACAACGGCGTCTTCACCTGAGGTCAGGAACTTAAAAGGGGAGTCTGGCTCCAGAGCCAGCTTGTGGCTGGCTCCCCTATGTTGGGCCACCTGCTTAGAGAAGCTGCTGTGCGGCAGAGCAGGGAGCTGTGCCACCCGTACCTGCCCATCACGGGCACACGTGGCCAGGGTGGAATCGCCACAATTGGGAAGGAACTTGGCCTGAAAGACGTTATTTCTGTGACCACTTTCAAAGTTCAGGACTGGCTGCTGGCGGGCCCAATCCCAAACTATCACTGTCAGGTCATCACTGCTACTGGCCAGCCAGGTACCACGCTGGTTAAAGTGAACACTGTTGACACAACCACGGTGGCCTTCTAGCTCGTACTGTAAGCAGAAACGCTGCACAAACACTCTTGCCCCACAGGCCTCGTACACAAAGCGGGCGCTCGACCCCAGCTGCCGATCTCGCAGAGCAGTAAGGACGTTCCAACGAGGGCGGGGCAGGGCAGAGGTCTCTGACGACACCCAGTCCTCCAGGGCCCGAGCCTCATCTGATAAAGACTGACCAGGGTTGCTCTCATCGCACGGTACCTGGCGCCGGTCTTCGGCCGCGTCTTCCTCACCTTCCTCTACTTCTCGTCTTAGTCCGCCGTCACTGTGCTCGAGTGTGTCTCGGCCACCATCGTTTTGCACATCTGTGCTTAGATTTTCTATGCCAGCAAGTTCGGGAACACTACCATCCTCGCCTCCGTCACCATCTCTGGGCAATCTCAAGTTCATTTGAGGTTCAGGTGTCGAATGGAGATCTGACGAGGTCTCCATCTTGGCCTCCACTTTGCAGGGCTCACCTAGGCCATCCGTGCTACCCCCATTACCAGACATCTAGGACGATAGTAGCTGTAGCCGCCTGCTGTAGCGGTAAAAGTCCTAGAGGCCTGAAGAAGGTGGCTGGACAGCCCTGGGTTGTAACAGACCAGAGGACAAGAAGGTAGCCCTACAGGTTCACCACCATTTTGGGTAGGCAAAACCTGGAAGGACGGTAACCGCCAGAGGCCGTTCCCAGGACGGGAGCCGATGAGGTTCAAAAGACTTTTTCCCATCTACAGTCTCGCGGTTACTCGCGGTTATTCGAATGCCTGGGTTTTGTGGGCGGGGGGGGGGAGGGGGGGTTGTTTTGTTTTGTTTTGTTTTGTTTTTCATTATCTAGTCCCGGAGCCTGGTGCACATACCTGTCTTACACTGTCAACCAGTGTCTTGCTGCTTTTTCTTTTGTCGAAGATCGAAACATATGCAGTTGAGAGGCGTTCTTATTAGAGAACCTGCCACAAAGCCCATCCTCCTCAGGAAAAGCACTTACCCTAAGCCTCTCGGTGTTTTGATCGAAGGTAATGTACAGTCCTGAAATGAATAGTCAAATGCAATGCGAGACTGCTAAGGACCCCACAGATCGTGAGTTCCTGAAATGCGAACAATATCTTCACCAAATCAAACACTTGAAGGAAAACCTCGAGAACTCTAATTGGTAGGAAAGCCATAGCGTCGACACATAAAAAACACAACGCCTAGGTAATTGCATTTTGGATTGAAAAATGAATCCCTTTTCAGCATGAGTAGATCCCAAATGTTGCCTTAGGCATGACTACTAATAAAGATATTTATTATTCATTTGAATAGCATAGCAAATTTAAATATGCGTCCTGTGTTTTGTTTTCCGTTAACTCTGGCAGGCTTTTTTTTTTTTTTTAGGGAGAACAGTACTTTAGACCCTCTGTGTCATCAAAGCTGAAATTAATTGATCAGTTTGATATAGATATTGAAATAGCGACTGCATCACCAATTTGAAATAGAAGCACAGCTCTTTCTTCCTCCACCAGAGAGTCTATGTATTTATTTGGAGTTTGTTCGGCTTAGGATTCTTGGAGAACACCACCATAAAAAAATCATGAAGAAGGAATTCTTTCTTCTGTGATGTTATAGAGGTATCACAATATTGAAAATATTTCCCAAAATAGGAAAGAGGCTTGGGTGTGTGCGCTTTTAGGCAAAGAAAACTCAGAGACTGTTAGTGTGATTCCTATGTTATCTTCGGAGCTTTTGGCAAATGATTTATCTAGGGTGATGCCCGTAAATCTTTTAATGGCTACAGTGAACTACTGACCAAGTGGGGAAAACCAGATTTCCCTCGGAGTAATTGCAAGATCAATGGAAAGCCGATGAAACATAGAAGTATATAGTCTTCTGGAGAGAAGAATTCTATTCCTAAATGTAATGGAAACACACGCAAAAGAATATCCATAGTGTTCTGCAGAGAACAGCACAGCCGCCTGAAAATGTCCTGAAGGCCTATCAAGAGTATTACTGATGAATCCTTTAGCATATATTTCTATAATGGAATAATGTATGAAAATGAGGATTCATGGATTAAAATTAAATGCAGGAATATGGGTGAATCTTAAAATAACAATGAAGAACTACACAAGTGAGTGAAGACTACTCCGTAATTTCATTTTTTAGGCAGAAATTTATAGTTTTCATGTATAAAAAATGTATTTAGAACCACAAGTAAATAACTGAGTTCAAATTCAGGGTAATTATTAAGAGAAGAACAGGAAGTTAAAATCTGGAAGAGGGAATACTGAATAAACTATTGGAGACATTATAGATTATAGTGGATATTGGCATGCTGTTATTCTTTTTACTGTCTATTCAGTGACAGATACATATACATGAGTGTGTGTATATATATATATATATATATACTCACATATATATATACATATATATAACCTTTTCTATGTATGATAGATTACAGAGTAGTTCATTAACAAGGAGTCTTCTTCAGCCATGGACCACAAAAACAATATACAACAAAGCAATCAATCACCCACCTAGGGGAACTAGAGCTTAAACCCTATTATGCTCATTCTGGCTTGGTCCTGGGAAGGAATCCCTCATAATTTGATTTGGAAACATGCCTAGCCCCATTTTCAGGAACAATTTCCCTTTCAGAGTTTGAGTCAGTTTATTTTAATCTGATGCTGTTGTATTAGTTTGGGTTGATTTTTCTACAATACAAACTCATGAAGCAAAGTGATTATGAATTGGCTTTTCATTTAAGTTTGCATTTAATTTATTTGATCCATTTGGTATATTTCCATTCCTACTCATACATTCACTCATTCTCCAGAAATTTATTTCGAGTCTCTAAATAAACACCACATGCTTTTCTAGGTTCTGATGAAAGTGGTAATCCTTCACTCATAGAGCATAAAATAGAGGGGGAAAAGACAATAGACAAGTCAACACATAGATCATATGAGGCACTGATGAGTGGTATGAAGAGAAGTAAAGGTATGCAAGTACTCATAGACTGGAAGTTGTTATTTTAGATAGTGCATTCAAAGAAGGTCTCTTTTATGGGACGATACTTCAGCAGAGGGCTGAAAAAAAAAGAGAGAAATGGAGTATGGGAATTTCTAGGATAAGAATGTTCCCTATATAGTGATGTTGAGTGCAAATGCTCTAAAGTAGAAGCAGAATATGAGTGTTCACGGCACTTCAAGGAGGCCACGGTGACTGAAACAATGCAGGTAAGCATGACAGAGAGTGTCAGAAAATGGCATCAGGAGATGCAAAGGCCAACTACTTGGACCCTTTCTGTCCATGACCAAGAATTTTAATTTTTCTTTCATTCTGTGTGTGGTGGAAAGCCTTTAGAAGCTTTGGAGTGGGAGAATGGCGTTGCCTGACTTACTTTTAAAAAGATGACACAGGCTGCTGTGTGGATAAGAGAATGAGGTAAGAAGAGAGAGCAGAAGTACTAAACTATTGTTCTAATCTGGGTGAGAAATTAAGGTGGCTTAAATGAGGGTGAAGATAGCACAGGCGGTGAAAACTGTTTAGGTTTGAAATATATTTTCACAGTGGAAATTTCAACATTGAATCCTAAATTGAATGTGAATGTGAGATGGATCCGTCAGGCTACTGCCAAGAAATGCATATCATTTGGGCACTTTGAAGCAGTTCACAAGTGGGATTTTTACAAAAGTGAGATGTCTGTAGGGCGTTCTCAAGAGAAAGGTCAGGACCTCAGGGTCTTTAAGAACAGGAAGACATTATATTGTACCTCTAGGCCTAAAAGTGGGGAAGCTAGAGAGCAGTTGTCAAACACCTGAGCCAGAAAGGGCAGTGTGGAGAGTCTGAACTGTCAAGGGCTATCATTTACCATCCCTTGGTAAAATGATAAGGAGAGGGCCAGGGAGACAAATTTCCCAAATTAATGCTCCTCTCTTTGTTGTCCTGGTGGTACTTCCCATTGAGTCGTGTGCAGAAAGTAGAATTTTATATCCTGTAACTTTACTGAACTTATTGATTCTAATAGTTTTTGTGTGTGCATATGTGTGTGTGTGTTAGTAGTCTTTGGAGTTTTCCATGTATAGGGAAATGTCATCTGCAAACGGTTCATTTTACTTCACACTTTCCAATTTGGATGCCTTTCATTTATTTTTTTCCTAATGTCCCTGGCTAGGAGTTCCAGTACTGTGTTGTATTGATATGTCAAGAGCAGCTGTGCTTCACATTTTCCTGATCTTGAAGGTAAAGTGTTCAGCTTTTCACTCTTTAGTGTGATGTTAGCTGTCAGCTTTTCATTTATGGTCTTGATTATGTTGAAGTGAGTTCCCTCTATATCTAGCTTTTTATGAATTTTTGTCATGAAAGGGTATTGGATTCTGTCTATTTTTTTTCCCACTTACTGTGATGATTGTGTGACTTTTATCCTTCATGCTGTTAAAGGTGTATCACTTTGATTAATTTGCTTATGTTTTTTCAATGCATTTTATTGAGTATACTATTATAGTTGTCTCCTGTTTCTCTCCCCTTTATTCCCTCCTCCCTGGACCCCCTCCCACCATCACTCCCCCCACCTTAGTTCATGTCCATAGGTCATACCTATAAGCTCTTTGGCTTCTCCATTTACCATAGTATCTTAACCTCCCCCTGTCTATTTTGTATCTACCATTTATGCTTCTTGTTTTCTGTACCTTCCCCCCATTCTCCCCCCACCCCC
Organism: Phyllostomus discolor; assembly: GCF_004126475.2. Classification (NCBI taxonomy): domain Eukaryota; kingdom Metazoa; phylum Chordata; class Mammalia; order Chiroptera; family Phyllostomidae; genus Phyllostomus; species Phyllostomus discolor. The sequence continues at coordinate 13,559,261 of NC_050198.1, read as the reverse complement.
TCTCCACTGATAACCCTCCATGTGATCTCTGTTTCTGTGAGTCTGTTCCTGACCTAGCTGATTTGCTTATGTTGAACCATCCTTGCATCCCAGGGATAAATCCCATATTGTCATGGTGTATTGTCATTTTAATGTGCTACTGAACTTGGTCTGCTATTTTCTCTTGTTGTTGAAGAGTTTTGCATCTATTTTTATTAGGAATGTTCTCTGATAGTTTTTCTGTAGCGTGCTCATCTAGATTCGGATTCAGAATAACTGAGAATGAACTATTCAAAAGCAAATTAAGGAAAAAATGTCATTTGCAATAGCACCAGAAAGAATAAAATATTTAAGAATAGCTTAACAGAGGAAGTACAAGACTTGCACAATAGAAACTACCAAACATTGATGAAAGAAATTAAGGAAGACGCAAATAATTGGACAGGCATGCAGTGTCCATGGGTTGGACCCCTTAATGTTTTGAAAATGTCCACACTATCCAAGGCGATCTACACATTCAGTGGAATTCCTATGAGAAGGGAGCTTGCCATCAAGATCGTCTGTTCTTAACCTGGATTGGATTACCACTGGTTGTTCTATGATAGTGACAATGATTGACTAGTAAGGGTAAAAACTGATAATGCAGGGGAGATGGGAATTTTAGGAAGAACAGTCTTGAATAGGGGGAGGGTATAGAATTCAATGCATAGGTAAGGGAATTGTAACAGGAAAGGAGACAAAATATTTAGCACAGGGGCAGGTAGAATGCCGTCTTTGCTGGTGGGAAAATGTGCACGCTCTTTTCTAATAGCTTCCATTCTCCCAGTGAGTAAAGAAGGAAGCATATCAGCCATGAATGAGGAGGATGAAAGCTGTGCTGGGTCCTTGAGGCAGAAGAAGGTGTGGAATAGTCAACTCAGTGAATGGGAGTAGGAGTCCAATAGGGGAATGGAGAGTGTTTGCCTAGAAGCAGAGAGGGTCCACTTGTGGTTTGATCCCATAAAAGGGGAATGAGACAGCGTGGTTGTTAGTTTTCATCTGTTTCAGACACTGGAGGACAGGAAGAGAGTAGACAAATATCCAGGTTCAAGCTAAAATCTGAGTTCTTTTGCTAGTTGAGGATAATGGAGGTTTTGGGGGCAAAGGAGTTTAATTACACATATTGACATATTTTGTAAAGAACCATGAATTTAACTATGCGAAAGAGAATTAAGAACAAAAGCGGGAGATAAAGAGGGCAAATTTGATAGGGTCAGCTGATTGGAGGTCCCAGTGGAGGCCGCTTTTGCCGTGATCAGCAAGTGTGTTCAACCATAGAGGAGGTAGAGTTCATTTTTTCCTTTACTGCCTTATGGCCTATAAGGATATATGAAACTTTGGAGGACAGGATGACCCAGAACACTATAATCTGTACCCAAGCTACTAAAGCAAAGGCAATTTGATTGAAAGATTAAAGTAATTCATTCTCAGACATGGCTGACTGATAAGCTTAATTTTCCCAGAAGCTATTTCCTTATTCTAAAAGGCAGTTCCTACTCTAGGAGAAAGGTTTTTTTTTAGAAACAGTTCTCAAACTGTTTGGTGTGAGGACCCCTTCGGCATTCTTAAAAATTTTTGAGAAATCCAAGGTACTCGTCCATATGTGATTTATGTCAACTGATGTTTACCACAGTAGGGATTAAAGCTGATAAATTTAAAAACATTTATCAATTCCTTTTTTCTTTTTTCTTTTTTAATTGTTGTTCAAGTACAGTGTTCTGCCTTTTACCCCCATCCCAACCCATTCCCCAGCCCTTCCCACCTCCCTCCCGTTTCCACTCCCCCTTGTTATTGTCCATGTGTCCTTTATTCTTGTTCCCGCAGACCCTTCCCCTTTTCCCCTGAAATTATTTCTTTAAAGAAGAATAACAAACCCATTACATGTTAACATAAATAGTTTCCAAAATGTAATTTTTCCAAAATAAAACAAATTTATTTTTTCCCAGTGTTGCATATTTCTTATGCCATGTCTGGAAAATTCACCTGTACATTTGTAAGAGATTTAGGGTGAGAAATGGCATAGAACGTTTTAAGATTATCATGGCCATAATTTGGACCTTTGAGACCCACTAAATAGGACTCAGGGACCCACTTCCTTTCTCATAGGTCCCAAAGCATACTGTAAGAACTGCTGATTTCTTATAAACATACAGAAAACAAGTTGGATTTTATCTATTTGATGATGGGTAGATAGATACTTCAATGATTTGAGCAAGGATTGGATTTGCATTTTATAATTGTGATTTTCAGGAAGAGGAATAAGTTAGGTAGATACAAAGTTAGATGCTTCAAAACTAAATTCGAACAATTTCTCGCATTCTAGCTGAAAGAACTGTTTTACAAGCACATGTATGATACCATTGATACTTTTTTATGTGTAGTTTCCTCTACTCAAGAGTAAGTTACTTGAATGTGAGTACTGCTTTTGGTTAATCTTTATAGCTACAGCTTTTGGTAGAGAGTCCAGAGTAGGCACCAAGTAAAGATTTATTGAAAACAAATGAAAGCACCAAGTAAACGGCTATCAGAATATTGCCGATAAATGATGATCTAGCCTTGAACTTAATGGCAGTGGCAACACAGATGGAGCAGATTCAAGAGATGTACAGCATTCACTGTTGACTGACTGGAAATGCTGTTGACCTACTTACTGGATAAGGCCTGTGAAAGAAAGATAAGGAACACCCTTATTTTAGTCATCTACCTTATGTGACCCTGATTCAGGGAGAATAGGAGGAATAGAATGGGGTGGGGCTTGAAGGGGTGCCTTCTGGTTTTATTTTTAATATGATGAATTTCAGATGCTTGTTGCATTTGAGTGTCTCTGAGCACCTTAGGGGTTATAAAGTTACACAGTGTCTTATCTAATTAAGCCAACATCTCAGTATATTTCAATATTTGTTTTTGGTGCTTTAATATTTTAGTATTTGTTTTTAATAGTTTTGATGTTTTAGTGCTTATTTTTAATGTCCTGGTATCTTAAATATTTAATCAGAATTCTTGGATTTTTGCTGTCCTAAATTTCTGATTCTATTAACAGATGCTGATTTATTGTCAACCAAGTGGGATTAATTTGGCTGTTGTACAGTGACTTTTTTCTCAAATTCACTACTTCTAAGTTCCACCCATAATGAGGGAAGTTGAATTGCCCCTATAAACTTGTGAAGGAATGTACTGATGCCAACCTTAGTATAGATTTGCTATAAAAAGAAGGAAAAACAGCATTTGAGTTATTCACAGAAAGTGTCCAAATCTTCTGTCACCATCCTCATACACCACAAGCCCCAACTAAAGTTGATGACACATCTTAAAATATGCCTGTCAGCAAAAATGCATTTTCATAGTTCACAATTATTACATAGACACCATTTATTGAAAATAAACAAGCATTATGCAAAGAAAGTGTTGTCAACAACTTCAGATGAGTTCAGAAGGTAACAAAGTCTCATTCAGTTTTTAAGAGAGTAGCCATAACAGATAGGAAAGAACACTTTAAATACTGAAGGGTATCTGTTCTCCTGTCCTTTATTGCCACTCACCTTTCCATTTGGCCAGAGTTGGTATGTCATCCAGTACTTCCTTATTTAGTGTTATCCTGACTTTACATTTTTGTTTCTAATCCACTCTGCAAGCCTAATTATTTCCCTGTCCCAGGAGAATGTGAATAATTTTAAAGTTAGAAGAGAAGCATCTGCAGAAACAGAAGATACAAGTCATTTCATTATAATTAGTCTATTTGTCTTTTTATAATTTATGCCAAAATGTATCAATATCTCCAAAGAATGAATGACTACCACCTGTCTTAAAAGATGAATACAGCACCCAACTCCAATTATTTTCACTGCCTCAAATTAAAAAAAAATTGTGTTAGTGAAAGTTGGAGCTATTACTATGTATCACACTTTTCTATTGTTTGTATAATTTAGTGAGTCACAGAAATTGTACTATTCAAGAAAAATAAAAATAAAGTTTTGAAAACTAAATTGTCTTTGAGTTTCATCAATTATTAAATGTGCATTTAATAAAGCACTCAGTGAGCATAGAAAACTATATATCCATGCATCTCGGTAGATATATTGATATATTTAAATGAATAAGAGAACATTATTTCTAAGGGTATGTAACATGGATATTCATGTTAATGTGTGAAATAAAGCTATAAAACTACAATGCAAAAATATACTAGTATATATAATGGAATTTTTACCACCACCACCCTCCCATGCCTGAGAATTAAGCACTTTATATTTTAAAGGTAAACAAAAGTCTATTTTATTAAACATCTATTATTGGGAGTAGTGCCACTCTTTCTTTCTCTTCTCATTTCTGTGCAGATAAAAATTTCTGCTTTGCTCCATTTTTGGAATAGTTCCATTTTTACACCAAATGTGATACTTCAAACTGAAATACGGCAGACCACATTTCATTACTGAACAGACTCCCTGCTGATGTATGACACACCCTCTTGCTCTCGTACCCACACTTTTGCCTCAGTGCTCTGACACGGTGAGCACTTTGGGCTTCTTGTGAACATGGGGTAAGTATACTTGGACAGTGCCCAGGGCCCACCTTTTGTAGAAGCACTTTCCATCCTTCTTAATGCTGCTGTCTTTTACCACTGATCTATTAGTGTGATGAACCTAGCATCCTTGTTTATGCACAGTTTGGGTACGTACATTGACTGCTTTGCGGATCACATGAACTCTCTGTGTATATGTTCTTTTTCTTCAGCCTTTCTCTCACCTTCCCCACTCACTGCCACCCTCTCTACCAACCCACTCACTAAATTAGTACCAACATTTAGATTTTGGATGAGTTAGCAGATCTGTACTTCAGCTTCTGACTTTAACCATGTTTCTGATCCAGCTTTTACTGGATAATGTTGTTGCCAAGGGTAAGGGATAGAAAATGGTGGTTATAAAGTGCTTTAAAAATTAATGAATCCACTTGATGGGAAAAGGGGTGGATGGTAGAATTTGGTCACTTAGAATCAGTTTTATAAAATGAAAATAAGAAGGCTAGATTACATGCTTTCATGGCTAATTTTGGCCAAATACAAAGTTGTCTGTGTGACACAACATGGCTGATTTTCTTACATGGCTTCTAAATAAATCATAAAGTCAATTATTAAAAGATGTACATATTGTTATAAAGAAACTTATATAGTGAGAAAGCAGTGACTGTTTATTCTTCAGAGAGATTGGTTATAATATCAGAATATTCAGTGGTTATCTCCTATCAACCATGGGAAACTGTTCAAGTTTTGCTTCTGAGTTCCAGAGACATGAGCAAGAAATGACCCGGATCAAGTTATTCTTGCAAAATAAGTTAAATTAAGCTTTGTTTGTAAGACTAAACTGCTTTTGTCTGCTCAGGAAATTTTCAAGGCTGGTATCCACTTTTTTTGTTTTAACAGTCATACGATTGAAAATATTTGCTGAAATTCATGATACCATACACTTAAAGTGGATGGACTGTTTTGCATTTAATTATATCTCACTAAAGTCACTTCCTCCTATTCTCCTTTGTTCTCCCACTTCAGAGAAATGAGGACTTATCATTTTAATCTTACTAAACCTGATATGTTATAAAACTTTCTGCTTGCAGGGAGCTTTAGATTACACCAATTTTTTATTTTATGTTTTAATTTAAATTCAATAAATGAGTCCTTCAATGGTTATTAACTCAGACATTTTCTTACTTTACCCTTTTTACATAAATGAAAACATGTTCTTCACATTTTTTTCAAAAACAAATTTGCTTAAGAAAATATTTATTGAATGCCTACCAGATAAATATCAGGCAGTGTAATAGATACAATGGATAAAAGAGTGAGGAAGACAAATAAAAAGCCATGTCCTGATGTATTAATATTAAGCGATATGCTAAGTACAAAAAAATAAGCAGGAGGTGAGCATAGGGATGCTGGGATAAGGACTGTTTTTTGCAAAATCTGGGGAAAAAAAGGTGGAGAATGTGCTGATTGAACATAGACTTTAACTTTCTGCACTACCAAAGGAAGGGCCCATATGATGTTCTTGGTTCCCATGTAATTTAAAGGGAAACTTTCACAATGTCCAGAGGCATTGATGTCCTGCAAATGAGGGAGGAGGGTGCCCTCAAATTTCTTGCTGCAGGAATCTACTTAGGTGGCACCAACCTTGACTTCCAAATCTACAAAAGGAAAAGTGAGGGCATTTACATAATAAATCTGAAGAGAACCTGCAAGAAGCTTCGGCTGGCAGCCTATTCCTTTGTTGTCATTGAAAACCCTGCTGATGTCAGTATCATATCATCCAGGAACACTGGTCAGTGAGCTATGCTGAAGTCTACTGCTGCCACTGAAGCAACTCCCATTGCTGCTGCTTCACTCCTGGCATCTTCATTAACCAGATCCAGGCAGCCTTCCAGGAGCCAAGTCTTTTGGTGGTTACTGATCCCAGGGTTGATCACCGGCCTCTCATTGAGGCGTTGAATGTTAACCAGCCCACCATCACTCTGTGTAACACAGACTCTCCTCTGTGCTACATGGACATTTCCATCCTTTAACAAGGGGGCTCATTCAGTGAGTCTGAGGTGGTGGGTGCTGGCCTGGGAAGTTCTGTGCATGTGCAGCACCATCCCTCATGAACAGTCATGGGAGGTCATGCCTGATCTCTACTTCTATAGAGACCCTGAAGAGACTAAGAAGGAAGAGCAGGCAGCTGCTGAAAAGGCTATGACCAAGGAGGAATTTCAGGGTGAATGGATAGCTCCAGCTACTGAGTTCACTGCTGCTCAGCCTAGGTTGCTGACTGGTCTGAAGGCACAGGTGACCTCTGTGCCTGTTCAGCAGTTTCCTACTGCAGACTGGAGCACTAAGCCTGCCACTGAAGACTTGCCTGCAGCCCCCAATGCACAGGCCACAAAATGGGTAAGAACAACCACTGAGTGGTCTTAAGCTGTTCTTCCACAAACTCTTAACAGAATGGAAATAAGGTTGATGGAAAATAAACTGTTTTTAAAACAAACATAGACTTTAAGAAGGAGAATAAGGCACACACACACACACACACACATATATATATATATATATATATATATATATATACTCAATCCCAGTATTTTATATATATATAAAATACTTAAATTTTGAATTTTATTAAAAAATTTGTACCCAACCTAATGTGTTCTTAGAAATACATGCATTAATATCTGTCTCATGACTGGCACAAAGTAGGAACTTAATAATAATAGCTAATGACATAAAGGGACTACATAATATTTTATCTTAAGTAAGGTAATAAGTCTGGAATTAGTCTGGAGAAAGAGTTGTTAAGAATTGATTTTCCCAAATCTCATTCTGATTAAAAGGAGAGTGACAGGTTATGAGAACTGATCAGGGAGAGAATAATCAAGTTAGCTTCCTCTGAGAAAATTTATTATTGAGGGAGGAAGTGGAGAGAGATACCTTAAGGAGCATTTAAATGTGATAACAGAGGGTAGTGTTTGGTCTATGTTGCAATATATAAGTTATCAAGCTTTGGTTAAAGTGAGTAGGGTACATAAGGAGATGGTAGAGCTATATTAACTTAAGTAATACAAAACCACTAGAACACACACATGGACCCATGGAACAGAATAGAGAGCCCAGAAATAAACCCAAGTCTCTATGGTCAATGAATTTTTGACAGAGGGGGAAGAAACATAAAATGGAGTAAAAAGAGCCTGTTCAACAAATGGTGTTGGGAGATCTGGACAGCAACATGCAAAAAAAAAAAAAAAAAAGAAAGAAAGAAAGAAAAAAGAAAAAGAAATGTGAACACCAACTTACACCATACACAAAAATAAGCTGAAAATAGATAAAAGACTTAAATATAAGTTGCAACACCATAAAATCTTAGAGGAAAACATAGGCAGGGAAATCTCAGATATTCCATGCAACAATGTTTTCACCAATATGTCCCCTAGAGCAAGGGACATAAAGGAAAGAATAAACAAATGGGATCTCATCAAAATAAAAAGCTTCTGCACAGCTAAAGAAAACATCAGCAAAATGAAAAGGGAACCAACTGTATGGGAAAACATATTTGCCAATGATACCTTGGACAAGGATTTGATCTCCAAAATATATAAAGAACTCACAGGACCCCACTGCAGGAACACAAACAACCCAATTAAAAAATGGGCAAAGAACTTGAACAAACACTTCCCCAGGAAGGATATAGAGGGTCCAGAGACATACGAAAGGATACTTAGCATCAGTAGCTATCAGAGAGATGCAAATTAAAACCACAATGAGATACTACTTTTTACCGATGAAAATGGTCATCATAAACAAATGAACAAATAACAAGTGCTGGTTTTCCACAGTGCTGGTATAGCCACTGTGGAAAACCAGTATGGAATTTCCTCAGAAAGCTAAAAATGAAACTGCCTTTTGAACTGGTAATTCCACTGCTGGGATTATACCTTAAGAATCCTGAAACACCAATTCAAAAGAACCTTTGCACCCCAATGTTCATAGCAGCACAATTTACAATAGCAAAGTGCTGGAAGCAACTTAAGTGCCCATCAGTAAATGAGTGGATCAAAAAACTGTGGTACATTTACACAATGGAATACTACATGGCAGAAAGAAGAAAGAAAGGAAGGAAGGAAGGAAGGAAGGAAGGAAGGAAGGAAGGAAGGAAGGAAGGAAGGAAGGAAGGAAGAGAAAGGAAAGAAAGAAAGAAAGAAAGAAAGAAGAAAGAAAGAAAGAAAGAAAGAAAGAAAGAAAGAAAGAAAGAAAGAAAGAAAGAAGAAAGAAAGAAAGAAAGAAAGAAAGAGAAAGAGCTCCTACCCTTCATGACAGCATGGATGGAACTGGAGAGCATTATGTTAAGTGCAATAAGCCAGGCAGTAAAAGACACATATCATATGGTCTCACCTATAAGTGGAACCTAATCAACAAACCAAACAAGCAAGATAACCAGAGATATTGATATAAAGAACAAACTGACAGTAACCAGAAGGGAGGTGGGAGAGGATAACAGGGAAAAGGGAGAAGGGTCATCAAGGAACATGTATAAAGGACATATCAACAAAGCTAAAGGGAGGTAGGATTGAGGGTGGGAGGTGGGGGTGGCTAGGGTGGGTGGGAGTGGTGGGGTAAAATGGAGACAATTGTGCTTGAATATCAATTAAAAAATAACACAAAACCACTAACATAGATTGCTAACTTATTCCTCTTGTTCTTTTCAAAGTTAAATATGTTATTGATGGGAAATAAATGGAAATGGCATTCATATTTGCAAGACTTAATTTTAACAGAAGTTCTGGTTTACACATATATATATTTACTTTATCTTAGGCATTTACACCTAAAAGATTAACAAGTTATTTCTTGTTTTGAGCAATTTGATTATATACTTTGTATTATTCCTAGAAATTTATATTTTAACATTAAGTTTACTCTATTTATAATAATTTTTAATTTGCATGTTAATTATTCTATTGTTAACACTACCCAGTGTATGTGTGTGCAAGTGTGTGTATTCAGTGGCATTTAAAATGTAGTATATGATCTTTGCCTTTACAATTTCCATCCATTTATTATATATTGGGCTCAACTGGAACTTTATAAAACAAAATTTGAAAATAAAGAGTTAACATAAATATGACACTTGTTAAAATGCCAGCATCTACGTTTGGCAGATCAATTATATTGTTTATAATTATTGCAAATAAATCTGTTCTTAGGTGGAGAAAAACAGTTTTGAATCCTAGCTGCTGCTAACCCTCAGTGTAGTCTCCATGTGGGGATTGCTGATCTGAGCCTTTATCTTACTACTTATAAAGCATTTGTGCCACAATTCATGTCTCTTATTTTAAAAAAATATGATATTGAAAACATGGAATCTGAGATATTTGATTTGAATCCTATAATAATATTCATAGTTTATTTTTCTTTAATAATTACTTAGTGTTAAATATATTTAAGTGTCCAAGATCTTATTCCATTTTCTCAAAAACAAAATATGTACTTATTTATTTATAAAACATTTCAATTCCTTTTAGCTAAAATATTACTTGTTTTTTATCCTGTTTTAAAGCTATTAAAGTAGAAATATACCTAGTATATGCAAGTGGATCAACTTATTTAGTTAAAAATCAGTCAAAGATCTATCATGTTAATAAATGTGAATATAGTTCTGTTATTTGAAGAATCCATTCTGTAGCAGCGAAGAACTGAACATGCTTGCATCTTTTGTGCTTTAAAAAATGAATTGACACCATTCAGTTTGCAGGCCCACGCTCAACCCACTGAGCCACACCAGTCAGGGCTACATCCAAGATTGCTCTATCCAGCAAAGCTTTCATTTAGCATGGAAGGGCAGATAAAGTGCTTTTTCAGATAAGGTCAAGTTAAAGGAGTTCATCATCACCAAGCCCTTATTTTATAAAATGTTAAAAGGACTTATCTAAGAAAAAGAAGATAAAAAACATGTATAGTAAAATGATAGCAAACTCACAATTATTAACAACCACATCTAAAACAAAAACAAAAAGAAACTAAGCAAACAACTAGAACAGGAGCAGAACCACAGAAATGGAGGTCACATGAAGGGTTAGCAACAGGGGAGTGGGAGGAAGAGAGAGGGGGAAAAGGTGCAGAGAATAAGTAGCATAGATGGTAGGTAGAAAATAGACAGGGGGAGGGCAAGAATATTATAGGAAATGTAGAAGCTAAAGAACTTATGACACATGGACATGAACTAAAGGGGGGAATGTGGGTGGGAGAGGATGTGCAGGGTGGAGGGGAATGAAGGGGGGAATGGGACAACTGTAATAGCATAATCAATAAAATATAGTTAAAAATGAGTTGACAAAGTGGATTTTTATAGCCTGCTTTTCTGCTGCTTGATGAATTTACTATTTCATATTCCAACGAAGTTAGTAGACAAGTTACCAACTGAATTATACTGCAGTTACAGCTGGAGTACAAAAGCGTTTCTTTTGCCCTTTTACTTCCAGCAGAAAATTAAACCTTCTCTATAGTCTGGACTGTTAAAAATTCAGTTTCCCTGTAGTTTATTCCAGTCTTCAAATAGTAAGTGAAATAAACAACTGACACTCCTCCACACAAAGAGCCAGACACAATCATTAATAGAACACTTTTGTGTTTAGGAGAAAAATAAATCCTCTAATATTCAATTTATCCAATAAATCTTTTCTTACATGTAACCATATGATTTACCATCAAGTAGAAAAATCAATTTAAACTGTTATTAAAATGTCCTTAAAATGTAGAGAGCAGGGACGTGTCCCTATTGATTATTTTTCACAGTTGACATTTTTTGAATAGGAAATATATGTACATGATTCAAAAACCAAAATAATACAAAACACATGATCAGTTTTCTTAATACCCCAACCTTCCAATCCTTTCTACTTCACTGTATACTGATATTTTTATCATATTTTTCTTACCTTCTCAGTATTTATGCAAATTTGAACATGTATTCAGTAGCCTCAGGTTTTTTTTTAAAATGTGGCATGCACGATATGTCATCTTTTTTTACTTTAAAATGTTATTGGAGATCACTTTATCTTGGTACATAAAGACTGTTAATTCTTTTTACAGATGCATGGTATTCCATTGTGTAGTTGTAGGCTGGGCTATTGAATCGATTTCCTATCATTTACACATGGTTTGTTTCTAGTTGTGTACTATTACACTGCCTTGATGAGTAACCTCATTTACATATCATTTAGAATACATGTAGGCATTTTTCGTAGGACAAATATCCAGAAGTGTGTATCATGAGTCAAAGGATAATTATATTTGTATTTTGGTAAATAATGTCAGATTTCCCTGCATAAGAGTTACACCAGTTATCACAGTTACCAGCACTGCATGATAATGCTGTTTTCTCACAGTCTCAATAATGTTTTTGCTTTAATTTTGAAATGTGACAGGTGAGAAAACACATCTCTGTAGTGGGTGTTTCCATTTCTCTTTTTAAAAGTGAAAAATCAGAAAATTATTTACGGCTTTTAAAGCTCATTTGTATTTGCCTGTCTGAGAATTGCCAGTTCATGTTCTTTGCTAATTTTTTCTATTGGATTGTTGATCTCATTATTTTTGATTTCTAGAAATGTTTTATATCTTAAAGAGCATAGTGTTTTGTCTATAGTACTAACTGTAAAGATGTTTCACAATTTTTCATTTGTTTTGACTTTGCTTATGATTTAAAAATAATATAGTAGAATTTATTACTCTTTTCATATAAGCTTTCAGATTTTGATTCTTTTGTTAGAAAGTAGTACCCAACTTCAGTATTTAAAATACACTTATACTGACTTCTAATATTTGTGCTGTATTAGTTTTTCATTTATATCTCTAATCTAATTTGAGTCAATCATGGGGTATTATTGTGAGAGATAGGTATAAAAATTAGACACCTTTTAATGGTTTCCAGTTGTCCAAGCAAGATTGATTTTAAGAATGCACTTTTAGCCCTGGCTGGCGTAGCTCAGTGGATTGAGCGCGGGCTGGGAACCACAGTGTCCCAGGTTCGATTCCCAGCCAGGGTACATTCCTGGGTTGCAGGCCATAACCCCCAGCAACCACACATTGATGTCTGTCTGTCTGTCTGTCTCTCCCCCTCCCTCCCTCCCTCCCTTCCCTCTCTAAAAATAAATAAATAAAAATCTAAAAAAAAAAAAAAAAAGAATGCACTTTTACCAACTGATTTTTATGTCACCTTTATTATATACTGATTTCTATGTTTATTTGGGTCTATTTCTAAACTTTGCATCCTATTTGATTGCTTTCTCTATTTATATACAGGTATAACATGCTTTTAATTATTGCAATTTTAAGGTATACTTTAACTTAGTGGAGAGCTAGTGTCCCTTAATAGATTTGTTTACAATGTTTTCCTATTTGTTTTTGCCAGCATATTTTCCCATGTAAACATTCGATAATATGTGCTTAATTTTAGAAAACAAACCAAACACAGCAGCAACAAAACTCTTAGTAGTAGAGATAACATTAATTTGTTATTTATAAATTTCATAAGATATAAAGTTACTTTTGGAGAAGTAAACATCTTTTCATTGTTGAATCTTCCTAGCTATGGTATGTTTTTCTATTTGTTCAACTCTACTTGGGTCCTTCAGAAAACCTATAGGTTTCACTGGAGATTTATTTCTATCTATATCCTCTTTATTGTTGTTGATATTGTAAAGAATGGAATCTTATTTTATTTGATTTTAAGTGTACTTTTTATGTAGAAGATGTCTATTGATTTCCCAATACTAATTTTAGACTCCAATAACTTATCATTTGTAGTAGCTTTTCAGATCATTCTCCTGAAAACTACACAAACGCATTTTTAGCATTTGCCATCAGAAATAACACTTACCTCCTCATTTTACACTGTTATAGATCAAATTTCTTTCTCCTGTTAATCTCACTGGCTGATATATACAATATTTATAGTGGTTGTGTTATAAGCATTTTGTCCTCTTCCTGATTTTAACTGGAACACGTGCAATGCATTGTAATTAATATGTATGCTTGAGAAACATTTTTATGGCATATCAGTTGAATTCTACTTTATCAAGATATTCTTATTTTGTTTTAAGAAGAAATAGGTTTTGATCCAGTCTAAATGTGCTTTCAACATTAAAAAATATATAAATTTGCATTGAATTGCATCAGTGGGCTGCATTAGTGAGAGATAAGCGAGAATTTATTCTGTAGTTTTCATTGTTTGTACTTTTATCAAGTTATGGATAAAATTTTACTCATGCTTATTTCTATGAAAATAATTTTTAAATAATTTCTTTTTATGTTCTCTTGAATAGGTGAATTACCATTAGAATAATGTGTTCTTTATGAATTTGGGAGGATTTCATGTGAAACCATCTGAGCTTGGTGTTATTTATAGGGTGGAGGTTATTATTTTATATACAAATCTCTAGTTCTCTAAGGAGATTTATGTTTCCACTTTCTGTTCTAGTAATGCTTTTGGTAGATTTTTCTATAATCTTATCCATTTCATTTACGATTTTTGCATGAGACACCCTAAAGTAGCTGTAAATATTTCTTTTTTAAAAATTCCATTAATGGGCCCTGGCTGGCGTAGCTCAGTAGATTAAGCGTGGGCTGCGAACAAAAGCATCGCAGGTTCGATTCCCAGTCAGGGCACATACCTGGGTTGCAGGCCACGGCCCCCAGCAACCGCACATTGATGTTTCTCTCTCTCTTTCTCCCTCCCTTCCCTCTCTAAAAATAAATAAATAAATACAATTTAAAAAAAAAATAAAATTCCATTAATGATTTTGATTATTTATTCATATTATTTCTAATTTTGTGTTAAGGATGCTGATAGTTTGTTTTATTGATTTTTTTTTGCTCCTTGATTTAATCTGAAACTTAGAAAAATTAAGTGAGTTGTGTCCACTTTATTTAAATATGTTTAGGATTTTGCAGTCCTTATTAATATTTAGGACTTTAAAAATCTTTGTTTTAGTGTTACTATTAAACACAGGCATTTATATAATATCTTTAGTCTTTAGTCTCATTTTTAAGGCAGTCTATTATGAGCAACAATGAAATTAATTAGCTTATAAATTCCCCCTATTCTACTCTTTGCATTTCCAATTTGTTCAACGATATTGCCTTTTATAATAGTTACCACCATTATATTCAACATTATACTGAAGACCCAGACAGCACAAAATGAAAAAATTAAGTGAATGGATGAATAAATAAATGGCACACAATTTGATTGGGAAATAAAGAAGTAAAACTACATTTGCAGATCATTTGATTATATATGTGGAAAAGTGTAAAAAAACTGTGCAAAAAGTTATTACAATTAATGAGTACACTTAGCAAAACAGCAGTTTACTAGGTCAGTACACAAAATTTGATTGTATTTATATAAAATGGAAATTAATATTTGAAAAATAATATTTAAAACTCCATTTTAAATATACAAATATAAACTATTTAGAAATGTATTTAATAAAGGGTATGCAATGTCTGAGTACTGAGAAAAATTATAAAACATTAATTGATGAGTTTAAATTAAAGAACACACACATACATGTATATATATTCACAAATTAGAAGACTCAATGTTATTAAGATGTCAGTACTTCATTAATTGATCTATAGATTCAATGTAATCCCCACCAAACTAATAGGTTGACTATGACAACTACATTAAGATAAAAAGAATATACAATAGCCAAAACAGCTTTGATAAAAACATTTGGAAACTTTTAATAGCTATTGCAAGATTTACTATAATGCTAAAATTATTTATGTAGTGTTGTATTGGCTTAATGAAAGACATCAAGATTAATTTTAAATAATCAAGGTTTCAGAAATAGACCCACATGCTATATAAGGTCACTTGGTTTGAAGTGGGAAGGATACTCTTTTCAATAAATATTACTGGAACAATTGTATATCTGTATGGCAACAAATAAATAACAGCTGACTCTTCCCGTCATATACATAATTTAGCTTAAAATGAATGATAGGCCTAAATGTTAGATACAGGAATAAAACTTCTTGAAGAAAACATAGGATACAATCTTTGTCATATTGGCTTTGATAAAGTTGCTTAAAAAGGACAAAAGTCATTGATCCATAAAAGACAAAATAGTTTCTTGTTCTTTCATAGACAAGGTTAAGAAAATGAAATTGCCTGTCATAAAATGGGAGAAAATATTTGCAAGTCTTATATTTGACAAAAGCCTTGTATTCATAAACTATAAAGAATAAAATTCACTTAATATTAAGAAAACAAATGAAATTTTTAATGGGCAAAAGAATTGAAATGATATTTAACAAAAGAAAATATATGTATGGTCAATAATCACATGAAAAGATGTTTAACATCATTAGTCATCAGAGAAATTCATATTAAAACATCAATGACATCTACACTAGAATTGCTAAAATCTAAAAATTGAAATGCTAAGTTTTGACTAGGATATGAAGGAACTTTATTTCTCTTACATTGCTGGTGGGGATGCAAAATGGTACAACCATTTTTAGAAATAATATTTTATCAGTGAAACTTCAGCATTAATCATGCACTTATCTGATGACATAGCAATCCCATACCCAGGTATTTACTCAGAATAAAGTTAAAAAGTAGGTCCACACAAAGATTTTATATTAACCAGGATTCTCCACAGAAACAGAATCATTAGAATGTGTACATATTATACACAAATATATACACACATATATACAGATATAGATATTTCTTATAAGGAATTGGCTTATGTGATTATGGAGGATGGAAAATCCCAAGATCTGCAGTTGGCAAACTGAAGACACAGGAGAGCCAGGTTCCAGTTGGAAAGCTGGCAGGCTTGAGACCCAAGAATATCTCATATTTCATTCTGATTGTGAAGGCTGAAAAGGCCATTGTTTCAGCTCAGTCAGACAGGCAGGCCAAGTTCCCTCTTATTCAAGAGAGGGTCAGGCTTTTTCCTTCATTCAGACATTCAACTCATTGGATGAAAGACACCCACATTAGAGAGGGCAATCTGCCTTACTCAGTTTATCACTTAAATGTTAGTCTCATCCACAAACAGCTTCACAGACATACCCAGAAAAAATGTTTCTCAATTATCTGGGCACCTCATGGCCCATACAAGTTGACACATGAAATTAACCATCACAGGCATATACACAAATTTCCAAAGTAGCATTATTTATATGAGTCCGAAACTAGAACAACCCAAGTGTCACATAACTGGTGTGTGACTAAACAAATTGTGGTATATTCATACTATGGAATACTACTCAGTAATAAAAGGAAAGCAAATATTGATATACACAATAACATGGATTAATCTCAAAATCATGATGCTAAATTAGAAAGTGAAACATAAAGGAGTATATAGTGCATGATCCCATTTGTAAGAAGTTTTAGAAAATGCAAAATTATAGTAACATAAAGCAGAGTGGTGGTTGCTTGGCTCAGAAGATGAGGGGAATGAATGCAGAGTCGCTATGGAAAATTTTGGGTTGATTTTAAAGTTCTATATAATGTTTGTGGGGACAGCTGCACAAATACATACAGTTGCCAAAATTTTTCAAACTGTGTGATTAACATAGATTGGTTTTATTGTATTTCTCGGTGAAGTTGGGAAAAAGAGGATGTTAATTACAGCATTGTTTATGAAAGTAAAAGTTGAATATTTTATAATAGAGAAATGATTGTTGTAACATTTTGATTAAATGAAATTATGCACTCATGAAAATGATGGAATTGAAAATGTAATTGGAATCAAACATGGTTGATATGCTGTGATTAAAGTTATTTTTTAAAATTAATATTTCAATAGAGACTAAAAGAAGACCATGAGCATTTATAAATAGTTATTTAAAGGAAATACAAATATATATTTTAAAATTTTATTTAAATTGTAAGAACAAATGCAATACTAAAGTAAAATAAAATAACTGCATATCACAAGTTCCACAGGCTTAGGTGTACATCTAGTCTTTGTTTCCCTCATTTAAACAACTTAATGACAAATTTCCCAAAGGATCTTATAGTAAAGGTTGGAAGGCCAATAATATAGGGACCATGGTATTATTTTAAATTAGAAAAGTGAAGATTTTATACATATTAGGAAGATGCTGATATACAACCTTTTTTTATTTATTTCCAATTATTCTTGTCTCACTTTATGACAAGGTTTCTCTTTGTGCTTTTTTATTTCTTCCCCTGACTGTTGTGGCTCAGTGGATTGAGTGCTGACCTGTGAACCAAAGGGTTGATGGTTCAATTCCCAGGTAGGGCACATGCCTGGGTTGCAGTCCAGGTCCCCAGCTGCGGGTGTACAAGAGGCAACTGATCAATCAATGTTTCTCTTGTACATTGAAGTTTCCCTCTCTTTCACCCTCCTTTCCCCTTTCTCTATAAACAAATACACATAAAAAATCTATTTAAAAACACTCTTTTTGTGCTTTTCAATAGCTTTGAATCTTTTATGACATATCAGAATTAATGGACAAAATTTTTGCATCTTACACTAAGTAATATGCAAGCGTTTTCACTGGGTTCACTATTATTTGTAATGCCCTCAAAATTTTACATTTCATTTAGAGTCTCCCTGCACGTAAATCATTCTCTGTTAATGACTTAGGCATTGGAGGCACATTAAATCTTTAACCACTAACAAATCACAGGTCTTTTAGGAAATTGCTGCTGCCATGCATAATTTGGTACTCATGGCATTCACCTGTGCCTGTAGCAATTAGTGATTTCCCCACTGACTTCACAATATCCTGAAAGAGTTAATAGACCTCTCTTATAGTGCAATTTCCTAACAGGATCAAATAAATTCTTTCAGTGCCAGTCTAATCAGATTTCTTAATAAAAATAAAAAGTAACCAAGTTATTGGCATTTTAGTTTACTTAATGCCCATGAAGAACAAACATAGCATATTTAAATGTAAGGTTATGCAATGCATGGTTCAAAAATATTTGATAATACTAATGTTACAAGTTCTGAGATGGAAAAGCAAAAATAGTTTTATTCATTCTGAAGAAAGGGATGTAATTAATTTAGCATTAGGCATCTTAGAAAGTCTGGTTGTACTTGTAGCTAAAGTGATTGAGGTAGAAATGACCTGGGAGCAAAAATACAATTGTGAATTTCCTTACATTTTGTTCTTATTAGGACACAGTTTGAGGCAGTGATGCCCCCAATTCTTTTCTGGTGTCACTTCCTTTTGCATCAATAACTTCCTCTCACACATCACACGCACATGTGTATATAAATGCACATGTACGTATGTATACATATCAATGTATATATGTGTACATATACATATATTGCATATATTTCTAATATACATACATATTTTATATTTAACTGACACTTATTGTGCTTATATACACATATATGTGTGTATGTATATGTAGACATATATAGTATATATACACATATTTTTAATATACATATATACATTTACATTTTTAATATACATATCTACATTTTTTAAAGATTTTATTTTTAGAGAGAGGGGAAGGGAAGGAGAAAGAGAGGGAGAGAAACATCAATGTGTGTTTGCCTCTTGCATACCCCCTACTAGGGACCTGGCCCAGAACCCAGGCATGTGCCCTGACTGGGAATCAAGCTGGTGACCCTTTGGTTCACAGGCCCGTGCTCAATCCATTGAGCTACACCAGCCAGGGCTAAGTTTTTGATAAATATTAAAACATTACTCCTTGTAATAACCCTATAAAATGGGTATTACTGATGCCTGCTTTATATATGAGAAACCAGAGATCCAGAGACATAAGATAACTTTCCCACACTTGTGGGTCTGGATCCTACCTCTGTATTTTTAACAATTGAATTAAAGTGCCTTCGGATTTTATTTTTCCAAATTCTACCCCAATATCAAAAATTCATTTGTTATTAGTTACAGACTCCTGTTTTCCCCTATATATATTATTTTCCTTAGGAATTATGGAGTATTGTGTCTTGTGGAGGAGAAAAATATATTGGTATCACAGTAAAATCATCTAAAGTCCCCAGCATGGAGGTGAAGAGTTATTTTCAGAAAATTTTATCTGCACCCAGAAATATATGTTCTGTAAGTTGTTAAAAATTTTAAATCTATGTTTTTCCACTTTAAACATGTTTTACAAGGTGGCTGAAGGCTTTGTACTCATAAGACTGAGGTAATATGGCCTCAAACCCTGTAGAAAATGGGACAACAATATTTGCAATTACTTCAACACTTGGAGGAGTAGGGAAGTTGGGCAGGTTGGAAAGCTCTTGTCAATATATCCAAACTATCAGCAAACCTTATGTTCTCAAGTGTCTGTATCCTCACCACTATTTTTGCAATATTCATAAATTATAGCCTCTTCTGTAATGATGTGGGCTGCCAAAGAAGTACTCCTTCACCAAAATAAAATGCTTTCTAAATCTTAGTGATGCTGAAACAGTTACTTTATACAAAAGAAATGAACATCTCTCTCCTGGCTGGTGTAACTGAGTGGATTGAGCGTGGGCTGTGAACCAAAGAGTCACTGGTTCAATTCCCAGTGAGGGCACATGCCTGGGTTGCAGGCCAGGTCCCCAGTGGGGGATGCGTGACAGGCAACCACACATTGATGTGTCTCTCCCTCTCTTTCTCCTTCCATTCTCCTTCTCTAAAAATAAATAAATAAAATATTTAAAAAAGGAATGAACATTTCTCTACTAAACTAATCATACCTGGAGAAAAAGTCTTGGGAGTTGAAAACAAATGGCTAGGAAAGGAACTGCTAAGCAGGCTTCTTTGTCTTCTTGAGGTATACAAACTTAGAAAAAAGAAGTGTTATGTGCACTTTTAGAACAGTCTCAAGTGAGAAAAAAAACAAGCAATGAATGAGCATTCCATTATTTTGGTATAATTAAGGGTTAAAAATAATTCCAACAGCTTGATTTCTTATACCTATCTATCTTTTAAGACATTCCATACATGAAAAAGCAGAATTAGGGTTCTGGTAGAACCCTTTACAGGATGTTACTTTACATTTTCCTATATTTCATCTATTATAAAATGAACTTGCTTTCTAGGAGGTAACAAACTGAAAGTGTAGTTTTCATATAATAATTGCATTAAATACCATCACTGGATCACCATCAATGTTTCCCCTTGACTACTCAGGCACTTAACGGGTTTCTAGGCCAGAGATGGCCCAGGTCACTGTCATTTCATTGAAATACAAATGTCAGCATTAAAGTAGATGTAGATTCCCTTAATCAATTAAAATTAGTATATACATTAATTATAAACTGCATAATTAGTGCATGTAAAGAATATACTAAAAACATCAAATAATATCAGCTAACAGATTACTGACATGGGTCACAGGACCCAAGTAAGAAATAGGCATATTCTATCCTCATGCATCATGACAAGCCACTCAGCCCCATCCTTGGCTTCTTTTTCAGGTAGTAGGCAAAAGGCATTAATTTTTTTTTATTATTGTTCAAGTACAGTTGTCTCCATTTCTGTAACGATGATCTAAGTCAGATCTACCTGCCAAAGGCCATGTTTACCACTAGTTATTTCCTGTCTAATATGGAAACTAATAGAGCAGAAATTAGACCTTAGATGTGGAGAAAAAGGTACCATGACCTGAAGGTTTTCATTTATCATTTTGATAAAGCCATATTTATGACTTCACACACAGCATTAAAAACAGAGCAAAGGTATTTTCAATAAGAATGTAGTGGCTTTGTTTCTGGTAACAGGGGGTGGGATAGAGGTAGATAAAATTGAAGATGTTCAATCCAGAAATGGATTGGATAGTTAAAGCCAGGAGGATGATTCATTTAATTGGGTTTTGTAAAAGATAAATACAAAAGAACAGAATAATTAATAAACTAGTTATAAAAATTATGTTTTGGTTTGTTTCAGTTCAATTGTTTTATAGAGTTTCTGAAAAACATGATCTTCCAACCCTGCATTTAGTATATGAATTTAGCAGAGCACTAAGAATACTTATTAAAAAGTACACAACATATATGTGTATCGAATTTGTCCTAGATTATTGGATATTATTGTCATTTTCTCAACCCCCAAAACTACCAAGAAACATCATGACTGTATATATCCAGACTTCTGGTTTTGAGGGAAAGGAATATATTAATGGTATAAAATATTATACAATACAAATGTTAAAGTTGACATAAGATTTGTTTTAGTATTTATTTAACAATCACTGGGTATTTTTTATCACCTCTACAGAGTTCTTTCTAGGCCTTTTCCCTATCAATATGACTAGTGCAAAATTGTGACCTCACTTTATTTTGCTAGTTATTTTTAGCTGAAAAGAAGTGCTATTCAGCTTTTAACCAAGTATCAGAGGTTAGGTCAGGTTAAGAGAATACTGTATACATTTTTTAAAAGAAACTATTTTCAAACTCTTTGCAGCCCAGGAAGTGGTGCCCTCCTCAACCTCTTATGACCCGATAAACTGATAATGGCAGATTGAGCTTCTCAATTTAGTTGTGGAAATCTCCTTTTTGGGATATTGTTAATTCCACACAAACAAAAATGCTACTACTTTTAAAGGATGCAAGGCTTTCCAACTTGACTCTAAATGTCTTCCCTGCCATTGGGTCCTGTGTCTAGACTGCCCTATGGAGTTTATTTAAAGACAGATTCAAGAATCAAACCTACTGATAGTTTCTCAGAAAGATTTACTATTGCACTTGACAGGAAGTGGCTTGTCAATCATCGGGAAGCCTTTTGTTTTGGAAACTAGTTCATAGGAGGAAAAGTAAAGTAAATTTTGAGGGTCATTTGCTCATAACTTGTCCTTGTTTATATGTCTTAAAGTATTTATTCTTCTTAAAGAACATTTCTATAGATTTTCATCCACTGAAACTATTTCTTAAATAGTAAATGTCAGGACTTAAAACGAAAAGTGGTTTGTTAAACTATCCAGTCTAAACCCTCTTTTTATTGAGAAACAAGGTGAAGCATCTTGTACAAGGTCCCAAAACTAGGTAGAGTCAGTCTTGGCTGTATTTTTTCTGGGATGCCACCCAATATCCTACATTTTAATTTTGATAGCAATATTAGCCTACTTATATTTAAAATGGAATATGTGAAATTTGAATCATAGTTCCTGAAAATAAGCTGAAGAGCTTCCTTTATAAAGTCCTCCATGGAGGCATTAAATTATGTTCATCAGGACAAATGTTGATTTCTGTCTTAAGTATTGGGAGGGTTATAATATTTCTAACTGTTATTTACTATGATTATATTATATGACAGGCACTTAACATATTTGACCTTGAAAAGTAGGTATTGTTATACAGATATTTTAGATGAAAAGATTGACACCCCAAAAGTTAAAGAACTTCTGAAAAACATTTAATTAATGACAGGAAACTGATCCCATTTCAGATCTGCTTCATCTCAAAACCTAAACTCTTGTCCATTTTTCTAACTCCAAAATGCCATTCTCTGTAGCACATGCCAATGGTGAATTGAAACTATTTCTCTTCTGGTTTAATTTAAATTTTGTTTATATAATTTGGTTTTCTATTGGCAAGTAAAGTTCTGCATAAACTCCTGCATATTACCATAAATCCAACCTGCAAAAATAACAGTAACCTTCATAAAAAATGGTCCTTAGGTCACCCTTCAGTCTTCTCTTAATTAAACATAGAATTTTATAACAAGAAAGATCCTTAGAGTTTATCAAATATAAACTGATAATTTTCAGAAGGGGAGACAGACCTATTAATGTGAAGGATCATAAAGCTGATTAAGTTTTAGAAGGGTGTGAACTCACACAGAGGTCCAGGTCTGTAAACCAAATCTTCAAACTCCTCTGTCTCCTTGTATGCTGTGCACACTGGGTTAGCCAAGGTAGGAAAAGAAAAAAAAAGAGCAATGTAAAACCCATTAGGTAGGAAGAATTGAACTCTACGAGGTAGTCTTTCCTGAATAAAAATGTCCCACAGTGTAGTTGGAGTGTCATTATACTAGCTGTATTTACATTTCAAGTACAGTCATGTTTCTATTGTCATAATAATGAGAAACAAGGCTGGCATGGGATGTCTTGAACCTCATAGATACGTGACAAGAAAAAATTTATGTGACTATTTCCAATGTAGTTGATATCTTTAAGTACCTGAAAGTTATCTGTAGAATATTACTTCAAAATTTGGGTTTGTTTTCCCTTACTATTAAGAGAATTTTTGATTCACAAAAAGGAAAAACAAATATGAACTTGTCTTTAAGTAGACAGAAAGAAAATTCAGGTATTTTCTGTTCAAATAGTTGAACTTTCAATGTTAATTTGGCTTGTAGGTATTACTTGACATGCCTTAAAGAAACAATGGTTAGCCCTGGCTGGTGTGGCTCAGTGGATTGAGTGCCAGCCTGTAAACCAAAGGGTCACTGCTTCAATTCCCAGTCAGGGCACATGCCTGGATTGCGGGTCAGGTCCCCGGTAGGGGATGCATGAGAAACAACTATACATTGATATTTCTCTTCCTCTCTTTCTCCCTCCCTTCCCTTCTCTCTAAATATAAATAAAACCTTTTTTAAAGAAACAACGGTTAGTCATACACAGTTCACACAAGCATTAATACTACACTGTGTACTTGATAAGCAACATTGCTCTTCTGAAATTCAGTCAGCTTACAAAAAGATTAGTTTGATAGATATATTAATATTTTTAGTTTTCAAATAAATTTAAGCACAGTTAAATGGAGATACTGAAACACAGAAATAAATGAAATTATTTAAAATATAATGATAAAACTATAGAACAGATTTTATGTGAACAGGAACATAACAAAGGGAAATACTACCAAAATATTTTTAATATATTATTTAATTGTGGTAGAATCTAAGGGAATAGAAGTTATACATCAGGTGAAAATCTAAATGATTCTAACATGAAGAATAGTAAAATAAATAATATGTTGACTACAGTTAACACTGCTGTATGATATATAGGAAAGTTGTTTAGAGAGAAGATAGCAAAAGTTCTGTTCACAAGGAGAAATTTCTTCTTTTCTTTTTATTGTATCTATATGAGGTGATGGATGTTAGCTAAACTTACTGTGGTAATCTTTTCACAGCATATGTAACTCAAACCATCATGTCGTACATTTTATCCACTGATGTATGTCAATTGTTTCTCAATAAAACTGGGGAGAAAGGAAAAATGAATAAGCTATGGAGAGCTGGCTTTTGTTTTTATCCCAACATTTAATTTTTAGTCAATTCAAATACACAGATATGCTACACTTGATAAATTTCCTGACTTACAGAGCTAAGTTTCTGTAGTTATTTGTTAATGGATTCCATGCTTTTAGTGATGAAACAAAGCATGTGGCAGTTTTATTTCCATATATGTTAAATAACTTCAAAAAGATCCTCTCAGATATCTGTGTGTGTGTTATTTTTTAAGGGAGGAGGTCACTTAGTATCAGAAAGTTCTAGTAAAATGATATGCTTTTCATTTATGATTCATAATAAAATTCACACATCAAGTATATCTATTAATGATCTGATTAAAATAATTAATTGTTTCCTACATTGGTACATAAGTTGCATAACAAAATATTGGAGCCCATCTCTTATATTATCTTAGGACCTGGCATGGGTTAAGAGTAGGTTTCTCACCCTAAGCACTGTTGATATTTGGGGCTACATAACTCTTCTATTGTTGGAAACTATCTATCCTGTGCACTGGAAAATGTTAAGCAGCCTTCCTGACCTTACCCACTATATGCCTCTAGAGCCCTCCCTTCCCTTCTCCATTCCATGACAAACTGAAAGTGTTGGCAGACACTTGCCAAATGTTGCCTGTAGAACATAATCATCCCTGGCTGAGAACTAGTGGGTTAGTCGCCAAAGTAAAGAAACTCTTTCTCTAAGTCTCTGATTCTTCCCTCTTTAGGGTCATAGATCCATTTGAGAATCTAACTCTCTCCTCAGAAAAATTCCACACAGCAACAGCATTTTGTATATTATACCTTTGTAAAGGACCCCAAACAAACTCAGTTTGTTGTGTGATAGCCAGTGAAGGGCAGAGTGGAAATAAATGAGAAAAGAGGTGGACACTGATTATAGGGGATTTTATAAGCCATTGTAAAAATCTGGCATTTTATTGCACTTATAGATAAAGACAATTCAATATTTTTTCCTTTAGCAGTGAACAATTTAATATTTGTTTTAAGAAGTCACATATACAAAATTTATATCATAGAAAGTTATAATTTAATAATTTAGTTCCTCAACCTCCCTTCAGAAGTATCCACTATCAAGTGTCTTATGCATATCCCCCAAATATGTTGTATACATATATGTTATTATGTATGTACATTCCCACTAATTTTAACACAAATACAACTATAACAGTCAAATTGTTCTATTTATTTCTTTATTTTTTTACTGAGTAATTATACTTTCTGTTCCTTTTTAAGATATTTTTCTTCATGACACTTATCAGCACATAACTTGTTCTGATGATCATCACATGCAATTTTTTGGATATTCCATTGCCTAATATCTTCATAACAACATTTATACTTGCAGTGAAAACAGAACAAAGAAACAGGAGTAGATGTCTCAATAAAGATTAACTATCATTACTTATTCATTTTTTGATATTTCTATCACATATAAATACAGCTTTACACTCCAACAACCAATATTCTAGTTTTGACACATATTAATGATTTGTGTAGAAATTTAAAATTTTATTTTGTAATGAATTGCAATTATATCTATTTCCATTCCTGACATGGATTTAAATTCATACTGTAAATGCTTAGGAAACCTGGAGTATCCTAGCCATATTTCTCTTCAAACAACATCCTAGAAATAAATAAAAAGAAAAACATCTCTTTAACCTTGTTAGATTCAGAAAGTTAACGAATTGCTACAACTTGATTTGGATCTTTTTATAAAGATTTTATTTATTTATTTTTTAGAGAGGGAAGGGAGGGAGAGAGAGAGAGAGAGAGAGAGAGAGAGAGAGAGAGAAACATCAATGTGTGGTTGCTGGGGGTCATGGCCTGCAAACCAGGCATGTACCCTGACTGGGAATCGAACCTGCGACACTTTGGTTTGCAGCCTGTGCTCAATCCACTGAGCTACGCCAGCCAGGTCTGATTTGGATCTTAAATGTGACATTCTGTTAGCTTTTTTCCTTAATATAGTAAATGTCATTCTGATAGAATGATAAATGTACATATATCTAAAGAAGTTTCAAGTAAATGTGCAAATAAATACAGAAAAATTGCTTGGCCCAGAAAAATGCATTTTTGTCTCTCATTTAAAAATGCTTATTTCAGTGGTATTTGATGACACATGAAAATATTAATGGAAAGGAGCCTATATGCTCTCAAATTTTACTTTCCATCTTAGACAAGAAAAACTTCAAAGTAGCTATATTTTAGGGATATTAGCTTTTCTAAATAAAATGGCTTTTTGTATCAATTCAGTTGAGTTGTAAATAGTTCATATCACACAGACTACTAAATGTTCAGGTTCTATAGAGAGAAGAAACAAAACTCAGTTTGTTGTGTGATAGCCAGTGAAGTGCAAAAAAAAAAAATGATAAAAGAGAGGTGGGTAGGGCCTGACCATAGAGAACTTTGTAAGCCATTGTAACAATCTGGAATTTCATTGCACTGATAGTAAAAGGCTATTCAAGTTTTTTCTTTAGGCAGTGAAGAATTTGATGTAATATATGCATGTGATAAAAAGTCATATGTACAAGATTTATTGCACAGAAAATTATAATTTAATAACATTAATATTTTAATAATTTTTCTGTCACACAGTCCTTTAGCCTCTCTCCAGAAATACACTATCAACAATGACTTATGCATCTCCCCCCAAAATGTCTTATGCATATCTTTAATTATGTATATCCCCTCTAATTTTATACTATTTAATTTTAACACAAATAGAACTATAATAGATTGTTTTGTTTCTTATGTATTTTTTATAATTTTTAAATTTAATTGTTGTTCAAGTACAGTTTTCTGTCTTTTACTCCCATCCCAGCCCACCCCTCCATCCCTCCCCAACTCCCTCCTGTTTCCACCCTCCCTAATTTTTATCCATGTGTCCTTTATACTTGTTCCTGTAAACCCTTCTCCTTTTCCCCTGAAATTCCCTCCCCTCTCCTCTCTGGTCAGCTTGTTCTCTATTTCAGTGTCTTTGGTTATAGTTTGCTTGTTTGTTTTGTTGTTTAGGTACTTGTTAAAGGTGAGATCATATGGTATTTGTCTTTCACACCTCACTTATTTTGTTTAGCATAATGCTTTCCAGTTCCATCCATGCTGTTGCAAAGGGTAGGAGCTCCTTTTTACTGAGTAATATATACTTTTTTGTTCCCATTTTAAAAATTGTTCTTCATGGCACTTAGGATATTGCATTATATGACATACATAATATGTTTGCTGGTTTTTCTATTTAACTCTTGCTTCTCTTACTACCTTATAAAATCCATAGAGACAGGGATTTTGTCTTGTTGGTGGCTGCATAGCTAGAGCTCAGAACTTAGTATAAGCTCAAGTCCTTGCTGAATGTAATAATCAATAAACCACTTATATCCTCCCACATCAGCCTATATTCTGCCATTCCATTCTTCTTTCTGATTACATGACAATCATTGTACAAATAACACTAAAATTTTTGTATTCTTCTTTCCATTTGTGGTTATGAAGGCTGTAACATGGCAAGGTATTCTTGTACATATATCTTTATGTGTATATGTGAGAATATTTTTTATATATACATTTTGAGTACATTCATTAGATGAATTCTTAGAGGAAAATTGTTAAATCAAAGTATGTGTGTTTTTTTTTAATTTGATAGATATACCCAAATTGTACTCCTAAAAGCAGGTGCAAATTTCAAATACGGTGTTTCAAATAAGGTGTTTTCCCATATCCTTTCTGGTCATCAGCCTGGGGCCTCAGATGCCAGAAGTAAACTAAACACATCAGAGAGAACATTAATTAGCTATTTTTCCTCTTGGAAGTTTGGGTTTATTCATTTATAGAGATGACAATAAAGCCTATATTGAGTGTAGGTTTCTGGGAGAAGAAATTGTCTTTGGATTTAAAAATAAATAACAAATGAAAGTGTAAATGGCCTCCATGTGTTTACTTATCAAATATACTAAAATATTAATATTTCAGCAGCTATTTGGTCAGTGGCATAATTTAAGATTATACATTTTCACCTATTGGAAAAATTATATACTTTTAACGTTTTAGTGTTCTCACCTAAACTTTTACAAAAAAGATGTCCCATAAACAAACAAGGAAGCAAAATATAACCACAAACATTGAAATAAAGAACAAACTGACAGTAACCCGAATGGAGTGGGAGGGGGGTAACGGAGAAAGTAGGGGAAGGGTCATCAAGGAACATGGATAAAGGAACCATGGACAAAGCCAAAGGGGATAGGATAGAAGGTGGGGGGTAGAGAGGGGAAGAATGGTGGGGGGAAGGTGGAGACAACGGTACTTGAACAACAATAAAAATATTAAAAAGAAACAAAAAAGATAGTCCTAGGTTATCTTTTTTGTTTTAGATTTTTTTTATAAGATGAAAAAGCACTAGGCAATAATAACAATTTTTAAAAAGCTAGTGTTTTTTGAACAGTTATAGATAATCATGCTAAGTAATTTCCAAATATTTATTTGAAATTCACAATTGTCCTTTTGAGTTAGGCATTATTATTTCAATTGTACAAATGAAAACAAAACCAACTAATGTGCAAAAGATTTAAGTAGCATATCCAAGCCTAGAAGTTAAGAACTGTGAGCTCTAGTGCTAGATTTGTCATTGGCTTGCTATGGTGACTTAAGCAATTTAATTTCTGTACCTATTTTTTTGGTCTAAAAATGTAAGATGAGAGAGCGAATGGCCATATGTTCCCTTGAGGTTCTATTATTTATAAGTTTGATTGCTGAAAAAAACTATTCTAAACCTCATCATGATCAACCCATTCTACTCTTCATCAATTAGATAATTAACCAATTCTTCTTCATGTGTAATTGATTTTTTCATTTCACTAATGCCCATTTCCTTTTATTTGATCCTCTGCAGAAAAAAACAATATTCCAGTCATAAACAATAATTAATTCATTTTTATTCCATATTCTGTGTAGGCAGAACTTGAGCCTTTTAATACAACTAGATTTTTCTTTTTCAATGTTTTAAAAATATTTGGCATACTCTTTAATTTCTTCATATTCTTTATTAAAATAGAGACTCATATTAAACCTAATGTTCCAATAAGTTTTAGCTGGGGAACCAAAGTCAAGTTCCTTTATAAAGGAAAAATTATTTCTTAATGCTTTAATATCATTGTATTTTTAACACATTCCAGAATCCTGTGGGTTTCATTCTTATCATTAAATCGCTGATATAGTTTAAAGGTGATTCTTTGTTATCATTTCTAGTTAGAAATATTTTTAGTTAGAAATATCCTATCTAGTTATTTTTCTCTTGCTACCTTATTTTCAGGTTATAAATATCTGCTTATTTTTTACTCATTCAATTTTATTCACTCTTGAAATTTGACCACTATTCATTTAAGTTGTTTAAGTACATTTTATTCTAACAATAGGGATGTGATAAAGAAATTTGATAATTATGTTTTATTTCCCTTATAGTTATTTAATGCAGTCATTGAATACAGTTGTCTTGTTGGACAAAGTCTTGTCATCCACAAATCACTTTTTCTTCACCCCAAATTATTGTTAAACTCTTGACAGATATTCTCTTGGCATGGCCTGCCCCTAGCATTCTCCTTACTTAAAAGTGATAGAGGTAATACCAAACTTCTTTAGTCACTTTGGTTTTCCCACCTAGATTAATTTTTACATATTATTTTCAATTAGAAATTATAAAACAAAACTTATTGATTTACTCATGAGGGATCAATTGCAAAGTATTCAGTTTCTTTATAATACCCTCAATTGCAGAGAAAATACTATGATGTATAAGCTCAGTGTACAATTCTGATACGATAGTGCATTCTGCTCTAAAACTGATCAGTTACAATGACTCCAAAGAAGAGTGATCAAGAGGATCTTATCATAAAAAGGACGTTAAAGTAAACATGAGCTTGTAATTTAAGAAGAGAAAATTAAAGAGGAATACATTTATCACCTCCCGATATTACAAGTAGGATTAATTACAAACATTGTAACTGAGAAGCCCTACAAATGATCACAAATTTCATGAGTGAGTGAGCTTAGCATCACTAAAATGCTGAAAGCAAGTTGGTAGAATCAGGAATAAGAATTCACATCTGTGTGGATGGATAGCTTGGACTAGATGACCTATACAGTTTTATATATATTTAATTTATGTCTAAGATGTGCTACTCCATAGAACGTTGGATTAGGTGGAACCACATGAAAGTGATTCTTTTTTTTACCATTTTTGACCTACATTAATGATGCATAGTTCCACATAATATAGTAGGATATGCTATTAAATTCTGAATGTCCTAAATGTAGCATATTTATGGCTTCTGACCTTAGAGGAATTTTACATGCTATTAAACAGTCTGTAGACTAGTATCTCAACCTTTCCTTATAATGTCCACCAGTATACTTCACTCATTTTTTCCATTCTGTGGCCTACTTTAACTAGGCATAAACTAGTCTTTGTAATTCAATTCTGCAACTATTTATCAAGTTTTAAAATATGAAAAATTTTGCTTTGGCCTCTTCTCATGATAAAAGATGCTGAGATAGAACCTGGAAGTGTCTCATGTGTCTCAGACAATGAGAGTCTGTGGTCCTGGTGCTCAGGAAACTGTTCTCCTTCCCATGCTGCTTCCCCTTTGTTTCCTAATGACAGCTGTGCAGATCCTACCTGTGGTCACATTGGCTGTCACTTCTCTTTTGGTTGCAGAGATCATTAGCTCTTTGAGGTAGAGATAATGTCATTGTCTTATTTTTATCTCTCTCAGTGCCTGTTACTGAGCAGGTATTCAATAGAGAGGTCATGCAGTAAATGTAAAGAACAACTCCAATATGCTTACAGGTGTCCAACCTGTGATCAGCGGGCTGCATTCAGCTCAGGATGGCTGCAAATGTGGCCCAACACAGAATCATAAATTTACTTAAAACATTATGAGATTTTTACTTTGTGATTATGTGTCACAATGTATTTAATGTGTGGTCCAACACAGCTTTTCTTGCAGTGTATCCCAGAGATGCCAAAAGGTTGGACACTCCTGCTGGTGTTGCCACCAGGAAGAGATATTTTGGCATGACATTGAGGTCTCAATTGTAGGTGTGTCTTAAGTTAGACATAGGCCTTCATATGAGGATCTGTGTTAAAATAATTTAAGGAAGTATTTCCAGGAATTTCCTGCAAGGGATATGGAAGCCAAGGAAGAATTCAATCTCCAGTGAAAGTCTCTCAGATGGTATAGCTTCAGTCTGATCCTGCTGGGAATCCCTGGATAGTAAGTTATGCCTCAGATGTATCCTTATTCCAGGCTTAGGAGCTACACTTTCATACTGCTACATGGTTCAGTCATTGGTTAAGGCTGCCCTGGGCTATGGGCAGGAAATTTTGCTACTTCATATGCTGACAAAAGTACAAATAAACAGTAAATACATCTTTAAGAAGTTTGTATAAACATAATTAGGAAGATGAAACTAAAACTAAAGTTATGGTGAACAAATGCTATTCACTTCCCAAAACTTGTTGGATAGAGGATTCGAATCCCACAATTGTCACACCCTATTTTCTGCCTGTTGAGTGAATAACATGAAGCACAATGGTGGAGAGCAGGGACTGTGGCTGGAAAGGACATTTGGAGTTCTCACCAACTACCTCTGGCAAAGTAACACAGATAAAGCCAATCACTTTTTCTTTTCTTGCATGGCACAAAAACGAAAAACAGTTTGCCAGTGTAAAATCAAAAGCTGAGTTAGACATGCTCAAATTTAGGAGGGCAAAACATTACAAAAGGCCTCAATCCTTAGCTACTAATTATTTTTGAAGGACTTTAGCTTCAAAGAAGTCTCACATGTGATTATAATAATCTTTGGACAAACTGTTTACATGTGAATTGAATCTCATTGTAATAGCTGGCAGTTCCTGAAGACTAAAGCTTTAGAGGTTTATTCAAATGGAGCAGTGACCCAACTGAGAACCTCTTATTCAATATCTTGTGGCTTTAACAGGAACTATTAAATATGTCAGGAAGACAAAGAGTCAATATAAAGTACATAAAACTTTACAGGATTTCTTTCTTGAGAAAGACAGTCTCCTTCCTTTAAATAAAGGACTCTGGGAAGACTCTTGGCAGCTTCAACAACATATAAAAATGTGCATTTTGCCAACATCATGAACTTGTGTTGACCTGAATCACAATGACCCATAATCTTTTGTCATACAGAAATTTATTCTCTATTATCTGCAACTACAAACAATATAATTCCATTATATAAGTTAACTTTATTGATACATATGAAGTGTTTACTCCTTAAATGAAGACTCAAAATTTTATCTCAAGAAGATTTAAACCTCAGATAAAATAACTTACTCTAAAGTAAAAGGCAATAACCCATCTTTATTGGCTACTCTTTAAACCAAATTATCATATTTTGTTTTCTCATATGTCCTTTTCAATATTGGCCTTTCTCTTCCCTAATTTTGTATGAAATGTCTATATCCACAGGCAATTCTTAAAATGCATTTATTAAATATCCAGCAGCTTGACCTTAAAAAATATTTTTACATGTCTGGCAAGTCTCATTTTAAAATTATCATACCCCAAGCCAGGCGGTGAAAGACAAATACCATACGATCTCACCTTTAACAGGAATCTAAACAACAAAACAAACAAACAAGCAAAATATAACCAAAGACACTGAAATAGAGAACAGGCCGACAGTGACCAGAGGGGAGAGGGGAGGGAATTTCAGGGAAAAGGGAAAGGGTTTACAGGAACAAGTATAAAGGACACATGGACAAAAACTAGGGGGGAGTGGAAATGGGAGGGAGGTGGGGAAGGCTGGGGGTGGGCTGGGATGGGAGTAAAAGAAAGAAAACTGTACTTGAACAACAATTAAAATAAAAATTAAAAAAAGAAAGAAAGAAAAAAATAAAAATAAATAAATAAAATTACACATTTCCCAGGGGAAAAAATTACCATCCACTAAAATGAATAAAATTAAAGCCAAAAAATATGATGCAGTTTTATTCTTGTAATCTATGACCAGAAATAATTCTCCAGATTTCTACAGTATGTTAAGTATTTGGTAAAATTAATTCTTGTAGTGTCAGAATAGACTGGAAATTTCAACTTAAAATATTTAGTATCTGAGCAATCATATAGTGGAGGCCAGTTATCTTACAAGTAGGAAAATGGGCCAAGAAAGATTCAAAGAGCAAAGACTTAAAATGTGGATTCTTTCTGTAAGATATTTCAACAGGAAATTATTCAAAGAATTGATATACCATATCAGCTATGACTATATAATTTAAACACAATCACATAAGGTGTATATACAGCTTGTTATAATAAAATGAATTACTACTGACTGATATTTTTATATGATAACAGGCTGTACAGTAAATGATTGATCTGACTGAAATTGGTGTACTAGATTTTTTTTCCAGTTTGCTTTAGTTCATAGGATTTAGTTTTAGAGTGGATCTCCTAAAGAACATTAATGAAATTCAGGATGGTGCCTCTCTAATAACCTTGTTGCATTGTCACCCCATTCAAGAAAAAGAGACCTAGTATTTCACAATCAAATGATGCAGACACTGGCCTGCAGTGTCTGAGTCATTATGGATGAAATGAGACATTTACATGGACTACTGAGTCTGGTGGAGGAAAAAGGACAGCATGGCTTTTCTCTCAAGGGGAGCAAAAGCCTTGGCCCTTGCTGTGACCAGCCTTTACTGGGTTTCTTGGCACATTACATGATGGTCCTCATTGACTATGCACAGGTTCGCTTTAGGTGCTTACCTTTTACAGAAAACAAAGGAGCCAATGCTGCTAATCACATCACAGAAGAGGGATATTTGCAAATGAAAAGGCAAAAGTGCTTGAACTGGTTACACTCCATACTGGGGAGTTTTAGCATGGATTTTAGGAAGTTACTTTGCAGTAAATGTCCTCAATTCAGGGTAAGGGAGTTTTTTAGCAAGAGCAAGACTCAAAGGAGCCTAGGCACATTGTAGGCCTGATTCTCTGCGGGAGAACCTATCAGTGGGCATCGGTCCTGTGCATCTCTGAGTGGGAGCTGTGCCCACAACACAGAATGGTCTCCTACAATCAAAGGCTACCACATTATGCCAGGACTATTCCCTGTCTCTGTTCCTACTTACTATTTCTGCTTTTGTCACCACTCTGCCTTCTTTTGGCAAGACCTTAATGGCAAGACCTATACTGATTCACTGCTTCTGCCAACTGATAAATGGTATGGGAACGTTTGCATGTGCATGATTATTTAATTTCTGCCTTTGCTATAAATAGCTATGCCACTCCCATTGAAACTCACCATACCATGGATTCTTTGATTTACTGATGAGTATAAGGGCTCCTCCATTAGCCCAATGCAAAGGTACTGGCCAACCTATAGATACTTACTTCTAAGACAGGATACAGTCTTTCTGCAATAACTTTGGTCAGAGAAGCTGTTGCCTCCCCTCCAGCAATTTATTCAGTCTAGCCTTCAGCAAAGCTGTCCCTTACTAACCTCACCTCCCCCAGGTGTATTTCTAGGTAAGCAGATTCTAGGTAAGGAGAGTGCAGATTTAACCTTCCAATTTTAGTCACACAATCACCAAAAACTGACTACATCAAGTTTATTTTCTTAGACAAAGAGTCTTATGATATCACCCATAAGTGGGAACTAATCAACAAAACAAACAAGCAAGCAAAATATAACCAGAGACATTGAAATGAAAAACAAACTGATAGTAAGAGGGGAAGGGGAAAGGATAACAGGGGGAAAAAGGGGTAGGGTCATCAAGGAACATGGATAAAGGACCCATGGACCAAAAAAAAGGGGTGGTAGGATTGAGGGTGGGATTGGGGGAGTAGTGGGGAAAGATGGAAACAATTGTGCTTGAACAACAATAAAAAAGGGTCTTGCCCTGGCTTGTGTAGCTCAGTGTATTGAGCACGGGCCGGGAACCAAAGCATCGTAGGTTCAATTCCCAGTCAGGGCACATGCCTGGGTTGCAGGCCATGGCCTCCAGCAACCACACATTGATGTTTCTCTCTCTCTCTCTCTTTCTCCCTCCCTTCCCTCTCTAAATATAAATAAATAAAATATTTTTTTAAAAAGGGTCTTCAAATGTATCAGTAACTCAAAATGTATTTCCACTTGCTTGGCAATGTCTGAAATTCCACTTTTCACTTCATAATAGAAAGAAGTACAGATTCTTGGCTAAGATTATACAGGGAGGCCAATTAGCCAATTATTCAAGTACTCTAAATGCTTGAATTTGGATACTTCCCTGTTTCAGAGAGGAATTAGACACTGTGGATTGGATAGACAGAGACACAGGAGGAGTGGATAGCCTGTGATATCTAGGAATACCGATTCCTAGTACTTAAGAGATTTTTTTTCATTATTGTTTACCTCTAACTTGCTACAAAAAGAGAGGTATGATTAATAGAATGTTGTTGCTGTTTTTTTCTTATACACATTCTTACTCATGTGAACTTCAACAGAATTGTTAAGACCCTGTAAGGCTCTGGACAGTAGTATTGGTTCTTTATGAAGTTTATTTCTCCTAACTCAACCACATGCACTGTAAAACAGTTTCATTACCTTGGGATTGGCAGGGAAAGAACAAACACTCACAATCTTGCCATAGAAATATGTCCATTTGCAGGCTCTGTGCCACTGGGTACACAGGAACCTCAACTAACACTTCTTCCTTAAGATCATGATGAACCTCAACAGTAATGACTTCTTGCAATAGGATCTAGGAAGAAGGAAGCAAACAGTACCCTAAATGCCTGAGTGTGGCCTCAGAGTTTGGGAGGGACAGATTTTGTTACCTGAGAAAATATTTTTGAGTCTCAGTGATCTGGTGCAAAATATAGGATATATTTATATATCATCATTTCTTTACCACTAAACATGCCTGGATAGTTTCTTGAGCTATTAGAAAATATACCACATTATATTGTTCTAGTTAGACTTATTTACTGTATAAAGCAAAAACCTGCCAGTTTTAGTGGAGCCCTGAGCCAAAGAAGACATTCTAGCTGGTACAAAATACAAGACAAATGGCTTTTCTGTAACTGGCCCTTATAAAACAGCATATGCTTTGGTGCTTGGATTGTAGGAAGCAGATGTGGATGTGCTATCAAGCCTGTTGTAAACCATGAAAGAAGAATCACAGAGATCCAAGGCTTTTGGGACAAAGTTTTGCCTTCTTTCCTAAGTACCTATTGTCTCTGTGAGAAGAACCTCTGGAACAGCTCAGAGGGGCTGAATTTCTGGCCTTGGGTCCCACAAGAATACCTGACTCTAGTCACTATCATAACCTGGATACGATGTTACACCTAGCCATACATTCTAGTATACTCAGAAGCTTTTTAAATATCAATGGAAAAGATGTATGTACAGCACTGAGCCTAAGTTCTAAAGATGTAAGGAATTCACATGAGTAGATAAGTCCTACTTCCAGAGTGGCTTATTCCTGCCAAATGACTTCTTCAAGCCTTATCTGTGGCCAGATGGGAATTCCCTATGGTATACTAAGTGGGGGGTGGGGGGGGCGGTGAAAGCTGAAATTGGAATTGCAGAGAGCTATGCCTTAGAGTAAAAATAAACTACTCTAACATTATAGACTCAGGAGGAGTCTTTAAGATAAGTGGGAAATGGAATTCTTCCAAACAGTATTGATCACTGGCTACTAGAAATGTTTGTGCCCCTTAACTTCTCTGATATTATTCTCTTTTTGTCTTCCTCTCAAATTTCTACTCATCCTTTCTCTTTTCTATTACCACTGAAGATGAATTCTCCTCTGTAAACAATTATTGCTTGAGTTCATCAGGTTTAGTTATATACTTATTTTTCTTTCTATCTTATATTCAAAGTAGGCAATTTCATTTGGCTTCAATTGTCATAGACACTGCAATGACTCCTTCATTTACATTTCTAGCCTGGAACTCTGAGCTCCAGATCCATATGCCTTTTAAAAATGTTATGGACAGACTGACAGAGTTCAGAGGGGAGAGGAAAGGGAATTTCAGGGGAAAAGGGAGAGGGTTTACAGGAACACATATAAGGGATACATGAATAAAAACTAGGGGCAGGTGGAAATGGGAGGGAGGAGGGGAGGGCTGGGTGGGTGGGTTGGGATGGAAGTAAAAGATAGAAAATTGTACTGCAACAACAATTAAAATAAAATTAAAAAATAAATTGCCCTGGCTGGCTTAGCTCAGTGGATTGAGCGCGGGCTGCGAACCAGGCATTGCAGGTTCGGTTCCCAGTCAGGGCACATGCCTAGGCTGCAGGCCATGACCCCCAGCAATCGCACACTGATGTTTCTCTCTCTTTCTCTCTCCCTTCCCTCTCTAAAAATAAATAAATAAAATATTTTAAAAAATAAATTAAAAATATTATGGCAAAATATAAAGAGCAGACAATTTCAAGTTTTAACTATTTTCAAGTGTATAGTTCAGTACATGCAGTGCTTTCACATTGTTCTGCAACCATCACCACCATCCATCTCCAGAACTTTGTCATCTTTCCAAATTGAAACTGTACCCATTAAACAATAATTCTCATTGCTGCCTTTCTCTCCCCCCATCAATCACTAATCTACTTTCTGTCTCTATGAAGTTTGCCTATGCTAGGAACTTAGCATAATGTTTTCAATGTTCATTCATGTTGTAGCATGCATTTGGATTTCATTCATTTTAAGGTTGAATAATATTCTATTGCATATATACATACATATATATATCACATTTTGTTTATCAGTTCATCTGTTGATGAACATTTGTGTTGTTTCCACCTTTTAGCTATTGTAAAAAATGCTACTATGAACATAGGTGTAAAAATAACTGTTCAAGGTCTCTGCTTTTAAATCTTTTGTGTCCATACACAACAGTGGAATTACTGGATCAGACATTAATTCTTTATTTAATTATAAAAATAATTTATTTATTTTATTTTTAGAAAGAAGGGAGGGGAGGGAGAAAGAGAGAAAAACATTGATGTGAGAGAAAAACATCAATTGGTTACCTCTCCTACAGAGCCCTGACAAGTGACCAAACCGACAACCTATGCATATGCCCCGACTGGGAATAGAGCCAGTGATCTTTCATTTTGTGGGATGATGCCCAATCAACTGAGACACATCAGTCAGGGCCTATGTTTAATTTTTTGAAGAGCCACCACATCATATACATTTTATATACTTCCCTTTATATTTGACTTTGACATAGTCTCTTCAAAATAAAATAAAATAATAAAGTAAAATGTTTTGTCTTTTCCTCAAAATATGGTCCTCCAGTAGTGTTCCCTTGAAGACTGGCAGGCACATAAACCAGAAAATAAGCAGTCACCCTTGAGTGAACCCTCTTCCTCACCTTTCATATCACTGCCTTGTGAG
Organism: Phyllostomus discolor; assembly: GCF_004126475.2. NCBI lineage: Eukaryota > Metazoa > Chordata > Mammalia > Chiroptera > Phyllostomidae > Phyllostomus > Phyllostomus discolor. The sequence goes on along the minus strand of NC_050198.1, from coordinate 13,520,098 downwards.
TGTTAACTGTCGAATGCTTCTTAAATCCACTTATTTATTTCTATCTTTATCTCCATTTCTCTGGAAAGAATCTTCACTATCATTTCGATTATTGCAATCACTTTCTAGCTGGTTTACCCACATTCATTCTTACCTTACCTCCTTACAAGCACTGCTCTGCAGTATGGCCAGAAAGTCCATATATAATCATGTTATCCACATGTTGAAAAATAAATATTCAGTGATTTCACATTATTAAAATAAGGAGCACAATTCTTAATATAGCTGGCAAAGCCCTGCATGATCTGGTCTCCACTTCCTGAGCTTCTTCTCTCACAAAGCCCACCTCTTTTTCTGATCTTCCATTATACTAAGCTTCCTTGGGTGTTTGATGGGTCTCCTATCTGTAACAGGGACATGGTGAATGGTATTCACTCTAACTAGGAACTTACCCTGCATTTACCATCATCACCACATGGAAGCTATCCTTCACCTCAAAGATCAGATAAAATGCCCTCTCATAAGCTGTCATTAATGCATTTCTCTTTTTCCTAACATCATAAAATCATTTCTAAATTTTGTTTTTTCTTAATTAAAATCTATCTGACCCATTAGAAAATAAATTTCAGGAGGTCATTGTCATGTCTTTTTTTGAATCTCCATACATCAAACAGCCCAGTTCTTTGTCCAGAATAGACACTCAGTACTTGTGCAATGAAGGAATGCATTGAATTATGTCTCTATGGTCTCACCAGAATTCAAGTTTCTTCCTCAGATAAGAGTCTGGCATTTCCCTCTTCATGTTGGCATCCCCAATGTCTAGCATATTTAAGGTTCAATTTTGTTTGTTGAACTGAACACCATAATTCCAAATTCAACAGAGCTTTAAAATTAGCTAGAAGCATACCCTTTGTCCACAATTATGTCTCTACCTGTCTCTTTAAGAAAATCTTACAAACCTTTTCCCATTTCTTTGTAGAGTAGTTAGCTCACTCTTTCTTATTCCCAGAGGAAGAGGACAGGGTTTTGCTTAGGCAGGAAATTAAGACAAACAGGAAGAAAATTGTCTGGGGAGAGCTGAGAAACAGGCAAACTTTTCCCAGGGTGAATGTAAACGACTTATGGTTGTTTCAGTTTGTTGAAATGGAGAAAAATGCACTCAGAAAATCAATAAATGAATACTGAATGCCAAGAACTATACTAATCTCCAGTTAAGCAAATACATCTGCAACAGCAGCTATAGTTGGAGCCATTGCCTCATTAAGGCCATAGTAATCTACTGTCCTTCTCCAAGTCCCATAAACATTCTGTGCTGACCAAATTGAAGAACCAATACTGATGTGCTGACAATGACCACTTCTGCTTCTTTTGGTTCATTCATGGTGGTTGTAATCTCTGTTATTCACCCTAGGGATGTTTTATTCATCATTTTGGCAGGAATCAGAAAGTTCAAAGGATTCTATTCAAAACTCCCTAAGGTAACAAAGTATCCATGTAATGATTCTGTTATTTTATAAGTAGATGTGCATTTATGCACACACACACACATCCCTACACAAAGACTTATATATACTTCTATATCAAGCCACGGACTTAAATTGAAATTCCTTTGAAATGTAAGCACTGAAAATTCTTACCCCAGACTATAGTGACATTTGCATCTTCAAGAAGTAGTGTTAATCAATACCTGTTACAATTGCACCTGAGATATTTGGATGTCACTCTCTCAGCACCTAGTGACTCAGGTTAATCAGTATAAGTCATTTTGGGAAGCCTAGAAGGAGATATAGAATCCTTACTCACTTTTGATGTTACAGGAGAGACTTCAGTGGTGTTGCAGACTGCTTTGGGCTTGGGAACTGACACAAGATTGGAAATGGAGAAATATACTGTGATTCATGTTGCTTTAAAGCAGGGTTAAAGCTTTATTTTGTTTTGTTCTGCATTTGATTATGCAAATGAAGCCCAACTGAAGGTATCTTATGATTTATTAGACATAGCCAGAGATCTTTGCAAATCTGGGCATCCGATGACAGCTGATCACCATGCCTTTTTTGCTGCTTGTTGTGTTCATTATGGTCCTCCTGCCACTGGATATTGAAAGGATATAAAAAGATTTCTCAGCTTTTAAGAAGCATAAAGTCCCTTGTACAAATTTACCACAGCTTTTTAATCTAGTCATCTACTGATGGGCACTTGAGTTGTTGCCAACTCTTGGTTATTGTAAATAATGCAGCAATGAACATAGGAGTGTACATATTCTTTTGAACTAGTGCTTTGTTTTTGTTTCTTTTTTTTTTTGGCTATATTCCCAGAAATGGAATGTCTCGGTCATAAGGCAGTTTCATTTTTAATTTTTTGATGCAACTCCAACACTGCTTTTCACAGTGGCTGTACCAGTACTACTCAACCATTAACAAAAAGGAAATCTTACCTCTTGCAATAACATGGGTGGCCCTAGAGAGTATTACACTAAGTGAAATAAACCACTGAAGAAAAGACAAACAATGTATGATCTAATGTATATGTGGAATCTAGTGAACAAAATAAACTAACAAACAAAATAAAACAAACTCATAGAGACAGAGAATAGACTGATGGCTGTTGGAGGAGAAGGGGATTGGGGGCTGGGTGAAAAAGGTGAAGGGACTAAGGCAGAGGGAAAAAATTATAGACAACATTATGGTGATAGCCAGAGGGAAAGGGAGTAGGGGAGGTAGAAGAGGGCAAAGGAGGAACAAATGGTGATGGAAGGTGACTTCACCTGTGGTGGTGAACACACAATACAATTTACAAATGACATATTATAGAGTTGTACACCTGAAACATATATAAATTTATTAACCAATATCACCTCAATACATTCCATTTAAAGAAAGAAAAAGTGAGAAGCATAAAATCCTATGGTTACACCAAGTCAAAAACAAAGTCTTAATTCTATAATTTAAAGCATCCAATCTGAAATATCATTCAATCATTACATCTCAATTGTAGATAAATCTCCTTTCACCTGCCTGCAGCCCAACATGTCTACTCTTCCCTCAGATTCCTTAAACTTTGCCACTCTCAAAGCACTGGGGGAAGCGAACAGTAAGGGAAATAGGAAAGTTCTTTCTTGACTGGCATTACTGCCCGATGGCTGCTTACTCTCCAAATCTGAACATGAGAAAGTCACTGCCTACACTTTTACAGGTTCTTTAGAGGTGCTACTGCTGAGCTCTCTATTTCTCCTTTGACAAAGGTGATGCATTCCATTTCTCCAGCCCCTACTCCCTACCTTAGACACTAGTTTTCTAATATCCTACTCTTTCTAATTTTGTCTCAGCAGAGAAAGCCCATATAGTTAGTATTTGTAACTAAGGCGACTTAACATTATTCCTGGAAATAAGCAGAGAGGGCAAAACAAATAAACCCCACATGTTGAAAATAATAAATGCTTAGAAAGGTGATGTTACATACACACATACATATACACAAATATACATTTTCTTCTTTTTTGTCTTTAATCTCTTACATAATGACACATTTTTATTCCAATTTTACAGAAAATTGTTAAGCTAAGGCACAAAAAAGTTAACTTACCAAATGTCATTCAAATATAATAAGTTTGAAATATGTCTGACTAAAATTCTGTGCTTTTAAATAATATTCTATCCTAATTAATTAAACAACTATCCTGTTTGATTCTAACTATCACCCATATTTGGAAAAGGAGGAAATTTATCAGTTAAAATGTGTGATTTAGAGTGTGGGCTCCAGGTGCAGGCTGCCTGGTTTGATATTTAAAATTTTCCACTTTCTAGGTGTGCAATCTTGGGCAAGACATTTAAACACTGTATCTTGACTACCTGATCTAAAAAAACAGGAATACATATAGAGCGTTATACCTTTTGAAGGGCTGTTTTGAAAAACAAATGAGTTAATTACATGTGAAGCATTTAGAAACTGTTTGACATATAGTAATGAAATAAAACATATAAAATGGCTCAAAAAGTATTTGGCATATAGAAAACACTCACTAAAAGTTGTTACTATTGTTACTACTACTACTACTACTACTGCTAATAATAATATTACTCTTACCACAAAGTTTTATCTAAAGCTCAGACTGATCTTTGGATTCTTTAGAACTTTTAAGAAAGTAAATTATAGTCATGTAAATATGGCTGATATATATGAGAATACTTTTTAGTTGTCTTGTTTTAGGGGTGGTGTGTCTTTTGGGCAGGGAAGAAGTTACCCAAAACTTCTCAGGGGCTTGTGAAGACTCTGATAGGCCTCAATTATATATTTAAGTCAAGATGTCCTGAGAAGAAATTTCATCTCTGTTCAAACTAAAATAGTATTGAAGCAGTTGCTAGCTTCGTAACTAATTTAAATAATATGTGGAAACTTTTTTTTCTTATTGCTCCAACTGGAAATCCAAATTTGACATGTGAAAAGGCAACGTGAGAGATTTTCAGGAAATAACCATGAATTACGCTTTATCTGAAATTGAGGGATTTATATTTATCAAATATAAAGAGTTTACCCTACAGTTATCTTGGCTTCAAGTCTTCAGACTACATTAGTCAGAAATAACTTTTTTTGCCAACCTTGTTTATTCCTGCTATAGGTGAAGGCCATTTTCTCAAAGTGATTAACTGGCAGTAGTACTCAATCCATTTATCTTTCTTGGGCACCCCTATTGTAATGCATTGCAATACTCTCCCCTCTCTGTTAAGCTTCAAATAAGCAGCAGCTGTGAGAACTTGAATTTGGAGTTTCTTAAAAATGAAAGTCTGAGACCTAATGAAATTGCTCCAACATAATGTTTGAGAGTGTTTGGGAAAATGTAGTGTTCTTCATCTTCTTGAGTGGTTTGCTTGGCAGATGTTGTATTTTAACTGATCACAAGGTAGGGAAAATGATGTGAGTGTCTCTGAATAATTAATTAGGATAGGTAGAAGCCCTAGCCAATGCAATGTTCAAAAGTGATTACCCTAATAACCCAGGCCCTAGGCTTTGCATTACCACAGTTTACCTTTGGGTAAGCAAAACTGCACAAACTAGAGCTTTCAAAGAACATTTTCACACTAATAACATTAAGGGATTATTTCAGAGCAATTCAACCAATAGCAAATACTCTATTTGATACAGAATCTTTATATGTGTTGAAATTATTTTGTTGTAATATGTCAGCATGCTTTTCTCTAAGTCATGTCAGTGTCTACCATTGTATACATAAATTTGGTTTCCCTTAAGGAGTTTCTTTAATTCTGAAGATTATAGATCTATATTAAAATAGACTGTTTATGGTTTTAATGAAAACTTCCTTTAATACAGCATGTACAATTCAATATTCCATTCTGGTTTCGTTGTTTTAAAAATGACATTCTTTGTGGTTTACCTGAACTCAATTCATAACTTATTTTGAAAATGATGCTTCCTAACTATATTAATACTAATGAGTATTTGGATATTTTAGTTAGAATTACTTCAGTTGAATGTGGCAGAAAACAGTTAAAATTAACCTTAGCAAATGAGAATGTACTGTCTCAGGAAAACGCAAAGACCAGGTATGGCTTTTCAGAAACTGGGGAATATCTCTGGTCCTCAGATTTCTTCTCTTCAGCTCTTGGTTCTATTTCCTCTGTGTGGATATCACTGAAAGTAGGTTCCCACCTGGCTGAAAATGAGAAACTATTATCAAGAGAAGATGGAATACATAGCAGATAGATAAAAGTGTTCATCTGTTTAGAAACCTAGTCTTTTTGTATATTCAGGAGTACTTCCCCTTTAAGGCTGCAAATTTGGAGTATGGGAGGGAAGAGAGGCCTAAACTTTCAAGCCACTTTCAGTTGTGTTTAAACCAAAGTCCTGACTAAACTAAGAAATTTAGAAACAATCTATAACATAAGGGAAGATTTTAAAAAGCATTAGATAAACAAGCAAACAAAATAAAACATACTTCAGGAAGTGTGGGAACAACAGAGTAAACAAAAATTTTAAAACCACTATTAAAAAAGATAGAAGAGTTATAGAATTGAAACTAGAGAGACTTGCTTCTCAGTTTCTTTTTAAAAAAACATTTTATTTATTCATTTTTAGAGAGAGGGGAAGGGAGGGAGAAAGAGAGGGAGAGGAACATCAATGTGTGGTTGCCTCATGGGTGCTCCCTACCGGGGACCTGGCCTGCAACCCAGGTATGTGTCCTGACTGGGAACCGAACCGGTGACCCTTTGATTCGCAGGCCGGCACTCAATGCACTGAGCCACACCAGCCAGGGTGCTTCTCAGTATCTTTTTGGGAAATATTGGGTAGATGATTTAGACTAAGCAAACCTGTGTGATTAAATAATCATTCTCCAAGAAAAACAAAACAACAACACTAAAGTGCTGGGAATGAAGCTCATCTATGACCAGGGATAACTTGTCAACAGAAAGCTTATAGATAATCAAAGTTACATTAAACGGTAACTGTAAAAGTTTCCTATCACTAATTTGGCAAACATATGGATAGTTTCCTCTTAGTTGATAATATCACCCTTTGTGATAGAGTAAACAGGTCTGTCGAACCCATGGCCCACAGGCCTCATGCGGCCCAGGAAGGCTATGAATGCGGCCTAACACAAAGTCATAAATTTACTTGAAACATTATGAGGGTTTTTTTTTGTGATTACATGTTGCAATGTATTTAATGTGTGGCCAAAGACAACTCTTCTTCTTCCAGTGTGGCCCCGAGATGCCGAAAGATTGGACACCCCCGGTCAGTAGGCAAAACAAATATAATTTTTTAAAAATATATAGGCATTTCTCTTTTAAAAAATCACCCCAAATTTAATAAGAAAACATGAGAAATGAATTGATATTTAATTTGACTATTAATGAAACTGAACATCTTTTCATATTTGTCATCTTTTCTATGTAAAATAACCAAAGAGGAATATTTGAAATGAAACTTGAGAAATTAATAGGTTTGGTAATGGTTATACAAGAAAAGAAATCCTGGGAATGCTCTTTCATAACATAAAAGGCTTAGAGAAGAATAAAAATGATTTTAAAGTATTTGACAAGCAAATATTCTCCTTTTCAATCTCCATTGTTATTTAGTATTTTTGAAAACATAACTATAACCTCAAACAACTACTTACTGGCAAATTAGTTGAGTCTGTCAGAATTTGATTTGCCCCAGCTGAACCAGACTTTGTGATTTCTAGTCTGTCTTTGCTCTCTCACTGTTGCAGGTAAGGTATCTCATCCTGTGTCCTTCTCTGCCTGACTCTCCTGCATATTTTAAAACAGACCTTCAAAGCTACCATTATGCTTATTATTTTTTTCCTATAGTTAAGCTTAGTGTCCTCCTTCTTTTTGTTGCATTTGTTCATTCATTTATTTTGAGGGTATTAAAAAAGATGGTTTACACATTCACTCACTGAACCTCACATACAATTTAACTGAGTTGTAGCTTACCAGACAAGAAAGATTTTTAAAAACTTATTCATAATAATCAAATAATTAAAGAAACAAGACAACAAGCACTCACAGGAAAAAAATCACTAGATCAATACTTGTACCTGTTAAGGAAAAGCTGTAACACTCCTTATCAGTTGTCTAGTATCTTTCCTTTAATACTCCTCCTCTCTCCACCACTCCCATCATGGACCTTTTAGTCATATATGCTGGCTACTTCACCTGTACTCCTTGGACCATGAGTATCTGGAAATATCTTTGGGAAGCTGGTTATAAATTCAGAATCTTTGGCTTTCTCCAAACTTACTGAATCAGGATCTGCATTTTAACAAGATTTTCCGGTAGATTCATATTTACACTCAAGTTTGAAAAACACTGCAGATGACAGGGTATAGTGTTTATTGTTGAAACCGGTTAGTCCTTTGTATTTGTTATTTGGACAATATGCTCCAGTTAAAGGAAATAACATTGGACTTGCGTTTTTAAAAATGACATTAGCTTAAGGAATAAATAACTATAGAGATAGAAATGGTATGTGTTAAAAACAATTCTGTCTGTTACAAATTGTATAGAATGTTTGCTTTACATCATTGAAGCACAGAAAACAAACTTATCTTTTAAACCAGAAGTCCAAAAAATGATTATCAGTTTTCAATTGCTGACATAGCATATTGCACAAAATAATACTAAAAAAAATATGTGTTACCAGCAAGGTTTGTCTGAGTTACAAAGGTCTAAATTTATTCAGACTATCTTGTCAATTTTACACTGTAGAATATTTTCTATCCAAGTGAAACTATCATATCTGTTACCTGGATAGATATGACCTCAAACTGTGTATGCTGTTTACTTGTAAGGTTAAGTAGCTGCTTCTTATACAATTTTATAAAATAATAAACGTCACTTAGAACAACCAAATGTATACAAAGACAATGTTGGCCTTTGCAAAAGAAACAGCTGTGGAATAAACTTCCAAGTTTTTCTGAATCTCCTTATTAAAAGAAAACTTTATTTGTTTTTATGGTGTAACATGTTAGAAGCTGTGCCGAGGTTACATACACCTGAAGAGAATATTAGTTCCTATTTTTATTGCAGATTTTAATAATAATTAAAAAGGACACTATTTAGAGTCAAATCACAATAAAGGAGAAATTTATGAAAGTGTATATCACTAATTTTTATTACATTTTAAATTGTATTGAACACAAAATGTACACGTTTTTTAATTTAATTAATTTATTTTTAGAGAAAGGAATAGGGACGGAGAAAGAGAGGGACAATAACATCAGTGTGTAGTGGTGTCTCATGTACCCCCTCCTGGGGACCTGGCCCACAACCCAGGCATGTTCCCTGACTGGGATTCAAACCAGAGACCCTTTGGTTAACAGTCCAACACTCAATCCACTGAGCCATACCAACCAGGGCACATGAGTTTTTTTCTTAATGGTAAACATTTACAGAGAATCCCTACTTTTAGTGAGTTTTTGTTGTCCTTGTTGTAATATTTGCTTTAATTACATTACTTTCACACTACAGGGTACCACTGTGATATGTTGGGAGGTTGCCATTATCAGTTATAATTTATTCTACTCTATGCCCTGAAGCTGGGGATAACCAGAATTGTTTGAATATACCATTAGCTGATACTCCTTCAACAAACATTTGGATGCCTATTATATGAAGAATGTAGATTTTATATTGGAAGTATAATATTAAATAAAATATAGTCTCTACCCACAATAACTCATACTCTAATTGGAGATGATGGACAAATAAAAATGTAATTGTTATTCGATACTAGAAACCTTAGATCATCAAAGGCAAACACAGAAGTGTATGAGTGGGACAAAGAACTTGTGTGTATCAGTCAACTTTTTCTTTCCTTATTTTCTATAATGCAATGTTAGGAGTAATCTCTTTTAAAAACTGTTATACAGTTCAGACGGATTGTAAATTCACATAACCATTATGTAAAGTATTTGGCCACAGTATCGCAAGTATTTTAAACTGACAATTTCAATTATTTATTTTGAAACAATAGTTTCACATCTAGGAATTTTGTTAGATAACAAATATGTGCACAAAAATCTATGTAAAAGAATATTCCCTCTGCTATTCTTTATGATCATGAAACAGTGCCACAGCTATATGATACTGTGCCCCTTTTAACATGATGCTGTGGAACATATTTAATGACAATGAAAGGTATAAATGATATATTAAATGAAAAATTATGAATTAAAGTTGACAGCATTAACTTTTGAAAAAAGATAAGGGCATGTATGTGTGTTGAAAATGTCACACTATGTGTGTTTGCATATATTTTTATATGATACACACACACACACACATATATACATACACTCAGAGTGGTTAACCCTAGATGGTACTATTGAGAAAAAATTAAAAATTCTCCATATTTCAGTTCATGTGTGTATACACATATGTATATATACATATTATTTCTGACAACAAATACTATTTTTGTTTTGGTATTTTATAAAAGCTGTTTTATTTCATATTCATCCAAAGTTTCTTATACAATTATTTATACATCTGTTTCTTTACAGAAGCACATATTCACACATATCACACTAAATCAATCTCTCTCTCTCTCTCTCTCTCTCTCCTTTCTTGACTTTTGGCACCTTTCTTTGGCTTATCATCACAATAGTAAAAATCACACAATAGGTCATAATATTTTGCTCCAAGTGTCCTAACTACTGTAATTGATTTTGGAGTTGTCAAAATTTGAAAATATTCATTCATTCTATTTCTGGTATAATCAATACATCCCCATGTCATGTTTTAATTGGAATTTTATTTTATTACTTTACCTTAGCCAGAAAACACCTTTGCCAATTTTATTACAGTTTAATAAGAACCAAGTCTCCTGTAAATTTCCAGATAATCCAGGGAGTGATTCTTTATTCAAAACCTTCACAGTATTTCTCTGACCCACTTGCCACACCCTTTCTCACTGATATTTTCCTCTATTACATGAAAATGGTTATTATTTCTCTACATCTTGGACATAGATTCTTATCAATGCTAATTGGCTGGTCAATGAAACTTGGTCATTCTACTTTCCCAAAAGTGAAGCACTTATAAATCTCTTTTTATGATTCTCATACTGATTACTGTATATAAATATTCTCCTTAATTTCAGTAACAATATGCACTTCAATAACATTAAATCAACAAGCATTTATTAATCACGTACTATAAGAAACTATGCTATAATAACAGAAACACTGGGAAAATACAAATCAATAAGGGAAAAAACCCACTGTATTAAGTGAACCTATTATCTCTTCACTCTGGGATATGGCCCCATTAATGTCTCTTCTAGAAGTCTTCCCACTATGGGGACTCCCTCACATGAAGAAATAACCAAACTTACTAGGTCTAAGACAGTTAGCCTTAAACTAGATTTTAGGGTATTCACAGACACCTGACATTCTACCAAAATTATAAATGAAACCAAATACACATTTTATCTGGTAGAATAAGTTTTCATTGGATTCTCTGAATAGTGGTTCTTAACCCTGAGCTACACATTAGGAGTCTCTACAGAACTTTCAGAATTACTTATGCCAGCAACTCATTCCAGACTACATAAATTATGGTTCCAGGGGATGCTGTAAGGGCCCATATTTTAAAAAAATCTTAAAGGAGCCATTTTAGATGATGAAGTCCATATTAATGGGAAGCCAAAATGCCCCAGCTATACTAAAACCCTAACAAACACAGTTTTATCTCCCCAAGTAATTCGTTCCAAAGGGTTGTGATCGGCAGCAAGATACGAGTTTCTTCTTCTTACGTGTGCTAAAATCCACCCTAAAGGAGGAAAGGGACTTAGGAAGGTTGAGAAGTGGTCTGTTTGAATTTACTTGGCCAGATGTATACAATAGCAAGGTCTCTGTCTCACATATTGACCTCCCATAGCTCAGCAACTTGATTTGTAATTGAACTTCAGAGACAGAGTCTCTACAGCCTGAAAGGCAAGGACGATCCCTCTCTATTTTGCAGCAACTACATAGAAGCATCAACTAAATGATGTCCCCAGAGAATGTAATGAATGCCCTTTGGGTACTTAGTGAGGCTGCAACATCAGGAACAAGAGTTAGCAACATAAGATATAGTATTACCATTTCTGAGAGTGTGTTGGGTGGTAGCTGCAGCCAGCTGGAGGAGAATTGGTTCTCAAGTGCTGTTGCAGGCCATAAGTATCAGTGAAAGGGTTTGAGATCAAGAGACAGGAAAAGTCCTTTCTTGTGCACATTTGAGACCCTCCCTGGTAACACCCAGACATAACTGAGGGATATCTAGGGGGAAGAGGCTGAAGTTCTGCCTTGGCAGATGGGGGCTAGAATTAATAAAATCTCAGTTAACAATATGAATCCATTTTAACTTATCAGTTAATGAAGGTTGGGGAACCTTGGCTATTGATAAATGTTTTCATTTCCCCTCTAAACCACTTTATGACTTAGGTAGATTTTTATCCCCATTTTTATGTGTAAAAACAAAACAAAATAGGGTTTTGTAGTATTAAAGGACTTGATTGAGTTTGCTCAACTATTAAGAACCCAGTTCTGCTTGAGTCTAGTGGTATGAAAGCTTATAAAACTTCATTCTTTGAAAATAATTACTGAATATTTATTATATAGTCTGCACTTTCCTCAGCAAAGGAAACACTCAAACATTCTCTCAATATCCTAGCTTCTAATCTGAATTTAATGAGATTCTAAAATGTTTTGGTATGAAGTAAGGGAAGTGGACCGAGTGTGAGATTCAGTACAACTGTTAATCTTGAAAAACATAATACTGTCTATCTAAAACAAGGATTCTATGTATTATTTCACAAGCCACATGTAGTCATTCATTTCAATATTTTAGTTTTTCAATTTCTATGAATGCTAATTTTATTCCCAAATAAAACCCATTTCATTTCTGTGTATGGCTTAACTTTTGGGATAAATGTTGTGCCATTGAGGTTCGATTTATGTCACAGCCTATTTTATTTAATTTTTCCCTCTTGTTTTCATGTTTACTCTATAATATTATGCTCTTTTAACAATTTGTGGTATTTACTAAGCCGCAACTTTATACAATGAAGAACAATATGATAACATAGAATTATCAGTAAGTCCTATTAATTTAACTAAATTTCTTCAGGTTTCTGAAAACAACTGTTAGACAAAAAAAGAAAATGTGCAAAATCAAGAGACCAATATAAATATAAACATATTCTAAGACTACATTGCTATTGATTGCCAAGAAGACAATTAGAAAATGCTTTAATTAGGAGTGTACTTATATTTCTACTGACAATGGAACAATTAACTTCCATTCACTAAAGTTCTCTGTCATTATTATAATCATTTGTGGCTTTTGATTAATGGGATTAGAATCTACAAAACTATATTTGTGTGGTATACATTTTTATGTAATTAGTTATAATTTTGTATGTGATATTTGTTGTCAAAGAAAGGCATCTTTATTTTGATAAAGAATAATTATTAGTCACAAAGGAACTATAAATGGAAATTTAACTTATTCATTTGCTAGTTTTTCTTCCCTTATGAGGACATTACCCTTATTTTGGCTCACATATAAATTAATTTTAAGGATGGAATGATTTAGAAATGAATAGTATTATCCCAGCAGAATTTTTATGTTTTGTCTTTACTCATTATCATTATCATGATGACTGAACATTAGGTCCCACATATTTACAATCCTTATACTAAATATAGAAATAGTCTTTGAAACCAGGTAGGATGGAATATTTGAAAAAAATTGCATAGTACTTAAGATCTGCTTAGATGTCCATCACTGTTTCATCATTTGCTGGCAGTGTGGTCCCAAACAAGTTACTTAACCTCTCTGAATCTCAATTTCTTATTTGTAGAATAATGATGACAACAACACATGAGACTTCTCTGAAGACTGCCTGAAATGATGTATATAACATGAACAAAGGAGCTTGGGCCATGGTGGGGGTAGTACATTGCAACATTGGTTTAAGGCTTTCACCCCTCCTTTTTTCATGTGACTTTTTAATCTCTCCAACTAAAGGGATAATGTATATTTTCCTCATACTTCACTTTAACCAATATATTAAAGAGGAAGAGAGTGTTCTGGATCTTAGCCTAAGCTTTGAAGCCTCATATATTCTGCTTGTACCCTTGTGCCTCTGCCACACCATGAGTAGAATCCTCCCTGGTTAGCCCATAGGTCTAACAAGAATTGAAACAAATTGAACAGTCACTCCAGCCAACTCGGTGAGAAATAGGGCTGTGCTGGCTGCCACAGCCTGAAGCAGAAATGCCAAAATGAGTCTATCTCATCAGCCAAACCCCAGGCAACCCATAGACACTTGAGCAATAATAGGTTAGTGCTCTAAGCCACTGATTTTAAGGGTAGTTTGTTATGCAGCAAAAATTGACCGATACAGTGTATGATGAATAAAGATTTCCCATAGCTGGTATTACTTACTATCATTTGAAATAGAAGCCCAATAAAAAGAAATAAAACAAAGCAGCATGATAATAAGTAAGGCACAGATCTCTATTTTCTAAACCTGAGTGTGTGTGTGTGTGTGTGTGTGTGTGTGTTTAAGAAATACTGTCTTATCTACTCTGGTTTGTTTATTAAAACCCCTGTTGGCAGAGAGCACCTTCTTCAGGAAATGGAAATGCAAATGGTCAGGGAGAATTTTTGTCTAATCTGCCACTTCTCCAAGGAAAAGAGAATTCTATAATAAATGATCTGGTGATCACAGATGTGTTAACTGTAATGGTGATGCTACAAACACATCACATAGGCAAACCCCGGACACATCTCGCTCTTACAGATTCTTCTACAAATACTCTGCTGCATCTCATGGAAGGAAATGCAGCATTTCTTCCGGAAGCCTTAATTTGTGGCTCTAGGCAGAGGCCAAGTCAGAAATAGCCATTTAAGCTGTGGCAAAGGGTAGGGTCAGGAGACAAAGGTTTTTCCAAGAAATTAAAGGGCAAAGCAGAGAGATTTGAAGGCAGAGGTACTTAGCTATCTGAACTTTTAAATGTTCACAAATTTGAAGCTTTTAAAAATACACAGAAGTAGAAATGTCCTTCAGCTGAATGCAGTGTACAGCTTGGAGTCCTCCTTTTTGTAGTGCAATGATATTGAGTATGTACATGGCAGTAGTTTGTGAATTTTGGGGTAAAAGAAGACTGCATGCTTAAATCTATTTTAAAATACAAATAAAAGATGTGCTGTAATTTTGCACCCATCTGACTAGATACTTGAAGAAATGAGGAGCATTCTTGTCATAAGGGATGGAAATAATAATAATAATAATAATTATTATTATTTAAAAAGCTGCCCACTGTCAAGTTAAATTGTAAATTCCAGAGGGAAATTGCAGTTTGTTTCTATATATTGCTTTGCCCTTCAGCTCAGCTGTTGACATTAATATTCACACAGTATCAGTGCCAGTCTTGGATATTCACTGAAGTATTATGAATATGCAAATGAGAAAGAGCTTTTTATGTCAATGGTTTGTCTTTCTTCAATATCTGAAGTAATAATTGGAGCCAATCAGTTACTGATAAGTTGTATATAGATAACTATTGCTCTGGAACCTGAAGCCATTTAAAAATTATTCTTATATGAGCCCAAAGTGTTAATTTCAATTAATCTCTTGAAAAGAGTACTCCCACTGTTATCTTAAATTGACTGACTTAGAGGTTAAAGTGTCATATTATATTATTTTCTTAGATTATAATAACAGCATTTTGGAGTGAGCAGTACACAGAGTGGAATTTGTACTCACTTTTCATTTTCCCCTAGGTCTTCATTCATTTTCCCTAGGTATTTAAAAATCAGGGATGCAGAAGTTGGAGTGTTTAAAATAGATGAATTCTAAAGCTTCTGAAGTGTGTGTATAGAATTGACAGAAGGAGGTTGTAGGAGAGAGGAAAAATGTATTCCCATATTCAGGAGTAATTAGTGTTTGTTTTTAAAATCACATTAATGTTATCTTAATGATATATATTATGGAGAAAGAATAAACCTTAACATTTCTGTAAAATTGATTTTAGCACAAACAAGAATAACCTTTATCAAAAAATGAAAGTATAAATAAACTGGTTAAGTTTTAATATAAATATTATTGACTTATATTACATCCTGATTAGGGATTGTGTAATGCAGTTTAATAATTTTAATTTAGTTTTCAATCAGTGCAACACAGTTACAAGAGCTGAAATAAGATATATAATATTCCCATTATTTTGCCCAATGACTGACAAAAATATTTGTGGTCATTTTCTTTTGATGTTCTAGCACTGCCTCATTTCTATGAAGAGATAATCTTAAAGTTGTCACAATGGGCTGAATGTATACAGAAAACTACTTATGAGTCTCTGAAATAACCAGCATTCTGCTATTTAGTTACATTGATTTAATTAAGAAGCTATTTTAACTATAGAAAATAGTTTTAAAAATAATATCTTATAGTTAGATGATTATGCTTAGAAAAAGGAATTGTGTTTTTTATTAAAGAGCCAGTGTTTAAAAAGCAGTGGTAAATATATACAATGGAATATTACATGACCATAAAAAGGAATGAAATCTGCCCTGGCTGATGTGGCTCACTTAGTTGGAGCATCATCTTATAAACTGAAAGGTCATAGGTTCAATTGCCTGTCAGGGCACATGCCTGACTTGGAGGATTGGATCCCTGACTGGGGTGCAAAGAGGAGGAAACCAATCAATGTTTCTCTCTCACATCAATGGGTTTCTTCTCTTCTCTCTCCCTCCCTTTCTCTCTCTAAACATGTCCTCAGGTGAGGATAATATATTTAACAAATAATGAAATCTTACCATTTTTGACAAAATACAACATAGATGGACCTAGAGGGTATTATGCTAAGTGAAACAAGTCAGTCAGAGAAAGACAAATACCATATGATTTTACCTATATGTGGAATCTAAACAATATAAATGAACAAACAAAACAGAAACAGTACTCATAGGTACAAAGAACAGACTGATGGTTGCCAGAGGGGAGGGGAGTTGGAAGACTGGATGAAAAAGCTGAAGGGATTGAAAAGTACTGATGGGCAGTTTAAAATTTGTCCTGGGAATGTAAAGACAGCATAGAGAATATATTCAATAATATCATAATAACTACCTATAGTGCCATGTGGGTACTGGAAATATTGAAGGGAACACTTTGTAGAGTATATAATTGTCTAACCATTATGCTGTACACCTGAAACCAACACAAAATAATATTGAATGTCAACTTTAATTGAAATCTTTTTTTAAACAGAGCCAAAAGAGACCTAAAATATCCATTAAAATGTAAAGAATTAGAGAAAATGTATTTCTTAGAACTCCTTTTTGAAAGTATACTGAATACAATTACCAGGTATATTTTATTTTGGCAAGCTACTTAGGGTGGGTCTGCTCTATGAGGACAGTTTTCTTATTTTTCATCCTTTCGTATCCTTACATTTCCCCAGCTTTATTGAGGAATGATTTACAAATAAAATTATATATATATTTAAGGTACATAATGTTATATTTTTATATATGTATACATTGTAAAGTGATTACTGGGGGGCAGGATTGAAAGTGGAAGGTGGGTGTGCAGGGGAGAATAAAGGGGGGAAAATAGAAACAACTATAATTGAACAATAAAAACTAAATAAATAATACAAAATGATTACCAAAATGAAGTTAATTAACACATCTATTACCTTGTATACTTACCATCTTTTTTCTATAGTGAGAACACTTAAGATGTACTCTCTTAGTACATTTCAAGTATACAATATACAGAGGTTGGCATAAGTAGTTTTGCAGTTTGTGAGTACATGAAACCCAGAGTTTATATTTGTATTGTTTATTTATTATTTACTTGTATTAATTGTCTCTTATTCTTATTGCTATTATTTTGTATTCTTACTCATAATTTATCTTTTATGTAATGATGGCTAGTAATTTGATCTATTTTTACCCACTCCTGCATTAATAGTAAGTAGTCACCATGCTGTGCACCAGCTGTTCAGAACTTATTCAAGTTGTAACTGAAAGTTTGTTCCCTTTGATCAATATATCCCCTTTCTCTCAACTTCTCAGCCTCTGGTAACCACCATTCCACTATCCATTACTATGAGTTTGACATTTTGTTTTGTTTTGTTTTCATTCCACATATGAGATGATGTCATGCTATAATGCAGTATTTGTCTTTCTGTGTCTGACTTATTTCATTTAGCATAATGTTCAGAGGTCCATTCATGTTGTCACAAAGGTTAGGATTTCCTTCTATTTTAAGGACGAATAATACTCTAGTGTGGGGGGGGGTTTGCATGTGTGTATACACACACACACACACACACACACACACATGCCATATTTATTTTTCCATTTATTTGTTGGCAGACTCTTACATTGTTTCCATATCTTGGTTACTGTAATAATGCTGCAAAGAACATGAGAGTACAGATATCTCTTTGAATTAGTGACTTTATTTCCTTCAGATATATACCCAGAAGTGGGATTGCTGGATCACATGGTAGTTTTATTTTTAATTTTTTGAGGAAACTCCATACTGTTTTCTACAATGGCTGTAACATTTTACCTTCCTGACAACAGTGTACAGGGATTCCTTTTCCTCCACATACTGTAAGGGACTTTTCAAAGTAACAATGAAGAATCAATGGGTTTTTTATTAAGATGGTAGAACCAATAAATGATGATCTGACTAATGCCAGTGAGTAGGGAATAGTAATTTAGAGGCAGGGTATTTTTGACAGACAAATTTGTTCTTCTTTTGACCCTTACACACAACAATCACTTGTCCCACAAATAAAAACTGAACAAATATTAAAAGCATAATAGTTTGAATAAGTCAGCTTGTGAGGGCTGGCAGAGGCTGTATAATGCCCATTAATTTCCAGAATATGACTTCACTGATTAGACTCTCTAGATGGTAGCCACCTCCTCCCTCACCACTCTGTTCAGAGAATCCCATCAAATATTATGCCGCTGGTTTCAGACAGAGGAATATCATCGTTAGGTCAATGATATTGGGAATTAACACATAGGTCTATATTAGAAAATACAACTATATAAAAAGAAAAAAGTTAATATAAATGGGGTTATTTCTTTACATTTATCCCCTTAGTATTTTCCATTTCTTAGGAAACGAATTCCTAATTATAGTAAAAAATTAATGGTGATTGTAGTTTGCTTAAAAATAATTCAACATAAATAGTTTATACATTTTAACATGGAATCCCCATGCCAGGGACAGATATCACTTTTGCAGAGAGGAAAGGCTCCCCTCCAGAGGTAGTGATCACAAACACATTAGCTACCTTTGTCTTTGATCAGATCCAGATGTTTTGGTAATCACCAAATTTCATGTCAGAAGTGGGTTTTCATTGATTAAATTAGTTACTATCTATTAATTAGCATGGCACCTGTTAAAAATGGATGGCAATCAGTGAAACTAAAGACTTTCAACTTACATGAATTGATTAAAATAGTATAAATATACTCCTGACCCATTAATAAACTGTATCTAAAATACAGAAAGGTTTCTAGCATTTATCCTTAGGAATGGTTGCCAAGACTTGGTGTGTAAGCTATTCTGCAGCCTGCCTTTGGTTAAGAAGGATACTGGTTGCCTAATACTCACCATAAAAGTAAGTGAGTCCTACTTCTGGGATGTTGCCCTAGGTTGAGTCAGTGTTTCTTGTTGAGAGGTGGTCAAAGGTCCTAAAATGACAGACAGGACTTCATCAAGCTTACGGAATAGGCTACATGAACAATTTTTGCATCTTTGTTAATAAATTTTTGCATTATGACACAACATGTTTTGAGACTTGATTTCATAATAACCTGGTTACAATGTTTAAGGGAAGTAGCTAGCCCTTATTCATATAAAATACTTTGTTTATTAAAGCAAATTTTAAAAAAAGCCTTAAGGATTTAGCATGTTCAAATTTGCTTAGGGTCATCCTCAACAGAATATTGTATAATGGTATGTCCACTCTTTAATTCTCCACATTAATAGATATTATGCACTAGAGGGATTTAAAAAATGCATTATTGTAGTATAATTTATATTGACTAAATAACTGTTATAACTGCTAATCACCATCTTCACTCTGAACTGGAACTTCCATGAAAAATAAACAAAGTACATCAGCAAATTATATCAGAGAGTAGCATCATTTTAGAAGATGAGATTATGTGGTTTTTCATTTTTATTTTATAAAACAAATTTATTTTCTGAGAGATTATTTTACATGCAAAAAGTTATTGATTTAGGGTTTTTAATAAATGTTATTCAAATAACAACTCAATGAGGCTTGTAAATAATAATTAAACATGGAAAAAATTTAGATAGCTGTAGAAAATGTTAAGAAATAGCATTCTCCAATGCAAGAAATTTAAAAAACAAGAGATGGAAGTGAAACTTAATGCCTACTGATCAATAAATCTCCATTTCTCCCTCTCCCTTCTCCAAGTCCCTGGTAACAACCATTTCAGTCTTTGATTTTATAAATTTGACTACTTTAGATATGGAACCTCATATAAGTGAAATCATACAGTATTTGTCTTTCTGTGTCTGGTTTATTTCTCTTAGCATCTATAGTTAACAATAATGTAACAAAAATCTGTTAGAATGACTTGAAACAGAAAGAGATAAAGAGTATTTTGCTCAAAACTCACTTGATCAGACCAAGGATCAATCTAACAAGTTATTGTCTTTAGTAAGTTAATGTTTCTCCAAAGAACTCCTGCATTTATTGTGTGGCAGGCATGACCACTGTCATGAAAAACACTGGGTCTTGCCCTTAAAAAAATTCCTATCTAGCCAGGCAACAATAAATAACTATTAATCATTATATTATAGGCTCAAAGCTATGTTGGAGTCAGTACTATTTAGAACAAGGTTGCAGTTTTAGTTTTGGTATTTATTAACTGGGAATCTTTGTGGAAAGCATTTAATCATTCTGAGATTTGGTTTCTTCATTTGTAAAAAGGAGATAATAATGCCTGTCTCACAGAGTCCTCCTGTTGTCTTGAGGATTAGACAGATACACTAATGTTTTTCTTTAAGGTTTATTTGATTCTCATTCAAGAAATAGGGGAACAGCAAAGAGAGAGAGAGAGAAGCATCAATGGGAGAAGCATCCATCAGTTGCTTCCTGCAAGTGCCCCCACTGGGGATTGAACCCGCAACCTGGGTATATGCCCTAACTAGGAATAGAACTGGGACCTTTCGGTGTACAGGAAGACCCTCCTACCAACTGAGTGATGCCAGCCAGAGCCAGATACGCTAATGTTTTTTAAATGCTTACCTGAATGCCCAGTATACTTTATAGCAGACAATCTCTTAAGCACTAAATTGAGCAATTGCCTCAATACTTCCATAAAACATACTGAGACTCTCAACATCGAATGCTCATGACTAGGAGGCTACTCTCTACTATACCCTTGAACGCTTGTCCCCATTAATTGAATTACTTGTTTATCAAAGAGTCACTTATCCTTTACCTTCTCAAATTTGTTGTGCCAATGTGAGCTGCTAAAATATGTGGAGGGTACACTTGTAACAATGGAAAGCCATATTCTAGAATTTTGTTTACAATAAAGTGCTTCCAAAGTGCCTTTGAATTTCCTCTTTATTCATAATAAAAACATTCCTAAAACTAAAATGTGTAAATGATGCATAAGACTGTGGAGCTTTGATTTGCAAAATAGAACTCAAAGAAACAGTCTTGGCACTGCATCAAAAAAGTGGGAAATGCAAGTATGTTAATTCTAAGTTAAATGAGTTGTATATTTAAATATATTAATATTTAAGTTAAATCAATATTTTGAAGTATGCTTATATATATGAACATACATATATATGCATATGTAGTATTTGTTATTTACTTTAAAACCTCAGATATCAATTAGCTTAGACAGGAAATTAATTGAATGTTTGAACAAAAATGGCTTTCTTCACTAATAAATTATTTATTGGGATTATTTTTATGAAATGCAAGGATTACTTATGTTCATTCTAGTTAGAGTTCTTTTGTAAATAAATATAATTTAGATAATTTCTTACTGTGGCATTTTGCTGGGTTCTGTTTTGTTTTGTCTACATCTATTTTATTCAAGTAAAATTATTTGGAGATAGGGATATGTGACACTGTAACTGGGTCAAAATATGTGATCAGTACCTTTTTCTAGAACAAATGAATATCTGAAAATTATTGCTTTCAAGCTACTAAAATAAAGTGGCTCTATTACATTATATTTCCAGACTACTTGAAAAAATAAATCACATTATTTATCTCTAAACCTGTAGGAGGTATAAGTCTCATAGAATGTGGCTAAATTCTTTGAATAATGCATGATTACCTTATTTCATAGACTAATATGTCAGTGAATTGATCTCACCCTGCACAAATGTTACCTGTTTTTTTCCATATTTTTCTTCAAATTTTAAGGAATAATAATGTATCCGAGTGCACATTTTCTAGCAGATGCTGCATAAATCCTGATTCATAAATATTTAGATCTTGATTTGATGAGAAATATGATTACAGTATATGTCACAGTCTTTCCACCTAAGTGTATAACTGTATTCTTGAATTATTCCTATTGCAGACATAATATCTTTACAAGTATTTTATTACAGCAATGCATTTCCCCAAGGAAATGTGTTTATAAATATATGAATCAAGGTGATGCATTTTGCTGGTATTATTTTCTTGTCTCTTTCCTGGATTTGATTTCATGACTTATAAAACATTTTGCAGCAAAATGAGCCAACAGGAATTGCCATATCAAAGTAGACAAGGGATTCAGTTGCTCTGGCAGCTATTAAATGAATGTGTTTTTTGTTGTCCTTAAAACTAGATAAATGCAAACTAGCAACAAATTATTACTTGAAATGATTAGCCTCTTTACCAAATAATCTAAAATTAAATCTTATCTATTTAGAATTCTTCAGATTATGGTCACCTGGAAAAATTTCACACCCTGAATTAAACATATACTACTTGGTCTTCATGTTAGCTTAATTGTGTCTATTATTTTGACATTAGAAATACATATAAAATGATTTTTATTGTTATCACTTCAGAGTAATTTTGATCACTTTAGATGAAAAGAACAATGTAAAGTACTAAAAAAATTGCAAACAATTTGAAAATCTTTGGTCCTTATGTTCTCTTTTAACCTTTAAATTGGATGAAATTTTTGTCCTTGATTTTATTTCTTTTACCCAAGATTTCAATGGTTCTATTTTTTGAATCACTTTGCTGTGAAATAATAATAGTATGCCAGATCCTCATCATTCTATATAGGGGTGATACTTGACTGAGTGGTGGAATAATGGAATGCATTCAAGTTGTTGGAATTGACAAAATGGCTAGCAAGTAATTGGTGCATCTCAGACGCTGATACCTGTTTCTCTTTTTCTTTTGCACATGACTGAACACATCTAATCAAGTTTGTTTGCCTTGAAACCATTTTCTACAGATCCATGAGGGCAGAGACTTCATCTGTTTTATTTACAACTGAACACCCAGAGCTCAGTCAGTACCTAGCATATAGTGGGCACTCCACAAACATGATTGAAAGAATGAATGAAAAGAATAATAGTAATTGGTTACTTCAATTACTGAATCAGTGAATTGATGCTTACATTTTGTAGTGAGATTTCAAAGCCATCTTCAAAGTGTTTATATGTCATAATGGTTACACTCAAGGGATTTTGGATTCAAGCTAGGTGATCACATGTGAGTTACTTAGCCTCTCTGAGTCTATTTTTCTCATATTTAAAAATAATAATGTTGTAAAGATTAAATAGAATAATATATATTCAATGATTATCTCTGTCAAATAATCACTTGATACCTAGTAGTTATTATTTTTATTATGGATAAGAATTTAACGTGTTTGGGAATTCACTCTCAGAAACTAGTGTTAGGATGAGGCATTTTATACATATTTCACCTAACTGTTAAAAATATTAGATATTAAAGAACAAGGCATTTGATAAGGATTATGAATGGGCTTAGAAATGGGAGAAAAGAACAAATGGGAGTTAGCAGCTATTTATAGTTTTAGAAGTATCTAATACTATTATGTCAAAAACTTAGGTTCTTACAACACCATACTTGTAGGATTTCTGAAAGCAAAATAATTATCTGACATTAAAGTATCTACTTTTAATACCAATATTCACATTTTAATCAAGAAAATACTTATGGTGATTCTATACATACTAGTGAGGAAGAAAACAAGCAATTATCATAAACAGAAAAAATTGAATTGACTTATTTCATCCTAAAATAACACAATCACTAATGTGTTCAGTGATAGCATGAGAAGGGTCTAAATTATTTACTGCTGTCCATTAAAAGCTTCTGTGATTATGCAAATGATCTATATCTGAGCTGTCCAAGACAATAGCTGAGCACTGCACATGTGGCTAGTGCTAATTATAAACTGATTTTTAAATTTTATTTCATTTTAATTAAGGTGAAAGTAAGCAGCCATATATAAGCTAATGGCCACCTATTGGACAGATCCAGGTAATATGTCATGACCATGATATTCACTTGCCTTTTTTTTGGCAAAAGTATAAGCATAAGATCATGTTTTATCAATTACAGTTTTCATATTCAGAAGCTGGTAAACATAAAATAAAATATATTATGCAGATATTTGTGATACAGTACAATATTTTTGCATTTACTGGGCCCTTTTGTTTTATTTAAGTTAACTGAGCAAATAAATATGCGCTGGGATAAAATTGTATAGAATTTGGTATTAGGGTTTTTTAATTTTTTTAATTTTAATCATTGTTCAATTACAGTTTTCTCCCTTTTACTACCATTCCAGCCCACACCCACCCAACCGTCCCCACTTCCCTCCCATTACCACCCTCCCCATAGTTTTTGTCCAAGTGTCCTTTAAATTTGTTCCTGTAAACCCTTCCCATTCTCCCCTGAAATTCCCTCTTCTCTCCCCTCTGGTCACTGTCAGCCTGTCCTCTATTTCAGTGTCTTTGGTTATATTTTGCTTGTTTCTTTGTTTTGTTGTTTAGGTTCCTGTTAAAGGTGAGATCATATGGTATTTGTCTTTCAACACCTGGCTTATTTCGCTTAGCGTAATGTTTTCCAGCTCCATCCATGCTGATGCAAAGGATAAGAGCTCCTTCTTTCTTTCTGCTGCATAGAATGCCATTGTGTACATGTATCATAGTTTTTTGATCTGTTCATTTATTGATGGGCACCCCGGTTGCTTCCAGCACTTAGCTATTGTAAATTGTGCTGCTATGAGCACTGGGGTGCATAGGTTCTTTTGGATTGTTGCTTCAGGGTTCTTGGGATATAATCCCAGCAGTGGAATTGCTGGGTCAAAAGGTAGTTCTACTTTTAGTTTTCTGAGGAAATTCCATACTGTTTTGACAGTGGCTGCACCAGTCTGCAGTCCCACCAAGTGCACTATGGTTCCTTTTTCTCCATATCCTCTACACCATTTGTTTGTTGCTTTGTTTATGATGACCATTCTGACTGTTGTGAAGTGGTATCTCATTGTGGTTTTAATTTGCATCTCTCTGATGGCTAGTGACTCTGAGCATCTTTTCATATGTCTCTGGGCCCTCTGTATGTCCTCCTTGGAGAAGTGTCTGTTCAAGTCCTTTGCCCATTTTTTAATTGGATTGCTTGTCTTCTTAGAGTGTCGTCGTGTAAGTTCTTTATATATTTTGAAGATTAGACCCTTGTCTGAGGTACCATTGGCAAATATGTTTTCCCATACAGTTGGTTCTCTTTTAATTTTGATGCTGTTTTCTTTATCTGTGAAGAAGCTTTTAATTTTGATGAGATCCCATTTGTTTATTCTTTCCTTTAGGTCCCTTGATCTAGGGGACCAGTCAGTAAAAAAATTTCTGCATGAAATATCTGAGATTTTCCTACCTACTTTCTCCTCTAGGACTTTAATGGTGTCATGGTTTATATTTAAGTCTTTTATCCACCTTGAATTTATTTTTGTATAAGGTGTAAGTTGGTGCTCAAGTTTCTTTTTTTTTTTTTTGCACATAACTGTCCAGTTCTCCCAACACTATTTGTTGAAGAGGCTATTTTTACTCCATTTTATGCTTCTGCCTCCTTTGTCAAATATTAATTGACTGTAGGGACTTGGGTTTATTTTTGGGCTCTCTGTTCTGTTCCATTGGTCCATGTGCCTGATTTTATGCCAGTACCAGGCTGTTTTGATTACAGTGGCCTTGTAGTATAGTTTAGTGTCAGGTATTGTGATCTCTCCTACTTTGCTTTTCTTTCTCAAAATTGCAGCAGCTATTCAGGGTCGTTTATGGTTCCATATAAATTTTTGAAGTGTTTCTTCTATGCCTGTGAAATAAACCATTGGTACTTTAATAGGTATTGCATTGAATGTGTAAATTGCTTTGGGCAGTATGGACATTTTGATGATATTAATTCTTCCAATCTATGAACATGGTATATGTTTCCATTTGTTTGTGTCTCCCTTGATTTCTTTCCTCAGTGTTATATAGTTTTCTGAATACAGGTCTTTTACCTCTTTGGTTAGGTTTATTCCTATGTATTTTATTCTTCTTTTTGCTGTTTCAAATGGGATTTTTTTCTTGATTTCTGCTTCTGCTGTTTCATTGTTGGTGTACAGAAATGCCTTTGATTTCTGGATATTGACTTTGTATCCCGCTGTTTTGCCGAATTCATTTATTAGGCCAAGCAGTTTTTTGGTGGAGTCTATAGGATTTTCTATGTACACTATCATGTCATCTGCAAACAGTGGCAGTTTTGATTCCTTCTTTCTGATTGGGATGCCTTTCATGGCATTAGGTTTTAATTTTTATAAAGATAAATAGAATGAGAAAAGTCTTATTCATAACTGAGGATTTTTCCTTAAAGGCAAAACAAAACACTTCATCTCTTAATTTTTGTATCTATATCTCTCTTTACCTCCATTATTACATTGTACCCAGCTCTGAAGAAATACATCATTTTATTAGGTACAGAATAACAAAGTAAATTTTCAGTGTAGATATTCATTTTTTTCTTTTGTAAAAGCCACTGTGAGTAAATTTATTACTGTGATGTCTT
Organism: Phyllostomus discolor; assembly: GCF_004126475.2. Classification (NCBI taxonomy): domain Eukaryota; kingdom Metazoa; phylum Chordata; class Mammalia; order Chiroptera; family Phyllostomidae; genus Phyllostomus; species Phyllostomus discolor. Next base: position 13,493,499 of record NC_050198.1, on the reverse strand, counting down.
TATTTAATTTAGAAAAGGTAAAGACACACACCCATACATGGAGCACACTATTATTGTTTTCACATTCTCTTTTTCATCTCAGTTCTCAATTCTTATTTTCACCCTAATTTTTAATTTTCCATAGCAAAATATTACATTTTTAACAGAGTATTTTGAAAAACTATATTGAACCCTAAAATGTCACTTAAACTCCTGTGTGAATAAATGAGTCTTGACTATATTTCTAACTCTTTATTTCAGTCTTAAAAGCACTCCTGCAGTTCTTGGGCAGGGATAACAAATGGATTTCAAACTATTTCCAGGCTAATCAGAGCTGTTGACAAGGACCACTCTAAGTAATAAATAGATCCTGAAACTGCAACTTCATCCTCCGGGTTTCATGGAAACACACATGTTATGACCAGGCCATTTTGCTCAAGGAAAGTTGCTTTCAACTCCTGGTTGCAAATTAGAATCATATGGAAATAATTTAACAAATATCATTGCCCAGGCTCTACCCCAAACCAATCTAGTCAGATTCTCTGAGGTGGGGCCCACAGATTCTGTATGTTTTAAACTTTCTCAAATGATGTTGATGTTTAGCTGTGTTCAAGAGCCTTAGTTCCAACATGAGTTGATATACTAACTCATCTGCTACTTAATAAACTTTACTTCCATTCTATCATCAGATGAAATACATATGAAATACTAAAGTAGCTCCTATAGAACCATTTTTATTTGCAGGTTCTGATCAATTCCAGCTTACATAAATCTTACTTAGAATCATTATTATGCTATTTCATTGTGATTTTCCACCTTTTTCTACCTATATATAATTTTGTGGTCTTAAAATAAAGGTGGACATGAAGATTGAGGGTATGCAAAAGGATATGGTAACTGTGTTAAATAGCTGAGATTCATAATAACATCAGTAGTGTCCAATAAACTGAGAGAGTATAAAAACTGTAAGATAACTATAGTCATTGTACAATTCTCAATTCCTCTTTTAAAGATTTTTTAAAATTTATTTGTTTTTCAATGAAGGGAAAAGGAGGGAGAAAGACAGGGAGAGAAACATCAATGTGTGGTTTCCTGTTATTCACCCCCCACTGGGAACCTGGCCAGCAACCCATGCATGTGCCTTGACCGGAAATCAAACTAGAGACCCTTTGGTTCGCAGGCTGGTGCTCAATCCATTGAGCCACACCAGCCAGGGCTGAATTCCTCTTCTAGAAAAGTTTGTCAAAAAAAAAAAAAAGAAACTACATGCCACCTGTAGTGTTCAGTTTCCCTGCGGGCCTTCCCCCACAGCAAACCCTTCTCCCCCCCACCCCCCCAAAAAGAAAAGTTTGTCCATGATCTAAACATTTTATTTTATTTTATTTTAATTATTTTATTTTATTTTATTTTATTTTATTTTATTATTTATTTTTATTTTTTATTTTATTTTATTTTATTATTATTTTAAATTGTTGTTCAAGTACAGTTTTCTGTCTTTTACTCCCATTCCAGCCGACCCTCACAGCCCTCCCCACCTCCTTCCCATTTCCACGCCCCCTAGTTTTTGTCCATGTGTCCTTTATACTTGTTCCTGTATAAACTTCTTAGTAAATGAATGAAATTCCAAAAAGTATAACACAAATACTTTTTAAGATTGTACTTGATCAACTAGGAAATATTACTTTTGGCTTTTAAAATAAGTTGTCCTAAAAATAAATTATACCTCTATCAAGATATTATCTGATATTACATTACTCTCTTTCCCTGTCTCCATTTCCTTCACAGAAGTATCATTTTCCTGAATGTAGTGTTTATAATAATGTTTTTCATTTTCTTATTCTGAAAATTATATATTCCTAAACAATATAGAATATTATTTTGTATATTTCTGTTGTGATTCCCAAATGTGATAATCACCTTCACAAAGTTCTCAGTCATTCTTATTTTTTATTTACACATACTTATTTAATCAATCTTCCATGTTAATTTCAATGTCTCAATTTCTTGGTCATCAAAATCTGTCCTTTTCTTCCCTCCTCACTTTTGCTTCTGGTACCTGGTTTCTTTTTCTCCTGTGTAATTTAGAATTCTGAACTTCAATTCAAGGAATTTTTCTATGAGGACAGCTTGTGAGTCATTTTTTAAAATTGCCTTCTTCCAGAAAGGCAATGCATTTACCTTTGTGAAGTGGCCCAACTTACTACCAACTCAGAATGTCTTTAAATTAATTTTATGGCATTGGGTTTTATGGACTAAGTGGGTAGCAAATATAGGAACCCATATCAAAAGTGAGGGCAGGAATGAAATTGTGAAATCTCAGTGAAACCTTTTTAAGGCTTTCTTCCCCAAACTCAAGCCTAGATAGATAGTTTTATTTGCTATTGGCCTTTTATAGTAGGTTGATTTTTGTCTAATTCATTATTTCACTGAAGGTGTAGATCTTGGCTTGATCTGGGGTCTTTCTTGTTATACTTTGGCCTGTTCCCTGTTCCACTCCTTGCTAGAAGCCAAGGACTTATCTTCTCCTTCCCCAGTTGTGGGGGTACAAGTGTCCTGGATACAGAAAAAGGAAAAGAATCCTCAGAATACCTTAGTTTCAACTCCATTGTATCACTCGATCCCTATCTTCCTCTTCAGTTTTGTTTGGCTGCTGGGAATTTCCTTTAGCTTCCTGAGAACTCAGCTATGTAATTAAATACCTGTTGGTCATATTTATACAGACTACTAGGTGATTTGTAACAGGCAGTTCTTCAGAGGAGTTAGCCTGCCTTATCACTGAAAACAGATGTGTGTTATATTACTAAAAGTCTTGATGATGAAGCTCCTGGTAATGAAGTGTATCATCCACCTCTTACTACATCTATTCATTCACTTGACAAATATTAATTGAATATGTCCTTTGTGTCTTTCATTCTTCTGTACCCTGGGGATAAATTGGTCATCAAAACCTGTTGCTACTGTCAAGGAGCTTACATTCTGTGGGAGAAACAAACACCACATTAAATGCGTGTATGTGTATGTTTTATAAATATGTTTTATACACTGTATACACATATACATGAGAACATTTCATATTATGAAGCAGATTTCAAAGAAAATCAGAGTCTTGTGTCAGCATGTGATGGATGTTTATTTTAGTGGCCAGTGAAGGCTTCTCAGAGAAGGATATGTTGATCAGGTGGAAAAGTAGTGAAGGAGCTAAGCAGATGGACAGTATTTGTGTGAGTGCTCTTGGCAGAAACAACATTAAGTGCAAAGAGCTAAGAATGGGATTTGAAATGACTTTACGGAGTTAAATAAACAGGAGAATATTGTCCTTTTAAAGAAAGCAGAATTTTTGGAACACTAAATCAGTCAGTTAGTCAGTAAGGAACTAGAGCTATCCTAATCTGATTCTTTCACAGCCAAATCAATCATTCAGCCAAATACAGAACACTTCATATATTAGGTGTTGCATGAGACACCTAAGCTAAACAGCTGTAACTCAATGTGTGCTCACAATTTAATAGGAAAAGCAGGGGATAGTCTCATGGAAAGTAACATAATCACAAGAAATATTTTACTATCATTCTTTTGCTTCCAAAAAGCCCCCCCAAAATCATTTTTACCCTTTTCAATATATTAATCACTTTAGTAGCTTTAATATTGTAACAAAATCATATGTATATGTAAGCACTAATATTATATGTATTTTTATAAAATCTCTGGGATTTCTCAAAAGTTATTTGGATTATTTTATCAGTTTCTCTTGGTTTCTGGTCTTCCCAACATCATGTCAGATTATCTTTAGCTTTTTCTTTTACAACAAAAAAAAGTAGAAAAATAAAAAGAGCTCTTTTAAAAACAAACACACAAACAAAAACAAACTTAAAAATACATTTAAATAATTTTACGGAAAAAAAGAAAATTACAATTTCCCACAAAATTCATAATGTGAGTTAGCAACAGCACAACTGTTAATAATGTCCAGATCTCTTGCCTTAACAAGGCTCGGAAGCCTTACAGCCCTTTCTTTTTTTAAAAACATTTTTACAGCAATTTTCTTTTTTTAAAAACATTTTTATTTATTTTTAGAAATGGGAAAGGAGGGAGAAAGAGAGAGACAAACATCAATGTATGCTTGCCACTTGCGTGGCCCCCATTGAGGACCTGGCCCACAACCCAGGCATGTACCCTGACTGGGAATCGAACCTGCGACCCTTTGGTTCACAGCCCATACTCAATACACTGGGCTATGCCAGCCAGGCCTTTCTTCTATGTATTGCAGATATCTCCTGCTTAACATCAGTAATTCATTATTGAAATGAGAGGTTCTAAGCAGAAATGCTAATTAGGAGCTGATTCACCATTGTTTGAAATGGAAAATATAGTTCTCGTCACCCTCAAACTTAAACCAAGTTATTAAAGTGTAATAGAAATGCAGTAAATGCATCTTCATATAAATAGCAAACTATCATATTGAAAGGAAAAATGGTTAAATATCACATTTGGATAACAAAACAATAATATGGTATAGTTAATAAACAATGGCATGGTTGTAGCAACATTGTAATGCTTCTCTTATCACCTCCAACATCCAATCTATACATTATATTTTGAAAGAATATGTTCTAATTCCTTCCCCTTCTTTCAACCATTATACCTCTATCCCCTCCCTTCTGGTCACTATCAGTCTGTCCTACATTTCCATGCTTCTGGTTCTAATGATCACTTGGCATAATACCTGGAGAGAGTTTCCAGATCAAGCACAAGGGGATAAAAGCCAGGGTGAGCCCAGTAGTATCCCTGAGATGAAGAGATGGATTTGGGAATTTTGGAAGATCAAGGAATCTGGAATTTATAGAGCAAAGGAGAAGAGAGGGTTGCAATTAGAGAAACTCTGAAGATCTACAGAAAGTCCTCTATCTCTGAGTCTTCATCTGAATATTTATTAGAACATGCACGTGAGGAAGTTACCTGAAAGAAGCAGGTAGAAAACATCTCCAGGTCTCAAAGTAATCTCAATCAATGGTGTTCTCACCAGCCTCAGTTAGAAAGCATAGTATGGGAGGTATTTGATTGACTGTTCAGAAGGGTATCAGCCCACTTAAGGCACAACATAAGACCTAGACCAAAGGCTTCTCTGGTTCTGTTTAAACTTTAAAAGCAAGCTTAAAAAGATCCTCAGAAAACTAAATATGGAACTGCCTTTTGACCCAGCATTTTCACTGCTGGGATTATACCATAGCAGTTTGAATCCTGAAACACCAATTCAAAAGAATCAATGCACCCCAGTGTTCATAGCAGCACAATTTACAATGGCCAAGTGCTGGAAGCAACCTAAGTGCCCATCAGTAAATAAGTGGATCAAAAAACTGTGGTACATTTACACAATCAAATGTTATACATCAGAAAGAAAGAAGGAGCTCCTACCCTTTGCGACAGCATGGATGGAACTGGAGAGCATTGTGCTAAGTGAAATAAGCCAGGCAGTGAAAGACAAGTACCATAGGATCTCACCTATAAGTGGAACCTAATCAACAAAACAAACAAGCAAGCAAAATAAAACCAGAAACATTGAAATAAAGAACAAACTGACAGTTACCAGAGAAGAGTGGGGGGGTAATGGAGGAAAATAGGGGAAGGGCCATCAAGGACATGTATAAAGGACACATGGACAAAATCAAAGGGGGTAGGACTGAGGGTGGGAGGCAAGGATGGGTGGAACTGGGGGTGTGGTTGGGGAAGAAATGGAGACTACTGTACCTGAACAACAATAAAAAAAGAATAAATAAAATCTCTAATAATAAAAAAAGATCAACCCCAAGGGAATAAAAATTTAAGAAGAAAGACTTCACTAAGACACATCATGTTCAAATTACTTTAAACCAGTGATAAAGACAGGGGAACACATTTTGCAGAGATAAAAAAAATATAAGAATTTCAGGAAACTTTATTTTGGGAGCAGTATAAATCAGAAGACAGTGGAAGAATATCTTTAAAGTACTGAAAGAAAATACCAGTCAACCTCCAATGGTATAACAAGTACAATATATATTTCAATAATAAAAGTGAAATGCTTATGCAAACATATAAAAAGTAAAACCATTTGTCACCAGCCAACATTCAATTTTAAAGGAAATCCTTCAGGTGGAAGGAAATGATACCACATGGAAGTCTGTATCTATATAAGAGAATGTATAAAAACAGAGATGGGAAATATGTGAGTAAACACAAAATGATGTTTTCTTATGTCCTAAATTATAGTAAAAGATAATTGAATGTTTAGGTAAAAATAATAACAATATACTGTATTATTTATGAACTGTAAAATAAATTGTGTTACAGGAATAATACAAAGGCCAGGAGAAGGGAAATGAATTGTTTTATTTTAAGGTTCTTCTACCATAGTTGAAGAGATATAATATTACTTGAGAGTAGACTGTTTTGTTATCTATACTAGAAACACTAAAGCAAAATTTCACCAAAGGTATGTAGATTGCAAATAGGTATATGAATAGCTATCAACATCATTAATTGTTATGGAAATTTAAATTAAAATGGCAATAAAATGCCACTATATACGTAGTAGAATGGCTAAAAGAAAAAAATATAAACTGATGGTATTAAATTTTGACAAAGGTGTAGAGTAACTGACATTCACCGTATCTTTGCATGTGGGAATGCAAAATGGTACAAGCCACTTTGGAAAAGAGATTGATAGTTACCACACTGTGGATAGCAGAACCAATAAAATGGCATTGGTCCAGTCAAGATAACATCGAGTATATAAAACAAAGTGGAGCCACGCTTGTCAACCAAGATGGTGCCAGTCAGCCATAACACTTTGTTTCAAGAAGGAAGCTAAGTCATGCTAGACACATCCGGCAAAGAGAAACATGCAAGATATCTGCCTGTGTTATTGAAACAGCCATTTCTGTAGAGTGGGACCACCCATAGGTAGGGTCCTGGGGAAATTCCACACTTCACAGCAGGGGTGCTAAGACATTATCAGAAGACCCAGAAGAGGGGAGTACACCACTTTCAAAATATAACAGGTAGGCTCCAGACCACTGCTGAGACAGCTGAGCTCCACACAACAGAGTGCTGCTCCATGCCACACTGATCTCCCTTGGCATCAGCCGCCAGAGGCTCTGCCCCCATTGGACTGAAGACTTTGTCTGCCCTGATGCCCATCTGGCTCCACAGATCCTTCCTTGCAAGAAGCTGACAACTCCCTTGCCCACCAGACCTGCAGACTAGGACTCTGGGACTTGAGTTTGTTATCCATCATTCATTGTTGGGGTGTGTGTGTGTTATATTTCTCTTAAATTGTTACAGTGTGAGTAGGATATTAATGTGTGTTGTTCTACTCTAAGTAAACCTGCATGCAATAAAAGCTGAGTGAATAGCATAGTTACTGTGTGTGACTCTTGCCTATGCCTTGGTGCTGGGCTGCTCAGCAGGCAGCTAGCCAAGCAGTTGCCCGACTGACTTATAGGAAAGACTATATCACAAACCTATGCTCATGACACACATGACCCAGAAAGTCTGCTCTTAGATATTTACCTAAATGAAATTATTATTTACAGCAGCTGTATTCAAAATGCCAACATTTGGAAATGATGGAAATGTTCTTCAACTGGTGAATGGACAAACAGTGTGGTGTATGCATACAATGAGATACTACTCAGCAGTACAAATGAATGAAATACTGATATTTGCAAGATGTTTATTACTATCACATGGATAAATATCAAATGCATGTTGGTAGGCTAATGAAGCAAGACCCCAAAATCTACATTCTATATTTACCTACTCTGGAAAATGTAAAACTTTAGGGACAAAACTCGATGAGTGATCGCCAGTGGCTGGGTGTGTAGAAGGTGATCAATAAAAAGAAAAAAAAAAAAAAAAACCCAAACCCCAAACCAAATAAAGTAAAAAACCAAACCTAAGAATTCCAATCTTGAACCCAGGCTTGCTTAGTGCCTAAGGTCCTACACTCTTAATAATGATCCTATGACGATGTGTTCAAAGTTAATTAAGGAGACAGATGTAGAAGAGCAATTATTTGTGTAACTTGTATTCTAAAAGTACCACTATTCTTGGATTACTTACTTGGTTCTCCAAGTGTGCTACCCAGACTAGCAACATCAGTGACACCTGGGAACTTGTTAGAAATACAAATTCTCAAGCTTGATTCCCAGACTCACTGAATCAGAAACTCTGTAGATGGGGATAGATCCAGTGATTTATGTTTGAATACACCCTCCAGATGATTCTGATATGCACCAGAGCTTGAGAAAACTACAGATTACATTAACTCATTAGCCCTCAGTACTTCAAACAATAAATGCAAATAAATTGGGTTATTCTCAGCCAATCTGCATTGGAAGGATACTTGTCTATAAACTCTCTTATGAAACACCAACCCTTTGCAAAATCTCTCACTCCTTCCTGTCCCTCCATAACACAATGTTTATACTTTTACTAAATACACATTTCCTTTCACCTTGTATTATATTTCATTGCTGACATGTCTATAATCTTCACATACAATGCCAGTTCCATGGGGCATAAAATATCATATTTCAAGATTTACAAAACTCATTGTCAATAAAATTTGAGTAAGGGCAAAGCCAAATAGTCAAGAAAGTTAAAATTAGGAAGTGACAATTTCTAAGGAACATAAAGTTTCAGGCTTGGTTCAAGTAAATCATTTATGTTTAGTAGTCATCATCTTTTCAGACCCATCAAAATGAGGGTGGGGGTGTGGCAGCCATGAAAATGTTGCCATTGATTAAAAGCCTCAGCTGTTGAGTTCTGAATCCATCACTGCACACATCCCACAGGTCACTTCTAGCCAATGGTGGTGTGCAACAAGGATACTAAAGCAGGGGGTATTCCTGCAAGGTGTAGGACTTTCCTAATGAGCAACTTAGCCTCAAGGAGTCCCAATCAACCTTGCTGAAACTTCCTTAAAACTGCATCGCAGTCTTAAGACTTTTCCGACCCAGCATTCCCTCCTTCTATCTCTCCTGTACAGGGGTCCAAATTCCACTGTGGCCCCATAGCTCTTCAAGCCTCTTTCAGCTCCCTCCTCACTTTTCCTCACAGACATTTCCCCCAATAAACTCTGCCTTGTTTAATCCTGTCTTAGTGTCTGCTTCTCCCAGGATCTGAACTAGCATTAGTGGGGGAGATCATGTCTATTTTGATCTATGAATAATTTTGCTTCCCTTAAACGATTGTTTTGTTTTTAATGGATGGACAATCTTACCTGGGTAAATGACTACTTTCCTTTTGTGGATTGGCTGCTAGAAAGCTCAGAACAAAAGGATGCTTCAATTTCATGAACTAATCATATTTTTCTTTAAATTCTGGGTCCAGCCCTGGCTGGTGTGGCTCAGTGGATTGAGTGCTGGCATGTGAACCAAAGGGTTGCTGATTTGATTCCCAGTCAGGGCACATGCTTGGGTTACAGGCCAGGTCCTCAGTAAGAGGCGTGCAAGAGGCAACCACACATTGATGTTTCTCTCCCTCTCTTTCTCCTTCCCTTCCCCTCTGTAAAAAAATCTCTTAAAAATAAATTTTGAGTCCACTATTATTAATAAGTTATTTTAATTTTTTTAAATTAAATGTAATTGTTTAGACTCTTTTCTATCTACATGAAACAATTTCTGAAAAAAAACCATGGTAAAAATTTCTAGATAATAGTTCAGTATTATGGGGTGGGGTCAGAACTGTCAGGTTCAGCCAGTGCCATGGGCTGTGTTCTCCAGGGCTTAAACTGGATACTCCATGTGAACAGTGCCATGTGAAGTTCGCATGTTGGCCCTGGGTGGCATGTGCCCAAATGTGGAAAGAAAATGCTAATGGCAAACCAGATAATGACATGCAGAAGTCCAGTCAAGCAACAATTTGACTGGGTAATAATATATAACTGAGTAATGGTAACCTTACTAGAAAATTGGAATAGGGCTCCACTCCTCAAAGTTAAGCTAGAGAGCTCTTTAGATCCCTGGAATAGTGACCCCACAATAGAGAAAATGTCAAAGCCCTGAGTACTAATATAAACTCTTTTAGGACAGACTAATTTGAAACAAACTGGCTTAAGTCGGAGGGTTAATTTAATAAGCCATGTAATCACACCGTGCAGAAGAAAACAGCTTTAACTGAGTTTCTACCTATATCTTGTTAGGAAAACTTTTCCTCTACTCTCTTAGGTTCTGTCCCTGAGACCCTAAGAATTTAACTAATGAAAGACAGATTAATAGAAAGGGCAGACAAGTGTTATTAATATTTACATGACAAAAAGTTTAGAGAAAAAAAGTAAGTTAGACTTAGAGGACTTAAATACCCTTTTAACAAAGAAAAGAGGGTTAGGCTTCATGGGATGACAAATTATGGGGAAGTGACTAGGAAACATACAGGCATTCCTCAGAGATATTGCAGGTCCCATTCCAGACTATTGTAATAAAGCAAGTCTAGCCAAAAAAAAAAAAAAAATCAAGTTGTATTCTTTATGTTGGTGGAAGGTCTTGCCTTCATTTTGCTAAAAATGCAACATTTGTGAATCACAACAAAGCGAAGCACAATAAAATGAGGTATGCTTGTATGGGATAAATAATGGAAAATAAAAGCTATTTTGGTAAGGTCTATTTATGCAAACTCATCTTGGTGTCAGCTCCGGTCTTTAACGATAAAATCCCTCTTCTCTACCAGGCATCGGGCAGGGAGAGGGAGCGAGCATCTTCTTCAAAGGGAAATTCATGCCCTGCTTTTGGGAAATAAGGGGAGGCAGAGAACTCTTTCTGCATTTGTTGATTCTCAATTGCTTTCAGCACAAAATAACGCTTATGCCAAAGTGGTCTGTTTCGGAGTGGTATATGATTGACTTCAGTTTTAAACAATGTGAATGGGACCTTGTGGTGTGTAAATTTGTCATCTGCCACTTTTGGCAGCTCATAAAATGAGCTGTTATTTGCCACTTTTGGCAGCTGATAACATGAAGAGCCTCTCTAGTTTTAAGGAACCCTCACTCTGTGATTCTCAGTGGGTGATAGCACTCCTCTCACCAACAGAAGCTTTGAGGGTTCTCCTCTCCCCATCTCCTGGTTGGCCAAGACACTGGAATCAACACTCTGAAGCTCTTACCTGGGATTCTATATCTTGGACTAGTGACCTGAAGGAAAAAAACACATTTTATCATTTGGTCTCCTGCATCTAGCTATGGTGGCTGTGTCTTGTGAAAGAGCTAGTAAACAAAAGCATCAGATACATTTGAAGATCAGCTTTTTTTGCAACATTATTGAACTCTTTGGTTCCTTATTTCCTGAGCATGGTTCTCCAGTTCTCCCCAGTGATTCTTTGAACTATTTTTATCCTTCCAATTAATTTATCCTGTCTAATTTCCCAGAAGTAGTTTTAGGTGCATTTAGCCCGCCTGGTATAGCTGTGTTCTTCTGTATCTCTTTGTCATGTCTTCTTCCTGCATGTTAAAACCAATAAAACTGTCAGCACCCCTATGGCTACATGCTTCTCCATTCTGGTTCAGCAGAAAACATGCCTGATTTTCCAAGGGATTTCATGAATGAATGAATAATGAATAAGCACAATTTTTTTCTATTCTTATATCTTTGGATCAATTTGAGGTCATTTACTAATAGCTAAATGTTAGTGATAGATTTAAAATGCACAGCAGTAAATTTTAGGTTATAATAAAAATGTGGTTAATAATAAAATCTAATATTTAAACATCAGAGGAATATGTTTCTAAACATGGAGAATAGACCAGGAACACAGATGAGGCAAAAGGCCCCAGCAGTCTAAAGTAATTTATTTCAGCATTAGGGTTTTCATGCAACACTTATCATTAGGAAAATGAAATATCCCAAACAGCCTGTGTTTCTATTGACATGGATAGAAGTTGCTTGCATATACCAGGTGTTGAATATTGTCCAGAAATATTGAAATAATACTTTGAAAAGTGTCACTTGCAATTTTAAATACTGATGATGAAGCATTTTATTTTTCTTGTGAGTGCTAAAAGTAGAAGTAGAATGGCCAGTTGAATGAATGTTGAATTTGCAGAAAATAAGGTGTTTGATATAAAGGGTGGGGCAAAAGTAGCATTACCGTTGTTCTTTTGACAAATAATGTAATAATTAATATATAATGATATAAGAATAAACTTTTGTGTACTCAAACTGTAAACCTACTTGTACACACCCTTGTATCCTTGAGTTCCTCCATGCCACTGAAAAAATTACTTGACTCTTTTGTGTCTCAGCTTCCACATGTCTTCACAGTATCTATTCCGTAGGTTTAAAATAAAATATTGTTTTGAGTACAGTGACTAGCACAGCTCCTAGCACTGATGAAATATAACTATCAACACAGCTCCTTAAGCATGGTACTTATAATGGGGGAGAGAAGGGAAAGGGTCAAGTCAAGGAACAGGTAAAACGGACCCATGGACAAAGACAACAGGGGGAAGGATTGAAAGTGTGAAGGGGTAGGCAGGGTAGGGGAGCTTAATTGGGGGGAAATGGGGACAACTATAATTTAACAATAAAAAATAAAATAATAAATAAAATTGCAACAAGTCACAAAAAATAAAATAAAATAATTATGAATTCCTTGGGCAGGTTTTAAGAAATCATTAGAGATGTTGTTGGTTTCATTAAAAAGGTAATTCAGCTTATTTATTTAGTCATTCCAAAAATATTTATTGTGGTCTATTGAATATTAAGTGTTATGCTGGATCCAACATATGACTGAGTAAAAGTATCTGTCCTCAGTCAGCACAGGCTTTAGTCAGGAGGTAAAAATAATTAAAAATCAATGTTAAATATCAAAAACAACAAAAACAAACAAAACCTTAAATTCACAGATTGTGAGAACAAATTGGTGGTTGTCAAGGGCAGGGAGTGGAAAAAGCGGGTGAAGGGAGTCAAAAGGTACTAACTTCCACTTATAAACAAATATGCCCTGGGGATGTAATCTACAACATGGTGACTATAGTTAATAATAGTGTATTGTAAATTTGAAAGTTGCTAAGATAATAAATCTTAAGAATTCTCATCACAAAAAATAAATTTGTAACTATGTGTGCTGATGGATGTTAACTAGACTTATTGTGGTAATCCGTTCAAAATATATACATATATCAAATCATTATGTTGTACACCTGACACTAATATAATGCTATATGTCTTATGTGCCCATTATATCTCAATAAAAAATTGATGTTAAATAACAATAATAAAATTATATACTAAACAATAAACTAGCAGTGTCAATACATCTCCTATACTCCTAATAAAAGCTAGCATTTATTTATGCTTATTATGAGACAAATACTATTCTAAGATCTTTATATGTATTAACATTTAATCCTTACAACAATCCTATGAATTAGATGCTATTATTTCCTTACTTTACAGTTGAAGAAACTGAGGCACAGAGAGGTGAACAAACTTTCTTGAGGTTATTCAACTAGTAAAAGGCAAAAGAAACCAATCCCAGCCATCTGATTTCAGAGTCCAGGCCCTTAACCACAACAATCAGAGGTGTCTTTGCAGAGGAAGTAAGGTATGAATTGAATCTAGAAGGATGTACATGATTGAGTCAGTCAGATGGGCTGAAAGAAAGAGGAAGTAGCATGTGCATTGGTAATAGCCAAGCTCTTGGTAAGCAATTTATTGTTTGTAACCCAATTCTGTTATGAAGAAACCAGAGCTGGGGCAACTAGTTAGAGATTTATAACTCCCTTACTAACCAGGTAAGTTGTTGGTGCTAGCTGCAACGGGGGACCTTTTATGTGCTAAATTCTGTACGGAATACAAAAATGCATGGGGCCTAACCTTGTCCTCAAAGGGTTTATATTCATGTGGGACTAGAGATGGGATATAACAGACAATAAATTTTGCTGGAAATGTAAACTTTGAAAAGGTTATCGTACAGCCTTTTTAACAAGATAGAAAACTGACCTTCACATGTAGCAAGAGAAAAAATGGTAATTTTAACATTGGTAAGTATAGAATAATTTTAAAGATAAAACATGATTTCCATGACTACACAATCAGAAATAACCAGCTTTGAAGCAGTTGCCAGGAAAATATTCCAAGGCTTATTATGGGTTCCAAGTTAAATTTGTCAGTAATATAATTCTTTTAAGAAAGAAGATATGAAAATGGGAGATGCACACTGAAGTAGAGGCTCTAAAAACAGCAGTCTTTCCTCCCTCAACTAACAGTAGTGGTCAAGTAGTAGGAAAATACTATGTCTGTGTTGAGACTTTGAAATCAATATCAGCAACTTAGAGAGGATACACGATATAGGAAAGGGTTTAAGAGACAGGCACACTGAACAAAGGTTAAAGGTCCTCTATTTATTCTCAGCAACATTGACCCGTGCAAGCATGTCTCCCACTGAGAAAAGACACAAGCTCTACTTAAAAAGACACAGGCTTCCATTTTTAAAATTTTAACTAGTTTAACTGGAAATTGCTTTGCATATACATACTTCTTTTATGCTCTGAAATTTCCTGGAAAATTAAATACAACATGCATCTTAATGAAGTGCTGTAAGTATGAAAATTAAAGATGGAAGGGCCTGGGTGTCAAGAAAATTAAAATTCTCTCTAATATCATTATCTCAGCTCAATTGAACACATCTAGGATTTTATATTACTATTAAAGCACTTTGAAACAAATTAACATTTACTAAAGAAATTTATGACATCGTGTTTAGAAAATTCTGAGTTGGCAATTTTCATGTTACATTAACAATCAGATATGTCTACTCACAAAAATTTAATTCATTGAAATCATTGTGTATACAAATTCACACATATATATAAATCATAGACATATGACCTTGATTAATAAACATTTGCTAGTACGTTTAATGTACTTTTATAAAGTATTTTTATATTAGTCACTTTTCACAATGTTGAGGATATATCAATGAACACAACAAGCAATATTTGCTGGTTTCCTGCAGTTTATGTCCTACTGGAGGAAGGTAGACAGTGAAAAACAAACATCATATAAATGCTCTAGTATGTTAAAGCTGATGAGTACTTTAGAAAAAGGCAAATCAAAGAGAACAAGGTTAGTGAAACCAGGAGGACTGGAAGGTACTGAGGACAGAGGGCAGAATTAAATAAAGTAGTCAGAGTAGCATCTACGAGAAATTGGGGATTGAGCAAAAACTCAATGGGAAGGAAGACGACATCCATGGAGAAGAAGGGTGATATTCTGTAGAAGAAAGTTCTAGGCAGAGGAAACAGCCAGTGCAAAGGCCCTAAGGAAGAGGATGTCTCAAGTCTGTAACAGCCAAGAAGCCAATGTGGCTGGGGCACAGTGAACAGGGGGTGAGCAATGAAGAAATGAGGATCAGGGAAATGGGGATGGAGACCATGTAAGGCCTCATAGGCCATTGTGAACTTTGACTTTCACTCTTAATAAAATAAAATGGAGTCCCTGGAGGTATCTGGGGAAAGGAGTGATATGATCTAACTTCTGTTTTAAAATACCACACTGGCCACAGAGTTGAAAAGACACTGTAAAGGGGGAAGAATAGAAGCAGGACACCAATTAAGAGATTACTGCAGTAATCCAGGCAAGAGATAATGATTAGAAAGTCATAGAAATGATGATGACAACTGGTTGAACCTGAATGAACTGAATGGATGAATGGAAAAAGCAACTTCTACATTTTAGTTTTATTTGGCTTTCAGTTTCCACCTATAGATCTTAGTGGAGTTTTCTGAGTGCTTCAAAATGCTATCAGAAAATACTTATTCAGTCCCTACTTGTTATCATAGTTTCTTACCATACACTGAAGGATATAAAGCAGGAAACAAATGTCCTTCTTAGCGTTAGCAGTGTCTGTACTCTGATTCTAAATTATTTACTACCAATTTAGAAGGTAAATGAATATGAGGGGAATTTTGCTATGACCTTGCTAGGGACAATTGAGCTGTTCTGATCATAGAAAGGAATCACCTTTTCACTTTAATGCAACAAAACTGTCCTTGAAGTTTTTTTTTTAAACTTGCTTTTTCTTCAAAAAATTCTCATTTGAGGACATGTTCATAGATTTTTAGAGAAAGGGAAAAGGAGGGAGGGAGGAAGCAGGGGAGAGAGAGGGGGAGAGAGAGAAAAAAAACATCGATCAACTTACGTATGTGCCCTGACCAGGAATCAAACCTGCAACCTCTTGGTCTACAGGAGAATGCTCCAACCAACTGAGACACACTGGCCAGGGCTGCCTTTAAAGTTAATTCCTTGTGGAAGAAAAATATCTTTCTTTCAAGTTGAGCAATATTACTGTTCTGTGCTGTCCAAAAATGTGGTCATGGCTTATAGGTGCTATTTAAATTTACAAGAAAATTAATTAAAATACTGTCAATAATATCACAATAACTTTGTGCAGTGACAGATGAAGAGTGGACTTTTGTGGTGATTATTTTGTAAGGTGTATAATTATGAAATCTCACCATGTTATACACTTGAAACTAAAACTAATATAGTATTGTATGTCAACTATAATTTAAGTAAAAAGAACTTTACCTTCAAGAAAAAAATTAAATCAAAATGGAAATTTAGCTTCTCAATCACAATGGCCACATTTAAGTGCTTAATAGACACATGTGGCCAGTGGCTGCCTATTGGATAGAATAGATACAGAACTATTCCATCAATCCATAAAGTTGTATTGGCTAGCACTAACTAGGTACTTGCAAGGAAAATTATACATCAAGTGTTTGCCAGATGTTGCTGGTATCCTTCTTTCTAGATTTTATCAGTTTGGATAATTATACCAAAAATAATAAGAAAGAAAACACAAACACAAACTTTGTATCACTTATGTTTTCTAATGAAATACCGGTCCTATATTTTCCCATTTCTTTCAAGGCTTTTTTTTTCTTTTTTTTTTTTTTGTCTTGAGTTTCTGGGTTCTATCTATTTTTTCCACCACCTAGAATTAGAAATCAATTCTTTTGTTTCAAATGTGAATTTCCCCCCTAATTATAAGCTGCTACTTTATATAACAAAAGAACTGATTTCTGAAAGCACTATTCAGACATTAACAAAACCAACAATTGGAATTATCATTCAAATCAATGTCCCTTATGAGCATTAACAGGCAATGCTAAAACATAGCCTTATTTTTAGATTCTTCTCCACATCCATCTACTTATGTCTTTTAAGCAACCCTGTAGGATAGCAGGCATTTTTTCCGTGCTTCTTGTATTTCAGCTTGCTTTCTCATTATTTTTTCTGCAGTGCTATTTATTTAAACTGCTTGCTAACTGAAACAGCAGTGTGGATTTATTCAAGTTACAGGATGATTTGATGATTTATTTTCTTTGGAAACAATAAATGTTACATATTAAACAAATTATTCTAACATTAGCCTGTTTAGATACTGTAGGTAATTTCTACTCACCATCTCTTTTTGGGGCTGGGTTAATCTGAAGTGAAATAGAAAACTAGCTTTGAGATTTGAAATTTGTATTCTTCACTCAGATCCACCTCTTCCCCCACTCTCCTGCATTGTGGTCTATATCAGACCACAAAGGGATCACTTCTGAAAAGTACATTTCCCAGATTCAAGCCAAATTGGCTCTTTGGGGGCCCCGCCAATGGAAGGCAATGGCTAGAGACTGGACGTGAGAAGCCAAATTATGGCTCTTTCTCTCTCTCTCTCTCTCTCTCTCTCTGTCTCTCTGTCTCTCTCTGTCTCTCTCAGTTCCTGGAGGTATCTTTATCAGTGTTTGCAGTGACCCTGTTGTTGTAGGTCTGCAGTTCCAGCTCCAACTTTGCAGCTCTTTTTAGGGCTCCAGCTCCTCCTAGTGGGGAGCCCCTCCAGATTTCCAGATTCTTCTTGGTAGCCAGCTGTGTTGCCGCTCAAACAGCCCATCCTCCAAGTTTCCATCTCCCATACAAGGACCTCAGACCATGGGCTCCTGTAACATCAGCTCCTTCTACTGTCCCTCCAGCCCTAGTAATGGTAGCAGCACCTTGTACTCGATAACCCCTGGGCTATCTTCCCATTTCCCTGTTTTGTCAGCTTTTCTAAAAATGTCACTAGCTTCCCATTTAAAACTCCCTTCACGGAACATGACATGACTTCTGTTACCCTAATCATACTGCACCTGATAAACCCTAACATCATGGCTTTCTAAAGTGGCAGGTAGGTACAAAAACACATGTTCTAGGGTCAGAAAAACTATGTTTGAAATATGAACATTTCAATTCTTTAGTGTGTGACTAGAGAAGATACTTTGAGTTTTGATAATGCCATCTCTAAAGTTTAGAAAACAATTCTGATGTCATCAGTTGATCATAAATGTTGAATGAGATGACTTCAGTGAGTACACATAGAAGATATCTGGCAGGAGATACTCAATGAATATTCCAATAATTGTCCAGAATGTTTCCTCCCTCCCTCCCTCCCTCCCTCCCTCCCTCCCTCCCTCCCTCCCTCCCTTCTTTCCTTCTTTCCTTCCTTCCTTCCTTCCTTCCTTCCTTCCTTCCTTCCTTCCTCTCTGTTGCAATTTTAGCTCTTGGAACTTTATCTAACTGGCGGACTTTTAAAGGAGATTGGTTTGAAAGGAAATCTAATCCTTTCATGTTCTTATATGCTAAATTTGCATTACCATTTTGTCAGAGGTTGTGTGAAGGATATATTCTTGCTATGTAAATAGGCAGGTTAATTCATCATAAAAGAAAATCTACTCAGGCCATTGTGCAGTTTTTACATTAAAATACAATTTCTAGGGTTATTGAGTTTTTCTGTCCTTAAAGGGCAATGAGAGAAATCTGTACACTGTTTTATGAAACCTTCCCTTCCTATTGTCACCAAGACATCCTTTTCTGGTAGCCCCAAAACTAAATGGTGTGAAATGTAGAGTGTATTATGAGCAAAAATCTTGTAGCAGTGAGCACAATTTTCAGCCACTAGTCACTGAAGCCTATCTCTTCTTGTCATTGGCAAATACATTTATGACTTTCTTACTCTAAGCAGTTTCTCTGTAATTGGAGAAATTCCCAATATTAACAGATTATGTTTTAACCAACTATTTTACTTTTCAATCACATTTTATTTGTGAACTATAACATGTACTGAAGATAATGTACAAAGCAGAAATTTACAGCTCAGAGCTTACCCATGTAGTGACCTATTCACTGACATTCAAGGTCAAGGAATAAAATGAAGACATCAACGTAACCACCTCATTAAGATACTGTCATAATCACCACTTATATCATCCAAAGATAATCTGAATTTGTGGTAGGTATTTCCTTCTTTACATTATATTTACTTTTACCTCCTAAGTCTGTATCCTTAAACAGTGTGATTTATGTGTGCCTGATTTATGTGTGTGTAATACTAATTAAATGGAAAAAATCTGGAAGTGTCTAGGTTTGTATTCTCAGCATTATGTTAATGGCAAACATACATGTAGCTCTAACTCATTCACATTTATGTTTCATAGTATTTCAGTGCTTGACATACCATAATTTATTCTTCCATTTTACTTTTCAATGAGTATTAGAAACTACAAATAATAACGCTAAGCATATTTTTGTATATGTTGTATATTTTTGTATATGTATATTAGGTAGAGACATAAGAATAGAATTGCAGGGTTATTAGGAGAAGAATATCTTCATTTGGTAGATAATATTAAACTGTATTTTAAAGTATTTTATTTTTTAAATTATTTATTTATTTATTTTTAGAGAGAGGACGGAGAGAGAGATCGAAGTGAGAGGGAAGTACGAATAAGTTGCCTCTTGTACATACCCCAAATGGGGACAGGACACGCAACCCAGGCATGTGCCCAACCAGAGATTGACCCAGTTATCTTTTGCTTTGTGGTGCGATGTCCAACCAACTGAGCTATACTGGTCAGGGCTATTTCAAAGTACTTTAAACCATTTATATTCTTACCAATATCTTAATAGAATTCAAATTGCATACGTTCTTGACAACACCTGGTATTATGCTAGAAAGTGGGAATCTTTCATAGGATCACAAGAAAAGCATTTCATGGACCCATGTATGGGAAATTATAGTATGGCAAGATTTATTTGGATGGAAATAGAAGACTGCCCCTGTGTCCCATCTCTATCTGTCCCACCATGGAAAAAGTCTAACTGTATCTTCAGCAAGGACAAAACAAAAGCCAGTGTTCATAGTTTCTGTTTCATATTAAAGTTTAGTCCTTTGGAGACTACAGATGGCTGTTTAATGGTCTCAGTCCCCACCCAGGAAGCTTAATGCTATTTCTAGCTTCACTGCTCTATGCAGGCTCCCTCATGGAGCTTGTGTTGGGAGTTCTCTGGGCTGCTAGACCTGCATGGTTGCTATAGAGAGAACATGCAAAAGGGACAAATGTGTTCCCAAGGGAGACAGAGAGATTCCTTGTTAAACTGTTATATCATCTTGGGCTTGGAAGGAAAGAGGTAGTTTGTCAAAATAACCAATTCACTTACCAAGCTTTTTGCATGCTTCTGCTGGGTTCATCCCCTAGCCAATTGATTCCTTTCCCAGGTTGGACTGACAGGCCTCTATAGTCAAGCATCTCACCCTGCACCATTTTGACTTCTATTCCTCATGTGTTTACCTCCCCCTGCTCCCCCCCCAACAATCTGGTATGGAAGAGGATAGGGAGGGGTGTTAATCCTTGGCAGGGCAATGCTGTGGTCCCCTGGAGTGTCTGAAGCTTTAGCTTCCTGGTTGATTACGCTCAACAATGTCTTATTCCCTTTGCATCCATCCTTATTAATAACTACTTAACTTATACTAACAGTATAAATTGTCATTGTAGTTTGAATTTACATTTTTCTCATTATGTGCAAAATTTAGCAATTTTTCACAAGTTTAAGTACCATTTTATGTCTTTTTAAAGTTGTTTTGAAATACAAAATTATTCATGTCTTCCTCCTATTTTTTTCCCATAATGTTTCTTGGTTGTCAATCTTCATCATTTAGATTTCTTTATTAGGATATTAATCATTATCTGTAACATGTGTTGCAAATATTTTCTCCAAGATTGTAATTTTTCTTTTGACTTTGCCCATTTGTATTTCTTCTTTTTGCTATGAAATTTTTGTTTAATTTTAAGCAGTAGAAGCTATCCTATCTTTTATTGCTTCTGGATTTTGTCATAGTTGAGAAAGCTGGTTTTCAATGATCTGGGACAGGTTACTAGTGAATCCTTTTCTCAAAGAGTTTTTGTTGGAGAGCAGAAGGGAAACAGCAGTCATTTTGTAGATTTACACATGTTGTTGCTGATCTGCTGACTCATTTCACTGGTATGAAGCAGCAGCTAGGCCTGCAATTACTCTAGCTTCCTTGAATTTTCCTTCTTTTTTTCCTGACTGTGGGCCAGCTTATATTCATGGGTTTTCCAGCTTACTTGTAATCTTCACTCCCTGACTGCCTTCCCCATGGATTTCATGTTCTAGCATCAGATATGGAGATACAGCCTTAACGAATTGTTATTATACATTCCAAATCTGTGAAAACCAATTCTCTGTAGTGAATCTGCCTGCCTATCTATCTATCTATCTATCTATCTATCTATCTATCTATCTATATCTATCTATCTATCTAATTTTCTACTAGTACTTCTTCTTTGGCTAAATGTTCACTGATTCAGAAATGGCTTCCATTGTAAATTATTTTGGAGAAATTTTACAAGATTTAGCCCTGTTTGGAGTTTCACAGTAGATGTTCTGTTGAAGTGTCTTTGCCCTGGCTGGCGTGGTTCAGTGGATTGAGTGGTGGTCTATGAAACAAAGGGTCGCCAGTTTGATTCTCAGTGAGGGCACATGCCTGGGTTGCAGGCCAGGTTCCCAGTAGGGAGTGCTCAAGAGGCAACCACAGGTTGGTGTTTCTCTCCCTCTCTTTCTCCCTCCTGTCCCTTCTTTCTATAAATAGATAAATAAAATCTTTAAAAAAGTCTTTTAGACAAGCTGGAATAAATAAACCTCACTCTGTTCATCATAGCACTGCCACACTTACTTGACTTACTATTAAAATGACCTACCTAAAACTGATTAAACACTCATAGAGCTAGTTTCCCAAGTAAAATTCAAATTTTCTTTGGGATATATTATATATCTATAGTTACAATGAGATAGTTTTAATCATAAAAGAGTAGTTTTCAATGTTCCTCAACATTGAGACAAAAGCATTATAAATTTGGATAGTCCTTCTTATTACCCAAACTAAGCCTTTTTCTAAAGGTTTTTTTCCTTTTGGCCTATGATCAATAATGCTGCAAAACAAATGAGTATTAATTTGTTCCTCTCTTTTCCATTATTATTAACAGAACCCACAATAACCAGGAGAGCTAGGCCCTGAACTGGTGTTTTAGTTGTTCACTTTACAAAGATAACAGGTCAAGAGGACAAATAAGGATTAGAATCAATTCCAAATTCTTCTAGACATCATTTGCTTCATGGGGCAGAGCTACATCTGTCTGGATTAAGACGTCTTTTCTAATTATTATAAAGGCTCCATCTACTATCCAAGATGAATGACTATGGGGATAGGAACACTAGGAACACATGGAGAGATGTATATATCTAATCCCAACAAAAATGTCATATTTCTTTGTGTCTAATGCACCTAAAAAGTCTGTGAATCTTTTATTATTATTTCCTTTTTGCTAATAAGGAAGTTGTGCCTCAAAAACATGAATAATTGGCACACAATCTCCAAGCTAGTAACTAGAGTTCAAACTGTATTTCTTTTTTTCTACTCTAATAGACACTCTTACACTATATTGCCCCCATGCACTGTACTTCTTCCTGTGTTACATTTTAACAAGTCTATTGCAACTTCTTTCTTTCTTGTGTATACTCTTTAAAATATACATTATGATCCCACTGTGACAAATGGGAAATGAATATCTTTCATTCTACTGTGTATTGTTTATATGTGTGTGTCCTTCGAAGTTATTCTGTAATTTTATTTTGAAAAATCATTCTTCATACTTTATTGAGTTTTCTCTAAGAACCTGTATTTTTCTAGCAGCTTTATAACTATCTGCAACCAACTATGGGATAGAAAGATGTACCCAAGTATCCTCTACAAAGTTTCTAAGCCATATGATATTATAATATAGGATGCTGCCATATGTTAGAACTATAAATAACAGAAGTTGCATACATTTTTTATTTTAAAAATAGTTTCTATTTGTATTCTACATTATTTATCATTGTTTTTAATAAACATCACTTGATGTGATTATTTTGTTTCTTTGTCCCATAAAAGATAGCAGTTTTTTTATTTATTGTCTAAATCATAGACAATATGGCAGTAGTTTTTTTTTAGAAGATTCTAAGTAGAAAATATTTAATGAGTGAGCAGTTAACAAATGTGTAGACTAGTCACTAGATGGCAGACAACTGGAAATTTTGGAAATATGAAAACATCAGTAGATGGTTTGCAATAGAAACAAATAGAAATCTGTAAAAAAAGCATAGGACTAACAAAAGATGTAAATAATGGAAGGTTATTTTTCAACATATGTTTATTTTCCCAAATATATCATGATCCTGAATAAAAAAAAAATTAGGGAACCATGCTGACTTCTACGTGAAAATTTTAGACCAACTCAATTCATAGTTTTTAAAACCTCATGAAAGAAAGTGTTTAAACCATGTTAGGCAAAGCATCATGTGGTGCAGATATAAGACAAGATTTATTGGGAGACAACTTACAAGCCAAAAAATGAAGAGCACATACATTTCCCTGAATTCTCCCTATTCCACAGTGAAGACTTGGCGCAGGTCTGCATATATCACTTTGTACTAGTCAGAAAAGAACCTTTTTCTCAAATCTCTAAATACCTATTTGTGCTTGAGAGAAAAGGAAAATCCATGTAATTAAGAAACAGAGGAACTCTCTGGTCAGGGAAGTGACCTTGTTAGAAATGCAGAGTTCCTGAAGCACTATAGGTGGTATCAGCCTGCTATTTTCATGAGCTAACTCACACTACTGACTTCTAAACCATTAAAGGACACAAAAACATTAGCCACCAGAATGCTTAACATTTATTGCTCCTTATGTATTTAATCGGTGTAGATTGAAACTTCAGTTCAGAGTAGTTCTATTGATTATAAATAAAATGGTGTATCCATTTTTATAATATATATCTTTTTGTTTGTTTATTTGTTTTCCTCATTGGTCCAGGAGTTTATCATCCTTCTAGGAGAAACGTATTTTTACCCTTTGGGAAATACATTTCATGTGGTTTTTATAAGACTAATTCTGCCACCAACTTTTTCTTCTTCCACCTCCTGGGCGATTAAGCCAATGGTTGCTGCAAGACTAGGCATGTCCCATTAGTCTTCCCCATGGCAATTTCCCAAAATCTATCATGGAGAAAAATCCACTTTCTGAGGGGGATGTTAAGCTGTATATTATGAGTCTAGGGCTTCCAGCGTCCTCCTACTAGAGAGAATCACCATGACAAAATAAGCAGTGGCAAGAGTGGAAAGAAAGAGGAGAAAGAACTGATGAAACTATATAAACTTTGTATTCAGTTATCACTGGACCCAAGTCCAATTTCCTTTTGGATAGGTAAATCAATTTCTATGTTGGACTAAATTCATTTGAGTTGAATTATTTTTTTTGTACATAAACAAGTCATAATTGGAATAATACTGAAAAAATATCTACTACTTCCATTTTTAGTAGCAGAATTAATTATGCCAATTCTCATAGAGAATAAAGACCTATATTTATAACTTTTAAGTAATTGACATACTTTTCATTATACTAACATTATGACTGACAATTGATATTTTGGAAGACAAAAAACTTAATGTACTTTTTAATGGAGAATGATTCACTCTTGGGAAAGCCAAAAAGAACACTATATTGTAATACCTCAGAATATTAAAAAATCTGAGGGAATACTAATAATGCAATAATATCCAGAAATAGTATATTATTATCAACCACAAAACCTTTTATAGAAATTTCATATGTATTTTTCCACTTAAAAACATTTGAATAAAGTAAGCATTCACTCTTATGTCACTAAGAAGGAGGAAAAGACTACTAATAATGTGTTTTGTTTACTTTTACAATATATTCTAGGTGAAAAGTTAAGACAATTTTTTATACAATCATGTCACTGCTCTTTACTCCATAAACCTAATATATATATCATCTATTTGCATTATATAGCTCTCTCTATACATTTTTAGTAAGAAGTTCAAAACAATACTGTTATATATGTGGAGTATGAAGAAAAATGGAAGTAGAAACTTCCATTGGCACTAGAAAGTGCCATTTATTATTTATTTCTGAATATCATCAACTTTAAGGTTTTAATGACATTGTATATCTTCAAATATTACCGACTTAAGAGAACTAAGAACTCTATTTTAATATTCTCTTCTGATCTGTTCTTTAGTGATTCTATTCAGAGTTAACTAGAAAAAGCTTAAAAGTGGTAATGAACAAAAGTTTTATTTTTATTAGAATTATGCTGAAGAGTTAACATATAGTGCAGACTTATTTATCTGCAAAGTCAGGGATCAGTGAATCTATTTCTTGGTCACTTTTTCAAAGGTGTGTATTAATTGGATCATGATATGCTATACAATATTTTATTTTATTTCTGGGTGTAATCAAAATGCAGAGAAAACTTTGAAAACTGTTTATATTTTTGATAAACATTCCCATTTTGACTATACCTTTGACAAACCATTTCAACACATCAAAAATATGAAAGCATTCACACAGCATGTTTTCAAAATTATGTTGTTTCTTTATGTACAAATGTATTCTAAAGTTTCAAAAGTTTTCATTGGAAAAAACTTTGACCCTTTAAGACATAAACCAATGAAGAATCAGAAATCCTCAAAACTGCCATGATTACAATAGGGATGTATTGGACATTTGTTTGTTCTTTCATGTTCAGCATCTCTTTTCCCTTCTTGGGGTAATGAAACTTCAATTTGCCTTTGGGGACCACATGTTCCTTCTCTCTCAGATAGCACTTTTCCTCACTACTAACCCCTCTGACATCACAGGGTCCAGCAAACCATATGGCCAAAAAAACACAGATGCTAACACTAAGACTTGGATTTGCTGCGGAACAGTTTTTTTGCTCTGGGCCCCACTCAAAGTTGGCAGTCTTGGGTGTCACCTAATATTGTATATGGGCTGAAGTAGTCCTTAGGCATAGAATATGGTTCCTATAGAACCTGAAGAAGTTCACTAAGCATGGCACTTGCTTTTCATGATAGAAGGTCTATGATGTAATGATTCTCCTTTACTATGGAGGTGATGTACTGGCACTATATCCATAAAAACTGTTTAGATATTGTAGGACTCAAATCTTCTTTGGATGGAAAGCCCATCCCCTGGATTGCACATATCTTACCAAGCTCTCCACTGTGCTGGTAACCTCTTGATTATTCTGCTTGATAATCATAATATCATAGATGTAATGAATTTATGTGTTGTCCTATGGAAAAGCCTGGCAGTCTAAAGTTATTTAGACTTTATCATAATGGAGAGAGCAGTAAAGTTAACATAGCCCTGAAGCAAAACTGTTAATGAATTCATTTGTCTGTTCCACATGAATTCAAACTGTTAGTGATCTTTTTTTTCCTATTAAAATAGAAAGAACACATTTTCCAAATCAATGGTCAGATATCATG
The DNA here is from genome assembly GCF_004126475.2 of Phyllostomus discolor. NCBI lineage: Eukaryota > Metazoa > Chordata > Mammalia > Chiroptera > Phyllostomidae > Phyllostomus > Phyllostomus discolor. Next base: position 13,466,821 of record NC_050198.1, on the reverse strand, counting down.
TACCTGAGGCTGTATTAATCTGCTCTAACCATGATACCATGTCCAGTGCAGCAGCTGCAATTGAGGCTACTACTTGCTGAAATCTCTAATAGTCTGCAGCCACTCTCCTGGATCCATCCAGTTTCTATAACTCCCAGAGGATGAATTAAACAGAAATAAAATGGGGACCACCTTCCCTGTAGTCTTTAGATCCTTAAAAGTAGCAATACTTTTCAATATATGCTCCAGGTGCATTGGTGCTTTTGATGCATGCTCCTGGCCAGAGGGAAGAGGCAGTTTCAGAAGCTTCCATTTGGTTTTCCCCACTGCGATAACACTGATCTAAAAAATGTGCTAAACTCACCCTATCAAAATATAGACAAATCCCATAAAAAGAAAGATATCATTATAAATAAATAATTGCAGCACTGTATGCTGATGTCCACATCAAATACTCTAAGCAGCATCATATATATACCATGTTAAAATAAACATTGATTTCATATATACAAAGTTTCCTTTGCAGAACAAGATATGGAGACTAAGCCCATTATAATACTTGCTATGACACCAAATTTATACAAACAATGTTGAGCATTTATCCATGTAATTTCAAATCCCACATTTACGCATATAGGTGCAGGTTCTCATGTATATTTTTCAAACAATTCATCTTAGGAGTACATATTTATTTTGCATATTGTTTTTTCTCTTATTTGATCATTTCAGAACACTTGTAATAAACTCATGAAGCCTAGATCATTCAATGAATATTTTCGATGGTACGCGTGACTTGAGACAGTTTGGAAAGCTTGGTCTGTGCTATCAACCCAAACACTAATATATAAGGGGTCCACAGCACAAATAACACCCCTTTTTTATCACAAAACCTTTTATTACAAAATCACAAGCATGTAATTCTGTAACATAATTATATTATACTCAAGCACACCATATGCCATTTTAGGTGAAATGTTCAAATTAAAACTATAAATTATCACACCTGTATTATTACCTTACCAACAACACTTAAGCAGGCGTTACTTCTGCTGCACCCTGTATATGGCTTAACAATATTGCAAGCCTGATTTCATTTTAATGATGCATTAGCTGGGTGAGCATGATTTATTGTGACAGAGTGTAAATTCAACTATTGAGTCTTTAACAATAAATAACGAACAGGGTTTCTAACGGGGAACAATAAAGCATTATGTTGATAGAGGCACAAGTGAAATGATGACAAAATATAGCAATTACTATCAGACAACATAATTAAAGTTTAGCTGTGGGGTGCCTTAATTCTATTATTTTAAGGTGTTTTGTGTGTGAGTGTGTAACATGGAAACAATCATTCTCTATTGGACAGCAGTGATTTGGTTTCTTATTATAAAAGAGTAGCTATATAACTTTTCTTTAAAAGCATTAGACATATATATTAAGCTTTAGCACTAACACCAGGAGTCATTTGGCAAGGAATCCAGTGACCAGAGAATGAAAATGCTGATGGACTATAAGCATATGAGGAGACAGACCTGGAAAATTGTTTTTTGTTTTACCCAAGCTTGCACTGACACACGGATATTCATTTGAGTTGTTGCATACCAGTTGTTTTCTAGCTGGTGAATAGGTTGGCATGTAGCTAGAATTTGAATTCTCTATTGTTGCTAGAGAACCTAGAAGATATAAAATACTGCTATGAGAAAGACAATGTTAATTCCTATGGTATCTCCCGCAGCTTAACCTCCCTATCAAGAACTTTGGGAGGTCTGAAAAGTAAGTCCCCCTTGGGACCATGTACTATCCTCTGCTTTTCATAAGCATCCATCTCTTCTCCATCAAAGAAATTTATAGCCTATAACTTTGTGGCACTTTCCCACATCATTCTGAGAGTTTTGACACATATTTAGCCACTACCAATTTTTAATTTTCTTATCCATAAAATAGAGATAAGGATCTTGTGAGGAAAACATGAGATAATGAGTTAGAAGCTTTGACCACAGTTCCTGGCATATGACAGGAGTACAATACCTGTTGAGTATTCAGTATCATTACTTCTTGTGATTAACAACTGTAACAATATAGATACAGTAATAATCTGGGGGATGTCAGTTCAATTTAAGAGAAGCCCCTTTGTCAATGAAGTACTGCCCCAGCCCCTGTATCTAGCCTTGTGGGTAGCTGAAACCATGGTAACAGTACAGGAGTCATTCTATGTACTATTGGTTGGAAGTGTTGGCCACAGGGCCTGAGCCGACTTAAACAGATTCTATCCCTTAGGAATGTGGAATTGCCATGCAGTTACATTCTGTAAATGGTGAAACTGAGGGACTCATAACTCTTAGAGCAGGAATCTTCTTTTGTCTTATTTGCAAAAATGCATAGAAAAAATGATATTCAGGATAATTAGAACTTAACAGATAAAGAAGCAGGAAGAATGGAATAAAAGAGGGTCACCTAATGTCTACAACTTTTAAAATTCCTCATTCTGGTCTTCCTTTAGGGGCTGCCTCTCTTTGAATTTTAGGACAAACCTCATTGTCCATCCTGTAAAAAGCACATTGTTGCTTAAGTTAACTAGAGTTATTCCCCATTACGTGGATTCAAAAGAAATTGAACTAAAAAGTAAAAAGTGAAAGTGTTCCCCAGATTATATCTTTTACCAATCTTTTATCAAGGTCTGCATGGTCAGTATGTAAAAGACTTAAAACATTTTAGTAACATTACCTACTTAACTGGTTATATTTTATATCTAAGAAAATAACAACATTGAAAACAATTTTTTCTGCAGAGAAAAACTGATTAAGCCTGAGACCAAAATAAAGTCTTTTATTTGAAATATAAATAAAAATAAATTGAAACTGCTCTAAAATATATTAGCACTCTTGTTAACAGAGATATAATTTTATGTATTTACTAATGGGAAAATATACAATGTTTAAATTAAATTATTATTTGTAAGATACAACACATAAGCTTTGTTCCTTTAGAAACAAAGAACTTAGTTACATTAAGAGCTGCATTATTCTTCAATCTCTAATAATTTTTCTGAATTGCATTTCATATTATCTCCATTATCTTGGTGTAGTTAGTGGAGTATCTGAATGGTGGTTAACACAAATGAGAAGAAAGGGAACAAAAACTACAAATAATGCAGTTAAAGAAATAAAAAATTAGGGCTTGGAAAAGATTACCAAAAGTAATCCAGTGAAAGACATACTGGGATAAGGTTTCAAAAAAATTAAATTCAGTGTAGTAAAAACAATCATGATTATTTGTGGAAATATGTGCAGAGGACAATGCCTACTGAGGTAAACATCATTGTTCACATGCAGTAAGAATGCAGGATCTTGCCTCTGTCATGGTAGGTTGATATTCAAAGTGAAAATGCTATGAAGCCCAGTTGGAGATTAAATAATTCTTTATTAAATAATCATGGACCATGTTCAAGAGACTCAGACTATCCTAGAAGACACTGTGAAAAATAATGACAACTACTGCGACCACTGGAGCTCTAGTTTAGGAAGTAACAGAGCAAATCTCAAAGGAAATTGTATATCCCTTACAAGAAAGAATTCATGAAAAAATTACTTGACAATAATTCATATTTCATTATTTCTGGTATCGAGTGGTGATTCAGGCCTTACAACACTGTATTTTTAGAAGTTTTCTTTTATTGAAAACAAGACCCAAACCCACATTATTTGCTTGCTATTCTGATGTTAGCTGTTCTGAAGTGTTTAATCCTTTCTCTTGCCTTTATAAACACCAAGAGTGTTTCGTCATAATTTAAAACACTATCAGTTGTATTGTTTTAACATTTCTCTATTTTTCAAGTTCCTGATCTCTTTTTTCCAGTTTTATTGAGATATAATTGGCATATAACATTGTATAAGTTTGGATACTACATAATTTATGTGTATATTGCAAAATTTTTACCTTACTAACATTATTTAACATTTATTATCTCATATAGTTACTGTTTGCCTTGTTATGATAACTTCTAAGATTACTCTCTAGTGATTCTAAGATACACAATACAGTATTGTTAACTGTAGTCTCCATGCTGTACATTACTTCCCCAGAGCTTATTTATCTTATACCTGGAAGTTTGTGCCTTTTCATCCACTTTACCCAATTACCTGACCTTCCACTCTCTGCCCCTGGCAATCACCGATATAGTCTCTGTTTCTATGAGTTTGTTTTCAATTCTACATATAAGTGATATCACAAAATATTTGTCTTCATCTGATTAATTTCACATAGTATAATTCCCACAAGGTCTACCCATGTCACAAATGACATGATTTCCTTCTTTTTATGTATGTCTGAACAATATTTTATGTATATGTTGTTCAGCCATGCATATATCATTTATAGATTGTATATTATATCTGTATATGTATATGTCACATCTCAGTGGCAAAAAAACTTAAATAAGTCAAATAAAAATGGGCAAATGACCTGAATAGATATTTTCAAAATCAGATATCTAAATAGTGAACAAATACATGAGAAAGTGCTCAGCATCACTAATCATCAGGGAAATGTAAATCAAAACCAACAATAAGATAATGTCTCACACTTGTTAGAATAGTTATCAAAAGACCAGAGAAAAAAATGCTGGTGAGGATATGGAACACTCATACATTAGTGGGATTATAAATTGCTGTAGACACTATGAAAAACAGTATGGTAGCCCTGGATGGCATTGCTCAGTGGATTGAGTGCGGGCTGTGAACCAAAGTGTCGCAGGTTCGATTCCCAGTCAGGGTACATGCCTGGGTTTCAGGCCATGACCCCCAGCAACCGCACATTGATGTTTCTCCCTGTCTCTCTTTCTCCCTCCCTTCCCTCTCTGAAAATAAAGAAATAAAATCTTAAAGAAGAAAAAAAAGAAAAACAGTATGGTGATTCTCCCAAAAACTAAAAATAGAACTACTATATGATCCAGCAATTTCACTTCTGGGTATATATCCTAATCCTGTCTTTAATATATTTCTGGTTTCCATCCTAGATTTAATAGTGCCAACTACCATATTTTTAAACACATGTTCTTGCTGCTGCAAGTCCTTTAATATTTCTAATATACTACAGTTTGGGGAATCAGAAAACCAAACTACTGTAATTGGAATGTTGGGTAGGATATGAGTAAAGGGACTCTTTCAGCATCTGAGAGATCTTCTAAAGTGCATGAAAACAAGTAAAAGGTCTGCACTGTGACTTTTTGAAGAAAGTTTAAAGTTTAATTTCCCTATCATTACTCGATTAGGAAAATCACTAAAGAAATTATGTATTAGTGGGTAAAATAATTTACCAAAATTCAGAGAAGAAAATCACACATATATCTGAACTCAGAAAAATGTAACAGTGGAAATGGGAAAGAGTTCACAGCTCCTAAATGTGAACTTCTTAAAGACTATCTTCCATACCACAATAGAGCAGGGAACAAACATAACCTCATTAAAATTTTAGGACGATTAATACTTCTGTATCTCTTCAGAAAGAGGAGCATGTGATCCCTTTGTGACTTTGTTTCTGTCAAGCCAATGCTTGCTTTTCTTCATCTATAGGGGAGAGAATTTCCCTCAAGGAACTTAGAAGGTCATGCTTCATTAAGTCAGTTTGTGTCCATCAATGTTAATTGCACCAAATCTAAGAGATAAATAAAAGTATTGGAAAATGCACCTAACCCCAGCTCCCTGGGACCTCATTTAGTTCCACCAGTTTGAGAGATGTGTAACATTCTCTGCTTAAGTCTCCTCTTTCCTCCATCTCACTGCTTGCCAAAGGACTATTACTCTAGTCTTTTTCATTCTTCTTTCCATTCATGATTAGCTCCAGCCATGATGAGAATTTAGCTGTATCTCCCCTTATTGCAATGGGTACATGATTATTCAGTATGTCTTCAAAATGTGCCTGCAAGAACCTGGTCCTTTAGAATCCCCTTTCTAATGCCCCAGGGCAAATTACTTACTGTAGGAGTGATTCTGATTTGAATAGATGAGGGCAGCACTTTTGTTATTTTGGTAGAAGTACAAGGATAAATTTAACCCACATACTCCAGCTTCAGTGAAGATCTTTCCATAAAGAGGAATATGCTACAATGTTTCCAAAGTCTGTAGGACTCCAAACCCCCACATCTCCAAATACAACACGGTTAAATACCAATACAGTATATAAAATTATACATATAATTATATATAAAAACAGATTACTTTAAGAGAAAAATAACTAATTTTTACTTTCATGAACATTCTCTTCTGTTAGTTATACAATGTTTTACATATTGGTTGTATCTTAATGAAACAATATTCCTAGTCTGGTGAACATAAATCTTACAATAATTTCCTTGCAAGAGTAGGATGCTAAGAATGAATAGTATGGCCTTGGTTCATTTCAGTGATCATTATGTCTTTATGTGCAATGAAGTTTTGCACATTATGTAAAAAATCCCAGATGAGAGACTCCCAAATATAACAAGCATAAATAGGCCCAGCCTTACAGCCAACTGACCCAATATGTATCTCTGCTCTAAATTTTCTTGAGGGAAGCTGTGAAGGAGTTTCCCATAATGTTTCATAAATAGAATCTCCTACAAATGTTGGTGAAACATCTTTTCTCTATTCATCCAAGTTGCTAAGATAAAGAAACAACCACCTCTTTACCCTGCAATCTACAACACCCTCCAAGGAATTTGCTCAATATCAAACTGCTTATTTCTTTCTCCCTTATCCATTATCTCAGGAAAGCATGTCTACACTTTCTACCTCAGCTCAGCAGGCACATAATATCATGGTAGAATGAATATTTATGGAGGGCAGCATAGGTAGCCCCTTGCAGCCACCCCTACAATTTCTCTTCAAATTAATATTCATTTGTGAAAAATTGGTGACTAGAAGTACCCATGTTATTATACCAGAGACATACAAAGAATTTTGTTAAGTGAATTTTCTTGTGTTTCTGAAATTATATCACACACAAAGCATTCTTAATTCATTGATAACATATTTATGGCACTGAAGATAATAGATATGTTAAAGATGTGATATGTGGTCTGCATCCTTCAGGAACATATTACTGAAGTGAAGAAACATTGCAAACTGTATGTGTAATTGAAACTGGGAATTCAGAGTATGAATGTGACATAAAATCATGTACACTTACAAAGTTTTCTACATGGCTAGCACCTTAATCCCTAACAACCTATGCAAATTACTATCATGCAATGAATTTAATTTCTAAATGTAGACTAGAGGAATGGGCCACTATACGTGGCAATTAAAGATATAAGGTCATGCTTTAGGAAGATGAGGCCCCCCAAACCAGTATGTTCATACTTGATATTATTTTGAGAACTATGAAAAGTTGAGGGTACAAAAAAGTTGTTGCTTGCATATGACTGTGAAAAGCAGTATGTTGTTTAAATCTCTGTTAGACGGGTTCAGTAAAATTATACCACTGCTTGTCAAATACAAGATATGAGAGGATCATAAAAATTACCATGTACAGTTATTAAAAATTTCACCAATGAATGAAAAATTTGTACATATCGATACTCTGTAGCTTTGTGGAAAGGTGTGAATGCCAATAATCAGCTTAGTTGTTTTTGTGTTGTTGTATGAAAAGTTTCAAAGTAAGTCTCCCAATATGGCAACAAATATAACAAATAAATTGCAAATGGTCACAGAGTGCCTTTAAATTCTTATAGCCTTTAAAGCTATCAAACCCTCTAAGCCCCCAGCTAGTAATAGCACACATTTCACATCCACTAGTGACAGAATAAAAGTGTGCACTTGTGGCTATCAGTGTTAACTGATACATTGTTGAAATAGTTGTGTTCCTGCACACTGTACTTCAAAAATCCACTTTATTCATGTTGTAAGTCTGTGATATCAGTTCTTGTTTTATGTGTCCTGCTTCCAGCTCTGTGAAAACTTCCTAGCTAACTGGCTACTAAATGACATTCTATTGGTGTCCTTATGCTTGAATTAAAGCCTCCAAATGTATTTTGTGTGATTTTGTATCATTTTGAAGTTCGTAATGCAGGCTATGAATAATTCACTTTGGTTAAATAAAAAACATCTAAAGTTGAATAGGTGAATAACTAGAATGATGCAGTTTAAATATGGTCCTTGCACACTTTAAATTCCTAAGCTGACTTGTAGGTCAAAAATAAATTTTGAAAGGTTGTCATCCAGATATCAAATATAATCACAAAAGCTTTAAAGCAGTTGAACAGGGCACAATCACTCCAAAAGAAAATGTACAAAATAGTAAATGTAAAGTAATAAAAAAGTTAAAATTCACTAATGATAATATAAAGTAGAAGCAAAAAAGACTTCCCTTAAACCAAATAAAAAGGACTGCTGTTTTGGGTTCTGTATAGTCACAAATATACAAAACAAAATTTTTTCAGAGGACAAATAAGTGTGTCTCTCTCATTTGTAATTTTGTTATAAGAATATTTTTTAAAATTTATTTATTAATTTTACATAGAGGAAAGGGGGCAGAGATAGAAAAAGAAATATTGATTTGTTGTTCCACTTATTTATGCATTCATTGGTTGATTCTTGTATGTGCCCTGACCCAGGAAGGATCCCACAATTGTGGTGTATCGGAATGATACTCTATCCAACTGAGCTGCCCTGTCAAGGCCTAAAAAAGCATCTTGTAAAATGTAACTATGTTTTAAAAAATAATTCTAAAGTTTCAGTTGTTTTGTTTTATTTAAAAAATTTTTTTGGTTATTCTATTTCAGTTGTCCCAATTTCCCCCCTTTGCCTTCTCTGCCCAGCCCAATCCCTGCTCCCATAGTCAATACAATCACCATTGCCCATGTCCATGGGCATGTTGTTCATGTCCATGGGTCATTCATACATGTCCTTTGTCTAGTCCCTTCCCCTTCTTCCCATCGTTATTCCCCCTCCCGTTTCCTCTCTGGTCACTGTCAGTTTGTTTCCATGCCTCTGGTTCTATGTTATTCATTAGTTTATTTTTGTTCATTAGGCTTCTCTTATAGGTGAGATCATATGGTATTTGTCTTTCACTGACAGGCTTATTTCAATCATTTCACTAATAAAATTAAATAGGTTTCAAGTGTATAATACATCATCTGTGTATTGTATTGTGTGCTCACCATCCAAAGTCAAGTCTCATTGTTTCTAGCTTTTAAATAGTCATGTGATACATAACCACATTTTGGTCAATGACAGATCATATGTACAGTACATAATACTTGATAATGATAATAGATGACTGTGTTACTGGATTATGTTTTGAATATACTATACTTTTATGATTATTTTAGAATGTACTTTACTACTTATTAAAAAAATTGTTTGCTGTAAAACACTATGCCCTGTTATGTGAACAGCAGCCTTGTACATCTTATGTTTACCTTGTCTTTTGTGGCATCATTTTCTCTTGTGGTTGATTTAATATCATGCTGTTCTATAAATTTAATGTAGCATAAGGATATAGTGTTTATAAAGTCTACAGTAGTGTACAATAATGTCCTCAGCTTTCATCTTCACTCACTACTTACCTCGAGCAACTTCCAGTCCTGCAACTCCAGTCATGGTGTCTTATAGAGGTATACCATTTTTTATATTTTATACTGTATTTTTACTGTAGCTTTTCTATGTTTAGATACATAAATACTTACCATTGTGTTGCAGTTGCTTATAGTATTCAGTAGAGTAACATGCTGTACAGGTTTGTAGCCTAGGAGCAATAGGGACTCCTGATGGAATTGACTAACCATGCATTTCTTGGTACATATACCCATTATTAAGCAAGGTATGACTGTAGTATGAATTGCATTTATATATTTTAATTCTGTAGGTTACTTAAATAAAACAAACTATTTGAAAGTTCAGTTATAACTGCTATAAAGGCAAAAATACATATTTTATAATGAAAAATAATTTAGGAATTACTGTTTATTTTATTACTCATCTAAACATTGATAAACTATCCACTTGTAATGGTAATAATTAAATTTTATTAGCTTTGCTATTTTGTGACATTTAGTCATATGAAACTCAGACTTTAACACAAATTTTGTTTTGTATATTTCTGAAGTTTAGAGATTAGTATATTTTGACAGCTATTTTAGCTTGAATTTTAACTTTAAAACACTGGCACCTATAGCATTTTGCCTTCTATTTGTACTCTTGGCCAGGGCCTCACAAGTGATAGACAGGGGTATGCAAAAAGCTATCACGTCTGTGTCTAAGAAATGGCAAGATGATGACATACTTTTGAAAGAAACTGCTAATATTTTCCTGTCTGTTGATTTGCAAATATATAACTTAAATAAAATAATCTGAAGAAAATTTTCAAAACATTTAAGAAACGGGAAGGACATACGATATAGTATTTAAGTTAGACTGCTATTTTTTATTCATTAAATTATGACCATCCTTTATTTTTATATATTCCTTGATAATTTTCCTTATTTTCTAGTTATTATACAATAATCACAAATGACATTATTAATATAATGAGAACATAAATATGCTTCTATTACATTACCAATATTTACATAGATTTAAGAATAGCAGTTTCCATAACCCTAATGATCTTTATTTCAGTTATTTGAACAATGCATTTTCTTAAGCAAATAGTTGAAGCAAAAAAATACTTTAAAGTGATTACATAAAATGCTATATTTTCCTTGCATTCATATTAACTGATCATAAAGAGTATTTAAACAAATTGAATGGAGAAATTTCCTTAATCTTGTTTCTCTTGTAATCTTTCCTCTCCTCTCGTTGTTCCTCTCTCCTTTCTCTTTCTTTATACATACTACGGTATCTTTAACAAATTGATCACAACCCCTTTTTAACATTCTCAGGGTAAATCTATATATAAAATATATATCATGTCTTAGTGACAATAGGAGTCTGACAAAGTAAAATTACATGGAGAAATAAAATGTTACATTATGATTCTACAAATTTCTGTCAGGCTTGGTATCATGTTAGATGTTATGAATATATATTCAAAAGTATTTCTTTACCTTTAAGATTAGAAAATATAATGTTCAAGTTTCTCAGAAGTTTTTTTAAGATAATGTTTTAAAGATTTTATTTATTTATTTTTAGAGAGGGGAAGGGAGGGAGAAAGAGAGAGAGAGAAACATCAATGTGTGGTTGCCTCTCGTGTGGCCCAAACTGGGTACCTGGCCCGCAACCCAGGCATGTGTCCTGACTGGGAATCAAACCTGCGATGCTTTTGTTTGCAGCCCGCGCTCAATCAACTGAGCTACACCAGCCAAGGCAGTTTCTCAGAAGTTTTCAATCCTAACCAAAGAGCTTCCAACATCACTGAAAAAGTGATCAACATATGCTAACAATACAAAATTTAACTAAAAATCTGCCATGCCTATGTAACCACAGGTCTTTTGTGATCAAATGTTTTGCTATTTTTGTCTGTTCTCTTCTTGGGGTATTTTTGTGGTAAATAATTAAAAATAAATTGTTAAAAGTAAGAAATAGGTACTTTCCTTTTATACCCATTTTATTGAGTATTTTAATCATAAACGGATATTGTATCTTGTGAAATGCTTTTACTGCATCTATTGATGTGATCATATGATTTTTATCCTTTGTTTTGTTAATGTGGTGTATGATATCGATCAATTTGCCAATACTGAATCATCCTTGTGCCCCTGGAATGAACTCCACTTGTCATGATATATTGTATTTTTAATGTATTGCTATATTCAATTTCCTAGTATCTTGTTTAGGATTTTTGTATCTGTTTTCATCAGAGGTATTGGTCTGTAGTATTCTTTTTTTCTGTTATTATTGCTAGGTTTTGGTTTCAGGTCTATGTTGACCTCTTCTTCAATTTTTTTGGAAGACTTTGAGAAGAATAGGTAGGTATTAAGTTGTCTTTCAGTGTTTGCTCTATTTCACTAGTGAAGACATCTGTCTGGTCCTGGACTTTTTCTTTTAGGGAGGTTTTGATGGTTGTTTCAATTTCTTCATTGTTGATTGGCCTATTTAGATTTTGCAGTTCTTCATGATTCAGTCTAGGAAGCTTATATATTTGTAAGAACTTATCCATTTCTTCTGGGTTATTGAATTTTGTGGCATATAATGTTTTTTCATAGTATTCTATTATGATCCTTTGTACCATATATTTGTGACATCTGCGGTAACACTTGAAACCTATATAGTTATTAACTAATGTTACCCCAATAAATGACATAAAGAATAAAAGAAACAATAAAATTGATTATCTAATGATGGTGATAATGATGCTTATACTGACCTTTAATATCATAGTACGGAGAAAAAATTGGAGGTGGTGTGGTAACAATAGTGTAAGTGTTTGGGTGGGATGACTGACCATTACCAGGCAGAAACCCAATCAAGGCAAATTAGCACAGAATATACAAGTAAGGATTTAGTATTTAGCTGGCATAGCATCATGAACTATTAGAAGTGAATAGAAAAGAAATCACCCATCCTAACCAGTTTTTAAAGTTTTTACTGCTGGATATTCTTTTACCAAAATAAAAAGATGTATGTGCACTATAGAAACTAAGGAAAATGATGGGAAAATTAATAAAGCAAAAATTCCATGTAGTTGTATTATTTAAAATTATTATTGTTACTATTTCAATCTAGATTTTTGTTTCTCTATGTGTATATGAATATTTTGTTTTAAAAAGGGCCAAAATGTGTATATTTAAGCATATATATCCATCTATATGTATATAATTGTGTTTATCTTATTTTGAAATCTGATCTTCAATTGAATGTTTGTTTTGCACACATATTTTTCTTTATTGTAATCATTGTTCAAGTACAGTTTTCTCCCTTTTACTCCCATTCCAGCCCACCTACCCAACCCTCCCCACTTCCCTCCCATTACCACCCTCCCCATAGATTTTGTCCATGTGTCCTTTAAATTTGTTCCTGTAAACTCTACCCATTCTCCCCTGAAATTCCCTCTTCTCTCCCCTCTGGTCACTGTCAGCCTAACCTCTATTTCAGTGTCTATGGTTATATTTTGTTTGTTTCTTTGTTTTGTTGTTTAGGTTCCTGTTAAAGGTGAGATCATATGGTATTTGTCTTTCACTGCCTGGCTTATTTCGCTTAGCATAATGCTTTCCAGCTCCATCCATGCTGTTGCAAAGGGTAAGAGCTCCTTCTTTCTTTCTGCTGCATAGAATTCCATTCTGTAAATGTGCCATCGCTTTTTGATCCATTCATTTACTGATGGACATCTAGGTTGCTTCCAGCACCTAGCTATTGTAAATTGTGCTGCTATGAACATTGGGGTGCAAAGGTTCTTTTGTATTGGTGTTTCAGGGTTCTTAGGATATAGTCCCAGCAGTGGAATTGCTGGGTCAGAAGGCAGATCCATTTTTAGTTTCCTGAGGAAGTTCCATACTGCTTTCCATAGCAGTTGTACCAGTCTGCAGTCCCACCAACAGGGCACTAGGGTCCCATTTCTCCACAACCTCTCCAACACTTGTTTGTTGCTTTGTTTGTGATGGCCATTCTGACTGGTGTGAAGTGGTATCTCATTGTGGTTTTAATTTGCATCTCTCTGATGGCTAGTGATTCTGAGCATCTTTTCATATGTCTCTGGGCCCTCTGTATGTCCTCCTTGGAGAAGTGTCTGTTCAAGTCCTTTGCCCATTTTTTAATTGGGTTGCTTGTCTTCTTAGAGTGTAGTTGTGCAAGTTCTTTATATATTTTGAAGATTAAACCCTTGTCTGAGGTATCATTGGCAAATATGTTTTCCCATAGAGTTGGTTCTCTTTTTATTTTGATACTGTTTTCTTTAGCTGTGCAGAAGCTTTTTATTTTGATGAGGCCCATTTGTTTATTCTTTCCTTTATGTCCCTTGCTCTAGGGGACATGTCAGTAAAAAAATTTCTGCATGAAATATCTGAGATTTTCCTACCTACTTTCTCCTCTAGGACTTTAATGGTGTCACGGTTTATATTTAAGTCTTTTATCCACCTTGAATTTATTTTTGTATAAGGTGTAAGTTGGTGCTCAAGTTTCTTTTTTTTTTTTTTTGCACGTAGCTGTCCAGTTCTCCCAACACCATTTGTTGAAGAGGCTATTTTTACTCCATTTTATGTTGCTGCCTCCTTTGTCAAATATTAATTGGCTGTAGGGACTTGGGTTTATTTCTGGGCCCTCTGTTCTGTTCCATTGGTCCATGTGCCTGTTTTTTTGCCAGTACCAGGCTGTTTTGATTATAGTGGCCTTGTAGTATAGTTTAGTGTCAGGTATTGTGATCCCTCCTACTTTGCTTTTCTTTCCCAAAATTGCAGCAGCTATTCGGGGTCATTTATGGTTCCATATAAATTTTTGAAGTGTTTCTTCAATGTCTGTGAAATAAACCATTGGTACTTTAATAGGTATTGCATTGAATGTGTAAATTGCTTTAGGTAGTATGGACATTTTGATGATATTAATTCTTCCAATCTATGAACATGGTATATGTTTCCATTTGTTTGTGTCTCCCTTGATTTCTTTCCTCAGTGTTATATAGTTTTCTGAATACAGGTCTTTTACCTCTTTGGTTAGGTTTATTCCTATGTATTTTATTTTTCTTTTTGCTGTTTCAAATGGGATTTTTTTCTTGATTTCTGCTTCTGCTGTTTCATTGTTGGTGTACAGAAATGCCTTTGATTTCTGGATATTGACTTTGTATCATGCTGTTTTGCCAAATTCATTTATTAGGTGGAGCAGTTTTTTGGTGGAGTCTATAGGATTTTCTATGTACACTATCATGTCATCTGCAAACAGTGGCAGTTTTGTTTCCCCCTTTCTGATTTGGATGCCTTTCATTTCTTTTTCTTGTCTGATTGCTGTGGCTAAAACTTCCAGTACTATATTCAATAGAAGTGGTGAAAGTGGACAGCTTTGTCTTGTTCCTGATCTTAGTGGAAAAGATTTTAATTTTGGCCCATTGAGTATGATGTTGGCAGTAGGTCTCTCATATATGGCCTTTATTATGTTGAGGAATGCTCCCTCTGTTCCAACTTTGCTGAGTGTTTTCATCATAAATGGGTTCTGTACCTTATCAAATGCTTTTTCTGCATCAATTGATATGATCATGTGTTTTTTCTCTTTGCTTTTGTTTATGTGATGTATTGAATTTACTGACTTGTGAATATTGAACCATCCTTGCATCCCTGGAATGAATCCCACTTGGTCATGGTGTATGATCTTTTTAATGTATTGTTGGATGCGGTTTGCCAGTACTTTCTTGAAGATTTTAGCATCAATGTTCATTAGCAATATGGGCCTAAAGTTTTTTCTTTATTGTGTCTTCATCTGGTTTTGGAATTAGGATGATGGTGGCCTCATAAAGAGAGTTTGGGAGTCTTCCATCTTTTTGAATTTTTTGGAATAGTCTGTGAAGGATAGGGGTTAGCTCTTCTGTAAATGCTTTGTAGAATTCTCCTGTGTAACCATCTGGTCCAGGGATTTTGTGTGTTGGGAGTTTTTTGATTACTGCTTCAATTTCTTTTGCTGTTATTGGTTTGTTCAGACTTTCTGCTTCTTTTTCATTGAGTTTTGGAAGATTTATTTTTCTAGAAATTTGTCCATTTCACCTAGGTTTTCAAATTTCTTGTCATACAGTTCTTTGTAGTAATTTCATTCAGTCCTTTCTATTTCTGTGGTATCTGTTGTAATATCTCCTCTTTCATTTCTGATTGTGTTTATTTGGGTCTTCTCTCTTCTTTTCTTGATGAGTCTGCTTAAAGGCTTGTCAATTTTGTTTATCTTTTCAAAGAACCAGCTCTTGGTTCATTGAAATTCTAAGGATTCATTGATCCTTAGAATTGTGCTTTTAGTCTCTATGTCATTTAATTCTGCTCTAATCTTGGTTATTTCCTTCCTTGTGCTTGCTCTGGGCTGTCTTTGTTTTTGTTCCTCGAGTTCTTGTAGACGTAGGGTTAGGTTGTTTGTTTGAAATGTTTCTAACTTTTTAAAGTGGGCCTGTATCACTATGAACTTCCCTCTCAGGACTGCCTTGGCTGTGTGCCATAAGTTTTGGGTTGTTGTGAAATCATTGTCATTTGTTTCCAGAAACCTTTTGATTTCTTCCCTAATATCATTCTTGACCCATTCATTGTTTAAGAGCATGCTATTTAATCTCCATGATTTTTAGTGTTTTGGTTTTTTTTTCCCCTTGGGGTTGGTTTCTAGCTTCAGTCCCTTGTGATCCAAGAAAATGCTTGGTATGATTTCAATTTTCTTGAAATTGTCGATGCTTGTTTTGTGTCCTATCACGTGGTCTATCTTTGAAAATGTTCCATTTATATTTGAAAAGAATCTGTATTTAGCTTCTTTGGGATGGAGGGCTCTATATATATCAGTTAAATTCATTTCATCTAGGGTATTGTTCAGTGCGGCAACATCTTTGTTGACATTTTGTTTAGAAGATCTGTCCATTTTGATAGTGGGGTGTTAAAATCCCCCACAATAATTGTGCTGCTGTCAATATCTTTCTTGAAGTCCTCTAGGATTTTCTTCATGTATTTGGGTGCTCCTATGTTGGGTGCATATATATTTACAATATTTATGTCTTCTTGGTGGATTCTTCCCTTGAGTATTATGAAGTGACTTTGTGGGTCTCTCTTTATGGCCCTTTTTTGGAAGTCTATTTTGTCTGATATGAGTATTGCTACCCCGGCTTTTTTTCTGGCCATTTGCTTGGAAAATTTGTTTCTAGCCCTTTACTTTCAGCCTGTGCAGGTCTTTTATCCTGAGGTGTGTCTCTTGTAGGCAGCATATGTGTGGGTCATTTTTTCTTATCCATTCACCTATTCTATGTCTTTTGAGTGGAGCATTTAATCCATTTACGTTTAAGGTTATTATTGGTAGGTACTTATTCATTGCCTTTTATGTATGTGTGTTCCTCTGTCTCTCTCTCTTTCCTTTCCTTTCCTTTCCTTTCCTTAAAGCAGTCCCTTTAGCATCTCTTGCAGAGCTCGTTTGGTGGAGGTGTATTCTTTTAGACTTCTTTTGTCTGGGAAGCTTCTTATTTGGCCTTCTATCTTGATTGAGAGCCTTGCTGGGTAAAGTAGCCTTGGTTGAAGACCTCTGGTTCTCATTACTTGGAGTATTTCTTGCCATTCTCTTCTGGTTTGAAGTGTTTCCATTGAGAAGTCAGCTGTCAGCCTTATTGGGGCTCCCTTGTATGTTACTTCCTGTTTTTCCCTTGCTGCCTTTAATATTCTCTGTTTGTCCTGAAATTTTGCTATTTTAATTATGATGTGTCTTGAGGTGGGCCTCTTTGGGTTCCTCTTGATTGGGACTCTCTGTGTTTCCTGGATTTGTGTGACTTTTTCTCTCATCAAATTAGGGAAGTTTTCCATCATTACTTTTTCAAATAGGTTTCCTGTCCCTTGCTCCTCTTCTTCTCTTTCTGGTATCCCTATTATATGGATATTATTTCATTTCATATTGTCTTGCATTTCTCTTAATCCCTCTTCATTTTTACTGAGCCTCTTTTCCTTTTCTTGCTCTTTCTGGGTGTTCTTTTTTACTTTGTCCTCCAATTTGCTAATCCGGTCTTCTGCTTCTTCAATCCTGCTTTTCATTCCTTCTACTGTGTTCTTCAGTTCAGAAATTGTCTTCTTCATTTCCTCTTGGCCCTTGTTGATAGTTTCTATTTCCTTTTTCACATTGATATAGTTTGCAGTGAGATTGTTGTAGCTTCCCTATAGTTTCAGGTAGCTCATTGTGAGTTCATTGGGCTTCCTGATAATCATTGTTTTGAACTCAATATCTGATAGTTGAGTTGCCTCTATTTCATTTAGCATTTTTTCTGAGGCTTCCTCCTTTCCCTTCATTTGGGGATTGTTTCTTTGTCTTCTCATTGTTCATGAGACTCTTCTTGTTTGCCTCAGCTTCTTAAATTGATCTGTTCTTGTTCCCTGTGATTATGGTGTGAACTTCTGTGGTAGAATACCTGTGAGATTCAGTGGTGCAGTCTCCTCAGGTATCCTGGTGTTCACAGCTTCCCCCTACTCTTTTTTGTGATCAGTTGGAGGAGTAAGGCAAAATGGTTTAAGACAGGAAGACAGTATTCTATGATATTTACAGTAGCAGCTAGTAGAGAAGAGATGGGATATCCTTTGGCTATGTATAGTGTTAACCGTGATCTTCCACCCCACTAGCCACATTTTAGAAAGGATGGAAAGAAGATAAGACTTTTACTGGGGATGTAAGGATTGTTAGTTGTATCTAGAAAGCTGTGAGGCTGTGGGAGGTCAGATTCTGGGGTAGGGTGGGAATAAAGATTAGTAAATAGGAGTAGTGTGTAAAAGAATAGAGACAACCCCCACAATAATATAGTTCAGGAAATTGTGAAGTGGGCTGAGGTCAGGGAGGGGTGTTGAGTAGTATTTACAATTGTATGAACTAGGTCTTATTTACAGTAATATTAAAGCAACAATCATGTGGCAGAATCTATGAGATCTATATAACAAGAACAAGGAGTTTAGAACCTTGAGAGGTGTACTAACGGAACACAAATGAAGGATAGTAAATTATCAACACACTGTGACTGAGATAACAGGGGGGACCTATGAAATGACAGTATAACCAGCCAAGCAAAGAAGATTATACAGAAAGAACAAGAATACCAAAATACTATTAAAATAAAAGATGTCAGAAAAGTGAGAAAAAGATAATACAAATTCGGAGTAACTTGCAAGCTCAAAAAAAAAAAGGTATAAAAGCAGAAGATGGAATGCAGGAGAGATAAATTTGGAGTGTAAGGAATAATACTAGGATGAAAGGAAGACAAACACAGGAATTGAGAGATATAAAAATATAAGAATTAAAAAAATAAAAAGTTACTTAAAAAACAAGATAAAATCAAACAACTACAACAGCCTAAAAAAAAAAAAAAAGACCACAAAAAAAAAAAAAAAAAGCTTTCTGTTGGTTTCTAACTGGCCAGACCAGTTTTTCTGGTCTTGCTGGCTTTAGCAGGCTGAGGGGCCTTTGGAGTACTTATCCCTCTTCCCAGTCAAAACTCAGAGAGTCTCTCGGGTACTGTCCCCAGGGCCAGCAGGGTGCTCTCCCCAGAGCCAATCTGACTTTCCCTCACAGGACCCTGAGCGCTCCTAAGCATGTTCTCCGGAGCTCACTGCACGGGTCTCCCAGGCCTCTGGGGCCCCACAGAGCTCCTGCATCTTTTCCGGGTTTATGGTGTAAGCTTGGGGGGCAAGGAAACACGCCCTTCCTGCAAATTTCACCATGGCAGGCTCTATGTACTCGGGAAGCACGCGAAACTTTTCTGGATTCACAGTGTAAGATCTGGGGCTCACAAAGGGGCGTGCACTTCCACCAATTTTCCCACTGCAGGCTCCAGGAACCTCTGGGAAGGGAAGCTCCGTGTCCCTTCCGGGGTTCACAGCGCGAGAGTTGGAGGTCCCGAAGTTCACCACCACAGGCTCCAGAAACCCGAGAACCCCCTAGCCCTTTCCTTGTTCAGGGCTGCAAGGTCTGGATTTTCCAAGATCCACGCTCTCACTGGGCTGGGGGCGCAGGTGCACGTCCAGGCTGCTCCTGGTTGTGCAGGGTAGGGGCACTCACCCCTCCCAGGGCTATGTGTGGGTGCCAGCAGCCCCTGTGTGATTGTCTCCCAGTCCAACTCCCCTCTCTGTGCCTTCAAGCAACAAGGCCTACCCTGGTGTTGCTCAACCCCCACTGTCCAGGGAGAGAGAGCAGCACCTCCACCCGCACCGCCCCCCCCCCCGTGCCCTGAGGCAGATCCGGGAGCTGCAACCGGGCCTGGGAGCTGCAACCTCCCTGGCCCCTGAGCTGATCCCTGGGTCCCTGTTGTCCTGAAGCCGTCTCCTTACCATCTGGTTTTTCACTGTCCGCTATAATTTTTGATGTCTTGTTTTCATAAAGGTTTCGCTAACCTAGACCCTTTGCTCTGTTCCTCCGCGGATCTGTGAATTTCTCTCCCCAGCACAGAGGAAGGGGATCATGATGCCTCCAAAAAAGACACCATCTTTGTGTCTCCTGCACACATTCTTAGAAGAGATATTTTTACTACTCAACATTTTAGTTGTAAAGGTGAACTTGCCTTAATATAAATGTTTATAGCCAATGATGATGATTTCTGAATTAAAAAGACTACACAGTTTACTTTATGAAGTGAATAGGTCCTTGATACTTGAACCAGAAAAGAACATAAACAATAATAAAAAATTGTTGGTGATCCTCCTTTATATGACGTGTATGCATATAAAAATATTAGTAAATAAAATTTATATTACTGTATAAATCTTGACCTAATAGTGTTTATCTCAGAAAGACAAAGAGGGTTCAATATTTAAAAACCTGTCACTGTGATTCATATTAACATATGAAGCAGAAAAAACAAATAATCTTTTAATAAAAGAAACAAACTTTTACGATATGTATGTTAATGCACATAGTAAACTAGAAATGTGAAAATTTCTTTAGACTGATAAAATCAGCATTAAAAAGATTAGAAAGGCAGTTAAAAGGTTAGAGGCATTCTTACTAAATACAGGATAAATTCAGATTGGTTCTATTACTGCTACAATCCGTCATTTTCTGGATGTCTTATGTTAGATAATAACAGAACAGACAAGTAAAAATCAGAGTCTCCATGTTTCAGATACTCATCTATAAAATTAAAGAAACAGAGACATTTTTAGAATGAATCAATTGGTTCAGCAGATGTGTTATATTCAAGATCAACTAAAAATTAATACCATTGCTTTATATTAACAATAGCAAACCAGTATGTGCCATGGTATAATAAAATCCTTTACAAAAGCAATATAATTTTAAGTTCCCCAGGAATTATGTTAACCTAAAGTCTGTAACACTTCTATAGAGAAAATTACATAACATACTTGAAGAACATAACAGAAGGCTCAAATAGATAGAAAGGTAGACAATTTTCTTGGATAAATGGTACTAAAAAATATCAATTATTTCTTAATTTTTTTCAAAATTCTATGTATATCCAATGATAATCCCAACAGAGTACTTGGATGAACAACATAAGTTTATATGAGAGAGTAGAATTAGATGTTTAGTTAGCTGTTAGTAAAGAACAGAACAAAAAGGAAAATTCCCCCTGTAGATAGAAAAGTATTTATATAGCTATACAAATTAAAATAATGTTTTATTTAATGGATCATTTAAAGAGAATTATGAGTGAAGAAATATACCTATGAATATATGGACACTTGGTATATGACAGAGGTAGCATCATAAACATTGTAGAAAGTAAACATTACTCAATAAAGATGTTGGAAAACCTGGATTTCCACTTAGGAGTAAGAGGACATACATTCTAGGTGGATAAAAGTTTTTAAGTATTTAAAACAATTTGATGAAAAAATAGAATACATTTATAACCTCATATTAGGGAAAACTTTTAAAGATTTTATTTATTTATTTTTAGAGAGGGAAGGGAGGGAGATAGAGAAAGAGAGAGAGAAACATCAATGTGCGGTTGCTGAGGGTCACGGCCTGCAACCCAGGCATGTACCCTGACTGGGAATCGAACCTGTGACAGTTTGGTTCGCAGCCTGCGCTCAGTCCACTGAGCTATGCCAGCCAGAGCTGGGAAAACTTTTTTACAGGGCAACACACACACATGTACAACCAAGTACATTTGAAAAATAGATAAAATATGGGTCATTACTTTAAAAATAAAAACCAGAATTTCAAATTACATATTCATGTACAAGTTCCCATGTCACATCTCTGCTCAAAACACTGCAGTGTCTCCCATCTTACAGAGTAAAAGCTAGAGTATGATAACCTTTCGGTCCTTTATTATATGGCTCCTCAGTACCTCTCTCACTTCATCTTCTACTGTTGTCCCCCTGTCACTATTCATTCCAACCACAGTGACATCCACATCAGACCCATTCTCAACTCTGTCATTGCACTTCATGTCTTCTCCCTCCTCCTTCTCTCTCACTGACCTCTGCCAGATAGCCATGTGACTCATTTTCCCTTATGTCTTTCACACATTTGACTTTTTGTGACATTTATCTCATCAATTGCCTTGGAAACTCTATTTAAAATCTCTCTTGACTATTTTGAATAATGGTGCAGTGAACAAGGGTATGCGGATATCTTTTCAAGATACTTATTTTAATTTCCTCAAATATATTGCCAGAAATGGGATTGCTAGAGCATAAGGCAGGTTTATTTTTAATTTTTTGAGATGTCTCCATACTGCTTTCCACAGTGGCTGCACCAATCTGCATTCCCACTAACAGTGTAGAGGGGTTCCCTTTTCTCCACATCCTCAACAATGTTATTTATTTCTTGTCTTCTTGATAATAGCCATCCTAAGGGGGCTCAGTGGGAGAGGAGGAAATGGAGTTATGTAGGTGAAAGGATATAAACTATCAGTTATAAGTAGTGTAAGTTCTGCGGATCTAATGTGCACTGTGATAGCTACAAGTAATAAGATTGTACTGTATATTTAAAAGTTGCTGAGAATAGATCTTAAGCATTTTCACCAGAAAAAAATAACTATGTTAACTGAGTGATGGATGTTTTAATTATTTTGATCTTTATAATCATTCTACAATGTACATGCACATGAAATCAACACTTGAAACACCCTAAATATATACTATTATATTTGTCATTTATTTCTCAATAGTTAAAAATGTAAAAATATAAATTCTAAATTCCTCCATCTCTCTCTATCCATTGCTATGCTTAGCTCCACAGCAATTATCACAATCTGACATTTTATCTATTTTATTTTTTATATTTTTATTTTTTCTATGCAAACTTCCTCAGCTTACCACTAGAAGATAAGCTCCGTGAGAGTAGAGGTTTTGTTATGTTGTTTCTTTCCATGTCTTCAGCACCAAAGACAGGCAATGCCTCAATACACTTTTTTAATACTTTTACATTGTATTGTTGTTCAAATACAGTTTTCTGGCTTTTCTCCCCCAATCCCCCCAGCCCTAGCCACCCCAACCTCCCTCCCCTGATTCCACCCACCCTTGGTTTTGTCCATGTTTCCTTTATAGTTGTTCCTGAAAACCCTTCACTCTTTTTCCCCCACTATCCCCTCCCATCTCCCTTCTGGTAATTGTCCATTTGTTCTTCATTTCAATGTCTCTGATTACCTCAATACACTTTTACATGAATGAACACACTGGTATCATTGGGGATAATTGGAAAGTAATGGGAAGGGCATGATGATTGGATGGAATTTTCTCTATAAATTGCTGATCTTATTACATTAAGAATAAATAAAGTGAACATGAAAAATCATAATTAGTGGTTAATTTTGTATAGTAGGAATATGAGCTTTTTGTACTTTCCTATACTTTTAAAATTTACTAAAATAAAAAAAGAAAAATGACTCAAAAATTTAAATAAATATTATAACTGGCACCAAGAATATTCACACACTTGAGACTTTTAATGCATATTGCCAAATTTCTAAGTATAGAAAGAACCTAGTATGTAATAATAAGTTAATGCTTTAAAAGGACATTATAATAAATGTATTTCACATAATTTCATAGAACCATTATGAAGCATCAACTGTCATTTTAAGAATATCTAATTACATGGCAAAATGTTCAAGATAAAACATTAAGTGAAAAAAGTAGTTTCTGAAGTGGTATACATGGCAAGATCATGAGTGTACATGTGCATTTGTGTATTGTAAGTGTGTAACATGTGTGTTAGTGTGTGCATGTATATATGTATAATAGATAAATTATAAAAATATATAATATTTGAACATGATTTCTCTCTAAGAAGTGTTTATGAGATAACTTTTAAGCTTTCTCATACTTCTAAACTCCTTTTTTAAAATATATTTTATTGATTATGCTATTACAGTTGTCCCATTTTCCCCCTTCATTCCCTCCACCCTGTACACCCTCTTCCACCCACATTCTCCCCTTTAGTTCATGTTCGTGTGTCATACATATAAGTTCTCTACCTTCTACATTCCCCATACTATTCTTACTCTCCCCCTGTCTATTTTCTACCTACCATCTATGCTACTTATTCTCTGTACCTTTCCCCCCTCTCTCCCCCTCCCACTCCCCTGTTGATAACCCTCCATATGTTCTCCATTTCTGTGGTTCTGTTCCTGTTCTGGTTATTTGCTTAGTTTGTTTTTTGTTTTAGATGTGGTTGTTAATAATTGTGAGTTTGCTGTCATTTTACTGTATGTGTTTTTTATCTTCTTTTTCTTAGATAAGTCTCTAACATTTCATAAAATAAGGGCTTGGTGATGATGAACTCCTTGAACTTGACCTTATCTGAGAAGCACTTTATCTGCCCTTCCATTCTAAATGGAAGCTTTGCTGGATAGAGCAATCTTGGGTGTAGGTCCTTGCCTTTCATGAGTTGGAATATTTCTTTCCAGCCCTTCTTGCCTGCAAGGTTTCTTTTGAGAAATCAGCTGACAGTCTGGTGAGAACTCCTGTGTAGGTAACTGTCTCCTTATCTCTTGCTGCTTCTAGGATTCTCTCCTTCACTTTAATCTTGGGTAATGTCATTATGATGTGCCTTGGTGTGTTCCTCCTAGGGTCCAACTTCTTTGGGACTCTCTGAACTTCCTGGACTTCCTGGAAGTCTATTTCCTTTGTCAGAATGGGGAAGTTCTCCCTTATTATTTGTTCAAATAAGTTTTCCACTTGTTGCCTTCCTCTTCTCCTTCTGGTACTCCTATAATTTGGATGTTGGAATGTTCAAAGGTGTACTGAAGGTTCCTAAGCCTCTCCTCATTTTTCTTTTGAATTCTTATTTCTCCATTCTTTTCTGTTTGCTTGTTTCTTTCTTCCTTCTGGTCCACTCCATTGATTTGAGTCCCAGTTTTTTCCCCATCACTATTGGTTCCCCGTGCATTTTCCTTTATTTCGCTTAGCATAGCCTTCATTTTCTCATCTAATTTGTGACCACATTCAACCAATTCTGTGAGCATCCTGATCACCACCAGTGCTTTGAACTGTGCATCTGATAGGTTGGCTCTCTCTTCCTTACTTAGTTGTATTTGTTCTGGAACTTCCATCTGTTCTTTCATTTGGGCCACTTTTTTTTTTGTCTTGATGCACCTGTTATGTAGTGAGGAATGGAGCCTTAGGTGTTCACCAGGGTGGGGCAACCCACATCGCTGCGTTGTGATGCTGTTTGGGGTGGGGGGGTCAAGAGAGAACATTGGCGCTAGCTCCTCACTCTGCTGGATTTCAGTCCCTTCCACAGCTTCCCCCAAGCAAATTGGGCTCTTCTAGTGCTGATTTCTATGTGGGTGTGCTTGCGTATGTTCTAGGACCCTTGGGTCTCTCTAATGAAAACTCCTGTGAGGCTGGGAGTGTCTCAACCCCCACAGGTGTTTTCAGTCAATGTTTCGAGGCTTTATTTCCCAGAGCTGGAGCCCTGGATTTCATGGTCTGTCTTGCTCCCCAGTTTCACCTGGTTTATCTGAGTGCAAATGTGGGACCTCCCAGTCCACCAGCCACACTTCTCCACAATCCGTCACCTCGCTGGGTCCGCCATCTGCTGCCCCACGCCCGGGGTCTGCCAGCCACCGCTTTTTTTTTGCCTCTATCTCTCTCTGTTCGGCTGCCCAACACTTCCCCTCCTACTGGTAAGAATGAATGTGTCTATTTTAACTCCTTTGTTGTCAGACTTCCATACAGTTCAATTTTCTGTCAGTACTGGTTGTTTTTTTGTTTCTAAATTGTTGTTGTCCTTCTTTTGGTTGTGCAAGGAGGCACAGTGTGTCTATCTATGCCTCCATCTTGGCTGGAAGTCCCTTCTAAACTTCGTATAGAAAATTTTATAATAAGAAAACAGATAAAATCTCTTAGAAATATATTTTACTCTGCAGTATATAAATTTCACCTTTTAACAGGGCAATCTGAAATTTACAAGCATTTCTATTTTTGTTCCACTGGTTAGCTTTATAGTCGTATTTTTATATAATTACCTTTAGTCCTTCATTTCTTTGCAAAATTGTAGTATTTCCTACTATGCACAAGAATATTATCCTCGTGTGTCTTTTCCCTCTATTTCCTCCCTATGCTCTATTATACCGCCCAATTTTAGGTATTTTTAATACCTCATCTTTTATGAAAAGTAACTCATTGCATGCTATAATATTTTTGAGCATCAAAATATAGATATGATAATAGTCATTGTGTTATAACTAACTATAGTAGTTATCTGGCCTCTACACCAGTGCTCCAAAGCTCTGTGATATAAGAGCTTCTCATCTTTGTGGCCGTGAGAGTCAAGCCTCTAGAATCCCAGGAAAACCTTTACTACTAGTAGTACTACTACTAATTACTAATTACTACTACTACTACTAATAAAGCACTGTCAATGCTTTATATTAAAGATTGATGTATTGGTCATATGAGCAAAACTTTATAGATTCTGTATCAGTAAAATCCTAAAGGAAACAGGATTTACATCATGTGGTTCAAATGAAGAGACATTAGATAACAGGCTCCTTGGGGAGGCGTGAAGAGATTTATTTTTTCAATTGCACTTACATTCAATATTATTTTGTATTGGTTTCAGGTGTACAGCATAATGGTTAGACAACCATACACTCTTCAAAGTGCCCCCCCCCCAATATTTCCAGTACCCACCTGGCACCATAGGTAGTTATTATAATATTATTGACTGTGTTTTTTATGTTGTGCTTTACATCCCTGTGACTATTTTGTAACTACCAATCTGAACTTCTCAACCCCTTCACCTTTTTCACACAGTTCCCCTACCTCCTTCCCATCTGGCAACCATTAATCTGTTCTTGGTATCTATGAGTATGTGTCTGTTTTGTCTGTTAATTTATATTGTTCATTAGATTTCACATATAAGTGAAATTATATGGCATCTGTCTTTCTCTGACTTATTTCACTTAGCATAATATCCCCTAGGTCCAATCATACTGTCATAAATGGTAAAACTTGCTGTGTTTCTATGGCTGAGAAATATTCCATTGTATACATGTACCACAGCTTTTTCATCTACTTGTCTACTGGTGGGCACTTGGGTTGCTTCCAGAACTGGCTATTGTAAATAACACTGCAATGAACATAGATTGCATATAATCTTTGAATTAGCGTTTTGGATTTCTTAGGATATATTCCCAGAAGTGGAATTCCTGGGTCATAGGCAGTTACTTTAAAAATTTTTTTTTAGAAACCTCCATATGACAGGTTAAGAGATTTAAAGGAAAAAGCAAGGGATGGACACAACCCCCACAGATTAGCAGCAGAGCAGACTTTTCATCACTCCAAAGTCTGGAGCAGAAAGGGATGAAAATAATTTTACTGGATCCCAGTGAGACCTAATGCCAAGGAAAATACACTCACCGGGAACTGTGGTGCACAGGGATAAGCTAGATATGTAGCCCCAGAGTCCATTTTCAATAAGATAGAATGGCCTGCATCTCTCTAGTCCCACTCCATGATCACTCATTGAGATGGTATGATGCCTCTCATTAATTGAATTCAAAGCATATGCAGCTAGGAAGGGGAGCTCAGCAGAGCTCAGCTTCCCAGGCCACTAACCAGGGCAGAGAAGGTCAGAGAAACATGTGCATTTGGGGTTGGCGATGGAGATGAACTCACACAGGCTACCACTTGTACCACTCAGCAAATACAGCAGCAACCTTTACTTCTGTCTGCTGCCAGCATTTCTTCCACACCCACCTTTAAATCAAAACTGCATATTTTTCCTCTTCTGTTATCTGTTCATAAGGAATTCTCCATGAAAACATAAGTATTGATTAAGAGTGAGGTGGAAAATAGCAGGAATGAGCAGTAGGAAAAAATACTCATAAATTTCTCTCTTCTTGCACTGCAAATTCTTGCTGGTGCCTTCCACTAGCCAAACCCCACCAGAATCCAGGTAGGCAAGGTGATGAAGTCTGCAGGCATCAGCTTGACAGAAGAGGATGGAAACTTGCTGTGGCTGTGGGGGGAATAAGTGTAAATTCTGACCCAGATTGAAAATATAACATTGCAGTGCTGTAAAAGTCTCTGTTTTACCACCTTCTTGTGACAACCATCCTCTCATAAAAAGAACCAACCTTGTGTCCTTTATAGCAATCATCCACCTGCTTTGCTACATAGTTTTACCACATAAGTAACCATTCTTAAATACTTAAGTTAAATTTTGTTTTCTTTTTGTAAAGATATTATTGTAAGGGATCTTTGGTTTCACATGGTGTCTTTGAGATCTGTCTATGTTACTGCACGTAGCTTCTCTTTATCCATTTTCACTGCTGTGTACTTTTCTTGGCAACAGTATACAATAATTTCCCCATATGACTCGATTTGAAATTTGGGTTAGCTATAGTTTGAGTTTTGTAAGTAATATTGTTGGAATCATTCTTTTATATGTCTTAGTGCCTGAGAGGAGCAAATTCAAGCATTGAGCTATCTTAACCTTTAATTTAACAGATCAAGATACTAATTATTTATAAGTTGGGGGTACTGTTTTGATGACTGAACTTTGCTGTTTTAGAAGGATTTTTTTTCATCAAAGTCTATTGTTGTTTTTCAGCCATTTTTCCTTTTCTGAATTCCCACATCTGTCAAATTTTCCCATTCTTATACTCCTCTGTAAAGATAATATTTTGTTTTTTTTTCCTTTGATTATATCTTGTAGAATTATTGTAGTCATTGATAATATAACCAATAATTTATATTATAATGAGATTTATAGTTTGAGGAAAAATAAGTAGCTTTTATTTTATTTAGATTCAAGTAGATACCCTTAATTCCCAGCTTTGAGAAAGAGCCACATAAACATCCCATAAGGCATGAGTGATACACAGTAATGTCAGAGGAGAGAACATTAGTTTCTGACCTTCACACAAATTCTCCTGTGCTCCATTTCTAGAGGTCTGAGAGCCCTTTAAACTTTGTGACCTACTTAGCATGGCTGTAAATGTCATTCTTATTCATAGCAACATGTAATGCTTTCCTGGATTTTGCTAAACTATTTACTACAATGATATATTGCAGAATTGAATTCCACAGCTTGATTGTGTGCTGCATAAAGAAGTGTGTTGTTCATCAGTCTAAAGTGGAATGCGATTCATTCTCATTGAGAGTCAGTTTGTTTCCATAGGATGTGAATGGGAGGAGAAAATACCTTAAGTTTTCAGTGAAGCATTCATTACTTTTATAGCTGTTTCTCCTTATCATAGTTTACTTCTCTCCATTGCTAAGTAAATCACACTAGAATGCCTCCAAGATACAATTCTTATATTTATTTTGGCCTTTTTACTTAGCATTAACATTTGGCCTGATTTTAACCTGTCACATTTTACATAATCTTTATTATAAATTGACTACTGTGTGAAACTGATACTCAAAAGTAATCTACTATAAGGACTGCAAAGAAAAGACATCAACATTACAGAGTTAAGAATAAGTCAGAATTGAAAATTTGGAATTTTTTTCTTTAAATTACTTTATTGTTCAATTATAGTTGTCTGCACTTTCCCCCACCAGTCCCCCCCAACCCAGCCAAACACACCTCCCTCCCTTGCTTCCACTCTCCCCCTTGGTTTTGTCCATGTGTCCTTTACAGTAGTTCCTGAAAACCCTTCTCCCCACTATCCCCTCCCTCCTCCTTTCTGGTTCCTGTCAGATTGTTCTTAATTTCAATGTCTCTGGTTATATTTTGTTTGCTTTTTTCTTTTGTTGATTATGTTCCAGTTAAAGGTGAGATCATATGGTATTTGTCCCTCACTGCCTGGCTTATTTCATTTAGCATAATGCTCTCCAGTCCCATACATGCTCTCGCAAAGGGCAGGAACTCCTTCTTTCTCTCTGCTGCTTAGAATTCCATTCTATAAATGTACCATAGTTTTTTGATCCATTCATTTACTGACAGGCACTTAAGTTGCTTCCAGTACTTGGCTATTACAAATTGTGCTGCTATGAACATCGGTGTGCATAGGTTCTTTTGGATGGGTGTTTCAGGATTCTTAGAGTATAATCCCAGTGGAATTGCTGGGTCAAAAGGCAGTTTCATTTCTAGTTTTTTTTAGAAAATTCCATACTGGCTGGACCAGTCTGCATTCTCAACAGTGTACTAGAGTTCCCTTTTCTCCGCATCCTCTTCAACACTTGTTTGTTGCTTTGTTTATGATGGTCATTCTGACCGGTGTGAAGTGGTACCTCATTGTGGTTTTAATTTGCATCTCTCTGATGGCTAGTGATTCTGAGCATCTTTTCATATGTCTCTGGGCCCTCTGTATGCCCTCCTTGGATAAGTGTCTGTTCAAGTTTTTTGCCCATTTTTTAATTGGGTCGCTTGTTTTCCTGGAGTGGAGTTGTGTGAGTTCTTTATATATTTTGGAGATCAAACCCTTGTCCGAGGTATCATTGGCAAATATGTTTTCCCATAGAGTTGGTTCTCTTTTCATTTTAATGCTGTTTCCTTTAGCCACACAGAAGCTTTTTAATTTGATAATATCCCGTTTGTTTATTCTTTCCTTTATGTCCCTTGCTTTAGGGGACATATCAGTGAAGATGTTGCTGCATGGAATGTCTGAATTTTCCTGCTGATGTTTTCCTCTAGGACTTTTATGGTGTCACAATTTATATTTAAGTCTTTTATCCACCTTGAATTTATTTTTGTGTATGGTGTAAGTTGGTGCTCAAGTTTTGTTTTTTTTTGCATGTAACTGTCCAGATCCCCCAATACCATGTATTGAAGAGGCTAGAAAATTCAGAATTTTTAAATTCAGCTCCATGAAGTCTTTTGTTCTTTCTGCTAGAAAAGTAGGGAATACTTTCTTCTACCAGATCAATTATATTAAAAAAAATTATCTCATTGAAATGTCTATATACAACAGCAAAATAAATTCTTAGATAATTATCTTTTGTATATGTGAAAATTGATGCAAATATGTTCATGTTAAATCAATGTAAATGGCCTCATTGTAAGTGTTGTTTGCAAAAATGTTTATAGTTAGTATTTCTGCCCAAGAAGGTGTTTCAAGAGTGCTTTTCTAATATGTACAGAAAAGGAATATAATTTTTTTAGCTACCCTGAAAAATTGTTTGCAACAGTATTATTCTTTGAATACTGATTGTCAAACCAATGGTTTATGTACATCCTAAAATACTTCCTGTCTACAAGATCAGCAGAAAGCAATTTTTTAATTTAAATTATTTTATTGTTGTTCAATTACAGTTGTCCATATTTTCTCCCCACCCCCTCCAAACAATTTTCAAAAGATTGAAAATAAGAGACAAAACACAACTGAACGATATCCATAATAATATTAATACTCAATGGAACAAAATGGCTATAAAATTTTTATGAAAATTATCTTGACATCAATTTTTGCACATAAATTTAAATGATATAGAGTTTATTACTTTATATATAATTGTTTCTTGTTAGATTCTTTTCATATATTAGTTCAGACATGATTGCCTTAATCTTTCTTATCATAGACAGTTCCATGGCTGTTAAATCTAGAAGGCTGCTAGGTGAACTTTTCATAGAAAACATATTGCTTTTCAGCCATTAAATTATGTGATTGCTTAAACAAATCAAATGTGTGTATATTAATAATCATATCAAGATCTCTAACCCCTCCAGACTACAATGATATTGTAATTTAACAAGAATTGCTTTGTTCCTCTACATGCCTGTCAGATCTAGGTTTTAATTATCTTCCTACTACCTCTAGGCCTTTTCATATTCAGATGGTATGTAAATTCATGTAGTCTCTCATTTTGAAAGAGTTAAGGGATAAGAATATCTCTAGAATATTTCTTTCTTGCCTCTTAACCACATATATGCCTTCCTGTAGAATGTACTTCAAAGAGAAAATATAGAATCTTACATGTGGATAGTAAGACAAGTTGGAAAAAACCCTTGCTCTCAACCAAATTAACACTAACAATCTTTAAGGTCATCACAATGTAATTGAAAGAAAATTAGTTTACAAAGTATTTTACAAATTTCCTAAAACAAAACAAACGTGTCTTTATTAAAATAAGTTTCTTTTTTCAACAAAAAAATTTAAAGCACTATATATATTAGGCACTATTCTAAATTTGGGGCTATAACACTGAACTAAAAACGCAAAGCTCCTGTTTTTGTCTGATTACATTTTCATGCTATGGAGAGAGACAGAAAATAAATATTTAGCAACATGATCTGTAATATATCAGGTAGTTGGAAGTGCTATGAAGGAAGGAAGTGTGGTGATGGGAGGAGTGAACGAGGGAGAAAATTTAGGGAGATCAGGAAATGCTTCTCTTCTTACATGAAAGTTGAACAGTGACCTGTAGTAAGGGAGTAAAATGTGGATACCTGTGGGAAGAACATTAGAGCTGGTTAAAGCTGATTTCAAAGTTTAGAGTCTGATCAATTAAAATGACAGAATTACCATTAACTGAGATGAGAAGGACTAGCAAAGAGCAGTGTCAAAATCAGGAGTTTGGATTTGGGCATTTTACTTTTGAAGTGCCTACTAAACATCCAAAGGGAAATGTCATGTAGTTTCATCAGATTCATGTTCTAGTGAGAGATCTTTGTTGGATTATAAATGGGGTAGTTGTCAACATAAAGCTGATAATTTGAAGCCACATGGCTTGATGTAATAATGAGTGACTGAGTGTAGATGGAGAAGAAAAAAGATCTGAAGACTGAGCCCTGGAGCTTTCCAGTTGTTGAAGTCAAGGAGAGGAGGAGCATATAACCTTAGAGGCTGAGAAAGAGCACTTGTGTGATAAGAGGAAAACCAAGAAAAAGTGTTGTACTGGAAGGCAAGTGAAGAAAACATTTGAACTAAGAGACAGTGAACAACTGTGACAGATGTTAACTGCTCAAGTAAAATAAACATTGTGAATTGGCCACTGGAACTTGCCAAATGGAGGTCATAACAGAATGCCACTAAATCTGTTTTATGTAGTTTGAATAAAAGCTTGATTAGAATAGGTTCAAGAAAGGACAACTGGAATTGATTTGGAAAAGTGCATAAGTAGCTTTTTTTGAGGATTTTGACATAAATAAGGGCAAAGAAATGGAGAAAAAGCTATAGAAGGATATGTAGTTGCAGGAGTTTTGTGTGGAAGGAAATGGTACAGCCTATTTATGTGCTGGTGGAAATATACAGGAGAGAGGAAAATTCAAAAAAAAAAAAAGAAGAAGAAGAGAAAGAGAGTTACATCTTTGATTAGACCAGAGAGAACAGGATCCAGTTCACAAGTGTGAGGGTTGGCCTTGGATAGCATCAGTAACCACTCTTTGAGAGCAATAAGAAAGAAGGGAAAGGATATAGATCAAGATGAAAGTAGATTGGTAAATGTGGTGGTAAGAGTGAACTCTTTTATCAATTATATTTTACTTCATTAGCAAATGAGGTCATGAGCTGAAAATAAATAAAGAGAAGGAAATATTCACACTTAGAGAAGAGAGAAGAAGGTATGAAATAGTTCTCTGGTATAGTAGGAGAACAAATACATTAGGGAAATATAATATAATGCCATTAGGACTCATGAATTTACAATGGGATCCTGTTATCACCTTTGTGTTTTCCCATTCAGGTTTAGCTGCTTAGATGCAGAGATGCAATAGACAGAGAATTACATTTAGCTATGCTTGAGGTTTTGCCAAGCAAGTAAATCAGAGAGGTGAAAAGGAAATTGAGAGTATATGTGCAGGTAACTGGGCTGGATAAGGTTGAAAGTGGTATCTGAGGGGTTGAAAGATAAGGGAAAACATGAAGATCAATTCACTGGTGGTCCCATGCAGTTGAGTAGTATTAAAGGTCAGTTTGTAAGATGGAAAGAATTGGAAAGAAAGAAAAGACAGTAATCACAGTGGATGCATGGAAATGAGATTACAGAGTGAACACAGATTACCAGTTATACCAAATATCAGAAAAAGAGAGAGAGAGGATGTACTGCCTTCTTAATCTTAGTAGTGTTTGATCCAGCAGATAGTTGTGTCATGGTTCCGCATTGGATTCATTGGTAAAAAGGCACCACAGGACTCCATAATATGGTGCGTATCTCTTCTGTTTTTAAGTCCTGTCTTTGTTGTCTTCTTCTCAGGGAGACTGGGGTGGGGAGAATTCTTAGGCTGAGTGAATTATCACTTTGTCAGTATTCCAGACTTCATTTTGTCCTGCCTTCTAATACCTTGATCAATAGCTTGAATGCCAAACCCAGCAGTTGATCTCCAGCAGCATCCTGGGCTATTATCTGAAGAAGAGCTTTTTTTCCCCTCTTGAAATCATCTCATTTGGCTTTGGAGCCTCCACTACTCTTTGATAGTCCTTTAGAAAAGTATGGGTTCTATTTTACCTGGACTTACCTTGATACGGTGGGAACAAAGATATTCTGCATCATTTTACCCCCTATGTGGAGTGGAATTCATTGTCCACATTTTCAACCTCTTGATGCACACTCCACTAAAATCAGAATCTCTTGGGATGAGCTTAACCCATGTCTGATTAAAGAAAACAAAGAATTTCTTTCTTTATTCTTCTAAATAATCATGATCACCTTTTTTCCCTGAACCTACATAATGTTCAGACTATTTGAGGGAACATACCCAATACTGTCTTGTTACATATTTTGCCATATATAATGTGCACATTTTTGCCCAAATTTTTGAGGGAAAAATAAGGATATGCATTATATATGAGTATAATGATTACATACCATGAGTATAATAATAGGAATAATAATCCCATGTATACTGTGCAGAAAAACATGAATGTATATTATGCATGGCAAAATATGGTATTACCCCTCTTGTGTTATTCCATGTAGAAAACCCTCCTAAAAATCTTGCCTCACAATTTTGTCTCCAGTGATCCACCTTTTGGATCCAGAACTGAAATGATGTTTTGGCCATAATAATCAGATTTCTAGATTCTTCATCACCATGTTTTTCATCTGAAAGCTTTCATGTTCATTTCTAGTTCTGTAATCTAGCATCCACACTTGTAAAAATCCTTCCGTGTTCAAGAACCAGGCAATCATATTTCATTTCTTTACTGGTCACTCCAATTTATGATGTCTACCTTTCATAAGTTCAAATTTTAATGAGAAATTTTAGTTTGGTTTCATATTGAGTGTCAAGTGAAATAAAACACTTGGGTCATCTTCATGTGCAAAGGAAAGCAGTTGAGTCTAGCTAGCTTCCCCCTTTCTATCCCAGGGTGATAAGCACATTGAACAAAACATTAAAATTTTATCCCTATTATAATGTAGTTTGTTGTTACAGACCATAATTACAGTCTATACTGCCCTATAGATTATTAAGACTTTCAGCTAATATATTAGGCATTGACTCATGCTTTTAAAAATGGAAAATTTTCTTAAGAGTATTTTATATGCTTTCTTTTGAGATTTCTGTCTTTCTCCTTCACTTGTCTCTGTCCCTTTAGCACAAGTAAACAAAGAAGATATTTTAAAACACTATCTTTGTTCATCATGTTTGCAAATCTCATAACAGAATCATCAATTAGAAAGTTTACAGGTGTGCTCTGTCCTTTTAAAGTTTGAAAACTATTAACATCCCTTCAAAAAATATTGTGCAAGCAAGCACAACCATTATACATGTATTGTACACTAAAAGACCAGGGACTGAGTGGCTATAACTGCTTGTCATGTAATGGCAAGAAGTCAGATGTAAAATAATACATCAGTTGTAAAATAATAAGTAAATATTATTGGGAAAATATACTGAACTGTATTCAGTTATAAAATAATAAGTAAATATATAGGCTAGCTTCTCATTATAATATTGTATGGCATATCATTTTAGTCATAATTGTGAGTTTAAGGTGCTTTCTAGCTGATTTGGAAATAGGCCTAAATATTTAAATTAAAAATGCCTGCTCATGATACAATAATACAACTTTGGATTAAGTGACCAAATGGAAGTACAAATTAAATTTTAGGTTTGATGAGCACAGCAAAATAAATTTGAGTACTTAGAAATTGTTAGCAATGAATAACAGTAAATGGTAGTTAGATTGTCTCATTTTCTTCACAAATATTTTTTAATATCTCATAAATTGGCAAGATACATTTAAAATTTTTCTACCAAGAAACAGTAATTTTGGTTGGTTTATAAATTTATTGATAAAATTAAACCAGTATCTGATCAAATAACATGCTCAGCAATTTATAGATATGAATATATACACACACGTATATGTATAGATACACATATATATTCTTGCTATTCCTTCAATATTCTGAATAAGTTAAATGATATATTGAAATTTAAACATAAACTATGAAATGATACATACAATTAGCAATGTAGATCTCTGTGAATGTTATTTTCTTGAGATTGTATAACAAAAATAAAACTCAGAAATAATGGTAAATCGTGAATTTAAAATAGTAAAATGACTGCAAGGGTCGATCATGATGACAACTTTATAAGTTATATTCCTTGAAACAACCCAATATTTTATTGCCCGACTTGTAATAGTAAAATACTATAGTTGTAAACTTCTAAGATGCATTAATAACTTTAAAAATGATTTGTTTTAAACATTATGCTAATGTGATAGTCACGTGCTTAAGCATGTGATTTCATTACAATAAAATAAATTTGAAACTATTTCTCCTCTATTTCTCTTCCTCCCCTCTTTGAGAAATCCAGGCCCTCAGAGCTTGGTATCTCAAATGCATTTTATTTATTACAGAAACCATTTAAAGTTAGTTCTTATGTGCAGTAATGTCTGCATCAAGCTGAGTACCAAACAGAAACTAGGCTTCAATACTTTTTTAATGAAATAATGGTAAAACCACATCACCCAGTTTTATCTTTAACAGTTAATTATTAAACCATTAACATTTTTCTGTAGGTGATGTGTGCATTAGTTTGCATCATGAAATGCATGACTAAAGTGATGTTGATTGATATTTTCTTCCCATTTAAACTACAGTTTTCTTGAGGACAAGGGGGCATGTTAATGTTTCAGTCCGATGCAGTTGAAAGATCACTAATCTAAATTTTATAACCAAGACAGCAGTTTCAAATTCACTACACTATAATACTTACAGAGTTTAACTTCTCTGAGCCTGTGTTTTTTAACACATCAAAAGAGAATTATAATGTATGTTCTGCTTTCCTAATATATATAATACAATGATTGAATAAGATAATACATATTAAAGAATTTTTCTAGCTCTAAAATATTGTGAAAAAATGTTGTTTAGTTATTATGTTTCCAATAACAGTTACTAAAATGAAAGGAGAGATAGAAATAAAAGTGGGAGAGAGAAGAAGAAACAATTTACTCACTTATTTTATAAAGTTAAAGAGCATCATAATCCTCTAAGTTACTACTTTAAACCAGTCTTCTAAATAGAGAAAAGGTGGGTTTTAGGAGGAGACTGAAAACTTGGAATGTTTGACTGTCATAATATCTGGAAGGTGCTCCTGTGTTTATGAGGGTTGGTAGCTGGGAGGCTAAACTTTCTACAGCCTGCAGGATAGCACTATATAAAGAATTATGCTGCTCAAACCTCCAATAGATATACCACAAAAATATTTTTGAAAAACATTTTTTATATTTGAAATAAATAAGTTGAATCATATACCAGTACCTGCATTTTTAAATTCTGGATCCAAAATCAACATTTATAATAAATAAAGTATATTCCTACT
Organism: Phyllostomus discolor; assembly: GCF_004126475.2. NCBI lineage: Eukaryota > Metazoa > Chordata > Mammalia > Chiroptera > Phyllostomidae > Phyllostomus > Phyllostomus discolor. The sequence goes on along the minus strand of NC_050198.1, from coordinate 13,429,157 downwards.
TGTATGCTAATGTGATAAAATATTTTATTAAATCTAACATAACCTATTAAATTATATATGTATATAATGTAAAACTTTCATAAACATTTCTTAATTATTGATGGTGTTATACAGAGCTAACTCTATAGTTTGAATTATTTCAATTCCATGTTAATCTTTGATATACTGTTGTAATATTTTAATATCAATGTCACAGATAGTTCTGGGACATAATCTAGTTTATTAGAAATAAAGTTTGGTGCCTAAAAAGAAAAATAATTAAGATTTCTAATACTACTTTTTGCCTTGGGCAATTGTAAAATTTTCTCTAAAATTAATATACAAGACTATTTCTCCCCCAGCATTATTTGAGGCAACTTTTAAACATAGTGGGATGAATCCAGTGACTTTGTCCTCATACTGGAAGGGTTTCTCTGCAAGTAGAAATTAATTCCTCCTTTCCCAAAATTAAAGAGGGCCTTTCCCTTTTTCCAGCCAGTGCCAAGCCATGGGCATCTGTCAAGACAACTGGCATAGGTGTTGCAAGACTGGGAGTAAGAGAACATCCTCCCCGCCACCCCCCCCGCCCCCCCAAAAAAGAGCTGGATGCCTTGCTGCCAAAACTAAGATGGACCTTGCTGCACACACACAGTCCAAGTACCGGAAGGCAGCAAACAGTACTGTGCCTTGAGGCTGGGTGTGGGCAACCTTCCTGGGGTTTGGAGTGTTGTATGCACAAAACAAGAATGTTGATGTTGTCTACAATGCATCCAACAACAACCAAGTCCACACCAAGACCCTAGTAAAGGGCTGTATTGTGGTCATTGAAATCATTGTGATCACTGTAACAACAGTGGTACCAGTCCCACTATGCACTGCCCCCAGGCCACAAGAAGGAGACAAGCTGACCCCTGAGGAGGAAGAGATTTTAAACAACAAAAAGATCAAGGAAAATGCAGATGAAATATAATGAAAGGAAAGAGAATGCCACCATCAGCTGTCTTGTAGAAGAGCAGTCCCAGCACAATGAGCTTCTTGTGTGCATGGCTCCAAGACCAGGCCAACGTGATGAAAGGGAAGGAGTTGGAGTTCCAGCTGAGGAAAATCAAGGCCTGTAAAGGCAAACAAATCCTCCTCCCTCCTCTCTTAGCTCATGTAATAAAGGTGTTTGTAGTTCTATAAGGAAAATAAGTGTCTTCCATAGCTAAGTGTTGAAATCAATGCATTTATTATATAACATCAAATCATCCTTCCTCTGGACAGTACAAGATGCCTTCCCAATAACTGTATAGAGATTTTAAATGATTTTCTAGCTATTAATTGTCTTTAATATTCCTTCCTGCTGTTATCTGAGTCTACCTCATGTAATTAGCCAGTACAAATCCATACATACCACTTTATTAAGCTTCAATATATTTTGAAAATATGTGACTACATTTGGAGCTCTCTAGTTTCATCCTAATAACATTTCAATAATAAGACCTTACAGTTTCCACTTCTTTTAGGAAACAAACCCACTAGATTAATTCCTTTTCTTCTTGGATTCCACTAATGGTTTAGGATTTGCCTTAGAGACAGGTGTATATTATTTGTTTTCCTGATGTTTAGAAATCTAAATCATTATCAGTTTGTGTAAATGGGAATCCCTGGTTTCAGTTCTCGAGAAGCTGGGGGTGAGGGAAATGGGGAGTGTATTCAATGACCTCCTCTTCCCCACTATTGCTTAATCTCAGATGAGTTTATATGCCATCATGTGTGAGTTGCTTTCCTTCAGGTGGTTTAAAATAGCATTTTTCCTAATGTCTCTTGCTACTGCTAGTAAACACTACTGAAGTTACTTTGGTAATGAGATAGTTTGTGTTTCTCAGATTGTCTCAAAGCACACAAAGCCCTGCTGGCTAGTTATATGTAGAATTGCACTGAGGTCATATGGAATGAGTGGGGAAAATGGCTTGTCAAGATTTGTCAAGATTCATTCACTGCCTGTAGCACAATTTTGTGACAGTAGGAGTGTCAGACTACTACTTACTTTCATCTGTGGTTTTGACCACTGAGAAGAAGCAATACACTTAAGTCCCTTTGAGGAAGTTACTTTGTCAACCTACTAATTAGCTTCCTGTTATATATTCTTTTGCATATTACTTCAATTTTGGATTCCTGAATGGAAGTTTTCCAACAATATTGTATGTTCTAATAAAAAGAAAATATTCTAAATCATTTATGTCTACATTTTAAAAACTGTAACATTTCACTTTATATTTGGTAGTATAAGGTAAACTGAACTGAAAGTATAGAAAAGAAACACACCAAAAGTGATATTAAATGTTAAGGATATAGAGTGTATTGGAAACTACCCCACAGGTTTCTTAATTCTTTTCTTCAAAAGCTAGCTCAAACAATCTCTTTTATGATTTTATCTTTAATGTTGCTGCATTACAAACCACAGCACCTATCATTTCATGTCTTTCATTTTCTCTAAAATGAAATCAATAAACTCAGTAAAAAACAACTTCTTTTACAGTTCTTTATTGAGAATTTTCCAAAGATTTTATAAGTGTCCACTGTCTATTTCTTTAGATAAAACTATATATCTAAATATAAGAAAAACATTTGGAAGATAAATTATCATTAAAATCCTTCATAAACATTTGGTAACATTATATTAAAATATTTTTGTGGTTTTTTTTCTGTTTGAAAAACATTTTAAAGGTTCAATTCAGGGTTTTATGGTGTGAAGATAAAGTACATGTTGGTATCTATGTATTATAATTCTTTGGAAAATGTAAATTTAAAACAAAATTCTTGAAATGTAGGATTTTAAAAACATAAGGATAAAAATAATATTTTTAAAAGCTCTAAGAATATGCAATGACAATGTTATGGTCAGAAAAGAGCAATTAAAAGGTAGACAGGTGATCACTGTGTTAAGGTTAAACTGTCTAAAAACAAACTCTCCATGATCTACAGAAATTTATTTGTTTCTGATTATTGAGTAATAAAGTATCTAAAACTTGATTTTTGTCAGTCCTCTTCTTTATAAACAAAAGAAGAACTAGAGAATAATAACAAAACTGTAAATAATACTAGCACCCCACCCCATGTTATGGGAAAGAAAGTATACAGAGACATACAGTTTAACAATCACTTCAGTACAGTATAGTCAATACAAAAGGATACAGCAGAGATACTAAAGCCATACACGATGTGAGGATCGTGTAGAATGTCAGAAAAGCTAATTCTGGAAGAAACACTGTCTAAAAAGATATTGGAGGAGGGAATAAACCATACTGCTATAAACACTCTTATTCTTGCCTATTGGTGAATAGATGTGAGTACTGATGTTGGGTTTATATACATAGGAGTAGAGCAGCTGTATCATAAATATGCATATGTTCAACCTTAGTTGATACTGCCTAGCAGATTTCCAATATGTTTGTCTCACTTTTTACTTGCATCAGCAGTATATGAGAATGTCACTTGTTCTACAAACTTGTCACCACTTAGGAAAAGGAAAGTAGGGGGTGTTGGAGGTGAAGTTTGGAGGCAAATAAAATGTTCCAGTCTGAGGGACAGTACATACAAAGGCCTAAGGAGAAGGGGAAACATGACTTATTTGAGCAACTGAAGATATCATGATGGTGTATGTTTGTGGATGAGCACTGACAGAAAATGAGACTAGTAGCAAGCAAGCAGGAGATCATGAGAGGCTTTGCATGCCATATGAAGAGGTTTATAATTTATCTTTAAGGAAACAGGAAACCAATAAGTATATATAGATTTTTTATGTTAACTAAACTTAATAGAGTAGTGTAAAATAAAGAAAAAAGGGAATAGGAGATTATTGAAAGAACACAGCAGCCAACCTTAAGAAACTCTTTAACAGTCAAAGCTGGAATATTTTGTGAATAAAAGATAGCATTGAATTTAAATCCATAGAATAAAATGAATATCTCTAAGTCCATATGGACACAAATAAATAACCAAATAAATAAATAAACAGAAAAGAATGAAATAGGAAATCCACTATTAAGCAGAGACCATGGTAATAAAGCATACAGACTAAACCCAACGATGGAAACTAAAAATAGTGAGTGAAAGTTTTATGAAAAGAATTCGCATAGTTTTCAAGTCTCTCCTCAAAGATATCTGTCAACCATAAATGGGAAGATATTAAATTCACAGTAGAAAAACATGGAAACAACTACCTGAACCAAATGATCATGGGTAACATGACCAGTAATAAGACATGTTGACATAATGAATGATATGATGCCGATAATTTCATTTGAATCACTAGAAAATATCAGCCATCTGCAATGTAACTAGTACATGTCAATAGTGTCAAGATCAGCCAAACTAACAGCCATCTGCAATGTAACTAGTACATGTCAATAGTGTCAAGATCACAAACAACAAAGACTGAGGAACTATCAGAGAAGACTTTTGTAGAAGACTAAGAAGACACAACAACTAAATACAATATAGAAACCAACATTAGATTCTGAAACAGAAAAATGGGAATTAGCAGAAAATCTGGTGAAATTTAAATAAGATTTATAGCTTAGTGAATAGTATTGTACCAATATTAAATTACTGATTTTGGTAACTGTTATAAAATGTTAATTTTAAGAAAAGTTAATTTTAGATGAGAGATATATGGGAACTCTAGTCTTTTTTTTTTACAAATTTATTGTAAGTATAAAATAATTCAAAATTAACAATTTTAAAAATAGAATTGATTCTTCATGGTGGGAAAAGGAAGCAGAAATAGTCATTGCCTGAAACATAATGACCTTGATAAATAATTGTTAAATGAATGAAAATGAAAGACAATTTACCTAAATCCCAAAGTGCTACTTCATTTGAACAGTGACCCAAAATGCCATAAAAAAGGAACATAAATATTTCCTAGTCATTTACTTCAGGACAGAAAATCTGACAACTTTATTTTTTAAAAAATTTTTATTGACTTTTGTGGTAATATTGGTTAATAAAATTATAGGTTTTTGGTGTACAATTCTATCATACATGATCTGAATAATGCATCGTGTGTTCACCACCCAAAGTCAAGTCTCCTTCCATCACCCATTAAATTTTAAAGTATATTAAATCTAAAGTTGCTAGTTATCTTAAAATAAGAAAAATACATAGAACAAATGGAACAGAAGCTTTTATGTTGGAGAATGTTAGTACCATCTTATCAAGGAGGCCTCAAATAAAAACTAAAACTAAAACAAGATGGACTAATAAAGGGAGCAGTGATATATTTAATCCTCAAGTTAAGATAAATTGGAAAAAAGTCATTTTAATACCTATATTTAAACAATTCACAAAAACAGAGATATTGAGATCCATATATCAATGCAAGTGCCAACCCAAAACACACATTAGAAAAGAAAGAAAAAAGAGAATGTTGATGTCTATGTATTTTGCCATCTCAGTGAGAAAAAGGAAAATAAAAACAATAAAAATCATGAAGAAGGCATTTAGAACCTCAAGTTAAAGCTGCTATTAGAAGTCTGAGAGTATGACTGCATAGAACTGAGCTGCCCAGTATGTTTGCAACAAGCCTTATGTGGTTATTGAGCACCTCAAATATAGCTAGTCCAGACTGAGTCATGTTGTAAGTATATAATAAACACCATAATTTGAAGAACTGTTATGATGGAAACTATGTAAATTACCTTATGAAACTTTTGATGTTGATTACATGTTGGAATGAAAATATTCTGGATATATTGGGTTCATAAAATTAATAAATAAGTTCACACAATTATCTTGCTTTTGGAAAAGTCACTACTAGAAAATTTTAAATTGCCTCTGTGGTACACATTTTATTTATGTTTGTGTTACATTTGTATAGGAAGTCCTGATACAGAAGATGAAAGAGGGCTGAGTAGGGAAACAGTATTTTTAGCAACATTGAGTCCTATCAATAAAACCTTAGCATTTAAAAAATATTTACTTTTACATTACATTTTCACTGACACCACCCTTTCACTTCAGAACCAATATTGTCATCAACTACTTAGTAAGCCCTTAATTCCAAGACATGATTTTCTGAAAGACCATGATTAAGCTCTTGTAAAGTGTCTGGTTCTGTAGCCTGGCAATCCTTCAGAGCATGGAGGACCTGACTTCTAGGGATGGACATCGTGGGGCATATTGTTTGAGGTTTAGAGACATTTTTATTTATCAAAATGTATATATCTAGTCAATGGGTGAACCATTTCTAACCCACAATTTCATATACAAACTTAGGAAAGACATCATCTTTGTTTTTATCCCCCTTCTCCATTTACAATGGGCTTGTCCAAAATTACTGTCTATTTTTTCCCATTTACAATAAGGTAGAGATTGACCTATAGAGTTTATTTCAACCTATCTCTTGCTAAATTCAAAGGTGGTTAACTCAATGTAAGCTAATCCTAGCCAACAAGTATTTACCCCTTTATCCCTCCAGAGCAAGGAGAAATTAGAACTTTCAAACATACTGGACACATTCCACATTCAGCCATATCAGAGTGGTCTTCTGTATGAACTCCTCCATATATTTGTAGGAAAGCAAGCCTGTTTGTTATTAATGTTATGATACAGAATGTGGTTCATTTGTCTGGGAATAGCTGAATTGGGATGATGCATTCCTTGTTCAAAATGAAACAGATTTTTTTTTTATTAAAAGCCAAATTGTTCCTTGAAAAGGTCAAAAATGATGGCTTAAAATGAAATTATTTTAGCTCTATTTTATGTGGCTCACTGATGAAATACCCTGTCAAATATGTTTTGGTTCTCTGGTGTTTTATGTGACTGCAAATTAGGACAGTCCCTTTCCACTTAAATTTTTTACAAGTAGATACACATTGAATGCCTCAATGCATTTTGAATACACATATTGTGTATTTTATAAACATATATTTATACAATTAATATGCATCAAATGACATAAGAATAAAATACATCACATATTAAGTTGTGATAACACATTATCAGCACTGTAAACTAAGGGACTGTGCATCAGGTCTTGAGGGGAAGTTTGCGTTGCCTAGTAACACTGAACATGTTACTTTATGATCCAGTATTTCTTATTAAAACACATATAAATACATATCAGTAAACGCATTATATATACCCTAAAACATGTTAAAATGTGTAGGGAAACTATATTCATAACTAAGAACTGGAATCATCAAAATGATAATGCATTCTTTAATTCATCTCTTTCAGTGTCCAGCATAAAATTATATTTCAGTGTCTCTTAAAAGGTTCCATCACTTTTGCAAGATTCACCCAGTTTCTGGGTGCTACAGGACAAAGGGGACACAAAAAATAAAGGAATTTTATTCCTCTTTGTATTTTATACCCTGTTTTCACCTCATTTTCTTTTCTGCTCTGAAATCTTAATGAGCTAGAGTATGTACTCACTGCAAAGCCTCTCTTTTGATTTTTCCTCCACTGCAATCCAGACCAAAGAGAGTCATGATTAACCAACAATCTTTTGTTGCATGGCCCTGCCATGACAAGGGCCTTATAAGTAAAAGAGATTTAAACTTAAAATTCATATGTAATATGTTTCATTTCAGTTCTATATTAATTATCATCAAATCCTTTGGTCTCATAACCCCTGTACTCTGATGAAAATCATTGAGGACCCAAAAGAGCTTTTATTAATAAAGAATATAACTATCTACAGTTTCATATTAGAAATTAAAACTGAGAAAAATTTTAAATTATTAATTCATTTAAAATGATGATAATAAACCATTAAATGTGCTTATAACATTTTATAAAAATGATAATTATATTTGTAAACAATAATTAGTGAGAAGAATATCATTGCTTTACATGTTTGAAAGTCTTTAAGTCTGGCTTAATAGAAGACAACCAGAATGTTGTATCTGCTACTGCATTCAAGCTGGTGCAGTGTGTAGCTTTGGTTGATGTTTATGAATCTGGCCTCACACAGGTATTGAGTTTGAAAATGGAGGAATAGTTTAAAGTGTATATATTTTCACGTATACTTTTCAGCACTACACCCAAATGGGCAAATAGCAGTTTCTCAAGGGCTAGTTGTAATGTTAAATTTGAAACCATTATCAATGATCTCTTTGTTCTTTGTTACATTATAATCTCATATACTAAAATCAGGGGTGTTCAACCTTGTAGCATCCCTGGGCCACACCGAAAGAAGAGTTGCCTTGGGCCACATATTAAATATACAAACACTAACAAAAACTGAGGAGCAAAAAAAGGTTGTAAGTACATTTATGATTTTGTGTTGGGCCATATTCATATCTATCCTGGGCCACATGTTGCCCATGGGCCGTGGACAATCTTTTGACCTCATAGACTACCTTTAGAGGGTATCATGGCCTCCACAGACCACACTTAGAGGACTGCTGTCCCATATAAAAATTAGGTCTTAAGAACCTCCTTGGTTCCTTTCTCCTTGAGTGAGACTCTTTTTAATGTCTAGATTTTTGATGTAAAGAACATTTCCCTTAATCTAGAAATAGGCTAGAAAGATCTTGGTCGAAAGAAGAAAGTTTTTATCATATCACTTCTCCCACAAGAATTCTTCCTTCCCAGAGTAGATCTCCTGGTGACCTTTTTTTTCCAAATTATTTATGTCAGAGAATCATCACCATGACACAGTTCAATGAGTGGTAAGTAGTCAGTAAATACTTACTGAATATGTAAATGTGGTTTCACATATTTGTAGTTATTACTAAATTAATTCCCTATCTCTTGATTACCAATGTTAGAAAGTAAAAATATTGCCTTAATTAGGTTTCCTGGTATGAAAAATAATGAGTTAAAAATCTAGGCATTCATAAGAAATGTGAGCACAAGAGAATTTTACCTAGAACTTTGATTTATATGTAGGCTTCTATCAAAATCAGTTCACCCATAAATGAACTCCATTAATGGCATTATGAGTCTCTAATGTATGAATTGTGTATGTTTTTATTGCAATATAAATTGTGCTGTTAATTATTTTACTATTTTATATTGTGCAGTAATCCTAAGTTTAAAAGTCAGCCTTCTTTCTCCCCATTTTCTAGGAGATGAAAGAGTACAGACCCAATACTTTCTTCTAGTGGTCACTGGAATCAGCAAAGATTTGTGCAGTGTCCACTCTAAGCCTGCTACAGGCTACCAAGAGACATAGCTGCTACAGGCTATCACATTTGAGTCAGTCAGCTAACTCCCGCATCAGGCTTTTCTAATTGTGGTTGACTTCCTTTGGCATTTTTCCACAAAGAGAGAATGTGCTGGTCTGGCTGACCTGGCTTTCCAATCAAGTCGACAGTTGTGTTTCTCACTGTAAATTAATAGATTGGCATTCTGGTTTACTCTGAGATACCCTGGGAGTTGCTTAGCCTGGGCCAACATCCCTAAATTTGATCAACACTACAGCACTGAAAATATTGAGTTTCTAGACCTGGACCATGATAAATGCATTAAGGAATTTCCACTGGGCGAGAGTGCTTAGCAGCCAGTTTTTTTTCTGTTAATACACTTACACAAAAGAATGTCATTTGCTGCTTTTCACTTACCTTTGAGATATTATCCATAGGTGAGATACAAGAAATGACTTGGGTCCAATCTTATATAAAAACATCACTATTTCCACCCTGGCTGGTGTGGCTCAGTGGATTGAATGCTGGCCTCTGAACCAAAGGGTTATCAGTTCAATTCCCAGTCAGGGCACATACCTGGGTTGCAGGCCAGGTTCCCAGTAGGGGGCTCATGAGAGGCAACCACACATTAATGTTTCACTCTCTCTCTTTCTCCCTCCCTTACTCTCTCTAAAAGTAAATAAATATTTTTTTTAAAAAAGAAACATCACTATTTCCTTATGATGGACAGTATTTTACTTTTGATAAAGCCACTTTGAATAGTCTTACTATATCTTCAGTAAAACCAGAAAGCAGACTTATTATTCCCCACAAAATTTTTTTAAAAAATCATACTTGGTGCATTATGAATTTTTAAAAGTTTTGTTTTTTTCCTGTATTTTTGCACAAGCTTATTTGAAGTAAATATGAAATTTTTGTTTTAAGAAATAAACCAGCAGTAATTTTTTGTGCAAAGGCAAAATATAGTTAGGTTTCCCTGAAGTGGGAATAATCCAAGAGGTAAACAGAATGAGATAATGTTTTCCTTTTCAAACCATCACCAGTAAAGACTTAGCATAAACATGAAACACCACCTTGCAATGCACAAATACTTATAATAAATGTTGTGCCAGATTTCCTTTAACAAAGACTAAAGATATGAATAAAAGGAAAATATTGTTTCCGTTCTAGAGGTAAGGAAACAGAGACTCCATGAGTTGCCTAAGATCACACAAGCTAGTAAGATCCAGGTTGAACTGTGTCTATATTTGTGAAGAAGAGAGCCACTGATCAACATTTCAAATGCATGATGAATCGCTGCTACATCGTAGTGTATTAAACTAATGTGTAATAAAATTATTGTTACTGTGTATATATACTTTGATTTATTAATGAAGAAGGTGAATTATAGGATACCCTTGACCCACCATCTAAAACCTTTTGCTATGGAAATCATATTTTTTTTTAGATGTAGGGAAGACAACAAAGCTCTTCTCTACCTCTAAATTTTGTTTCAACTACCAAGCTTCTGCAGGTGCAGTGGGAAGTGTGGTGGAAAGGGAGGTTCTGAACATATCACTTTCCTACAGAAACAGCAAGCAACAGCTTCAAGCTGTTTAGTGGTTTCGGTGTACAAAGTGCTTTATATACAGGGTGCGGCAAAAGTAGATTTACAGTTCTCATGGAAAATAATACAATAATTAATGAGTAATAATACAAGAATAAAATCTGTTTTGCATACTCACAACTGTAAACCTATTTTTACCTGACCCTGTATAATTTAGATTGTGAACCATAGGAAAATTGTAAATTTTTTAAGTTCTAAAACATTAAATTGTTGCAATTTTCATATGGTTTACCCTGAAAATTTATGCTTTAGTCCTTATACTAACTCTCAGAAGAGGATATTATTTACTTTTTATACATAATACAATTAACAAAACCAAGGCCCTAAGAGTTTAGATAACCTGCAGAATATCACACAGGTTGTAAAAAAGAAGAACTACTATACTAATAGAGTTTTATTCAATTCCAAAATCACATCTAGTATCCATTGTACTTATACCTTGTGTCCTGTTGATGCCCATGGGTATTTTTCATCAAGTGTGTTTTATTTTGCATACTTTTGGAAAGACTTCCTCCTATCTTAAGCATAATTTCTACACTAATTTTAATTAGAAAATCTTACCAGATTTAAGCATTTATATTCTAAACAGTCTCTGTGAATGTAACCTCCTGAAGTTAGACACTGCTTTATACAAGGGAGTATAAGAATTCTGCCAAATGAGTCCATACAATAATAAAATCAAGGAAAGATAGAAAAAATATGGCCACATATTGAAAACTTACATTCCTGCCTGATCTGGGATATATGACTATCTAATAGATAGGCATCCTGTTTGCTGGGACTCAAACCAAGTTAGTTCATTTGATCAAAATGGTGTCTGTAAGTATCTAGGCTCTGACATTCAGAGAGAGTGAAGAGAGATTGAAGCTATAAGCAATAGAAAATGACTTCAAAGAGATCTGACAGCAGGCAGTAGTAGGAACACCTACAAATACATCTAGTTCTAATTATAAAGGACACATGGACAATAATGTGGGGAGTGGAAACAGGGGAGGGCTGGGCTGGTGAGGAGGGGTATGGGGAAAAGGCAGAAAACTGTACTTGAACAACAATAAAAATGTTAAAAAACAAATACTTCTAGTTCTTAATATATAAAAAACACATTTTTGAGGTTAGTGGTGGTGGTAAGGGAGCCATTCTAATTGTAGGCAGTATGTGGGAGTCCAGTTAGATATAATTTCATTAAGATAGGGCAATGTTCTCATCATTTTTGAATCCATCCCTAATGCATGGCTTATTCATAATGGGTGCTTAATACAATGGATGGTGAATTGAACTGGTTTTTTGGCAGCAAACTGTTCATGACAGCAGAGGTTAAAAATTAACTATCCAGCACATACATTTTAACTTCCAGAGTCTAGGTGAGATATGAGAGAGAAGAATTAGGAGCTGAGTGCCAACTAGTTCGTGTATCTGGTCTTTGCTCCACGTGACTTTTAATTGACTAAAACACAAAGAAATAGAAAATCTACTTTCCCGCTTGTTATTACTGAGTTTCAGTTTAAGTTATAGTGCTTGCTAAAGAGAAAGATAGATTTGTAGTATCACATTCATAAAGAATGACTTATGTATTTAGATAATTTTTTTATTTAAAATCATTTCTTTAAAGGCCAGACTTAGATTTGTGTCATGCTTTAAAGCCAAGTTATGTTTCTTACAAATGTTGCCATGGGCAGAGGCAAACCAGTTCTTCTAAAAGCTTTGAAGCTTGATTTGAAGAAGTGTTTTATGGAAAGAAAATCTTCTATATCTGAAAAACTCAAGCAAGATTATTAGATTATTTTAGGGAGTTTGCTGCTCCTTCTTATGACATAAAGCATAGTTTAATAGAAAGCTTTCTAAGTCATATCTTGTTTCATATATACATACCTAACATATGTGATGGTTGTTCATGAAAATAAACATGATTTGGTAAGTGAAAGCAAGTTTTCTTCTATAACCGAATCTATATTCTTCAGTTTTCTAGATGTTGTATTTATAAGAGAGGCATAAACCTCTAGTTTCTACTACCAAGGCTGTCTTCTAACACTAGAACAAATTCAGTCATGCAGCAGGGGGAAATAATGCAAGACCAATAATTTGACAATATCTGAATATCTCATACAATACAGATTTAATTTATTTCTATGCTTATTTTCTTAAGAGATTATTTCATCTGATTTAATTTAGGCCCACCTTTTATCTCAACATAAAGACAGAAGAAAGTATAGAAAGCCATAAGATTTCATTGAGAAGTCCCTTCTCTACATGATTTTTCCAGATAAGAAAAGGCTTTTAAGGAAGTGTGTCCCCAAATTACTAGTTGTATGGACCGTTGTGTTCCTACAGAGGAAATTTTACCATTTTTTATCCCTGGCAACAATTTTGTTCTAGCCTTTTAGGGTGAGAAGTAATCCTGTTATTCTGGTAGCTGAGATAGGCCCATCAACCCATTTCCAGTGTCTTCCTTATCCACTATCATAAATTCTATACAGGACAAGAAAAAATCAAATAAATGTCTATGTGTCCTGATGCAGCACAGAATCCCATGTTGTGTGTGTCTCTGTGTGTGTATCTGTGGATATGCTTCCATGTGATAATGGCTTATCCATTCTTTCTCATACATAAAATATACTTTCATTTACTCACTGGAAATTCAAAGTTTTCAGACAATATACAGATACATTGAAATTAAAGTGTTGAAAGTACAGACCAATGGAAATTACTTAGACTAAAAGACAGCAACTGGACTCTCTTTAGCTAAATACATATACAAGCTATTAAAATACAGAGGCCATTAGAGCAAGTCAAATGAAATGTCTACTTCTTGAGAAAAACTAAAATATTTATTGCATAAAAAATCCATTGCTTACAAAGCAATATACATGAAGGTATATTAAAAGGATTTCGCCCTGGCTGGCGTAGCTCAGTGGATTGAGCGCGGGCTGGGAACCAAAGTGTCCCAGGTTCGATTCCCAGCCAGGGTACATTCCTGGGTTGCAGGCCAGAACCCCCAGCAACCGCACATTGATGTTTCTCTCTCTCTCTCTCTCTGTCTCTCTGTCTCTCTCTCCCTCCCTTCCCTCTCTAAAAATAAATAAATAAAATCTTAAAAAAAAAGAATCAACATTGATTCTAAACAATCTCTTCTTTTAAAAAAAAAGCAATAAAGAGGGGTGTGCTCACAAATTCATTTAAAAAAAAAAAAAGGATTTCTTGCTGTTCACCTGTACATAAGCATATTTGAAACTACTTTATATTAAGTCTAAATTGGTAGTGTACCTACCACTTAAGATAGGAATTCCAACACAATTTGTCTTTTATAAGTAAATGTCCTTCTCTGTAGCAAAATTTTCTAAATTTATTTAGGCTATTCAAAGTGTATATTGCATTATATTTTATTTCAGTTAATTCTGCAACAAAGAGTGCATATCCAAGACATGAAAGAACAGTGCATTTAAAATATAACAATTAAATATTGAGAGTCATGTCCTAATATCAAAATGTCAAATTACAGAAAAGGCTAGAAAATGTGAGAAATATGTCTACGGATCTGTCAAGGACAGTGGAACTCTGGGTGAAAATTTACCTTTCATTTTATAACAAACTTCTTTGGCATGAAAGTAAGTGTCTGTTGGAGACAAGAGTTTTCACATGAGTGAAAATCATTTTATACAAAATATGAATTTAAGAAGAATGTTAAGCAATGTAAACTACCAAAGTAGTATGTGTATGTACACACAACATACACAAATATCTATATCTATACCTATATTTATATGTATGCACTGTTCTTTCATGTCTATAGATACAGATATAAAGAGAGAACTCAATTAATTTTTCATTCAATACCCAATAAATCTCTCAGGCTATATAATTTTATGTTTCGTCAGGATAAACCAGTTTGTATTCTATTTCTACAGAATGATAAATAGGCAATAGAACAAAAATATATACAAATAAGTAAATAACTGAAAAGAGGAAATTAACCCCAATATATGTTATCTATCAATACTTCATACTCAGCCTTTAATTATTTAATGTTTAGAGATCATTCAACATGACCAAAAGCTACTTAATGAAATATAACAATTACTAGGAAGGCCTCTAAATTGCATCCAAGTGTAACATATGTGGTGGACGTGATGCTGTGATACCGAGATTGCTCTGGAAGGAAAAGATGTGATGCTAAGCTTCTGGAGAGGACATCACCAGACAGCCTCCTTCTAGTTTTGCCTCATCAAAAGTCAATGCCCTTACCTGAGGCATACCCTTTTGAGGGTAACCCTCATCTTGTGGCTGAGTCAGGCAAAGGTATAAAGACCTGATCATTTTGGCCCCAAGCAGGACACTATGATGACAAGTGTTGTCCCAGAGCTCTCCATCAGCTTAGCTGAGTCTGTTGAGCCTACATCTGAGTGACTTCTTCCTTTGCCTGATCCTCCTTCCTCTGTCTCCCTTAATAGATTTGACGCCTAATAAATATCTTGTACAAAAACTCTCTCTCACATCTGCTTAAGGAAAACTCAATCAACAATAATCAGCACCAGGAGTGGTCTGATAAAATAAGCAATAAGATGGTGTCCTAGAGCTAGATCACTCCCCTTCTACCCAACTTGCTATGAAGACTTTTGACAGCAAGGGGAGCATGGTAAACTATTGGCATAAAGTGACTGATAAATTGTTCAAACTTTCACTGGTGGTGCATTAGGATGTATCAGTGGAAGGCACATAATTCATTATATATATGATAATTATGTGAAAAGTATTAGCTAAAAGGATAATGGGACACAGAATATGTGCTCAACATCATTAGTCAGTAGGGACATTAAAATCATAACCATAATGAGATACTACTTCATATCTAGTAGGATGGCTATAATGAAAAAGACAATGACAAGTGTTGACAGGGATGTGGAGAAACCGGAACCCTCATACTTTGCTGGTGGAAATATATAATGGCCCAATATCTTTGGAAAACAGTTCCTCAAATTTAGTAATACAGTTACTATCTGATCCCATAATTCCACTCCTTGGTATGTACCTAAGAGAAATGAAACAATATATCTACATAAAAACTTTTATGTAAATGTTTATAGCAGCATTATTCATACAGCCAAAAGTAGAATCAACTTAAATGTCCAACAACTGGTGACTGGAGAACCAAGAAGCAATGTGTCCATACAACTGAATATTATTCTAGAATAAAAAGGAATGAAGTACTGATAAATGTCACCACAAGGATGAACTTGAAAAAATTATGCTGAGTGAAGCCAGTCACAAAACCTCACATATTGGATTTTTTCCATTTATATCAAATATCTAGGATAGGTAAATTTATAGAAATAGAAAGTTAATTAATGGTTGCTTAGGGCTGGGGGTAGAAATTAGGGGGCTGGGGTGACACCAAATTGGTATGGGATACTTCCAAGGGAACAAAAACATTATGTTAGATCATGATGATGGTTGCACAACACTATCTACTAAGCAATATTGAATATAGACTTTAAATTGGTGAATTATATGGTATGTGAATTATATTTCAATGAAGTTGGTAAAAGATTACATACACCCAGATCTGGAAATGGGGGATTTCCATCATGGGAAAAAAAGATAATGGAATTCAGCTGCAATAGTTAAATGCCACGGATGTACTACAAAACAGTATCAAGCAGTTGAGGAAGAGTAGCTGATGCTTGAAAGCCAAGTGTGAACTTCCGTGAACTTCTTTGGTAGCATCTAAAGAAGCAAGAGATGGCTAGCACACAGAGGCCTTGGAAAGACATATAGGCTCCCGAAATAGGAGATAAACTCCACAAAAACTCAGGACCAGCCACATCCTTAAAATTTTAGAAGTCCTCTAATCAGATTGGGCATACTGGGACATGTTTTCCAAAGTCAAAGAAAAGTGGGCCTCTTCAGGTTCTAAAAGAAACATATGCCATACTTTGAAATACTGCTCCCACCTAAAAAGTTTGTGATATGAAAGGCTGCCATTTTTGAATAGGAACCAGAGAATAATAGAGCTTTGCATCAGTCCCATGATACACTTCACTCAGCCTTTCCGCTTAGACCATAAGATCTGGCAGACACTGTTGTATGGGAAATATCAATAATGGGAAAAAATGCTGGGTGGAAATTGTGGCAAGCTTTAGTAAGAAAATCACTATACATGTTCCTGGAGTTCTGGCACAAAGCCTTGCCATCAGCAATAAATAATTATACTCCTTTTGAGAAACAGTTTTTGGTATGCTACTGGCCTCTGATGGAGATGGAATGATTGCCCATAGAGCTCCAGGTGACCTTATGGCCAGAGCTGTTCATCCTGAGTTAAAGCCTGTGAAAGTCACTGAGTATAAGATGGCTGTGGTACAACCGGGACTGAGCATGAATAAAGTAGTGGCCACATGTCAGCTGCATGACAGTAGCATAGCCCTCCCCATGACAACCATCAATGTGCACCTCCCTCTCAATTCACTCTTACCATTACATAGGAGATAATACTATACTAGCTGAAGGAGGAGAAAAACATCCAAGATCGGCTTCCAAATGGATTGGCTTAGTATGTAGGTGAAAAGTGGATGGTAGCTGAATTATAAGCCTCACATAGCAATGACCTTGACAGACAGTGGTAAAGAAAAATCTTCCCAATGGACAGAGCTTGAGGAAGCTCACCTGGTCAGCTTTTTTGTGTGTGTGCAAAAACAAATATTCAACAGAAGTCATCTGCCATGGGAAAGACACTAAACAACAAGGTGGACAATGACTTACTCAGCCAGTGATGTCAGCTAGCCCTTGTCATCCGACATCCTAGCACTGAAACAATGTAACCATGGTGACAGAGGTGGAGGTTATGCATACTTTTTAAGAATGTGGACTCCCCCAGCCCAAGAATGATTATGTTATTATAACCACAATTATTCATTTTGGTGGCATTAAAAAGACAGGTATTATCCTTAATATGATCTCATTCCTCAAGGAGCACAGCTGACTACTTGGTGGCATGTTTACTACACTGGGCCCCTTCTATCCTGCAAAAGCCAGTGGCTTTTTTTCCACAGAAACAGATGCTTATTCTGGCTATGGGTTTGCCTTTACTGCCTGTAGGGCCTCAGCCAGCACCATTGCCCAAGGGTTTATGTAGTGTTTGATCTCCTTGTATGTGAATCCACATAATAGAGTGGCAGACCAGTGGTTTCTTTACTGCCAAGCTGGTGGAAATGGGCCCTTGATCATGGGATCCACTGATCATATCACATATTTTATGACTTAGATTCTTGGGACCTGATAGTGTTGGAACAACTTATTGAATGAATACTTGAAGCACCAGCAGCTCAGAAGAATCAGGGAGAAAAACTGTCCTGTACCCTTCAAGGTTCTCTGGCTGGACTGATAATCAAATTGACATGATACAGATTAGCAGGAAAAAAAACATTAAAGTTTAATAACATGTATACCTCCTGCACACATGGGAGAGACTGAGGAACATTTAGTAACTGGGCAAAATGGTAAAGCCATTACCTTACACGCCACTTTTGCTTAAGGACAAAAGATGTTGGAATTGGGAGTCAGTTATGGGAGTTTAGGAGGAAAAGCACAGTAAACAATGGTAAGATTGTTATGCAGATTTAAATCCTTGCTTTTCCCATTGATGACAGTTTCTAGAGATTCAAAGTCATCATCTTCCTCCTGGCACCCTTACAAAATGGAGATTTCCCTTATGAATATAAATGTCTCTTATAAAAGGGTAACTTCTATTTGGTTTTCAGAGCTTCTCCTGCTGTTTCATAAAAATAATCAGCCTAAAATAATCAGTGTTCCAAAGAGGCATAATTTCAGGTGGCAAACTGTGCTCTCCTTCAAAAGCAACAGTCCATGCATGCCCCAGGACTTTGCATACAGCCTAAATGAAAAATATTTATATGATACAGTGTCCCCAGTAGGTAGAATACACAGGAACCAAGAAATTGAATCAGGAGTGTCCACTCACTGTTATTCCCAATGATCAACTGGGGTTTTTTGTGCTCCCCAACTCTGTGACTCTGGGCTCTGCATGGTGAGACACTGTTTTCTCAAAAGAGGACACAATTTCCTGAGACACAGTGGAGTCTTATTGAATATAAGCTACACAAGAAAAGGAGGTCACTGTCTGGGAAGTAGCAATTGACTGATCCTGAGGAGAAAGTAGGGCTGCTTACACAGTTGGAGCACAGGGAAATGCAAGTGATCCACTTGAGTGCTCCTTGCTATCCACTTACCCAATTGTGACTGTAAAGAGTTATGAGTAGGGCAGAGTGACCAGGTAGTCAGGGACCTCAGGGGGGTGAGGATCTAGGTCATCTCACCAGACAACCCACAAAGACCAACATACATGGTAGCTGATGGTGGGGTTGTCTAGGATAAAAGTAGAGGAGGGAGATGAATAGCAACTGTGGTCTGGAGCCCAAGTGCAACAGCAAAGACTGCAGTTGGTTTCAATAATCTCCTTCTATGTGTCCCTTCAGAAAGAAATGCCCACTGGAATTTTATAGGGGCTGTACCCAAAACACTCATAGAGATGTAGATCTATGTGGCATAGCATGTGTACTGTGGAAGACAGACATGGGACACAGCAACCAGATCCACTTTCAAGGAAAGACTTGATGCTTGACTATGCGGAATAGCAAGGGGTGGCCTCCAGGTGTCAGCTTCCTCTGGGTCTCTCTCAGCTGCAGATCACTTTCTTGTCAGAGGTCACATTCTCCCCAGAATAGTCCTCATCTCTCACTAAGCAAAGCAGGAATATAAAGGCTCAGCTAATACAACCCAACATGAGACATTCTGCAAGGCATTACTCACTCCATAGCTTCCTACATTATAATTCCTCTTCTCTGATAAACATCTTGTCCCCAAACTCTGTCTTCAGTGACTGTTCCTGAAGACAACAAATTTAATAGCAATTTTAATTCAGATTTGGACATACTAGTAGTAGTAATATATGCCATTATATTCCTTTCAATCAATGAAATACTCTCCTAAAATATGAAAATGTCATTATTACTTAGCCTAAATTAAGGCTTAGTGGGAATTTTTAATAATGACAATATTATCAACCTAACCATTTCAACTTTCACATTTTTACTGACTTTGAGGTACCAGGAAAGTCATCTAAAAAAAGAACACTGAAAGTTACATAGTAACAAGATAATCTAACTAAAAATACCTGTATTCTTTTGACCATTCAAGTAGATGGAAGTAGCTGTGGTACAGAAGAATTTGTTTGAATTTTTGGGTTGTTTTTACTGTTTTCTACACCTTTGAATTAAATACTTAAAAACATTTCAAAATCACTCGCACAATTCAAAGATTTACATTTCAGCTGGTGACTTTACTTTTTTTCAATACCACTGATCTGAATACTTGAAAATATTTCAAAGCCATTTAGCAAGTGAAAAACAACCCTGAGCTAATATAGTTAGGTGTTAGATCTGAGTCTTTTCAGAAGTAAGACAAAGTTAATATCGTTGTTTACATTCCCCCTACTCCTTTTCTCACCAAAGTTCATCACACAGTCACTCTAAAGGTTGCCCTGGCAGATGAAAAGCACAGATAACCTGTCCCCCAGCACATGCCTAATAGCTGCATCTGGAGCTGATGTTATTTTCCTAGGTGCATTAGCATTTGGTTGTGTGATAAATATCAACTGCCTGGTATTTCTAAGCTTTATAAACTTGCTTGAGTGATTTTGCACTTCTAGGCTTCAGCTCTTTATCATGTTCTTATGGCACTTCAGTCAGAATTCTTTCTCTAAGTAAAATTTTATGATAGAGAAGGGGATGCTTCATCGTATTACAGCTTGCATTTTCAACGTTTCTGCATGAGTGAGAATAGTAATTTGGAAATAATCCACAAACATCTAGACCATTTTTCAGAATCAGAAATTGTAATGGCATAATAGCCAAACATTTACATTAATAAGCATATATTAAATGTTCAAAGTCAATCATGTACCATTATTAATACAAAAATAAAATAACTTGCATTTATATTGCATATTACATGTAACAAAATGCTTGTACATATATCAGTTGAACCTCAGAAACAACACATGTTCATATTTGGGCAGCTTTTAGAATCTGTTTTATAGGAGGTACTGGGGCCCTAGTATTAAACTGTGGAAGTTTAAAACTGTAAGTATTAAGCTATGATAAAAGACTAATTACAAGAAGTAAGAGAACTCAACCTGGCCAGGTGGCTCAGTTGGTTGGAGTGTCATCCCATGCACCAGAAGGCTGCAGGTTTGATCCCTGGTCAGGGCACATAGGTTGTGGGTTCAATCCCCAGTTGGGAGTCAATCAATCAGTGTTTCTCTCTCTCCCTTCCTCTCTCTTTAAAATCAATAAACATGTCCTATGGTAAGGATTAAAAAAAAATGTAAGACAGCTTTATATGGTAACCCAGGGCTGTGGAGAGTGGCCAAAGAGGGACACACTTGGAAGGGGACCTCCTTTCCAAGGCAGCCATGAAGACTGCTGCAATGGACAATGTGGAGTTGCAGCTCACTGGATGGCAAAAAGTTTGCTTCACTGGTCAATAGCCAAGCAACATCTGGTGGATGGGTACATAGGTGTGCAGAGGAGATGGTGCCATCAGTGCTGAAGGGATGCCTGGATCATATAATGCTAGTGTTGTGAGAGCCTGGAGGAGGTGATCACCAGGCAGGGCCAGAGCAGTGAAGTCACCACCAAAGGGACCGCACATTCTTGGCATATGGCTGAGGCAGAACACAAGCAGATGTTCTCAAACTTACACCTCTGAACAATAGCACAGTACTTCAGGCCTCTACATAAGTTATTGCTTTTGTTTGGGATGACTTTCCCCACCTGAAATATTCATACCCATATTCAATGATCAGCTTCAATCACTACATTTTTTATGAAGTCTGTGCCTATCTCTCCTTACTTACTCCTTACTCTCCACTGTGCCCACAGAATTTGAACAATGTTTCGATTACAGCATTTCTTATGCCTTTCATTACACTTGGCTCTCTCCTCCACTAATTTCTAATGACTTTGAACACTCAATGTAACATGTTCTACTGTTGTCCAGATTGCCTCTATGGAGCCAGGCACACAGCTATGGCGTTGGTATCGACTTCCAGCATTACTCTTAACTCAAAGATTGCTCCTGCATAATTGGAGCCATCAGAGCTGAAGACACGAGGAGGTTATAATCCCTCTTTCAGCAGCTCTAATAAATAACTTACTGATACAGGGATATACAGTCATACCTTGTTTTATTGTACTTCACTTTATTGTGCTCACAAGTGTTCTGTTTTTTACAAACTGAAGGCAAGACCTCCACAATCAAAAAGAGTACAACTAATTTTTACTGTGATCTTCAATTTATTACAGTGGTCTGCATCCTGCAATATCTCTGAGCCCTGCCTATAATAGCCTAATCTCTCCTCCTCTTGTATGTAGACTGGAAAGGTACTGTGATAGAATGCACACTCCTCATGGGATTAAGCTGAGGCTAAACTTCTCCTGAAACCATGTCCTTGCTTAGTGTCTTTATCTGACACATTCTGCTTCCCTCTCTCCCTTACATTTTTTTTCTTGACATCATACATTCAGTAAGTCATCTTGCTGAAGAAGCTCCATTCTTATTGTGCTGAGACACAGAGATTTTCATTTGCAAATATTTGTAAATCCTGGACCTAATGTAGTGCTGTAAAGGCATCGGGCACTCAAATGTTTTCTTACTAGAAGGAATTGAGTGATTACATTAAATATATTTGATTATTTGTGTCTTTCCTGCTTCACTTCCATGCTGCCTGGCTTCTCTTTCTCACAATTCCTGGTCCTAGAAAAGGGTGATGTCTCAGTGAGCTCCTGGTAAACACTTAGCTTCCATTGAAGCCATCAATCTTTGAGATCCCAATTCATATTTTTGCTTCTTAGGTTTTGAATTCATAATTGTCTTACCACTTTCTCTATCAGTTAGGCCCAGAGTTATCTAGGTTGTGTGATCAATATGTAAGTCACATATAAGAGACTATTATTTTAGGAAGTGCAGAAGTGTGAAGAAACCATTGCAATGTAAATGGCTTACATAAAAAGCCAACTTTGGTGGTCTTTAGGTTTTATCTGATCCACAGATATATTTTGTTGGATCCATACAGTATGTGAAAAATGTAGCTGCCTTTTGACCCACTGATCCCACTTCTGGGAATATATCCTAAGAATCCAGAAACACTAATAGGAAAGAATATATGCACCCCTATGTTCATTAAATAGTTTTTTTTTTTTTTTTACAATAACCAAGGTCCGGAAACAGCCCAAGTGCCTATCAGTGGATGAGTGTTTAAAAAATCTGTGGTATATTTACACAATGGAATAGTATGTGGCTATAAAAAAAGAAAGTCTTACCTTTTGTGACAGCATAGATGGACCTGGAGAGTATTATATTAAGTGAAACAGACCAGTCAGAGAAAGACATACGATCTCACTTATATGTGCAATCTAATAAACAAAACAAACTGATGAACAAAATAGAAACAGAGGCATGGATACATGGAACAGATTCAGAAGGGAAGGGGGAATGAATGGAAGATGGGGAAAGGATTAGTCAAGGAATTTATCTGCACAACCCATGTAAACACACAAGAGTGTGGTGATACACAGAAGGAAGGGAGGTGAAACCTGAGTGGAATTAGGGAAAGGGGTGGGAGATGGAGACATCTGTAATAGTGTCAAAAATAAAAAATAATAAAAACAAAATAATTCTTATTATAGAAAATGTATTCATATGGAAACCCAAGATGCTGCCCATGGTCCTGATGCTTACATAACACTGGAGGAGTAGTATCTTAGATGTAAAAAATCATAAGGGGAAGCCTTCATTGTGAAGTATTTTTACAATAATTTAATCTTCTAGTTGACTCATTAAAAATATTTTTGCTTAAAAATATTTGAGCCAATTGCTAATACTTAAAAATTCAAATTGAAGATTTTAACTCATACATAAATTGGAAGATTTCTGATTATTTCAGCTCATGACAACAAGTCATGGGTGTTCAAAGTCATTAGAAATTAGTGGAGGAGAGAGCCAAGTGTAATGAAAGGCATGAGAAATGCTGTAATCAAAACATTGTTCAAATTCTGTGGGCACAGTGGAGAGTAAGGAGTAAGTAAGGAGAGATAGGCACAGACTTCATAAAAAATGTAGTGATTGAAGCTGATCATTGAATATGGGTATGAATATTTCAGGTGGGGAAAGTCATCCCAAACAAAAGCAATAACTTATGTAGAGGCCTGAAGTACTGTGCTATTGTTCAGAGGTGTAAGTTTGAGAACATCTGCTTGTGTTCTGCCTCAGCCATATGCCAAGAATGTGCGGTCCCTTTGGTGGTGACTTCACTGCTCTGGCCCTGCCTGGTGATCACCTCCTCCAGGCTTTTACAACACTAGCATTATATGATCCAGGCATCCCTTCAGCACTGATGGCGCCACCTCCTCTGCACACCGGATTGGTGTCTCCTGATTACACATAGCCCTGGTTACTCATTATTGCCTTATGTCCTGCTCTCCTCTTTTATACTTGCTGGACTGCTTTTAAGTACTTTGATTTGGAACCCTTATGAGGTGCTTGTTGTCATTTAGGCAGGTGTCATATTGAATTCATTTCTGAATCCCTAACACTTATTTAGCACAGTATCTGCCAAAATAGGTGTTCTATAAATGTTTATTAAATTTACAGTTTAAAAGGGAGGGAAAATATCTTTTGGAAAAAACATCTGCTATTCAACCCAAACTAAGAATCCTATAAAATGTCCTCACTAAAGCAGTAAAAAGGCAACAAAAAAGGCAAGAGTAATTGAGAGATGTGTCAGAGGAGAGGTACTTGCTTTCCAGGGGCAGTGGCAGCTCCAATATCATACAGATGGATGCAACGGCAATTAGGAAAAAAAAAATAGTAACCCTGATTGACCTGGTAGTACAGTTGATTAATCCTGTACCCAGGAAGAGAGATTTAAGGACTGAAATGAAAGCAATTGCAAGCAGAGGGACACTGATAAATTACCACAATTAACATTTCTGATAGCCTAAAGCAACTAGCACAGCATGAAAAAATGTGGAACATAGAGGTTACAACAGGTGAGAGATACAGACCTCAACTGAAGATTGATACCTCAATCTACACAAGACTCTCTAATACCTTCTGGATAAGGCAGCCCCAACATCCTGTTAAGCAACACGCAAACAAAAAAAGAATCAATTCAAGCTTTAGACCAGACATAGATTGTATAATTTTCTGCACTTAATTATGACCAACTGTACTATTAACTATATACCTGTACATACACTTAGAGAAACACACACACACACACACACACACACACACACAGATTTTCTCAGCAAATCTGTTAACAATTTTATTTTCCAATAAATATTGAAAGGAGAACCTTCAGGCATTGTTTGGGAGATACAGTTAAAGCAGGTGGACCCAAGTATATACAGTGTTCAATATCCTGGTATTAAATAGAATTGAGTAGGAACTATATCACTGACAAAAAGGCACTCTATGGTTACATTGACTGTCTTCCTCTCTAGTTTTATTTATTGCTTTATGCTCCCTCTGTTTGTCCTGGATTCCTTTTATGTTCTGTAGTCATCATCTGCCATAGGTCAATCTGACTGCTTTTTAGTCATAGCCAAGGAAGGCCAAATCACCTGTTTAGCTATTTATTGAGTTCTGAAGAAGTTCTTCTTTCACAAAGAAAACCATGAAGTTCTTCTCAATTTCACACATGCAAAAAAGTGATATCAATTAATTACATTTGTAATTAAGAAGGAAGTTCATCAGTTGGAGGAATGGGCATGGGTAGTGCAGAAGTCATTAGTAGAGTTTGCTAAGTGTTTCTGTACTTTCAGATACATGTTAGGATTCCATTTCCCTGGCACTAGTTAAGTTTGCCACAGATACATGGAATCATTTGGCCAATAAAATGTGAGATGGAAATGAAATATGCCTATTCTTTGTCAGATTTAAGGGGCCAATGAGTGGTTTGCTAAATTCTTTCTCTATGAAGACTATCATGGAAGAAGTTATTGAGAAGGTACTTTCATCAGTCTGGGTTCCCGAGTGTCTACAATGAGCAAATCCTTTAGTTACTTATGTCATATAGCATGAGTTAAAAGTAAATTTTTGTTGTGTTAAGCCATGAGGCTTGGGGTTTGTTTGTTACAACAGTATTACCTCATTGATTCTGCCTGATACAGCTAGTAAAACTTCAAAGAGCTGTGGTAGCAAAACTCTGCTGTGAAGTACAGGGAGTTTAATACAAATTGGTTGATGTCTCAGCTCAGAATATGATAAACATGTGAACTGGAGAGAAATTTGCATATGGTTAACATTGGACCAGATCACCTAGGACAATGAATATCAAATTGTGCTGGGGTGATCTCTAGGGATTTCTCTGAATCTCCTCAGAGATCACCTGAGAGGATTAGGAGGGAGAGAGTTCTCTGTAGACCCTAATCAAACAAAAAGATCTGTTTCTGACATTATCTGAGATATTTTTTTACAAGTGGGGCTTCCAAATATTGTTGCATTTGAGCAAAGGATCATGTGGTAAAATAATACTGGGAAAACATTCTTTTAAGAATAGATAACATAAAACATTGTTGGTAATACATATGAAATTTCTCACCAGTCGCTAACTCTACCATGCTCATTCATACCTCAGCTTCTTTGCATGAGCTAAAATGCATTTCCTCTGTCAACCTGTATCTCGCAAACTGCTATGCACTTTTTAACATGTACATAAAATGTTGCCTTCTCTGTAAACTGCCTCCCCATGCACATTCTTTCTAATCCCTTATCGTGTTCCTCCATCAGTGAATCTACCACATTATGGTATAATCGGTTTGTAAATCACTCTTCTATTACTAGATTATTTTTGGCTGACAATCTTGAAAGAAAAAAGTAGTTTGGAATGGCTGCAATAATATATAAACTATAAAACTTAAATTAGTTTACTTAATTCACTTTGCTATATCATTTTTAAGTAAATTATCTATCTGTAACTAAAACTTCCAGATCTTTCTCATATTTTGTCTTTAAACATTTAACATAAATTCTCCATAAGCTACATACTTAAATGTTACCCAAATGATATACTAGCACAATTTCATAACCGAATAGTTTTCTTTGCCATTTCTGTGTTTTAAGTATAATTAACAAAGAAAATAAACACCCTGGCCCAAGTCTTTGTTCTTAATCATTTCAGATATTCCTTACCTTTCCCTACCGATAGAAAGAACTCTAACCAATTAGCTATAAATTTCTGTTGTCCCATTTAATTTTTTATTAGATAATTTTTATTTTTTTCTATTACAGTTGTCTTAAATTTTACCCTTTGTTCTCTTCTGTCTAGCCCATCCCCCACTCCCAGAGTCAACCCCTACATTTGTCCATGTCCATGCATCATTCAACCATGTTTGTAAGTTACTGCTCTTACTACAAAAATCTCTTTGCACAGTCATCAGAAAACACTCAATTTTCAAAATAAAGCAACTATACAAATTGTCCCTTTGGATTCCATTTTACAGAACACCTCTGCATGTGAATAAAATGTTTAAATTTTTCAAATAGCAATATTTTTAAAAGAACTGTTGTTCATTAAAGGGTGAAACAAATAGCACTAATTTTAAGATACATCTGGTAAAATTAGAAAGGCAAAACAATTGTTTTGTTTTTTATTCTCAAGTACAGACATACCTTGGAGATAGTGTAGGTTCCATTCTAGACTACCACAATAAAGCAAATATCACAATGAAGTGAGTTGCCCACACCCTTCGGTTTCTCAGTGCATACACAAGTTATGCTTACACTATTCTGTAGTGTATTAAGTATGCAATCAATAGCATTATGTCTAAAAATGTACTTAGTTAAAATACTTTATTGCTAAAAATGCTAACCATCATCTGAGGCTGTTGGAAAGTGGTGTTCATAGACTTGCTCAATGCAGGGCTGCCATAAACCTTCAATTTGTAAAAAAATATAGTATCTGTGAAGTGCAATAAATGAGGTCTGCCTATAGATATGGAAAGGGAAGATGTGAAAGGACTCTTCACATTTTATTTTCATTTCAAAATATAACAAAGAAAGATTTATGTACTCCTCTTTTCTCCTTCAATGTGACTCCATCAGTGAGTTTTTAAATATTCCACAGAAAATGTGAAGACACTATCATTATAGCTCCTACTTTTTAAAAAATATTTTATTTATTTATTTTTAGAGAGGGAAGGGAGGGAGATAGAGAGAGAGAAACATCAATGTGCAGTTGCTGTGGGTCATGGCCTGCAACCCAAGCATGTGCCCTGACTGGGAATTGAACCTACGACACTTTGGTTCGCAACCCGTGCTCAATCCACTGAGCTACGCCAGCCAGGGCTATAACTCCTACTTTAAAACAGTAGATAACCATTCCAAAAAAACACTACAAACCTACCTCACCTTCAAAACCGTTTTGGCCTAGGGCCAAGCTTGAAGTACATGGGTCAAAGCAGAGAGTTTAAAAACAGGACTGATTAATATATATTATTTATGTATTTACTTGGTTTGGTTTTTATGTACAAATGAATAGAATGTCAAATTAGTAAGAATTTGAGAGCTGAATAAAAGCATATTTTTACAGAAAATGATATTCTGCTTGGGATGCTGTATTTGTGGAGGAACTGCTTTTGCAGATTCAGTAAGTGTATTTAAATTATGATGCAGTTGGATATCAGCATTACACATGCCCGGCAATACAATGTAATTGTTACCAATTATAAATTCTAAACATTCAAAATACATTTCATTTGTTCCATACTTTATGGGATAATCCACAATGGTGTTTTTATTTAATCATTTCAATAATATTTGCGGACACTGGTTATGCACCAAGTATAGTAAATATTGCGAACTTAAAAATCAATATGCTTTTTCTACCTTCAGGAGCCCAGTAAAGAAAAACATCCATAAAATCTGCAATTGGGTGTCATTAGCATTATAGAAGTATGCACCAGGTCCAGTGGTATATCAGCAGAGTAGGAAAGAGTACAGCACTCTGGCAAAATCAAGTTATTCAAGGGGCTTCAGAAAAATGTGAGGAGAGTAGGGGGAGTGAGAGCAGGACAAACAAACAAAAGGAACCTTTGGGTAAGCAGAGGCCAGGGTGTGAACTACTGTGAAGCCTTGTCAAGGTCTTTGAAGGCTGCCTTATGGCCAGTGGAGGACTACTGAGGAATTTTAAACAGAGAAGAGGTATACTATGATCAGAAGTGAATTTTTATTTTATTTTTCTAAAGATTTTATTTATTTACTTTTAGAGAGAGGGGAAGAGAAGGAGAGAAACATCAATGTGTGAGAAATATATCAATCAGTTGTCTCTCCCATGGCCCCGACCGGGGACCTGGCCTGCAACTCTGGCATGTGCCCTGATTGGAAATCAAACTGGCAGCCTTTTGGTTCTCAGGCTGGCACTCAATCCACTGAGCCACACCAATCAGGGCCAGAAGTGCATTTTAAATTGATCTCACTGGTGGCAGTAAATTGTCATAACATATAACGGCAAGGGATAATGTATAATGGATAAGGGATAATTGATTTTTTCTTTTCTCCCTTTATTTCCCAGATTGACACTGAATCTGTATGCTATTGTACTTGGTAACACAAATTTCTTTAAGTTCTTAAGAGGACTTATATCTAGTTGTCTTCTTTTCCCAACAGAAAGTAAGCCTCATCAAAACTGAGCTACATACATCTTGTTCACTGCTCTAGAGGGTCCAAGTACTGAATACAAATAAAATAAATATTTGTTGAATGAGTAAGTGTCAGTTTGAATGGAGACAATAGAGATTAAGGAATTTCCAGTATAGAACCTGGTGTGTATCATTTAAGAGGCAATCACATTTTTGAATGGGATGACAGATGCAATAAATAAGTAAAAACACAGAAGTGGCATTTGGGTTTCAAGAGCAAAATACCATACAGCTTTGAACATGTTCAGAATAACTTGCTTATGGAAAATTTAGGTGAGGGCATCTATTAAGAAAAGGTTAAAGAAGCAGTAAGAAGGGGTTAAAAAGGCAGAGAACACAAGGAAAAATATAGGTTTGAGATAGATAAAAAAATTTAAGACTCCTTAACTCCCAAGGTGGCAGTGTAATACACAGAACTAGATACTATTAGTTAGGGAATGTATAGAGCAAAAAGACCAGAAGCTCTAGGGAAAAGCAGTGCTTTCAGAATAGCCTCAAGAAGTGCATATAGCATCAAAGAATTCAGTATCATGCAATTCAGGGAACAAGAGTTTTCAAGAGTAGTGTTGAGCAATGTCAAATGTGAAAGAGTCATAAAGTAAAATGAGGGCATGAAAGAAAACTTTGACCTTGGCTTTTTTTTTTTTGGTCATATAACTTAAGGCTTACAGCAAAAATAGTGCAAACTGTAAAGCTTTCCCAAATGTTAATTTTTTACAACATTGCTTTGGTTATTCTCTACTTTTCTGTAAGTATGTATGTGGGTATCTATCTATATATTTTTCTGAATCTGAGAGTAAGTTGCAATTATATTGCTTCCAAATGCTTAGTGTATTTTTCAGAAAAACAAGAACATTTTCTTAAATAACCACAGTACATTTATCATCAATGTAAAAAAAAAAGATATTAACATCAATGTAAAAAACCCTATTTTCTAATTATGCCAATTAACTCTTAGTGTCCATTATAGAATGTCAAATCTGGTCCTGAACCCAATCCAAAATTATAATTTGAATTTAATAGCAAACCTCTCTGTTGGTTCCATATTGGAAGTTTCCTGAGTAAAATCTAAAACTAGTCCCCTATACATGGAAGGCTAGGAGAAACTGAAGAGAAGCAGGTCACTGCAGATTGATGGGTAGCCAATTTAACAAGCAAAGGAACTTACATGTGAGGCTTGTCTTTGGCAACCACAAGACAAGTTGATTTCTATCTAGACTCTAGAATCTTAAAAGTTTATATAGAAGCCTTAACTGGATTAGTCACATAATACTGTAGAGACAGCCTCAACAACATCTTGCTCTCTCAAGGCTGTATTCTCAAAATGGCACCAGCTATGGGAAAGGTGGGTTTAACACATTCTAAGGATAAGGGAGGGAGGGAGGACCCTCTAATTGACTGGGTCTAGCTTGTGGCTCAACTGGTGGTCACATCCTCTCACTGACCTCCTCCAACAGTCTCATTAGTCTCCTTTAATCTGGAAGAGTTCTTCCAGTTTTCTTTAATTTAAGTATGTTGATATTTTTGATGAATATAAGCCAAGTATTTTACAGAATGTCCCCTCAATTTGGGTTTCCTGTTAATTAGACATACACATGCACATATATGCACACACATATATATTTATACATATATTTCCTCTTGATTAGATATATATACACACTATATATATATATATATATATATATATATATATACACATGTATATGCACATGGCCACACAAGTACACACATATTCATACACATATATGTAAAACAACATTTAATGAAAAACCATGACAGGGAGAATGTTGTTAAAATAAGCATATTAAGAATTTAAAATATTACCAAGTTTACTACTATCACAGAGAACATAAAAATAATTTGAGAAAAGTTAATTCTGCCATACATAAAGGCATGGTAAACAAAGAATACTCTAAGGTGAAAAATGAGGATGAGCAAAAGGCCTCAGCTACTTCCCAGACAAGATATTGTTTCCTGTTGCAATAAATTAGAGTTTCACTATTCATTGTTTATTCAGAAAGAACAAGTAACTTCTGAACCACAAACATTTAATAATACTAACACTGAAACATTTAATGATCAAGATTGTTAAATATATCTGTTATAGTGAATTATATTGCTTTAGTTATTTTAGACTCTAGATTCTAGAAACTATGTTTATTGAGGGAAATTGTTTTTCAGTATTCTTTAGACAAATCATTAGCCTTTAGATAATTAACCCACTGCTATACACACTAATAGGTAGATAGATAGAGCATATGAATATACTATATATGAATTTAGAATTTTGTAATGATATAATTTAGAGCCTCTTATAGGATGCTTTATAATGCAACATTTATTAGGATTTAAGAGCACAAACTCTGGGACCAAACAGCCTAAGTTCGACTCTGATGCCACCATGTCTAGCTGTGTGTTTATACTCCTTGGGCTTCAATTTCCTTATCTATAAATTTTGTTTCATAATCATTCTTCATTTAGCTTGTGTGAGAAGCAATTGGGTCAATAAAATAAAGCACTTAGAACAATAACTACATCACAAAGGGTACCCAATATCCGTTAGCTAATGTCAAACTTTCTAAAAAATGTTACGAGCAGTTTATGTCTACCTTTCTCTTTAAACATTGTTTAAAATAACAAATGTCTTTAGCAAATTCAATGTTAATTCAGTGTTAGTAAAGCCTTGTTCTTCTACATTGTTCACTTATAAGGTTGACGAGTACATGTATAGGCTAGTAAGAGCAAACATCGGTCATAGGTCTGTTGCTTATTGCATCATTGTTCATGTGCACATGTTAAGCTTATATGCTTGCCAGATGTCAATGTTGAATGGATTCTGCTAACAGAAGAAATAAAATAGAAAATGCTAGACTATTCAAGCACATAGGCAAAATCCCTATAGGTAAAGAGGGGTCTGTGCAAATTCAAAACTGTGGCTCTCCAAAACTTCTGAATAGAGAGATAGTAATTCTATATTACTGTGAAATAGAATGTTATACAAAATTATATTATACATATACTGTAGATAATTACATTGTATACATGTTATATATATAATATATGTATGATATATATGATATAAGAACAATGTGTTTTAAACCATCTAGTCCACTTTGAAGAATATACTCTTTCAAAATTTTGCATATTTGGTACAAAATCACAAAATTATCTGCCATTGCCATACTTCCCCTATCTGCATATGTATTATAGTAAATAACATTGTAGCACAGTTTAAGGTAAAACAAAGATACATTAGTTTTTTCCCTGATTATATAATATACAAGACTTATGTAATCAGGTACTTCATTCATCATCTATGCCACTTCAAATGGACTAATAACTTGAACTATGCACAATCAGTGAGGTGCCACATGTGATGACTTATTAATTCAAATATAACTTTAAAAGTATAAAATTCTGTGACTCATCTTTGCTTTTAGTCTACTTTGATCATCATCAGGCAAAATGATCTTGACTTTTTGTTCCTCATATCTAAGAAAATATGAACATGCACATAACTAGAAAGGAGAGTGAATCACTAATCAACAAATCTCCCAACAACAAAAGGACCAGATGGTTTCACTGGGCATTCTGCCAAATATTTAAATAAGAATTAATATCAATCCTTCCCAAATTCTTCCAAAAAATGAAGGGGAGGGAACATTTCCAAAGTTATTTTATGAAGCCAGTATTACCCTGATACCAAAGCCAGAAAAAGATACTAAAAGAAAAGAAAAATAGAGGACAATATTTCTGACGAATACAGATGTAGAAATCCTCAACAAAAAGGTCAGAAAACTAAATAAAAGAGAATATTAAAAGAATTATACAACATAATGTGGTAGGACTTATGCCTGGGATGCAAGGATGGTTCAATATGTGAGAATCAGTTATTGTGATACACCACATTAGCAGAACGAAAGATAAAGATCACATGATCATTTCAAAAGATTCAGAAAAAGCATTTGACATAATTCAAACTCTTTCATGAGAAAAACACTCAACAAATTAGGAATAGAAATAAATTACCTCAAGTAGTAAAGGATATATAAGAGAAGCCCACAGCTAACATCATACTTAATGGTCAAAAGTTAAAAGCTTTTCCTCTAAGATCTTGAATAAGGCAAGGACACTCAATTACACCACTTCTATTCAACATAGCACTGGATATCCTAGCCAGAACTATTAGGCAAGGAAAAAAGGCATCCAAGTCAGAAAGGAAAAAGTAAAGTTATCTCTGTTCACAGCTGACAGGATATTATGTGTAGAAAACTTTAATGATTCCACAGAAAAAATTGTTAAAGCTAATAAAAATTCAGTACATTTGCAGGATAGAAAATGAACATAGTAAAAGCAATTGATTTTCTATACATAATATAACTAATAATGAACAATCCAAAAAGAAAAAATGAATTAAGAAAACAATCCCATTTTTTGTAGCTGCAAAAATAATAAAA
Organism: Phyllostomus discolor; assembly: GCF_004126475.2. Taxonomy (NCBI): domain Eukaryota; kingdom Metazoa; phylum Chordata; class Mammalia; order Chiroptera; family Phyllostomidae; genus Phyllostomus; species Phyllostomus discolor. Next base: position 13,395,202 of record NC_050198.1, on the reverse strand, counting down.
TGTTTGGGAATATACTTAACTCAGGAGACATAAGACATACATTAAAACTGCAAAACATTGCTGAAAGAAATTAAAGACACAACTAAATGGAAAGACATCCTATGGTCATGGAGTGGAATACTTAATATTGTTAAAATGTCCAGACTACCTAAAGTAACCTACTGATTCCATGCAACCTCTATCAAAATCCCAATGGCATTATTTGACAGACACAGAAAAAGCAATCCTAAAATTCATATAAAACCACAAAAGACTCTGAATATCCAAAACAATGTTGAGAAAAAAACAAAGCTGGAGGCATCATAATTCCTGATTTCAAAATATATTACAAAGGTATTATGATCAAAACAGTATAGTTCTGGCATAAAACAGATATATAATGGAATGGAATGAAATAGAGAGACCATACAAATAAACCAACGCATATATGGTCAGTTGATCTTCTACAAGGGTCCTAAGAATACACAATGGAAAAAGGAAAGTCTCTTCACAAAATGATCTTGACAAAACTGGATAACCACATGTAAAAGAATACAGTTGGACCGTTATGTCATGTCATATGCAAAATAAACTTCAAGTGGATTAAAGAGTGGAATATAAGACATGAAACTTGAAAACTCCTAGGAGAAAAAAAAAGGGGGGAAACCTTCAGAACATTGATTTAGGCGTGACTTCTTGCAAATGATACCAAAAGCAAAAATAGATAAGTGGGTTTACATCAAATTAAAAAGCTACTACACAGCAGAGAAAATAACCAACAAACACCAACTTACAGAGAAAATATTTGCAAATCATTTCTCTCCCAAGGGGGTTAATATCCAAAATTTACAAGAAAATCCTACTACTTAATACCAAAAATACAAACAACTCAAATTTTAAAATGGTCAAATGATTTGAGACATTTCTCCACTGAAGACATGCAAATAGATAACAAGTGTATATGAAAAGGTGCTCAACAGCAGTATCATCAGGGAAATGTAAGTGAAAACAATGAGATATCACTTCATAGATTTAAGGGTAACTATTTTTTTAAGTGTTGGCAAGGACATAAAGAAATTAGAACTCTGGTATATTTTTGGCTGGAATGTAAAATATTGCAGCTGTGATGGAAAACAGTATGGAAGTTGCTAAAAAAATTAAAAATAGACCTACCTTATCACCCAGCAATTAATTGCACTCCTGAATACTGAAATCAGGATCTTGAAGTATCTGCATTCCATGTTCACTGCAGCATTTTTTCATAATACCCACAAGGTGGAAACAACCTAAATGTCCACCAACAGATTAACAGATAAAGGAAATATGGTATAGACATGCAATGGGATAGATGGTGGTGAGATAAATGGGAGCAGAGTCCACTTCCCCCTGTGCACAGGTGAAACAGCTAGCCGATCTTCTGAGGAAGAACCAATCGTATCCCAGCATATATGAAGATTGGAGACCAAAAATTGTAGAGGACATTGAAAAATCAGACGGTGAGACAATAAAACCTGGAGCTGTGAAAAGACAAGAGTTAGACCCAAGGGGGGGTCATCCCAAATACTGAGACAGTAGGATAAATTTGGCTTTGCTACTCCAGAGAATTTGTAAGGTGGGAGCTGTGAACACCAGTACACCTGCTGGAAGAGGAAACCCATCAACAAAGGAACCTCCAACAAAGGAACCACCAATAGATAACAATGGAAGAAAGTGAAGGAGGGAGTAGAAGCCACATTAAGCTCAATCCAGGACTGATCTGGAAATACAATTAAATGGTAAAGAAATTACCCACAACAAACAACTGAACAAGAGGGAGAGAGAAGCCTCAAAACCTTGTACACACACAGAAGAATCAGCTGCAATAAAACCTTGTACACACAGAAGAATCAGCTTCAATACAACCTGTCCACACCTGCACAACAGAATACAAGACATGGGGGATGGAGCGACCCTCAATTAACCAGCTGGAGGGAAGGACCCACCAAAGAAAGACCCAACAACAATCAAAACCCAAAGACACACAGAGAGCCAACATAAACTACAGCCCAAGATCAGCAAGCTCAGGAGATTAAAGAGACGACACCACTGAATCTCACAGACCTTCTACCATAGAACTTCACACCAGAAACCCAGGAAGTCAGAAAAGATCAATTTAAGAAGCAGAGGCTAACAAGAAGAGTCTCACAAACAATGGGAAGACAAAGAAACAATCCCCAAATGAAAGAAAAGGAGAAAGCCTTAGAAAGAGTGCTAAATAAAATAGAAGCAAGTCAATTATCAGATATTGAGTACAAAACAATGGTTATAAGGAAGTTCAATGAGTTTGCAGAGAATTATCAGAAACTACAGGGAAACAACAATGAACTCACTGCAAAATGCATCAACATGAAAAAGGAAATAGAAACTATCAACAAGGGCCAAGAGGAAATGAAGAATACAATTTCTGAACTGAGGAATGCAGTACAAGGAATCAAAAGCAGGCTAGATGAAGCAGAGGATCGGATCAGCAATCTGGATGACAAGGCAGGAAAAAAACACACAGAAAGAGCAAGAAAAAAAATCGCTCAGAAAGAATGAAGAGGTATTAAGGGAAATGCAGGACAACATGAAATGCAATAATATCTGTATAATAGAGATACCAGAAAGAGAAGAAGAGCAAGGGATAGAAACCCTATTTGAAAAAGTAATGATGGAAAACTTCCCTAATTTGATGAGAGAAAAAGTCACACAAATCCAGGAAACACAGAGTCCCAATCAAGAGGAACCCAAAGAGGCCCACTTCAAGGCACATCATAATTAAAATGGCAAAATTCCAAGACAAAGAGAATCCGAAAGACACCAAGGGAAAAACAGGAAGTAACATACAAGGGAACCCTGATAAGACTAGCAACTGACTTCTCAATGGAAACACTCCAAGCCAGAAGAGAATGGCAAGAAATATCCCAAGTAATGAGAACCAGAGGCCTGCAAACAAGGCTACTTTATCCAGTAAGACTCTCAATCAGGATGGAAGGCTAAATAAGGAGCTTCCCAGACAAAAGAAGTCTAAAAGAATACACCTCCACCAAACCAGCTCTGCAAGAGATGCTAAAGGGACTGCTTTATAAAAAGGAAGGAAAAGAGAGAGAGAAAGGGAAACACAGGTATGAAAAAATGGCAATGAATCAGTACCTATCAATAATAACTTTAAATGTAAATGGATTAAGTGCTCCAATCAAAGGACAGAGAATAGCTGAATGGATAAGAAGGCATAACCCACACATATGCTGCCTACAACAGACACACCTCAGAACAAAAGAGCTACACAGACTGAAAGTGAAGGGCTGGAAACAAATTTTCTAAGCAAATGGACAGGAGAAAAAAGCTGGGGTAGCAATACTCATATCTGACAAAATAGACTTCCAAAAAAGGGCCATAAAGAGAGACCCACAAGGTCACTTCATAATACTCAAGGGACAAATCCACCAAGAAGACATAAACATTGTAAAAATATATGCACCCAACATGGGAGCACTGAAATACATAAAGAAAGTCTTGGAGGACTTCAAGAAAGATATTGACAGCAACACAATTATAGTAGGGGATTTTAACACCCACTGTCAAAAATGGATAGATCTTCCAAACAAAATATCAACAAAGATATTGTGGCACTGAACAATGCCCCAGATGAAACGGACTTAACTGATATATACAGAGCCCTCCATCCCAAAGACCCTAAATATACATTCTTTTCAAATGCACATGGATCATTATCAAAGGTAGACCACATGATAGGACACAAAACAAGCATCAACAAATTCAAGAAAACTGAAATCATATCAAGCATTTTGTCCAACCACAAGGGAATGAAACTAGAAACGACCTCAAGGAAAAAAAAAAAACCCGAATGCTCAAACCCATCGAAATTGAATAGCATACTATTAAACAATGAATGGATCAAGAATGAGATTAGGGAAGAAATCAAAAAGTTTCTGGAAATAAATGAAAATGAACTCACAATAGCCCAAAACTTATGCGACACAGCCAAGGCAGTCCAGAGAGGGAAGTTCATAGTGATCAGGCCTACCTAACAAAGAGAAACATTTCAACTCAACAACCTAACCCTACACCTACAAGAACATGAGGAACAACAAGAAAGACAGCCCAGATCATGTAAAAAGAAGGAAATAACCAAGATCAGAGCAGAATTAAATGACATACAGACTAAAAGCACAACTCTAAGGATCAATGAATCCAGGAACTGGTTCATTGAAAATATAAACAAAATCAACAAGCCTTTAAGCAGGCTCATCAAGAAAAAAAGAGATAGGACCCAAATACAATCAGACATAAAAGTGGATAGATTACAACTGATACCACAGAAATACAAAAAATTGTAAGAAATTACTACAAAGAACTATATGCCAAGAAATTTGAAAACCTAGATGAAATGGACAAATTTCTAGAAAAATATAATCTTCCAAATCTCAATGAAGAAGCAGAAAGCCTTAACAGACCAATAACAGCAGATGAAATTGAAGCAGTAATCAAAAAACTCCGAACACACAAAAGCCCTGAACTAGATGGTTTCACAGGAAAATTCTACAAAGAATTTAAGAAAGAGCTAACCCCTATCCCTTACAGACTATTCCAAAAAATCCAAAATGATGGAAAACTCCCAAACTCTTTTTATGAAGCCAGCATCATTCTAATCCTAAAACCAGATAAAGACACAACAAAGGAAACTTCAGGCCCATATCACTGATGAACATGGATGCTAAAATCCTCAACAAAATACTGGCAAACCGCATCCAACAACACATTAAAAAAGATCATATACCATGACCAAGTGCGATTCATCTCAGGGATGCAAGGATGGTACAATATTTGCAAATCAATAAATGTAATATAATACATAAACAAAAGCAAAAATGAAAATTACATGATCATGTCAATAGATGTGGAAAAAAGCATTTGATAAGTTACTGCACACATTTATAATGAAAATACTCAGCAAAGTGAGAATAGACAGAGCATTCCTCAACACAATAAAGGACATATATGAGAGACCTACAGCTGACATCATACTCAATGGGCAAAAACTAAAATCTTTCCCACTAAGATCAGGAACAAGACAGTATTATCCATTTTCACTACTTCTGTTCAATTTAGTATTGGAAGTTTTAGCTACAGCAATCAGATAAGAAAAGGAAATAAAAGGCATCCAAATTGGAAAGGAGTAAACAAAATTGTCATTGTTTGTAGATGACATGATAGCGTACATAGAAAATCCTATAGAATACGCCAAAAAACTGCTCAACCTAATAAATGGATTTCCCAAAACAAAGTCAATATACAGAAATCAAAGGCATTTCTGTATTGAAACAAAACAAATGAACCAACAGTGAAACATCAGAATCAGAAATCAGGGAAAAAATCCCATTTGATATAGCAAAAAGAAAAATAAAATACCTAGGAATAAACCTAACCAAGGAGGCAAAAGACCTGTACTTAGAAAACTATGCAACACTGAAGAAAGAAATCAAGGAAGACAAACAAATGGAGGCATGCATCATGCTCCTGGATTGGAAGAATTAATATCATCAAAATGTCCATACTACACAAAGCAATTTATAGATTCAGTGCAATACCTATTAAAGTACCAATGGCATATTTCACAGCTATAGAACAAACACTCCAAACATTTATATGAAACTATAAAATACCCGGAATAGCTGCTGCAATTTTTACAAAGAAGAGCAAAGTAGGAGGGATCACAATACCTGATACCAAACTGTACTACAAGTCCACTGTAATCAAAACAGCCTGGTACTGGCATAAAAACAGACAGATAGACCAATGGAACAGAACAGAGATCCCAGAAATAAACCCAAGACTCTACCTATGGTCAATTAATTTTCGACAGAGGGGCAGCAGCATAAAATCAAGTAAAAATAGTCTCTTCAACAAATGGTGTTGGGAGAGCTGGACAGCTACATGCAACAAAGTGAAACTCGAGCACCAACTACACCATATACAAAATTAAATTCAAAGTGGATAAAAGATTTAAATATAAGCCATGACACCATTAAAGTCCTAGAGGAGAACACAGGCAGGGAAATCTCATATATTTCATGCAGCAGTATTTTCACTGATATGTCCCCTGGAGCAAGGGATATAGAGGGAAAGAATAAACAAATGGGATCTCATCAAAATAAAAAGCTTCTGCATGGCCAAAGAAAACAGTATTAAAATAAAAAGAGAACCAACTGTATGGGAAAACATATTTGCTAATGATACTGGGAAAACATTTGCTAATGATACCTCAGACAAGGATTTTATCTCCAAAATGTATAAAGAACTCACATGACTCCACTCTAATTCAACAAGCAACCCAATTAAAAAATGGGCAAAGGACTTGAACAGACACTTCTCCAAGGAGGACACACAGAGGGTCCAGAGACACATGAAAAGATGCTCAATATTGCTAGCTATCAGAGATATGCAAATTAAAACCACAATGAGATACCACTTCACACCAGTCAGAATGGCCATCATAAACAAAGCAACAAACAACAAGTGCTGGAGAGGTTGTGGAGAAAAGGGAACCCTAGTGCACTGTTGGTGGGACTGCAGACTGGTGCCACCACTATGAAAAACAGTATGGAATTTCCTCAGAAAACTAAAAGTGGAACTGTGTTTTAACCCAGCAATTCCACTGTTGGGCTTATACCCTAAGAACCCCGAGACACCAATCCAAAAGAACCTATGCACTCCAATGTTTACAGCAGCACATTTACAGTAGCCGAGTGCTGGAAGCAACCTAGATACCCATCAGTAAATGAATGGATCAAAAAACTATGGTACATTTACACAATGGAATTCTAAGCAGAAGAAAGAAAGAAGGAGCTCCTACCCTTTGCAACGGCATGGGTAGAACTAGAAAGCATTATGCTAAGTGAAATAAGCCAGTGAAAGAGAAATACCATATTATCTCCCCTTTAACAGGGACCTAATCAACAAAACAAACAAGCAAAATATAACCAAAGACACTGAATTTGAGAACAGGTTGACAGTGACCAGAAGGGACAGGAGAGGGAATTTCAGGGGAAAAGGGTGAAGGGTTTGCAGAAACAATTATAAAGGACACATGGACAATAATGGGCGGGTGGAAACAGGGGAGGGAGGTGGGGAGGGCTGGGTTGAGGGGGAAAGGTATAAAACTGTACTTGAACAACAATAAAAAAATCCAAATATGGGAAATGAAAAAATATAGCAGAATATTATTCAGCCTTAAAAATAAGGTGATCCTGTTAAATGCCACCACTTGGGTGAGCCTTGAGGACATTAGGCTTAGTGAATGAAGCCAGTCATAGAAGGACAAATTCGGCATTATTTCTCTTACATGAGGAATCGAAAATAGTCAAAGTCACAGAAGTACAAAGTAGAATGGTGGTTACCAGGGCTTGGGTAGAGGGGGAAATAGAGACTTGCTGTTCAACAAGCAAAAAGTTTCAGTCATGAAACATGAAAAAAAGTTTTTGAGATCCACTGTACAACATTGTGCTTATAGTTAACATTACCATACTGTAGCCTTAAAATTTTAATGTGGTAGGTATATTATGTGTTTTTTACCACAATTAAAAGTACAAGAATCCCTGAAAGAGCCCTTAAAAATTATTGTACAAAGCTAAATAAGTAATAACAACACACATACATACATGCATACACACAAATACTTTCTAGGTTCAAAGCAGTAATGCTTCTGAAGTATTTATTAAGAGATGAGAAGCAGTAATTGGCAAATTTACATACAAATATTCCAAAGATATAGTGCCCTTTCAGCAAAATAAATCTTTCCAAAGAGACATCCTGAGATTTGTTATCCTGCATGTATCAGTAGCTACATCATTCCATTCCATTTATTAAAAAAGGCAAATGCTTAATTTATCTTGGCTTTTTTTTCATTCCAATAAGTATAGATATATTTTCCAATTTTAAAATTTTACTCTTATGACAGATTTCCACTATGACAAAGATTTTGAAAAGTAGGAAACATATGTCTAGCAATATGTCAAAAAGGAGATAAAAGTATTTCATGTCCTATAATGGTGAGATGATAATTTTGGATTTACACATAATTTCGTAGTTTATCCTGTGAACGTATTTTTAAAACTTCAACAAAAATATCTCAATAGTGAAATCATGCATTTCCATATTCCACTGTGTACTCCAAAGTTTTCTTTACAACTATTGAAATGTTCCTTCTTTTTTCTTCTGTTGAAGTATTTTATGAAAATTCACATTTAACCTCAGGACTTTAGGTTAAACAACAGAGAATGAAATAGCTTGGAAGAGCCAGAGATGTGCACAAATATAAACTATTTCTACAGAAGTATGGCACAGCAGTAGGACTGAAAATTGAACTTGAATGTGGCTTCTGAACTGACACTAGAATTTTGCTGCATATGTCCAGATCTTTTTAGAACATTTTTTTTAAAAGAATTCTAGTGTCAGAGAAATTATTTGAAACTTGGAATAAGGCAAGAATATAGACAGTTTGCTCAATGTCACATGGTGGTGAAAGTCATCAAAGGATTATGTAAGGGGATGTACTTAGTTCATTTTCAATCTTTTTAAACATAAATTTATATGTGTGTATGGGAAGAAATAAGTTGAATAAAATTAAATATACAATTATTTTTAGATTTTAATGATAGACTTGAACTTACTCATCAGAACTTTATACTTATACTGGCAATCATTAGGATATATTCTGAAAATAGTCATATAAAAAGAAACTCTTGTTTTCTTTCCCCTGATGGGATTAATAGTTTTAGATATATCCTAAAAAACTCTATATATTCTTGTGTGTGTGTGAGTGTGTGTGTGATGTGTTGTGGCATGTAGTGTCACACTGCTGGTTGTGCTGACATAGCTTCCCTGAGTCAGTCCTAACAGAGAAGGGACTGGCTCCACACTTCAGTTTGGTGAACTTAAAATGTGGCGTATTTATTGTTTTATGGTCCCAGCTATAGGCTGTAGTCACCAATTTATAGAAACAGGAAAGACTACTTGAAACCCCCTACTCCATGCTGCACACAGGAGCGTAGGCATTCAGAAGACAAATGTGTTCCAGTATCTGCCGAAATCTGTCCTCCTCCCACCCCTACAAACTCTGGGCTGAACTGTGGTGGCTTGTACTAGATAAAGGCAGGCTGATATATTCTCCTAGGTCTACAGAATGGAAAATGCTTTTTAAAAAATGTGTCTATATGTGCCTATGGTAAACACTTAAAACCATACTACCAGATAGTTTCATTTTGGCTTTAGATTTTACTGTTTGATTCTTTTTTTTTTTTGGCCTAAAAATAATCCTTTATTTTATTTTATTAATAACACTCCTGCCACACCCGTCTTCTTATAAATACATTCTATATTGTGCAACCCCTTGGAACACCATGCTAGTTGCTACAAGGGATGCTTCCTGATTCATAAATTGCTTGATAAAGTCCTTCAGAGCCTCAAATTTAATGGGTTGAATTTTGTTCTTTAACAATGTTTTTTTCCCATTTTTTTATTATTATTCCATTTTTTTACTTATATCTTGGTGTTACAATAAACTCTTTTTTTAAAATCATTGTTCAAGTACAGTTTTCTCCCTTTTACTCCCATTCCAGCTGACCCACCGAACCCTCCCCACTTCCCTCCCATTACCACCCTCCCCATAGTTTTTGTGCATGTGTCCTTTAAGTTTCTTCCCGTGAATCTTTCCCATTGTCCCCTGAAATTCCCTCTTCTCTCCCCTGTGGTCACTGTCAGCCTGTCCTCTATTTCAGTGTCTGTGGTTATATTTTGCTTGTTTCTTTGTTTTGTTGTTTAGGTTCCTGTTAAAGGTGAGATCATATGGTATTTGTCTTACACTGCCTGGCTTGTTTTGCTTAGCATAATGTTTTCCAGCTCCATCTAAGCTGTTGCAAAGGGTAGGAGCTCCTTCTTTCTTTCTGCTGCATAGAATTCCATTGTGTAAATGTACCATAGTTTTTTGATCCATTCATTTACTGATGAGCATCTTGGTTGCTTCCAGCATCTAGCTATTATAAATTGTGCTGCTATGAACATTGGAATGCATAGGTCCTTTTGGATTGGTGTCTCAGGGTTCTTAGGATAGAGTCCCAGCAGTGGAATTGCTGGGTCAGAAGGCAGATCCATTTTTAGTTTTCTGAGGAAGTTCCATACTGCTTTCCATAGTGGATGTACCAGTCTGTAATCCCACCAACAATGCACTAGGGACCCCTTTTCTCCACAACCTCTCCGACACTTGTTGTTTGTTGCTTTGTTTATGATGGCCATTCTGACTGGTATGAAGTGGTATCTCATTGTGGTTTTAATTTGCATCTCTCTGATGGCTAGTGATTCTGAGCATTTTTTCATATGTCTCTGGAACCTCTGTGTGTCCTCCTTGGAGAAGTGTCTGTTCAAGTCCTTTGCCCATTTTTTAATTGGGTTGCTTGTCTTCTTAGAGTGTCATCGTGTAAGTTCTTTATATATTTTGGAGATCAAACCCTTGTCTGAGGTATCATTGGCAAATATGTTTTCCCATAGAGTTGGTTCTCTTTTTATTTTGATACTGTTTTCTTTAGCTGTGCAGAAGCTTTTTATTTTGATGAAGTCCCATTTGTTTATTCTTTCATGTCCCTTGCTCTAGGGGACATGTCAGTAAAAAAATTTCTGCATGAAATATCTGAGATTTTCCTACCTACTTTCTCCTCTAGGACTTTAATGGTGTCATGGTTTATATTTAATTCTTTTATCCACCTTGAATTTATTTTTGTATAAGGTGTAAGTTGGTGCTCAAGTTTCATTTTTTTTTTTTTTTGCACGCATCTGTCCAGTTCTCCCAACACCATTTGTTGAAGAGGCTATTTTTACTCCATTTTATGTTGCTGCCTCCTCTGTCAAATATTAATTGACTGTAGGGACTTGGGTTTATTTCTGGGCTCTCTGTTCTGTTCCATTGGTCCATGTGCCTGTTTTTATGTCAGTACCAGGCTGTTTTGATTACAGTGGCCTTGTAGTATAGTTTAGTGTCAGATATTGTGATCCCTCCTACTTTGCTTTTCTTTCTCAAAATTGCAGCAGCTATTCGGGGTCATTTATGGTTCCATATAAATTTTTGAAGTGTTTCTTCTTTGTCTGTGAAATAAACCATTGGTACTTTAATAGGTATTGCATTGAATGTGTAAATTCCTTTGGGTAGCATGGACATTTTGATGATATTAATTCTTCCAGTCTATGAACATGGTACATGTTTCCATTTGTTTGTGTCTCCCTTGATTTCTTTCCTCAGTGTTATATAGTTTTCTGAATACAGGTCTTTTACCTCTTTGGTTAGGTTTATTCCTTTGTATTTTATTTTTCTTTTTGCTATTTCAAATGGGATTTTTTTTCTTGATTTCTGCTTCTGCTGTTTCATTGTTGGTGTACAGAAATGCCTTTGATTTCTGGATATTGACTTTGTATCACGCTGTTTTGCCAAATTCATTTATTAGGTGGAGCAGTTTTTTGGTGGAGTCTATAGGATTTTCTATGTACACTATCATGTCATCTGCAAACAGTGACAGTTTTGTTTCCTCCTTTCCGGTTTGGATGCCTTTTATTTCTTTTTCTTGTCCGATTGCTGTGGCTAAAACTTCCAGTACTATATTCAATAGAAGTGGTGAAAGTGGACAGCCTTGTCAAAAAGAGTTTGGGAGTCTCCCATCTTTTGGGATTTTTTGGAATAGTCTGTGAAGAATAGGGTTTAGCTCTTCCTTAAATGCTTTGTAGAATTCTCCTGTGAAACCATCTGGTCCAGGGATTTTGTGTGTTGGGAGTTTTTTGATTACTGCTTCAATTTCTTTTGCTGTTATTGTTTTGTTCAGACTTTCTGCTTCTTTTTCATTGAGTTTTGGAAGATTATATTTTTCTAGAAATTTGTCCATTTCACCTAGGTTTTCAAATTTCTTGTCATACAGTTCTTTGTAGTAATTTCGTTCAGTCCTTTCTATTTCTGTGGTATCTGTTGTAATCATCTCCTCTTTCATTTCTGATTGTGTTTATTTGGGTCCTATCTCTTTTTTTCTTGATGAGTCTGCTTAAAGGCTTGTCGATTTTGTTTGTCTTTTCAAAGAACCAGCTCTTGGGTTCATTGATCCTTAGAATTGTGCTTTTAGTCTGTATGTCATTTAATTCTGCTCTGATCTTGATTATGTCCTTCCCTCTGCTTGCTCTGAGATGTCTTTGTTGTTGTTCCTTGAGTTCTTGTAGACATAGGGTTAGGTTGTTTGTTTGAAATGTTTCTAACTTTTTTAGGTGGGCCTGTATGGCTATGAACTTCCTTCTCAGGACTGCCTTGGCTGTGTCCTGTAAGTTTTGGGTTGTTGTGAAATCATTGTCATTTGTTTCCAGAAACCTTTTGATTTCTTCCCTAATATCACTCGTGACCCATTCATTGTTTAAGAGCATGCTATTTAATCTCCATGATTTTGAGTGTTTTGGGGTTTTTTTCCTTTGGGTTTGGTTCTAGCTTCAGTCCCTTGTGATCCAAGAAAATGCTTGGTATGATTTCAATTTTCTTGAAATTGTTGATGCTTGTTTTGTGTCCTATCACGTGGTCTATCTTTGAAAATGTTCTGTGTGTATTTGAAAAGAATCTGTATTTAGTTTCTTTGGGATGGAGGGCTCTATATATATCAGTTAAATTCATTTCATCTAGGGTATTGTTCAGTGTGGCAACATCTTTGTTGACATTTTGTTTAGAAGATCTGTCCATTTTTGATAGTGCGGTGTTAAAATTCCCCACAATAATTGTGTTGCTGTCAATATCTTTCTTGAAGTCCTCCAACATTTTCTTTATGTATTTGGGTGCTCCTATGTGGGGTGCATATATATTTACAATATTTATGTCTTCTTTGTGTGTTTTTCCCTTGAGTATTATGAAGTGACCTTGTGGGTCTCTCTTTATGGCCCTTTTTTGGAAGTCTATTTTGTCTGATATGAGTATTGCTACCCCAGCTTTTTTTTCTGGCCATTTTCTTGGAAAAGTTGTTCCTAGCCTTTCACTTTCAGCATGTGCAGGTCTTTTATCCTGAGGTGTGTCTCTTGTAGGCAGCATATGTGTGGGTCATTTTTTCTTATTCATTCACCTATTCTATGTCTTTTGATTGGAGCATTTAATCCATTTACATTTAAGGTTATTATTGATAGGTACTTATTCATTGCCTTTTATGTACGTGTGTTCCTCTGTCTCTCTCTCTTTTCTTTCCTTTCCTTAAAGCAGTCCCTTTAGCATCTCTTGCAGAGCTCGTTTGGTGGAGGTGTATTCTTTTAAACTTCTTTTGTCTGGGAAGCTCCTTATTTAGCCTCCCATCCTGATTGAGAGCCTTACTGGATAAAGTAGCCTTGGTTGAAGACCTCTGGTTCTCATTACTTGGGATATTTCTTGCCATTCTCTTCTGGCTTGGAGTGTTTCCATTGAGAAGTCAGCTGTTAGCCTTATTGGGGCTCCCTTGTAGGTTACTTCCTGTTTTTCCCTTGCTGCCTTTAATATTCTCTCTTTGTCTTGAAATTTTGCCATTTTAATTATGATGTGTCTTGAGGTGGGTCTCTTTGTGTTCCTCTTTATAAGGGCTCCCTGTGTTTCCTGGATTTGTGTGACTTTTTCTCTCATCAAATTAGGGAAGTTTTCCATCATTACTTTTTCAAATAGGTTTTCTATCCCTTGCTCTTCTTCTTCTCCTTCTGGTATCCCTATTATACCGATGTTATTATGTTTCATATTGTTTTGCCTTTCTCTTAATCACTCTTCATTCTTTCTGAGCCTCTTTTCCTTTTCTTGCTCTTTCTGGGTGTTCTTCTCTACTTTGTCCTTCAATTTGCTAATCCGGTCTTCTGCTTCTTCAGTCCTGCTTTTCATTCCTTCTACTGTGTTCTTCAGTTCAGAAATGGCATTCTTCATTTCCTCTTGGCCCTTGTTGATAGTTTCTATTTCCTTTTTCATGTTGATATAGTTTGCAGTGAGATCATTGTAGCTTCCCTCTAGTTTCTGGTAGCTCATTGTGAGTTCATTGAGCTTCCTGATAATCATTGTTTTGAACTCAGTATCTGATAGTTGTGTTGCCTGTATTTCATGTAGCATTTTTTCTGAGGCTTCCTCCTTTCCCTTCATTTGGGGATTGTTTCTTTGTTTTCTCGTTGTTTGTGGGATTCTTCTTGTTAGCCTCTGTTTCTTAAATTGATCTGTTCTTGTTCCCTGTGATTATGATGTGAACTTCTGTGGTAGAATACCTGTGAGATTCAATGGTGTAGTCTCCTTCGTGTATCCTGGTGTTCACAACTTCCCCCTACTCTTTTTTGTGATTAGTTGGAGGAGTAAGGCAAGATGGTTTAAGACAGGAAGACAGTATTCTATGATACTTACATTAGTAGCCAGTAGAGAAGAGATGGGATATCCTTTGGCTACATATAGTGTTAACCGTGATCTTCTACCCCACTAGCCATGTTTTAGAAAGGATGGAAAGAAGATAAGACTTTTACTGGGGATGTAAGAATTGTTAGTTGGATCTAGAAAGCTGTGAGGCTGTGGGAGGTCAGAATCTGGCGTAGGGTGTAAAGGTTAGTAAATAGAAGTAGTATGTAAAAGAATAGAGGCAACCCCCACAATAATATAGTTCAGGAAATTGTGAAGTGGGCTGAGGTCAGGGAGGGGTGTTGAGTAGTATTTACAATTGTATGAACTAGGTCTTATTTACAATAATATTAAAGCAACAATCATGTGGCAGAATCTATGAGATCTAGATAACAAGAACAAGGACTGTAGAACCTTGAGAGGTGTAGTAATGGAACACAATGAAGGATAGTAAATTATCAACAGACCATGACTGAGATAACAGGGGGAACCTATGAAATGACAGTATAACCAGCCAAGCAAAGAAGATTATACAGAAAGAAGAATACCAAAATACTATTAAAACAAAAAATGTCAGAAAAGTCCAAAAAAGATAATACAAATTTGGAATAACTTGCAAGCTCAAATAAAAGGGAAAAAAAAGCAGAAGATGGAGTGCAGGAGAAATAAATTTGGAGTGGATGGAATAATAGTAGCATGAATGGAAGAGAAACATAAGGGATTGAGAAATATAAAAATAATAAGAATTGAAAAATAAAAATCACTTAAAAAACAAGATAAAATCAAACAATCAACCAACAACAGCCAAAAAAAAAAAAAGCCAAAAAACAAACAAAACAAAACAAAAAAACCCTCTTTTTGGTTTCTAACTGGCCAGACCAGTTTTTCTCATCTTGCTGGCTTCAGCAGGCTGAGGGCTGTTTGGAGTGCTTATCACTCTTTCCAGTCAAAACTCAGTCAATCTCTCGGGTACTGTCCCCAGGGCCAGCAGGGTGCTCTCCCCAGAGCCAATCTGACTTTCCCTCACAGGACCCTGGGTGCTACTGAGCATGCCCTCCAGAGCTCACTGCCAAGGTCTCCTGTGCTTTGGGGCTCCGAAGAGCTCCTGCTTCTTTTCCGGGTTTACAATGAAAGCTCTGGGGATCACAAGGAGATGCGCCCTTCTCCCAAATTTCACCTCAGCGGGCTCTATGTACTTGGGAAGCACTCGTGTCTTTTCTGGATTCCCGGTGCGAGCTCTGGGGATCGTAAAGAGGTGCGAACTTCCCCCCATTTTTCAGTTTCGGGCTCTAGGAACCCCCTAAGTGCGGCATCCCCTCCGGGTTCACAGCGTGAGAGTCAGGATTCCCTATGGGGCATGCGCTTCCCAAGTTTGCCACTGCAGGCTCCAGAAACCCAAGAACACCCGTGCCCTTTCCTTGTTCACGGTTGTGAGGCCTGGGTTTTCCACAGATCCACACTCCCACTGGGCTGAGGGCACAGGTGCATGTCCAGGCTGCCCCTGGTCATGTTGGCTAGAGTTACTCACTTCTCCCAGGGCTACGGGTGGGCTCACAGCCCCTGCATTGTCTCCCAGTCCAACTCCCTCCTCTGTGCCTTCAATCCACAAGGTCTCCCTTGGTGGTGCTCAACCCCCATTGTACGGGGAGAGAGCAGCGGCTCCACTCTTCCGGGTGCCCTGAGGCAGACCCAGGAGCTCCGGGCTTGGGGGCTGCAAACCCCTGGTCCCCACACTGATCCCTGGGTCCCTGTTGTCCTGAAGCAGTCTCCTTACTGTCTGGTTTTTCAATGTCCACTATAATTAAAAAAAAAAAACTATATATTCTTAAAAATACACATAATATATAATAGTGGGTAATGGGGGGTCATCAAGGAACATGTATGAAGGGCACATGGACAAAACCAAAAGGGGTGGGTTCGAGGGTGGGAAGTGGGGATGGGTGGGGCAGGGAGCATGGTGGGGTGAAAATGGAGACAATTGTACTTGAACAACAATAATTTTTTTTTAAGAATGAAACTTACTTTTTCTTTAAGATTTTATTTATTTATTTTTAGAGAGGGAAGGGAGGGAGAGAGAGAGAGAGAGAGAGAGAGAGAAACATCAATGTGCGGTTGCTGGGGGTCATGGCCTGCAACCCAGGCATGTACCCTGACTGGGAATCGAACCTGCAATGCTTTGGTTCGCAGCCCGAGCTCAATCCACTGAGCTACGCCAGCCAGGGCTTAACAATAAATTTTTTTTTAAAAATAAAGTAATCATACATTGAGAGTAAACCTAATTGGATTAACTTTTTAGGAAGAGGGTGGTTTATAATTTGTGTCATCTCTGGCTCTTGGTGTAGATTTTTAGGGATGGAGATATTCTGCTATTGATATGATTACTCACCATTTGACTTTATCAAAACAAGAGGTATTTATCTAACAGATATGTTGTTATATGCAACAAACCACACACTCAAAAGAGCAGAAATGGATCTTTCTATTTTACTAATATCTTGGGCTCATTTTTATTTGAAGAAAAGAATAAATGGTTCATTTTTTTCAACTTAAAAGGCATGATACACAGCAGTATTTTTTGAAAACAGAAGACATTTGATAAAAAATTTTAAAAATTCATATCTAATTGTAAACCTTATGAAACCTCCAAAATGCACTAACATTAATTTTTTGCAATTTTCTATTGTTCAAGTACAGTTGTCTCCATTTCTTCCCCACTCTCCCACCCTAGCCATCCCCACTTCCCACCTTTGATCTTAATCCCTTCAGTTTTGTCCAAAATGTGCTAATATTAATTGACAAGAATAATTTCATTCTACACTTTCCATTGATTACAATAATATCTTCTCTATCTTTTTTAAATCTCTCAATGTAATTCCAAATATAAATGTACTAAATATCAAATATTGGAATTTAATATTCATGTTCTGTATCTTCCATTTCTCCCAAAAGAAGACTTAAAATGAAGTCATCTCCATTAAAAAATATATTTAAGAAGTTTAAAGCAAACACTGATAATACAGGTATGGGCAAAAGTAAGTCTACAGTTGTGTATGGAAAATAATGTCTTAAGGAATAATAATACAAGAATAAACTCTGTGTTTTTTGTCCTCAAAACTGTAAGCCTACTTTTGCCCACCCTGAATTAAATAAGGTGATTTTTTTTTTTTAGAGAATGAAATGGTCTGTTTGTTGGAAATTTACATTTCAACAGCTGTGTTATTCTATAATGACAGACTTCTCCAAGTAAACATAACAGAATACATAAAATAAAAAATTATTAACTACAGAAAAATGGTTTATTTTTCTATGAAACAAATTTTATATAAATATAGAAAGTTAATTTTTTTAGGTTTTCAGGTTCGTTTTGTTTTTTTAAGTTTTTTTAAAATTTAATTGTTGTTCAAGTACAATTGTCTCCATTTTATTCCCACCATCCCCCTCAGTCATCCCCACTCCTCTTCCTGAGCCTACTTCTTTTTGGTTTTGTCCATGTGTCCTATGTACATGTTCCTTGATGACCCTTCCCCCTATGCTCCCATTATCTTCTCCCACCTTCCCTCTGGTTACTGTCATTTTGTTCTTAATTTCAATGTCTCTGGTTCTATTTTGCTTGCTTGTTTTTTTGGTTGATTAGGTTCCACTTATAGGTTACATCATATTGTATTTATCTTTCACTGCTTGTCTTATTTCACTTAGCATAATGCTCTCCAGAGGAACTTAATATTTTATAAAATCTATCAATATATTAATATGGTCTATAGTTAACAATTTGATTTTTAAAAGTTCAATATTCTAATAGAGGTAATTAAAAAGTCATTAAAACATCACAATAAGGACAGTTATTCACAAATATTTCTTTAAACCTTACTCTTATGCTCACCTCACAGTTGGCAAATTGCTTTCACATCCAATGTTTCTTTTTCATCCTCAGAATCTCTCTATTAGATAGCTTAGGCAGGTAAAATTATCACCACCTTTCCATTTTGGATAAATAAGCCTAGGCACAAAATTTGTAAGTGACTTACCCCAAGGAACTGAGCAATTAAGTGGGCTGGACTAAAACTTATTCTTCAAGCCTGGTTAGTGTAGCTCAGTGGATTGAGCTCGGGCTGCGAACCAAAGCATTGCAGGTTCAATTCCCAGTCAGGGCACATGCTTGGGTTGCAGGCCACAGACCCCAGCAACTGCACATTGATGTTTCTCTCTCTCTCTCTTTCTCCCTCCCTTCCCTCTCTAAAAATAAATAAATACAATCTTTAAAAAAAACAAAAAAAAAACTTATTCTTCAGATCTTGTATAAAGGGGTCTAGAACAGATAGTTTATGTTTAGAAATGTTTTATCATCATACATTACCTTCATTAAAGAATTGGTAATTCATTTTTCCCTTCACACATTAGAGCATGCAATTATTTTATTTAATTTACTAAAAAATATTTCATAAGTGATAACTAAGATTTTATACAGAGTCAAACTTCTATTCCACTTATGCTTGGAAATATGAACAGCTGTTTGAATGCATGCGTGAATATTTTCAATCTATGTATAAGAGAGAATTCTGGTGATTCTAGGGATAAGAGAATTAAATCAATTTACCTTTGCAAATGGAAACTGCTCTGGGAATTATTTAAGCTGGTTAAATTACATAGGTTTCCACCCACAGGCTGTCAACAATAAAGAGATTAAGACTTCATTTGTGAGCTTTATCTTTAATGTAAAATGACAGTAATTGACATTTTAAAACTGTATTGTAACAATACTCTACATGACATATGCAGAAACTTGCACTAGCTCCTACACATATTTGCTTCATTTCTTGATTACAAAGTCTGGAGTGTTTTAAGTAGTTGAATCTTTTAAACATTATCTATGCTTGAGATAATATTATAGTAAATCAAATCAACTACAGAGAGTACAGTTGTCCACAGGGATTGGTTCCACGACCCCCCTCCCACCACAGATACCCAAATCTGCAGATGTTCAAGTCCCTTATATAAAGTGGCATAGTATCTGCACATAACCTACACCAGTGATTTTCAACCAGTGTGGCACAATAACTTTTAAAACATGCTATATTTGACTATTTAGTCAGGGGCATGGACCTCTTTTCCCTTAGACTGTCAAAAAAAAAAAAAAAAGATCACAGCCAACATAACAGTAGCTGTCCAGTGTGAATGAATCAAAATTATACCTATTTTTTTTGTCATATCAGAAAAAAAATCTAATGTTTTTGGTGTGTCACAGAAGTTTTAGTGATTAGTTTATATGTGCCATGAAATGAAAAAGGTTGAAAATTGCTGACACACACACCCCCTCCCTTGCACTTTAAATGATCTCTATATTACATAGAATATCTAATACAATGCAAATGCTATGTAAATAATTGTTATGTTCTTGTTTAGGAAAGAATAACAAGAAAAATAAATCTGTGCATATTCAATACAGACAAAACCATCATAGGTCTAACTACATAATGCACATCAGCAATATTTTTTTCCTGAATATTTTTGATACATGGTTGGTTGAATCTGTGCATGTGGAACTCACAGATATGGAGGGTTGGCTGTATATATTACTTTGACTTCTGATCCTCCTTTAAGACTGAGAGAATTAGTGCTACCAAAGTGTATATTATTTGAATCAATTACCCTATTTGCATAATTTGCTTTTCAGTGCAAAGTAACAGGTCCTGACCCAGATTATCTCAAAGTGAATTGTCAGCAGGCCAATAAAAAATTGAGCAGATGGATATCATTTTGCAACATTAGGCTTTCCTTGACAATAATCATTCTTGATGTTCTAAGATAATAAGAATCAGTAAGAATTCATCAGGTATTTTCTTACATAAGTATGTTTATAGTTTACACACAAGTAGAGGATGATAGACCAAAAAATTGAAAATCCTTCCTAATTTCATAAAAGAGTTTGAGTATAAATATGCACATACACGTTAGTTCTTCGAAATCTAAGAATCTAATGTATTCCTTTTTACTAAGCATGTTGGAATATCTCTCATTTTTATCCTGTGTACAAGTTTGGACAATTTTCATGTCTATTCCCAGCCTCTACATATTGTATGTTTGAACACGAGAGAGAGAGAGAGACAGAGAGAGAGAGAGAGAGAGAGGAAGAGAATATCATACTTTAAAAAGAACAATCTGTCTCTTTAATTAACGCCCCACGCTAAATTTGAAAGTTACATCCTACACACCAGTCTAGTTACAAAATAATTAATTTGATTCAGATGTTTAATTAAGCATGACAAGGAGGCTTTAAGTTTTAAGTTAAGAGGGAAAAATGAAAGAGTAGAGTTGGAAAACCCTGGAGCACATTTTTCAGAGCATCTTGGAACAAACAGCTTTAACTAAAGACTTTGCCTATTCCTTTGATGACTTCATTAACATGTCAAAGTCTTCAGACTTACAAGGCCTAAGATAGAGAATAGTCTAGTAGCTAGATGTAGGACACATATAATTTGAATTTTTTTATCAAGTTTTTATAAATACTTGTAATGAAGCAGGCTTTTCCTGAGTAATTAAAGGAAAGAAAAAAAAAGAGTGCCTCATTTATTTTTGGAAACACCACTTCCTCATTCTGTGTCAACTAAATAACTTCCATAGTCAATATGCACAGTGTATATATTCACTTTGTGCTCTATCAGGTAGCACAAACTCTCTTCATTGATGTTCAAAACTATAATTAGTCAAGTCTTAATACCTAACACAGTTTGCTGTAAACAAAAGAACAAAACAGGCTTATCATGGTGATTTATTTGATTTTCATTTCATTTAAAAATTTATGTCTGTCCTCATGCAGTATGGGGAGAAATCAGTGAACATTCACAGAAATGGCACAGAGTCAACCTCAAATGTTTTAAAACAATAATTTTTAGACAACCTGTAATTGGTTTTCATTTTTAAATTTTCATTTACAAGAATACTTTGTATAGAATTATCATCTCTGTTAAGAAGTCGGGAAATGTCAAATTGGCTGACAAATGTTCTCATATCCAAGATTTACAGCAATCTCTCTGTTGAGAGTTGAAAGGGGTTTTTAAAGGCAGCAGCTTTATACAAATCCTTACAGATTAATCATTGATACCAAGTCAAAGGTTGAATCTCATTCAGTAATATTCAACTAAGGGAAGCGGGGAGAAAGCCATGGTGGGGGTGGAGGGGCATGGCATGGTGTTAATATCTCAGGTCTAAGGGAGCTATTTAAAATATTAGTTTCTGAATTTCTTATATGCTCTTTGTGTCCACCCTGGCCCTGTAAAGGCCAGTGAAAAGCCACTGTAGCTAATGGCAGGATTTTGGTTTTACCATGTGATACCAAACAGAAAAGCACTTTTGAATTATTGTTCTATTGGAACATCTATGCCTGTGATAGCAGTGGGTTTTGTGGCCATCTTCAAAAATGCCTTAGGATTTGAACCTAGTCCAATCTTCCTTGCAACACTAATTCCAGGAATTTACAGGTTTGCATGAGATCCAAGAAAGTCCCCGTGAGCACTATGAATCAGACCAAGTACCTTCATTGTCAAGGTGGTTTATCAAGTGATGTGTAACTAATAGTAAGGAGATGCAGTTGCATCAGAGAATGGAGCTACTCTTTTCCCTGAAGGAACTACATGGCTAGCAAGGTATAAAAGCCAAAGAGCTCTCAGAGCCACTGAATTTCCTAAACTGAAGTAGTCTGTGCCAATCCAATTGCATTCAGTGTGACCACGCATATTCTAAGGATGAAGCGCCGTGAGCACTGGAGGTTGAGTTATAAATCACTAGATCACCACAATGTTGCTGTGCAGGCTGTGTTGCTACCTGTTCAGTATCCTTTCTTAAAATGAAGTAAACTTGATGTTGGGTAAAGCATACTATGTATCATGAGTTTGACACTCTCTCTGGTTGATCAAAGTATACAGCGTGCGCACATCTATTTCAGTGAGATACCATTTCATGTTCAAAGTTTGCCTTTGGCTTTACTGTTAGAGTATGACTCTAGTCGTCTTCTGCTTCTTACTGTACTTTTGGTTTTAATTCAAAAGCTCCTGCCCTTTCTTCTATTCCCTAAGTGTGTAAATTTGGCACTGAAACGGATGGATCAAAACTGTTAGACGCACACATTTGGAGCTCACCCTGACTCTGAAACTCAAGGGCTATTTTATCCTGAGAAAATCAGTTAACTTAGAGCTTTAATTTCTTATTGGTATTCTAGGACTTCTATATCTCCCAATGTTATTTAAATTATATGACATGTACCAAGTTATATTGAATTTGTAAATGAATTAATGAGTGAGAACAAACTTGGTAAATATATGAACTTATTCTTGCAAAACATAAGAAAAACTCTCATCAATCTTTGTATCTTATAATACCTGTAGTAGGGAAGCTCACTATATATTCAGGGCATCTTTTATGCTATATACTTGCATATATTATATCACAGAAACCATCAATGTAGACACTATATTGATTTTACATAAGAAAATCAGAAGCTCTGAGTAGTTTTGGCAGGGATAGTATCTGAATTTTATTAAGTATCATTGCTAGGAATCAAGAGTATTTTATCCATTTTATCAAGAGCATTGTATGAATGTTATCATATTTAATTTTTAAAACACGTCTTTAAGTCCCATCATTATCCTATTTCATAGATGAAAGAAATGGATATTTAGAAGAATTACTAGCATGTGGTAAAGCAAGTGTTGAAGTACAAGTTTGTCTACCTCTAAAGTCTATAATCTTTTCATTAACAATGCTGCTCCTAATTCAGTGATGGAATACAATATGTAACTAATTATACATTTGATGAATTCAGAGACTACTTTTATAGTTTGCCCCTTTAAGGTAATACCATTTTATTCTCCCACCCTCTAGACAAGGTACAATATCAGTCAACTTGTAGATGACAGGAAATTCTCTGGCTCATATTCCAACCACTTTATATTAACATAATCTGCAATGGAGAATTTCATAAAACAGGAACCCCTAAAATTAGAATAAATTTCAGAATGTTAAAAGCAGATGTAACAAAGGAAAAAATATTCTTTTTCTTTCTTTTTTTAATCATTGTTTGAATACAGTTTTCTCGTTTTTACTCCCAATCCAGTCCCCCCTCCCACCCTCCCCACTTCCCTCCCATTACCATCCTCCCCTTAGTTTATGACCATGTGTCCTTTAAGTTTGTTCCTGTGAACCCTTCCCACTGTCCCCTTAAATTCCCTCTTCTCTCCCCTCCGGTCACCATCAGCCTGTCCTCTATTTCAGTGTCTTTGGTTATATTTTGCTTGTTTCTTTGTTTTGTTATTTAGGTTCCTGTTAAAGGTGAGATCATATGGTATTTGTCTTTCACTGACTGGCTTGTTTCGCTAAGCATAATGTTTTCCAGCTCCATCCACGCTGTTGCATAGGTGAAAAAATATTCTCACTTAACAGATAAGATCTTTAAAATGTTCCTTTGAGACAGAGATAGAGATGTTGCTTTACTGAATTATGTAAAGAAAATTTTGCTTCAGCACTGACCATATCTTGAAGGGTACAACAATTAAAACACTGCAGGGAACATTGTATACTAGACAATTATATTTCAGAAAGGTGTGGGAGGATAAAAAGGATACTTTATTTGATCAGCATTGAAAACGTGAATGGTGCAACAAAGCCAAGGACAGATGTTAAAAGAAAAAAGACTTTATAAGACAAAGGAAAGGATACTACTTATTATGGTTTGAATTGTATAACCTGAAGAAAAGTTATGTTGAAATCCTAAACCCAGAAATCTTGAATGTTACCTTATTTGGAAACAGGGCCTTTGTAGACATAATCAAGTGAAAATGAGGTCTTTTAGTCTTGGTCTTTTTTTTAAAGATTTTATTTATTTATTTTTAGAGAGAGAGGAAGAGAGGGAGAGAAACAGTGATGTGGGAGAGAAACATTGATTGGTTGCCCTTCATGTGCCCCTCCACTGGGGATCTGGCCTGCAACCCAGGCATGTGCCCTGACAGGCAATCAAACCAGCGACCTTTCAGTTCACAGGCCAGTACTCAGTCCACTGAGCCACACTAGCCAGGGCTGGTGTGAGTTTTAATATAATATGACTAGTGTACTTATAAGAAGAGGGGCATTTCAGACACTCACAGACAGGACAATTCCACCTGAAGACAGACTCACAAGAAAAGACACCTATGTGAAGATGGATGCACAAGTAGAAGTCATGTTGCCTCAAGCCAAGGAACTCCTGGGGCTACCAGAAGCTGGAAGAGTAAAGAAAGAATCCTCCTCCAGAGGCTTCACAGGGAGTAATGTCCTGCCAAGATATTGATTTCGAACTTCTAGCCTCCAGAAGTGAGAATAACTTTCTGTTGTTTTAAGCCACCAAGATTATGATACTTCCTTACAGCTGTCCTAGGAATCTAACACACTATTTTTTTTAAATCATCATTGCAAAAAATGAAACAAACAAAAAACCTCCCACACTTATCTTTTCATAGAGTACAATAGAATAGAATACACCCAGTTTTCCTGGAGTGGAGAGTTGTGTGAAGCTCTCAATTTCCACTCTCTAAATATTTTAACATGGTATGCTCTCATTCTTGACAAAGATTTGAAGTGAGAATGAAAGCTTTTTCACTGTTTCATGAATTCTGTGATAACATGATTTTTCTTTGTCTTCAGTAATAAACATGATTTTCTCTCATTGTTCTGTTTGCTCAAATCTTGACAAACTAAGACTTAGCAAAGGAAAGTTGAGCCAACCTGTATTTTCCTCTGATTTACCAACATTAGAGACTTCAGCATTAGTTTTTGCATAAGTGCTTCAAAGATCACATTTCACTTTGATATATATAGGGTTTTAGCCAGAGCATACCACCAGAATACAGCAGTTTTAAAAGGTATGAATAACTTATTTATAGGAGTTCTTGATTTCTGTGTAACAAATTTCCCCAAAACTTAGAAGCCTAAGTCAACAACACTTATTATTTCATAGTTACTGTGAGAACAGAATCAATACCTGATTTAATTGGATCCTATGGCTTTAGGTTTCTCTCAAGACTGCATTCATCTACAGGTTCACCTGGGAAGAATCTGCTTCCTACTTTATTCATGTGGTTCTTGGCAGCATTGAGTTCCCTGTGGGCTGTTGGATTAACACTTTAGGTCCTCATGAGCTGTTGGATGGAGGTTTCCCTTGATTCCTTGCAATGCAGGCCTACCTGGTAGAGCATCTCACAACATAGCAGATTGCTTTGTCATCAAATAAGAGGGCAAGAGAGTACCAACAAAAAGGAGAGTTCCAGCACAATGGACAGCACACACCTTTGTTACCTAATCACACAAGTGACATCCTATCACTTTTTGCCATATTCTATTCATTATGATAAAATATTCTAATAATCTTAATTGTACTCATTAAAAACAAGTCATTAGGTCCAATCTATATTCAAGGGGAGAGAATTACACAAGGGTACAAATACCAGGAAGCTAGGATTGTTGAGGTTGTTGCTAGAAGCTACCTATCCTATTAATTTGGGGTCATGTAATAAATATACCCTCTACCACTGAATGATGATATATCTATTTATTGCAATAATATAAATAATAATAGCTTCCCATAATGTGAAATCAATAGGTACATATAATCATCTTATTTTGAAAAAAGACTTTGCAATCCATAATAGATAAATTATATGCATTGTAATGAAAAGTAAAAAAAAGGTGATAGAAAATTGCAAGTTACTATTTTGACAAATTAATACAGCAATGCTAAATATTTACCCAGCAGTTTTAAATATTCTGCACTGGATAAGAGCAAAAGCTTTCAAGTGATGCATACATGGGTTCAAATTTAGGCAAATTATTTAAAACTTCTGAGTTTGCTATGCATTTTCATGAACAACACACATATGTACACATACCACATATCATTTCTGATTTTATCAGTTAGGAATTATATCATTTTTATAGTAGAGAAATCTGAATTTTAAAAGATTAAAGAGATACATCTGAAATCAAAGAGGTAATAGATGGCATATATTCATTTTAAATGTAGGTCTTCTGACTCCAAGGTGAGTTTCCAGTATAATCCTTGTGCTTATAAAATGCTATAATTAGGGGCAGATTAGATTGATCTAAAAAGTAATCAAATCATTCAGGTTAATAAACTTCTTAAATGATTGTCTTCATTTGCATTTGATTTATGTATTTCCATGTTGCAAAAAAAATTATTTTCTCACAACACAATGTAGTGGATGTTGCCCACTAATTATTGCAGCTCAAACAATCAAGCCAAAAAATTCAGGTTTATAAACACAATCACTAGGTCTATGTTTCTTCATTTTTAACATGATGAGCAAGAAAATTCAACCACAGCCTTCTATTCTATTTTTGTATTTCTAAAACTATAAAGAAAATAAATTTATATTTTCCATGTTTTAAAATATGTTTAATGTGTTCTTTTAGGTAAAGCTAGGAAAGAATTTTCATACATATAGATAATTCTATGTACTAGCAGTGTGGGTAACCCATGAACACAGATTTATTGGGGCTGAATAAATAAGCTAATACGAACTAGAATTGCTTAAACGATTTTTTAAAAAGTAGGGTCATAGTGTTTTATTTTAAGAATTGTTAAGTAGCTACAGTGTGATACTGACAGAGACACATAGATCAATGGAATGGAAGAAAGAAGCAAACAATAGACCTGCACAAATTAATCCCCTCTGCAAGGTGTAAAAGCAATTCAATGGAAGAAGGATAGACTTTTCAACAAACAGTGTATGAATAATTAGACATCCCTAGGCAAAAAAATAAATAAATAAAAATGAACCTGAACCTAAATGTCACAATTTATACAGAAATTAACTCAAAAAAGGATTACAGACTTAAATTTAAGTTGTAAAACTATCAAACTTTTAGAAGAGAACACAGTTAAAAACATTCATGACCTGGGGTTAGGCAAAGAGTTCTTAAACATGATACCAAAAGCTCAATCTATAAAACAATGAGTAAGTTGAACATCACCAAATGAATATTTTTTCCTTGTGAAATACACTGCTAAGAACAGTAAAAGGAAAGCCACAGACTGAGAAGAATATTTGGAAATCCCATTTCTGACAAAGGACTCATCAAGTATGTAAATGTATCAAACTAACATGCACACCTCAAACTTACACAATGTTATATGTCAACTATATCTCAATAAGGAAAAGAATATATAAAGAACTCTCTAAACTTAATACTAAGAAAATTAACAATCCAGTTAGAAAACAGGCAAAAGCTTGAAGAGACACTTCACCAAAGATGATGTCCAGCATGGATTTTTCTGACTAATGGAGCAGAAGATTAAAAAGTTTGGGGAAATATTTGCCTCACTGATGGCATAACCAACTTTTTCTCTCTCCTCTTTCTTCCTAGACAAGTATGCAATGCTTGGAAATATAATAGCCATCTTGAAATGAGAAAGACAAAACTCACTTGTTCATGATGATGAAGCAAGAAGCTATAAGAAAACTGGTACCTTAATGAGATTGAGTTACTACATCAACCTTTTTCCCGATTTTTAGAGTTAAAATTCCTCTTTTCCCTTAAACATTTTCCCAAGGAAAAATGTAGAAAATAAGCACAGTGGTGACATCAGTTTTCTGTATTGAGAATATTCAATTTGTTATAGAAGGCAAGGAAACAAATGGAATAAATGAAAATCATACAAAATGTTAAGCAGGGAGAATAAGTTAAGCAAGTAGGTTAGGAAATACAGATGAAGCTCACAGCACTTGTTAAGAATCAATAATAAGTAAGGCAAGTGTCTTGTAAGCCATAGGCAAACTTCGTAAGATGTGTTAAATTTAGAGAGCAAGAGAGTAATTGGTTGAAGAGTACAACTCCTAGTTAAAAACCTATGTGGGATTTTTCAGGCCTGACCATAGGCAACTACAATGGCTGTCAGACAGGCGTCATGTGGAAAACCAGCCCTCCCCACACCAGGCGTGGTGCAGTTAATACATCTAGGTCTCTGAAGGGAGTTACAGCCAAAGCCTTAGGCCCTGGCTGGTTATGCTATTTTACATATTTACATTCCTAGCCTCTGTGCTTTCATTCCTGGGTCTCTCTATCTGAGACTTTGGACAGAAGTTACCTTTGGGCGCCTCTGCTGAGTCCTCCTTATTGGGAGTGAAGGGGGAAAGCTTGAAGACACTTTTCTCTACTCTGACTCAGTAGTCAATACTTTTTCAGTTCTAGCTCTTCCCTCTTACCTCACCTTACCCCATTCCCACCTCAGGGTCCATGAAACACCAGAGTTCTTTCTTTTCAACAGTGAGATAGCCCCTACCACTGTGTAGATCCACTTGATCCTTGACCTGTATGTCTTAGTGCTCATAACTTGTTGTTTAATGGGTATAGAGTTTCAGTTCTAAAGACTGCTTGCACAACAATGTGAATATACTTAACACCACTGAAATGTACACTTAGAAATGGTTAATATGGTAAATTCTGCTATGCATTTTAGCACACACATATACAAATTATAGTACAATACCATCACCAGGATAACAGAATATTGACACTTTAAATCCATACTCTTACTTGTATTATTATGTGTGTGTAAGTGAGTGTATTTAGCTCTATGCAATTTTATTGCATGTGTAAGTTCGTGCATCTACCAACAAAGACAAGATACAGAATGAAACCATCACCGCAAAAATCACTCCTTTGGCGTTTTCATAACCACATCCATCTCCCTCCAGAAGCTTTCCTCACTCCTACCAATCCCCTATAAACCACTAACCTACTCTCCATTTGTAACACATTGTCTTTTCAAAATTTTAGAAATGGAATCTTATAGAATATAATTTTTGTCATTGACTTTTTTCACTCAGCATAATACTTTACATATGCATTCAAGTTGTTGTGTGCATCAATAGACCATTTCTTTTTATAAATGGGAACTCTCAAACCTTTCTGGTGTGAATGAAAACAGTTGCAGCCACTTTGACAAGCAGTTTATTAGTATCTTGTGCTGTTGAACATTGACTAACCATAGCATTTGGCAATTGCATAGCTAGGTTTCTACAGAATAAAAGTGAAACTAAAGCCCATCCATACTGGTAAGTGAAGGTGTGTAGGAGCATCATACACATAACCAAAAAGGTGGGACATGGAAATATCCTTCAATTAGTGAATAGATAATCAAAAGGTTTTGTATACAAACAAAGGTATATGATTCTATACTAAGAAGAAACAATATTGTGATAACTTAGTACAGGGCTAATTAACCTCAAACACATCATGCTATATGAAAGAAGCCTGCAACAAAAGCCCACACATGCCATGATTTCCATCTACAAGAATAGTTAAGAAAAGGCAAACCAATATAAATAGAATTAGAGGTGGAAAGGAAGAGTAATATCAAATAGGCTTGAGCTTTCTCTATGCAATAATATAATTTCTAAAATTTAGATTTTTCTAAGTGTTTCACAATTTGGTATATTTACAAAAAAACCCATGGGATTATATACTTAACATGGGTAAATATTATAAAAACTACCACAATATTTTAAAATATCAATTGTATTTCTCTATCATAGCAATGTATACTAGGAGATCAAAATTGAGAACACACTGCCATTGTCAATACTACAATAAAATGATTGA
Source organism: Phyllostomus discolor (assembly GCF_004126475.2). NCBI lineage: Eukaryota > Metazoa > Chordata > Mammalia > Chiroptera > Phyllostomidae > Phyllostomus > Phyllostomus discolor. The sequence goes on along the minus strand of NC_050198.1, from coordinate 13,365,150 downwards.
TTGTAAAATTAATATCAAGTGAGCAATATTTATATACTGAAAATTATAAAACATAACTGAAAGTAACAAAATATTATATGAATACATGGAATAACATTCCAGATTCATGGATTTGAAGAGTTAATATGGCTTACATGTCAATATTCCCAAACAGATCTACCAATTCAAGGTCATTATTATCAAAATATCAGAAAGTTTTTGCATAAATGGATATGCTAACATGTATATGTAAATGCAGAGGAGACAAATTGGACTATACTGTAGAAAATTTAAAAACCTTTGCAACTCAAAAGCCTCCATCAAGAAACAGCAAAGACAAGAACCAACTAGAAAATTATTTTAAAATCATATAACAAACAATGTGATTCCAGAACATACAATGACCACTTTTACTTAAGAAGAGGAACACAAATAACTCAATTTGAATATAGGCAAAAGTTTCAAGAGACATTTCAAAATAAGTGTGTGTGTGTGTGTGTGTGTGTATAAACAACCAAGACACATGAAACGATCCACAAAAAATTAATTAACAGGACTTGCAGCTCAGTTGGTTATAGTATCACCCTGATAAACTAAGGTTGTGGGTTCCATCCCCGGTCAGGGCATATACAAGAAGCAACCAATGAAGGTATAAGTGCAACAATAAGTTGATGTATTGATGTTTTCCTCTCTCTATATATATATATTCCCCCACCCCTTCCTCTCTCCCTCTAAAAATCAATGAATAAAAAAAGAAATGCAGCCCTGGCTGATGTAGCTTAGTGGATTGAGCATGGGCCTGGGAACCAAAGGGTCACTGGTTCAATTTGTAGTCAAGGCACATGCATGGGTTGCAGGCCAAATCCCAAGTAGGGAGAACACATGAAAGGCACCCATACATTGATGTTTCTCTCCCTCTCTTTCTTTCTCTATTCCCCTCTCGTTAAAAATAAATAAATAAATTATTTTTTTAAAAAGAAATGCACATTTAAATAACACTAAAATTCATATGTTAATGTCAAAGTTCCAGAAGACCCTAAAAAATCTTGAAAAAGAAGATCATATATTTTTCTTTTTTTTAAGCTACTATATTTTTCAATAATTAAAATTTGGCAAAATTGGTAAATGATTAAATGCAGAAACAGTAGTTTTATCCACAAGAGGATGTTGAAATCATGCCACATCTTCATGGTAAGGATGACTGAAGAACCATAATTCAACCTCCCTCAAAAAACAATTAACTAATGATAAGTAACAGACTTACAGTTAAAGGCCAAAACTTAAAAAAAAAATAGAAAAAATTGAAGTAGTACATCTTTCTAGTCCAGAAATATGCAACAGTTGTTTAGACACAACACCAAAACCAAATATACAAAAAAGAAATGAATGCACATTTCAAAACTAAAACATTTTGGACAATGCATATCAATATTTAGAAAAAGCAACAGTAAGTCATTGACCCAGAATACTCTTTGGAAATCATATATTGGATATAAAATGTCCAAGGAAGAGAAGCATATAGTGGGTTAGTGGTTGTCTGAGGTTGTAAATAGGAAAGAAGTGACTGGAAACAGGTCTAAGGTTTCTTTTTTTTTCTTTTTAAGATTTTATTTATCCATTTTTAGACAGAGGGGAAGGGAGGGAGAAAGAGATGAAGAGAGACATCAATGTGTGTTTGCCTCTCAAGCGCCCCCGACAGGGGACCTGGCCCACAACCCAGGTATGTGTCCTGATTGGGAATCAAACCAGTGACCCTTTAGTTCCCAGGCCAGTGCTCAATCCACTGAGCCACACCAGCCAGGGCACTAAGGTTCCTTTTTGCTATGCTAGTATCATTAAAAGTTAGATTTTGGTGATGGTATATGACTTATATTTACTAACACTCATAGAATTTTATACTTAACAACAGTGCACCTTATGCTATTTCAATTATATCTTAATAAAATTCCTTAAAAGGTCAACTCAATTTCTCTTTACCAGCAATGTAAAATCAGAAATAAAAATTGAGAAGCCACTATCAGGTCAATAACATGGATCAGAAGATAATGATTGATGAAAAACAAAACGTATAGCAAAACCTGTACACTGAAAACTACAAACATTACTGAAAGAAACAAATGATAATCTAAATAATTGGAGAGACATTCTATGTTAATAGATCCAAAGGTGCACTATTGTTTAGATGTCAAGAATCCTAACACGCCTTAAGATTCAACCACATTGTTACCAAAATTCCACTTGCCTGTTTTGCAGAAATTAATAAGGTGCAATAGTAAAAATTAGAAGTAATTTAGAGGCTTTATTCTAATGACAAAACTTACTACAAATCTACAGTTACCTAGGTAGTGTAGTACTGACCACAGGATAGACATATAGATTAATGGAAGAGAAGTCAGAGTTATAGATAAATCACAGTGTGGGGAAAATACTTGCTAATCTTAGATCAGATAAGGGAGCAGAATCCAAGATACATAAAGTACTCTTTAAACTCTAGAGGAATACAACCTGATTAAATGTGGACAAAAGATCTGAATGGAAATTTCATCCAAGAAGGTATACAAATAAACCAAAAGCACATGAAAAAAGTAATTAATGATGGATACATTACAAAGTTAGATTTTACTGAAGGTTTCACAACTTAGTATATTTATGAAAAGTGATTGAACTGCACACTTAAAATTGAAGAATTTATGGTATATAAATTATACCTCAATAAAGTTACAAATAATTTCATTTCTGTATGCCAGCAATGAAGAACCTGAAAATGAAATTGAGAAAACACTAAATTTTAGAGATAGACATTGGTTTGTTATGAAACTCATTCATATCTGCTACTTTTATTTCCAATATTGGAATCACATTTTTGACTCTGTATCTCTCCATCATTTATTATTAAGAAGAAAACTACAGTGAACATAATGCAATATTATTATAATAACCTACATTGTTATTAAAGAAGACTTTGTACTACATTGAATGAAGATAATGCAAGTTTTATATCAGTGTCAACACATGCATTTTAAAAGAATGCATTTGTTTTAAAAAAACTTGTGCAGGTTTTATAATTGGGCACATATCATATAGTGACTTCAAATAGTATGATATGAGATGGTGCTTAATACATGTATTACTGATTAGCAGTAAAATTTGATTAAGGATTTTTTTGTGTCATATAATTATCATTTAACATTGCCCAGAATTGTAGATGTTGAGAGATTAAGATAAATTTAATATAACTCAAAGATTAACCTGTAAAATGCTTTATTGATTCAAACTGTTTTATTAACTTGTTCATTTGTATTCTTAATTATACTATAGAATAATAAATATTTTTCATTATTTTTCCTTTGTTCTTCAGATCCCAGATGATGACAAAACTACAATAGGTGGCTTTAATACAGAAAGATACTGAACTTGAACCCTAATCAACTTTTATATCAAAGAATTAAAGAACTTAGCTAAAGAAATCTAGCCCATAGCAAGCAAGCCCTTTCTGTGATTGTGTTTTCTATACCAATCCTCCTTCACTGTAGTTCATCAACACCCAAACGCCATAAAGTCAACTGTATTAGAATATGTGGAACTTTTGATTATAACAACATGCGTGTAGGTGATTTAATACATGTACATATTAGTTCAAGAGTTTTATTTTGCCTTGACTGGTGCAGCTCAGTCAGTTGGGTGTCATCCTGCAAAGTTGAAGGTTGCCAGTTAGATTCCCAGTCAGGGCACCTGCCTGAGTTGTGGGCCAGTCCCAGGTTGGGGAGTGTGAGAGAGAACTGATACAATCTCTCACACAACAGACTTGGCTCTTAAGGAAATTACATACTGTCTGATCATTTTCATTGTAGGTTCTTATGGACAGACAAGAAGTCGCATACTAAACCTGAGAAGCTCAGGGTGGCTTGAATGGTGGGCCTTACCAACTCAGAGACCTAAAGTAACTGCATAGGATGGTCTGAAATTAAAACTTCTTAAATAAAAGCAAGTCATGGTAGGTAGTCATATCCTAAGCCAGTATCCTTGACAAAGGTCAATCTTTACCTTAACTGAGCCTATTGTCTTTTTGCATCTGTGATAACATAGCTTATGGAAAGTCTGAGTAATCACTTTTTCCAGAACCCTCAAGGCACAATCTCCCATCAGAGAACAAGACCAGGGAACTCCACTTTTTATTGTTAATTGTTAACTGTTAACTATCCTATGCTAGCCTATGTAAAGTGTCTATTCATTTTACTTTTTATCCAATCCCAGAGATTCCTCCACTTTGCTAATATGTCACCAATGAATTTCATGTAACCTTCCTTATCCTTCCTAAGAAAATAAAGTAGACAAAAGTAAACTGGAAATAAATCTATTCAAATCTAGATAAAGGATCTAATTTTTTATATTATATGACATTATTTGATGTGCTATCATTTCATACCAAAGTATTTTTTTAAAAATATCTTATTTATATTTATTTTTAGAGAGAGGGGAAGGGAGGATGAAAGAGAGGGAGAGAAACATCAATGTGTGGATGCTTCTTGCATGCCCCCTACTGGAGACCTGGGTTGTGACCTAGGCATGTGCCCTGACTGGGAATCTAACCATTAACCCTTTGGTTCTCAAGCCAGCACTCAGTCCACTGAGTCACACCAACCAGGGCCTAAAGTATTTCTTAAATAGTTTTATTATAATCTTGCAAATTAAGCCATTCAATTAATTTGGTTTTCTTTCCCATAGATAATTATACAGTATTTTACATAAAGTTAAGTAACCTTTATGCATTTATTACTTGAAAAATCACTTTTTCATCAATAAATGGTGAACACTTCAAAGTCCATCTTCCATGTCCTGGTTTGTGAAAAAGTGCATATTGTCTTGTCCTATGCAGAGATGGCTGAACAGATTATTCTCTTCTGTTTGAGTTAGAACACTATCTCTTATTGATATGACTTTGCATCACTCATCTTTTCTACTAAGAGTCTACAAAACCCTAAAATAAGATAGTTCATTTTTAAAAAAAATTTACAGATTTTTTTAAGGTACATTCTCAAAGTGCCACGTATAATCACATTCAAACTTCAGATTTTTCCTCCTGGTATTGTTGAAGCAGTTGAATGTCTCTAGTGACTTGACTCAAATAGATGTAAATAGATGTACACATTTTCATCCCATACAGTTTGAAAAATATTATAATATCATATCTAAAGGTGAGTTATGAAGGAAGAATAAAGATAAGAAAAACTATGCCAAGAAACCTACATGAGTAAAGATAATTATCTCTTTTCCATAAAACCTAGAGGAATTCATATTTTCTGAACACTGAAGTTTGCAATTAGCATTATTTACATTGACCTACTTCTGAAATCTAGAAATTATTTGGCATTCTATTTTTTTCTCATACCTAACTTTTCAGATAAGTCCATGTTTATCAAAACAAACTAAAAGAGTTGTTGCATTTGTAAAATTCATATAATTAACCATGATAGTCAAGAGGGGGAGAAAAGCAGGTGTCATTTAGAAAAATATAATTCAACTCAAATTTCCAAAACGTTATTAAGCATTTACTATATATGTCAGGGGATGTTGGAAATAGAAGTAATTAAAATGAATAATGCACGCTTATAAAAAACTAAATTTTCCCAGTGAAGTTATTTAAAATATTTTGAAATAGAAATGCTTATCTTACCATGATCATAACTAACACAGTCATCTAATCAAGATCACAGATGACCCCTCTATAATATGACCAGATCAACTGTTTGCTAGTTGACCACCCAATAGAGCAAAAGCAAATAAATCAAGTGAAGGAGAGTATTAATGATAAATCCAATACTTCCATCCTAAAAACAAATGTCTCTATTATTTTTTAAAGACATTCAAATTCAACACAGCCAAAATGAACTTATCATCCTTCCCCAAATCATTCTTTCTCTAGTTTTTCTAACCCAGTCAATAGCATCGTCATTCAAACTTTTGCCAAGGAGAATAAATTATGCCACCCCCCTTATCCAAATTCTGATAAGGGAATCTTATTCACCCCTTTATCCAAAGCATTGCTAGGTACTTTGAATGGTTTTAGGGTTTTATCCAACATTGCCCAGACTATCATCACCTTTTTATTATAATAAACTTTTGCCTGTTCTCCTAGCATCTCTTTATACTCTTTACTAATTTTTCTCCACATATTAAACCTTTAAATACTCATTTAGAAAACACACACATTAAAAAATACACATTTGAACATGTCACCCCATTGCTTAAAACCTCTTTCTCAAAAACCCATGAGGCTTCCTATGGCTCTTATCATAAAGACAAAATACTTGAAAGTATTTTGAAGGACTGAAGCCCTACAAAATTTAGTATTTTATGTACTTTGTTTCATACCATGCTTCCACATTATTCTCTAAACTTCAACCACATGGACATTCGCATTTTGGAAAATTACAAGCACATACTCTTCCTGGAATGTTCTCCTGTATGTCTTATTCCATTTTGACTTAGTTAATACATGTTCATATTTCATACTTCAGCTCAAATTGAACATCTTTAAGGAAAGACTCCTTGATAGATTTCTTTCCTAACCAGGTTGAGTGCCCTAATATAGCAATCAGGGACCAGTTAGAAAACAGAACCCACACCAGCTAGGTCAATAGATGAAATTTAACATAGGATACAAATTATAAAAGTCCTATTTAGATAAGTTGAAAAAACAAACAAAAGGTGAGGCACCCAGGGATTCACAACTGCAGGAAGCTGTCAACACAACTAGAGCTGGAATACAATCTAGGGAAGAAATAGTGCTTCCAGGTGTCAGGAGTCAGAGCCTCCAAATGGATAGTTGAAACTCAGAGGTAGAAGCTGCCCAGTTGAAGCTACAGCCGAGAAGGAAAAAAAGCCACTGCAGAGAGACCCTCCTAAAGCAAAAGCAGAGAGGAAAAGTATTCTGGACTTTCTTGGCTTTGGAGATTGACCACCATTTGTCAAACCCATAAATACACCAGATGGCAGAGGAGCCTGCCCAGTGTTGTTTGCAGGCTTAGCCCTTGTAATATAAAACAGAACAAGGAAGGGAAGAGAATGGACCTGAGAGCAAACAGGCAAATAACTGGCACACCCAGTTATATGCTTCCATACATTTTCTTATTTGTCTTCCCAAAACTCCTCATGATGAATATCTCCTTTCCCACTAAAGGGTAAGCTCCTTAGGAGAGGAATCACTCATATCTTTTTGTGTTGTAACTCTAATGCCTAGCATGGTCCTCAGTAAATGTGCTGAATAAGTATACAAATTACTTAATCAATCAACTAACTCTTCTGATATTTAAAACAATCAACCACCATAACAAAATTTATCTGGTGTAGTATTCCAAGTATTCTAAACATATTTGGGAACAATGAGCCTTTTTTAGTATCTTATGAAAGTCTTGAACCCTTTCACCAGAAAAATGCACATAAACACAGTATTTACATTAATTTTTGGGGGGGTGCTCATAGACAAACTGAAGTCCATCTAAGAATTTCTTGTATTTCTAACCTAGAAATAACATGATACTCTCCACATGGATGAGGAATTGTTTGGTGAATTTTTGTTTTCCCAATATCTGGCACCTATTACTGTCATTTAATTAGTGGGGAACCAGATAATATAAACTTCTTGAACAGGAAATTTTTTCCACTCAAAATGCCTATAATGATCCATCATGAATCTTAGGACCACAGATTAAAATTATGTAGAGACAAAAGTTACTTGTCCATCAAGTTTAAAATGCTTTCTCTTTCTTTGGTGACAAAGAAGTTTACCATGAAAACAACTCAATTTTAAAATGTTTTCTGGGACCATATATATATTCCTTATTTATAATTGTTTAGTTTCTATAACAGATGCCACTGAGTTTTAATAAATGTGCATATAATAGAATGTAAATACATAAAATGCAGTATAGCAGTACATATTAATATGGGATTTTATTAGTTACCCATTTCTCTATAGCAAATTATCCCCAAAATTAGTGCCTTAAAACAACACACATTTATTAGCTCACCAGGCCTATGGGTCAGGAATCCAGGTGCAGTTTATATGTGTCGTCTGACTGAGGGACCACTAAGCTTCAACTGAGGTGGTGCACAGGGCTGTGATCTGGTGTGAAAGCTCTACCAGGGAAGGATCTGCTTTCAAACTTACTTACACAGTTGTATCAGGGTGCAGTTCCTTGAGGGCTGTTGGCCAGAGGGCTTCAGTTTCTTGCTGGTTGTCAGTCAGAGGTTACATTCAGTTCCTTGCCACACAGGCCTGTTCAGAGAGGACATCTTGTTTCATCATAGCAAACAAGAGAGAAAAGACATTGGATGCCATAATTAGAAAGAGAGTAAGCAAGACAGAAATCACAGTCTGTCATAGCTTCATCGTAGAAGTGATGCTCCCTCACTTTTCCTATATTCTGTTCATCAGATACAAGTCACTAGGTTAAGTCTATGCACAAATAAAGGGGTTACACAAAACTGTAAATCATTGGGAGTTATAGAAGGTTCTATGCTATCATAAAGATGAAGTTATAAGGGCAAAAGAAAATAAACATCTTCAAAAATTATCTAATGGTAGTAGTTATATTTTAGTGGCTAAACAGTCAATGCTTTTATCCCACTTTTTAATCATTGAATTTTCTCTTCATCAAAAGGCAAATTTCACTAAGATTTCTCTCCATTTTCACTCTAGTTACTTACACTTTCTCTGTAACTGGGCATTCTTTTGGTAGCATGTTTAAAAAGAAAGGACTATATTTTATAAGTTAAGGTAAAATAAACTTGAATGAGTTATTTCAGAACAGTTTCACTATCTTACTCCTGGGAGTGATAATATAATTTTACTTGTGAGGATACCTTTATAACTCATTAGCTTATAAATTATGTATCTTTCACACAAAGAAAGCAAATGTAATCCTAACTCTTTATGGATGAGACACCCTATATTTATTTTTCTTAAAATTAAGTAGAGATACTTTCAGATATTTCATTACTCTTAAAGTATTAAATGGCTCTAGCAAAAGTCACTTTCTCTTTTCAGCAGGCAAATAAAAAGCACCTATTAATGCATGCATCCACTTTCCAGCTTGTATATACTTTAATAACAAGAAGAGAAAATTTACATTTTCAAAAGGATCTTTAATTTTGTACCTCCCCTATAATTACAACTGCTACTGTTCAAAGAAGGGGGATGTTAGTAGTTCTAGTTCAAAATTTTTGCTTTACCTGGAGGGGCAGTGTTAACAATATTTAAACCTCTGTATGTAAGTGAGAAAGACACTGCTTCCCTGAATATCAAGTCTAAAAATATCCATATCCAAGTAAAAGAATAACAAAGCAGAACTGGACTCATGAGACTAAAGATTCATTGAAAATCATAGTTGAGAGTGAATTCAAATCAATGGGGTCATTGAAATCAGGCCATGTATGTGGTGAGCTAATAATCCACATTTTAGTCATGTTCTTTCTGAAAATAACTGAAAGATTTATTGTACAAAACTTAGTCAATTAAAAATGCAGAGCATTTTAGGCATGTTAGTTGTCTTTAAATAACTGTACATAGGCTCATTTAACTTTGCTGATTACTAAAAAACCCACTGACACCCTCCCTTCCCCATCCACTGTATACCCTAAAATGTAGTGTTTCTAGGTTTTGATGGCAAAATAAGTGTTCAAACAGAACATTGGGTCAGCACTAAAATGACAGGGAAATTACTGCACAGAAAAAGGTAAAAATGAAGCCCAATGAGGCAGCTAAAATATACAAACAGAAACCCTGGATATAAGCTTATTCTTTCCCCATTTAGCTTGGAATCAATTCTGTTCACTCCTTGTTAGAACAAGGAAACCAAATTTCAGACCTTTCCAGACCAACTACCAAACTATGTTAAATCTACCTAAAGAAAACAGGTTATGTCCTACATATTGCTCTTACAACTCTTCAGGAAAGAAAATGTATAAGAGCTTGGAAAATAATTCTAGCTCTTGTTCACCGTTACTTTCAGGAATTTATGGGTGAGGAAAGCGCACAGGATGTATCATCTGTCTTTCAATGAGTTGCCTACTTTCAACTTGTCCTAAGAAGTAACAGTGGCAGAGAGAGGTAGGTGGTAATTCTCAACTTGGCCATTTACAACTAAGAAACACAGTTTCATCTGTTGATGTACTGACAGGGTTTGGCTGGAATTAAACAGAGGAAAACCTTAAAAAGAAAGAAAAGCAATGTTGTAAGAATAAAAGAGGCACAAGAGATAAATTTAATCTCACTTGCCAATTTTGCAGTGATTCTTTATGATTGTACACTGACACTTCTCTCTTTAGCCTTGAAAGTTACCTTGAACTTTTCTGATGGAACACCTCTCTGGCCTGCAAATGTTTAGTTCATCATTCCTAAAGTCCCTCCAAAGGCTCACTGCAGAACATCACCGTGTCACATCCACATAAACAGAATGAAAAGATTAAATAATTATTGTATTATAATTATTGTACTGCAGCCCTATTACTGTGCTATTCTGTCTTATAAGTATCTCAACCTCAATTTGTCCAAAGTAAACTAAACTTTCCCTCTAAACCCACCATATTTTCAACTGAGAGACTTCATCATTTATCAAGTTGGTAATTATTTTTTATTGTATTTCAACTTGTGCTGATCTTTATTCTAATCAATCAGGAATTTCTGTTAATTCAAAACTTTACATGTCTCTTGAATAATTTCTCCTTACCCTCTGCTACCATTATAGTCCCAAATCACAACCATCTCTCACTAAGATTTCTGCAACATTCTTTATTAATATCCCTGGCTTGCTTTCCTTCTCCATCTTCACACAGTTGTTGTACAGATAGGATATTACCATGCACATTTGTTCAAGTTGAATTAGTTTACACGATTTTCATGACCTAGTAACTGCTTTTCTTTCCTTTTTTATATGTGGTCCTTTCTCGTCTTGCCCCCTTGCATACCTACAACTGTAATCCTAATTATACTTCCAGATACAACTTAATTGTTATTTTCTCTTGGAAGCCTTCACCGATATGTCTAGGCTGCCTTGTGTGCCCCTATAATGTGCTTACATTACAGGTGTTTAACTGTCTCCATTTCAAGACTGAAAAGTAAAACTAAGAGTGAGAATTCATCTTAGCACTGACCTTTGAGTCACCAGCAAACTTCCTAGCTCATAGGAGGCAAACAATAAATACTCAATGGATACTTGAAATAACTTCATTTAACTCTCATAAATATCAGTTCCAGTTTTAAATGTCTAATCACTGACAATATGTTGGTTTGCATTTAAATATCAGTAAAATTTATTTTGTTAGCTGAGCATGAAATTCATCCCCTGATATTTTTAGCCCTGATATAAATATTTCCAAATACCACTTGTATGGCAAAAATTATGGTGCAAAAACATTTTAAACTTTACTTCCCAGGTCCAGTCTCAGAAAAGACATCTTATTATTTTATTCCAATGATACCATAAAGGAAACTGAGGCAAAAAGGGGAGTTAGGTGACTTACCCAAGTGACATACTGACAATCTAAAATAAATCCAGAATTAATTCTCTGAATATTTTGAATTTAATATGATTGCTTAGTTCCTGAGCTGTGCTCTTTAATATTCATGGGGGGAAAATGTATTTTGCAAAAGTGTTAGGCTCTTAAAGATGAATGATATTATTCTTTATAACAAATATATAAATATTTCCAAATAGAAACTGACTGGAAAAAATCCAGCAAAATTTAGACATTTTGAAAAATTAATTGGTAACTGAAGAAACTATACATGATTTGGTAAACTTGACTTTGGTGATCAAAATGTCGTAGAAAATTTCACTACTCGATGTAGAAATCTTTACCCCTAAGGAAAGTGAGTGTAGTGATCCTAGTGTTCTTTGCAGTTTGAAGTCCTTGTGTTTCAGCAGTAACCCATGAGAAGGTTGGGGCTGCACAGACTGACTCGGCTTTGGACTCAAGCTGTAAGTAAAACTGGACAACTTGACCTATTTTCACAAGAAAACCAATTAAAAGCAAGGGTACTGAGAAAGGGCTAGATTACTTGGAGCACCATGAGCTCCTGGGGAGGATTCTTATTATATAGCACTCACCATCTCACTCCAAAACCCACCTTAGACCAGCCCCTCCTCCAAAGACTCCCAGGCAGGAAGCCAATCCTGGGGTTTCTTTTTTAGAAGTTCTTTGCTGCCTTCACCTCAGATAGTGCCTGGGACAGGCAAGTGGGGAGAAGGACTTCATGTCTCTTATGCAACTCTGTCAGGTCTCTAAACACTAACATTTTTGATGGCAGGCACATCCAAAGCTTGACACATTTGCATTTAACACCTAGCCACTCAGCACTCAGCCAACAACAACAAGCAGCCTTCAGTTTCTTGGACACATTCTCCTTAAAAAGAGTGAAATGTGTTAAAGAACACGTTTTGTTGTTCATATATAATAAGCTTTTTAAATGAACCAATGTGTTTAAATAATAACTTTACCAGGAACCAGTCTAAATGCTTTATGCCTATTACTTCTTTTAATCCTATAACAACCAGATGAGTCAAGTAAAGAAGTGGTGCAGAAATTGAGGCCCAGGCATAGTAGGTATCTTGTCTATGTAACATGACTTGTTATGTGACCAATGCCTAGCAGAGCCCTGGTTTCAAGTGGAGGTATGCATTTTTGAGTTTAAGCTCTTAACCACCAGGTCTGCTTCCATATGTGTGCATATGTGGCTGGGATATAATTATGGATGCAAATGTAGAGATGAATATAGCTATATGCCACTATATCTACAGTTATGTTTGGAATATAAAATAAATAGTAAATATATATCATTGTACTTTTTTCAATGTGCTTCTTTATTTCCTTTGTAAGTTTTCTTCTTTCACTGTCTTGTGTCATTAACTAGGTTTCTTCCTTTCTTTCCTTGAACTATTTTCTGCTTGGGGATAATTGCTTCTTCTACCAGAGCTACTGACACTTTCCTGAAATAACTGAAAAGGCTTAAGGGACAGATTTATTGTCAGAGGTCTTAGGTGTTAAAATACCCTGGAGACTCCAATTGAGCCTGAATATTAGAGCCCTAGGGAATGGGTATGCCTTATCAGTTTTCCTTGCTTTCCTTTTTCTGATCATTCTTAATAAATGGCAAGGACTCCTGTAAGTATATGCCCAGAGCAACTTAAAAAATACTGCAAATCAGGCATATTCTTCCTCTCATTTTTCCACTGTTGAATTAAAGTGAAACACAGACTTATATTGCCACAAGCAACATAAGTAAGTACACAGGACATGGAGATTAGATAATTAGGAATGGATAATTTTAGAATAATGAAGGATTTCTTTAAGAATTGCTAACTATTAGAATGATATTTCTTTTTTAGATATGCAATTAGAGTTTGTGGTGAAGAGAGAAAATGCAACAAAAAGAAGTCATCTTAACAATCAGTTACAAAAGAAATTATAAATGCAATGGTAAGGTCCAGAATGTTTGACCTGGAGAAGACTGGCACTTACCTTCAGATAAAAGAAAATAATGCAGTTTATGTGAGCCTTTGTTCTCTGCCTGTCAATGAACAGAGAATAGGAAGAAATTAAAACTGGAAGTTTACTTTAGAGAAAGGCAGAAGGTATCCAATTAGTGTTAAGTGAATGATATTAGCAAATATTATCCACGAAAGTTGTTACATCTCCTTACCTGGAGGTCCTTATAGCAAAAAAGAATCACTGATCAGGACAATAAGCCAGTTAAAGTAATTCAACTGTAGCTGTGCATGCCATGTGCTTGTACATGTGGGAGAGAGGAGAGAGGTATCAATTATGTAATCTCAAATGGAAAATTTTAAAAGGTGTTGCTCATAAACAACTGCATTAAAAGGGATGTAACTTGAGAAATTAATGGCTGGCTCCCCGATGTAATTAGTATAAAGAATGACCCCATTGAATAATGGAAAAGACAAAGAGCTATAAAACCTATTTACAAAGATTTTTTTATGAATCCAGAGTGGGAAACATATACAGAAAAATTTTTAAATGACATATGAAAAGGAAAAAAGGTATAAAAAATGAAAGGAGCAAGATATTACTGAAGGCAATTTCAAGTCACATATGTCTGTAAAACGTGTTTCAATTAAAGCTTAACACAATTAGAGGCATGAGGAAAAGGAGATTTATCTATATTTAGAGCAAAATAATAAATAGGAGAAGAATGTTTCTATTTTGCCACAACTATTTTAAAAGAAATAGAGATGACCAAGCAGAAGCACTTACTATCAAATTGTCCTCTATGCTTTCTATTAAGGAAAAAAAGGGATGGTGAGGGATAGCAAGGGGAAATAGAGACATATATTTGCCTGTCTCAAAATGCTAATGCATCTAACTTGATGATTATATGACACAGATATATAATGTAGCTTCGGTACCTATTTTTTTAAAAAAGGAAAAGAGAATGGTGATATGCTATGTAGCAAAGAACTTAAGTGCATAGTCTTAAGTCAAACTACCAGGTTTCAAATCTAAGCTCAGCATGTTTACTTACTGTGAACATTCTGGCAAGTTTGCAAACCTCATTATCCTTATGCTGAAAGAAGTTTAGGAAAGAACCCAAAAATCTGATTCGTGAAAGTAGATATTACATTTACAGATTGTATTAAAATGATAAAGGATTTAAGTTTTCTTTATGAAATATTTCCACTCTAAAATTGAATATGATTCAGTAGAGGTAGTGATAGAGACAGGTAGAGAAAGAAAGAAAAGAAAGAAAAGAAAAGAAAGAAAAGAAAAGAAAAGAAAAGAAAAGAAAAGAAAAAAGAAAGAAGGAAGGAAGGGAAGGAAGGGAAGGAAGGAAGGAGAGAAAGAGAGAGGGGGGAGGGAGGGAGGAAGAAAGGGAGGAAGAGAGAAAGAGATAAATAAAGAGTAAGCAAGCAAGAAAGCAAGAAAGCAAGGAAGGAAGGAAGAAAGAAAGAAAGGAAGATTATCCATCTTTTGTTAGAGGTACTACTAGAAGAAGTTATTTATTTTTGCTGTACCCTGGTTTCTGCACTAATAAATTGAAATAAATAGGTATCTGCCTTAGGAGGATTAAGTGAGCACACTTATGGAGTATTTAGAATGTTGTCCTCCACATAGCAAACACTGGCAATTGCTAAGAGCTGATTAATGAATGAATTGTGTGTCTGCAGTTTACCAGGCTCTTCTAGATCCAGAAAATATAGGAGTGAATGTAATAAACAAACATTCTTGCCCTCATTGTAGAGTAATATAATGTTATCATTAGCATCATGAACATGATTCTTGCTTTGAGAGTGCTTGACTATTTTAAGACGAAAAAAAACTTGAGTACATTTGATTGAAGCAGGAAAAGAAAATATTCCTAAGCAGAGTTTAAAGAATGAAGTCACAGAAGGAATAATTTATGGCATAAGAGGTTTCAGGAAGCCAGAAAGAGCATGATATGCAGAACACAGGTTAAAAAATTATTCTTGGAAAAGGGAAGGCTCTCTCCCTTTCCTTTTTTATTTTATTTTTTAATTTATTTTTTTCAATTATATTTTACATTCAGTATTATTCTGCATTAGTTTCAGGTGCACAGCATAGTATTTACACAATCATATACTTTACAGTGTTCCCTCCTATATTTCCAGTGCCCACCTGACACCTTACATAGTTATTTACTCCTTTTAATGATATGAAAGGAGGACAAGTAGAAATTGCTAAACATATTGATAAACTGTTTGAAAATGAAATGTGAACCTTGAATTAGTGTCTATGTTCTTGGTGAAGTATTAGGTGTGATCTTTTCCTGAAAGTTAACTGCAGTGGAATAAAAGAATTCAGGAGAAAATGTGGATAGTTAGACTATCAAATGTAGATAAGAAGGAGATTTGACCATGAACCTCTAGGAGGGCTAAAACATAAAGTTGCTGGCAGGTGATGACATCTTGATGAAAATGCATTTAGTGAAATGCTTTCTTACAAATGTTACCCATGTCTCTGTATCATGTAGAAAGAATGTGCTCATTCACCAAATATTCAGTGGATGTCTATTATCTTCTTGGTAATGCAATATAGGCAAAAATAGGACTGACCAGGATCCATCTTTGCCTTTGGTGGGGTGGAGGAGTGAAGTATGAGTAGAATAAGACAAGAGGAGAGGTTTGTAGGATGCTAAAGTGCCTGGACTTTTACAGAGAGAAGTTTGAAAACAATGGATGCTGTAGGGAAGAACCTTCAAAAAAAGAAAGGGTATTGCTAAAACAACAAGTTCACTTTTTAATTATTTTCTTGGAGAAAAGTCTGATCACAAATGTCACCTATTGTTTTATAATAAATGTCCAGAAATCCTGGTTAATATAAATCTTGGATGGCAAATGTTCAAATGAGCTGGTTTTATAAGATCAGACATGAAAAGAGGACTACAGAACGTGTCTCTTTAAATTTACTTTGTGCATTTTTTAATCTACTTATTTTTAGAGAGAGGAGAAAGGAGGGAGAAAGAGAGGGAGAGAAACATCAATGTGTGAGAGATACAACAATTAGTTGCCTCTCTCAATGCCACAACTGGGGACCTGGCCTGCAACCCACACATGTGCCCTGACTGGGAATCGAACCAGTGACCTTTTGTTCCCAGGCTGTCACTCACTCCACTAAACCACACCAGTCAGGGCATACTTTGTGAATTTTTAAGCACTCAGAAGATGATGAAAACTGAAAGTGACTATGAGTTGTCATTTTCAACCAGGGATGATGTTCTTCAGGGCAAGTTTGGTCACCACAGATTGAGGATGGGGTATTAATGGCATGTAGTGGGTAGACAATAACTACCTTACACTATCTAATCAACCAACCTACCAAACAACAAAATTGCCTTTATAGGGTCATATTCCATAGGAAATATAATACCAAAGAGCCATCTGAGACATAGAGGAACAATACAGTCATTGTACTTAAGAAGTTATGAAATACACATTGATTTCCAAGTCCTTTTTATCTTTGTTTTACAAGATCTTGTAAATATATGTGACCTATAGATCTGATAAAAAATTGCTAATTTAGAGGTTTTATAAAAATTATTTTAAGTAACTGTAAATATAAACGTTATATTTTTCTGAATGTCAACCACTATATGCCAGCTCTCCTGACTAAGAAAGTGTGACCAGATCACATAGCAGTAACAAAACACAAAAGGTTATTTTTCAGGAGAAATGAACCTGGTCTTCATACTTCAAGCAGCAATAGATCTAAACCAATACTATCCAAGGTGCTTAAGATTTTCCCTTACTTACCAGGGAAATAAGTTTTTTTTCCTGTTCTGAGTTAATCCAATTAACTTAATGAAAATCAAATATATTCACAGCACTCCTTTAAATAGTAATGGAATTAAGGCAAAAATGTTAAGATGAAATCAATTTCTGCCAAAAAATTAAAATTTACATTTTATAATATAAATATATCCAGTGCTATATTGAGGAAATAAAGATGATTACTACCTCTAAGTAAAAATTGAGTGGTTTTTAATTCCAAATTATGTTCATTGCTATTGCTTATATAACATGGTTGTGGGGTAATTAGTAAGTAGTCAGATAGTATTATTCCTGAAATGTAGTTGGAAAAAGGAAATAATATGATCCATCAGGATAAAGAAAAGGAGACCTATGAATTAAAGAATTGAAAACAAAACTACAGAAGTGTCTAGAAGTAACTCTTTGAACAGAAGAAAAAGAGGAAATCATGGCACTGAAAGTCACAGTCTAAAATTTACATGAAGTCACCACTTCCGGCCAAGATGGAGGCATAGGTAGACATACTGTGCTTCCTCACACAACCAAAATAGGGACAGCAACAGTTTAGAAACAAAAAACAACCAGTACTGATAGAAAATTGAACTGTATGGAAGTCAGACAGCCAAGGAGTTAGAGTAGACATATTCATCCAGACTGGTAGGAGGGGCAGAGTCAGGTGGCCTGGTGGAGAGGGGTCGAGGCAAAAAAAAAAAAAAATGGCTGGCGGACACTGGGCACAGGGTAGCAGCTGGCAGACCCAGCGAGGTGATGGGTTGTGGAGGGGTGTGGCTGGCAGACTGAGGGGTCCCACATTCGCACGCAGATAAATCAGGTGAAACTGGGGAGCGAGATAGACCATGAAAACCAGAGTCCCAGCGCAGGGAAATAAAGGCTCAAAACACCAATTGAAAACACCTGTGGGGGTTGAGGTACTGGGAGAGTTCATTGGAGAGACCCACAGAGTCCTAGGATGTACACAAACCTACCCACATGGGAATCAGCACCAGAAGGGCCTAATTTGCTTGGGGCAAATGGCAGAAGTGACTGAAATCTGGCACAGAGCAGAGCAAGTGCCATTGTTCGCTCTCAGACCCTTCCCCCACATACAGTGTCACAATGCAGTGACATGGGTTGCCCCACCCTGGTGAACACCTAAGGCTCCACCCCTCACTACATAACAGGTACATCAAGACAAAAAAAAAAAGGGGGCCCAAACAAAAGAACAGATCAAAGCTCCAGAAAAAATACAACTAAGTGATGATGAGATAGCCAACCTATCAAATGCACAGTTCAAAACACTGGTAATCAGAATGCTCGCAGAATTGATTGAATTTGGTCACAAACTAGATGAAAAAATGAAGGCTATGCTAGGTGAAATAAAGGAAAATGTACAGGGAACCATTAGTGATGGGAAGGAAACTGGGACTAAAATCAATGGAGTGGGCCAGAAGGAAGAAAGAAACATCCAATCAGAAAAGAATGAAGAAATAAGAATTCAAAAAAATGAGGCTTAGGAACCTCCAGGACATCTTTAAACATTCCAACATCAGAATTATAGGAGTACCAGAAGGAGAAGAGGAAGAGCAACAAGTAGAAAACTTATTTGAACAAATAATAAAGGAGAACTTCCCCATTCTGTCAAAGGAAATAGACTTCCAGGAAATCCAGGAAGCTCAGAGAGTCCCAAAGAAGTCGGACGCAAGGAGGAACACACCAAGGCACATCATAATTACATTACCCCAAATTAAAGAGAAGGAGAGAATCTTAAAAGCAGCAAGACAAATGGAAACAGTTACCTACAAAGGAGTGCCCATCAGACTGTCAGCTGATTTCTCAAAACAGACCTTACAGGCCAGAAGGGGCTGGAAAGAAGTATTCCAAATCATGAAAGTCAAGGACCTACATCCAAGATTGCTCTATCCAGCAAAGCTTCCATTTAGAATGGAAGAGCAGATAAAGTGCTTCTCAGATAAGGTCAAGTTAAAGGAATGCATCATCACCAAGCCCTTACTGTATGAAATGTTAAAGGGACTTATCTAAGAAAAAGAAGATAAAAAACATGTATAGTAAAATGACAGAAAACTCACAATCATTAACAATCACACCTAAAACATAAACAAAAACTAAGCAAACAACTAGGACAGGAACAAAACCACAGAAATGGAGATCACATGGAGGGTTAGCAACAGGAGAGTGGGAGGAGAAGGGAAAAAGGTACAAAGAATAAGTAGCATAGATGGTAGGTAGAAAATAGACAGGGGGAAGGCAAGAATAGTATGGGAAATGTAGAAGCTAAAGAACTTATGACACATGGACATGAATTAAGGGTGGGAATGTGGGTGGGAGGGGGTGTGCAGTGTGGAGGTGAGTGAAGGGGGAAATGGGACAACTGTAATAGCATAATCAATAAAACATATTTAAAAAAATAATAAAATTTACATGAAGTCAAGAGAACATTTATCCCTTTTTATTTCTTCCTTTAAATTTATGCAGTATAAGCAAAAGATTTTGGAGGTTCCAAGGAATCCAAATTCTCAATGGGAAATGTGCCAGTGCTAATAGAAACTGCCTATGGATCCAAGAAAATACATGAAGCGGTTCTGACCTCTGAGCATTGGGAAGATAACAGCCAGCACTGATGCAATGCACACAGAACAGGATGGTGTTTTCAACTGAGAAGGAAAGGTTTTAAATATCCACACATTTTAAAGTTCTGTGTATAGGGTGACCATATAAATGTTCCTCTTTGCCCATGGAAGTTCTGGCTTATACCTCTTTTATTCAAGCTTGTGGAATATTGCTTTAATATCCCCCATATTTCATCCTTCCTTCTATCCACACCCTTTATTATGTATTTTTCTGTGACCCCCCCCACCTCTAAGTGGGACATGCTTTCCCATCCCTTGACTGTAGGTTTGGCCATGGATTTGCTTTGGACAAGACATGACACAAACAGAAACTTGAAATGGACTGCATATTTTAATATTAGCTGTAGCTTCTACCTGAGATTTAATCCAGAGTCAGGCAAGGGATGTTTGACAGAACATGGAGAAAAACATCCAGCTTATTCAATAAACTAGTTTTTCATGCAATTAATAGAATAAAACAGGCAGATATTGCATTCTTGGTCATCATCAATAAGAAGAAACTATCCAAAAGAGTGAGTTTTGGGTAGCAGAGGAAATCAGATATATCTTGTAAATGAGAAATATCCCCTGTTAAAACTATCTATCTATTCCAGAAGAGGACTGGGAATAAATTTCAAATCAATGGTTTATCCTCAGTGTTTAGTATAGGGCCTGTTCATAGGAGTTACTCAATAACTATGAGAGGAATAAATAGATTATTGGAAGCCATCCTATGAAGAATGTGTATTCATTTACATACTTATTTAAAAACAGATTATTCAGAAACTACTATATATCATGTCTTATGACAACTGCTAGGCACACATCAGTGAGAAAAAAGAAAAGGCAAATCACAGCCCTCATACAGCTGATAATCTGGTTGCAGAAAACAGAATAAGTGAAATACAAAATAGTCAAATGATGCTCAGTGCTATAGAGAAAGGATACATCAAAGAAAACAAATAGATTGG
The DNA here is from genome assembly GCF_004126475.2 of Phyllostomus discolor. NCBI lineage: Eukaryota > Metazoa > Chordata > Mammalia > Chiroptera > Phyllostomidae > Phyllostomus > Phyllostomus discolor. Next base: position 13,344,288 of record NC_050198.1, on the reverse strand, counting down.
AATGAAGGGTCTCTGCAACTTAAAAGAAGTGGTTAAGAGAGGTCTCACTGGGGAAAAAGGGGGGGCATTGGAATTACTTTGAATGAGGTGAGGGCATGAATCAGGTAAATATTGAGAAATAGTGTTCCAGGTAGAATAAAGGGAAGTTGCAAAGGCCCTGAGGCAGGAGGGTGTTGGATGTGCTTCAGACAAAACCAGGTGGCTAGTGTTGCTGGAGCAAAATAAGGGAGAGAGAGACTATTAAGTGAAGTGTTCAGATAGGTTGATGGAGTCAGGATTTGTTGGGCCTTCTGAACCACAGCTAAACTTTGGCTTTTATTCTAAGTGAGGCACAAATACAATTATTTTGAGCAGAGAAGTAGGAGGACATGGCATGTTTTAAATGAATCCTCTCTGGCTATTGTGTTGAGAATGTACTAGTGGGTGGAAAACAAAGAAGCAAGGAGAGGAGACTATTAAAGATTTCCAAATTAGAGATGATGGTGGCCAAAAAAGGCAACACTCCACTAAGTTACCTGGAGAACTTCTAGAGAACATGCAGTGTGTTTTTTGCTAATGATTTTGAAGTTGAAAATTTTAGAGCAGATATATTTGAATGATTCTATTTTCATGTTATTTCATAAAATTAAAAATCACCTTGCTCTTCCCAATATGTTACGTTCTCTCTTCTTATAGATAGAATATTTAGATATTTAAATATGCTACACAAATACATGTAGTTTGTGTTACCTATACCTAAAATTACAGAATGCATGACTCATTACTTTATTATCTTCTAAAATACCCTAAGAAATATAAAATTTAAGCCCTTAGTAGTTATAAAATGTGGATGAATTAGATTTTTATCTAAAGTGATGTATTTGCAGAGCAGAGTCATCAAGAATTACTTCTGACTACCCTAACGTCATAGGGAGGAAGAATGAAAGAGACAGGCATGCAAAACAGAAGAGAGATTCAGAGTCTTAAGAGTAAATCTGCCCAATCTTGATTTTGAACCTGTCCCAATGATTTTCCTTCAAATAGCAATGATAGTTGGGATAAAAATTATATTGTTTTAAACGTGCCATAATGATGTATGCATATTCTAAGAGAAAGCAGGGCACAGTGGGAACACCAAATTGGAACTCTACAGGTTTACTTTGAAATTCTAGCACCATTATTTTCTGCAGAGGTTTGAACCAAATGCTCAACTCAGTTTTGGAGTTTCAAGTTTTTCCTCTCTAATATAGTAGTAAAAATATCTTCCTCAGGGCATTTTTGTATAAGGATTACAGAAAAAATAAATAATATCTATAGAAGGGATTGCATGGCCCCTGGAATAGGGCATTTTTACATTCCTATTACCTTGCACTCTGTAAAACTACAGCAAAACATAATAATCTTAGGTAGGTAGAACTACGGAAGCAAAAAAGTGTATTGTCTACTTCCCAAACCAAATAAGACAGTAACTGAAAGAATCTACTGCAGGAATAGCAATGAGAAATGCAGACTTAAGACTCTCTTAGACTGTAAAGAGATTCTAGGTAACCTAGTTAAGATAATGGGACCTTAACTGGCCTAAGGGAAGCTCCCTGTGATAAAATTGGTAGAACACAGAAATTTGTGCTGACTGCTTCTCAGAGAATGAAACCTGAAAGCAGATTCAGACAATTGATAAGTACTCTAATTGATTCTGATAGAAACTTTAATATAACCACAGCAGAGGAAAAAATTGGGCACTAGCACGCATGTCATTATTGTTATTACATATTTGCATATTCCCTCTTGTTGAAACTAGACACATGCTTTAAACTAGTACATATATTAATTTTTGTAGTATTCGTTAATCCTTATGTCTAAGTGTTATTTATAATTTGCAAATGTTTCTAAACCAGATGATCCTGGCATTGATTTGAATTTTCTTATGAAATGATTGTCATTTGCATTCAGTTCCTAAGTTCCCCAGCTGTACTGTCCCAGGGAATTTTCCTGTGCTATAATCTCCTGGAGGCTACAACTGCAAGAGAGGTGTGGGAAAGAGTTTTTCTGTGTCTAGTGAAGAGCTGTCACACACCTCCAATGCTATGTAAAATGAAGTGATTGTTACAAATGGGATTCTCTTCAAGTCCAAATGTGCTTGATGTGACACAATTCTCAGTTTTTCTCTTGTAATAATAGGGTTAATGCTTTGGGGAATTTTTTTTTTAAAGAAAACTACAGAACTTGCTGCTACATCAAAAATCAACTTGGTTACTATTAAAATTATATTTAACAGAGTTGTCATATACAAGCTTCTATTTTTCAGTTGGCTACACACAGATGTGGATCTAAAGGAGGAAGTGTTTGACTTTCATCTTCTCTTGATAATTTTATGTTGATTACAAATTATATAGATGGAAGGAATGTAAAATAAAGTGTAATGAAGGCCAAGAAAAGAAGGAGATAGCATAGTTCAGTGGCTGAGAAAACCAATTCTGGAATCAAAAAGATATGTTCAAATCAGTTTTTCAACTTATTAGCAGTGTGACCTTTGGGGATTTATTTTAACTTCTCTAAATTTGTTTCCTGATGTTGAAAGGATGCTTAATACTCCTATATCACTAGGTTAGTATGAAAATGAACTAAGAATAGATATAAAAGTTTTTGTCACAGTGTCAAACATAAGCACTGAAGTATATTTGATCAATTATAATATTACTTTTCTTTATGATAATAATGAGCACTCAAGTATTATTGCCTAGTTGTTGTGTCTGTTTTTGTTACTATATTTATTAAGAAATAGAACAATTGATCTGTGATGTTCAATAGTCACTCAGTTAATTTCAACTGTTTCCTTCTGGCACACTCCTTTCCTAAGAATGGGGAGTGTAGTTATACATTACAAGAAAATTGAAAAAAATTTCTCCCATTTCCTCTGAAAGAAAGAGCTTCAGAGTGAGCGGAACAGAGTGAAGTTTCCAAGTCCCTTCTTCACCCAAGGATGTATAAGTAAGTAAGTGATACAGGTTTAGGCCAAGCTCTATGCACAAAACCCAACTATAGATCTCTGACTATTGCTAATAGTTCACAGGTCACGAGGCTCTTGCTTCTTTTGGGGTGGGTGAGGGAGCCTTTTTAACATATAATGTCCAGTGTGGACTTGATAAGGACATCAACATAAATGATTAAGGTTTCCTTTGTCTAAGATCCTATGTATCCACCCCGAGACACCTGATGAATGAAAATGTTTCTGGGAGACAAAACATCATAAAAAGAACAATGCTCTTGGTTCTAATTCCTAAACCTCCATTTGTAAGCTGGGTGGCAACTCACATTATTACGTATATAACATTCCTTTTGAGTCGAATCTTGCCGTAACTTAGGCTTTCCTAGACAGCTGTGAGCAGGCTGAGAGAGTCTCCGTTTTGAAGCTTATATTAGGAAAGAGTATGGGAAAGCAAAATGGAAAGAGTACGGGGAGCTAGAAAAGGAAGTGAGATGTAGCAGGACTCTGGGAAACCCTACTGACCTCCAGAGCCACCAGCATCCATACAATCCTGACTGCAAGCTGCCATCTTCTGAGATTCTTCCTATGAGCCCCTAGCCGCCATCTTCTCCGACTTTCCCCACCAGTCACATCGGCCACCGTAGCAGCCACAACAGCAACAGCTACCGCTGAGACTGAGTGTTTGCGCAACAAGGCCCTCCCGGAGAGCAGTGCTGAGGTAAAGGCTCCAAGGTCGCCATGGAGAACAAACAGAGTCACCCTGTAAAACTTTATGCCCTGAATGACCGCATACAGTGGGAGAATCAAGGCACAGGGTATGTCACCTCAGTTGACATGCAATCCCAGGGCATATCTCTATTAGTTACTTCAGAGTCCAGTGGCTCATTACTCCTGGAGTCGAAGATATTGCCAGACACACCATATCAGAAACCAAAGGACACCTTAATTGTTTGGTCTGAAGCTGAGAACCATGGAATGGCACTGAGTTTCCAAGAAGCAGCAGGTTGTCAGAAAATCTGGGAAGACATTTGCCGCATTCAAGGTAAAGACTCTTTAGTCAGCATTACACAGGACCTCTTGAATGATGTAGAAATCTCTGAGGAAACACTAGAAACTGATAATATGGATGACCTGCCTAACTGTGAACTCAGTGAACTTGAAAAAATTGCTAGCTTTGTAATCTCGGCTTTCTCTTCGTCTGACAGTAAGAGAAAGGTGGCCTTGATCTTGGAAAATGAGAACTATATTAAAAAACTACTGCGGCTATTCTACTCTTGTGAGAAGCTAGGATACACTGAAGGCTTATACCACTTGCACACAATTATGAAAGGAATCTTATTTCTCAACAAGATATCTTTGCTTGAAACCATGTTTTCTGATGAGTGTATCATGAATGTGGTGGGATGCCTTGAATATGACCCTACTTCGCCTCAGCCAAAAAGGCATCGAGAATTCTTGACCCAAAATGCAAAGTTTAAGGAAGTTGTACCCATAACAGCCTGTAAACTTAGGCAAAAAATACACCAAACGTACAGGGTACAGTATATTCAAGACATCCTTTTGTCTGCATCATTTGGGATGGAAGAGAATTGTCTCTCTGCTCTTAAAACTTTTATATTCCTCAACAAGTTGGAGATAGTCCACATGCTGCAGAAAGATGACAACGTTTTGCCTCAAGTTTTCACACAGTTAAAGGCAAAGTCTACTAATAATGATAAACGACATGAACTGATACTGTTTTTCAAAGAACTCTGTACATTCAGTCAGATGTTAAAGCCTCAAAGCAAGGATGCACTATTCACAACATTGACACAAATGGGAATTCTTCCTACTCTGAAAACTGTAATGAACCTGGATGATTTGCAAATAAGGATGGCTGCTACTGACATATTTTCTTACCTAGTGGAGCATAGTCCATCCATGATCCGCGAATTCATAATAGAAGAAGCCCAGCAGAATGAAGAAGGCAACCTTCTCATTAATTTAGTAATTAAACAAATGACATGTGATACTGATCCTGAGCTAGCAGGTGCTGTTCTTATATTGGAACTTCTTCATTATTTACTTGATCCAGACAATATGTTAATAACACCTAAGTGTGAAAGAAGTAGATTTCTAAATTTTTTCTATAAACAATGTATGCATAACTTCATAGCACCACTTTTGGCTGCTACTTCAAGAGATATATTTGAAGAGGATCATATATTTGGAGCTGACAAAAACAACAAAAATTGCTTCAATAATTACCAAACAGCACATCTGCTTAGCTTAATTTTGGAGATGCTCACATTTTGTGTGCAAAATCACACATATTACATTAAACACTATATTTTGAGAAAAGACTTACTAAGAAATGTCTTGATCTTAATGAGATCAAGGCACACTTTCCTGGTCTTATGTGCTCTTCGTCTTATGAGAAGCATGATTGGCCTTAAAGATGAAATTTATAATAGGTACATCATCAAGGGAAATCTTTTTGAGCCAGTTGTAAATGTTCTTCTGGATAATGGGACTCGGTACAATATGTTGAATTCAGCTGCCCTTTCACTGTTTGAATACATAAGAGCAGAAAATGTAAAGTCTCTCATTGAGCATATAGTTGAAAAGTTTTACAAAAAACTTGAAGGGATTGAATATGTTCAGACATTCAAAGGTTTGAAGTTTAAACATGAACAAGAGAAAAACCGAAAAAGTCAAGTGCAGAAGCGTTTGAATTCTATGGCAAATAGTAAACTGTGTTTCAGAAGTGCCAAAGTCTTGGAGGAGACAGAAGTCTGTTTTAAAGGAAATATAGAGGAAGGAGAAGCAAGAATGTCACCACTGGAAAATGATTTTCAAGATGTTTATGATAAATTTATGGACATCAAAAAAACAACGGAACATGAAGACAAGGTAAATCTTTGTAAAAGGACATCTTCCGATGACTACAAATTTACTTTTTCCCATTCTGCTGGTGCTGCTAATGAAACAGATAGCCCAGTTGGTAGTACCATAATGAGATTAGTGGATTATCCAGATGATGAGGATGGTGATGATGAAGAAGAAGAGGAAGAAGAAGGAGGAGGAGGAGAAGAGGAAGAAGAAGAAGAGGAGGAGCATACAGCCCTCAGGAAAAGACCACGTCTTGACTCATAAAGTCTTTATGAGATGCTCTCGAAATTATTAAAGTCTACTAAAATTCTGGAAACGTTAGTTAGCTAAAAAGTTTGAATTTAAAACTTCCTCATGTGAACTTACGAGTACACAGTAACTAGCAAAGATGCTCAGTGTTAACATCTAGGAAGGTTTAGTTCTGTAAACATCAAGCTTCCAAGAATCTTAATATTGTTTGGAAGGGGTGGGAGAGCAGGTTGATAATATAATATCAATGTAGTTTTGTTCCAGCAGTATATATTAAAAACAGCTGTTAATAGTTGTTACACAACCTGTAACGTTACTTGCCTAAAACCATTGGTTATGTTTTTTTTTTCTTCAGTTGCTTTCTTTGAAACAAAAATTTATGTTTATGCTTATGTGGAGACAAAGTCAACTGGAACAAAAAAGTAAATCTTTCTGTGAGGATTTAGCAAAAGTTTAGCCTTAAGAGTAATTGGAAGGAAGTAATTTTCAGTATGTATTTTCATGAATAAAAAAGGAAGTTGGATTCAAAATGTGCAGTTGTGAATGTACCATTTTATTTTTAGATAAGAGATGCCAAAACTCAGTCCAATAGTATTCTAAAAGGGTATTCTCTAGGGCCTTGATAGTAGGTAGAAGATAATGCTTTCAACTTGGAAGTCATTTCTCGATTCATTAATAAAGCTGTGTGTCTGACTTCAGAGCAGTAATAAAATTTAAAGTGCAGTTTACAAAGACTACTTACAAAAATAGTGCTGAATGAAGTGGCACTTAATATCTAAAAAAACATTTGGACCAGTAAAAGGTCACTTAGGTGTCAAATTCCACATATGGTACATGAAGGGTTTTTTTCCACAAATACCATGTAGTATGAAAGGTTCTTAGAGAATGTAAATGAATGTCTAAAACTAAATTGTAACAAAGAGTTAAGAGTTTTATTTTTACAAGTGCAAGTTAACTAGGTCCATTTACTCTGGATTAGTTTAAATTGAAGCAGTTTCTCTTGTTTTAAAGATTTTAGGGTTAATTTCAATTTTATCCATTATTTTAAGATGAACTGTCTGAGTGTATAAAATATAGTTTTCCAGAAGACAAATATTTACTTTGTATTAAAAATACCACTGTAACTCTTCTGTACATACTGAACTGTAAAATTCAGGAAATAAAAGTGACCCTGTAATTCCCAAAATAAGATCATTTAAAATGTACTATTGTGCCCATAAGAGACATATCCCATGCAAAACTAAGAGATTGTTGTATAAAAACTAAAAGACTGCTACAAAAAGTATATTCCTAAAACAACAAACAAGTATTTTCCAGGTATAAAGTCTGCTCAAGTGTGGACATGACATCAGGAGATGTCATCAGACATTACTGAGGACATGACACAACAGAGGGATTGCATTTTCACATCTCTCAAACCATACTAGTTAAATTCAATGTTGTAATGGGATTATTCAAAGTCAAGTGTGTCTGTCAAAAAAAAGGCAGTTTGTTTAAAAAGTATGTCATGTTTTCCTCCTGGCTAGACTTTCATAGGGAATGTTATCAATAGTACACACATTTACATGCATACACAGTGTTTTGCTTTGAGGAAAATATACTTCACTCTTTGTTTTGGTGGGAGTAGTCCCACTTCTTAACAGAACAGCTATTTACATCTAGACAGAAAAGAACAATTTTTGACACTCTTTCTTCTTATTTTCTTCCCTTGAGCTAGTTTTAATTGGTCATAAAAAATTAACACCATAGGAATAAAAAATGAATATTTGCATTTTGTTGTTGTATTGCCCCCCGTGAGTTTGTAAGGCAAGACAAAGGAGGGCATAAGTGTAATGGAAAGTTTAAAAAAAGGATCTCTATGAGCCCTATTCTAGTCTCAGCTACTTAATATTAGGTAAACAATGTGACAAGCAAAATGGTGCAAAGCCAAATTGCCCATCAGATGGCATAACCTACTAAGGGAAGGTTTAAGAGGGCATCAAAACACGGAAGAGCCATCCTTACTGTCTGCACACTGAGTGCAAAATTGACCAAAATGTTCAGTCTCTCTAGATGTTGCATGTGAGAAGATACCATGTAAAAAATGTTTAATTTCTCCTAAGATTTTTAGAAGTAATTTTAAAAAAACCTTTAGTGGTTTATCTTTCAAAGGAAGAAAAGGTTTGGAATGTCCCAGTATTTCCAATAACATTCAGGTGAGCATTTTTGCAGAGGTGCCCTGGATTTGACGAGGTTTTGGTTTAATATATGAGTTCTGGGAATTTTTATGACTTAGTGACTTTCTAAACATGCCAACTGACGTAACAGATAAAGCAAAAGCTTCATATTCATACAGCCCTTGATAACAATGCAGGCTCTGATACCAGTTTCATGACCTTAGAAGATTTACTTATTTTCTCCTCTAGTTATAATTTCTCCATCTTGTCTGAAAAATTAGAAACTATATGTAAATTACTAAGAACACAGTACTCAATAAATAGCTTTAAAATGTACTATCATCAGCAATAACAGTATAATCATTTCCAAGAAATGGGGGATATAACCAGGTATAAGCATTTGTATCACATTATGCTCATAAAACAATAATCTTATATTCTGGGTTAAGTTGATAGCAACATCAACTTTAAGTGTGTCATGATCTGATGGTGCTTCCAACATCCTCCAGCTTGATCTCCATTGCTTCTCAATGGCATTTTCTCTAATAAAATTCTTGCATGCTAAATTGTCTCAGGATGACTGCTTCTTGGAGAACCTAACAGTATTTCTCTGACACTATTTTACAGGAGAGGCAGAGGCACACAGAAGTGTGGGACCAGAATTACTAGTGCTAGTGAGACTCTATTCAGATATGTTTGTCTGACTATAGACTGAGTTCTTCATCCTAAGTATAATGTGTCTTAAAATGTATGGTGAAAGTACTTTAAAGATTAAAACTAACATATACATATACCCACCATACAGATTTATTAATAATAAAGTAGAAATTTGAAATCAATATATCAGGTTAATGAACAATCAATGCACATAAATAGTAACAATGTTCCTCTTTCTCCTTTACCCACACTTCCAAAGATCATGTTAAGCTAACACTGTTTGAGTTCTCCTCCACAAAAACACAGGACATTACTCTGCAAACCACTGTCATCACACCCACCACAGGAGTTACTAAAGAGATAGCTAATACAATTTTCACTATTGCCTCAGAACTCAAGAGAGATAAAATAGCTAACTTTCACTTGGTGCCACACACCATGCTAAGTACTTTATATGTGTGGTTGGATACTTTGACATCGACAATGGAGGTCCATATCATCATTTCTCATGCATTCTGCCATGCTAGAATTTAGTTGCTAATCTAAGAAAAATGTTGGGAACAGAAGCTTATTTAATTTACAGAGAAATTAAGTCCAATTATATACAACTTGAAATTAAATATATTGCACTTCTTGAGTATGTAGGTTATTTCCTAGTTACTAGACTTGTATCAACTCATGTTACTTTCTATTGGAATGTTTAGGTGTTTGTTTCTCTTTTCCATATTATTGCTTTAGAAGTCATGCTTTCCTTTCTAATTTGATAATTAGTTACCTTTAAATTGTAATATGCACACTTTATTTTATGAAGAACAAATTTAATCAATGTATCCTTCCCTGGAATAATAAAAGAAATCAAATTATATCCATCATCCCTCTACAGTATTGCATGTGATTGCTGTTTTAATATATCTGACACCTTTAGCTGTTTTCACTAGAAGGTTTTTGGTCTCCAAACTGTTGGAATCAGAAGCAAACAAAGTTTGAATTAGATTATTTCCTTCCTCTGCGATAACTAAATTGAGCAATTACATAAGTAGTATTTGGAGAAAACTGTAGAAAATTACTTTAGTTAGAGAGTTACTAAGGCAACCCTATAGAAAACAAGGACATATGAAAATATGCTGAGGAGCTGAATAAACCATGCAATAATATTAGGATGTTTCTGTAGTACACATTTCAAAGATACCCTACAAAATCTTAAGAGCGCTTTAGTCTATCACATTTATCAGTGGAGAACACAGTATTTTTAGTGTCTTTCTAAAGATTGGAAAATATCAGAGAACTGCAGATTTATTTCATGCCAAAAATAAGATATTTTGTAAAAACTATTCATTCACATTTTCTCAGATTTAAGTATTATTCTTTAAACATAATGAAATGTTGTATGATTTCTCCTGATCCTAAGTATGAAGATCCTTTTCAATGTTTAATAAATTATATATTACTGGGAAAAATTGCACAGGCAGAGAAAAGAAGCTTGAAAACACTCCAAATATTGGATTGGAGTTTTACTAGAAAATAAAAGACAGACAAGGAGAGCCCCCAAAGAAAAAAGTTAATTCCTAGTGAGGCAAATTCAGTAATAGACTATCACTGACTGTAGTCTATCAGTGCATCATGGACATTTTTCCACAGAGTAAAGATAGATTTTCATATTAACATAATGAGTAAGGAAAACTATCAGACAAAAAGTTTAATTTTATACAATTAAATATTCATGTCTGGTAAACAGTTAGTACTTCCTTAACTGTGTGCAGCATGTATCCATAGAACTAATATGAAGCCAGTACATACTAGTACTGCATATAAGGTGGTTTACTATTTGGTTGCTCAGTGCTGCAACCAGTCTGCTGCACTGACAGCAATGAGAGTCTGTTGCATAGTATGTTTTGAATATTATTTCATTTTATGTACTGGTGTGAATATGCATGTATGTGTTTTAATGTAAAAAGTGTTCTATAGGTATATGTGAAAAATCAGCATTATATTTGGTGGTGAATCTCTAAAAGAATATCTATTGTAGTCAAGAACAAAATAAAGATGCCAATTAACAACAATTATTTTCCATTGACTGTTGCTCTTAGCCTATGGGATTAGATCAGAAAGAATTAGAAAAAAGAGCTATATTTTCAGGTTTTATCATTGTATACTGTGAAGATCTAAATAATCTGAAAAACAAAAAGAGAATTCAATAAAGGTGTTGGCTACACAGTTAGTAAATGACAACACATAACCTTCCTTTATCCAAAACAATCACAGTAGCTACTTAAAATCAAATGCTTAGTAATAAATATGGTGACATGCATAAAGCCTCTATGAAGAAGACACTAAAGTTTCTTAAAACACAAAATCCTTTAATAAGATTTTAATAAAAATTCTTTAATGCTCACATGCCCTGATTTGGAACAGGAAATCATCATTGTGAGTAATACTGTTTCCCAAACAAACTCATTAGCATAATGCATTCTGAAGAAAACTAATATAAGGGTTTTTTTCTTTTGTTTTTTGAAAATAACAAAATGATTCTGAAATTCACCTAGAAATAGTAGTAGTCAAGAGTAACATGGACTTTTATGAATAATAATAATTTTAGAGGATGAGTTCTAGCAGATTATCAAACTAAATTGTACATCTTGTTTAACAGAAAGAGTTTAATGAAACACTATTGTATTGGTGCAACAAAAAAATATGGGGTTTCTTATATGCTAAGTATGGGGTAAGCTATGTTATGCAAAAGTGGTGTTGGTTCAGCTGTCTAGAAACTAGGAGAAAAAATGCAACTTTAGGTTACATTGCTTCTCTCATTCAAATAAATTTTACAGAAATCATACATTTCAAGAAAATAAATCAGAAACCTACTAGGAGTTTATTTTGTGAAGATTTTACTAATTATAGGTGGTGACAAATTATTTATATATATGAAATCCAAGTGGTGACAAAGGGAAAGACTGATATATTTGATGACATTACAAAAAAGTGTTCAATATTGGTTCAAAAAAGCCAAATATATTTCCCTTTTCCTCTTGGTCATACTTTTTCTTTTTACAATGAAAGTAGATAAACAAACTAAATTTAATGGTTGGTAAAAACATAAAGTAGCAGTTCACAGAAAATGAAATACCAAAAATCAGTAAACATGTAATCATGTACTCTGTGGCAAACTGAAAGAGATATCCCTCAAAAGATATTCAATCCTAACCCCTGGAAATGGTGCATGTTACTTCATATAGCAAAGTCTTTGCAGATATTAAGGGTCTTGGGATGGAACGATGATCCACTATTACTAAGGTTGACCCTAAATGCAATCCTTATAAGAGGAAAGCAGAGAGAGGTTTGATTTACACATACAGAGGAAAAAATAATGGGAAGACAGAGCAGAGAGAAATTTAAAATCTTAGCCTCAAAGAATGGAATGTTGTGGTGATGAGCCAAGGAATGCTAAGCAGTCACCCAAAACAGATTCTCCTCTTGAGCCTCTGGAGGGAATGTGGCCCTGCTGAAACATTTATTTCCACCCAATGATATTGATTTTTGAAATTTTTGCCTCTAGAACTGTGAGAGAATTTTTGTTATGGTTGTTTTAAGCTACCTATCCATTTTGTGGAAATTTGTTACAGCAGCTCTACTAATTAAAACATAAGTTAAAATAACAATGAGATGTTATCCTGCACTTATGGGCAAAAATTTTAAAACTTGGTGAAATATGGTGATAGAAAAAAATGGGGTACTTTTAACTTGTTCCATTTCAATTTCAAAATATGCACAGAAATCAACACAACTTTTGATAGTTATCTTTCTAGATTTTTTCTGCTGATATATTAAAAATTGTGAAGCAACAAACATACCTTGATATTTATTGTAGCATAGAGTGGCAAATTCTGTAAGTATCTTCTTAAGTGTCTATCACTAAGTGGTTAGGATTACATTATAATATTTTAGGTAAAATAATGGTATTTATAGAAAAATATGTACACTTGTAAGATTTTTTAAAGATTTTATTTTTTATTTTTAGAGAGAGGGAAAGAGAGGGAGAGAAACATCAATGTGTGTTTGTCTCTCGTGCACCCCCTACTGGGGACCTGGCCCATAACCTGGGTATGTGCTCTGACTGGGAATTGAACCAGAGACCCTTTGGTTCACAGGCTGGCACTCAATCCACTGAGCCACTCTAGCCAGCACTGTAAGACTATTTTAAATGAGATTCTTCTGTTTCAGTTTCAAATGATGTACTCATGTTGGACAGCAAAACTATAGTTGCCAAAGTGAAGCTCTAGTCCATTTATGCAGTTCATATAAGGAAATTTTATTAAAAATAGTTTGTGACCTAGAGCCCACACTTGAGACACTATAAAGTAGTTTAAATTGAAGCTGGATAAAGAGATAATTTCTTTGGAGATATTTTTGGTAGGGCTCTGATACTTCCTTATTTCACCATAACATGTATCTCTTGGAGGGAGAAGACAAAGGTGTGTTTCATTGCTAGTTTATTGAGAGGGGATTTATTTAAAGAAACCAGCTGAAGCTTTTGAAAACTATCTACTGAAGTTTGAGGAACATAGTGACCTTGTGTTTGACTCATTCCTGAGAATTTAAAGAGACTGGAATTATCCAAAGAGAAAAAGGATCATATTTAGAATAAACTGCACTTCCATCTACAGTGTGTTTTTCACGCACTGGTATGTTGATATGCATTTAGAGAGGTAGAACATAGCTTGAAGCCATCTAAGTAGGGGCATGGTCCAAAAAAGCTACCTGAAAGAGAGCTGGGGCTACAGTTTGGAGAGTCTATGGCTATGGAAAATGAGGAACTTACGAGCCATCACACACATCACAGGGATGGATTATTATCCATGGTTCTTTGTTCAGCCTTGGATAGTGTCTTCTCACATGAATCTAATCAGTAATTGGCTAAATACCTAAAGGGGACTTTCTGAAGATCTCTGGAGTTCTCTCTCTGTACAGCTCTCTCCTGTACTCATTTCTGAGAATAATGGCTACCATGGTCTACTTGGGACTGCCAAGTCCATCCAAGGGATCCTATAGGGCAGTGCCAGGAAACTCTATGGCCAAAAACTCTCTCTATAGAGTAAGCTTGGGCAATTCTAGGTCTTATCTTATTTGTGTCCCACCTCTCAAGAATCTCTGTACTTTTTTGACTGATGTTCAGTGTATTGCAACTATTATCTGTTTTGGGTGTTATAGTTGAGAAGACTGAATCCAAGCCTTGTTATTTCACCTTAGTCAGAAGTATGATTTTCAGATTTTTAAAGTAGAAATGTCAGGAGAAATGTATACAATAAAATTCTAAACAAATGACATCTTCTCCATTTTACACATATATCTATCTTCCCCTCTCACCCAAAAGGCTTTTCAAATCATAGGAGAAAATAAATCTCTGAAAGACTAAATCCATTGTCTTCACCTAGTTAACTCCCTTCAGATCTCAGCTCACTCTCACAAGATTCCTTTCTCTCTTCATGCCAAAGCTCTGCTTACCCACAATCCATAGCATGTGTTTCAATTATAATTTCATTTTTACGTAAATACTCATTTGGTTAATCTTAATTTCCCTTCCTAGGATGTAAGCACTGCAAGAATGGGTACCAAAGCTTTTATGCCCAGTGCTCTCTCCCCAGTGGCTGTTTGTTATAATGTAAAAGAACAAGGAATGGTGTCTCTTAGATAATATGAGGTATTGCAGGAAGGTTGAATGTAGACAGAATCATACTGATACAGAAATTTGAACAGAGAAAATATTTCCTAGGGATAGGCCATCGCATAGATTTGCTAACATCCTCCCTATAAGAATTTTTCAAAACCCTATACCCCTCCCACATTTTTTAAGTGGCAGGTAATATTTTAGCAAACTTTGAAATAATTTCAAAGGGTATAATTTCATACATACTGTAAAAATTATAGTTTAAAATAAAACCATTGCCAATGGAAGTGAAATCCTTGTGGTGTCCCAAGGAAAGCATTCCAGGAGACCCACAGGGGAGATTTTAGTGTGGTAAAATTTATTCAGTTAGAAATAGAAGGCTGCCTCTGTGTCCCATCTCTGTCCACCATGGAAAAATACAACCATGCCTTCAGCAAAGCTAAAACAAAGGCCAATGTCCAGAGTTTCTGTTTAATTATTCTGGCATTAGCAGTCTCAGTCCTTATTCAGGTAGCTTAGTGCTATTCCTGGTTGTGCTGCTATACCCAGGCTTCCACCTGAGGCCTGTGTGGAGTCCTTGGTACATGCTTACAATGGAGAGAAAGTGAAAAGGAAGAGAGTGAGTATATTTCCAGCCAAGGTGGGTGGGGAGGGAGAGACAGAGACAGAGAGCTTCTTTTTTTAAGATTTATTTATTTTTAGAGAGAGGGGAAAGGAAGGAGAAAGACAGGGAGAGAAACATCAATGTGTGGTTGTCTCTTGTGTGTCCCCTACTGGGAGCCTGGCCTGCAACCCAGGCTTGTGCCCTGACTGGGAATTGAACTGGTGACTCTTTGGTTCACAGGGTACACCCAATCCACTGAGCCACACCAGCCAGGGCAGAGAGCTTCTTTTTTAACTGGGGTATATTATCTCAGGCGTGGGACAAACCAAGTGTTTTTTTTTTTTTTTCAAAATAACCAATCAACTTCCTAAGCATCCATGAGCTTACGCTGGGCCCAACCCCTAGTCAATTGATCCCTTTCCCAGGTTAGACTGACAGGCTTCTATGGTCAAGCACCTCACCCTGCACGATTTTGACTTCTATTGCACATGTGCTTACCTTACCCTACTCCTCCTGACAATCAGTTACTGGAGCAGAGAAAGGGGGGGTGTTAATCTTTGGCAGGACAATGCTGTGATCCTTTGGAGTGTGTGAAACTGTAGCTTCCTGGTGAATCAGTCAGGCTTATGCTCCCTGGTTGGTTATGCTCAACAATATCTGATTCCCTTTGCTTTCTTCCATTATTACTAACTAACCAACTACCTATGGTAACTAAAGCATGACATTATTCTTTGAATTGTAACCAATGGAAAGTAAATACCACTATGAGTTTTTATTCATCATCCATTGAAAAATAATGCATGAACAAGATCTTTACATTTAGGGATCCTATATTTTCTTTATACCACCTGGAAATTGTTCTAATCCATTTTAAGTTTAAACATGTTTTATTGATCACTATTAATGGAAAATTAAGAAAAACTTAGAATTAAGACACTTGAGACTATAAAGGACTCCAAATTGAAGTTAGGTAAAGAAACATATTTTCCATTTTAATTATGGAGCATTATCTAAAAAGGTTCACTTTGAATTATTTGATTCTTTAAGAAATTGTACCTTTGTTTGGGTTATATTTGTTAGGGTCTATGCCTTGTGAAGTTACATGTTAACTTACATAGATGGTATTCAATAGAGATACAGTATTTCTTTCAGATAGAGAACATAATCTTAAGAATTTATTTTTCTATAAGATATTAAATATCTTTGTCTTAAACTGACAACATAACCATCATTTGAATTCTGCTTTGAACCAGCCTTCTCACATGCTGTTTCTCTCATTATTTCCCTCATTATTGAATTAAATAAATGTTTGATATATGTTCACTTTATAATTTTAACTTTTAAAAAGATATTCTTTATAATACCTTACCCTAAATAAGAAAAAATACTATATATATATAGTATATATATAGTATATACTATATATACTATATATAATTTCTATAGTATATACTATAGTATATACTATATATAATTTCTATAGTATATACTATATACTATATAATTTCGTGTATATATATATATATATGAAATTAAATTTTAACATGTGCTTTATGACTGTGGACATAGGATTTAGGAGGTATTAAAAATGAAACTCAATTTGAAGATCTAACTGTCTTTATTAAGTGATTCGTGAATCAGGTAGCACCTCATCTAGTAGTAACTAGAAGGGTACTCTGGTGAATTGTGCAAAATGGAAGATTTTTATCACCAGAAAGAAGGGAGAACTAAGATTTAAAAGAGTGGATTATTTCCAGCAAGGACACCTTCCCTTAAGTAAAAGCAGAGGTCTTATCAGGCAGATTATCTCACTAGTACGGATCAGGAAATTCCAGATTAATTGGTTAAAAATTTTACTACTGGGAGATGCTGAAATAGCAATTTGGTTAGTAATTAACTTTTGGTTTGGTGACTGGCTTAGCAAAAGTGACACCATATTGGACTATTGTTTTTTTCTTATTAATGGGGTTAAAATATATTTTTTGTGGATTTATTTTTGTTACTGAACGGGAGCAGAGTTTGCCACCCCAAACTATGCTTCTTAGGGAAGCATATTGATTATTTTAGCCTGGTTATTTTTAAGAAACAGGCTTGGGGAAGCTCTGAAACCTAAGTAGAAGTAACCCTTTGTAACGACATTTACATTGTATGGAAATTTCCAACTGTAAGGATGTTTCCCTTACTGTACCAGGCCTTCCCTCACTATCAGTAGAGAAGGCTAGGACTTAAAACTTCATAACAACCATACCCTTTTCACTGTGCTTTTCCTAGTAACCTCCAGAAGTGACTCTCCACCCCCAACATCTTTTGTCTTTAGCTGAAGTTGGTATTTAAGGTGAGGCATCTACCATTTTGGTTGATTACTCAGTTTCCTTGGGTCTCTCCATATATACAAGGTGTATACATGTTATTAAACTTTAATTTGCTTTTCTCCTGCTAATCTGTCTCATTGAAACCAAGGATCCTCAAAATTTTTATCTGATTTCTGACTGTAGCTTTAGAAATCATTTCCCCCTCTCTCTACACCTGTTATGGATCTAGGCTTTCCCTTCAATAATCAGTAACCCCTGAGACAACAGAAGACAGTCTCTCTATACTCCTCAAAGACCTTGGCTTTCCCTTGGTTAATAAGTGACCCCTGAGGCAGCAGAAGACAGTAGCCCAGACAAGACTAATGGGCAACCAGGTCTGGACTACTGGTAGGCTAAAGATAACATCTTGACCTAAGATGTAGTTCAGTTCCTGAACCCTAAGATGGAATGAGCTACTGGCTACTTGTCCATGAAACCAGAGGGGTGCCAGAGATGACCTCTGAGCTGTCCTTAAGACCTAAAAGAATGATTTATTATGCTTATCTCACACCTCTGACCAATCAGCACCCTACAGGACTTCCTAAACCATGGTGTCTTGTGATTTTACCCTATGTAATCTATAACCTACATGCCATCTGGGAGTCAGGTCTACCAGATCACTAGCTCAATATTCTGATTGGCACCAATCCTATAATAAATAACCTCTTTACTCCACTGCAAACACCTGCTCCTGCATTTATTTGGGACAGTGCATGCAGGCAGAATGGACTTAATTATTGGGGTTTGATAACATCATGTCAGTTTGATTAATAGATCAGCCAGAAAAACTTTGAAGGGTAGAGGAAATTTTCCCTGATATTACAATGATTTTTAGTATGCAATTGGTCAAAGCAATCTAAGTACATTCTATATATTTAAAATTATTACTAAGTAGAGTTTTATGAAAATTCTACTTCCTCTTAAAATAAAATATGATAGGAATTAGCCTCATTACTTAATATCTGACAGCTAACACTTTGTATTTTGTTAATGGGTGGGAAAAATATTAAACATTTCACAAGACAAAATGAGAATTGAATTTATAAAGGAAATTAATATTTACAATATGATTTGATAAAATAGGTTTTAGCTTCATTATCAAAAGCCTATACGAAATTTGTATAAAGTCAGGTAAAACTTTTATCCTTGAATTTTCTCCAGTGTGTCTTGAAAATGTTCATATGAACCTTCCACTTCCATATGACAGTATTAAAATCTTTAACCAATACTTCTTTGGCTATTATTCAAAGGTAATTTTCTTTCTGGCTAATGACTAACCCTTAGGGATGAGCATTGAGAAAAGCTGAAAAGAGTTGCTTCTATTGGATATTTATATATATGGAAAAACATCATTTTGAGCTTCAGTATGTCATACTAAAACTTTAGTGTTCTCTCATGAGACTCTCTTTCAAAGGTGATGTATGCCTTAACAACAGTCTGATGGAGCAAAGACATTAAATAAATATCACCATTACTCCTACCATCACACTATCTGAATTCAGAATATCTCATCATGGAGCAAAACAGCACATTTCTAACAGATGGCTCATAAATGAACTATGTAGAAAACAGGAAAATACAGGGAACTTTACATGTTTATGCTTCCTTGATTCAAGTTTAAAGCAAGCTTTACCTTTGTTGATGCCCTGGAGATTTTCACACCCTAAGGCAATGCTCCGTTGTAGGACTCAGGATGAATGAGAATTGCAAAGAAAACTCAATATGTAATTCTTATGTAAAGAGAGAGGAATTGTATTGTGAAATCATAGCTTTCATAGTCAAATCAATTTCAGAGAAGTGTACAAATGGAAGGTGGCTACTTGGTAATTTGTGCCTTTAAAATGATCTATTCATATCCTACTCCAGAAAAGGTTTGGCTAGCTTCCAAGTATGGATGATCTGCACATAGAAGGCTACTTGTCCATGGCATTCAGTGTGAG
Source organism: Phyllostomus discolor (assembly GCF_004126475.2). NCBI lineage: Eukaryota > Metazoa > Chordata > Mammalia > Chiroptera > Phyllostomidae > Phyllostomus > Phyllostomus discolor. The sequence goes on along the minus strand of NC_050198.1, from coordinate 13,324,833 downwards.
TTTTGGAGCAGAAATGTGCTTCTGGGCAGTGTTTTCTATTTTTTTCTTGTGATAGGAGTCATCTGGAGCTCTCTCTAGACTTCGAAAATCTGCAGTTCTTCTCTAGAGATTCTGAATCAGTAGGCCTGGAGTGGAACCCTGCCAATATGTAGTTTTAAAAAGTGTTCAGCTGATATTTGCAACATCTAAAGCTAGATATACTTTGAGAAAATGTCTCAGGGATGTGGTTTTTAAATGTGACTTCTCAATTGTTGATTTAGGGAAGCTAAAATAACAAACAAATAGCACTGGCTGGTGTGGCTCAGTGGACTAAGCACTGGCCTGTAAGCCAAAGGGTTGCCAATTCATTTTCCAGTCAGGGTACATGCCTGGGTTGTGCACCAGGTCCCCAGTGTGTGTGTGGGGGTTTGAGAGGCAAACACACAATGATGATTTTCCCCCTCTTCTTACTCTCCTTTCTTCTCTCTCTAAAAATAAGTAAACCAAATCTTAAAAAAATAACAAGCAAAAACCTAGGTGCCAGACTTTATAGGAAGTTAAAGCATAGACATAATATTTCATTAATTAAGACTTCATTTTTCATGTAGTAAATCTATTCACAACAAAACTGAGGGGAACATACAGGGATTTACCATATAACCCTCTGCCCTCCAACATATGCATAGCATCCTCCATTATCAACATCCTCCACCAGAGTAGTACAATTGATGAACCTACATTGACACATCATAATCAACCAAAGTCCATTGTTTACCTTAAGATTCACTCTTGGTGTTATATATCCTATGAATTTGGACAAATGTGTATTGACATGTATCAATCATTATGGTATTGTTAACCTAAAAATAAAAGGCCAAAGTGAGAGGTAATGAAGTTTAATTTGTGACCCAAAAGATTAGCTATCCTGGAAACACTGATTCAGGCAGAAAACAAAATAATGTTCTGACTGGGTGAAAGCAATGGGTATGTATAAAAAAGGAAAAGTAAATGATTACAGGAATAGAAGAAAGTAATTTCTATAGGTTTAGATAAGGTAAAGAAGGAATTTCTATAGGTACAGATAAGCTAACAGAGTGATGCTCATTCTAAAGAATGTCTTTTAATTTTCAGTTCTGGTAGTCATAATGTCTGCTTCCCTGTTAGCTGTGCAAATAGTCATTTGGAATATAATGTTCCTTTAGATCCAATCCAAAAGTTATTTTGCCCTATTTTTAACATTCCATAACAAAGGTTTGAGGAGTAAAATGTGCAAGATAATTCCTCTAGGAGGGCCACTCAGATTCCATTTTGAACTGCTTCTATTTATCTTATTTTTTCACAATATCATTCAGAGTAGTTTCACTGCCCTAAAATTCCCCTGTGCTCTTTAAATGCTGTGATCAAAGCCAGTCAGCAATTGCCTTTTTTTTATTAACAGCTATAAAGGGCCTATTTGTTTTCATGTTGATGCCTACTGAATTTATTGATTTTATTGAGTGCCAAAATATAAATATGTTAGTGCTTCTCCATATTGGTATATTATACAATTGCAGGTCTAGGTATAGTTCTTCCTTAGGAAAATTTAAATGAAATGTTTGTAGAGCTATCAATTTATAGAAGTTAAGTCATATGTAAAATAACAAGTTCATTTGTATTTTTATAGTTTGTTTTATTGAAAACATGGTCACAGTGCTTAAAAGGGCAAAGGTAGTGGCTATGCAATGCAATATCAATGGTTTATTGTTTTAACTACCAAATACTTAAACAGAAGGAGAACATGCAATGCAAGCACCATCACTGTGAAACTATTTAATACTTCATGGTCTGAGTTTTGGATAAATTGAGGTACACCTGTCCATAAAAGGCAAGTCAGTCTCCCTTTATTTCTATAGTGAATGCTTTATTTGCTTTTTGGGCTAAATATCACAAAGCACTTACCGAGCAATGTGTGAATTAACATAAATCTCTGAGAAGTCATCATATCAAATTTTAATTAATGAAACTGATGTTCATCCCTCCTTTTGGGCTCTCAATTTTTTAAGAAGTATTTTTCTAATATTTTTGAAATACAATTCACACAGCAAACAGCTCACTCATTTAATATGTTCAGTTCAAAGGTTTTTAGTATATTCACAGAATTGTATAATCTGCACCACAATCAATTTTATGACATTTTCATCACCTGAAAAGAAAACTTGTACTCTTTAATTATATCACCCATTAGTCTCTCAGCCCTAAGCAACCACCATTCTACTTTTTGTATGTATTTGCTTATTGTAGACCTTTCACATAATTGTGATCATATACTATATGAACTTTTAGGACTGGCTTTTTTCACTAAGCCTAATATCTTCAAGGTTTACCCATGGGGTAGCATGTATCAGTACTTCATTCCCTTTTCATAGCAAGATTCTATTGCATTGTATGAATATACCACGTTTTGTTTGCCTATTCATCAGTTGACAAATAACTCATCTAAAACGGGCTGGTTTTAATTCCATTTTTCTTGAAATATTGCTTCAATGTCAACTTACCTATAGTATAGCTCTGAAAATATTCTTGTTACATTGTAAGAGCCCACAGAAAGATAAATTTGAGGCACTTTAAAGAAATAAGAAAATGTAAAACTCTTTTTATGCTGTTTCTTATCCCTTAATCATTCCAGTCTATTTTTAAAGGATTTTATTTATTTATTTTTAGAGAGGGAAGGGAGGGAGAAAGAGAGAGAGAGACACACATCAACGTGCGGTCCTGGGGGCCATGACCTGCAACCCAGGTATGTGCCCTGACTGGGAATCGAACCTGCAACACTTTGGTTTGCAACCTGCGCTCAATCCACTGAGCTATGCCAACCAGGCCAGTCTATTTTTTTAACTTAGATTTAATATTGAAGACTTTTGGGCTATAGCCCTATATTGTACACCCATTCTGAAATGCCAGGTCAATACAAGTTAATTTATTAACTGGGATTAATTTTCCATTCCTAGTCAAATTCAGACAACAAAATATTGAGCTCATTAATAATTGAAACAATTTCTTAAATTATGTTTGCTTTAGATATTTTTATATTAAAGCTAGGAAAAATAGAATTACCTAATAATGAAGAAATTCATCACCAGGATTCCTGCTGTAAGGGGTGGTGGAATTAATTCCTTTGTCCTGTTTTTTAAGGCATTGCAGTTGAAGGAATAAAATTTAAAAATCAACATAAAATGATTTTCACAGTTATCTAATGAAATATGAGTAGTTATAGCTGATAAACGACTAGCATGAAAAGAATCGGTTGCTATTTGCTGGAACTGCACAGCCACTGATAAAAATAGTGAGCTCCTCAAGTCCCTGCTATTATTATTCCCACAGGCTCTGGCAATGAAATCTTTATAATGACGAACAGTCATTGTTAATGAAAATGAAGATTATACTGTATCTTCAACAAGGGAACTATTTATGTAATAGAAAGATCGAGTTTAATATAATCAATGAACACCAGGGTTGGAGGTTGTATGAGGAGATAGAAGCTGGTTTATAACAGTAAGTTATATGATGTCTCAGGTCTTAGATAGTGTTCTGGAGTTTTGGGTTGTATAGTGCTCCATGGATGAAAAAAAAATACTAATAAAGAATAGAAAACTAATTCTATCATTATTAAAATGAGACCATCAAAATGATATACAAATATACACTTTTAAAATTAAAATTATACGTGATTAATTAGTTTGGGTAAATGGTTTAATTTTGGAATCATGTCACAATCAAAATAATTGAATCTTTTCAGAATTCTCCATACAGAGTTATTCTAGTATGTGAAATATAAAATTAAGAAAACATATTTTAGTAGATGGCCACAGTTGTCATGTAAAGCAATTCTCTCCAAGGACTTGAATAATTGATAATAAATCTGTCACAAATTCAAATACATACATATATATATATATATATATATATATATATCTTTTCAGACCACAATGACTTTTAATAAAATGATGGTTTTACAAGCCTTTGCTTACTTGTTTGTTTGTTGTAGCAAGAGATGGTTTTACTAGCTGTAGGAGTTCTCACACCATCTTCTTTCAACATGAGGCAATGGCAATTATTTTCTTGCAAGGTAGAACCAAGGATGGTTCCATTGCCTTAGCATATGAAAAGTGATGTTATATGATTTTTCCCTTTCATTGTGGTGGTATATTTGCATCGAATATCTTTTCATTGTGTTCTATAACTTCAAGTTGCCATTCTTGTGACTAATAGAGTTAAAGCAAAATGAAATTACTGTCTCAATTTTTTGATCTGAGCATAATACATCTTAATTGTTGTGGAAATGACTTTAAACAGTTATTTTAATTCAAAATATGTGGGGGAAATTTTTGACCAATAATCAAGGAGTATCTCTTTTTCCATTCAGATATTTAGAGTATTGAGTATGTGCTATCTATAAGTCAGTGAATGAAAGGCTCAGGTTTCTAAAAGATAGGATCTCAGACAAAAGCATTGTTTTATGTCCTAAATTAATTTTACATGACAATCAGATATTACCAGCTTTGATTTCCAGCTCTGCTTAACTACTGTATTATTGCAATGATCCAGTCAAAGCTTCCAGACACATATCACCCTAGGACTCCCTTCTCATACCTCATAGGGCAGTTTATAGGAGGAGGTATGCCCATGGTCAAGTACTACAAAAATCTTGTGACCTTCCTTCTCCCTTGATGTGGCCTAACTTTTTTAACCCCAAAATGCTCAACAATGATGACATTTAATATTTTATTGATTTATTTCTCATTTTAAATACTCATCAGAAATTTCCACCATTTACCAAAAATTATTTCAAAGTAGCAAGTTAGAAGAGTTTCTGATGATACACCATTGAACGTGAAGAAACATCCCACAGTGTGTTGCATTTACTTGTTACAACTTCCAAATTATCCTGTACACTGGTATGGCTTAAGCCTGCTCACTAAGTAATGGGCTGGCAACTCTTCCTATTCACAGGAAATTCGTATTCACAAAGCCAGTGAAACAGAAAAGCTCTATTCTATTTCAAAAATCTCAAGTTCATGTCAAATAATATATTTTTAAAGATTTTCCTTAATATCTTGGTCAATAATGTTAGTCAACATGAATGAATTGAGAGCTCATTCATTCATTGATTTGTTTACTTACCATTTGCAGAAAATATAAAAATTCCAGTTTCTAAAGACTGAGGTTAAAGGTTCTGCTGTCTATGAACTCTGGGTATAGTATCATTGTAACCTAACTCTTTAAAAAATCATAACTTTACCCATAAGGAGGCTTGTGTTTTTATTGAGATTTATAAACTTTAATCTTGGCTATTTTCTGTAGTGAGTACTTAGATCACAATTTAGACTTTATTATTTGTTCATCAAATAACTTGTTAATTAAATAACATTAAATTATCAAGGTCTTGCTGTAAGCTCTCTACTTATGGGGATATAAAAAGGAAAAACTTGTCATTAGATTGCACAAACGTTTATAAAATTCAGATATGTAACAAATAATATATATACACATGTACATATGCATAGCAAATTTCCCTGATAAAATTGTGTGACATTGGGTTAGAAACCCAGTGATTTAGCTGTTAAATAATCAGGAGTTTGAGGAAAGATGTGAGGAACAGATAAAATGTCAATTAGAATGTACAGCAATTATCTAGCTGGGAAATATAGTTGAGAGAATTATAATTAAGGGGCATTTTTCATTGAGGTGTTAAAAATGCAGAGAACTTTAAAATACACTCAGGCACTTGCTTAAAACTGGGATAAATACCATACAATCTCACCTTTAACAGGAACCTAAACAACAAAACAAACAAACAAGCAAAATATAACCAAAGACACTGAAATAAAGAACAGGTTGACAATGGCCAGAGGGGTGAGGGGAGGGAGTTTCAGGGGAAAAGGGGAAGGGTTTACAGGAACAAGTATAAAGGACACATGGACAAAAACTAGGGGGGGTGGAAATGGGAGGGGGGTGGAAATTGGAGGGAGGTGGGGAGCACTGGGGGGTGGGCTGGGTTGGGAGTAAAAGAGAAATCTGCACTTGAACAACAATTAAAATGAAACAATGCTATAAAAAACTGGGATAGATCTGAGAACTGTGTTGTTAGGTGATTTCTTCATTGTGCAAACATTGAAGCGTGCACTTAGTGTAACCTCCTACTGTAATTTCATGTGCTATATGTTTATACACCTGGCATGCAGTAGTTTTGTTTACACCAGAATCATGACAACTGTGAGTAATTGTAGTGTAAGTCCTGGCGGTTGTTTTTTCTTTTTGTGATGCAAGTGCCTGACTTAACCTTTGATTGTGAGATAGTCATTTCAAAGAGGCACCCATTTCAGTGAACACTATCTTCATTAAACACTTTGCCAGCCACCAGGCTGTATAAACAGCAGCCAGTCCACCTCCCCAACTGAGGATTGTTTGTTTTAGAGATCTTAGTTGATTTTGATAGCTGAGCATATGGGCCACTTGTTTTTTTCTTCCTGGTCTTTGAATTCCTGCTCTTACATTTTAAATTCACCAATAAACCGTGAGCCTTTGAAACCCTAGGTCCCCACCCTCCACCTCAATAAAAGCAGAACCCAAGGCCCTTGTTAGGTCTGTAAGTAAAAAAACTCTTTGATCCTTTAAAGTTTCTTAATGGTTATTGTTGAAGACTGTGTTGTGATTGTAATGAAATCCCAAAGGGTCAGTCAAGATTTAACATTGGCCAGAAAGTAGAGCTTCTGTGGGAAGCTCACAAGGCCCAGGTGAATGAGCCCAGAAGTTTCTAGTGAGAGCATGTGTATTGATAGGCTGAAGCACCACAAAACAGTAATGCATGGCCTTGCTTTAGGACATTACTGCGACAGCTACTATGTCACTAGGTGATAGGAATTTTTCAGCTCTATTATAATCTTATGGGACCACCATCATATATACATTATGTCCTTGACTAAAATGTCCTTATGTGGCATGTGACTATGCTATGTTGTAATACAACTAGATAAAAGTGCTTTGGTCACATGATGGAAGATAAGGTTGTAGCTATAAAAGGCAGATAGTTAGGGACTTGTGTGTGAAACCAAACAATTTCTTTGGAAAGATGTTAAGAAACAGGGACAAATGCCTTTGTTTATGATGTGGCTGATTAATAAGTGGCAAAACAGGTGACAGGGGACTGATAAGAAAAGCATTACTATAACTCAGGAAAGATATGAGGACTTAAGTCAATGACAAAGGGGATACAGCTTGGTATTTTTTCTTCATAACACTTACTAATATTTGACATTTTATTGGTATGCACTTATTTGATTTATGTTCTCTTACTAGAAGGTAAGCTCCATAAAGGCAAGAACTATGTATTTTTTAGTTGACTGTTTAATCCCTAGTGCTTAGAACAGAGGCTAGTACTGTTAACATAGGTAATTAGCTAATTATTAATAAGAAAGAGAGCAAAGGGACTTAGACACTGAGTTTAATAAACTGGGGAACATAAGCCTGTTTGCTTCACTAGGAAGCTACAGAGTCACAACCCAGGGGATTACAACATTTCTATACCAAGGAGATTAACACTCCTCTCTTCTCCATCTCCAGTACCAGATTGTTTGGGGAGCAGGTGTAGGTAAGCATGTGCACAATAGAAGTCAAAATGGCACAAGAGATGGTGTTTGACCATAGAGGCCTGTCAGTCTAACTAGGGGGTGGACCTATCAAAAGCCCACAAAAGCTTCAGAAGTTGATTGGTTATTTTGGAAAAACATTTGGTCCATTCCAAACCCAAGCTGATATAACCCCAGGGAAACAAAGAAGCTCTTTCTCAGTCACTCAGCGACAGGAACTTCTCCCATTCACTTGTGTACTCTTTCATCTGGGAGCACATAACCATATGGGTCTAGCAGCTACCAGGGCCCACTGCACAGAAACTCTGGACACTAGCTTTTGTCTTGGCCTAGTTGAAGTCATGGTTGGACTTTTTCCATGGAGAGATGGAATAAGAGGGGAAATTGGAAACCAGGGGCAGATTTTTCTGAATAAACCTTGTCATGTTACAATCTCTTGTGTGTGGGTCCTTGGTATGCTCTCCTTGTGATCCCACGAAAGAGCCTGATTTGCATTGACAACAGTACCTTTGCTAAACAAATGAGTGGATTTATACAGTGTGATGTTAACTTTGGTTACTTTATGTTTTTGAATAAAAAGCTACCTTGCAATCTTAGGTATCATTAAACTCAAATGTAGAAAAATGACACTTCCCTCATCTTTAACCAAATTGAATTTCCTGAAATATTTAACAAAGCATCAGAAATTTTTCAGAATTGGAAAATCTAAAAGGAAAAATTCTAAAGCTCTTTTAAATAAAGCTTTGGTGATTTTGTGTACCTTAATAGAAAATTTAAACACAATAAAGGGGAGCATATTTATAATGTCACTTTGTCATCATCATCATCATTACCATCATCATCATCATCATAATTTTAAGCTAATGAGGCTGAAAAGAATAACCTGTATCATAGGCCAAAATATGTAAAAGCCCAATCACAATAGGCCAATTAATAACATTTCTGTAAGACAAATAAAGCAAATCATATGTTTATTTTAAAAATATATTTAGATTTATTTGCTGAATTTCTTTAGTGGCTAATTTCTATAAGATTCCAGGAATAAAGACAGATTCATTTGACTGTGTTCCAAAGTGTCTATTCAACAAGTATGTGTTTTTTAAAAGTTATCAAAAAGTATAAACTGATAGTTTATACAGAGTGCTCATAATTTGAAGTCAACAGCCACTTGGAGGTCTGCCAAAGTTCCTAGCTAAGATTTAAAGAAAACCAAGAGGCAAGAAAGCAAATGAATTTCTTATCAAGTCTTGAGAAAATTTGTCTCCTAATTTTCATTTTTCTCAATCAGCTGCTAAAGGCACTCATTTTCATCTCCTTGATTAGATGCTGTAGTAACTGATTACTGGATTTCATAGTTCTTTTCAATGGAACATTGTCATTTGCTTTTCTATGATTACCGTAAAACACCACATATCATCCAATCATTTTTCTGTTTCTTTCCCCAAATTGTTAGTTCCTTATTTATTTCCAGTTTCTCCTCTATACATATATTCCAGCTCCAACCTCTAAGCCCCCAATTTCTGCCAAACCACTCAAGTTGTCAAAAATAAGCTCATATTCAGCATTCCCTGGCCATTTACTTAAGTTTATGTTAAATCCATCTTTGGCCATAAAAAACATTTCACTAACTTACAGGAAGCAATGATGAGATTCTTAAAAGCACCTCATAAGCTTTACTACCATTTAATGTCTTTTTAATTTAAAAATGGTGAAAATAATTGTTATTTCTCCCTGATACTGCTATTTTTTCTATTCACAGTAATAATAACAGCTCACATTTCTTAATGCTTTTACTGGGTTCTATAAAGTTCTGTAAAGTAGATAAGATTGATATCATTTCAATTTTCAGAAGAAGAAAAATCCAGGTCTTAAGGAATATAGAATGAAGTACTTTTACTTACTAATAATACAGTCTTTCCATGAGACCATATTAATAATTGAAGTAACCATTTGTAAATGATAATTTTTTGCATCATTGAAACTTTTATTTCATATTTCTTCAGACTATGCAGTATATGTGATAATAGAGGGGTTTTAAAAAAAGTATATTTTACTGGTTATACTATTGCAGTTTTCCCAGTTTCTGCCCTTTTATACTCCCTCCATCTGGCACCCCAACCCTCCAACATACCCCCCCTCTTAGTTCATGTCCATGAGTTGTACATATAAGTTCTTGGAGTTGTCTGTTTCCTATACAATTTTGATCTCTCTCCATCTATTTTATGCCTACCAATTATGCTTCTTCTTCCCTGCACCTTTTCCCCCCTATTACTCCCTTCCTCCTCCCCACTGAGAACCCTCCATGTGATATCCATTCCTCTGATTCTGTTCCTCTTCTAGTTGTTTGCTTAGTTTTCATTTTTGTTGTTTGTCTTTTCTTTTAGGTTTATTTGTTGATAGTTGTGAGTTTATTGTCATTTTACTGTTCATACTTTTGCTCTTCTTTTTCATAGATAAGTTCCTTTAACATTTCATATAACAATGGCTTGGTGATGATGAACTCCTTTAACTTGACCTTATCTGGGAAGCACTTTATCTGCCCTTCCATTCTAAATGAAAGATTTGCTGGATAGAGCAATCTTGGATGTAGGTTCTTGCCTTTCATGACTTCAGATACTTCTTCCCAGCCTCTTCTTGCCTGCAAGGTTTCATTAGAGAAATCAGCTGATATCCTTATGAGCACTCCTTTGTAGGTAACTCTCTCCTTTACTCTTGCTGCTTTTAATATTCTCTCTTTATTTTTAATCTTGTGTAACTTAATGATAATGTGCCTTGGTGTGTTCCTCTTGGGGTCCAACTTCTTTGGGACTCTCTGGGCTTCCTGGACTTCCTGGAAGTCTATTTCCTTTACCAGATTGGGGAAGTTTTCCTTCACTATTTGTTCAAATAAGTTTTCAATTTCTCACTGTTGTTCTTCTCCTTCTGGCTTCCCTATAATTTGGATATTGGAACATTTCAGGTTGTCCCCGAGATTCCATAGCCTCTGTTCATTTTTCTTTTTAATTCTTGTTTCTTCATTCTGTTCTGGTTGGAAGCTTATTTCTTCTTGTTGTTCTAAATCATTGCTTTGAGTCCTGGTTTCCTTCTTGTCACTCTTGGTTCCCTGAATATTTTGCTTTATTTAATTTTGGGTATCTTTCATTTGTTTTTGTTTTTGTTTTCATTTTTTTGACCAAGCTCAATCAGTTCTGTGAGTATTTTGATTACCAGGGCTTTAAATTCTTCATCAGATAGGTTGGCTATCTTCTCACCACTCAGCTCTCTTTCTGAAGCTTTGCTCTGTTTTTTAATTTGGGCCATATTTCTTTGTCTTGGCACACCTGTCTGGTTTTCCTGTTTGTTTCTTTAATTCCTTGGTTGTCAGAGCTCCATGCAGTTCTATTTTCTGGCACTTATGGTTGTTTATTGATTTTAGATTGGTTGTTACCTTCTTTTTGGTTGTGCAAGGAAGCGAAGGGTTTCTACTTACATATCCATCTTGGCCAGAACTCAATAGAGGGTTTTTAATGATATACTATTATAGTTTGTAATTGTTAAACATCCTTTTAAAAATATTCTCATCAAAATTATGTTAAACCTTTACCTTTTCTTAATTATAAAAATTATACCCTGTATAAATTTGAGTTTTATTAATAATTTAATATTACCATGCAGTCTCCAGTTGAAATTAAAATATGTAATAATCATGCCTCATTTCTGAATTTCTCTTTCACCAATATTTGTGTGTAAATATCATTTTACAGAAAATACAAGCTTAAAGCACATTTAGCAGGTATGAAAAAATCTCTATATGGTCTATAATATAATATAAAAACATGTTTATTACTTCTAGGGTTTAAGACTCATTTATAGCCCTGGCTGGTGTGGCTTAGTGGATTGGATGCCAGCCTGGGAGCCAAAGGGTCGCTGGTTAGTTTCCCAGTCAGGGCACATACCTGGGTTGTGGGCCAGTTCTCCAGTAATGGGTGCGTGAGAGGCAACCGTACATTGATGTTGCTCTCCCTCTCTTTAAAAAAAAATAGAAAATAAAAAAAGAAGATGACTCATTTACAGATTGTTCTGCTTTCAATTGTCAACTTTGATTCTCATAGCAATGCTGACTGGTGAATAAGCAAATATTATCAACGTTTTAAACATGAAGTGACTGTGGTTCTGAAAGGTTAGGTAACTTGTCTGAGGTTACAGAACAGGCATGACAATACAAAAAAAAATGAAAACCAAATTACAGACCCTTAGGCCCAATGTTCTTTTTTGTCACATAACTAATATTGAAGTGTTAGAGGGATTTCTGTGTTAATTAATTCCCTATCTTTAGCTTCATAGATGTGTAGTTTTGATCCATATGAGATAGATGTCTTGCCCTTCTACCTTGGTCTCTCTTATATATTAAAATCAGTTGTTTGGAAGCTTGTTTTCCTCCGCTGCCCTGCATATTATTTTATAATATTCATCAAGGTTTTCCTTAAACTTTTTCATATTTTTTCACTCAGTAGTGTTAACTCTTATTTTCTTTATTCTTCCTTTTCCCATTTCCTTTCTTTGTGGGCATCATTGTCTTCTTTTTCTTCTCTCTCTTCCTCTTGTACTATATATCATAATATTTTTATTGGGATATAATTAATATTTGGTCACTACGTGAAACATAAACTGTATATTCCTCTCTTTTATGAAACCTGCCAAGCCTGAATTGTTTCTTGAACTTCTGAAACTAGTTTTAATTCGGTTAAGTGGGAAAAATCAGTATTTTTTGAAGAAAATGACAACTGCAACTTTTTTTTTAAAAGATTTTATTTTATTTTATTTTTTAGAGAGGGAAGAGAGGGAGAAAGAGAGAGAGAGAAACATCAATGTGGGGTTGCTGGGGGTCATGGCCTGCAACCCAGGCATGTACCCTGACTGGGAATAGAACCTGTGACACTTTGGCTCACAGCCCGCGCTCAATCCACTGAGCTATGCTAGCCAGGGCTCACAACTTTTTTTGTAAGTGCAAGTTTTCATCAAGTTATAGTAAGCATACAAGCAAGTACACCAGTCATAAGTTAGAGATTGATTCATTTTCACATAGAAAAACACCCATGTGACTAACACGCAGGAGAAGAAATTTAACATCTTTAGAAATGATGGGAACTTATTTGGGATTATATTGAATCTGTGACTCAGTATGCATAAAAGTATTATACCATTCCAACTGTTCATGTCTCCATTACGATTTTTTAACAGTTTTCTACAGTTGACTGTGTACAGATCTTGTACATCTTTCATTAAACTTTTACTTCAGAGTTTGATTGTTTTTGGATGCTGTTGTAAAATGTATTTTTAAAGTAATGTAATTTTTAAATTACTTGTTTATGGTATCTTGAATTATGCCTGATTTTTTTCTTGAACTTGCAGCCAGTAATCTTTATATCAAAATGATAAAATAAAATTTTGGCAACAATCTACCCAAGCAGTGAAGCTTTTCTGTCTTTATTTGTGTAATGCACTCCAATTATTATTTTTTACTGATTGTCTAAATGTTTCCCCGGTTTCCAACAAGAGCCAGATATGGCTTATGTGGTAGGGGTACATTATTGATGTATAGCCTAGTGAAAAACAAACAAGTAAATATGAAGTATATTTTAGATGATATGTACTACAGCAATAATAACCAGAGTATTACTTACACTAGTTTACATTATGTTCATTTGTTGCTCTAGGAACTAGCATGTGAATCCTTTACTTATGGTGATCTACTTCTACTTAAGATTGTGCCACTTTCTACAAATAGCACTTGATAGCAGTATAATCCATTTATTCCCTCCTTGTTGTCTGTTGTCATATATTTTAATTATTTTGTTGACACATCATTTGTTAATTATAATTTTTACTTTATAATTTTGGTTAAAGAGTTAAAACACATTAAATTAAATAAACATTTTTTCTTTTTTAATTGTATTTTTTCTTTTTTTACTTTTTTAAAGATTTTATTTATTTATTTTTAGAGAGCAAAAGGAGGGAGAAAGAGAGAGAGAGAAACATCAATGTGCGGTTGCTGGGGATCATGGCCTGCAACCCAGGCATGTACCCTGACTGGGAATCGAACCTGCAACACTTTGGTTTGCAGCCTGTGCTCAATCCACTGAGCTACACCAGCCAGGGCCTAATTGTATTTTTTCCATTACCATTTATCCCCCTTATACCCCAAACAGCACACTATAGTATGTGTCCATGAGTCCTTTTTACTTTTTGCTCAATCCCTTCACCTACTAACTACCTCTCCCACCCACTCAGACCTGTCAACCTGCTCTCCATCTATGATTCTGTCTCTATTTGTCTTGTTTGTTCAGTTTGTTAGATTCCACATATGAGTGAAATCATATGGTATTTGTCTATTCAGCCATTTAAAAAAAAAAGAAAATTTTACCCTTTGAGACAGCATGGATGGATCTGGAGAACATTATGCTAATTAAAATAAGCCAGTCAGAGAAAGATAAATGAACAATTTTTCAACTTACAGCTTGATGAATTTTGCACATGATGTTTTTCATCTACACTTCTACTTACCATTTTTGTATTGAGTCAATTGTCTTTTAATGAAATACAAAAAATCTTTAATATTTCTCTAAATGTTTTTCATCTCAAGACTATTTCATTCCATCCTGCAGTTCTCAATTTCTATCAAGTGTCATTTGTGATCAGCCTGAAGAATTTCCTGTAGTATTGTAGGTTGGCAAGCAGCAAATTGTCTTAGGTTTGTTTATGTGATTATGTCTCATTTCACTCTCAGTTCAAAAGGATAATTTTGTTGGCTGTAGTATTCTGGCTTGAGTGTTTCTTCTTTCAGTATAGGAAAGATGCTGATGCATTTTCTCTGGTTTCTCAATGTTTTCTGTTGAGAAAATAGTCACAATTTAAACCATCATACCTAGATGTCTATGTAATCTATCTTCATGCAAGTTTTTGATTGGTATACCTTTGTTCATCACTGATATTCTGTGTACTTCATAAAGCATCAAATATATAAAGCTTACTAATATCAATTAAAACTTCAGTAACTATTTTGTCAATACAAAATTATCCACTTAAGTAAATAAAGAGATAGCTCATTAGATTGATAGGGGCAACAGAAAAATTAAAAACAAAAAATAGCTAACATTAAAAATAAAATCCAAAAAGTCATTTTTTCCAATTAAAATACAGAAACATACTGTCACAGATTACACACAAATTAAAATAATTAAAGCACCTTCACAAGCAAAGTATCAAAATGGTTGTTACACTTGCTGATATATTGCTAATGTTGACATGCATAAGATAATGTATTGAATAGGTTAAACTCTTGATAGAAAATAATGAAATGACAGTTGTATTATCTATAGCAAAATGTTTTATATATACTGTAATTATAAATATAATTCTCCTTTGGAAAAATATATTTTACAGGCAAATTACTTACATATAGTACTTACAAGAATCTATTCACCTATAGGAAATGCATAGACTATACATGAAAATATGGGTATCTATATGTGCCTAATATATGATTTTGGTATTCAAGTAATTATGAAATGATAATCACTTTATAATTGTGAATGGAATTAGTGAAATGCATACAAGAAGTAAGCATGAATTGGAAATTACTATATTAAATATGCTTAATACTTAGTGGAAATTAAATAAATAAAAAGATACCATTTTTTGCCCTGGCTGGCGTAGCTCAGTGGATTGAGTGCGGGCTGAGAACCAAAGTGTCCCAGGTTCGATTCCCAGCCAGGGTACATTCCTGGGTTGCAGGCCATAACCCCCAGCAACCGCACATTGATGTTTCTCTCTCTCTCTCTCCCTCTCTCCCTCCCTTCCCTCTCTAAAAATAAATAAATAAAATCTTAAAAAAAAAAGATACCATTTTTTATATTGATAGTATAAATTTGTTCTGGGTTTTGAAATCAATTTGGTGTTTTTTAGAAAATTTTAAATTTGTTTACTTTTTATATAGTAATTATCTTTCTATGACTCTATCTGACAGAGCTTGTTAAATAGGGGCATAAAAGTATGAATACAAAAATAGTCTAACAACTATTTTGTAAAATAACTTATGGTGTGTTAATACAGTGAATAGTATATAATTTTTGCACCCAATCGTGTAGACCATATATAATTGTAGAAATATATCAAAGATATATTGCTAATAAAAAAGCAAGTTGTACTTTGTGTGTACAAGTATATTAACATATTACTTACACAAATGTTTTTGTGCATACCTGTTCATATGTGAGCATATACTTCCCAGTAATCATGGTTACTTCTGTGAAGAGATATGCTTTTTTTCACTAGAAAACTTACATGGAGCATATGTCAAATCAGTATTTAGTACAAGGAAACATAAGAAATTGTCATGTGGCCATATCACTAATGACTTTCTGAGAGTCACTCTTTTTTCTTTGTCTTTCTCTTTCCCTTTTTCATTTGTAATGGAATACAAAATAGGGAAGAAATTATGTTTAAGGATGAAAGTAGGACAGAATTAGAAAAGATATAAGAAAATATATAGAAAATTTATATAAATAAAATAATATAATTTAGCAGTGAAACTTTTAAAAGCCCCTCCTCACCTCTGATTAGTTGGTAAGACTCTTAACCTGGGGGCCATAAGGAAAACTGGCACAATGAATGCTCTTTAAATTGCTCTGTGAGGATTAAGTATTAAGTATATTGTGAAGTTTGTCATATATTTGGAGGCCTCCATTACCATGATATAGGAAAAAATGATAACAATAATCAGAACACATTGATTCCTGAGTTTTATCTGATAAGTATATAGGACAAAACCTTAAAAATATGACCATGTCTTGTAAGTTTTCTGTGCCATTCCTTATGAATTATACAATGCTGCTTAGTAAGATTCTTCATTCTACAAAAATGAATGTGTTTAGGTTTAACCCTATGGTATTCTACAATCTTGCTAAATTCACTAATCAATTCTAATGTATTACCTATAGATTACTTTTTGATAGTCTGGAAACATGATCATCTTATCTGTGAGTGGTGATTTCTTTTCATTCTTTCCAATGTTTATGTATTTTCTCATTTTCTTGCATTTTTTCCTGGCTGCTCCCCACCCCAAACTAAAATGTTTAACAGAACTAGTGATAGTAGACATTCTTATCCTTTTTAAGACCTCACGGCAGAGGTTTTCAGTATTTCACCACTAATTACAATATGTACTGCAATTCTCAGAGTTGTTTTAAATGTGAATGGACGGTAAATTTTGTCATATGATTTCTCTCTATCTATGGTAACAATGGCATGATTCTGTCCTTTCATTTGTTAATTTTATTCCAAAGTGTTAACTCAACAATAATTCATGCTTGGATTTTACCCAACTTGTTCATGGGCTTATATAGCTGAAGTGTTTGGGGGGTATGTGTGTGTGAAACATAAGTTTGTTTCTTTTCTTCCCTGAGGGTGAGCAGTGTGGTTTCCTAGGGAATGTAAATCATTGTTTTTACTTTCATATAGTGTCCTTATCATCATGATATAAATGTTATAAGGCTCACATAAAACATTTTGGAAAGTGTGTGTACTGTTTCTATTATGTGAAAGAGCTCATCCAAGATCAGTGTTAATTCTTTCTTATTATATGCAAAGTGCATGACTTCAGGCACCAGGGCTTGGAATTCATTGATAAGAGTATTTTTCAATATGGGCATAGCTTCTTTATGAGATACAGGAGAATCGAGATTTCTTAAATTTTCTTCATTTGTTAAGCTGCATTTTCTTGATATACTCTCTTATGTTCATATTTTTCTGAGGCTTTTTAAAAAACATGAATGTGTGTTGAATTTTGTTGAGTTTCTTCTCTTCATGGATTGATATGATCATGTGATTTGTTTTCTTTAGCTTGTTAATATGGTAGATTACATTGATTTTTCAGATACTGAACCAGCCTGATAAGCATGAAGTTAAAACTACTTGGTTACTGTGTATAATCTTTATATATATATTATATATAAAGATATTATATATCTTTATATAAAGATATATAATATCTTTATATATATATATCTTTATATATATAATTATATTTGAATATATTTTATTAAGGATTTTGTGTCTGTATTGAAGGGATCTTAGTCCATACTTTTATTTTCTTTTGTTTTCTTTTTGTGTGTGTTCTTTCTATCTGATTTTGTTTTCCATGGTGGGGACAGGGTGAGTGGTAGCAGTCAAGGCTCCCTGCATGCTATCCATTAACCCACTATTAGGGTGAGTGCTCTTTACCATACATCAGGGATGAAAGTCCCAGCTATGTATTTAACCATCTCTACAACTTTGGCAAGATTTTGGGTGTGGCAGCCTGGTGAGGGTGGAAGTCTAGACTCCCAACTTGGCCTTTGCTGGCATGGATGAAGATGGTGTTTGACAGTAGTTATATGGCTATTGCCTAAATGTTTGTGTATTGATAGGTTGTTCCTTTTCCAATCTTTTGCCTATAGATAGTAGGCTTTTGTTGCAGCTTTTTGCATCTGAATCTTTTGGCTTTCTGGGTTGCTAGATATTTCAGCTCCAGATCTGGAATGTATAAGGCAAAACCAAAACAAAACAAAACAAAAAGTTGGAGAGGGAAAACATTGTGTTGTTCATTGGGTTCTAAGGTCCCTAACCAGTCTCTCATCTCTCCATTTTTCAGAGTTGAGTATCTGTTTTATACATAAAATCTAGATTTTTAGTTGTACTTTAGAGAAATAGGGAAAATATGGCTATTCTGTCTTCTTGGAAGAAGATACCCGGCATTTTTTTAGCTAATGATCTTTACAACAATCAGTTTAGTTTTGCTTAACCATTTGCTTAATGTCTTTCAATCTAAGTATTTCATTCATCTTATAAATGCTTCTTCAGTTGCCAATATGTGCCAACATAGTATAATAAGTTATACTGTGTGTATACTATGAATACTATGAAGTTTTTACAACTAATTAGCTACATGTTATATATTTACAGAAGATATCTTCAAGGTACATTATAATTTATATACAGATATGTGTACAGTTATATAAATATATAATTCATGTTAATATTTATATATGTTTATCTGTTATATACATACTTCTCAGCTAATCACAATTAATTCTGAAAAGGGTTATGTATCATCAGTTTTTGAAAATTTTATACTGTAAACACATGCCATATATGTATGCTACAGACTGAATGTTTGTGTACCAATATTCATAGGTTGAAACCTACCCTCAGTGTGATGGTATCAGCAGAGGAGGCCTGTGGGGGAGCTCCAGAGTGCTCCATCATCCACCATATGAAGTTACAGGGAAAAAATGAATATATATGAACCAGGAAGCAGGCTGTCACCAAACACTGAATTTGATGGCATCTTGATCTTGGGCTTACCAGCCTCCAAAACTGTGAAAAATAAGTATCTCTTGTTTATAAGGAACCCAGTGTATAGTATTTTATTATAGCAGCCTGAAGGGACCAAGACAATGTATATAATTAAAGATATAAGTGAAAAAACATGTTATGATGACATATCATCAATACATTTTAAAGGATCTACACTTTGCTTTCTTATGTTAAAGTAGTACAGAATGAGTTAAGAAATTAGGAAAAAGTTAGACAAGGGGGTTAGAAAAGAGAAAGAAAAAATAATAAGCAAAATTAAACAAGATTTGAGGAAAATAATTTAATTTGTGAAGTTGATCTCTTAGTAATGTCATTAAGACAGTAACACCATTTGTAAATTGGTCACAAATAATACTGGTTTTTTTTTTGGTTCTACTAGAATTAAGTATCAAATGTAGAGCAAATATCTTGAGGTCTCTATTACCATAAGACAAGAAAGAAATGACAACAATAAAGGTTAAAATCTCAAGTTTTGTCTGATCAGTCTATGGAAAACTGGCTTAACAATATAACCTTATATATAGTAAGGGTTTTTGTGCCATTTTCCCTTTTTTCTTTTTTATATTTATTTTTACTTAGGTATAGTTGGCATACAATCTTATATTGGTTGTATTAGTTTCAGGTGTATATATAGTGATTTAACAATTTTGTGTGCCATTTTTTATGATGTATATAAAAAGGTCAGTAGCAGTTGCTATTCCCTTAAAAATTTATGTTAATAATGTATGGAATCCAAAAATCTTGCTAAATTTATAATTTAATTTCAGCGATATGAGGGAGGTTTTCAACATTTCACCATTAAGCATGATATTTGCTGCACTTTTAAAATTTGTTTATCATTAACGGAGGGTAAACTTGGTCATATTGTTTCCTTCTGTTGTGATGGTGATATGATTTTGCCCTTTGTTTCATTATAGCTGTTTTTTTATTTATTGATTTTACACATAGAGAAAGAAACATTGATTTGTTGTTCTATTTATTCATGCATTCATTCTCATGATAGTTGTTAAATGATGAAATTTTTATTACTAGAATTCATTCTTGGTTTACACCAAGGATGTTCCTGGGGTTATTATAGCTTAAGTACTTTTGGTTTTGTTTGTCAAATATAAGTTGTGTTTTTTGGGGGAAGTGGGATATACTATTGATTTACCTTTTATTTTCTTTGTAATTTTGGGTAAACTTTATAGGGTTCACACAAAGCATTTTGGGAAACATTTTTACCATTTATAATTTTTGAAAAACCTTATGTGAGATTGGTGTTATTTTTTCCCCATTACATGGGGGTAGGCAAAAGGAGGTTTACAGTTGTGAGCACATGAAACAGTTTTATACTTTATTCTTGTATTGTTATTAACTATTGTATTATTTGTACAACTGTAAACCTACTTTTGCCCACCTCTCTATGGAAAAGTTCATGACTTTAGGCACTAGCACTTAGGATTCATTTGTAGGAAGATATTTTTTGATAGACATGGTTATTTACAAGATATAGGACCATTGAGACTTTGTAAGTTTTATTGTTCATCAAGCTATGTCTCCCTTGAGAGTTTCTATTTTCATAGATCAAACTTTTTAGCATAAATTTGTTAATATAATTATGTATGTGTTTCTGGTTTATAGCATGAAGATTTCCTTTTTGCATTGCTCTCATTAAATCTTTGTTTTTTCTTAATATATCTAGCTAGAGGTTTCTGTAAATCTCCTTTCTCTCCTCCCTCCCCCTGCCTAACACTAAAAAAATGTTTTAGCTTTTTCAATCTCCTCTTTGTATTTCTTTAATATCACTCACAGACCTTCCTTTTATTGTTTTATTTGTATTACTAGTTTACTATTGATTTTCCCCAATATTTTGAGATGGATTTTACAATATGAATTTCAAGATTTTGCATTTATTGTTATAAATATCCCTTTACCCACACATAATATTGCTGCTCACATTTTATAATAGCTCCATTAAAATATAATTAAACTTAATAAACTTCACAACATTAAATTGAGCAATGTAAGTTTTGACTTAGTTATATATTTGAAAAGCCACCACCAGGAGCAAAATACTGTATATATCCATTCCACACTCAAGTTTCCTTGTACAAATTTATATTCCCCTTTGCTGTTTCTACCCAATCTTCCTTCTTCCCCACGTATACATTGTATACACACACACACACGCACACACGATGAACATGAAAGTTTGGTATTACCAGATCATATAATAGTTGTATCTTTTGCCCTGGCTGGCGTAGCTCAGTGGATTGAGCGTGGGCTGGGAACCAAAGTGTCCCAGGTTCGATTCCCAGCTAGGGTACATTCCTGGGTTGCAGGCCAGAACCCCCAGCAACTGCACATTGATGTCTCTCTCTCTCTCTCTCTCCCCCTCCCTTCCCTCCCTAAAAATAAATAAATAAAATCTTTAAAAAATAGTTGTATCTTTAAGCTTTTGTAGCATATTTCAAAGAGTTTTGCAATATGCAGTGCAATACTATTGTAATGTTTTCTATCATACCAAGAGTGTATGAGCCTTAATTTCCCTACATTCTTGGCAGCACTTTTTATGGTCATCATTTTTTCAAATTCTGTTTTTTCTAAGAGGTGTGTGGGAAATCTCACTGTCTGTTTAAATCACATGGGTGTAATGAAGTCATACTTCTTTCTTTCTCTGCCATGCCCAGTAAATGGGAAAAACTGATCCCCAGGAGGAGGGACAGTTTTAGGTGAGTCTCTTTTTATTTTAGTGTTTTAATTTATTGATTTTAAACAGAAAGAGAGAGAAATATTGATTTATTATCCCAGTTATTTACACGTTCACTGGTTAATTCTTATATGAGTCCTGACCAGAGATCAAACCCACAACTTTGGTGTATCATATTGATGCTATAACCAACTGAGGTACACGGTCAGGGCTTGGGTGAGTCTTTATAGCCTTGTAATACTGAACTTCTAGGCCATCCACTGCTTGTGTCGATGAGGATGCTGTTTGGTGTAGAACTGTTATTATCTACAAATTTCCTGTCCTGTTTGCCTGTGTCTTTTTTTCTTTGTACTTTACCTAGAAACAGCAGGCTTTTTTCCTAGACTTTTCTTGTCTACAACTTTTGGCATTTCAGATTGCCTGATTTTTCTGATCCAGGTCTTGGATGTATGAGGTAAAAAGGGAATAAAACATAGAAAATAAAAAATGGAAACCACCACCTTGTTGTTTTTTGGCTTCTGAGGTTCCTAGTCAATCTTCCTTAGTCTCTCTATCTTTCACAGTGTTTTTATGTTTGTGGACATTTTTATATTTTTGTCCAGGAATCTTAGTTGTCCATAGGGAGAGAACTAGGAAAAGTATGTTTTTTTTCCATCTTTTGGGAAACAAACATCCAACTTTTGTTTTTAGCCAAATGACCTTTACAAATAGTGGATTCTTCTTTTGCCATCATTTTCTCAATTTCTTTTAATGTATTTCATTTATCTTATTAATATCTCTTCAATTTGTAGCATGTGCCAAGTATGGATGATGTGCTAGAGTTAAATTATTGAAGAAAGCCTACTGGGAAAATGTGGCAGGCTCTGGCCAGCAGAGTCTGCATGTTGTGACTGAAGACAAAAATAAATGAATAGACTACAGCAGTCTTGTGGAGAAAAAGGGAAGGTATGGTGTTTTCTTAAGATGAGAGTCCTGTGGCCATTTCTTTCAATGGGAGAGCACCTTGGCCACTCTTTCAAGGGGAGAGTGCATTGACCCTTGTCTGGACAGGCTTTTATTGTTTTTCTCAGGTCTTACATCAAAGAAGGATTATGTGATTACCCATAACCCCATTATGTGATTAACTTTTGCCCTGAATTCCAAACCTCTTACCTACACATTTCTTCTTATAAAGAGGGTCAGTTTAAAATGAAATTTAAGATGGACTGTTAGGGTTCATAGCCCAGTCTTCTCAGATTGATGGCCATGTGAATAAAGCACTCATAAAGATTCAATCCCTGTCTCTGTTTATTGGGTCTGGTAGTGACAGGCGGCATGGATGCTGGCTTCTCTGGTTTCAATTAGGGTACCCCCTAACTGACTCTGACTGGTACCCTTATAAAATGATAAATTTGGACAAAGGCAAAGAAATGTGTGGAGGGACAACTGTGAAGATACACCCAAGGAGAATGCCAGGTGAAGATGGGGGATTTGGAGTATAACTGTACGAGCAAAAGAGTGCCAAAGGTTTCTGGCAAAACACTAGAAGCTGGAAGAGGCCAGGAAGGAATCCCCTATAAGTTTTAGAAGGAGCATGGCCCTGACTGCAGCTTGATTCCAGACTTCTGGCCTCCAAAACTGTGAGATAATAAATACATTTCTGATTTTTTAAAAGCAACCCAGTTTATGATATTTTCTTATGGCAACCCTGGGAAACATACATTCCTTAAGCATTACTTATATTACACACAGTTTGGCCAGTGGCAAATTGTATTAAGTTTGCTTATCTGGATGTGTCTTATTTCACTCTCAGTTTAGAAGAATAATTTGTTGAATATAAAATACTGAGTTGAAAGTTCTCTTTTTATTTATCATCAGAAAAACAATGTGCCATTTTCTCTTATTCTCTGTGAGTCTTGTGGAGAATGCAGTCGACATTTATATCATAATTCTCAGATAGGTAATATGTCTATTTCTTTGAAGCTTTTGGTGGGTATACATTTATTCATTAAAATACATTAGAATTCATATAGAAGCCAAACATAATTTTATAATGAAATATATTTTAAAACTTCACTAGCTGTGTTATAAATGAAAATGATTCCATGTACCATACCAAAAAAAGAACCAATTCTCTCTTATTATAAGGTATAAATATAACTGTACTGTTTATATACAAATAATAATTTCAGTGCATTTCTAAGTGCAATATCAAAAACATTTTAATTATTATTTCTGATGCTAATGTTAATGTTGACATAATAGTGTATGAGAACAGGCAAAATCTCTTGATAAAGATTAATAAAATATCACTTGTATTAAATGTAAAAATGTTTGTGTATACCATACTTACATATACACACACAAAATCTCTTACACAAAGTCATAAGCATGTAATTCTGCAACATAATAATATCACACTCAAGCATGCCATATGACATTTTAGATTAAATATTCAAATTAAAACTATAAATCATTACACCCATGTTACTACCCTACCAACCACACTCAAGCAGTTGTTACTTCTGCTGGACTCTGTATTTTACTGATAAAATTACTTATATAATAAAACATAATGTGCCTAATTTCTTTCAACCTAATTATTTCATTCATCCCATAAGTGTTTTTTCAGTTCCCAGCATTTGTCAAATATGGACCATGTACTGGCATTACACTATTGAAGGAAAGCCTGTTCAGAAAACAAATGAGTAAATGTGTGTATTTTAAAAGATAAGTTTAGTGATAATGTGATAGGTGATAATAGTAAATAAACTATTA
Source organism: Phyllostomus discolor (assembly GCF_004126475.2). Taxonomy (NCBI): domain Eukaryota; kingdom Metazoa; phylum Chordata; class Mammalia; order Chiroptera; family Phyllostomidae; genus Phyllostomus; species Phyllostomus discolor. Next base: position 13,300,386 of record NC_050198.1, on the reverse strand, counting down.
TATAATGATGGTAATTTTTTTTTCTTATCAAAGCTGTCATGTCTGCCAGGGAGACATTTTCTTCCTTGGAGGTAGACTGAATAATTGCTCCTCAAATATGCCCATACATTTTCCCTGAAACCGGTCAATATATTTTGTTACATAGCCAAAGGCACTTTGTAGATACATAAGGGTATGAGACTGACTTGAAAATAGACACTGGATTATCTGAGTGGGTCCAATGTAATCATATGGACCCTTACAAGCAGGGGACTTTCTTTGACTGGAGGCAAAAGAGAGATGCAGGAAAGGAGAAAGGTAGATGGATTCCACATGTAAAAAGCCTCCAACATTTAATTGCTGGGTCAAAATATATGGCCCAGTGTGAAGACTGGAGAGAGATCAGGGAAAACAATGTCAGCTGCAGCTGACAGTCAGCAAGGGAATAGGGCTTTAGTCCTATTACCACAAACAACTAAATTCTGCCACCAACCTGAATGATCTGGGAAGGAGAGTCTTCCCAGAGCTCATGACTAGAGGCCCACCAGCTGAAAGCTGGACTTGGGCCTGTGAAAATCCAAGCGCAGAATCTAGCATAGCCATTCCAGCCTTTATCCCTAAAGAAATATAATAATAACACCTACCGATAATAATGAATGCATGCTGCTGTAAACCACTAAATTTGTGGTAATTTGTTATAGTAGCCAGAAAAAAGTACTATAACTTTAAGAAATAGATTTACATCTCTAACAAGTGTGTGTGTGTGTATGCATGTAGTTTTATTTTCATGAAAGAATGCCTGTCCTTGTTAAGTGTCATTCATTCATTTCATCATTCCATTCCTTATATTTGCCAAATTCTCTATGCAATTCAAATATATTACCTTCAGGTTGCTTTTAGTCTGTAAACATAATCATGTTCTTGAATAAGGTTGATTTCAATTCTTCCTTTCAAAGCTTATACAAATTTTCTTGCAGTGTTGCCCTGGCTAGAATATCTGTAAAATGTTTATTAGAATTGGTGATAGCAGGCATTCTTTTCTCAGTCCTAATCTCTAGGGGAAACTTCTCAGTGTTTCAACACTAATCATGATATTCTTCAGTTATCTAACTTATTATTTTTAATCATAAGTGAATGGCAAATTTTGTCAAATAATATACCTCTTGTGATAAGAGTTGATTTTGTTACTTTGTTTTGTTAATTTGATTTCTAAATGTTGAATCTACAATAATTCATTCTTGGCTTAAACCAAAATTGTACATGCTGTATTATATATTTGATGTATTTTAGGATTCTGTTTGTCAGAAAAAGATTAGGTGTCATTGTTATTGTTTCTTATGAAGGATATAAACTGAAGATAATATTTTTCATAGTTTTATGTAGTTTACACAGATCCCATAAAACATCTCAGAGAGTGCTTTTGCTCTTTTTATTTTGTGGAAGAGGTTTGTGCAAGATAGATTTTATTTTACTTTTTTAGTTATATAGAAAGTTCATGGTTTAGGGCACCAGGCATAAAAAATCATTGTAGGAAGTTTCGTTAGACAAAATTTACTTGATAGATATAGGACTATTGTTATTCCCTAAGACTTACGGATATGTGTGTTTCTCTTTGAAGTTTGTCATTGTGTGCAATTTCAAATGTATTGGAATGAAGTTCCTTATAATATTATATATATGTTTTCAGAATCTGTGGTATTTTATTCTACATTCTTGGTATTGGTGATATGAGTCTACTATTATTCTTCATCAATCTTCTCATGAGTTTATCTTAAAATTATTTTACAAAAATGAAAACCAACTTTTGAGTTTGTTGATATCTTTATGATTTTGTTCAAAATTTATTTCCCTGACCTTAATGTTATTGTTTAATTTCAATTTTTTTTGGTGCCAAATTACTAGTTCTTTTTCATTTTCTTAAGGTGGATTATCAGCTCTTAAATTTTCCTGATTTCCACTCTGGCATGTAATGCTGTATTACCATTAAGGCACATATTTTCATGCATCCTACACATTTTATAACAGTGTCACTAATATGTAATTGACTTAACATAATCTGTATAACATTAAAATTAACAATATAAGTTTAGACATAGGTATACATTTGTGCAATCATCACTGCAACCAATAAAATGTAAATACCCATCCCACATGTTTAAGTTTCCTTCTACCTCTTTGTATTTCCTTTTCTTGTCTTGTTTAAGACCTCTCTTTTTTTCCATGAAAGAAACATTCTTATAAATGTCTTTGTATGGACATATAATTTCATTTTTCTTGGATGAACTTCAAAGAATGGAATGGCTGGATCATATGATCGGTGTGTCTTTGTTATTTTTGAAAATGTCAAAGTGTTTTTGCAAGATGCTTATACCATTGTACACCAAATCAGCAGTATATGGGACTTGCAGCTGCATTACATCCTTGCCAACACTCTCAGAGGTCACTATTTTTAACTGTAGTTCTTCTAATAGATATGCAATGGTCTCTTAGCATCACTTTATGCATGGGTGTATCTACATCATTTTTTTCACAGCCATCCTAGTAAATGGACATAATGGATCACAGGCCTGAGACTAATCCTTTCACTTCCATTCGTATTTTGCACATATCACTATTTTGTATTCCAGCTGGATTTTCTGTAGGAAAATACTATGGAGATAATTGCAGGTCAGGGAGCATTTTCTTTTGCTTCAGAGAGGTCATTAGCAGCGGGGGCAGTTCATTTCATAGCAATCAGGGATTGAGAAGCTGGGTCTTAGGTTTTGTCAGGAGTTTTCTCTTACTTGTTCATATTAACATTTAGGTAATAGCCCCTCAGTGATGTCAATGAACCCCTGACTGGTTTCCCAGAACCTCTCCTCCTTGGTGCACCCTTAGGTCTAAATTGTTTTTACTAGGTTGATGAGATTGTTAATAGTCCTGGTCAAATGCTTAGCTTCTCAGCTTCTTAGTCATCTGTGAATCCACAAAAGCCTGCAGGGCAAAGAGGTGTCATAATTTGGTTTCACCACCTGGGCTTCTCTTCTAATTGAGATCTTATCTCTTCAAATACTTGTTCCCTTGAGTTTGTAGTGCTTTGAAATACATGTTTTTAGCCCTGGCTGGTGTGGCTCAGTGGATTGGGTACAGTCTTGCAAACCAAAGGGTCACCAGTTCAATCCCCAGTCAGGGCACATGCCTGGGTTGTGGGCCAGGTCCCTGGTATGGGGCATGCCAGAGGCAACCACAGATTGGTGTTTCTCTCCCTCTCTCCTTCCCTTCCCCTCTCTCTATAAATAAAATATAAAAGAAATACATGTTTTTAATATTTTGCTCCCAGCTTTCCTAAATTTTGGCAGCAGCATGCCTGGGCTGTAAAGTCCTGACTGTCATTACTGAAAGCTTATATGTCTATAGACATTATTTCTTCAAATACATTTCAGTTTGTAGGTGTGTTTTTCCTGTAGCAAATTAATCCAATCTATATATCAATTTATTTAATGCAAATGACCTTCCCAAGAATTACATCTTTTTTCTTTACTTACCCAGTTTATTTCACATAAATGCTTCATTGATTCCAGTAAATCTTTCTTCAGTTAACAAATGTGCCAAGTACAGGCTAAGTGATATTAGTACCTTATTGAGGGACACCCTGTGGGAAAAATATGAGTAAATAGGAGTGTACTATTAGAGATAAACTTAGGGTTAATTTGTTATCCAGCCATAACACAAAATGACCTGTGTTTTTTTGTGTCATATTTGTCATTCTCAGAACTGGCATGTGACTCTTTATATTTTCTTAGTCTACTTTGAATTATGACACAACCACCCCATGTAAATATAATCTCACAAGACTATATTTCTATTTAATTCCCTTTCTTTTGTGTCTTGTCAAATATTTTACATATACAGTATTATTTTCTACTTTTGCTTCACAGAGTCAGATATATTTAAAAAATAAAAAGATTGTCTTTTATATTTATGCCCATATTTTCCATCTCTAATAGTCTTCACTTCTTGAGGCTCTTAATTTCCATGCCATGTATTTTCCTTCAACCTAAAGAACTTTCTGTGTTGTTATTTATATTATAGCCTGTCCATCAACAAAGGGCCTCAGGTTGTTTAAATGTGCAGATGTCTTATTTAATTCTTATTTTGGAGGGATAATTTTGGTGGCTATACAATTCTGGGTTGATAGCTTTATTTTTTTTCTCAACATGGGGAAAAATGCTGCTCCATCTTCTTCATCTCCATGGATTCTGTTGAGAAGGCAGACATCATTTTAATCATCATTTTCTAGTAGGAGATTCATCTGTATTCTTCTGGAAAATTTAATTAAAAAAATCTTTGGATGATAGCATTTTAAGTATGATGCATATACCCATGTGAATGTGTTCTTATTTAACCTGTTTTGGTTCCATTGAACTTGGGTCTGTAATTTGACATATTTCTAAAAAGTTGGGAAGTTTTCACCACTTTTCCACAAAATATATCTTTTTCTATGATGTCCTGGCTCCTCTTCATATTGGACTCCAAATAAAGATATGTTTGATGATTGAATATTGTCTCTCAAGTCACTGTAGGTCACTCTACTCTTGCTAGGCCAGAGTCTTTGGGTATTGCATGATCTCTGATACCTCTGTTCCTCAGCCTCACACCCAGTGTTTGCTAGGCTTACATGTGTCTTGTGCACATGTGTAGCCCAACCCTTGACCAAAAGCTTGTTATGAACTCCCACACAGACCTCTGCCCTGGTCTTGTGTACAATTTCCTCATCACAGTGCTATACTCACCTGCATTAGTTGTTCCAATGTTTAATTACTGCTTCATCAATCTAGCATCGCCTTCACACTCTGCCTGGCTTCAAAATCCCTGCCATAGGGGAATTTGCCCCACTCAGAGGGCCTGGGAAAACCTTAGGCTCTCAACTTGACAAGACCTTTTGTCAGTGAGGAGCCCTCATATATTACTTGTGGGAGGAGAAATTGCAGCAGGGATGCTGGTGAAGTTTTGGCAGCTTGTTTTAAGCTGAACAGACACATACAATATCACTCAGTAATTCTACTCTGGCATTTAGAAACCCTAATTCCTAATTGCCCTAAAGTGGATACAACCTAAAAGTCCACTCATACTATTAATACTATTCAACTTTTGCAATCAATCATGTATTCCTATACATGTTTATACCAAACATCTCCAAAACATATTGCTAAGGGAGGAAAAGCACATTGTACTTTAATTTTAGTTATATGCACAACTATATAAACATATTATGTATATTAATGCATGCTTATGTGTATATATGTTCATATACAGACTTCTTTATATCCAATCACAGTTATTTCTGAGAATGAATATGTATCTGCAGTTTTTTCCAAAATTTCACACAGAACACAATCTGTATTTCTAACTAATAAAAGAAAAAACATGTATTTCTAACTAATAGAAAAGAAAAATGAAAAAGCTTATTTTTAACTAATAAAAAAGAAGAAACTAATAAAAGGAAAAAGCTCTGTATAACTAACTAAAAAAAAACAAAAAGAAAAGGAGATAGTCACATGACAGTGTATCACTAATGATTATATGGAAGATGTACACTTGGCTTTTTCTTGTTTTTATAACTAGTATAAAACAAGACAATGAGTTAGACTTAAGGAAAGTACATTTAAAAAAGGAAAAGAAAAGAAAGAATAAGAAAATACACAAACAAGCTATGTGGAGAACATAATTAATTTGTGAGCCACATAAAAGAAGCAGACCTCTAGTCAGTAAAATCATTTAAGCAAAGGGTTATAAGTAAGATTGTCACATGGAATAATCTTTTATTGTTCCAACAAATTTAAATGTCATATGTATTATGAAGTTTATCCTAAAGGCCCCTGTTCCCTTGATATCAGAAAAATTATAATAATGGTCAGGGTTGTAATCGCTCTCAAACTTTATATGATAAATATATAGGGAAAAGGTATTAAAAGTATAATTTTGTCCTGTAGACCTTTTGTGCTATTTCTTATGATTTGTATCAAAACTTTATAAAGGATTGTTATTCTCAGGGAAATGCATTCATTTTTAACTGTATACTAGGACCATGGCTAAATGCAGAGAACCACTTAGGTGCCATCAGAACCACTGCATGGTTCAACATGTTTTGAAAGGGAAGAATATAGTGCATAAGAAAACCAGCTCCTGGAAATAATTTCTTAAAGCATAATGCTTAGTTTTTATGTGATTACATTATTATAGAAATTTAAAAAATTAGTTGTGACTTGGACCAAAACAGAGTTCAGTTATAGCATATAATCAGATCTAAGGAAATGATTCTGATGATTTTGAATGTGCCTGCCTCCTATTTAAAGGAAGCACACTTATTAATAGATGGCATTTTTATGCAAACTCACTTTGAGAGAATAGCATAGTGTAATTCTCAGAACTGAGTTATAGGAGGGCAACACCCAGATTTGACAGTACAACTCTCTCTCCATAAGCTTGAGAAAAATTACCGTATTTTGTCGTGTATAATGTGCACTTTTCTGCCCAGTTTTTTGGGGGGAAAAATAAGGATAGGCATTATACATGAGTAGTACTAATTCCATATCTATATAAATGTTTTTCTTTTATTTATGCTTATGCATTAAAAGTGTAACTCTAGAAAACAATAATAATATCCATATGCAAAGTAATACCCTGGAATACGATAATAGTTTTTTCTAAATATTAACTAATTAATTGATTGATTAAAAATTAAAATGAAAGATTTTTTCCCTGAAAGTTTGGGCCAAAAACATGGGTGTGCATTATACATGGGAGCATATTACACCTGGTAAAAAAATAATAATTCACTTTTCTAACTTTAGTGACTTTCTCTCAAACATTGAAGCAATACTCATGTGCTTAAATTCTATGGGGTCTATCTACCCAAGGACATGGCACAAACATGAACATAACCCAAAGTATTCTCAGCAATACTAACATATGAATGTTCAGCAAATTATACCCCTTATCCTCTATGTAAGCATGCCTTTTTAAAGTAATCATAAAAATGAAATATCTCCCCATGGTTTAAAGATTCATACTGGAATATTAGGCTATAGGGAATCTGATAATTAGGTAATAAAATACCAAAAACTATCAAATAATAGAGTCATAAGAACTCAGATATTAACATATAAAGTGTAACTGTCACAAGCCATCAACCTATCTTTAATTTCCTATAGAATATTTTCAATAAGGTACTGTACAGCTTCTCCTTGAACTTTAGTTGTGGGGAAAACAATCTTTGGAACTCTCCTTAATAGTCACCACTATATGTTCTCTTCTTTCTGTTTAACTGAAATATAACTTTCTATTAATTTTCCTCATTAGCCCCATTTTTACTTATGCTTTTCCAGAGCATTCTTGACTAGTGGAAATGCTGGGATTTGCATGGGGTTCACACTGAATAAGATGTGCATGGGAAAGTATTGATTACCTGAAAGAAAAGAATCTCCTACTATTTAGTACATTTTGGACACCATTTCATTTGTTCATATCTTCATTAATTTCTATCAATAATTTCCATAGTTTTCTGTACAAAGAGCTTGTGCAAATTTCATTAAAAATTTACCTTGGAGTTTGATAATTTTTGAGGTTGTTGTAAATGGTATTTGCAATCAATTTAATTTTTTAATTATTTATTGTTGGAATTACATTTACAGTTGATTTTTATTAATCATGTATTCAGTACTCTTGATTAATTATTAATTTTAATATATAATATGTTGATTGATATTAGATAGTGTAGGAATATGCTCATTCATAATGGGAATAATGGTAGTTTGATTTTTTCCCATCCTTATGTCTTTTCTTTTTTGTGTATTATTGCCATACATAAATATTGAATTGAAATGATGATAAGAATCCTTTCTCATTTCTGATCTTAGAGGAAGATTTAAATATTTCAGCACTTATGATATTAGCTGCAATTTTATGAATTTTTAAATAATTTTAGGTGGAAGACAAGTTATGTCATTTTTTGCATTTATTATAATTGCTCTATTTTGTTCCTTTGTTTTATGGAAATAATTTGATTTCAAAGTGTTAATCCAACAAGAATTTATTCTTGAGTATAACCCAGTTTATTAAAGGTGTATCAGACTTGATATAGTGATGAATTTAGTTTGTTAAACATACTTTTACCTTTGTATTTGGTCATGAGAAATGCAACTATTTGATTTTCCTTTTTATGTGATATCTTTAAAAGTTTTGTGTAAAGTTTTTATATCACTCTTCAAAAATTTGGAGGGGTTGCTTATGTTTTTTATTCTCTGCAATGTGTAAGATTTGTGCCATTTCTTTCTCAGGTATAGGTAAAAATCCACCAATTCAATGAGCAGAGCCTGAGCTTGTTTATAGAAGATTTTTCATTATAGTTTCAATTTATCTGATAAACATAGGAATATGCAGGTTTCCTGTGTTATTTTTCATTAAGTTGGGTCAGATATTTTATATAATTTCAAATGTATTGGAATAAAATTGCTTATATTTTTCTCTGTTTCTAGATTTTGTAATGACATTGCTCATGTAAATAGTGTTTTCTGTTCCTGATGAATTGTTTAATCATAATGAAATGTCCTTCTTTATTTCTACTCTTTTCCTGGAAGTCTAATTTGGCGTTAATCTATGTATCTCAGTTTTTTATGCATAATTTTGCATGATATATTATTCTCTATACTGTTAATTTTAATTTTACATTATCTTTCATTTAAATTTCCCTTCATATAAACAGTGTATAAATGGGACTTATTTTTTCTAGTCTGAAAAACTACATTTTAATTGGGATTTTTAAACTTACAATTAATGTTTTTATTAAGGTAGATTGATATAAAGTTGTCCACCTCATCCTTCACTTTCTATTTTCCAACTCTTTTTATTTCTTTTCTTTCTATGCTTTTCATTTATTAAATAATTTTTGTTATTTAAATTCCTCTCTTGGGTTTTTATCTGTTGAGATTTTAAAACATGCCACATATTTTTGACACTTCCTCCCTTCAAGACATGGAGTTTTATGGCTGCTCCAAAGACTCTGGGCCAACTTTAGTGATTCCTTTGCAACCAAATATAGCAGTTTGGTTGCCATGTAAATTCCCAGGCTGAAATTCCAACTTGCTATTACCAACTAATACCAGTGGAGTGTGGTATTTTGGCCCTCTAGCCCAGGCTCTTCCTGCATTCTGGTGGTTCTCTTTCCACTGTGTGCTGGTAGCAATGTACATGATTTATATTTTGTTAAGCAAAAAAAAAAAAAATGCCCTCAGGTTTGTTTATATGGCTGTGTCTTACTCAGCTCTCAATTTGGAAGCAGAATTTTGATGAATATAGAATTCTAGATTGACAATTTTATATTTTTTTTAAACATTGGAAAGATTCTTCTCCATTTCCTTTGATTTTCCATGGATTCTGCTGAGAAGGAAGCCGTCTTATAAATCATTTTGTTCTGAGATAGGTAATATATCTTTATTTTTCAGATGTTTTCAGTTGGTATACATTTGTTTACTTCACTGATATTATTTATATTTCATATAGATACCTAAAACATAGTTAAATAATAAAATGTTTCAAAAATTTCAATGCTAATATGGTGATTCCAAATTATTGTTTATCTAAATAAAAATATAACTTATGTGATTGACAATAACAACAAAACACTACAGAAGCAAAGGAAACTCTATAAGAAAAATGTTTAATTTTTATTTCTTATTGCATATATATTTACAAATTATATATAAAATAAAATGACAAGTGCATTTCTAAGTGAGTTATAATTGCTTTTGTAATTGCTCATCTGTTGCTAATGTTGACATAACTTGGGAAAATATATGATAAACTATTAAAATCCTTTATAAAGAATAATAAACTGGCCCTGGCTGGTGTGGCTCAGTGGATTGAGAGCCTGCCTGTTAATCAAAAGACCACCTGTTAGATTCCCAGTCAGGGCACATGCCTGGGTTGCAGCCAGGTTCTCAGTAGGGGGTGCACGAGAGGCAACCACACATTGATGTTTCTCTCCCTCTCTTTCTCCCTGCCTTACCCTCTCTCTAAAAATAAATAAAATACTTTTTTGAAAAGAATAATAAAGTGACACTTGTATTACCTACAGCAAACACTTACTTTGACAAATCAAATTCTATATCTGAAACTATTTATGTAAATACAGTATATTATAGAGTTGATTCAGTGACAGACAACATATAGAACACAAGGGAAAGTAACAGAGTATGCATACTTAGAGTTTCAATATATAAATTTTTGTTATTAAAAGAATTATAAATGATAAACTAACAAATAGAAGAGCAAAATATAACATTTTATAAAATATGCATAAATTTTCAAGAATTGTAATAAATTTGGTTAATAATTGGTACAAATTAAATAAATAACAAGATTCTCTTTGTCTTGATACCAGATTATTGAGGGATTATCAAATGGTACTGGTCTTTTGGAAATTAATTAAGCATTTTTTGCAAATTCTTTTTTACATACTATTTAAAAAACTAATTTGACTTTTAGGATTGTATACAATGCAGCTACTCAAAATTGAGCATAAACATATGATTACACAATTGGCAAAGGAGCTATTTTTAAATAAATTATATTGTGTTCATTCCATGGATATTATGTAGCTATATAACCAAGCAGGTTGATCTTATATGCTTATAGCTGATATATCCATATTGCTAATAAAAACAAAACAAATTAAAAGTATAGAAGTATATAAATGAATATTTACATATATATCTCTTTTTGCACTCACTTTATTGATATTCACATGAATTGTGAGAGGTACTGTATGTGGGCATGTTTTGAAAATTTTTCAATGAGCCTATGCTGAATTTACAAGTAGTAAAATTAAAATAGTTACTTGATGGTATTTCACTAGTGATTGTTGTTTGAACCTCTACACTTTATGTTTTTTCCCTTTTATGGTAATACAGAATAGGTAATAAGTCATGTTGAAAATGTGAATTAGAAATAAAAACATAAAAAGTTTTGGCCTTCACCAGTGTGACTTTGTTTGGCATCATCCCTCAAAACAAGATGTTACCAGTTCCATTCCTGGTGTGGGCACATGCCTAAGTTGTGGGTTTGGCCTCTGGTCAGAGCGAGTAGAAGAGGAAACCAATGGATGTTTCTCTCTCACATCAATGTTTTCTTTCCCTCTTTATCTCGCCTAAAAACAAACAAACAAACAAACAAATGAACAAAATATTTTAAAAAAGAAAAAGTTTTGTGGAGAAAAACAATTTAATTTAATTATGATCCACTTTTAAAAAGCTGACACCTAATTTGTTATGAGATCATTAAACTAGGGACCATAGGTAAAATTGTCACAAACAATGCTCTTTTTACTTTTCTGCTTTCATTAAATGTCAAGGGTATTGTAAAGTTTATGTTTTGGGGTCTCTATTAGCATGATGGCAGAAAGAAATGACAATATTCAAAATTTATCACAAAGTATGTAGAAAAGGCCTTAAAATATGTGTTCCTGTTCTGTGGAGCTTTAGTGCCATTTCTTATGATGTATATGAAAAGCTTATTAAGAACTGCTATTCTCAGAAAAATGCCTTTATGTTTAACTGTGTGATATCTACCAATATTGATAAATTATTAATTCAAATACATTACATATAGGTTGCTTTTAGATAGTCTGAAAACATAACTATGTGATTTATGAATAAAGATGGGTTTATTTCATAATTTCAAATCTTTATGCTTGTTTTTTCTTCTTTTTCTTGCATTATTGCCCTCACTAAATTTTCTCTAAAATATTGATTAGAAGTGATAATAGTAGATGTCATTGTCTTTATTTTTATCTCAAGGAAGTTTTGCAATATTGCACCACTAATTATATATAGTACAGTTTTGTATGTTTTTTTTTAATCACAGGTAGGTGGTTAATTATATCAAATACTTTTTCTGTGTGTACTGTCATAGTGACATGATTTTCTTCCTTTGTTTGTCAATGTTGTTTGATTTGAAGATATTAAACAAGAACCCATTCTTGTATTCAACCCAAATTGCTCCTGGTTTATTATATAGTTGAATTATCTTTGGACTCTGTTTGTCCAACACAAGGTTTACACTTAATTTATTTTTTAGTGTTTGCCATGAGACATAAAAAAACCTTTGATTTTTCCTTTGTATAATGATATTATCAGTTTTGTACCAGGTTAACAAGGATCTCATAAAACACTTTTGGTAACAGATTTACAGTTTCTTGTGGAGGAGGTCATTCAAGACTTGTGTATTTATTTCTCAATTACATGGGAAGCTTCAGGATTTCAGGCATCAGTATATGGAGTTCAGTTGTAAGAAGGTTTTTCTATACAGATGCAGTTTATTGAATGGATGCAACATCCTTGAGATTTTTTGAGTTTAACCATTTGGTTATTTAAAAACATTATCACCTCATAAATTTCAAATGCATTGCCATGTATTTCTTTATAACCTAATGTATGCATCCCCAGGATCCTAATTATGATACCCTTTATAATTCTGCTACTATTGATAGTGTGTGTCTTCTTTTTATTCCCTTGATCAGTCTTGCCAGGATTTATCATGTTTTTATCCTTAAACAAACAAACAAACAAAGTCTTGGATTTGTCATTTTTAATAAAAATGTTAATTTTTCATGTTCAGAAATTTAGTTTACATTCCTACTTTATATTCTACTTTTGTGAAGTGTATTTTCAAATCATAAATTTTTAGGATTTCACCTTTTGCATGAACGTTCTAAGCTCTCCTTTAGACACATATTTTGATGCATCCCACACAATTTTTTTTTTAGAGATTCTTTTTTTTAATATTTTATTTATTTATTTTTTAGAGAGGGAAGGGAGGGAGATAGAGAGAGAGAGAGAAACATCAATGTGCGGTTGCTGGGGGTTATGGCCTGCAACCCAAGAATATACCCTGGCTGGGAATCGAACCTGGGACACTTTGGTTCCCAGCCCGCGCTCAATCCACTGAGCTATGCCAGCCAGGGCTGCATCCCACACAATTTTTAAGAAATTAATTGAACTTTTGATTTACAATAAACAGCATAAATGAAAAATAAGCAATCTATATTTTGATATATCTGTGTGCATTTGTGTGTGCATGCTTGTGTTTGTGAAACCATCACCACAATGAGTACAATGAAGACATTCACCCCTGTCCCTAGATTTCCCTGTGCACATTTGGATTTCCCCCTCCTAATCCAGTCAAGCACTCCCCATTTTTCCATGCTGTGGAAATTTTTGTATGAGTCTTTGTAAGAACAGATAATTTCACCTTTATTGCTTAAGCTACAAGGAATGGAATGACTGGATTATATGAGGGATGTATTTAGAGTTGTTTTAAAATGTGTCAAAATATTTTGCAATGTGACTCTACCATTTTGCATTCTAACAATAGGCTAGAGTCCTAGTTGCTTTACATTTGCCAGGACTTGTGATTGTCGGTGTTATTAAGTGTAGTCCTTTTAATGTGTGTGCAGTGGTATCTCACTGTCGTTCTGACCTGTATGGGCATACTAAAGGTATCACCTGTTCTTTCTCAGGTATTCCCTGTAAATGGAAAAAAAATGGGTCACAGGTATGATGCTAATTCTTTTCTTACCATTTGCACTTTTGCATGGATAGTTATTTTTCATTGCATGCTGGATTTTCTGTATCAAATATTTTTGAAGTTATTGGAGGTTCTGAATGATTTTTTCTTTCTCTAATGAGCATTGGTTTTTGTTTCTGAGAGGCAGCTAGCATGTGGGCAGTTCATCTCATGGCAATTGGAATGTTTTTTTGAAGCTGTATCTCAGGTTTTGTGAGGGTTTTCCTATTTATGGTTCATGTCAACATTTAGGGCACAGCCTCTCAGGGATGCCAAATGAACCCCTGGGTATTGGTCTTCCAGAGCCTTTCTGTTTGGTGCACCTTCAGCTCTAGTGCCTGTCCACTGAGCTGGTGAGACTACTATTCAGTTGCTTAGTTTTTAAACTATAACTTTTTGCTTAGCATCTTAGGTTCTCATTCACCCACTTTGAATAAACATGTACCTTGAAGGGAGAAAAGATACCAAATTTGGGTTTCATCACTTGGGTTTTTCTTTTTAGTGAGATCCTGTCTTTTCAAATGCTTGTCTGCTTGGGTTTGTGGTGCCATTGAATAATATTTTTAATCTTCCAGCTTTTCCAGTTTTTCTCAGCAGAATAATTGGGTTGATAGAGATGCTCAATCATTACTGAAAGCAGACAGCTACATAAATACACTTTTTTGCAACAAGTTTTTATAGTTGTTTTTCTGCCTCCAGGGGTGCCTAACCTTTTGATGTCTCTGGGCCACATTGGAAGAAGAATTGTCTTGGGCCACACATTCAATACACAAACACTAACAAAAAGTGAGCAAAAAAAAAAAAAGGTTTTAGGTAAATTTAAGATTTTGTGTTGGGCCACATTCATAGCCCTCCTGGGGTGTACACAACCCATAGGCCATGTGTTGGACACCCCTGGTCATACTGTATTAGTTCAAACTGTATATCAATAAGATAAATGTTTTCTTTTAAGGCAAATAATCATTCCAAACTGGATCTTTCCTGTCCTTATTTGCTCAATGTGCTGCAGTTAATTTTTTATTGCTTGCCCAAATGGATCCCTAGTCTCCAACAAGTGCCAGGTATGGGTTGTGTGGTAGAGGTACAAAATCCCACTAATGAAGTCAAAGGCAAACAAGTACATAGAATTTATTATAGAAGATAAGTTTTGTGGTAATTTTTAAGCTACAACAGCCTAAAATGTTACCTATACTTTCTTGTATTATGTTTACTTGTCCTCTAGACGTTGGCTAACAGAATTTTACTTATCTTGGTCCAGTTAGCGTTAAGAAAACGAATTTAAGTAAATGCAGTTTCACAGCAGGAACATTCTCCATATCACCTGTGCTTGTTTTCTCTGTGGTCTTTTTGTCACACAATTTATTTAAAATTTTTTATTAAAAACTAGATATTGATTGTCATTCATTATTTGTTAATATTCTTAAGTGTAGTAATTTTAATATTCACTAAAATATACAAATCTTGAGCGTATATTTCAGTGAATTTTGCAAGTCATATATTGTACATATAAAATATAACATTTTTGCTTAAAATTAGTTGTATTTTTAAATTTCTAATTTCCCATTTGAATTCTTCTTTGACAAAATGTTTATGGGGTGTAGAGTGGTTTAATTTCCACTTATAATTAAATTTCCTAAATGTCATTCATTTGGTTTATTGTAACAGCTTTGTTGATGTACAATTGATATACAAAAACCTGCATACATTTGTTGTATGCAGTTTGATGGTTTTGACCATATGCTGATACCTGTGAAACAATCACCATAATCAAGGTAATGAACATAGCCATTTGGTTTTAGTTATTGTATCAACGAAAATATTTTGTTTTATTTCAGTCCTTTGAAAGCTATTGGAGCTTGTTTTGTAGCCTAGGATATGGTCTTCACTGGAAATGTTCCATGTATGCAGGCAAAAGATGTGTATTCTGTTTATTGAAAGCAGTATTCTGTGGTTGTCTCTTAGGTTTAGATCCTTATAGTGTTCTTCATATCTTCTATATACTTGCTGATCTTTTGCCTAATTGTTTTTATCTATTGTTGAAAGTGAGGTATTAAAATCTCCATCTCCAAATATTATGGTTGAAATGTCTGTTCTTCCTCTCAATTCTACCTTTTTTTAAAATATTTTTATTTATTTATTTTTAGAGAGAGGCGAAGGGAAGGAGAGGGAGAGAAACATCAATGTGTGGTTGACTCTCATGCATCCCCTACTGGGGGCCTGGCCAAAAACCCAAGCATGTGCCCTGACTGTGAATCAAACTGGTGACCCTTCGGTTCGCAGGCCCACACTCAATCCACTGAGCAACACCAGCAAGAGCAAGCCTTTTTTTTTGTTTGTTTGTTTGAACTATTTTGGTGCCAGTGGTTAGGGGCATGTCTGTTTATAATTTTTATATCTTTCTGATCAATTTACCCTCTTATCATAGTAAATATGTAGTAACAATGTCGTCTTATTTTGTCTCATATTAATATATCCACTCCAGCTCTCTTATGGCTGGTCTTTGTATGGTATGCTTTTCCATTCTTTTACTTTCAACATTTGTAACTTTAAATCTAATGTGTGTCTCATGTAGATAGTACAGGGGGTTCCAAAAAAATCCAGAAATTATTTATAAAAAATTGTGTATTTTTTTACATGTTTAAACTTTAGTCACCTTCAAAGCACTATTTAATGCAACACCCTATCAAGATGTTTTTTTCTACTGCTCAAAACAGTTTTTGAATTTATCAATTTTGATTCCTTTTAGTGTTTCTGCTGTCTATTGTTTCACTTCTTCTATATTGGCAAAATGTTTCCCTTTGAGGACATTTCACTCGTGGAACCAAAAAAAAATGTTGCTTGGGGCAAAATTAGGTGAATAGAGAGGGTGGGGTATGGGGGTCATGCCATTTTTGATCAAAAACTGCTGAACACTCAGTGTGGTGTGGGCAGGTGCACTTGTAAATCACTCATCATGAAAGGGGTAAACATGCTGAAAGAGTCTTCAAAAAAAATTAACTGAAGCCAAATGCAGCCTCTCACCATAATGCCAGCTGGTACACTGATACAGATGGGTTCCTAGAATGTTCACCTAACAGGGGAAGCCTGTACTACAAGGGCCTTGTCCTCCTGAAGATAATTCCATTTTGTTTTGTTTTGTTTTTTGTTTTTTTGGATTCCCCCCTCATGTACATTATTCTTACAGTTTTGACAAAATTTAAAGTAAAATAATGAACACAAACAAATAAAAATAACATATGTGTAATAATATAGTTTAGATCATTCTGATTGAATTATATTATATAGTTGTATCTTATTTTCTTATTTCACATATATTTGTATCTTATTTTCTTTTTTTATTGTTGTTGAATTACAGTTGTCCCAATTTTCCCCCATTGCTCTCCCCTGCCCTGGCCCCATCCCTACTCCCTCATTTAATCCCTACCCCATTGCCCATTACCATGGGTCCTTTGTACATGTTCCTTGAATAGACCCTTCCCCTTTTTTCCCTGTTTGTATCTTATTTTCTCATTTGGTCTGATAATGTTTTTCTTTGCTTAGATTGCTTAATCTACTCACATTTAATATTATTTTTGGTATAGTTGGATTTATGTCTACATTTTTATCTATATGCCTCATGTCTATTTTTCCCTGTGTTCCTCATTTAATAATTGTATTAAAACTTTCATATAATATTTACATTTCTTAAACAATTTTAACCATACATTGGGGTTATTATCTTATTGTTTTCTCTCTATGGTTTACAATAAAAATCTTAACTTACTAGAATCTACTTCAGGTTTACATTAAAATATGGAACATTTTTAGCTCTTTCACTTTATGCTATTATTATTACACACATTATGTTTATACATGTGAAACAACCAACAATACATCGTTATATAATGTAATAATTGTCTTATATAATCTTACTTCTGTTGAAGAAGCTAGAGGAAGAGAGAACTCATAAGGGGTCTGTCCAGAAAAACTCCAGTCATTGTTAATATAATGAGAACAGTTTGGGTGACATCAATGTAACCTGGCAGCCAAGGAAAGTGGACTGGAATGCACATGGGTGAATAATGATGACTTCCCTGCACTAGTCAGTGGGGCAGTAGATGCTGTTGAGTAAGCATGTGTACTGTGTGAGGTCCTAAGGTGCCTACTTGAAGGAAGGGGACTGAGGTGTCATTGTCCTATGTACAATGTTTCTTGTATCTTGTATCTTCTTCAATAAATGTCTCCATTCTTCATATTACATGATTGAATACCTTCTGGACAGACCTCATATATCACATCATCACATTGTACACTTTTGTCAATTATCTCTCAATAAAACTGGAATAATTTTTTTCCTTGAAAGACTTACCAAGAGATTAAAAAACCACACATTTTCAATGCTATAAATGCAGAAAGGATCATAGCTACAAATCCTGGAGACAAATACATAATAGTATAAAATGTAAAGTAATAAATCTGAAATTATATGAAGTGATATAAACTTTTTTAAAACCTTAGAAGATGTCAATAGTCCTATAATTACTAAAGTGTTTCTACAATAAGAATTATTTTTACAAATGATTTCCATGTCCTAGTGACTGAATTCCTGAGAGAGAAACATTGATTGGTTGCCTTCCATAGGCACCCCAACCAAGGATCAAACCCACAACCTAGGTATGTGCCCTGACCAGGAATTGAATGCACAGTTTTTTGGTGTACAGGACAACATCCCAACCAACTGAGCCACCTGGCCACAGTTTGTTGGAATATTATTTTGAAATCAAGCCACTTTAAGAAAACAACAGAAGAAAGTCTTGAACTATACAATTGATTTAAAAAAACAATTTGACATGATCTTCCACTCACTGTATATTTTTAAAAATAACAACAGATCAGCCCTGGCTGGCATAGCTCAGTGGATTGAGCGCGGGCTGTGGACCAAAGTGTTGCAGGTTCAATTCCCAGTCAGGGTACATGCCTGGGTTGTAGGTCATGGCCCCCAGCAACAGCACACTGATGATGTCCCTCCCTCTCTCTCTCTCTCTCTCTCTCTCTCTCTCTCCCTCCCTTCCCTCTCTAAAAATAAATAAATGAAATCTTTAAAAAATAACAACAGAACAATGAAGATAACATCATACTTAGTAATGAAATACTGGAAAACCCCCTCCTGAAATCAAAGATACAAGGATTTCTACTGTCACTAGTTCTATCAAACATTTTAGGGTAGTACTAGCCAGGGTAATGCAAGAAAAGATTTAAAAGACCTTAAACTGGAATGGAAGAAATGCAACCACCATTATTCACAGACTATGTGTTTATATTTCCAGAATATCTAAAATCAATCTGTGGATAATGCATTAGAAGTAATAAGCTAAAATATTTAGCAAGATTGATGAATACCATACAGTACAACACACACATTCTTTCTGAGGAAAGCTGTGGCATAAAAACTCCACATGACAAGGTTGTATTTGTTTCTATAAGTTTATCATATAAACTTTGAGAGTCACTATAACCCTAATCATTGTTATCACTAGTTCTCTGATATGGTAACAAAAGCCACTGAATATAAGATAAACTTTATAATACACTTGACATTCAATGCCAATGGAACTATTGTCTAATTGTTTTGTTTCTAAGCATAACTCCTTATCTTGTTGTGTACTAACTCAAAAAAGGGTGGAAAAGGCAAAAATATGCCATCTTGTTTCTATTTCTGTGATTTATTATGTATTGATTACACATTATGTGTTGAGTGAAAAATTCTTGAGAAATGCATACCCGTATTCCCTCTCAGAAGTAACCATAATTACCAATGAAGTGATATATTGACAGATACAAACATAAATATGTATTTGCATAAATAATATGTAAATTTTGCACATATCTGAAAATAATTTGTCATTTGCTTTCTTTTTTTAGCACTATGTCTTGAGACTTTCTTCTATAAGTATATATAGCTCTATCTGAGTGGTTGCAAAAACTGCCTAGTATTCATGGTACAGACTAATCATAATTTATTAAGAGCAGCTTTGCCTTTTTTCTACCCATACTTTAATGTACATGTATGAGTAACTCTGTTAGATGCAATTCTAGAAAGTAAATTTAGTGTAAAACTGTAGATAAATTTAAAACTAGCAGAAATGTGAAATTACTATAAAAACACTATAATTTTCAATAAGCTGATATCAAGACAAAAATTTTCTTATGTATTTCACTTATACTAAGTATTAAGCAAAATCAAAAAATTAATAGAGGAATTGCCAATTTATACTTAGTTGGTGTATATACTTAGATACAATTGCTAAGTCCATTTGTTAATCTATTATTATACAATCATTTGAAATGCCAAAACTATTATATATTAAGCCTAAAATGTTCTTATGCATATCCTCTCATCTTTTTTATGTTCTATATATTGTTAATTACTGATTGGTTCTGATATTTACTGTATTTATATAAATCACTTCTAATATGGATTATGTTTTCCCAGAGCGTAATGATATTGTAAGTTATATAATTGCTCTAGATAGAAAACATTTTTCAATAGGCAATACAAATACCACTTCATTATTCTCTATCAAGGGATTCTACCTGTTCTCATTCAATTTCTCATCCAAGTCACAAGTAATGCCAGATTACCAATAAAAAACAATTTTGATATTTTTCTTGGGAATGCCCTTTAATTTCTTTTAATTTGTTTAACAAATGTGAAGATGTATTTACAAATTAAATATAAAATAACATTTTTGATTTGGGACTTTTGTTATTTTTCCTATCAAACATTTTTTTTTGCTTTTGCTTTGCTTTGTCGATAGTGCCAGTCAAATAAATCATCCTTTTATTGACACAAATGGAATGATTTGGATTGACATAAGAATTATTGAAGTTTTTAAAATATTTTATTAGCAAACATTACATATGACATCTATATCAAACATAAATAATAGTATCAGGAAGTGAACAAATGTATGTCCACCTAAAACTTCTGAGAAATAAATATAAATTGCTAACCAATGAACAATGAATTAAACGATGGCTACCTTCTCAACAGCATCCATAGAGAATCATAAAAATGTAGATTTTTTCCGGTGTTGAAATAAGATATAATTTTAAACCCAGAACCATAAAAGCAGTTTCCAAGTCACAAATAATATCTTTTTGGTTCTGATGCTTATATATATAATATTTGAACAATTAGTGTCTTATTCTGAGCAGGGGAGGACCCCTAAGAAGCCAGGGTAAAAGATAGTAAGATGAGAGAAATGTGAATAAGGATATCAAAAGATCCACACTGAAGTAGAAACAGAATTCATATAATTTGTTCAGCCTTGTCATCAAACAATAAAATAAATAAGAAGAAGCCCTGCGGGGGTATCAGTCTCCAGTTTCCTACCTTTTATTATTTAACATGTCTAGTATTTTTTTTACAGATTTTATTTATTTATTTTTAGAGACAGGAAAAGGGACAGTGAAAAATAGGGCCAGAAACATCAGTGTGAGAAAGAAACATTTATCAGTTGCCTCTAGCGCACCACCAACCTGAGACCTTGCCTGCAACCAAAGCATATATGCCTTGATGGGGAATCGAACCAGAGACCTTTTGCTTTGAGGGATAACACCAAACCCACTGAGCCACACTAGCCAGGGTAATAATAATGAAAAATATAACTAAGTGTTGATGGTCCTTTTTTTATCATAAGTGACTTAAAAGACAATTGCACAAAATGTTATCTATAAAACTGTATTTTGGCCATGTAACAAATGTAAATGTAATATATTTGACAATAGGAACATGAAGCAGGACTGGCATTGAGAATGAATCTATACTGGAGTAAAGAAATAAAATGGTAATAAAAATCACAGAAGAAAAGTTTCAGAAATAGTGTATAAGAAGTTTCATATAAAAGGGTATACATATGAGGCCTGTCCAGAAAGTATCCAGTCATGTGCTATGAAAAAATATGAGACATTTATTGAAGAAGATACAAGATACAAGAAACATTGTACATAGGACAATGAGGCCTCAGTCTCCTTCAAAGTAGGCACCTTGGGACTTCACACATTTCTCCCAACTGCCATCAGCTTCCCTGTCATATTTTCCTGAATTTCATCAATGGTCTGATATCTCTGATGGTCTGAGATAGCGTGTTCTCTCCATTCTTGCTTCCTTTGATTTTGTGATACCTTGAAGAGATGTCTTTCATGTATTTCCAGCTTTCACAGTTTTTCTCAGCAGGATTTTGGGCTGTTTGACTATTATAAGAAGCAAATGTCTTCCCTGAGAATATTTTTTTGAAATAAGTTTTATTTAATAGCTATTTTTGTTCCCTCATGTCAATCAATTTCAGTTTTATCAACACCATAAACAATATTAATTTAATTTCCATTTTTGTTAACTGTACACTAATTTGCAGTTGTTAAAAATAAAATAGACTTTGTGGATACCCTACACCTAAATTCCTCTACAGTACAGTATCTCAACCAGGATATTAACATTTATACAGTCAAAGCACAGAACATGTCATTCACCACAGGAGTCCCTAGTGTCTCCCTTTTATAGGTAAGCACCCTTTGCCTCTTCACCCATCCCTGAATTTTTGAAACTACTAATCTGTTCTTCATTTGTATAATTTTTTTCATTTAATGAATATTTTACAAGTAAAATCATTATTGACCTTTGGGATTGCCTTTTTTTCACTTAGAATCATTTTTGGAGAGTCATCAAGGTTGTTGAATGTATAAATAGTTTTTTGTTTTTAACAAACTATAGAAATTATCCCTGAAAGTATAGTTTTAGTTTTTTGTTTTTATTGCTGAGCAGAATTCCATGGTATGGATGTACCACATTTTGTTTAATCATTTATATTTTTAAACACATCTGGATGTTTCCAATTTTTGGCTTTTATAGAAAATGCTGTGATAAACACTTCAGTACATGTTTCCTTGTGAATGTGAGTCTTCATTTCTCTGGGATAAAAATACCAAAGTACAATTTCCATGTCATATGCTACTTGCATGTTTAGTTTTTATAGATGCTGCCTAACATTTTCAGAGTGGCTGCATTTTACAATACAACAAGCAGTGTATGAGTTTGACTGCATCCTTTTTACAGTGCAACTATTTTTTATTGTATACATTCTAATATGTGTATAGTGATATAGTTCATTGTGATTTTAGGTTGCATTTGCCTAATGTCTATGCTGTTAAGTACTTTTCATGAGATTATTTGCTGTAAGTTTATATTCTTTGGTGGAATCTCTCTTCAGTTCTTTTGACCATTTTCCAGTTAGATTTTAAAATTTTTTTATTATGAGAGTTTTTATAAGTTATACATCACAGGTGGCAAACACAAGGCCTGTGGGCCGAATCCGGCCTGGCACCTTATTTCTACCCTATGGCAGTGCTGAGCTCCTTGCCCCTAGTTAAGGAGTAGTTACATTTATACAGTTCTAAAGTTACATTCAGCCCTTTGAAGGCAACATCGAGGCTGTTGTGGCCCCTGGTGAAAATGAGTTTGACACCACAGTTACAGATACTCATCCTTTGTCAGTTTATATGACTTATAAATCATCTTTCCCAGTATGTAGTTTGGTGTTCCAGTAGCTTAACAGAAAATAAAACTGTTAGCATAGCAAAAGTTTTCAAATTTAATGAAGTCTAATTTATTAATTTTTCTTTGTATGGATTATACATTTGGTGACAAACATATTGACTTTTTGCTCAGCCCTAGGACCTGAATGTTTATGTCCTATTTATTTTATATAAGTTTTACAGATTTTGTTTTACAACTATATCTGTGATACAGTTCTGTTGATTTTTTTGTACGAGATGTGAAGTTTAGATTGAGGCTCAATGTTTGGCCTATGGATAGCCAATTACTTTAGCACAGTTTTTGGAGAGACTGTTATTTTGCAATTGAATTGCTTTTGCAGCTTTATCAAAAATAAATTGGCCATGCTGCATGGGACTATTACTGGGTTCCCTTTCTGTTTCATTGATCTATGTGTTTCTCTGTCTGGTAATACCACATGGTCTTGAATATTGTAACCATATAATACATCTTGAAATTGGATGCAGAGATTCCTCTGTCCTTATTCTACTATTTCAAATTTTCGTTCTCTATTCATATAATTTTAAAATGACCTTGTTAATATTTATAAGATATGTTGTTAGGATTTACTTAGGAATTATGTTAAATCTGTATATTAATGTGGGGAGAATTTACATCTTTACTCAAAAGTACTCCTAAGCATTTAATTTTTAAAGAAATTGTATTTTTTATTTGTGTCCACATGATCATTGCTAGTATACAGAAATGCAATTGAACTTGTATGTTCATCATGTATTCTGTAACTTTGCTGATGTCACTGATTTAAGAAATTCTTATATATTTCTTGGGATTTTCTATGTAGGCATCACATCAACTGCAAATAGCAGTAGTTTTATTTCTTCCTTTCAGGTATGACTTTTATTTCATTTTCTTACCTTATCATCCTGGCTCACTTTTCAGCACTGTTCTCAATAAAAGTAGTGAATATAGACTTCTGGCCAAGATGGAGGTATAGGTAGACACACTGTGCCACCTCACACAACCAAAAGAAGGGCAATAGCAAATTTAAAAACAAAAAACAACCAGAACTGATAGAAAATAGAACTGTATGGAAGTCTGACAACCAAAGAGTTAAAGAAGAAACATTCACCCAGACCGGTAGGAGGGGCAGAGACGGGCAGCTAGGTGGAGAGGACATGTGGTGAGGTGGCAGCTGGCAGATCAAGCAAGGTGGTGACTTGCAGACTGTGTGGGCCCACATTCGAGTGCAGATAAACTGGGAGGAACAACTAGGGAGCGAGACAGACCATATAACCCAGAGTTTCAGTGCAGGCAAATAAAGCCTCAAAACCTCTGATTGAAAACACCTGTGGGGGTTGGGGCGGCAGTAGGAGAAACTCCCAGCCTCATAGGAGACTTTGTTGGAGAGAATCACAGTGTCCTAGAATGCACACAAACCCACCCAACCAGGAATCAGCACCAGAGGGGCCCAATTTGTTTGTGGTTAGTAGAAGTGAGTGAAAACCAGCAGAGAGCAGAGCAAGTGGCATTGTTCCCTCTCAGACCCTTCCCCCACACACATCATCATAACCCAGCAATGTGGGTTGCCCCACCCTGGTGAACACCAAAGGCTCCACCCCTTACTACATAACGGGCATGCCCAGAGCAAAGAAAAATGGCCCAAATGAAAGAACAGATCAAAGCTCCAGAAAAGAAATACAACTAAGTGATGACAAGATAGCCAACCTATCAGATACGCAGTTCAAAACACTGGTACTCAGGACGCTCACAGAATTGGTTGAATATGGTCACAAATTAGATGAAAAAATGAAGGCTATGCTAAGTGAAATAAAGGAAAATGTACAGGGAACTAACAGTGACGGGAAGGAAATGGACTCAAATCAACAGTATGGACCAGAAGGAAGAAAGAAACATTCAACCAGAACAAAATGAAGAAATAAGAATTCAAAAAAATGAGGAGAGGCTTAGGAACCTCCAGGACATCTTTAAACATTCCAACATCTGAATCTTAGGGGTACCAGAAGGAGAAGAGGAAGAACAAGAAATTGATAACTTATTTGAACAAATAATGAAGGAGAACTTCCCCAATATGGCAAAGGATATAGACTTCCAGGAAGTCCAGGAAGCTCAGAGAATCCCAAAGAAGTTGGACCCAAGGAGGAACACACCAAGGCACATCATAGTTACATTATCCAAGATTAAAGAGAAAGAGAGAATCTTAAAAGAAGCAAGAGAAAAGGAGACAGTAACCTACAAAGCAGTTCCCATAAGACTGTCAGCTGATTTCTCAAAAGAAACCTTGCAGGCAAGAGAGTGTCATAAAAGAAGTGTTCCAAGTCATGAAAGGCAAGGATCTACATCCAAGATTACTCTATCCAGCAGAGCTCTCATTTAGAATGGAAGGGTAGATAAAGTGCTTCCCAGATAAGGTCAAGTTTATGCAGTTCATCATCACCAAGCCCTTATTATATGAAATGTTAAGGGAACTTATCTAAGAAAAAGATAAAAAATATAAACAATAAAATGACAACAAACTCATAGTTATTAACAACCAAACCTAAAACCAGAGCAAAAACAAACTAAGCAAACAACTAGAACAGGAGCAAAAACACAGAAATGGAGATCACATGGAGGGTTATCAGTGGGGGAGTGGGAGGGGGAGAAAGGGGGAAAAGATACAGAGAATAAGTAGCACAAATGGTAGGTAGAAAATAGGGTGAGATTGAAAATAGTATGGGAAATATAGAAGCCAAAGAACTTATATGTATGACCCATGGACATAAACTAAAGTGGGGGAATGTGGATGGGAGGGGGTGTGCAGGGAGGAGGGGAATAAAGAGGAGGAAATGGGACAACTGTAATAGCATAATCAATAAAATATATTAAAAATAAAAAATAAAAGTAGTGAATATAGATGTACTTTGATGTACTTCCTGAATTTAATGGGAAAGCATTTAGTTTTTAAACATTATGCATAATGTATATTGTAGATCTTTTGTATATGCTATTTATCATATTTAAGAAGCTTCTCCCTATTCTTATATTTCTGAGAGTTTTTATTATGCATGATATGAATTAGATTTTGCTTCATTAGTTGATACATTCATGTCACTTTCATTCTTTAGAATGTTCATATGATAGATTATTTTATTGGTTTTCAAATACTGGACCAGTCTTGTATGCCTAGAATTAAACCCACTTGTTTGTGGTGCATATATCTTTTTATATACTGCTGAGCTGTTTGGTAGTATTCTATCAAGGGTTGTGTGTCTATGATTTTTTGGTTCTTCTTTGTGTAATTTTGATATTGTGGTAATATTAGCTTCATAAACTGAATTAGAAAGTGTTTCTCCCTCTTTTATTTGCTATTTTACTATTTCTGTATTCTATTTTAAATTTTGATGTATTTTCTTTTAAATTTATGTCATTTTTGTTTAAATTTTTTCCCTGGATACTTCTTCTCTGATCCATGGATTTTAAGAGTGCATTGTTTGGTTTAGAATTTTTTTAAGATGTTCCTGTATGTTTCTATTATTGATTTCCTATTTGATTCCACTGTGGTCAGAAAAATACCCTTAGGATTTCAATCATTTTAAATTTGTTGAGCTTTCTTTTATGCCCCAGAATATGGTCTATCTTGGCATATGTTCTATGGGCACTTAAAATAATTTGTATTTCACTCTTGTTGGGTGCAGTGTTCTGTAAATATAAGATTCTGTTGTTTAATGGTGTTGACTTATTCAATATCCTTTTTGAATCTGTGTGACTGTTTTAGCAGGTATTGAGAGAAGGGCCTTGAAATTTTCAGATTAATTGTACGTTCATCTCTTTTTCTTTTTTTGTTGTATTAGTTTTCGCTTCTCATCTTTTGTAGCTCTATTTATTGGGTACAATATACATTTAGGATTACCGTATCTTCTTGGTGCACTAAGCATTTGCTATTATATGATGTTCTTTTCTGTGTTGTAATTTTCTTTGCTCTAAACTCTGTTTTACCTGATATTTATATTGCTTTTTCTGCTTTGTTTTTTTTTTTATAATTGAGGTATAATGAATATATACCATTATATTAGTTTTAAGTTATATATAAGTTTCAAGTTATATAATATGTCAGCTTTTATAATATAACATTATAAGACTATACTTTCAGGGATCATTTCTATAGTTTGTTATTATAATATATTGTTATATTAGTTTTAATGTAATGATTCAACACTTGTGTACACTGTGGTGAAATTATCACCACAGTATGTCTAGTTGGCACCCATTGGCATGATTTCTTGCTTTCTTTTGATTGTTTATGGCATAATGTGTCTTTTCCCATCCTT
Source organism: Phyllostomus discolor (assembly GCF_004126475.2). Classification (NCBI taxonomy): domain Eukaryota; kingdom Metazoa; phylum Chordata; class Mammalia; order Chiroptera; family Phyllostomidae; genus Phyllostomus; species Phyllostomus discolor. Next base: position 13,272,924 of record NC_050198.1, on the reverse strand, counting down.
TGCTTGAAATCTGCCTATATCATATTCAAAGTGATTTTGCTGTGGGCACAAAATAATTAGGCTTTTAAAAAATATACTAAGCCAATATCTATCCTTTAATTGATATATATATATATATATAAAATTTTCATTTAATGTTATAATTTATACATTAAGTGTGCCATTTATTTTTTTTATTTCAGTTTGTTCTCCCTATTTTAATTTTTCTGGTTCAATTTGTCTGCCTTCCTATTGGTACTTGAACAATTTTTTAGAATTCAAGTTTTATTTATCTACACTTTATGTGAGTGTATCTTTTGTTATTCTTCTTTTACTGATTATTCTTGACATCTTATATATCTGCCATTGATCTATCACTATGAAAATCTACTGTTGTCATCATTTTACCACTTCATGTGAAGTGTGGAAATCTTACTATAATATCCCTTTCACTCTCCTCTTTTTTTAAATATACTTGTTTTATATATTTCCTGTATGTGTTTTGACATCCATATTAGAAAATTGTTACAATTTTTGCTTCAACTAAAAATCTAATTCAGAAAATTCAAAAGGAAAAAGTTTATTGTACTCATCTATATATTTGCTCATCTTGTTCTTTCTTCTTTCTTGATGTTTCAAGATTACTTCTTTTATCATTCCTTTCTATTCAGAATACTTCCTTTACTCATTCTCTCAAAGCATTTTGCCGGCAATCAATTATTTTAGTGTTCCTTCATCTGAGAATGTCTTGGTTTTCAATTCAGTCTAGAGGATATTTTTGACAGTTACAGGATTCTGAGTTGATTGTTCTTTTATTGTGCCACTTAGAACTGACTTACCTGGTTTCTGAAGATAAATTAGAGTATATTGGAGTGTTTTTTCCCTCTAGATAATGTGTTGCTTCTCTCTTGCTGCTTTCTAGAATTTTATTGTCTTTAGTTTTCAGAAGTTTGACTATGACATGTTGTGGTATGTATTTCTTCAGGTTTATATTGATATGAGTTTCCTTAGCCTCCTGACTCTGTAGGTTTCATATATTTTAAAATATCAAGGGTTTATGCATCATTCCTTAAAGTAGTTTCAGTCCCATAGTTTGTTCATTCCTTATGGGATTCCAATGACAGAATTGTTAGAGCATTTGTTATTGATTTACAGGCCACTGAGTCTTTTGGGTCTTTTTTTCCCTTAACCTCCATATGTTTCCTCACCATTGTCTTACTGGGTAATTTCTCTTTTTCTTCCTTCAAGATCAATTATTGTTTCCTCTGATATCACACCATGAGGGGAAAGATGAAGTAACTGCCTTTCCTTTCAGATGACTGTAGAAGTTCACATTCCACCCTTGGCCTTCACTGACTCATGAGTGGAGGATAGTTCTGGTTACCTCTACTTAGGATGAGGAGTTCTGGCTCCTCACTAGGCCTACACTAATTCTTTCTTTCTTTTTTATTTTAATTGTTGTTCAAGTACAGTTTTCAGTCTTTTACTCCCATCCCAGCCCACCCTCCCAGCCCTCCCCACATCCCTCCCATTTCCAACCCCCCTAGTTTTTGTCCCTGTGTTCTTTATACTTGTTCCTGTATACCCTTCCCCTTTTCTCCTGAAATTCCCTCCCCTCTCCCTTCTGGTCTTGATAGGAGGAGGAAGAGTGTCATGTTACAGCTCTTCATGTGGATACCACTGACAATTCAGAGTGACTTCTTTACCATGGGCTGTGGTAAAAGTCACTAATCTCTAAGAGGCTTCCTCTGCTAGTCCTGCTCCCTATTAGAGCCCCGTTGGTCACTATGGGGTGGGAAGTTTGGATTAAATAGTTACAATGTTGTGAGGGCAGTCCTTTAGTTGTGTGACTGAGGATGGAGTCTCAGTTTTTTCTGTAGCATTTGGCTGGATTAGGGCAATTAGTTCTAGTCAGCTACTGTTTAAAGAAATAGTTGAAAAAGATCTTACATATTTATACACATAATCATATATATATATAATGTAAGCATAATTCTTCTGACATTTTTATTTTTCTTTCAGCATCAGAAAGGTGGTATTTCATTTCTCTAGTTCTCCACTATAAACCTTTTATTGCCCTTTCTTATAATATTCTTATCATTTTGGTGTAAAGTTTATAGCAGTCTCATAAAATAATTGAGAAGTATTTTGCTTTTAATGTTTCTATTCTCTATAAAAGATTGTGCAAGATTAGTGTTGTTTCTTTTTCCTTATATTGAAATGATTCAGGTCTTCAGTCACCAGGGTGTAGAATCATTGGTAGGAAAGATTTGATTACAGATGCAATTTATTAGATAGATATAGAATTTTTTATTTTTCCTGAATTTTCTTTTTCTTTTTTGTTAAGCTGATTATTACTTGGAACTTACAGGTTTCAGTAACTACAAAATATCAGCATAACTTAGCTGATATGTATATTTCTCAAGGACCTATAGGGATTATCCTCTCTACCTTCTTGGTAGTGATAATGTTTAGCTTTTTCTTTTTTGTAAGCATTGTCAAGAGTTTATCATTTTTTGCTATAGTTCAAAACAACAGCAACATTGGAAAACAACTTTTGGATTTTAAAAATGTCTTTGTAATTTAAAATTTTTATTCATTGCTCTTCATTTAATTTTTATCTCAGTTATATTTTGGCTTAAAATTACTATTTTTTTTCAATTTCTTGAGGTGATGATCACATTTTAAATATTTGTACTTCCTCTTTTGCATTTAACGCTCTGAATTTTCTTTAAGGTGCATATTGGGTGCTGCACAATTTGAACAGGTTCATTGAGCTATCATTGAGTTAAAATACATTTCACAACACTATAGTTAACAGTATACATTTGAAAACATGTATTCATGAAACCATCACTGCAATTACGATAATTTAAATACTCACTCTTCCCTTTGTGAAACAAAGTTTCTTGTGAAACTCATATTTCTTTTGTTTGATCCTTCCCAAGCCCCTTACCCTTTCCAATATTATGAATGTTCTTGTAGGAGCTTTTGTACAAAGATATAATTTTATTTTTTTCTTGCAAAAACCCCAAGGGACAGAATGGATCACATGATAGTTTTACATTTCAGTTGTTTTAGAATATGTCAAAGTGTTATGTGGTGTGAATGTACTCTTGTACATTCTACCATCGGTACCAGAGAGTCATATTCGGTCTCTTTTATACCATAATTTATTAAGGTCAGTATTTTTTCCCCACCCAATAGGTATCTCACTGTTCTAAATTGCATGGGCACAACCAAGTCTTTGTTCAGTCTGTTCCAACATGCCCACTAAATGGAGAAAATGGATTCCATCCCTGATGAAACAGGTGTTGTTTTCCTTTCCATTTACTATTGGCATGTGTGGTTATTTTTTATTGCAGGCTGAATTTTCTGTATGAAATACTATAGAAGTAATTGAAGTTTTTGGGTGGTTTTATCTTTCTTGAGGGAGCATTTGCTTCTACTTTTGAGACGTAATTAGGATTGGGATAGTTTGTTTCATCACACTTAGTGATTGAGTTTTTGAAGCTGGATCTCAGTTTTGTGTCTTCTATTTTAGGTTCATATTGCCATTTGGTCATAGCCACTTGGGGGTGCCAAATGAACCCCTGGTTCCTTTTCCAGAGACACTTTTCCTTAGTGCACTGTCATGTACAACCTATGCCCCTTGGGTTGCTTCAGACCCCTGGAATTCTGTTTAGCTGCTTGCTTAGCTTCCTAGCTACAGCTTTTCTGTTTAGTCTTTTTGTGATTGATCCTCAATCACATTTTTGGAATCAGCAAAAGCCTTCAAGAGCAAAGAAGGAGCAAATTTGGGTGGATTTCACTACTTAATTTTCTCTTCAATGCTTGCTTCCTTGGGTTGTGGGGCTTTCAAACAGTATCTCTAATATCTAAGATTTCTTAATTTTTCTTAGCAAGATAGTGGGGCTAAAGAGACTGCCGGTGTGCCATTAGTAGAAGTATTTATCTGTACAGTCATTAGTTATTGAAATACATTTGGATCTGTAGACTTTTTGTTTCACAGGAAATTAATACACTTTATATGCCCATAAGATAAACTGTTTTTGTTAAGGCAGATAATCTTCCCAGGAGTACATTTTTTCTTATCTTTTTCACATAATTTATTTCAATTTAAATATTTCATTGATTCAATAAATTTTTCTTCAGTTCCCATCACTGTCAGGTACAAGCTATGTGATTGTGGTACTTAATGAAGAATAATCCAGTGGGGAACAGCACAGTAAATGATGATATATTATAAAAAGTAAACTTTGGATGAATTCCTTATACAGCCATAGTAACAAGATTGCTACCTATTTGCCATGTTTAATTATTGCTCTAAAGATTGGCATATAAATCTTTATCTTATTCTGGTCTACTTAGAGTTATGATAGTACCACTCTGTGAATGTATCCTCAGAGAACTTTTTCCCTTAAATTCTTTTCCTTTCCTTTGTCATATTTCTGATATAACAAATATATCCTTACCAAATATTATATATATACATATATATAATATTATTTACCATTTTTTGCTTCATAGAGATGTTTTTCAAAAATAGAAAAATGTCAGATTTATCCACATATTTTCTCTTTGCAGTACATTTCAATTCTGCCTGTAGTTTTTAATTTCCATGAGGTGTCCTTTCCCTTCAGCCTGAAGACCTTGCTTTAGTATTACTTGCATTATAAGTTGTCCAGCAACAAATGATCTCAGATTTGATTGTGTCTTATTTCATTCTCAGTTTGGTTGAATAATCTTTATGAACATAGAATTCTGGGTTGACAGCTCTCTATATTTTTTCAGCACTGGAAAGTTGCTGCCCCTTTTCCTCTGGGTCTCCATGCATAAATACTTTTGAGAATGCAGGCATTTATATCATCATCCAAGGTAGGTGATTCATCTTTATTTCTCTGTCACTTTTAATAGTTTTTTATTCTTTGGCTCTTAGCCCTTTAAGTAAGATGTACCCACATGGATATCTATTTTAATTTAATCTGCATCGGTTTTCTTGATCTTGGATCTGTACTTTGACATATTTCTAAATACCTTGGGAATTCTTTATTTTGATTTTCACATTTTTTATTTAGTATATAGAAATGTGGTTGATTTTTATGTTTGATCTTGTATTCAGCAATCTTGCTGAAGTCACTTATTAGTTCTAGGAGTATTTTTTAGTAGATTGCTTGGAATTTTCAACATAGACAATAGTATCTACTGCAAATTGGCATAATTTTAATTCTTTACAATATGTATGTATATTATTTATTTTTCTTGACATATTTACAAGAACTTCCAGTGTTATATTTTTGAGTAGGAGTGATGGGATCAGACTAGCTTTCCTTGTTCCTAATATTAAAATAAAAGCATTCAGTCTTGCACCATTAAATATGATGATAGCTGTAGTTTGTAAAAATATGCTGTTTACCAAATTATGGTAGATAGACTCTGTTGATAACTTGCTGAGATTTATTTTTTATCATGAATGATTGTTGGATTTTTGCAAATGCCTTTTCTGTGTCAGATTCTATGATCATATTTTTTCTTCTTTATTTTGGTTATATTGTAGTTTGTATTGATTTTTAAATGTTGAACCAGCTTTGCATACCTGGAATGAATCCCATTTTGTCATGCTGTATAATTAATTTTACGGATCATCACATAAAATTTACCATTCATTGAGGGTTTTTGCATCTATGTTCATGTGAGAGATTGCTTTGTAGTTTTCTTTTATTATACTGTCTTTGGTTTGGGTACCAGAATAATACTGGCCTTATAAAATGAGTTGGAAATTATTTCTTTCTCTTCTATTTTCTGGAAATGGTTATGCAGATTGGTGTTAAATCTTTGATCATGTGGTAGATTACTCATGAAACCATTTGGACCTGGATATTTTGGGGACATCTTTTAAAATTATTAATTCAACTTCTTCAATGGTTGTAAGACTCTTCAGAATGTCTGTTTGGACTCGATTGAATTTAGGTGTTTGTGGTTTTTGAGAATTGATCTATTTCTTCTAAACTGTTAAATTTATTTTTGTAAAATTTGTTGTAGCTTTACTTTGCTATCATCTTAATGGATATAAAGTCTATAGTGGTAGCTTCTCTTTCATTCTTGATATTGGCAGTTTGCATCTTCTCTTTTTTTTCTTTGTCAGACTTGCTATATAGGTTTACCTATTTTATTGATTTTTTCAAAGATGCAACTTTCCCCCCTGTATTTTATGTGGTGTTTTCTTTATTTTTAATGTTATTGTTCCTGCTTTTCTTTTATCATTCCATTTCTTCTGCTCGCTTTGGGATTATTTTTTCTCATTTTTAACAGTATAACTTATGTAATTGATTTGAGGCATTTCTCTTTTTTTAATGTAAGCACTCCCTACTCAAAATCTCCCTTTCAGAACTACTATAGCTCTGTCCCACATGTTCTGATGTCTTTATTTATTTATTTATTTATTTATTTATTTATTTTGATTCCACTTAGTTCTATATATTTTTTTAATTTACCTTCAGGGTTCTCTTTGACCAGATTATTTAGAAGTGTATTGTTTAATTTCTGAGTGTTTAGAGATTTCCTATTATTTTTATGCTACTGATTAATAGTTAGATTTCATTATGGATAAATTACACACTTTGTATGACTTCCACCTATCTTTCTTTACTGATTTCTTGTTTAATTTCATTTGTGGTCTAAGAGAAGAAACTTATGATTTCTATTCTTTTTAATTTGTTAACATGGGTTTTGTGGCTCAGAATTTGGTCTACCTTGGTGAGTGTTCTATGTAAATTTGAGAAGATGTGTTTTCTGATGTTGGAAGCAGTGTTTAGATGTCAATTATATCCAGTTGATTAATGGTGCTGTTGGGCTCAACTATGTACTCATTTTCTGACTGCTGGACCTGTCCATTTTTGAAAGAAGAGCATTAAAGTATCCAACTATAATAATGGGTTAATCTAATTCTCTTACAGTTATATCAGCTTTATCCTCAGATATTTTGATACTCTGTTGTTAGGTACATACACCTTAAGACTGATATGTTTTATGGGATGATTAACCTTTTAATCATATAATGCTTCTGTTTATCCTTGATCATTTTTCTTGATCTGAAGTCTGCTATGTGTGAAGTTAATATAGCTATTTCCACTTTCTTTTAATTTGTGTTAACATGATATAACTTTCTTCATTCCTTTACCTTTAATGTATATGTTTCTGTAGTGGGTTTCTTGTAGACAACATATATCAGGATCTTATTTTTTATCCACTCTGATATCTCTTTCTTTTAATTTGTATATTCAAGCTGTTGATGTTGAAAGCAATTATTGATATATTTGCATTAATATCTACTACATTTATACTGTTTTCTATGACCTGCCCTTGAAATTTGATTTCTATTTTTAACTTCCATATATTGCCTTCCTTTATTTTAATTTTTTATTACTTTCAGTTTTATTAAGGGATACTTTACAAATAAAATTATATATATTTAAGGTGTATCACATGGCCTTTTGATATATCCATATATTGTGAAATGATTACCACAATCATTTTATTTTCCTTTTTGGTGAGACATTTAAGATTTACACTTGTAACAATTTCAAGTATACAATACATTATTGTTAGCTATAGTCAACAGGCTATATATCAGATCTTCGGAATTTATTCATCCCACATAACGGAAACTTTGTACACTTTGACCAACATTTCCCTATTTCTCTCACCCTATACCCTTGACAACCACCACTCTACTCTCTGCTTCTATTACTTGTATTTTTATTCCACATATAAATGAGGTTTTAATTGACAATTGTATTTGTTCAATTTTCTCTCTTTTCATAGCATGTTAATTATATTTCCTTTTTACTTTTTTGTGGCTGCCTTAAACTTTCCAATATACATTTACACATAACCCAGGTTCACTTTCAAGTAACACTCTAGTGCTTCCTGGTTAGTGGAGGTAGTTTATAATAACAAAATATTCCTAAGTCCTTCTTTCCATCTCTTGCATCATTACTGTCATTCATTTTACTTATATATAAGCATAAATGACACATATGCATATGAGGTCTGTCCAGAAAAAGTCCAGCTACTTTTAATATAATGACAATGGTTTTGTGTGATATTGATGTAACCTGGCAGCCAAAGAGAGTGAACTGGAATGCACATGTGTGAACAATGACAACTTCATTGTACTAGCCAGTGGGGCAGTAGATGCCATTGAGTGAGCATGTGTACTGTGTGACTGTCACATTCAAAATAACTGAGTGAGTGGAACAGCAAATCTGCACCAAATTTTGAGTTACTCTTGAACATTCCTCTGCAGAAACTATTTGGATGATTCAGAGTGCCACACTGTGGGCAACTAGTGACTGGCAAAACATCAAAATATATCTAGGTGACTCAACATCCCCTAGATCTGGTGACCTATGACTTCTGGCTTTTCCCAAAACTAAAGTCATCTTTGAAAGGGAAGAGATTTCAGGTGGTCAATATGATTCAGGAAAATATGATGAGACAACTGATGGCAAATGGGAGAACTGTGTGAGGTCCCAAGGGGCCTACTTTGAAGGGGACTGAGGTGTCATTGTCCTATGTACAATGTTTTTTGTATCTTGCATCTTCTTCATAACTATCTCTATTCTTTATACTATGTGGCTGGATACTTTCTGGACAGGCCTCATACATTTAAATAGTTTGTTGATAATATTTTAAATAAGCTGTTCTCTGTTATATCAATTGAAAATAAGAGAAAGATTTTTATTTCACTTTCACTTATTCTTTTCTCAATGTTCTTCCTTTCTTTATGAAGATACAAGTTTCTGACCTATATAATTTTCTTTCTCTCCAAAGAACTCCTTTAAATTAAACATTCCTTGTGAGGCAGGTCTGCTAGCAACAAACTCCCAATTCTTGTTTGCCTGAGGCTTTATATCTCTTTGACTTTTAAAGGATAATTTCACAGAGTACAGAATTCTAAGTTGGGTGTGTGATACCTTTACTACTATATAACTCTATTCCCACTTACTTTTATTATGCTATTGTTTTTATACATATTTTGTCTGTATATGAAATACATTCAATAATACATTGTTATAATTATTTCTTTATATAAGTATATGTTTATTGAATAATCTCATAGAATGAAAAGCAAAATATATTTATAGTTTATTCTATTTTACACGAATTTTTTGTCCCATTTCTTCCTCTGAAATTGTGTTAACATTTCATATCACTTTTTTCTCTAGTATAGCTTCATTCAACATGCTTTGTATTGTTCTTGTCAAATATATTACATTCGTATATGTTACATGAACAAAATGCAATTTTATAGGTATTATTTCATGAAATTATCTTTTAAATCAGTTATGATGAAAAGGGGACATCAATATGTAATTATAATTTATTTTATCTTTATCTACATAATTGTTTTGGTGTAGATCATTTTTATATGGGTTTTATATTTTAAAGTCTGTTGTCACTCCTTTCATGCAAAGAACTGCCTATAGAATTTCTTATATTGCAGGATTCATAACAAATTCTTTCAGTTTTTGTTTATCATGGCATTCTGGGCAATGCTTCTGGTGAAAAGTCAGCTGTTGGTTTTATTGATGTTTGTACACTATGGTTCACTTTTCTCTTCTGATTTCAATATTTTGTCTTTATCTTTTGCTTTCACATCTTGACTATGATATTTCTTGATATGGATTGTCATTACACTTATCCTGTTTTGTAGTTTGTTGAATTTCTTGAATGTATAGATTAGTGTTTTTCATCAAGTCTAAGAAATTTTCAGCTAGTATTCCTTCGAATATATTTTTTGTTTGTTTCATTCTCTCTCTCTTCTCTTTTTGGCACTTTCATATGTGTATGCTATTACTTTGGATGGTGTTCCACATTTCTCTAGGCCCTGCTCATATTTCTTTATATTTTTGTGTTCTTCGAATTATATAATTCCTATTGATTTATCTTCAAGGTTTCTGTTTCATCCTTCTGTTTTCTAAAATCTTCTTTTGAGACTTCTCTTTTGACTTTTTCATTTTGTTTATCATTGTTTTCTACTGCAACATCCAACTTGCTTTTTTGAGACAAAGTAATTTTTAAATCCTTATTGATATTCTTGACTAAGTATTCACAACTCTCCATCTCTCCATTTCTTATCCTCTGCTTTATTTTCACCATACTTGAGTTGGGCTTCTCTCTCTCTCTCTCTCTCTCTCTCTCTCTCTCTCTCTCTCTCTCTCTCTCTCTTTACCCACCCCTCAACTTTGCTTGCTTCAAGCCTGAGCAAGCACCAAAAGGGAAAAAAATGGAATGTCCCCCTTTATCAGCTTATCAACTGGCTGACCACATAATGACCTTTTTCTTGTCAAATCTCTCTGCTCATTTCTTCTTGTTTGTCCTACTTCCCTCCAAAGTTCTTGTTCATTTGTGCTTGCCTGCTCCTTTAACCTGTAAATGGAGAAAACATTTTCTGTTTGATTCTGAGCCATTTACATGTTTATAAGATTGGAACATTCTTTGCATTGCAGTAGTCTTTCTTTCTAATTAAAGCTCTTCCCTATCTAAATCTGTTTTTGTTTTTATTTTTTATTCTCTATTTCATGAGTCATTATAATCATATATTTCTTTAATTCTTCAAACATAGTTTCTTTTGACTATTGGAACATTTTTAGAATGGCTGTTTTGAAGTCATTGTCTGCTAGTCTAATGTCTCAATTCCCCCAAATACAGTCTTTAGTATTTGCCTTCTGTTTGTCTATGTCGCACTTTCCTGGGTGTTTTTGCATATTTCATAGCTTGTTGTTAAGAACTGGGCATATTAGATATGTAATGTAGCAAATCTAGATACTGATCCCCAACATGCTTCTTGTTGTTTGTTTAGTGACTTGACTGAACTGATTTTTTGAAGTCTGTTTGTACTGCTGTGTTCAGCTTCTGAAATCCTATCCTTCCTCAGATTTTCTTCATGTTCTTATCTTTTAGCCTGACATCCTAGGGGTCTACCTGTAGTCAGCATAAGACACTTGTCAGTCAAAAGCTATATGTAAGCCTCTGAAGCAGATGTTTACCCTTTACCATTGGATTTACTTGTGGCTTGGGGACTGCTTTCATGGCTCTGGGTTCAAAATTTTATCTTTTCTTTAAGCATTGGAAAGAACCAGCTGAGTGTGATTTTATTTTTAAGTGTGGCTTCCTAGTAGTCACCATGTGTCAGAATAGATTATGGTTTAGCCAGTGATTTGTCAGCAGTTATGCTTAAGGACTTTGAGTCATTAAAGCTGTGCTCTTCACTGATGGATCTGTTGGCGACTTCAGAAGGCTTTCAAGTCTTCCTCCACATTCTACAGAAGCTCCTGAGTACATGCAGTCTAGTGCATGCAAGCAGCCTTCTGGACCCCCAGGATAAGTGTGATGCCAAAATGATTCATCTTGGCTCTTTTTTTGTTCTTTATGTTAAATTTCTGTCTGGTGAGTGACACCTCTGCTTTATGAGTGGGCACTGGTGGGGAAGGATGGTAGGTAGCCTCAGGTCTTCTTGGTTTGGCTTTTTTCTGCTTAACAAGCCAGGCAGGGAGAGGGAAGTTATCAAGGCCCTGTATCGACAGTCTGTTACACCTGAGCAGAGTTCTTGTTGTACAGTGGGAGCCAGGTGAGGGAAATGTACCCTGGTTATCTTGACTGTGTTTGCCTGGAAGAGAGTTTCAGCAACAATGAACTTGCTGGGAAGAGGGTGAATGAGAGACATAGGCAGCCTGACCTCCCATGGTGAAACTGCAGCGCTACACAGGTTGCTGGGAGGAGAGAGTATCTTATTGACCCCTCCCTCTTGCAGTAGAAATTCTATAAGCATATGATAGCTCACATGTCACAGGCTCCTGAATGTTCTTACTGACCTTTAGTAGATTACTTTGAATATTTTTCCCATTTTCTGTATGTCCTTAAGTTAATTTCCAGAGACTTTAAATCATGTATATTTAATCCTTGCACATCCATTCCAGAGGTCTGCCTCTCCAGGTTATTTAGAATAAACACTAGAAAGATAAGACCTGCACTGGTAGAACTGATAGCTCTTAGCGTGTTTACAAAGAGCTACTGTCAAGATTATTAGCACTTTTACAAGCAGGTCATTTACTCCCACCTGGCATCCCAGGTAGTGAAGAAATAGTTATAGGCCTGTGTTAGTCCTCCCCTTCACAACAGAAGAAATGAGTCCAAAACTATTGGGAGTCAGGGCAGTGGTAAACTATGATTAAAAAAAAAGAGGGCATAGTGATGGGAGATGATAAAAGGAATTTACCTTCCTTATTCTGGGAGTCTAACAATGTTTCACTCTCTACCTGAGTGGTGTTGGACAGATACATTCTTTTTAGGGAACTACATTGCTCTGGTTATTTAGCATTTTTGCACTGTACTCCATTTGTGTTGTGTTTTCCTTTAAAGGGTAAATATGCACACTATATAAATACAATATGTATAACCTAGAAAAGCAAGGAAATGGTCATCAACTAATTTTTGATGTGTGTGTGTTTTCCTAGGGGAAGGCTGGGTGATATAATTGGAGAAGTATGTGTATGGGATCCTAAAAAGCATTCTTTTTGTGTTTTTAATAAAAACTTCCATATAATAACAGCTTTATGAACTTGACTTCACATATAAAGTTAGAATGACAATTACAATTAAAATGAACTTCTTGAAAAGTTTAAGTATCGTATTTTGATACACATATCTGAAATCCCAGAACATACTTAAATAGGTAACAAACATGCTAATAAAACATTTAAAAAATAGATGGCTTCATTTAACTGGATGTTTATACTATGTAGTCTTTTGTGTCTAGCTTGTTTCATTAAGTGTAATATCTCTGTAGCTGCTAGTGAGACCAGTTCCAGTTTTGCTATCTATGCATATTTTTATTGCATAAAAATTCCATCAGATGAACATTTATCCATTCTACTGTTGTCTACCATTTGGATTGTATCCTGTTCGGAGCTACTTTGGATGAAGCTTCTATTCTATATATGTACATTCTGGTACATATGTCCTGATAAATATATGTGCTCATTTTTCTTAGTTACTTACCTAAGATTGGGGTTCTGTGTCACTGGGTAGATAAAAAAGGTACAATTTTAAATAAATACTTGAGTGTCAATGATTGTTAAGGGCCTTGATATTTTACTTACTATAATGTGCCTTTCTTTTTGACACTAAAGTGGCTAAAGAATGTATTTTTTTCTATAAGTGAGGAGAAAATTATGGAACACACTTAGGATTTTATCCACAGGGTATAGAGTATAGACTTCCTATTTTACCTCACTCAGAGTGATTAGCAGTTATTTTTTAATGTCAGATGTACATTGTGAACACATATTCGACAGGACATCCTCTGTGTAAACAAGTCAAAGTTGCCATTCCATGAATGTTTGTTATGGTTCCTCCATACTCCTTATCCTGCATTGATAACTTTCAATTTCTGCTAAACTTGCCTATTACAGATGTTGATTTCATTTTTTCATTTCCTTAGGATTAATCTTGTGTAGCAGGGCAAGTTATATATGTAGTTGGTTTCCAGCCTGACAAAAATGTATGCCCACAAGACTGTTTTCCTTTAAGTAGTGCCTTATTAACTCTCACCTGTGTTTCCATAGTACCAAGTTTTTTTGTGAGGGGTAATATACTTTGTTTAGAATAACATAGATATGTTTCTTCCAGAAGTTTTCAGCTTGTTTTCACTCTACTTTCTGCCCATCAAAACTGTCTAGTACTTCAGTTCAACATGTTAGTGCTTCATTGGTTCTGCACATTGTAAAAGACTGACATAGGCATGTGGGTGATTCATTTTTTAAGTTTTTTAAAATTTCTATTTCCTCAAATTTCTAGTGCTTGCCAACAGCATGGTGGAATTTAGAGAATGTGGTCTAAAACAATTGGATGAGTCTTATTGAGAATTACATACCACTTAGTACATCTTGTCCCATTACCTCATTGTGCTGTAGGATACAAACACAAATCTATTGAATGCCATACTAATTGATAAAGGTCATGTGACAGGTTTTGCATGTCAGTCATGTTTCCCAATTTATTTTTTCTCTGTTAATGCATAATAGAACAAGTATAATAATGTTCCAGCAAATGCGATTGAGTGTAAACTCATCATCCAGTTGATGACAGAGGTTTGATGACAGTTGATAGTACCAGCATTATAATGCAGCTTATTTCTTAATCATAGATTAAATCATCCTGTATTTGCCCCATTCAAGGATGTTTTTCGTCATTGTTTAGCATGTACTGCAGGGTATGAACACAAGAACAAGTAGATGCCTCCTAGTGTGGATAATTTAGAGCTAGTTGTAGAATGAAATAGAATGACTACCCTCAAAATGACTCCTCATATTCACCTACTTCACTTTGTGGTCAACTTTGCAACCCACACCTATGTACAATTACTTCACACATTGATGCTTCTCTCCCCCCCTTCCCTCTCTCCAAAAATAAATAAATAAAATCTAAAAACAAAAATAAAATAAAAAAAGAATTTTATCCCCTTGTTCCTCAATTTGATATATAATGATGAATAAAAGTTAGCATGCAGAATATGTAAAAAAATACAATCCTGTTTACCTTTTTATCTATGAGTTCCTTCGTTTCTAAATAATGGAGAGTGTATTCAGCTAATGAAAAGCATGAACAACTTTTCCATCACAATAATAGTGGCAAGAAATAAATGATATTTCACTTTCTATATGCATGTAAATATAAGTAGAAAAGATTTCCAAAGAAGATTTCTTTCTCCAGAAAAGGTTTAAATGAAAATATCCCCTCTTCCCTCCTCCATCTTTCCCTGTACCTCACCACTACCTCCTTCTTTCTCTCTCTCCCCCACCTCCTCCTCTCCCCTCCTCCTCTCTCCCCCCTCACTGAGTTATTTAAGCATACCAGATTTACAAAGCCTGAATTTCTCTTCTGAACTTATATCAGAGCAAACCAAATGCTCTTTTATCTTTAGGAACTAGTCTTTGTGTTTAGAACATAATGGACTCTCTTCTCCAATCTTGGAAGAAAAATGTATTTTGCATGCTGATCTTTAACAGGAAGCATACTAAATATTTATTAACATTCAATTTGGTAATTTGGTAGAATACTGACAAACAATCATTTAGCAGTACACTGTAACACTGTTTACAGATTTACTGAACTTAAATTGGTAGTAGATATAGGGTTAAAATATAAAATATCAATTTTTCATGAAGTTATGTAAGTAATACCTTTAAAGATTTAGAAAATTCATATCATTTGAACTTATAAATTAATGTTCAGCAAAAGTTTTAGCATGGGTGATTTTGTTTTCAAGACCTTATTCTTTACATAAATTATTTATTTTTCCATTTTGGTAATCATTTTAATTTTACTATTTTTTTCTTTTCTATTAAAAATAGTTTCTGGGAAGTGTGATTTACAATTATAGCCTACCCCCAAAGCATGTTATTTACCAGGTATAAAAAGTGTGAATTTGCCTTATTTGTTAGTATTACAAATATGTAAAGTTCAAGTAGCATGAACTAAAAACAAAACCTCATTACTCCTCAAAATTGTTTTTGAAACCAGTTCAATATAATTGAGAATAAAATTTAAAAATACAAAGCACCACCACTTTAAACTCTAAAGTCAAGCAGTATCTAAAATATTAGATATGGCCCTTTCCCTTCATATCTAATATTTTAAATACTACTTGACAAAGCCAAAGGGGGGGAAGGATTGAGGGTGGGAGGTTGGGGGACAGAAGTGGTGGTAGGAAAATGGAGACAACTGTACTTTAACAACAATAAAAAATAAAATATTAGATATGAAGTGGCAATAAAATGTACTCCCTTGAATAAAAGCTAGTAAAATTAGATCGATCCCTTCAGATGAGTAATAAAATCAGGTTATGTTAGGGAATGTAAGTTTTTTGTGAAATATCATTTTATAACTTGTTTTGACATTTTCAGCCTTACATTTAATCATCTAAAAACTCATCATGAGTATGAAAATGTTTTGAAGATAACACAATAAGTCCCATTTCCTTTTTCCTGTTGTTTGAATTCAACAGTATGACCATAACTCCATTATTATTAAGTTTATTCATTTGCATCCAACAATAAGCTAAATGTGATACTGGAAAGTAATTTAATTTACTCTTTGCTAATAGCAATATAGCTTCTTAAGCTAGATTATTTGCAATGATGATATGTTATATTTCACTAGGAAAAATTCTAATCACTTATTTATATGACCAGACACTTGCAATTGATTCTATTACAGTAAGATGAAAGTCCAGCTATGCATTATATATATTTTTTAAAAATACAGTCATCTTTTTTTCTCAAGTGTATTTGTCTTGGAAGAACATATAGCATAAAGGATTTCAGGGTAAAACCTTATACAGAGAGCTGATAATGGAGGCTGAAACTTCTATTTTCTTAAAATTGAGGGATTCATAGAAATAATGGTTTTCTAGGTCACCAGTGAGTCCTTCCACAGAAATTGTTCCCAACTACCTTAACTTCAGTTGAGGGTAGCAGTAGTGGTACCATTTTAATTTGTTTTTACTTCTGAGAATTTTGTGAACTATAATGTTATTAAACCAAATATACAGAAAAAGAGAAAGAAAAGTACAAATGTTTGTAGGACCATCATAATAGAAAATGTGGTGATCAAAAGGAATTTTCCAAGAGACAGAGTTCATGTGTGATAGAAGTATTTTAACCATAAAATAAATCAAAACATACTGATCTATTTTATTTATTGAGAAAACCCTCATTGCCATTGTTGCGTATTATATGAACTTTCCAGAGAGACCAGGATACTTGAAACTGAACTGTCCTTCCATTTAAATTTTTAAAAGTTTTAGAAATGATTTGTAATGAAGATATATGTTTGTGAGAAATAATATTCTTGGACTGAGAGAATTTATGTTATTAGTTCAATGTTGTCCTATCTTTATAACTGTTACAGAAACAGGGCCAAGAGGGGTACAACATACTATTACTAAAAGGACCCCCACACACACTAGGTTCTCTTGTCCACCGCCAAAGGAAAGACGTCTCTCAATGCCAGAGATTTGTGAAAAGGAAATGAAATATTTATTTAAAGCTATACAGACTCAAAGTAGTGACCTAATGTCTTCATTAAAATATCAAAGTCCTTTAGGATACCCACAGATACACACACACAGTCCATCCTTCTCCCTCTCCCCTAAACTGGGGTACCCTATCTCAGGAAAAGTAGAGGTCCTGATCCAGGCTTCTGGCACCATCAGCTGTGTCACTGTCCAGGCAGGATCTCCGATTAATCCAAAGTCACGTGGCACCTTCTCATGGCCTAGTGGCAAGAGTCCCTGCACCCTTCTTCCAGGCAAAGTCCCTCCTGCTTCCTAGGCCACATGACCAAAATGAGAACCCCAAAGCCACATGGTCCTCTTCTACCAAAGTTGCAGGGGTCCCCACTCTGCAAAAAGCGCATGGTTCTCCCGTCAGTGGCTGCCATGTCTTGGTTTAAATCCCCATGCCAAATCTTCCTCTGTAGTCCCATTTCCGACTCCTCCTACAATCAGTTACACCTGCCAGCACTCCTATATTCTTCCAGCTTTACTGGGCTGACATTGCGAGTCTGGGCAGGTGTGGCTCCATGTCCTGGAGCCAATCTTGTCTAAGCTCCCATGCAGGTGCTTTAACCGGGGCGGGGGGGGAGCTGCCCCCCAGTTACATTTTGGGTGGAAGTTACTTCCATCCCCCTGGCTCAAAGCATGGCCACAGCTATTAAACATATCTGTGCAACCAGTTAAGGGTTATAGATATGTTAATTGATCATGCAAGAGGTTAGTTGCAAAGTTGTTGCTGTACAAAACAGCTCTGCATGTTCCTGCTCCATGTGCCCCTTCCCCTAACTCACACCTGTGGTGGGGTGGGGGTGAGGACATCCTATATATCTTTCTAATATTTCTTGGACACCATGAGTTCTAGATCCCATTCCAAATCCCTATTTGGAGCCCCACTCTGGGCTGTGCCCTGTTTCATAACTTCACTGAAAAACAGAGGTTAGTAGGACACAAATAATACTCTCTTTTAATTTTCCCAAGTAACTTCACATTATCATAAAATTAGCATTTTGAAGTCTTCACATATTGTACTTCATAGTTTAGAGTTTGTAATTATGTCCTAGGGATGTAAAACTGAAGGAGGAGTTCCTTTTTACTAACTCAGAGGATCCCCAAGTCTTTTCTGCCCTTGCGTAATTGACATATAATATTGTGCAAATTTGAGGTGTACAATGTGCTAAATCTCATTTAAAAGAGGACTGCTTTTCACTTTTTAACACCTTGAGACCAGTGTCAGGGAGATGGAGACTGACAGTGAAGTGTGATTACAGAGTAGGTAAGAGCTCACAATTACTACTACCTCCACTTCCCTTCCTAACTGGACCCTTTGAAACTGTGGCAAAGAGTGAGAATGGACATCCCCAGGTGAGATCAGTAAAACTATGGACTCTAAGCTCCATGAAATTAGCAGCACATATGTCTTTAAAAAATGATACACCTCCATCACTGACCCATTGCAAGACATACAGTAGATTCTATCAATCAGTCAGTTGGGTACATTCATAGCAAGTGCTCCAAAACCTGAAATAAATTACATTATCAATGGCGGGTAATGAATTGTTATAAGACCATACCTTCAAAGAGCACAGTAGCTGGTACATTAAATCACTCAACTAAAATAAAAGGAATATAACATTAAGTGACTCTATTAAAATTCAAATATACAATAAACATATATTTGCAGTTTATTAATATAAATTTTAATTTTAGATTCATAGCAGTGACCTGATTACTCTATTAAGCTCATTATCACAAGGATACTTGAAAGCCTGTTACCATATGATTTAATTTGCTGTCAATCAGATATGTTTTATTTTAATAATACTGAAGATAGAAATTTAATTTTTTTAAATGCCAGAGGGAAGAAGAAAAAGAAAATAACACTAGTGAGGCATTTAAATAGTCTGCAGAATTAGCACTTATTATAAACTCACTTTAGTTATATTTGGTTTTAATTTTTAATAATTTAGGATTCATTACAAAGTAACATATATATAAAAAAGATAAAATATTTTGGTAAGACAGTACACATGTTATAGGCAATGGGTGCCTTTGATATTTCAGATATTACTTTAGTGTCGAGCCTTTAAATCTAGTTCTTGTTCAGTACTTTGTGGGATTAATAAATTGCAGAAGCTCTTTTACTTCTAAGTCAAACCTGACTTGCATCCAGTAGATATAATCATTGGACTGTACATCATCATTTTAGCATTAGTCACTGCCTTTTTTATTAGTATGGTTCATCTTTGTTGTATTTGTATTTAATTTTGAGGCACTTAACAAACATCATTTATAAGTATACTACTACACTTTGTGTGTATGTATTCTCTTAAATGCATAAAATAAGTCTTGTTAACTTGATAAATACTAGCCGTGCCTACAGATGAGGAAGTGTGGTTTATAGGATGAATAATGGAAGATGAATGACTGCTCCAAATACCCAGTGAAGGTTTTCATTGTTATTTCCCATTTCTTTCACACTTGCCTCTCCCTACCAGAGTGCTTCCCTGAAACTAAAAGAGACAAAGAAAGCTAGACCCAGAATATTCCTCCCATGCTTACTGTGCTAGTGTATTCTAAATAATGAGTGAAAGTATAATATTTGAGGTTCATTAGCTTACAATCTATTGAATAGCATCAGTACTCAAATATATGAGTTTAGAGCACAGGTTGGCAAATTTTTTCTGTAAAAGGATACATAATAAATAGTTTACTGTTTGAGGACCACCTATCTAGTCTCTGTCTGAACAACTCACTCTGTTGTGGGGGCATGAAAATGGCCATAGATCATACATAAACCAATGAGTTTTGGGTGGCTCAGTTCATTTCCACCCAAAAACATGTTTTATTTACAAAATCAGGTGATGGGCTTGATTTGGTCTTTGGGCTGTCAACCCACTTGTTTGCAAGGTACCTTGTCATGTGCATATTTTCCAAAGCAAATTGCACTGACATAAAATCAGAACAAAATTTTACAAAATAATTATTTCCAAGCTACTCAGTGATGCATGTAACTGAAATGATTATAACTGAAAATTTACACTCAGATAGAAACTAGATTATTTGTGTGTTAAATAATAAATTAATTGAAGAGAGGACATAATAGGCTATGGAATAATGGAGGTTCAAGTAGAAAAAGCGTGTATATATATATATATATATATTCTTTTTAAAGTGTAATTGGCCCTGGCTGATGTGGCTATTGAGTGCCAGCCTGCAAACCAAAGGGTTCACAGTTTGATTCCAAGCCTGGGGTACATGTCTGGGTTTTGGGCCAGATCCCCAGTAGACACAAGTGGCAACCACACATTGATGTTACTCTTCCTCCCTATCTCCCTCCCTTCGCCTCTTTAAAAAAATGAACAAAATATTAAAAAAATAAAAGTATATATAATTGAAATGTTATAGATATGTTTTAAATTTTTATTGTTGCATTTGTAAGATTACTGGTCAAATTGGAAGTATAGGAAGAAACAGCATGCCTCTTTGCAAAACACAGCAGAAATTACAACTGGACTACAAGCAACGATCACCCAGAATCATCAGAAAATCGAGCTGCATGAAAGTCTGACAAACAAGGAATTTCTTTTATCATTATGCCAAGTCTTTTATTTTATTTTATTTTAATCATTGTTCAAGTACAGTTTTCTCCCTTTTACTCCCAATCCAGCCCCTCCAACCCTCCCCATTTCCCTCCCATTACCACCCGCCCCCTAGTTTTTCTCCATGTGTCCTTTAAGTTTGTTCCCGTGAACCCTTCCCAGTGTCCCCTGAAATTCCCTCTTCTCTCCCCTGTGGTCACTGTCAGCCTGTCCTCTATTTCAGTGTCTTTGGTTATATTTTGCTTGTTTCGTTGTTTTGTTGTTTAGGTTCCTGTTAAAGGTGAGATCATATGGTATTTGTATTTCACTGCCTGGCTTGTTTTTCTTACCATAATGTTTTCCAGCTCCATCCAAGCTGTTGCGAAGGGTAGGAGCTCCTTTCTTTCTGCTGCATAGAATTCCATTGTGTAAATGTACCATAGTTTTTTGATCCATTCATTTACTGATGGGCATCTTGGTTGCTTCCAGCATCTAGCTATTGTAAATTGCGCTGCTATGAACATTGGGATGCATAGGTTCTTTTGGATTGGTGTTTTAGTATTCTTAGGATAGAGTCCCAGCAGTGGAATCCCAGGGTCAAAAGGCAGATCCATTTTCAGTTTTCTGAGGAAGTTCCATACTGCTTTCCATAGTGCTTGTACCAGTCTGTAATCCCACCAACAGTGCACTAGGGACCCCTTTTCTCCACAACCTCTCCAACACTTGTTGTTTGTTGCTTTGTTTATGATGGCCATTCTGACTGGTGTGAAGTGGTATCTCATTGTGGTTTTAATTTCCATCTCTCTGATAGCTAGTGATATTGAACATCGTTTCATGGGTCTTTGAATTTTCTGTATGTCCTCCTTGGACAAGTGTCTGTTCAAGTCATTTGTCCACTTTTTAATTGGATTCCTTGTCTTATTAGAGTGCAGTCATGTAACTTCTTTATATATTTTAGAGATTAAACCCTTGTCTGAGGTATCATTGGCAAATATGTTTTCCCATACAGTTGGTTCTCTTTTAATTTTGATGCTGTTTTCTTTAGCTGTGCAGAAGCTTTTAATTTTGATGAGGTCCCATTTGTTTATTCTTTCCTTTATGTCCCTTGCTCTAGGGGACAAGTCAGTAAAAAAGTTTCTGCGTGAAATATCTGAGATTTTCCTACCTACGTTCTCCTCTAGGACTTTAATGGTGTCACGATTTATATTTAAGTCTTTATCCACCTTGAATTTATTTTTGCATATGGTGTAAGTTGGTGCTCAAGTTTCATTTTTTTGCACGTAGCTGTCCAGTTCTCCCAACACCATTTGTTGAAGAGGCTATTTTTACTCCATTTTATGTTGCTGCCTCCTTTGTCAAATATTAATTAACCATAGAGACTTGGGTTTATTTCTGGGATCTCTGTTCTGTTCCATTGGTCTATGTGCCTCTTTTTATGCCAGTACCAGGCTGTTTTGATTACAGTGGCCTTGTAGTATAGTTTAGTGTCAGGTATTGTGATTCCCTCCTACTTTACTCTTCTTTCTCAAAATTGCAGCAGCTATTCAGGGTCATTTATGATTCCATATAAATTTTTGAAGTGTTTGTTCTATAGCTGTGAAATATGCCATTGGTACTTTAATAGGTATTGCATTGAATGTGTAAATTGCTTTGGGTAGTATGGACATTTGGTGATATTAATTCTTCCAATCCACGAACACGGTATATGTTTCCATTTGTTTGTGTCTTCCTTGATTTCTTTCCTGAGTGTTATGTAGTTTTCTGAATACAGGTCTTTTACCTCTTTGATTAGGTTTATTCCTAGATATTTTATTTTTCTTTTTGCTATCTCAAACGGGATTTTTTTCCTTGATCTCTGCTTCTGCTGTTTCATTGTTGGTGTACAGAAATGCCTTTGATTTCTGGATATTGACTTTGTATCCCACTGTTTTGCCAAATTCATTTATTAGGTCAAGCAGTTTTTTGGTGGAGTCTATAGGATTTTCTATGTACACCATCATGTCATCTGCAAACAGTGACAGTTTTGTTTCCTCCTTTCCAATTTGGATGCCTTTTATTTCTTTTTCTTGTCTGAGTGCTGTGGCTAAAACTTCCAGTACTATATTGAATAGAAGTGGTGAAAATGGACAGTCTTGTCTTGTTCCTGATCTTAGTGGAAGAGATTTTAATTTTGGCCCATTGAGTATGATGTTGGCTGTAGGTCTCTCATATAGGGCCTTTATTATGTTGAGGAATGCTCCCTTTATTCCCACTTTGCCGAGTGTTTTTATCATGAATGGGTGCTGTAGCTTATCAAATGCTTTTTCTGCACCTACTGATATGATCATATGGTTTTTGTCTTTGCTTTTGTTTATGTGATGTATTGCATTTACTGATTTGTGAATATTGTACCATCCTTGCATCCCTGGAAAGAATCCCACTTGGCCATGGTGTATGATCTTTTTAATGTGTTGTTGGATGCGGTTAGCCAGTATTTTGTTGAGGATTTTAGCATCATTGTTCATCAGCGATATGGGCCTGAAGTTTTCTTTCTTTGTTGTGTCTTTATCTGCTTTTGGAATTAGGATGATCTTGGCCTCATAAAAAGAGTTTGGGAGTTTCCCATCTTTTTGGATTTTTTGGAATAGTCTGTGAAGGATAGGGGTTAGCTCTTCCTTAAATGCTTTGTAGAATTCTCCTGTGAAACCACCTGGCCCAGGGCTTTTGTGTGTTGGGAGTTTTTTGATTACTGCTTCAATTTCTTTTGTTGTTATTGGTCTGTCCAGGCTTTCTGCTTCTTTTTCATTGAGTTTTGGAAGATTATGTTTTTCTAGAAATTTGTCCATTTCACCTAGGTTTTCAAATTTCTTGTCATACAGTTCTTTGTAATAATTTCTTACAATCCTTTGTATTTCTGTGGTATCTGTTGTAATCTCTCCTCTTTCATTTCCAATTGTGTTTATTTGGGTCTTCTGTCTTTTTTTCTTGATGAGACTGCTTAAAGGCTTGTTGATTTTGTTTATCTTTTCAAAGAACCAGCTTTTGGATTCATTGATCCTTAGAATTGTGCTTTTAGTCTCTATGTCATTTAATTCTGCTCTGATCTTGGTTATTTCCTTCCTTCTACTTCCTCTGGGCTGCCTTTGTTGCTGTTCCTCGATTTCTTGTACACGTAGGGTTAGGTTGTTTGTTTGGAATGTTTCTAACTTTTTTAGGTGGGCCTGTATTGCTATGAACTTCCCTCTCAGGACTGCCTTGGCTGTGTCCCATAAGTTTTGGGTTGTTGTGAGTTTGTTTTCATTTTTTTCCAGAAACCTTTTGATTTCTTCCCTAATACCATTCTTGACCCATTTATTGTTTAATAGCATGCTATTTAATCTCCATGATTTTGAGTGTTTTGGGTTTTTTTTCCTTCGGGTTGGTTTCTAGCTTCAGTCCCTTGTGGTCTGAGAAAATGCTTGGTATGATTTCAATTTTCTTGAAATTCTTGAGGCTTGTTTTGTGTCCTATCATGTGGTCAATCTTTGAAAATGTGCAGTGTACATTTGAAAAGAATGTATATTTAGCTTCTTTTGGATGGAGGGCTCTGTATATATCAGTAAAGTCCATTTCATCAAGGGTATTGTTCAATGCCACAATATCTTTGTTGATATTTTGTTTGGAAGATCTGTCCATTT
Source organism: Phyllostomus discolor (assembly GCF_004126475.2). Lineage (NCBI taxonomy): Eukaryota > Metazoa > Chordata > Mammalia > Chiroptera > Phyllostomidae > Phyllostomus > Phyllostomus discolor. The sequence continues at coordinate 13,248,589 of NC_050198.1, read as the reverse complement.
TTGATAGTGGGGTATTAAAATCCCCCACAATAATTGTGTTGCTGTCCATATCTTTCTTGAAATCCTCTAAGATTTTCTTCATGTATTTGGGTGCTCCTATGTTGCGTGCAAATATATTTATAATATTTATGTATTCTTGGTGGAGTCTTCCCTTGAGTATTATGAAGTGACCTTCTGGGTCTCTCTTTGTGGACCTTTTTTGGAAATCGATTTTGTCTGATATGAGTATTGCTACCCCGGCTTTTTTTTCCTGTCCATTTCCTTGGAAGATTTGTTTCTAGCCCTTCACTTTCAGCCTGTGCAGACAACCAACTAATAAAAGAAGTCACATTTATGCAGATGGGTAGGACAGGCAGAGAGGTACAGAGAGGGACGGAGACACAGAGATGCAGATTGGGTGGTCTGACAACCATGTGTGGTAGATAAAAGGCAGGAGGGATAATTCAGGAGTGAGGAACCCCACCCCAAAAGCAGACCATCCAGCCCAGGATTCCAGTGCCAGGAAGAGAAATCTCCATAACTTCTGGCTGTAAACACAAGAGGGTATTGGTACAGCTTGAGGAACTGTGGGATTCTCAGAAGTCTCCTCTTAAACCATCCACAATGGACTTAGGATTTTCAAAGGTTCACTCTCTTTGGGCTTCAACAAAGGAGCAACAGCTGGAAGGGCACCAGTGGCATATGGGGAGAAACTGAAGTGTCTGGCATCAGGGCAAGTGCTGGGGCACAGCTTCCTCCTGGACAAAATTCCAGAGACCAGGCAGCAACATTGTCCCCTCTCGAAGCTCTCCCCCACACAGAACCACAGAGCGGTGACATGGGTTGCCCTGCCCTGGCAATTATCTAAGGCTCTGCCCCATCTAACTTACAGTATGCTTTTCTACAATAGCTCATGCTACAGAGACAAGGAGTCAAAGCAGCTCTACCTAATACATGGAAACAAACACAGAGAGGCTGCCAAAGGAGGAGGCAAAGAAACATGGCCCAAATAAAATAACAGAAGAAAACTCCAGAAAAAATAATTAAATAAAATGAAGATACGCAATCTATCCACTGCAGAGTTCAAAACACTGGTCATTATGATGCTCAAGGAACTCATTGGGTAGTTCAACAGTATAAAAATGACCCAGGAAAAAATGAAGGCTACCCTAAATGAAATAAAGAAAAATGTACACGGAGCCAAGAGTAGAGTGAAAGAAGCTGATAAATCAATGATTTGGAACAGTAGCAATAAAACAATTCAGAAAAACAGGAAGGAATAGGAATCCAAAAAAACAAGGATAGGGTAAGGAACCCCTGGGACAACTTCAAGCATTCCAACATTCAAATCATAAGGGTGCTAGAAGGAGAAGAGAAAGAGCAAGAAATTAGAAACCTATTTAATAAAAATAATAAAAGAAAATTTCCCTAATTTGGTGAAGGAAATAGACAAGTCCCAGAAGCACAGAGTCCCAAGAAAGATGGACCCAAAGAGGACCACACCAAGACACATCATAATTAAAATGCCAAAGGTTAAAGATAAAATAATCTTAAAAGCAGCAAAGAAAAGCAGAGAGTTAGTTATCTACAAAAGAGTTCCCATAATACTATCAGCTGATTTCTCAAAAGAAACTTTGCAGGCAAGAAGTATTCAAAGTGATGAAAATCAAGGACCTACAACCTAGATTATTCTATGCAGCAAAGCTATCATTTAGATGGGAGGGTAGATAAAGTGCTTCCCAGACAAGGTAAAGTGAAAGGAGTTCATTAGCACCAACCCTTTATTATATGAACTGTTAAAGGGACTTAAGAAGATCAAAACTATGAGCATTAGAGTTCTGACCAAGGTGGAGGTGTAGATAGAAGCACTTTGCTACCTCACACAATCAAAGGAAGGATAACAACCAATCTAAGAACAATAAACCACCAGAAGTGCCAGAAAATAAAACTTCATGGAACTCCAACAACTAAGGAGTTAGGAAACATTCACCCAGACTGATAGGAGATGGGCAACCGAGCACAGAAGATGCACGGCAAGTCCGAAGACCATGTGGTGAGTTGGGGATGGCTGAGAGGACCTACAGCAAGGTGGCAGACTGCTTGAACAAGGCAGGGCTGGCTGAATGGGAAACTTAAGACTCAAAGCTAGCTGTAAACTATGGTGGGGGTTGCCACAGTGGGAGAAACTCTCAGTCTCACATGACAGAGTTTGTTGGAAAGTGGGGCTAGTCCCCAGAAAGCGAGCCTCATTGTTCCCTCTCTGACCCCTCCTCCACAGACAGCACCACAATGCAGCAACGAGGGTTGCCTCCACAGGATGAATACCTAAGGCCCCACCCCCTTATAACATAACAGGTGCACCAAGACAAAGAAATATGGCCCAAATGAAAGAACAGATCAGAATTTCAGAAAATCAGCTAAGCGACAAGGAGATAGCCAATCTATCTGATGCAGAGTTCAAAACACTGGTACTCAGGATGCTCACAGAACTGACTGAACTCAGTTGTACAATGAAGGAACAAATGAAGGCTATCCAAAGTGAAATAAAGCAAAATATTCAGGGAACCAACAGTGACAAGAAGGAAACCAGGACTCAAATCAACAATTTGGAACAAAAGGAAGAAATAAACTTCCAACTGGAACAGAATAAAGAAACAAGAATTCAAAAATAAAATGAGGAGAGGCTCAGGAGCCTCCGGGACAACTTTAAACATTCCAATATCTGAATAATAGGGGTGCCAGAAGGAGAAGAACAACAGCAAGAAATTGAAAACTTATTTGAACAAATAATGGACAACTTTCCCAATCTGATGAAGGAAATAGACTTCCAGGAAATCCAGAAGGTCCAGAGAGTCCCAAAGAAATTGGATTGAAAGAGGAACACACCAAGGCACTTTATCATTAAGTTACCCAAGATTAAAGGTAAAGAGAGAATCTTAAAAGCAGCAAGAGGAAAGGAGAGAGTTACCTACAAAGGAGTGCCCAGAATACTATCAGCTGATTTCTCAAAAGAAACCTTACAGGCAAGAAAGGGCTGGAAGAAGTATTTGAAGTCATGAAAGGCAAGGACCTTCATCCAGGATTACTCTATCCAGCAAAGCTATTATTTAGAATGGAAGGGCATATAAAGTGCTTCCCAGATAAGGTATTTGAAGTCAAGAAAGGCAAAGACCTCCATCCAAGATGACTCTATCCAGCAAAGCTATCATTTAGAATGGAAGAGCAGATAAAGTGCTTTCCAGTTAAGATCAAGTTCAAGGAGTTCATCCTCATCAAGCCCTTATTATATGAAATATTAAAGGGATTTATCTAAGAAAACAAAGAAGATCAAAACCTATGAACAGTAATATGACACCAAACTCACAACTATCAACAACTGAACCTAAAAAACAAAAACTAAGCAAACAACTAGAACAGGAACAGAACCAGATAAACGGAGATCACATGGAGGGTTTTCAATGGAGAAGGGGAGGGGAAGAATGGGGGGAGGTACAGGGAATAAGAAGCATACGTGGTAGGCATAAAATAGATAGGAACAGGTTAAGAATGGTATAGGAAACAGAGAAGTCAAAGAACTCATATGTACAACCCATGGACATGAACTAAGGGGCAATGCTGGAGGATTGGGGGGTGCAGGGCAGAGGGGGGATAAAGGAGAAAAACTGGGAAAACTGTAATAGCATAATCAATAAAATATACTTAAAAAAGATACTTGTTAACAAGGACATACTTTAAAAAAATGAAAGACTTGCTGATTCAGTTGCTATAAAATCCTACTGTCACAGGCCAGGTGGATGTTTTGAATTGAAAATCTACTGTCCAGGTGGATGTTTTGAATTGAAAAAAAGAAATTCTTAATTGAAATTCTTATTAAGCTCTCATATTGATATAATAACCAGCCATTAAAGCACCTTTAATAAGATAGAAGGACAGATATTAGAACAAAAATCATTATCCCTTCAGAACCCTTCCCTGCCCAATCAGAACCCTTCCTATTTAGCTTCAGATATTTGCAGATATGAAAAATTGGAACACTGGAAGTACAATTGCTCTGCACTTAATAAACAAAGGTACACAGAACTATAGCTAGTCTTAACACATTTAAATTTCTGTTTAGCTTTTTGGGTCTTACAGAAGTTACTTGGGTTAATTAACAAGAGAACATTAAGAAAAGGCAGAAGGGAAAATCAGTCGATTTCTTAACAAGGTGAACATTTTTAAAAGGTTATTGAGATAGAAGATTTATAAGTATTTGAAAAACACTTCAATGGATTTACTAACTAATCAGAAATTTGACAAAATTGGAAGCTGATTTTTGAAAGAATGATAGGAATACCTTGAAAGCCTCAACAGGTCTTCTTGCCAGGTTTTCAGAAATGTAAGCTCAACCCACTCACAGGGATCCAACCTTTTGGCGTCTGGGCCACACTGGAAGAAGAGTTGTCCTGGGGCCACACATTAAATATATTGTGACACATTATCAGAAAAAAAATCTCATCATGTTTTAAGTAAATTTACAATTTTGTGTTGGGCCACATTCACAGACATCCTGTGCTGCATGTGGCCTACAAGTCACAGGTTGGACACCCCTGCTACAATATGAGGCAGAAATAACTGAAGGGAAAAAAAAACTGGCACTTGCAAACACACAAGCGGTTAAAGTTGCTCACACCTGATACCTGCTCTTTCTCTTTCCCAGCCTCCTTAAAGTTGTCAAGAACACACAATGAAAGCTCTTGTGTCTTCTCTACAGTTATTAATGATTTGTTTATGTTGTGATATGTTTGTGAGATCCATTTTTATGTATGTACAGAATGGTGTATTCTGCCTCTAGATGGTATTCCTTCTAGTTTATAAAATTTTATTGGCTTAAAGGAATTGCATGTGTGTATAAATTAAGAAATAGAAACTATACCAAATATTTTAAGGTAATGTCATCTGGGAAAATACTTGACATCAAAAGTGGTTTAGGTTTGGTTGATATCTTTTAGAGTTATTAACATGAATTACATATGTTTGTTTTATCAGGATTTGCAAAAATAAGTTCACGTTATAGCTGTTACAACATTTGGCAAGAAAACAGTTTGAATAATAGTTGACTTTGAAACCTTATAGTTTTCCTAAGACTCAATAAAAAGTTACAAGTAAAATAAAAGTTTTTGATAAAACTTTTCAGTAATAAGTGTATTATATGGTATACCTATATGCCTAAACATAGTTTCCTAAAGTCTGTGGGTAACTTGAGACTCTTGAGATATTTTAAGTTACATGCTAAACATTATTAAGTATCTAGATATTTTGAAATAACATGAAATACTAAAACATTAACTGATCTAAGTTTCCCTACTTTTGGTTTCTTATTACAGAGAAGGTAAAAACTAAATTTGGATCCATTAATGAATATATCCTTTAGTAAATATGTTTATAAAAATTGTGAATATAGTTGCCAATGAAACAGCCTGTTTCCAGGAGTCATGAAATTTATTCAGAAATTTGTCAACCTCAAGAATGCTACTTTTTATTTTTTGTCACTAGAAGTTACAGTTTGTGAAAGTTAAAAATTCTATGTAGGAAAGAACTTATGTTTTTGGTAATAGGGAGTATAAGGTATGGAGATAAATTTTAGAGGAAATTAAAAGTACATGGTTTTCTCTAAAATTGGTGACTTTTGAATGAGTTAAGAGAGGAAAACCAAGAGGGATGCAAAAAGTTGTAGCTTTATGAAGAGAAATCTTGAGAGGAAATTTTATGTATGAATAAGATTGGAATAAATGTCCTCGACTGGTATGGTTCAGTTGATTGAGTGTCACCTGGTAACCAAAGGGTTGCTGGGTTGAATCCCAGTCAGGGCACATGCCTGGGTTGCGGGCCAGGTCCCCAGTGTGGGGTGCATAAGAGGCAACCACACATTGATGTTTCTCTACCTTTCTTTTTCCCTCCCTTCACCTTTGTCTAAAAATAAATAAATAAAATCTTTAAAAAACAACTTAGAAAAAGGTTGGAATAAGTTTAATTAAGTAGAGTTATTTAAATATCACATGTAAGTTGATGCAAAACCAGAGCTTGGTTATTTTGGAGGGACAAAGTTTTTGGCTTACTTTTTCTGTGTTATTGTTCTCCTCTCTATACATTACTTTTTCTATACAAAGCAAGTACTCTTTGTTTCATTAAAATAATTCTGTGTTATATTGTGTTAATGAGTTTCTTGATTACTTAAGAAAATAATCTTCTCAATCCTAAGAACTAAATTTTTGCTAACCTGTATTTGTTTGATACTTTTGATTGTCACTGTGGGTAAATAATAATAAAATATTGTTTTATAAAGATATATGATGTTTTGGTCAAATATGTTTGAAAATTTCAATGTGTTTGATTTTGGAATGAGATATTTTCACATCCTGGAAATGGCTTTGGTTTATTCCAATGGGCCCCTATCATACCTCAAAGATTATTTTCTGTTTCTTAATAAGAGAAATTTTAAACTAATTAAGCCTATTTGATGTTCTGAAGTTACACAGGAAGTTTTGTCAAAGAAATAATAATTATGTTTTATTCATATACATGTATTTTATTATTAAAGTGGATATTATAGAGATTATAGAAAAATCTCCAAGAGTCTACAAAGTTCGGATATATTCACACTGTAATTCTAATTGTTACCTTGGAATGTTATGTGTTACAGCAAAGCAAAATGTTTTGTAATTCGTTTATCATCAGTTCTATAACCATATCATTTCAAGTTTTGTCACTTATAGACTGTTTTTGTTTTACTCTAATGTTTTTACAAATATGCTTCATCTTAAAGATCCATAGAAAGGACTTGGACTTATTTTAATTAAATATTTCAGAGAATAAATTTTCAGATCATACCTTTGAATTGGATGCTAATTCATAGAACTCTAAAGAACAACTGAATTTATGGAAATACTGCAAAATAATCAGGATAAAAAATAATTATATAGGACTGAATGAACTGAGGATAATAATGTTTTTAAATTTTGATTTGATTTTTAAATCTTTTTTTTGTTTGTTTTTGAGAGATAAGGGAACTTGTATCTCTTAGAGAAATTTGGTACATTATACCTTTGTAAGCAATCTTGAAGCATTTATATTTTCTCCTACCTAATCCCTCTGGAATCTGGAACCTCTCAATGGCATTTTTATTTTTATGGCAATGTGGTTGTTTGCATGAAATCAATAATAATCTGTTCTTTTTATAACATGACACACTTGGAAACTGGTTTCATTAACCACGATTTTGGCTGGAATGTGATGTTTGAGAGATACATGCATAGATTCTTGATGTCACCAGAAAATTGAAGAAATTGACTTTAGAAGCCAATAAAATCTCCTTGGAAAAACAGCGTGGTAACTTACTTACATGGTTCTTAGCAGTCTTTCCAGGTTAAAACAAAACAACAAAGGTTGCTTTCCTGGGACATGGCAAACATGAGGAATACACTCAGATTTATAGGTGTGGCATGCAAAATCTGGCAACTATGTGGTTTGGCCTCTTTATACTGAGAGATTAATTAAAGTTCAATCTGGAGATTTCTTATGAGATTCTGTTTGTACAGGCAGCTAGGAGTTAACAAAAGAGAAGAGAGCTGCACTGCCTCGGCCTGGTTGAGTCTGAAAGTGACCCTTAATCTGGCTTAAGTCTGGACATTACAGCTTCAGAAACTCCAGGGGATAGCCAAATGCCAGCTAGGATGATTAATACCCCTCCATCCAATGTAGAGAGGAAGAATTAGCTTTCCAATCTCCCCCAGGTACAACCTGTCCACTTGCCAGGACTATGGGGGAGAGGAATAAAGGGAAAGTTCTCAGTTGTGCATATTCATGGTAGGAACCAAGATGGCAACCATAAAGGGGAGGTGGGTAGCCTGAAAAAAGTATTGGATTGCATGAGGGCATGAAACCCTGGAAGGTATAGGAAAGAGATTAGATAAGGGGAGGATCCAGCAAAAGCCAGCAAAGGAATAGGAAAGAGATCGGCCACTTGGAATGAAAGCCTGCATTTCAGATGACCAAGATAATATAATCAAAGCTTAACAAAGGTCCTTTTAAGTAGCAAGTATTCACCAGTTCATTCACATTACGCTTTCTCTCCATTGTGGCCATGTGGGCCCAGCAACTAAGCTCCCCCAACCTTGGGTGGGCTCCAAGTGTGGGCCTGGGTGCAGCAGCACAATGCCAGCTGGAGTGCAGCTGAGAAGAGACCTGATGGGGACAAAGACTGAGCTGGACTAACCTTTGCCATGGACTAAATTCAACTATGACAGCTTCTGATGCCCTGCCGATGATGGGTAATTGCACAACATCTCTGGACCCTGGCCCTCCTTCAGGCCTTGGTGAAGACAAGGCTGGACTTTGTCCACAGAGCAGCAGAGCTAAGCCATCTGGTCACAGATGAGACAGTGAGAACCTGGAGATAGTCCTTTGCTTTTACCTCAATAAAAATATCACCAGTATGCCACATCCTCCCATGCATGTGTCCCAGGAATGCTTTTCTTATGACTCCATGGAAGAGCCTCATTTCCACCAGCACCAATTCAGCAAAGCAGATTTAAGAAAGCCTATATGATCAATTGCTATTATTGTTGTATTTGTGCAAATAATCAAGCCAATTTATTGAAACTAGACATGCCAGAAATAGTGTTAATTTGACTACCTTTCAGAAAAATGAGGGTGAGTTTTAGGGATAGAAATGGTGTTTCCATAGAATCTATAATACACAGTTGTGAGTATTAGACTCTAGTTTGGTTCATTGTCTTTCACTTTTATTTTTCGCCTATAAATGTGACTGGATCCTGAATTGTTCTAGTTTTCTTAAATATGTGGTTATAACACCTCAAACTAATGTTCCATTTTTCTCCTGTTCTTTGACTTGGAATTACTGAGAACTAACACCACCCCCAGCCTTGCAATTTGCACTTGCAAATGACATTAGATGAATTGAGAAATAAGAATCTCAGAGACTAATGCAGTGTAAGCTGTGCAGACTTTTCCTGAGCACCTATGACACCACCTGAGATATTCAACTGCAGACCAGGGGAATCTATCAGGTAGTTACTGCCTGCTTTCATTCCAGCCAAGGAAACTCTGAACCTCACATCTAGAAATCTCAACACACAGCCTTGCAGACTGGGAAAGTGGTTTATAATCTGCTCTAATCATTAGCTTTGTTTTATCTTCTTTCTATTTTGATAGACATAGTTCTTGTTAAATACCTATTTCCTACTTACACAATAATAGGCCTACCTGCATTACCACCTCCTGAAATGAAACTCAGCAACGTAACTGAACTGACTTCTCCGGACTAAATGATTGAATCAATGAAACGTGGGGCAATCCACCAACTTAACTTCTGGAATGTAAAACTTTAAGATTCAAAGGCGGGACTGAAGGCACCAAAATTCTGCTACCCTGAAGTTTCTTTTGAGGACACTGATTTTAAGCTGTTTATTAAGAAGCAAAATATTCAGAAACTCAGAGAGAAACTTTGACCCTCCCCCCCTTTCCTGCTCAAGAGATTCAGGCAGAGAAACATGCTTCAGGAAAGGCATTTTAGGATGTTTGCCTTAGCCTAATTTGAATTAAGTATGGTAAACAACAGGGCTTAAAGCAGGTAGCTTTGACTAGATATACCCTGTGCCCCATCCTTTCTGAGTGGCCAAGGAAGGATTTTCCTCCCTTGCATGAGTATGTGTTCTGCTATTCTTTTCTAAATAGTTTTATTGCATATGAAAACTATAAACATCTGCATAAAAATGATATTATGGACTATTCTTCCCTCACTTGTTTTTATTCATCATTGTTTTAAGATCCACTCATATTGCTGTATTTAATTTTAATTCATGAATCCTCATTTTTGTACATTATCCCATTATAGAAACATATGCCAAATTATTCATCTATGTTACTCTTGATAGGCTTTCAGGTGGTTTTCAGGTTGCTGTGCTGTTCTCTACAGAACACTGTGAATGTTCTTTTATGTTTCCTGGCATTATTATAGCGTTGGGAGTGTTCTCTCTTTTCAGAAGACTATATACTTTTATGTTTAATCAGCTTTCCATTGATCTTGCAATTACTCTGAGGAAAATCTTGTTTTTTGCACTCAGCAGTTTACTGTAGCCCTTCAAAAATTTACTGACATCATCCTAGATAATTAATTTGCCAAAGCTCTGAAGGTAACATAACAAGCACAATTAAGTCTTTGAAGAAATTTCTTTGTCTAAAAGCCCCCACCCGCAAGCCTCTTACCTATTTTGGGAAGTATTTACAATATTATGATACCTTTATAACATCACAGAATTCCTTCTTCATGACTTTATGGTGTTGTTCTCCAAGACTCTTAAGCTGAACAACCCCCTCCCCCCCCAAAAAATACAGAGGCTCTCTGGTGGAGGAAGAAAGACCTGTGCTTCCATTTCAAATTAGTGATGTAGTCACTATTTCAATGTCTACGTTAAACTGACTGGTTAATATCAGCTTTGATGACACAGAGGGTCTAAATTACTCTTCTCACTAAAAAAGCCTGCCACAGTTAACGGAAAAACAAAATATAGGACACATATTTAAATTTGCTATTCAAATGAATAATACATATCTTTATTAGAAGGCATGCCTAAGGCAACATTTTGGAAGTGCTGAAAAGGTATTCATTTTTAAATCCAAAATGCAATTACCTAGGCGTTGTGCTTTATTATTTGTCAACCCTATGGCTTTTCTACCAATTAGAGTTTTCAAAATTCCCCTTCAAGTGTTTGATTTGCTGAAGATATTGTTTGCATTTCAGGAACTCACTATCTGTGGGGTCCTTAGCAGTCTCACATTGCATTTGACTATTCATTTCAGAACTGTACATTACCTTCCATCAAAGTACCGGGAGGCTTAGGGCAAGTGTTTTTCCCGAGGAGGAGGGGCTTTGTGGCAAGTTCTCTAATAAGAATGCCTCCCAAGTGAAATATATTTCAATATTCAAAAGAAAGAGCAGCAAGCACACTAGCTGACACTTTAAGAGAGCTGCGTGGACCGGCCTCTGGGACTGGATAATGAAAAACCTAAACCAAACTAAAAAAAAAACCCTGAGCAGCCCGAATAACCGCAAGACTGTACCTAGGAAGAAGTCTTTTGAACCTCATCGGCTCCCATACAAAGGACGGCCTTTGCCAGTTATTGTACTTCCGGTGCTTATCTACCCGAAATGGTGCTTCACCTTTAGGCCTATTCTCTTCTATGCTGACTTGTCCGCACCTGTGGCTGTTGTGCCCCAGCAGAACACACCTGGGAGCTGTTCTCCAGTTGTCTAGGACTTTCACCGCTACAGCCCGCGGCTACAGCTATCATCCTCTGAGATGTCTGGTAACGGGGGCGGCGCAATTGGCCCAGAGGAGCTTTCGGAAGCTGAGGCCAAGATGGAGACCTCGTCAAATCTCCATTCGATTCCTGAACCTCAAATGAACTTGAGATTGACCAGAGACGGTGACGGAGCCCAGGATGGTAGTGTTCCCATCCTTGCCAGCCCAGAAAGTCAAGGCACAGTTGTGGAAAACATCAGTGGCAAAGACACACTCGAGCACGGTGATGGCGGACTAAGACGAGAAGTAGAGGAAGGTGAGGAAGACGCGGCAGAAGACCAGAGTCAGGTACCGTGCGATGAGAGCAACCCTGGTCAGTCTTTATCAGATGAGGCTCGGGCCCTGGAGGACTGGGTGTCGTCAGAGACCTCTGCCCTGCCCCGCCCTCGTTGGAACGTCCTTACTGCTCTTCGAGATCGGCAGCTGGGGTCAAGCGCCCGCTTTGTGTATGAGGCCTGTGGGGCAAGAGTGTTTGTGCAGCGTTTCTGCTTACAGTATGAGCTAGAAGGTCACCGTGGTTGTGTCAACAGTGTTCACTTTAACCAGCGTGGTACCTGGCTGGCCAGTAGCAGTGATGACCTGACAGTGATAGTTTGGGATTGGGCCCGCCAGCAGCCAGTCCTGAACTTTGAAAGTGGTCACAGAAATAACGTCTTTCAGGCCAAGTTCCTTCCCAATTGTGGCGATTCCACCCTGGCCACGTGTGCCCGTGATGGGCAGGTACGGGTGGCACAGCTACCTGCTCTGCCGCACAGCAGCTTCTCTAAGCAGGTGGCCCAACATAGGGGAGCCAGCCACAAGCTGGCTCTGGAGCCAGACTCCCCTTTTAAGTTCCTGACCTCAGGTGAAGACGCCGTTGTCTTTGCCATTGACCTCAGACAAGAGCAGCCGGCTTCAAAAGTGGTGGTAACAAAAGAGAATTGGAGGAAAGTGGGACTCTATACGATCTCTGTGAATCCTGCCAATACTTACCAGTTTGCTGTGGGTGGAATGGACCAGTTTGTAAGAATTTATGACCAGAGGAAAATTGATGAGAATGAGAATAATGGAGTACTCAAGAAGTTCTGTCCTCATCACCTGGTCAGCTGTGACGCTGGAGTACACATCACCTGCCTGGTGTACAGCCATGATGGCACAGAGGTCCTGGCCAGTTACACGGATGAAGATATTTACCTCTTCCACTCCTCTAGCTGTGATGGGGCCCAGTATGCTAAGAGATATAAGGGGCACAGAAATCGTGTCACCGTTAAAGGTGTTAATTTCTATGGCCCTGGGAGTGAGTTTGTGGTGAGCGGTAGTGATGATGGGCACATCTTCCTCTGGGAGAAATCATCCTGTCAGATCATTCAGCTCCTGGAGAGAGGGGACAGGGCAGGTACTGTAAACTGCCTTGAGCCCCACCCTTACCTCCCTGTGATGGCGACCAGTGGCCTAGACCATGATGCCAAGATCTGGGCACCCACAGCGAAAGATCCCACTCAGCTTCTTGGGTTAAAGGATGTGATTAAGAAGAACAAGCAGGAACGAGATAGAGACATGTTGGGCCATGCTGAAGTGTTTGACCCAAGCCTGCTGTCATTCCTCATGCATCACCTGGCACATACAGGTTCTCACCCTGAGGACAGTGACTGGATACCTCGCTCAGTTGGACTCGTGGAAGCAGAGTCGCATCCGTCTCCCCATTCCACAGATGTATCCGAGGATGAGGCCACGGACTAAGCACAAATAACAGGGACAGGACCAAGAACATGTGCAGCGCCTGCCATCCTGAATGCTGCATACCTGATCCAGCTAGATGTCACCGCAGTAGGCTGGACTTTCAAGTTTGAAATTCAGATTGACTAATAGATTTGCCTTTTCTTCTTTTATTTTCCACAGTTAAAACCACCTTTCATTTCTATCCTGTGCTTTCCATCTTTCCTTTCTCACATGCTTCTTCCCTTATTCCTTTCCTCTCACTAGGTCTCTTTATTCCTCTTTCTTTATCCCTTCTGTGTGCATGTGAAAACAATTTATTGATGGCTCACTTTGTTTCTTGTCTTATGGTATACCTGTAAGGGTTCCCAGTTCTGGTGAAAATATTTAGAGCCTTATTGAATCTATCTTAACCATTTCTGACACTGAAACCGGCACCTTTCTTTCATCATTAGTAGTATGTTAGTAAGTTCTTGGGTTGACCTGAAAATTTTACAGATGTGTTTATACTTTAAAGCGAGTGAGATTAAGTACATTCACACATGTCCAAACCTGTGTGTACTGACACATTCTCACAGAGAGAAGGAAGGGAGTGCGAGAATGGAAAATGGAGAGAAAAGGGAAAATGGTTAGATAGATGCATAGGAAGTAAATTTATCTGTCTAGAATTAATAACTTTGTGTTGTTTCTGTTTTCTGAATCCATGTATTGGCACTGCTGAATTGTACTTTGATGGGGCTGGTAAGGATTAAGTGTAGTAGCCTGACACTCTTTGCCTGATACTTTGAATACTCGTGAACTTGTATGGCTGAGAACTCCCACAGGATTATCATCCACAGAGTTCTCTTGGGACAACCATCTCCTAGAATGTACCAGTCAGGAGTATAAGAATTTTTAATATTTGAAATATTCTAAAATACATATACATTTGCACCAACTTTAAGAAGAACTTCCAGTTTCAATAAAGAGTAGTTTCTACTTACAGATAAGTTTTGTGATATCATTGTGTGAAATATCCCATTTGACATCAATGCATTGCTTAAAATTGTTTTCGAGGAGTTAAATTGCTTTTAAAACTCTTTTGTTTTAAGTCTTATTTAATATAAATATTGGGTGCAGGAGGTCCAGTTGGTGTGCAATAAGTGTTTCAGTTTTACACCTGTTACTTGTCTTGGTGATGCAGAGGCCCTCCTTGCCCCCAACACCCCTGGGAAGTATAACCCACCCTGCTTTGCAGATGTTTGTTGGTAAAGATGGATGTGATAAAACATCCTGTGCCCTGACAACAGTTTTCTTGGCTAATGCTCCTTAAATTGACATTATCTCCAGGCCCTTGAGCGCAGTTGGAGAAGTATATATAATGAGATAACACTTTAGAATGGAAAATTACATGTCCAAAATTTCTGCTGGCTGAGATTCAAAGTTAGGGACAGCTGCCTAGGATTCTAGCCCCGTGGGGTAGCCCTACCAAGCTCTGCTGTCAGGAAAGGATGTTAAATGCCCCTAAAGGACACATGAGCCTGAAGGATGCACTGTGGTTTAAAACGTGCCGTAAGGAAAGCAGAGTTAAAACTAGAATCCTAGGTTCAGGGCAATCCCGCACAATTGGGTGGGATGTATAATGGCAAGAACATCAACACATTAAAAAAAAAGGGAAAGAATGTTTGAAATTTCCAGTGACAGTGGGTGGCTGTGAGAACAATGGCAAGGGGCGGGGGGGGGGCGGGGGATAAGTGCCTAGTTCTTTTGCCACCTGCTATTCGGCACAGTTTCTCTCTATTGGTGGGGGTGGGGTGGAGGAGGGACACAGGATTCATAGGGAAGGGGTTGTGCTCTGAACTAAAACCTTCCTCAGGTTTCCCTGCGTGGCTGTGGGACTGCTTGTGCAAGAAGAAGAGGCACTTGGAGCCACATTTGGAAGGCAAGGGCAAAGTAGTAACCCCATTTGGTTTATGCTCAGAAAGTAGGGCAGAGGCACATTGGTACTTACCTACTGGCTTACCTTAGTGTGAGGCAGCAGCCGGGCCCACAGCCACAGCAACCCCCTTCAGATCTTTCTTCAGCTTCAGCAGCTCCATAAGAAGACTGCCCACTTCTCCTTCCCGCTCTCATGCCACCTTGGCTGGAGGCCTGGGGGCAGTGGAAGATCAGTGTGGGCCCCAGTTTGTCCTTGTGGGTTCTGGTTATTCCTCACAGGTTCCAGTCTATCTTTGCTTCCCCCACTGCATATCCACCTATCTCTCCTTCCTGAATGCTGTGCTGAGCCCAGGCTCCAGCACCTGGAGCAAAGACAAAAGCCTCACGAACACTGACTGCTTAACCAGGCTCCACACTTAATACTGTCTGGTTCCAATAATGAGTCACCTCTCTTTGGACCCTGAAGGAAGCAGCCATAACCACCTGTTTGGGTTGAGTAAATCACCAGATTATGTAGACAATTTGCCATTTGGAAGAGTTTATTACTCTAAAGAGAGGCGTTTGAGTTGCTTAGTATAAATAGATACACAGATAGATAACAGGGAGTGAAATAATTTAAAAAATAAATTTAGGATTATAGATGGCAACCAAGATCATAGTGTAGATCCTAGAAAAGGAACCGGTAGACATGAACTAAGGGGGGTGCTGGAAAGTTGTGGGGTACAGGGCAAAGGGGAAGATAGAGGGGAAAGAGTTTGAAAACTCTTATAGCATAATCGATAAAATACACTTAAAAAACTAAACATTAAAATGGCTATAAATTTGCAACTATCAACAACTGAATCAGAAACAAGCAAAGCAGGAGAACAGAAACAGAATCATAGATATGGAGATCAAATGGAGGGTTATCAGTTGGGAGGGGGAAGGGAAAGAATGTGGGAAAAGGTGCAAGGATTAAGAAGTACGAATTGGTAGGTACAGAATAGACAGGAGGAGGGTTCAGAACAGTATAGGGAAAGGAATGGCTAAAGAACTTAAACACACAATCCATGGGTGTGAACTAAGCAGGGGGTTACCAGAGGGAATGGGGAATAGTGGGTGGAGGGGTTAAACAAGGAAAAATTGGAACATCTGTAATAGTATAATCATTAAAACATTTTTAAAAAAAATTTATGGGATATAATATAGACTGAGGCAAATGTAAGTTTACAATTGTGAGTATGTGAAACATAGCATTTATTCTTATATGATTATTTACTATTATCATACTATTTTCCATATGAACTGTAAACCTTTGGCCACCCTGTATTATTATAGATACATTTTTATAAGATGATCAAGTATTCTATTATATTGAATTCATTCATATGTATTCTAAGTTGATAAATGTCAACTAGAACATAAGATTCAACTTTAAATGCATACCTGAATTTTCTTGAGTTTTAAGCATCACAGACAAAAAATGTTCATTTATTACCATGGAAGAAAAATGGATGATAACATTGCACTCCTCCGATCATGAATAGCTGGAAAAATTGACAGAATTTGTGAAACAGCTCTTCAGATTTGAATAATTGCATAATCCCTGGGAGAAGGAAAAGAAAGATGAGCCCTACAATATCCCAATATTTCAGCTGTGTGCTTTTGCTAAACTCTGGCAGCCAGGAGATGAAACCAAACTGAGCAGAGGAATTTCCAAGCTTAAGAGACAAATACAAAAGTTTGGAAGGCTGAAATGGCTGCAGTTTGTGGGGCAGAGTAGCAAGGCAGAGAGATTATGCACTGAATGAGTTCCATATATCTGAATTGGGGTCTTCATGAATGTTTGGCTGAATGTGTCATATGTGTATGGTGAGACTTCACAGGGCCAGGCAAAGAACAGCTATCAGAGAGGTATAAAGTGAACATTTCTCAAGTTCACATGAAACAAGAACATAACCCAAATATAGTAGCCTTATCACCTGAGAGTTCAGTAGAGACCCCAGAAAGGCCGCATTATAGAAGGAATTTTATACTAACCTTAGAATAAAAGCTAACCTAGACCTATCCTAACAAAGCTTAGAAAAATGTCTCAGTAAGAAAATGCTGATATGCAAGTACATAAATGTTCAAATGAAACTCAATATTCTCTCAAGGAAAACAACAAAATCTTGACACATTAACATACGAGTAAATATGGGGGGGGTAATGCAACAACAAAAACAAAATGGAACTATCTTCTGAAGGGCAGGCCCCTTCTAATATAGGCTTCCCCCACTAGGTGAGGGTTTTAGGAACTCTGTATCAGTGTACCAGCTGGCATTATTGTGAGAGGCTGCGATTGGCTTCAGTGAATTTTTTGAAGACTCCATGCATTTGCCCATTTCATGATGGGTGATATATGAGCACACCTGCCCACACTGAGCTGAGTGTTCAGCAGTTTTTGACCAAAGTCTGCACAATTACTGTGGCCCACACTCCCTATTCACCCAATCTTGCCCCTGGTGACTTTTTTTGTTCCCCCGGATGAAAACAGTCCTCAAAGGGAAACATTTTGCTGATGTGCAAGAGGTGAAGCAAAAAAACAAACAAAAAATGGCAGAAGCACTAAAAAGCATCAAGATTGAGTTCAAAAACTGTTTTGAGCAGTGGAAAAAACATCTCAATAGGGGTATTGCATCAAATGGAGAGTATTCTGAAGGTGACTGAGGTTTAAACATGTAAGAATAAACACAATTTTTATATATAAAATACAGGTTATTTTGGGTCCCCCCTCATAATGTCCAGTGTCCAATTCACAATTACTAAACATACATGTAGCAGAAAATTATGACATAACCAGGAAAAAATCAGTTAAAATGACCCAGAATTTAACAAAGAATTTCAACAGTTATTACAAACATAATTAAGGAAATAAATGAACCATGAATATAGTAGAGAGAAAAGAAACTTGTAAACCTGGAAATTATGCTGGGGCTGCATTCATTTTATCTCCTTAGCCCACCTGTCCTTGAGGTGTCAGTTATATAGCTAATGCTTTGCTGCTAATTTGGCATCATTTGGCATAATCATTCTTTGTGGTATATATTTACAATCACACTTACTATAGTTTAGCCTACCCTATAAAACTCATCTCTAATCCAATTAATGGCTGAGATTATGTAAAAGAACTGACCTAACTTTGACTATTAAACATTTTTTAAATCAAATGCAATATGTATTTGTCAAAATTCCAATGAAACAAGATCATCAAATACCATGCAGAGTTAATTTTTTAAAGTGTACAGCTAACACTGCATACTTGAAAGTTAAATCTGGGTCTGATTAGAGGATGTTTCTCCATAATTCACTTTCATATTCCCTTTCAGAAAGACTTGCGTACCTGTTCTAAATTTGACAAGGATAATTTACTTTTTTTTCCCAAGCAATTTCTGGATGTTCCAAAGATATATCAGTAACCATCATATGCACCCATAATTAATGCCGGAGTTGAGTCAGCATCCAGAATATGTAGCCTTTGGATGGCAACTCTTGGCTGAATTCCTAATGTTCTGTTTCAATTTCTGATGAGGTGATGAAGTGGAAAGCTTGAACGATGTAATTTTGCCATATGTTTCTTTGGGGATTTTTAAAAGAGGATCAGCGGCTTAAATTCACCAGATGAAACATTTCAGCTTTTCAGAAACTAGAATGAGGAAGGTCAAAGCTAATTTTTAAAAAAATTCTACCTGAACTGTCTGAAACCATTCCAAATAAGCCTAAGTAGAGTGACACAGTAATACTTATTAGGACTACAGCGATATGGCTCAAAATATGTTAAATATAGTATCATTCATACCTATTCTACATGTTCAATATTAGAAACAGATAGACTGTTAATTTGTCCCCAAAAGTCAGCATAATGCCACTACTTCAAAATGTAAATATTTTCATCTAAAGCCCAAAGCCTGGTGAGGCTCTATAAATGTAACATTTTTCAACAATGACCATTTAATAATCCCTGCGGTAAACCTAATATTTGCCAAATAAATTAATTTTGGATGATAGTGGATAGGATTTGCTTAATATTTAGTATTTGTCAAGTTTGCTTAAAATTAGCATTAACCCTAAAAAACACCAGTTTCTAAATGTTTGAAATTGGTTTGGCTTCAAACAACATTATTTTAAGAACGACAATAACATATGTACACATTTTGAAGGGAAAATTATAAGAACATTTTGATGAGTCTTCCAGATGATCCAACATTTTATTTTGTAAGGCATGAGGGCATTTTTAAAGGCATTCTACTTACCCAGCCAGGATAAAGAAAATGATAGAGTATTCCAAAGGAATTAATTTAAACAAAGAAATTAGGAGTACATTGAAGTCCCTTTAATCTTTTTATTTTTATATTTTCTTTTTCAAAAATTTTAATCATTGTTCAAGTACAGTTTTCTGCCTTTTACTCCCATTCCAGCCCACCCACCCATCCTTCCCCACCTCCCTCCCATTACCACCCTCCCCTAGTTTTTGTCCATGTGTCCTTTATATATGTTCCTGTAAACCTTTCCCATTCTCCCCTGAAATTTCCTCTTCTCTCCACTCTGGTCACTGTCAGACTGTCCTCTATTTCAGTGTCTTTGACTATGTTTTGCTTGTTTCTTCATTTTTTAAAAATATATTTTATTGATTATGCTATTACAGTTGTCCCATTTCCCCCCTTCACTCCCCACCACCCTGCACACCGTCTCCCATCCACTTCCCCCCGGTTTAGTTCATGTCCATGTGTCATAAGTTCTGTAGCTTCTATAATTCCCATACTATTCTTGCCCTCCCCCTGTCTATTTTCAACCTACAATCTATGCTACTTATTCTCTGTACCTTTCCCCCCTCTCTCCTCCTACCACTCCCCGTTGCTAACCCTCCATGTGATCTCCATTTCTGTGGTTCTGTTCCTGTTCTATTTGTTTGCTTAGTTTCTTTTTGTTTTTGTTTTAGGTGTGGTTGTTAATAATTGTGAGTTTGCTGTGTTGTTTAGGTTCCTGTTAAAGGTGAGATCATATGGTATTTGTCTTTCACTGCCTGGCTTATTTCGCTTAGCATAATAATTTCCAGTTCCATCAATGCTGTTGCAAAGGGTAGGAGCTCCTTCATTCTTTCTTCTGCGCAGAATTACATTGTGTAAATGTACCATAGTTTTTTGATCCATTCATTTACTGATGGGCATCTAGGTTGCTTTCAGCACTTAGCTATTGTACATTGTGCTGCTGTGAACATTGACTTGCAAAGGTTCTTTTGGATTGGTGTTTCAGGGTTCTTAGGATATAGTCTGAGCAGTAGAATTGCTGGGTCAAAAGGCTGGTCCATTTTTAGTTTTCTGAGGAAGTTCCATACTGCTTTCCATAGTGGTTGTACCAGTCTGCTTTCCTCCACAGCCTCTCCAACACTTGTTGTTTGTTGCTTTGTTCATCATGGCCATTCTGACTGGTGTGAAGTGGTGTCTCATTGTGGTTTTAATTTGCATCTCTCTGATAGTTAGCAATGTTGAGCATCTTTTCATGAGTCTCTGGATCCTCTGTATGTCCTCCGTGGAGAAGTGTCTGTTCAAGTCCTTTGCCCATTTTTTAATTGGGTTGCTTGTCTTCTTAGAGAGGAGTCCTGTCATTTTTTATATATTTTGGAGATTAAACCCTTGTCTGAGGTGTCATTGGCAAATATGTTTTCCCATACAGTTGGTTCTCTTTTTATTTTGATACTGTTTTCTTTAGCTGTGCAGAAGCTTTTAATTTTGATGAGGTCCCATTTGTTTATTCTTTCCCTTAAGTCCCTTACTCTAGGGGACAAGTCAGTAAAAAAGTTTCTGCGTGAAATATCTGAGATTTTCCTACCTACATTCTCCTCTAGGACTTTAATGGTGTCACGGTTTATATTTAAGTCTTTTATCCACCTTGAATTTATTTTTGAATAAGGTGTAAGTTGGTGCTCGAGTTTAATTTTTTTGCACGTGGCTGTCCAGTTCTCCCAACACCATTTGTTGAAGAGACTATTTTTACTCCATTTTATGTTGCTGCCCTCTTTGTCAAATATTAATTGACCGTAGAGACTTGGATTTATTTCTGGGCTCTCTGTTCTATTCCATTGGTCCATGTGCCTGTTTTTATGCCAGTACCAGGCTGTTTTGATTACAGTGGCCTTGTAGTATAGTTTAGTGTCAGGTATTGTGATCCCTCCTACTTTACTCTTCTTTCTCAAAATTGCAGCAGCTATTCGGGGTCATTTATGGTTCCATATAAATTGTTGAAGTGTTGCTTCTATGTCTGTGAAATAAGCCATTGGTACTTTAATAGGTATTGCATTGAATGTGTAAATTGCTTTGGGTAGTATGGACATTTTGATTATATTAATTCTTCCAATCCATGAACACGGTATAAGTTTCCATTTGTTTGTGTCTTCCTTGATTTCTTTCCTCAGTGATATATAGTTTTCTGAATACAGGTCTTTTACCTCTTTGGTTAGGTTTATTCCTAGGTATTTTATTTTTCTTTTTGCTATCTCAAAAGGGATTTTTTTCCTTGATCTCTGCTTCTGCTGTTTCATTGTTGGTGTACAGAAATGCCTTTGATTTCTGGATATTGACTTTGTATCCCACTGTTTTGCCAAATTCATTTATTAGGTCAAGCAGTTTTTTGGTGGAGTCTATAGGATTTTCTATGTACACCATCATGTCATCTGCAAACAGTGACAGTTTTGTTTCCTCCTTTCCGATTTGGATGCCTTATATTTCTTTTTCTTGTCTGAGTGCTGTGGCTAAAACTTCCAGTACTATATTGAATAGAAGTGGTGAAAGTGGACAGCCTTGTCTTGTTCCTGATCTTAGTGGAAAAGATTTTAATTTTGGCCCATTGAGTATGATGTTGGCTGTAGGTCTCTCATATAGGGCCTTTATTATGTTGAGGAATGCTCCCTCTATTCCCACTTTACTGAGTGTTTTTATCATGAATGGGTGCTGTACCTTATCAAATGCTTTTTCTGCATCTATTGATATGATCATGTGATTTTTGTCCTTGCTTTTATTTATGTGTTGTGTTACGTTTACTGATTTGCCAATATTGTACCATCCTTACATCCCTAGAATGAATCCCACTTGGTCATGATGTATAATCTTTTTAATGTATTGTTGGATATGGTTTGCCAATATTTTGTTGAGGATTTTAGCGTCAATATTCATGAGTGATATGGGCCTGAAGTTTTCTTTCTTTGTTGTGTCTTTATTTAGTTTTGGGATTAGGATGATGTTGACCTCATAAAAAGAGTTTGGGAGTCTTCTGTCATTTTGGATTTTTTGGAATAGTCTGTGAAGGATAGGGGTTAGCTCTTCCTTAAATGCTTTGTAGAATTCTCCTGTGAAACCACCTGGCCCAGGGCTTTTGTGTGTTGGGAGTTTTTTGATTACTGCTTCAATTTCTTTTGTTGTTATTGGTCTGTCCAGGCTTTCTGCTTCTTTTTCATTGAGTTTTGGAAGATTATATTTTTCTGGAAATTTGTCCATTTCACCTAGGTTTTCAAATTTCTTGGCATACAGTTCTTTGTAGTAATTTTTCATAATCCTTTGTATTTCTGTGGTATCTGTTGTAATCTCTCCTCTTTCATTTCTGATTGTGTTTATTTGGGTCTTCTCTCTTTTTTTCTTGATGAGTCTGCTTAAAGGCTTATCGATTCTGTTTATCTTTTCAAAGCTCTTGGATTCATTGATCCTTAGAATTGTGCTTTTAGTTTCTATGTCATTTAATTCTGCTCTGATCTTGGTTATTTCCTTCCTTCTGCTTGCTCTGGGCTCTTGTTGTTCCTCGAATTCTTGTAGACATAGGGTTAGGTTGTTTGTTTGAAATGTTTCTATCTTTTTTGGGTATGCCTGTATGGCTATGAACTTCCCTCTCAGGATTGCCTTGGCTGTGTCCCATAAGTTTTGGGTTATTATGAGTTCATTTTCACTTGTTTCCAGAAACGTTTTGATTTCTTCCCTATTATCATTCTTGACCCATTTATTGTTTAATAGCATGCTATTTAATCTCCATGATTTTAAGTGTTTTGGGTATTTTTCCTTGGGGTTGGTTTCTAGTTTCAGTCCCTTGTGATCTGAGAAAAATGCTTGGTATGATTTCAATTTTCTTGAAATTCTTGAGGCTTGTTTTGTATCCTATCATGTGGTCTATCTTTGAAAATGTTCCATGTACATTTGAAAAGAATGTGTATTTAGCTTCTTAGGGATGGAGGGCTCCGTATATATCAGTAAAGTTCATTTCATCTAGGGCATTGTTCGATGCCTCAATATCTTCGCTGATATTTTGTTTGAAAGATCTGTCCATTTCTGACAGCGGGGTGTTAAAATCCCCCACTATAGTTGTGTTGCTTTCAATATATTTTTTGAAGTCCTGTAAGATTTTCTTTATGTATTTGGGTGCTCCTATGTTGCCTGCATATATATTCACAATATTTATGTCTTCTTGGTGGATTCTTCCCTTGAGTATTATGAAGTGACCTTGTGAGTCTCTCTTTATGGCCCTTTTATGGAAGTCTATTTTGTCAGATATGAGTATTGCTACCCTGGCTTTTTTTCCTGTCCATTTGCTTGGAAAATTTGTTTCTAGCCCTTCACTTTCAGCCTGTGTAGGTCTTTTGTCCTGAGTTGGGTCTCTTATAGGCAGCATATGTGTGGGTCATGTTTTCTCATGCATTCAGCTATTCTATGTCTTTTGATTGGAGCATTTAATCCATTTACATTTAAGGTTTATGTTTATAGATACTTATTCATTGCCTTTTATGTACGTGTGTTCCTCTCCCCCCCCCCTCTCTCTCTCTCTCTCTCTCTCTTTTCCTTCCTTTCTTTAAAGCAGTCCCTTTAGCATCTCTTGCAGAGCTGGTTTAGTGTAGGTGTATTCTTTTAGACTTCTTTTGTCTGGGAAGCTTCTTATTTGGCCTTCTATCTTGATGAGAGCCTTGCTGGGTAAAGTAGCCTTGGTTGCAGATCTCTGGTTCTCATTACTTGGAATATTTCTTGCCATTCTCTTCTGGCTGGGAGCGTTTCCATTGAGAAGTCAGCTGCTAGCCTTATTGGGGCTCCCTTGTATGTTACTTCCTGTTTCTCCCTTGCTGCCTTTAATATTCTCTCTTTGTCTTGCAATTTTGCCATTTTAATTATGATGTGTCTTGAGGTGGGCCTCTTTGGGTCCCTCTTGATTTGGACTCTCTCTGTTTCCTGGATTTGTGTGACTTTTTCTTTCATCAAATTAGGGAAGTTTTCTATCATTACTTTTTCAAATAGGTTTTCTATCCCTTGGTTTTCTTCTTTTCCTTTTGGTATCTCTATTATACGGATATTATTACATTTCATATTGTCTTGCATTTCTCTTAATCCCTCTTCATTCTTTCTGAGCCTCTTTTTCTTTTCTTGGTCTTTCTGGGTGTTTTTTTTTTCCAACTTTCTCCTTCAATTCGCTAATCTGGTCTTCTGCTTCATTGATCCTGCTTTTCATTCCTTCTACTGTGTTCAGTTCAGAAATTGTCTTCTTCATTTCCTCTTGGCCCTTGTTGATAGTTTCTATTTCCTTTTTCATGTTGATATAGTTTGCACTGAGTTCGATGTGGCTTCCCTGTAGTTTCTGGTAGCTCATTGTGAGCTCATTGAGCTTCCTGATAATCATTTCTTTGAACTCAATATCTGGTAGTTGAGTTGCCTGTATTTCATTTAGCATTCTTTCTGAGGTTTCCTCCTTTCCCTTCATTTGGGGATTGTTTTTTTGTTTTCTCATTGTTTGTGGGATTCTTCTTGTTAGCCTCTGTTTGTTAAATTGATCTGTTCTGGTTCCCTGGGTTTATGGTGTGAACTTCTGTGGTAGAATACCTGTGAGATTCAGTGGTGCAGTCTCCTTTGGGTATCCTGGTGTTCACAGCTTTCCCCTTCTCTTTTTTTGTCATCAATTGGAGGAGTAAGGCAAAATGGTTTAAGACAGCAAGAGAGTATTTTATGATATTTACAATAGCAGCTAGTAGAGAAGAGATAGGAGATCCTTTGCCTACATATAGTGTTAACCATGATCTTCCACCCCACTAGCCATGTTTTAGAAAAGATGGAAAGAAGACAAGACTCTCATTGGGTAGGAAAGGATTGTGAGTTTGATGTAGAAAACAGTGAAGCTGTGGGAGGTCATATTCTGAGGTAGGGTGGGAGTAAAGAATAGTAAATAGGAGTAGTGTGTAAGAGAATAGAGTTAAGCACTATAATAATAGAGTTTGGGAAATCTCAAAGTGGGCTGAGATCTGGGAGGGGTGTCGTGTAGTATTTACAATTGTATGAAATAGGTCTTATTTACAGTAATATTAGAGTAATAATCATATGGCAGAATCTATGAGATCTAGATAACAAAAATAGGGAGTATAGAACCTTGAGTAATGTACTAATGGAATACAAATGAAGGACAGTAAATTAGCAACACACTATGGATGAGCTAACAGGGGAAACCTATCAAATGATACAGTATGACCAGCCAAGCAAAGAAGACTATACAGAAAGAAAAGGAGTACCAAAATACTATTAAAATAAAAAATGTAAGAATAATGAGAAAAAGATAATGCAAATTTGCAGTAACTTGCAGTTTCAAAAAAAAGGAAAAACAGCAGATGATGGAATGCATGAGAGATCAATTTGGAATGAAAGGAATAACACTAGGATGAAAGGAAGAGAAATAAGGAATTGAGAGATATAAAAATAATAAGAATTAAAAAATAAAAAGTTACTTAAAAAGATAAAATCAAACAATCAAACAACAACAATAACAAAAACAAAACAAAGCAAAGGAAAAAACCTCTTGTTGGTTTATAACTGGCCAAACCAGTTTTTCTGGTCTTGATGGCTTCAGCAGGCTGAGGGGCTATTGGAATGCTTTTCACTTTTCCCAGTCAGAACTCAAATCAGTCTCTGGCATACTGTCCCAGGGGCTAGCCTCAGGCTCTCCCCTGAGCCGGTCTGATGCCTCTCCGCAGGGCCCTGGGTGTGGGTCTGGGCACTCCCAAGCAGGCTCTCCAGAGCTCAACTCCCCGGTCTCCCAGGCTCCGGGGTCCCACAGAGCACGGGGTCTTTTCCAGGTTCATGGTGTAAGCGCTGGGGATCATGAGGGGGTGTGCAGTTCCCCCAATTTCCCCGCAGTGGCCTCCAGGAACCCGCAAAGCACCTGTGTCTTTTCTGGGTTCTCCATGTGAGATCCAGGAATCCCAAGGGAGCACGCACTTCCCTGAGTTCACCACTGTGGACTCCAGAATCCCAAGAATGCCCATGTCCTTTCCTTGTTTAGGGTTGTGGGGTCTGGGTCTTCCACAAAACTACACTCTCACCGGGTTGGGGGCGCAGGCTCACGGCCAGGCCATCCTTGGTGGTGTAGGCTGGGGCACTCACTCTTCCCAGGGCCATGTGTGGGTGCTCGCAACCCCTGTATGATTGTTTCTCAGTCCTCACTCCCCTCTGTGTGCCTTCGAGAAACAAGGCCTCCCTGGTGCTGCTCAATCCTTGTTTGGCCAGGGAGGCAGCAGTTGACTCAGCTCTCTCCCCAGGGCCCTGAGGCAGACCCAGGAGCACCAGGCCTGGGGGCTGCAACCGCCCTGGTCCCTGCGCCCTTATTATTTTAAAGCAGTCTCCTTACCGTCTGGTTTTTCAATGTCTACTACAATTTTTGATGTCCTACTTTCATAAATGTTGCGATATTGTTGGCCTTTTTCTCTGTTCCTCTGCAGATGGGCCAGTTTCTCTCCCGAGCATAGGGGGAAGGGGAATCCACGCTGCCATCTTCCTGCTCCCTTCTCCATTTATATTTTCAACAGGAGTGATCTTATTTCACCTATAATATGTATACTTTTTGATTTTTCCATCAACATACTTTTGTTCTTCTAAAAGCCGCTATGTTCTACTCCCCATCCCCACCCTATCAAGAATGTAAGTAAAGTAATATTTAGTCTAGCTCAGCTACAAAATAGTTTTACTTTGTGTATCAAGTATAACATATACTGGAATAACACATTTTACTTTGTGTATGAAGTATAACAAGTATAACAAAGTAAAAATGTATAACTTATTTGTGTGATAATAGCTATGTCTTTTTCAGAAAAAAAAAGGTATATTAAGCACACAGAAATTTCCAGAATTGTAATGGAACCTGTTACTATTACAATATTATGGTGTTTTTCCACCATATGTGTCTCCACTAACCATTTTAAAAATGATTTTCAGAGCAGAGTGTGGGTTTTCTTTCCACTTGCAAAGTATTTTGCACAGTGTAACATGGCTTCTTTTTTTTCTGAAAATTTTCATATGAAAATTTCCAAATGTATAAAACATTTGAAATACTTGCATATTGAATATTCAGATAACTGCCACTTAATTTCTACAATCGTTAACATCTTCATATGTTTGCTTTATCTCATACCATATATCTTACCATCCCAGTATCCATCTATCCATAAATCCAACTTATTTTTAATGTGTTGCATCCATACACATGCATATCTTTATCTAGAGTTCAATATTTACTTTCAGATTGTTTATTCTTAGAGGCAAAATTCACACACAGTAAACTAACAAATCTTAATTGTACTGTGCCATGAGCTTTGACAAAAGCATACATTGTGTGACTCTTGAAGATCTGAAACAGATGCAAATCCCTATCAAGACATGAAGTGTTTCCATCACCCCAGAGAATTCTTGCATGCTCCTCTGAAGCTGATTCCTTAGAAGCAACCCCTATTCTGATTTTCCCCGTAGTTTAGTTTTGGACTTAGCCAAATATCTCTGTTTCCAGTTTCTCCATATTACAGTAGTTTATTTTTCACACTGAGCTAGAACATTATACTACCTCTATAGTGAAAATCAAACAAATAATAGACAAAATAATATAAACTAAAAATAGTTGATGTCCCCCTTGAAACAATGGGACCATCATGAATTTCAATGTTCATTACAGGTTGGTCTCAAACTTCCTTTCTAACATTACTTAAGTCATTCCTCATAATTTCCATCAGTTCTTGAATCACACCAAACTACTTTTTTCTTGAATAAAACAAATATTATACTATTACCTTGGGTCATACCCAAGCATTTAATAGATTTAATAGTCATGGTTTTGACTATCTGAGCATCTATGACACAGTAAATTTAAATACAACTGAATGACAGATTTGAATTACAAGTTCTGTAAAACTGATGTGTAGGAG
The DNA here is from genome assembly GCF_004126475.2 of Phyllostomus discolor. Taxonomy (NCBI): domain Eukaryota; kingdom Metazoa; phylum Chordata; class Mammalia; order Chiroptera; family Phyllostomidae; genus Phyllostomus; species Phyllostomus discolor. The sequence goes on along the minus strand of NC_050198.1, from coordinate 13,220,419 downwards.
CAAGTCCTAAAGTAAATGAGCACAGCCAGCACCAAGCATCTGCCTCTCAATGTAATGACATTTGTTATACATCAAATATACATTAACTCTCACCAAGATTTTGAAGGGATCATTTAATTATTTCGCTATGCTTTAAAGGGGAAATTGTAAGTTAGAAGGAAACACAACTTACAAGATTTCCAGCCTTAGGATTTATTCCTCAGGTATATAAATTGTGTACCCTAGTTACCTCTCTGTGCTGCAAGGAAAAGAAAAATAAAATTTTATTCTTATACTAAATATATTATTTTCTATCATAACCTTTTATGCTTTTTCTTAATTACCTATTTAGATGCTAATTTTTCCTTAGAAATTAAAGATTAGAAGGCATCCCACATATTTGAAATGCTGTAGATTGCTTTTTAGAATATATCATTGGGTTATTTTTTTAAGAAAGGTAAAAAAGAATTGCTTACAGATCATAATGAATTGATTACATATAGAAACTAATATCAATCTAACATCTTTTTTCAAACTGTTTTTTTATTGTTGTTCTATTACACTTGTCCCAATTTTCCCCCTTTGCCCTCCTCTACCCAGCCCACCCTCTGCTCCCACAGTCAATCTCCATGTCCTCAGTTTTCCACGGACACAGTTGTCCATGTGCATGGGTCATTCATACATGTTCTTTGTGTAGTCCCTTCCCCTTCTTTCCATTGTTATCTCCCTCTCCCACCCTGGGTGCTATCATTCTGTTCCATGTTTTCATGCCTCTGGTTCTGTTTTGCTTGTTGTTTTATTTCATTCATTGAATTCCTCTTATAAGTGAGATCATATGGTATTTGTCTTTCAACAACTGGCTTATTTCACTTAGCATAAGTCTCCAGTTCCATCCATGCTGTCATGAAGGGTAGGAGTTCCTTCTTTCTTTCTGCTATGTAGTATTCCATCATGTAAATGTACACAACTTTTGTATCCACTGATCTACTGATGGGCACTTATGCAGCTTCCAGCAATTGGCAATTGTAAATAGTGCCACTATGAATATAAGGGTGCTTAAGTTCTTTTGAATTGTTGTTTGGGGATTCTTAGGGTATATTCCCAGCAGTGGAATTGCTGGGTCAAACGGCAGTTCCATTTTTAATTTTTTGAGGAAACTCCATACTGTTTTCCATAGTGACTGCATCAGCCTGCATTCCCACCAACAGTGTACTAGGGTCCCCTTTTCTCCACATCCTCACCAGCACTTGTTTGTTGATTTACTGATGATAGCCATTCTGACAAGAGTGAGGTCATATCTTACTGTGGTTTAAATGTGCATCTCTCTGATGGCTAGTGATGTTGAGCATCTTTTCATATGTCTCTGGGCCTTCTTGGAGAAGTGTATATTCAGGACCTTTGCTCAGTTTGTAATTGGATTGTATGTCTTCCTGATGTTGAGTTGTATGAGTTCTTTATATACAGGTTCTGGCACAAATAACACCCTTTTATTATAAAATATTTTATTACAAAATCATAAGCATGTAATTCTGTCACATAACAATATCACACTCAAGCACACCATATGAAATTTTAGGTGAAGTGTTCACATTAAGACTATAAATTATTACACCCATATTATTACCCTACCAATCACACTCCAGCAGGTGTTACTTCTGCCGGACCCTGTATTTTGGAGATTAAATCCTTGTCTGATGTATCATTGGCAAATACGTTCTTCCACACAGTTGGTTCTCTTTTCATTTTGCTATGCAGAAGCATAGCAATGTTTCTTTAGCTATGCATAAGCTTTTTAATTGATGTAATCTTTATTTTTCCTTTCCTTCCCTTGCCCTAGGAGATACATCAGTAAAAAAATTGCCACATGGAATCTGAGATTTTACTGCCTATGTTTTCCACTAGGACTTTTTGGTGTTACGACTTAAATTTAAGACTTTTACTCATTTTGAGTTTACTCTGGTGTATGGTATAAGTTGGTGGTCTAGTTTCACTTTTTGGCATATACCAGTCCAGTTCTCCCAACACCATTTATTGAAGAGATTGTTTTTACTTCACTGTGTGCTCATGACCCCTTTGTCAAATATTAATTGACCATGAGAGACATGGATTTTTTTTCTGTTCCATTGATCTATGTATCTGTTTTTTTGCCAATACCAGGCTGTTTTGATTACAGTGGCCTTGTAATATAACTTAATATCAGGTATTATGATCCCTCCAACTTTGTTCTTCTTTCTCAAGACTGCTGAGACTATTCAGGATCTTTCTTGGTCCCATATAAATTTTTGGAGCATTTGTTCTAGATCAATGAAATAACCACCCTGGGCCTTGTGCTGATAAAAAACCAGCAGGGCAGAACAGCAAGCAAGGGCCAGCCAAACCTGAAGGAGACAATCTAATATCTTTAAAATGTATCATATATACATAATTATTCATTTTCTTTTCATCCATTTTGAATATTTTTCTTTCTTATACTACTTCATATACTACATTCACACCAATTCAAGAACAAAATAGGGCAGGATGCATTATTTTTCTCATACTAATAATATTTGTTAATTTAAGGAGTTAAGAAAAGATGAGAAACAGGTCTTCAAATATTTTTCTTATCTCTGAAGATATTTCTTTAATTCAACTCACAATATACTTCATTTTTATATATTTGTGGAAGAGTTGATAAATGCACGACACATAAGTGATAGTCATAACAAAAATATAATCTGATTTGTAAAATCATGCCAATACCACTGAGAGATAAAACCCCACAGAAAAGTAAACTGTTATAGGAATATTATTTTTTAAATGACTATCAAAAGAGTTAATGAGATCAACAATATGTGATGTCATATTATATATACAGATAATATTTATATTAAATAAAGATGGAAAAAGGATCTCAGAAGCTCAACACAAGAAGTTATGTCTGATTTCTGCCTGTGTTAAATGCAGTTAAGCAGGGAGTCTGTACATCATAGTCATTCAGGGACCCAGACTGATAGAAATTCCAAGCTGAAATGTTCTCATGATCTCTCAAAATGAGGAACTGTGGGAAATCAAACAGTGTCTTGTAAAGATTCCACTTAAAGATACATCCCCTCTCCTAATTTTTAATTGGCTAAAGCAAGTCCCATGGTTATGTTAAACTTTAAGAATATATGGAAGTGTCAAAGTACCATGTACCTGAAAGGAAAAGAGGAGCTGAATGTAAATAGCTTCAGTGATGATGTCAGTATTTTTGGAAGATGATGATAAACTGATTTTTTATGGGAGTCTGGGTTGGTTTTTATTTTGCATTTTTATTTAGGAATTCTCATTACTATTGAAAACAATGATGTGCGCGTGTATATTGGATGAGTGGGTGAAGTTTCCTTGTCTTTCATTATAGCAAGTAACTTCCTTTATTTACAATTTCTTAGCTTTCCATATGCTTACTAGTTGAGTGAGAATGGTTAATCTAATGGTCTGTCCCATTAGCTGAGCAATAATAATGAATTGGCAGTGTCATTATGCCTGAAAAATCATGAGCTCTTTTTTTATTGTGCCTTCTTTCATCACCATAAGATAGAAGATGGATCCATTAGATCCACTTTGATGCCTTGTTAGTTTTAACCTTTTTATGTAGGTAAATTCAGAGAAAAGGGAAATGAATACTAATGATGTCCAATGAAAGTTTGAAAGTTTCAGAAAAATAAAATGGCCCACTTGGGCCTGAAATTAGAAGTTAAGTCAGATAGTGATAGGCTTGAAGGGCATTCTAGGGTAATAGGAGTAGGAATCAGCATGTATTATGCCAGAGCATGACAACAATTCCATATGAGGAAGAGACAAATACTAGATCATGATGCTTATGTTTTGCTAAGAACTTTGTATATTATCTCACAAGTGAGATGACAATAGGAAGAACATTTCTTAGCACATTTTGTGCATCTGGTTGGATGTTGCCATTAGACAGTTGGATACTTCAGTTGAAGCTATGGAGATAGGTTGTTGCTGGATAGAGATTTGAATGTGATCAACATATATATTGTGGTGAATAGTGGAGACTGGACAATTTACCCTAGGGAAATCGTATAGATGGAGAAAAGCAGTGGATAAATGATGAAACTAAATATTCTTGAATATATCATTATTTTCTATTCGTTCCAGTTATAAGGAACATTAGCTAACTCTCCACTGCAGGATCTACTGACTACAGTTCTGAAAATTACTGTCAAGGAGAAGTATAATGTGTTATGTAAGCCATAATTGTGGAGATAATAACAAAGGGTAAGCTACTCAAGCTTGTCCAAAGAAAGAAAGGAGGGAAGAAAAAAGAAGTGAAAAGAAGAAAAGAGGAAAGGAAACAAAAGGAAAGAGAAAGAAAATCGCCAACAGCTTATTTATAGTGTTCACGATGTGCCAGGTATTGTTCTAAATTGTATGCATTATATATCCTCACTTAGTCCTCACAAAAATGGGAACAGAGAAAGGTTAAGTAACATGACAAGCTAGTAAGAGTTAAAACAAGGATTTTTTTAAAGAAAAGTTTTTTTACCCAGGCTGTCTGGCTCCATAATCCTCAATCTCAACCATCACTGCCTTTCTCTGCTTAAACTAATTCCAGTGTGTACACCCCTACATTCATTACCGCACTATTTACAATAGCCAAGATTTTAAAGCAGCCCAAGTGTCCATCAGTAGATGAGTAGATTAAAAAGTTGTGGTACATCTACACAGTGGAATACCACTGAGCAGTAGAAGAAAAAACCTTACTTTTTACAACAGCAGGGATGGACATAAAGTATTATGCTAAGTTAAATAAGCCTGTCAGAGAAAGACAAATACTATATGATTTCATTTACATATGGAAGCTAATGAACAAAATAAAAATAAAATAGAAACAGACTCTTAGATACAGAGAACTGACTGACAGCTGTCAGAGCAGAGGGGGACTGGGTATCAGAGGGTCAAGGAGGGATAAATGGTGATGGAATGAGACTAGACTTTGGATTTTAAAATATACAATACAATATACTAATGATATATTATAAAATTATATACTTGAAACCTGTATAATTTTATTTACCAATGTAACCCCAATGAATTCAATAAACAATTTTAAAAAACCAATTCCATAGTTTTCAGAATTTATCTTGTGAGATCATGGTGATAGTTTCAGCTATACTCTTCCCAGCCTTGTATTAGAAGCATCTAATGTAGTACATTTTATTGCTTCAGTTTGTATTATAGTAGGGTTTGATTTTTAATAACTGCTATAGTGCTATCAACCATAACAAAGGGAATGTTAAGTATTCTTATTTATTAAATTAACTATTACTCATAGAGAAAGCAGAGGCTATTTAAACAATTTTTAAATGAAAAATCTGTAAAACAAGTAGAGATTATAAGAGAATTTAGAATGAAGACATTCCATGATAAAGATATCCCATTATTTATTCTTTCTGACATCAGTTTCCTTGTGTGGAAAATGGTGTCTACATTCCAGAAGAGTTGTGGGTGTCAAATTTGGTGTTGATAGAACATCTAATGTAATATTTGCAAACAAATTCCTTAATATTTTATACACTCATTTAAAACTGTATATGAAAGTACAACTCAAATGAAAGCTATATTCCAAACATAATGACTGCTGTAAGGTAAAGAAACATTATTGTCTGGCTGTTAGTAGAACATTAAATTGTCTTACCTTCATTCATTTCACAAAATCTAAAGTCATGTAAAATTTAAAACTTAGAATAATGGTATCTTAGTGTCAGGTTTAGAGTACTTTGAAATTTTTAGTTTGAGTATTCTAAATTTATACATCTAATTTGCACTGCTTCAAAGTATACTCATAAACCTCTTTCATATATCCAAGTTTGTGAGCTAGAGCTAATATGACTTTAAAATAACATTTTAGTCATAGGTAAAGAGAAATAAATTTCTCAAAAATATCCCATTAAGATAAAGAAAGAATAAAATCACTAAAATGAAAATCCCTTCACATAATATAGTCTGCTATCATGTATGAGTATAATTAAAAACTCATTTGGGCTTTAGAAGTCTAGGAAAATATTCCCATTCAGATGTAAGCTGCTTATGAAGAACTGGGGAAGATGAAATGGAAAGCTTTATTTTTTCTAACCATATATAATGTCTGTATATGCATGTTAGCATTTTTGAACTGCATTAATATTGAAATATTAATTTGATTCAACTGTGAAAACATTTACTGAGCACTTACTCTATGTGTATAGCACTACGTTAGATTCTGAAGATGTTAAAGAGAAATGGTCTCTATCAGCAGCACATTACAACCTACTGGCAGACAGCCAATCAGAAAATCAGTAACAAGAAGAAATTAATATAAAAACACAGAAGAATAAGTACCCTATTCTTGTACAAGTGATTCGGAAAAGTTTAATAAATGAAATGGACTTACACATTTTCAATGGGAAGGGATAGGTGCATAGCCATGTGATCATGAGTAATAGCAGAGGGGAAGAAAAAAAGCAGATAATATAGGTAACAACAGTAAATTATATTTTAGGTAATTAAAATTTTTATAGTATCTATTTACTCACAATGTATATTCGTAATAGCTGATGTATAAGAATATACAAAAACACCCCACTTAAAATAGTTTCACAAAAGGATAAGTTGGATTTAGCAAAATCATTTTAATGGTTTTACAAAATGTTCATTTGGTAATATGTGGAACTATTGTCTGTAATGTCATTATATAAGCTACATCTTACCATGTCATTCTCTTTCTTCTCCTCTTCCTCTGTCTTCTCTTTCCTCCTGAGAGTTGTGTATAAGACAGTTACCTAGAACTCTGACTCATGTACTATCCCCAAACCCACTCCTCGGACATGACTTGTATTAAGAAGCATTTTGTTTATCATTGATTATATAATCATAAAATTATGGAATGATAAAATATCATTCTGGAAACATAGTTGCTTGATAATTTATTATCCAAAACCAAAGATAGCTTAGTTAGGAAGGACTAGGTTGAACTAAATAAATCAATTACTAGTCTCCTAAGATTAAGAAGATACTATGATAAAAAATAATCTAGAAGCAAAAGCACCGTACTAGACACTTTAAATATATTCTTTACTTTAACATGCAAAAATATAGGCATGTAAAAAATATACAGACACACACACTTCCAAACCACATCAAAGATGTTGCCTTTGAAAGTACACATTTGTAGTATCATCTTTAGGAAAAATAACTGGAAAATACCCAAACTATTTGGCTTGAGAGACTGAATTCTTTCAAATGGGGTGTTGAGTATAAGCCAACTCTATGCAAGCATCTGAATGTTAGTATATTAACAAGAATCATCTTTCTATTTAAACTAGCTCAGTATTATGAAGCTGTACACCTGAAATTTACCTAATGTTATTTACCAATATTACCTTGATAAATTGAATTTAAAAAGAAGGTATAAACAAATAAATAAATAAACCAAAAAAGTAAATAAATAAAAAAATAACTCACCTATTAGTTTACAACAATATATATCTTCTGACACAGAACTATTATTACCAGTCTATTTTATCTAAGCCACTGAACCAACTTTAGCATTCACAAATTGTCTTCATCCTTCAAACTATCACAGACAATGTCTGTCATCTTTTAGTTGTCTTACTGATATTCCATACTAGAGTGTGTATTGCAGGAGTTGGAACTTTGAAAACTACATTTTCTAAACCCACTCATTAAATGTTGTGTGATAATTATCTCTGCGTCTTTCATATTTCTACATATAAATGAAACACTAATTGCCCTATTTACAGATTCTCTTTACAAGGCTATGTATATAGCAAAAAGCCATGAAAGATGAAAGCTAAAGTTTCTCCAAGAAGAATGTGTGTCCCTGTAAAAAAAAAAACAACTTTAATACAAAACTGATTGTGGAGTACAGCTAGAGAAATTTTAATTAGTGAAATTATAAAGTAAATGTAATAATATACGTCTTCAACAGTATTTTAATAGAGATTTCAATGAGCTATTGTATTCCAGCTAAATTAAACTTCTTTTGTTCTTTTTATATTAAAATTTTACATATCTACTTTTATGCATGGTGTTCAAAGTTTAATTTGGCAAAGCTGCATTTTATTTAGCAGTAAATTGAAGCAAAATATGAAGTAAGAAGCATAAGACCTTGGTTATGTTCTGCCTTTTATTTCCTAATCAAACGTCTAATAAAAATTACTGAAATATATTTGATGTGTACTTTTCCATAAAATTGGCAACAAGAAATATCTATCCTAACTACTTTACCTCACATCATTGTTGTGTGGAATAGATGAAATAAATAGCTAACATACTTTCCACATTATACATTTCTCTGTAAAAATAATTGTTAATGTATGTATATTTTCATTATAAAAGGATGCATTCTAAAATCCTGGGCAGACCCTTGTGCAACCCTCATGTGAAACTGACCAAAATTATCACACCGAAAGCTTCAAGAACTGAACTATAATGTGGAATGACACCCAGATTTTCAGAGTGGTATCTAGGTAGTATACTTCATAAAAGGAGAGGACTAGGATAGCAATGAACAGGTTTTAAAGTTACATTGTCATTGGATCCAAAATCCTCAAAAGTAAGCCAGGAATCACATGCTAAATCTAAACAGGTTAACTACCTGCTAAAGTCAAAGATTTAAATAACAACCAGAATCTCTTAATGTAATAGTCAGATTATCCAGGATGCAACTGAGAAACTAGTAATCACTAGTAACACCAAGAACCAGTAAAAGTACAACCTGAATGAGAAAAGAGAGCAGGAGATGCCAGTGCCAAGATGAGTCAGATGTTGGAATTATCTAACATAGATTTAAAAATAGCTATCACAAAATTCATCACAAAGCAATGTTAACAAATGAAACAAAGAAGTTATCAGAAAAGAAATACAAAGCATACAAAAGAACCAAACAAGTATATCAACCCAGGGAAGACCAGAGATATAATGGATATTTAAAATATTAAGAATAACATAAAACTATGCCAATATATTTGAAAAATGTAACAGTCAACAATATTGTGATAAATTCACATGGTTACAGGTGATGACTATAATTAGTGGGGTGATCACATTGTAAAGTAAAAAAAAAATCAACTCACTATATTGTACATCTGAAACTAATATAACCAACTCTACTTAAATTAAAAAAGAAAAATGTTTAAAATGAAAAATTGTGTATAAAACTGTAGCTTGGAAGTTTAACTTTAAAAGAACATGAAACTCAGAATAAAAATAGAAAAAAAACTTAAAAATGAATAAAAATGAACCATTCAAACAAAGCATTGGGATTATATAATTTTATATTAGTTATTCAAGGAAACATGAATATATATGTCTTATACAAGGTGATTCAGAAAATAGAAACAGAAGATAAGCTTAGGTTAAAATTTTATCTTAAGTTCTTAACTGAAATTTCATTTCTAGGAGAAGTATAAATAATTTATTTCCAAAAAACAAAATGTCAAACTCAACCATTAAAAAAAATCTAACACCTGCTCTTTCTGGTGTGGCTCAGTGGATTGGGTGCTAGCCTGCAAACCAAAGGGTTGCTGCTTTGATTTCCAGTCAGGGCCCATGCCTGGGTTGCAGGCCAGGTCCCCAGTGGCGGACACTCGAGAGGCAACCATGCATTGGTGTTTCTCTTCCTCTCCCTTTCCCCTCTCTAAAAATAAATAAATAAAATCTTTTTTTTAATGTCTAACACTGAAATACATTCTAACCAGGAGTAATACATAAGAGTCCTGTCCAGAAAGTGTCCAACCATGTACTATGAAAAAGAGAGAGATTTATTGAAGAAGATACAAGATACAAGAAACATTGCATGTAGGACAAATACACCTCAGTCCCCCTCAAAGTAGGCACCGTGGGATCACACACAGTTCTCCTAATTGCCATGAACTGCTTCATCATGTTTTCCTGAATCTCATTTTCTTTTCTGGTCAGACCTCATCTATACTACTAGGTGACTAAGTTTTTTTATACTTTTTTTCTAAATGAGTCAGTTAAATGATGGAGGGCATCCAACAAGAATGGTGATTTTGGTTTAGGAATAGTTAATCAGAAGCCATTATTTCTGACAGTAATTATGGAATGGATCTAGTTTTCTGTTATAGCCACTCACATATGTATATATGACAACACAATATACACATAGATGACAGCAGAATCTTCTTTTCAATCTATGAGGGGATGCTCACTCATCTATTTTCTATGCCAGAAGCAAGAAAAAAATTAGAATGCAGAAGTACACACATAGTTTAGTTAAAACCATTATAAAATCTTAAAAGCATAGCTACAAAGATACAGGGTGGGTAAGAGTGGAATGCATTCTTCTTCACTTTACAGGACACTATAATCTGTTCTTCCAGAGACAACACCCACTAAGCTTTCTCTCACAATAGCATTAAGGCACAGGTTCTCATAATCACCAGTAAACAAAGATCTATATTCAGTTCTTCACTGATGTTTTATTTAAAGCCAATTCCTGCTCTTGGAAGGATATGCCAGGAGCAAATCAATGATAATGTCACTGTTAGTATGGATGCAAATCGCTATTATCTTTCTAGAGACAAATGGAGAGTATATATTGAAATTTCAATGTAAATACAATTTGACCCAGTATAGTTGTATTGTTCAAAAATGAGAATTAGAAAGCAACTGTTAAGAACATTGATCCTGGTGCTAGACAGAATGTGTGGAAATCCCAGATCTAGCACTTAGTGGGTATACGAACTTAGACAAGTTACTTCTTACCTTCAGTGCCATGAGGATATGATAATTATACCTTTCTAACTTACCATAGTACTTGGCACATAATACTATCCTAAAGAAATTATTGCATGAGTGCATGAAGAGGCATATACAAGAGTCTTCCTTACAGCATTATTTTTTAAAAGCTTAAAATTGTAAACTACTTAAATGACAACTAGCATAGTAGTTGCTGAACACTTGCATTTCTTTATCTTGGATCACTGTATCCCTGTACATAAATGAGATACATTTCATACTACAGAATTACAAGAGTTTCAACACAAACTGTTAGGTAGGAAATACTGAAGACTAACATAAACCAAATTATTTAATTTATCTATAAAATACAAAAAAATTGATTTGTCTTACAGCTATTTTAATAAATGTATTTAAATCCCAGAAAGAGATCTAAAGGTACACATACCAAATTGATAGCAATGGATGCCTTTGGAAGAGAACTAGAATTTTGGTGAAATCAAGAGGATTATTTTTTCATATGTAAAGTGTTAAGGTTTATGACATATAGGCATGTGTCACTTATTTAGTTTAAAAAATTAAAGTTTAAATAAAAATAGCACAAATTTTATCAATTGTTTTCACAACATAGTAAAGAAACATTGACCAGAGACAATCAATGTTACATTTTTAGAGTAAATTTTGCATATGAATTTAAAAGTTATGTTTGGTGTTAAGCCAATGGGTCTGTGCTTTGCGATGCATAAACTAACACATATTCAAAGTTAAGACAAATTACCCTTTAGGTCCAAATACCCTGGACCTTATCCATAGAGTTAATAAATACCTTAAAAATTTGAGGAATAGAAAATGCTGCCTGTATGCTTTATATATCTAAGCTTTGAAATCAAATATATTTGCATGGAGGAATATTTCCATAGCCCAGACAGAAAATCCCCTTGCTTATAATGTTCAAAGTATTGATTTTCATTGACAGTTTAGATCTGGGCTCCTAACCCCCCATTCACCAGAGTCACAAGACTGATCACTAGTTCCTAAACGTCTCATTCCTGGACTTAATGGTCAAATACTCAGGGGCTGAGAAACAATTAAATGGGACACAAATAATAAAGCTTAAAGAACTATTTTAAATGATCAAATCTTAGAATGTATCAATTTCCACAAACAGGGTAATGGAAAGATTGATATAAATCTCTTTGATCTTGCCATCTATACAACTCAAAGGAAAACAGGAAGAAAAATTATTCAGAGGAGAGACCATGTGGTCAGGAACAAACACAGTGCTAAGAACTTTCTTTTTATATTCAGAATTGGATTATGAAATATTACTATCTATATCACCTATTTCCAGTAGGTCTAAAAACAAATCCAAAACTATCACAATGTCACTAAACTGTGGTATTCATAAAGCTCCATCTTGATCAGATTAAAATAATGAGAAGGCCCCCATACTAAAAAGCTTATGGTACACCATTAACATGTAATAATATTTTAAGAAGCACATTAAATTATAAAACAAGTGTAGGCATGTATAACAGCTCTGCTTTATCCTTTGATGACAAAGTTGGTGTTTTATTGACAATTGTTAGCAAAATACTGACAGAAATTAGTATTTATATTTTTCTGGTGCTCTGAATATTTAGTTTGCCTTTTGGGCAAACTGGCATTAAGTTCTAACCCCTCCCAGAAAAAAAAAAGAGGAGCTTCATAAGCATGCACACTTCCATTAACAGAGGATTGAAATGGACATATGGTAGTCTCATGAGAAATGATTGTGATTTTCCCAGTTATATATATATTCTGATACATAGTGAGATATTATTTTTAACACTTAGCTATATTTTCCTATTTCAAATATTACATATTAACTCAAATGTCAGTTTCAGTTTGTACATTTTAAATATATTTTTGATATATTATCAGGGTATTTCTTTACCAATGTTGTTGGAGAAAAAAAATGGAAAATATAATCTCACTAAAGACAATTGTAGTGGATGAATTCATGAAAAAGAGGATGCATGTGTAAGTGCATGAGTGGACTGTCTTATTACAATAATAGTTGATATAACAAAGTTTTGAAATGGATAATTCATTCTATATTTACCAAGTAATTGCAAATACATTAGTCTATACATTTATAATATTATAATTTTAATGTAGATCACATAAATTGACTTTTCAAAAGTTATTTTTATTGTGGAAAGCATGGTAAACCTCTTAGTGATTGAAAATAAAATTTAGAAAAAGAAAAACATATTCTCCCACTATTTTGAGATTCTTGAAGGATGTACATTTTTCTTATCTTGTTATATCCAGCATTTTACCATATGTAGATACAAGGAAAGTATCCACTACATGCTGGTCTGAATTAAGTTAATAAAACTTTAGTGGAAAAATACAAGACTAGGTCAGGTATCTGTTGATAAGTATAGACATGCTGACTAACTAAACTCATATCCATTAATCCAAAATTACTAAGGTATTTTAAGGCAACCTAAATATACATCTTCTTTATCTTTTGTCCTGGATAATTTGAATACAAGCACATTTGTAACCATGAATTACTGATGTAATTATGGTTGTGTGCTGACCTGACTGAGTAAGTAGTGATTTTGGGCTCCCATTACCTCGGCATCTGTTCTGAGTTAATAAAAATGAAATTCAGCATGTTTTTTTGTTTGTTTGATTTGGTTTGCTTGTTTTGCCATTGCATACCTACAAATATGACCATAAGAATATATTATTCAGAGTTGTGAAATAGTTTATGAGAAATCAATAAATACTAGTGACATTTACCAGTTTCATTACCTCATAATAGGTATCTACTTGAACTTTATCAACCTTCTGAAAGTTGATGAGAAATATGATAATGAGAGAATAATGGCCAAGTAAAAATTGAAATGAGAGTACCATATAAATATGTATATATGTATAAAACATAAAGGACATGTGGGAAAAACCAAGGGAGGATGAGATTAGGGGGGATGGAGGCTGGGGTGGGGGAGAGTGGTAAGGGGAAATGCAGACAACTGTACTTGAACAACAATAAAATATATCATATGTATATGTACATATATATTAACATGGTCAAGCTTCAGGAAAACCTACTGGCACCCACAAACTATGAAACAAAAATGACCTTTACATGTAGAAAAAAATCAATGTAAATTGTGTTTCTGTTCAAAAAGTCTTTAAATACCTCATTACACCTCAAAGCCTGAGTTTTACTCATATATTACTGCATAGCAAACCATCCTAAACATAATGGTGCAAAATGACATCTATTTTATTATGCTTATTGATTCTGTGGTGCAGGAATTTAGAAAGGACAGACACATCAGGGTCAGTATGTCTCTGCTCCATAATATTAGAAGCCTCCACTTGCAAGATGAATCCACAGCTGGAGGCTGCAAATCATCCAAAGGTGTATTCATACACAAGCCTAGTAGTTAGTGTTGGTTTTTGTCAGGGACTTTAGGCTCTTGGCCAGAACACCTACATGTGGTTTCTCCGTGTGGTTCCTTATGTTTCCTCACTACATGGTGCCTGAATTCCAAGAGCAAGCATCCCTTATTACTTTTAATGACACATCATCGGAAGTTACCCAAATTCAAAGAAAAGGGACATAGACCCTGTCTTTTGATGGTTAGTGTACTATAATTACATTGTAAGAAAAGCATATTGTTGTGGTTGTTTATGGAAAATGCAATCTGGCACAGGCAGATTGAACAGGCACTTTACCAAAAAAGATGTACAAATAGACCAATAAGAAGAAAAGATCATCAGCATGGTTAATCATCAAAGAAACACAAATGAAAACCACAATAAATTATTACTACACACCCACTGGAATTGGGATAATTAAAAATATGAAATATACTTAGTGTTAGTATGCAGAACAGTAGTCCTTAAAATATAATCTAGCAATTGCTCCAAGTTGTTTACTCAAGAAAAATGAGGGCATATGTCCACACAATCATATGTGAATATTTATAGAAGCTTTTTTCATATTAGCAAAAGTCTGAAAACAACTCAAAGTCCATCCATAGGTGAATAAATAAACAAATTTTGGTGTTTCTATGGAATTATACCCAGCAATAAAAGGGAGCAAATCACTAATACATGAAACATTGTGGAAAAATTTCAAAAACATTATGTATTGCAAAAATAGCCAGGTGGAAATGAACACATATGATTCCATTTATATGGATTCCCAGAAAACATAAAAAATAATCTGTAATGTCCAAGAAAAACCAGTGGCTGTCTGAAGCTGAGAGTAAGTGGGAAGGAGATCAGCTCCTGGAAGCTCAGATTGGGCCCATCACATATTTGAATCCAAGGAAGTGGTGTGGTGATGGAAGGGTAGCTGAAAACTCAATCATGCCCGTGATGACATGCTGACAGTATCTAAGCCCAGCAAAATTATGCCAAATCAGTACCATATTCTGGCAGTTTCTGTAGCATGACATTGTTTGTGTCAACATTGGCCAGAGTTCCCTTGGTTTTCTATGCCTCTCCTGGGCTTGATTCTTAATCCTTCCAATTGAAGGTAGAGCTGTTCTTCCCATAAATTCATATTCTGCTGAAGTTACTTAGAGTCAGTTTCTGTTGTCTTAAAAAAAGAACCCTGACTGAAACAGACTCCTAGGTGCTGAATAATGTAAATTTTTCTTATAGAGCAGGGAAACTCTTCCATAGGGAATTAAGTAGGAAAATACTATTGTGTGCAATATGCCAATGATACTATCGTTTTTGATACACATTGGCTTACATTACAATCTTATTAGAAGAATCAACATACTTCATCATAATTTTGCAGATGATGATAATGAATTGCCTGCTTCCTTGATCTTTCATCTATCATGGTCCCTTATTTGGGACTGCTTAATTTTAAAATTCAGTTTCAAACCAATATTCTCTGTAATAATCTTTCCATTGGAGGGTTTCTTACTGTCTCAGTTGGTAATTCTGTTGATCAGTTTCAAGTTCAGCTTTGATGCCAGTTCTGTTCTTGTTTCTAATAACTGGCTCCTGGCTGTAATACATCTATCCAGAAAATATTCGACTGTGTAATATGAAAAATAAAGACATTTATTGAAGAGCATACAAGATACAAGAAACACTGTACATAGGACAATGATGCCTCAGTCCCCTTCAAAGTAGGCACCTTGACAGCTCACACAGTTCTCCTAACTGCATCATGATGTTCCTTCTGCTCTGGTAGCCAATGCCACAGAATAAATTTTACTATGATAGGTTTCATGCCAAAATCATGTGTCAAAATCTTGGACACAGTACTTTTTTGCAATCCCTAGATCAGCTTCTAGTTTTTGCACTGTCAGTTGCTGATCTTTGCTGATTGCAGCCTATACATGTTCAACACTCTCAGGTGTTCTGCTTGTTGCAGGCCTTCCAGAATATGGATCACTTTCAACAGATTCTTGACCATCTTTGAAGCATTTGTGCCACACTTTTATTTGCCTGATCATCTTCAAAAGCCTTCTGAATTACCTGAATAGTTTCCATGGAGGAATGTTCAAGCTTTGCACAAAATTTCATGTAGATTCATTGCTCTACTTGCTCAGTCATTTTGAATGTGACGAGCACACAGTACACATGCTCACTCAATGGTGTCTACTGCCCCCACTGACTAGAACAGTGAGGTCATCATTGTTCACACATGCTCATTCCAGTGCACTCTCCTTGGCTGCCAGGTTACATCAATGTTGCGTAAACCATTCTCATTATATTAACAATGGCTGGACTTTTCCGGACAGACCTCGTATTCCTGGCAAAAGCCTTTACTTCTTACTCTGTTAATTGACTAGTTCCTTGGTGTTTCCCCATTTATGAGGAAACATCTTAATGCTTAGCCCCTTTAACTGCCCTGGTACTACCTTAAGCTACACCTCCACCATGTTGTGCATTGCCTTTTAGTAATTCCATTGATTACCAGTCAACAGATTCCCTTCATGCCATTTTCCTGCCAGAACATCCACTGGCTTCCCTTCAGTGGACATTGCTGATTACATGTCAGGCTGCCT
This sequence comes from Phyllostomus discolor, assembly GCF_004126475.2. Classification (NCBI taxonomy): domain Eukaryota; kingdom Metazoa; phylum Chordata; class Mammalia; order Chiroptera; family Phyllostomidae; genus Phyllostomus; species Phyllostomus discolor. Next base: position 13,203,647 of record NC_050198.1, on the reverse strand, counting down.
GCTTACTTATCTTTCTGCCTATTGCCTACTGTGTAATTCCCCTAGCAAATACCCATTCCATAATTTTACTATCAATTGCCAGAAACTCTCAGATCGTGTTTCTTATAGTTTAATTAAGTCCCTGGTTCCTAGACCTCTTGTTGTATCTACTCAATTCTGTAGACTATTCAATAAAATCATAACTTTAGTTTTCATTTTTAGTGTAGTTAAATCTGTTATTATTCTTATATTTGGCCTACCTAGATCAGATTGTTTCTTATGTTCCATGTCCACGTCCCACCCCACGTCCCTTCTTCTCACCCCCAGTGTTGCTAGAGAAACTTTCTTTGTTATTGAAGTCACTTGGGAAATTGCTGGAAACATTTCCAAATTTAAATTTACATAAGGAGATAGTCTCAGTAGAGTCTTTGTACTACTGTGAATTTACTTCTTCTGTATGAAAAGAAATGCACAGCAGAGGCTGAATTTCCACAGAAGGGCAGATCAGATTTTCTCAGTGCCATACATATTTTCATTTTATCCCATTTTCATTATGTTTTAGATAGATTAGATTTATTCTTTTACAAGATCAATATAGTAATAGAGGGCTGTTGGTCAAAACATGCAAAATCAATGTTTGGAGATATAGTATTTTTACCCTATTGCTTCACAAAATAAATATTTTTAAAGACCATCGTTTTTAATGTACATAATGTAGAAGCGAGATCTACCTAAACATTTTATGTTTTCAATAATGCAAAGCCACATGGAACTTGGATTGTGTTCAGTTTATAAATGTATCTGTGCTAGAATGTTTATTAGGATAGATGTATACTCTGTATGTGCTAATGAAAGCTAGGCAGATGTAAGAATAGGTCATGAACTTTTTATATTGGGATTAATGTAAATGCATGTTTAAAGTTATCATAGGCAAGTTTAATTATATTCCATTTCAAAGGACATTTCATTCCATTTATTTGGAATATTATTCATGAGAAAAATATCAAATTAATATTATGTATACAGTTATTAACCTTTCTTTCACATAAATAATTTATCATTTATTATTACTGGACAAAGTGTAAAAATACAATCTATAACTACATATATTAGGTCCAAACTTCAGGTCTATTAATATGATAGCTAATGATTCCCACTGACTCATTAATTTGGGTTCGCTCTTAATACCCCCAAATAATAATGACCTAAGGAACACATTTTGGTTTACTTTTACCAAAGCTTGTTACAAAAGGGTATCTCAACAATAGTTATGCTTATATTAAAACCAATTTGCTTGGCCAGCATTCTTAAGCATTGAAATAAAGAAATAAACAGCTCCATCATTCAGGTGTTTAAGGGTATAGTTTGCTGCCAATTCATTCCAATTGACCCATACTAGGGTAATATTCTTTTCTTCCTTGTTCTATTCTCCAACACCAAATCAGGCATTTTTGATTCTCTATTACTGTATTCTAAATTAAGTGAATTTGTTCACTTGATTTTTAAAGTTAGGAAGAATAAACTGATTTTTTCTTGTCCCCCACCCCCTTCTGCCTTATGCTGTGTTATTGTGGCTGACTACACTGTCATGGATGGAAATCCCAATTTATGTTTAAGGATGTTGTTGTCTTTAATCATATTCGTGACATGTTTCTGTGTAGGGATGTGGTAAATTTGGGGATGAGAAATGTGTAAAGTACCTCAATTTTCACAAGAGAACATTATATTTATTAACTGCTTATCTGGAGAACTAAAGTATTTGAAGTAAATAATTGTTTATTTGCAATTTATTCACATGTATAGCTTTTACTTGATGGCCATAGGACTCGAGAAAAAGCACTGCTCACAAAATACACATTATAATGATAGTTTAAGGGCTAATTGGTTAATCTGGGTGTTCCAGTTTAAGATTCCCCAGAGAGCAATGTACTTGGACTATACTAATTCATTTGCTTGAAGAAATGCTTTTGTTTTCATGGAGAACTAGGTAAATATATTCATCTGATAATATTTCCTGGTACTTTCATTTCATTATTTTTAATAGATTCTGGTCTTTGTTTTCATCTTTATTTTACTTGATTAATTCTAATAGCCTAAAATTTTTCAAACATTTCTAGATACAGATATAAAACACCTGGTCAATAATACTCTCTTCTCCCTGGTTGGCGGATTATTTCATTTTATCCTAAGCCCTTCAGTACATCAATTAACTCAATGCAATATAAGCTTAGTTGCATTTTTATTTTATCATTAGCTTCATTATTTTGGCTGTACTTTGTTGAACACCTACTTACTCTGTGCAGGATAGAGTAGCAAGTGTTGTATATCCTCTTTATTCTCATTAAATCATCACAACTGTATATTTGGAGGCAAAATATAGATTTGGAAGTTAAGTGACTGGTATTTAACTGACAAGTAAAAAAAAGTGCCCAATTTGTGCTATGAATTTGAAAAAAAAAACAACAAACTAGTTTTGTAATGTCCTTTCTAAACAGGCCTTCTATTTATAGTGACAAAATAAAAAATCTGAACTTATTTTCAAATGGATTAAAAGTAAGATGTATTGATGGACAGATAGAAATGTGATAAGGCAAATATAGCAAAATGTGATTTGCATGATCTAGGAGGGCCATATATGAATGTTCCTTGTATGATTCTTCCAAATATTCTGTATGATTAAAATTGTTCATAACAAAATGCTGGAAAACATAAATGCTTGCTTTTCATATGCTTATGTAAAGGCTACTCATATGATGTTGGTCCTTGCCTGCTCAGCCACAACTTGCTGATATGTAAGGAAATATCGAATAGTGGCCAAAAGAAGTCTCTGGAATTATATTGTTTTACTTTTACTTTCTTGCTCCTCCATGACTAACATTTGAATGTTAAGATTCCTCATTTGTCCATTAGGAGAAAGAGCACCTACCTTATATGATCATAGGTTAAATGAGAGGATAAATGGAAGTCACTTAGAAAAATGGTACATGTCAAGAGCTCAATAAATAATAGCTATTATTATTATTTGATAATGCAGGTATAGGTATTGCTGATTTTCTCTGCTGTACTCTATTTAGTCAGAAGTAGCCTTCAAAAGCTAACAGACTATGATATTTTAATTTAAATCTCTGACCTTACCCAAAATAGGAAATGTTGATAAGTGTCCATGTATCTCATATTGTATATTTTAAATTTTCTATTTTGAAAAATATATTATAATCAATGTGAACCATTAATTTGGCGGTGTTTATATTGCACAGAAGACTTACTAATTTGAAGTTAACAGCATCTTGAAATAAAGAAATACATTAAAATTTGTGATACACTGTCTCCAATTTCAAATACTAGACATTAGATGACAATCATTTAGTTAAAATATAGTGAGGGAAGTTAATTGCTAACGACTTTTATAAAACTAAAATTATTAGTTATCATATGTTGTCTGGTAATATAATTATCTGTCTTGCTTTACCAATACCAGTTCTGCTCAAAAGTAGATGAATTGTAACATTTTATTTTTTAATTTATTGATTTTAGAGAGAGAGAAACATTGATTTGTTGTTCCATTTATTTATGCATTCATTAGTTTATTCTTACATGTGCCCTGACTGGTGAATGAACCTGCAATCTTGGCCTATTTTGATGACACTCTAACCAATTGGGCTACCTGTCAGAGTGAATTACAACACATTTTAAACAAAAATGATTACAAATCTCTCCTTTGCAAAAATGAAATTAAAACACTGTTGCCATTTGGCTCTGGCTGGTGTGGCTCAGTGGACTGAGCTCAAGCCTGTGAATCTGAAGATCACCAGTTAGATTCCCAGTCAGGGTACATGCCTGAGTTGTGGGCCAGGTTCCCAGTTGGAGGTGCACAAGAGGCAACCAATCAGTATTTCTCTCCCTCTGTTTCTCCTTCCCATCCCCTCTTTCCAAAAATAAATAAATAAAATATTTTAAAAACACTGTTGCTATTTGTTTGCATACAGATTTTATAGGTAAAATAACATTTACTTCGTAAATAAGGTTGTGAAATCTTAGCCATAGCAGAACTGAGTACTGATTCGGGAAAGGTTTACAAGTTAAGTCCCATAGGAAGACAAACAATCATTTTCCTTTATATGTCTACTCAAACAACACGCTATATCTGGCAATGTCTTCAAGTGAAAACATCTCGTATTTCTTTTCATTTCTTCCAAATGTTAAACAGTGATGATTACCAATTTAATGCCTGCCTGATCGCTCATTTAAGTCAGATTTTAAAACCTCACCTTGTTTATAAAAGAATTGTGACTCTGGAATATCTTGAAATCAATATAAATTTTAGCAGGGAACAAACAGCTATTTTCAGTTTTCTAAAATTATCAGATCTATGATGGGTAAGTTTTCTTCCACAGTCTCAGTTCTTAGAAACATATGCCTGAAAAGGAAAGAAAAGGGAAATACAGGACAGTTTCTCTATGCCATATAAATTCCCATTGCAACCTCTGAAACTAGCTCACATATAACGAGTGCTCTATAAATGTTTGTTGATGATGATGATAGATTACACATTTTGTATGCACTAATATCAGTGCATGAGCACATTGCTTGTGTATCTAAAACCAAAGTAAGCAGTAATGTTGACAAATGACCACATTCTCAGGTACTTCTCAGTACTGGAAGTTCAAAGTCAGGGACCCTCATCCATTTATTAAGGTTGTAACTGAAATTCAGCTGCAATGTATTTTTGTCCAACTTGAGCATTTAAGCATAAACACCGTTTATCTGGAGCTACTTCTGTTCTCTTTAGATAGGTATTGGGGGTCAAACTTTTTTCTCAAAATATGTTGGACACATTCAAAAGAGCTGGCTTCCATATGACGTATGAGGTTGCTATACCCTAAAAATGAAAATAATAATTTAGGAGAAAACCCTCTATTCCATTTTGTAAAGTTACACAAGTTTATTGCAGCAGTTCTGGTCTCACTTTTGGAAGTCAGAAGGACCTGTCTTTGACTCTTATTACAACAGTTTCTAGCTTTATGTCAGTGGACACATAACTGAAACTTGTTAAGGCTCAGGAAAGTCAACTGTAAAATGTTGCTACTTAGAAGTCCTATCTCATGAAGTTTTGTGATAATTAAATGGCATAATATATGTTATGCATTTAACAGAATATTTGGTATATATTAAGTATTTAAAATTAGCTAAAATATCAGTTTGCCAGTGTTTTAATTTAAAAACATCCACATCAGAAAATGTTTTCTAACTGTCTCAGCTGTGCATAAGGATTTTCTTATTATTCTTGATGTTTATCCAATCACTTTCTTGCCCAATTTTTGTAGCTAATTCTTTCTTAAGTTTTTAAAATATCTATCTGTAACTCAGTGGCTTTGATAGATTTTATGAAAGAAAAGGACTTAAACATCACTGCTACTTTTAAAAGGTTTCCAATATGGGAATTTTCAAATTAATACAGACCTATAGAAAAAAGTAAAATTAACTGACTATACCTGTTGGTAGACTTTATAGTTTTGAACACTTTCCAAATCTTGTTTATCTTTTTCCTGAGAACTAAGATAATCTATGTCAGCATGACTTAGTTGTTTTATTTTCTTTCCTGGAAACATTTGCTCTGGAAAGATAAATCTGTAAATTAGTAAATAACTTTATTATTTTTTCAAGAAATTTCTACAAATCAGTTTATCAAAGATCATTATCTGTTCATCAAAGCAAAGAGTTCACTTATTAAATAATGATTTACTTATGAAAGCTTACTTTAAGGCCCTTACTACTTCACTGTGTCCATTAGTCGTAAAGTAGTATATTATGAATTTTGACCAGTTCCACTCAGTTCCTCTCCTTAAGACTATATCAATATAGTGTTCATCCTTTTTGAAATGACTTTGAGCAAACTTAGTGTTGCTCTATTAACAGATTGTCTGGTGCTATTTTGTAGAAATCAAAGCCTATATAATATGATGTATGTGCATGTGTGTGTATAAACAAAAAATTTTGGAAAAGCTAAAATAAAACAAATATACATAATTTCAAGTGTAAATTTTCCACTTGGCATCTCTAACTGATCATGGCCTGAACAATAACACATTCACCATGCCCTTATCACACTTAATATAACTAACATCAACTAATATTCAATCCATATTCAAGTTTTCTAGATTATCTCAAAGGTTATTTTTAAATATTTTTAATTAGAATTCAAATAAATCCCATATATTACACTTGGTTACTAGGTTTATAAATTCTCTTTTAGTCTGTAACACTATCCTTATTTTTTAAATGACATTGACTTGTTGGATAAACCAGGTTACTTATTCTGTAGAAAGACCTATAGTCTAACTTCGACTTTTCGCATGATGTGTTTTTGCTTTCTGTTCTAAATGTCACCTTCCCCATATTTCCTATAAACTTCAGATAGGTCTATAAGCTTTATTATATTCAGGAACAATACTTTGACAAGATATTTTATAGGTGTGTGTATTTCTTCCTGTGTCATATCAGTAGACACATAATGTAGGATTGTACAACTACCAGTTACACTAAGACTAATCACCTCATCACTGGGTTCATGCGGTATCAGTGTTTCATCCCCTCCATTATAAATGTCTCTATCACAGCCTTACCTTAAAGACTGAGCATCCATTGAATTAGCTACTTTCATCACTTTATTAGATTTTAAAATTCTGATTTTTTTATTATATTGCTTTATTTTTAGAGGGGAAGGGAGGGAGAAAGAAAGGGAGAGAAACATCAATATGTGGTTGCTTCTCATGCACCCCCTACTGGGGACCTGACCAGCAATGCAGGCATGTACCCTGACTGGGAATCTAACCAGTGACCCCTTGGTTAGCAGGCCAGCACTCAATTCACTGAGCCACACCAGCCAGGTCTGAAATTCCAATTTTATACTATCCTTCTTTCTTTGTTGATTGGCCAAAATTGTCTTATGAAGAACTTCCCTCATCAAGTACTTAATTACTCTGATATAGAATTTGGATGGGAAATGGAGGACAAATCTGTATTATGTCCATTAATGTATGAGTTTTCAGAGCAATAGAATTGTGCCCTAGCATGCAATGATGATTATAGATTTTTTTGAGGAACATTATGAATCCGTTTATTTTTAAAAGTATATTTGATGCATTTGCAAGTGAAATAAATGATTCATTATAGGCCAATAGAAGGCCCCTTTGATCAGTTTGGGGAGGCTTGATACATTTATAATACTGGGTATTCCAGTACTTGGCTAGTTCTGACTTCACATAAACTCTCACACAATCTTCCTTGTTAATGACTATTTTAAGTATTTCTGTCTACTAAAGAGATTTTTAATTTTCTTTTCAGTAAATCACATTGTGTCAAATTATTTATTTTTCTCTCCATCTGTATCTACATGATTCCAGTGTTTATTTTACTAAATTAATTATCTCTAAAGCCACATAAATTCTGATATCATAGCCTTACACTGTCCTCATGTTTTATTCTTTCCTTCTCTCCCTCTGGGCTTGCTTTATTTAAATTAATGCCAAATCATTCTAATAATGTTTAAGTGAATAGAGGAAGAGAGATTTTTTAAAAAGAAGCAATTATTTTGACTTGCCTCAAATGATTTCAATAAATCTATTTTAGTTATCAGTTAATAGTTTTACTTGTTTAATCTCATCTCTTCATCACTTGGTTAAAAAAGCTTTTTTAAATATATTTAGCAGATAAAAGTGTAGCTATTCTTTTTCAAATCAGTTATTCAAAAAGGAGTTCTGAGATGATTTTACTCTTTTCCTTAGGTTAGCATGTCTGAGCTCAAATGTTATTTGTCACTTTTGAAAGGTTTCCTCCACCCAGACTGGCATTTCAGTTCTTTGAGAACATCCTGCCTAATTTCCTGATATGCCACAGAAATTTTATTTTAAATAAAGTGAACTTTGATCTCTCAAACCCTGTCTCTGTTGAAGATTTCAATAAAGTATTTGATCACAATGTCTTGACAGTTTGAAATGAACTGTGAATTGTTGTCAGAGTCTGCACAGCCATGCTCAACATTTCCTAAGGAAAAAAATCTATGTGGAGTCATAGTTCCTACTCACTAACAAGCATCTTAATCCCCTGAAATTTCTCCTTAAAATAATTAAGGTAGAAGAGAATAATGGACTCAAGAGTAGGGTTTCTCATCCTCAGCACTACTGACATTTAACACCAGATAGTTATTTGTTGTGGGGTGTTTAGTACTATCTTTGGCCCTTACTGATTAAATGGCAGTACTACCCACCTCTACCTGGTTGAGACAACAAAAAAATGTCTCCTGTTCAACACTGATTAAGAACCACTACCCTGGAGTGTAATAGTCACGACTATTTAAAGAAAATTTTTTCTGTTAACTTGACTCTCTATTCCTGTTAGGAAAGGAGCTATAAAATTGAGCTGAGGAGTAGAAGCTTAATCTATCTGGAAGAAGAGTTTCTGGAAGAAATTAAATATAAAGTCATTGTCCCTCATCTAACCTATGTGTTCTCGGGAAAAGCAAAGATAAGTGGTCTTTATATAAGTGTAGTCTAATAAAGAAAGGAAACAATCCCGAAAGTTCAAAGACAGAAAATACATCTGTAAATATTAACCTACATTAATCCAACCAACATTTCAGAAATATTTGATATTCAGAAAGAATATAAGAAGACAAATGTTATGTACACAAGTATAAGAAAACCAGGATTTAACCAGGCTCAAATAAAAAGACAATAGGATTAACTGAAATAGAAGTAGATAAAATTAGATAAAAAAGACAAAGTTAAAAATAGAAAAATATTTTAGGGTAAATAAAATTGAGTCGCAGATTAGAAATCTATTTTAGAAAAAATGTAAAAACAGAATATATAATGTGCATACTCACATACATTCATTCAATGATAAGCACCTCTGCTTTATATTTGTTCTATTATTTAATTTTTACAACAATGTATGAAGTAGTGAATGTGAATGTGAGAAGTAACACCAGGTTTGCTGTGCAATACTCTTTATTCATAAGTTGATTGAGAAGTTCTAAAAGGTTGAGAAAAAGACAAAGAGATTGTTATATGCAGAGATGGTTGTGCTAACAATGATGAATAATGGAGATACAAAATATAGGAATAGTGAAGAGACAAATAACAGAAACAATAACCAATTGATCAATATTACTACTGATACAAAAGTTCTTGAACAAAACAACAAAAAATGGCATGAGGGTGAAGATCAAAACAGTAACTGAACACCAGTAAAATCAATGTAAGGAAAGCTACATCTAGATGCCTTGTCAAATGGCAGGCATCACAAAGTTGAATGTAAAAATCTATAACATACAGGAAGATAGAAGAAAAAAACAGATTACCTAGAAAAGAATGAAAACAAGACTGCCTGTACACTTTTATTTTTCTAATATGAAGTACTAGAAGATGATGAATTCATACATTTTAGGCTTTCTAGGAGGAGAGTGTGGTGATATGAGAACCTCATAACCAAGATAAATTGTTTTTCATTCATGGAGACAAATAATTTAATCCCTGAAGAATTAAGATTTTAGAAAATATATTACCCATGAATCTTTCTTCAACATACTGTTTGAAGACTTCCCCCAAAATGAATTAATACTAAATTCTAGACTAGTTAAATCGTGACATAAATTGACTTTCCTTAACAGACTGAATGCCCTGGATGCAATGTATCTCCGGATGATTTATTGCAGTTCAAAATGAATGTCTCTCAATACTTGCTGAAGTTATCTCCCCACAATAATTACAGGATTGCTCTAGCACTAGAATTCTATTTGTTTGTTCTCTTCAATTTCTCATGTGTCTCTCATCTCAAAGTGTAGTGGGAAAATCTTGTCATTTTTGAAGATGACATAAAGTAATTACTCTGGCTGTCCTAAGTCAGTAATTGGGAATAATGACTAAACTGTTTTGGAGACTTTGCTGGATGAAATTGCACCCCAAGTGAGTTTTCTCTCTATTCATGAATGTATGTTTGAATAGAAAATTATAATAGCCTCACTATAATTAGAGACGTTATGATTTTCTGCAACTATAAATATTGTATTGAATGAGTTGAGCCATTTTTGTTTCTTTAATTAACTGTTGTACCTACCATTTAAAAATCTTCAGTGGAGGATTTCTGGATATCCCCAAGTTAATTCTTTTTAAAAGTCCTATATGTTTTGAGTGATATAAATTCTATCAAATATACAATAATAAAGATAATAAATAAATGCACTAAAATGATGTGTGAATTTATAAATGATTATATCTGGGTGGTAGGATTGTGTGATGGTTTATCATCATTATATTTTTTCATGTTTTTAAAGTATATCTTATTGATTATGCTATTACAGGTTTCCCATTTTTTCCCCTTTATCCTCCTCCTCCTTACCATCCAGCATCCCTCCCTTAGTTCATGTCCATGGGTCATACGTATAAGTTCTTTGGTGTCTCCATTTCCTATACTCTTAACCCCCTCCTGTCTATTTTGTACCCACTATTTATGCTTCTTATTACCTGTTCCTTTTCCCTTATTCTACCCCTTCCTCTTTACCACTGATAACTGTCTATGTGATCTCATTTCTTCGATTCTGTTCCTGTTGCAGTTGTTTGCTTAGTTTTTGTTTTTTTTAGGTTCAGTTGTTGATGAAGTTTGTTTGTTGTTCGTATGTTTTAAAATATTTATTTATTTATTTATATTTAGAGAGAGGGGAAGAGAGGGAGACAGGGAAGGAGAGAAACATCAATGTGTGGTTGCCTCTCACATGCCCCCTACTGGGGTCTGGCCTGCAACATAGGCATGTGCCCTGATTGAGAATTGAACCAGCAACCCTTTGGTTTGCAGGCTGGCACTCAACCCACTGAGCCACACCAACCACAGCTACTGTTCATATTTTTTATCTTTTATTGCTTAGATAAGTCCCTATAACATTTCATATAAGGTGATGATGAACTCCTTTAACTTTACCTTATCTGGGAAGCACTTCATCTGCAATTTGGAACAAGAGGAAGAAATAAACATTCAACCAGAACAGAATGAAGAAACAAGAATTCGAAAAAATGAGGAGAGGCTTAAGAATCTCTGGGACAACTTCAAGCTCTCCAACACCCAAATCATAGGGGTGCCAGCAGAAAAAGAGGAAGAGTAACAAGTAGAAAAGTTATTTGAACAAATAATAAAGGAGAGCTTCCCCAATCTGGAGAAAGAAATAGACTTCCAGGAAGTCCAGTGAGCCCCAAAGAAATTGGACTCAAGAAGGAACACACCAACACACATTATCATTAAGTTACCCTAGATTAAAAATGAGAGAATCTTAAAAGCAACAAGAGGAAAGGAGAGAGTTACATACAAAGGAGTTCCCATTAGACTGTCAGCTGATTTCTTAAAAGAAACTGTACAGGCAAGAAGGAGCTGGAAAGTATTTGAAGTCATGAAGTACAAGGACCTACATCCAAGATTACTCTACCCAGCAAAATTGTCATTTAGAATTTTTCATATTTATAGAAACAACTTTTATAATAAAAATAAGAATTATATACCTAATTGGTAACAAATAGTGTTCATTAAAAATATAGAGCAAAATATATCAAGGCAGAAATACTTTGTCACGATGGTAGAATTTATGATAGTTTTGTCAAATGATTTTCTGTGTGTTCCAGTCATATCTTAATCAGCTTCCATCCCTGACATACTAAACACAGGAAATGACTGCCTTTCTCCATCATAAGTGGGGAAAATCTCAAATTGATTCCCATGCAGTGTGCTTTTATCCTCTCTGCACTGTTTTATTCCCTCAATCACTCCAATAAATCCCTACTATAAGATGCTTTTTCCTCCCCTTAAGAGTCAAGGAGACTAACTGTGAGAAACACTATGGCAGTCTGCACTGGCCTTTACTCATCTCTAAGACACAAAGTAGTCCTACATCCTCCTGATGATGAGTCAGTTTTCCCTGTGATGACTCGTTTCCTAGCCTGACATAAGTGACAAAACATCAACCATACCTTAAAGATAAATGGGTTTCTTAGGAAAGTGATTAAAAAATGGTGAGAGGGAGGGGAAGGAACAGTTCTCTTTTCACGAAACCTTTACTAAATCCCTGTTTCTCTTTACCTTTGTGGTGTTAAAAAAAAAGAGACAACAGAACCAAAATGGAGTCACTTATACTGAACACCTTGTCAGCAAACCAATACATGATAGCTAATGTATTTGCAGTTCCAGCCTCTCCCAGGAATGTGACCATTAACCAGTCAATCTGGAATTACCTGATAAGTACTAGTGAGATAATCTGCATAATAGATTTCCCTCTTTCCCCAAAGAAGGGCTGCCTTGCTTAAAACAATCCACTCTTTGTTAAGAACTTGCTTTTTCTGCCCCACTTGCCTATAAAAACTTCCATTTTGTGCACATCCTTGGAGCTCCATTGTGTTTGCTAGATGGGATGCTGCCCAATTTATAAACTGTTGGAAAAGTTGAAAAAGCAATTTGATCTTTACATTTACCCAATTAAATTTTATTTTTACAGTGGTGAAAAATAAAACTAAAATTATATTCTGATAAAATGTTTATGTAAATAATAATAACCTTAGAGAAAATTAAATTTTCAATGACTAAATAGTAATATGTATGAAAAACTAATATTCAATCACTCCTTACTTCCAGCTTTCTCTGGTTCTCCTTTAAATGTTATTGAAGAGGATAGTATACTCGAGATAATGGAAAACTCTAGACTAGGCTTGCCTTGCCAGTATATTAGCATATTATAAGTTTCAATTTAGTGTAGTCATTTTGCTTCTTTCCTTTGAATAAGCTAGTTTGATTAGGGTTGCTTATACATTTTGCTAGGAAATTATTTTTTAATGTTACTCTTTTGCACATTGTAAAGAGATTTCCAGTTTTATATGTGTTAAGTTTATATAAATACTTTTCTTCTGATTAGTTTATATTCATTTTGTTGTTTATTTTTAAGGCTTAAAATTAAGTCTCACTGATTTTTATAGTGTATTATTATTGGAAGTGCTTAGCACTTTAACTTTCTTTTTTATTAAGAACAACATCCTCTTACATATTAATATGTATATCTTTATTCCCTCTAATTTAGGATATTCTTCAGTAGATGTTTTGACATTTTTTTAAGCTACTTCTTTAGCATCTTATTTCTTAGGTTTGTTTCTTCTTTTCATGTTTGTTGATTTATTTTTTTCAATTGTGGTCACAGAGTTTTATCCATATCATGTTTACATTTTGTAATTCATTGCCATCATCTTTGGACATATGATATGGTCTTTTATTTCTGTATAATCTTTATGATGTCTGAAAAACAATTTATGCTGATTTTGAAGAGCATTGATTTTAAACATACATCATATATATATATAGTTATTTTTAAAATTACATTACTTGTTTTATTTGATTTATGATCTATCAAGAATTGAGAAAGTGGTATAAATATCACATAAAAATTTAATGTTTTGTCAATTTCTCTTTGTATTTATAGGTACTTTATTTTATAAATGTACTGATAAATGCATATGGTACCCTTTGTCATCATCAAATGAGTTCATTTTCCTACTTCATAAATTCTACCTTGAAATCATAGTTGATATTAATAGTATATCTTTTTTTAAGATTTTATTTATTTATTTTTAGAGAGGGAAGGGAGGGAGAGAGAGAGAGAGAAAGAGAGAGAGAGAGAGAGAGAGACATCAATGTGCGGTTGCTGGGGGTTATGGCCTGCAACCCAGGCATGTACCCTGGCTGGGAATCGAACCTGGGACACTTTGGTTCCCAGCCCGCGCTCAATCCACTGAGCTACGCCAGCCAGGGCTAATAGTATATCTTGTTGTTACATTGGCATGGTGTGTCTTTATTGTTTTCATTTATAGTCAGTTCCTCCAAGACAATTACTAAGACAATATAGGTTTTCCTTTTTTAGCTTTTTACTTTGTTTTCCCTGACCTTGAGAGTCATATTAATTTTTATATATATATTATATCCCCTTTGCATTTACTGCTAAAACTAATATGATTGGCCTTGCTTTTGAAAGGTCCATTTATTTTATTTTGTGACTTTAATTTTTCTTTGTTTTGCTGTCTTGTTTGGTGTTCTACATTATGTGAATTTTGGTCTTGTATTTTTATATCACACAGATTTTTAAAAAATAATTAGCACATATATCCTGTTTGGTATCCTTGGTTTCTAGATACCTGTATTAAGAATGAATTCTTGTTTAAATTAAGTCAGCCAGTAGTTCCTTCTTATCTACAATTGGTATTCATTTTATTTTAATTCCAAGTCTATCTTTAAAAATTAGCTCTTCATGAATCTTTGCAATTCAAAATGATTTTTTAAATTTCTTTAGTTTGTTGTAGATGAGTTAGAATTGCATTTCCTGATAAAAGCTTTCTTGTTTTTACTCTTCCGTAAAATCTCCTGAACTGGCATTTAATATTTATAGTTGTAGATGGAAAAATTAGCACTGTTGGGGAGGAAAAATTTCCTTCTGCCCTAGAAAATTCTTTGGCTGATCTAATAATCAAATTAACATAATACAGATTGGCAGAAGAATAAGCAATTTAATTATGCATGAATAGAGGCCTCATATAAATATGTGACATCCATGCAGGCAGGCCATTGAGGCTTTTATATGACATCTTGAGCTAAGGAGAAGGGAATAGGTACGTTGGGCTTCAAAATGGAAGAAGACAATTTACAGAAATATGGGAAGAAAAAATGTTTGGTAAATAAATGTGTGCCACGCTACTCAGAGAAAAGGGGACACAGAGAGGAATTTGATCTCCAGGCCCTGTGGAGTTCCCCCGATCCCAACCACCACTAGTTTACCATGCTTAGCCCGTACTCTTTGTAGTTATCTCTGGGAAGAGTACTCTTCCTGGACCAGGCTCTGTATCTAAATTATTTTAGGCAATTCAAAGGGAGATGAAAACTGTTCCTGCATCAATATGGGCCTTGATCGCCTTCAGCTCAAAATAGTCTGCATGCCAAAGTGGCACATTCTTCAGAGACTTGTGAACCCCTTCAAAGTTAATGCTACTGTTTTACCATTCCTCCCTTGGTTAACATGATTCTCTCTGTGTGATTATAACATTCACTTTTTAATATTGGAATTGCATAACTTTGTAATATACATTTGGAGTGTAGTTAATGTTTATTAAATAATATTTCTAAATGTTGAGACTTTCAGTTGTGCATATTTATGTTTTTCTTCATTTTAAGAAAGTTTTTTCATTTGTTTAATTAAAAGAAAAATTCCCATTTGTCCTAGTCTACTCTTTAGGAATACTAATTTTCCTATCACTTTCCCCCTAGTAATCTCATTTTTATCCTTTTGTACTGAGTTCATGTAGTTTTCTCTATTATACCTTAAATATCACTGATTTTTCAATTTTTAATAAAATATTTAATACCACTGGTTTATGCTTTTAATTAGTATTAAGTTTTGTGATGTTATTATCTTTCTTCCAAAATTTATTTTTATAATTTACCAGTTACTTTTGAAGGGAGGTAGAATTTGCCATCCCAAAATATGCTACTTTGGCATAAGGGTCGTTTCAAGCTGGTTACTTTACAAAAGAGTGGACAGAGAGAAGCTCTGAAAATCCAGTGGAAGTTACTCTTTAGTAGGAGCTATTTATAAGGGAAATCTCCATTTCTAAGGGTGTCTTCCCCTCTGTACCTGGAAGAGAAGGA
Source organism: Phyllostomus discolor (assembly GCF_004126475.2). NCBI lineage: Eukaryota > Metazoa > Chordata > Mammalia > Chiroptera > Phyllostomidae > Phyllostomus > Phyllostomus discolor. The sequence continues at coordinate 13,187,951 of NC_050198.1, read as the reverse complement.
TGACTAAATCTCCACAGTTTGTCCACTCTCCAGTTGATGGACACATGGCATGTTTACAGTTTTGGCTACTATAAATACAACTACAGTGAATAATATTTACATCATATTGTGACATGTTTTTATTTCTCTTGGCTAAATACCTGAGAGAAGTATTGTGTTGTAGATGTATGGTCAGTTTTATAGCAACCTGCCAAAACTTTTTCTGAAATGATTGTACCATTTCACACCCTCACCAAAACAATAAGAGAGCTGTGATTTCTGACAACCTCATTGATATTTTGTTTTGTCATTCTTTTAATTTTAGCTAGAGTTTAAAAAATATTAGGTAGCCAAGTTCTATCAATTTGATTTATACTTTGTGATTTTGACTTCTTAATTAAAAGGGGCTCTCCTTAACCAAAGATTATATCAATGTATGTAATAGAATCTCATTGTGTTGGTGGACGTATACTTTTCAAAGAAAATTCATCTAGGAGCAAAGTCATTCTATTTACAGACTTCAGAAACTACTATTGATTAGCCTCGTGTTTTCCCCACCATGCAGCTTTCACGGTTGATATGGAGTTGGGAAAGATGTCCTACAAGCCAAAGAGCTTCAGGCCCTCCAATATTGAAGATGACCAGAGGGGTCCTTCACAACAAATTTAGTGGATTTTCTCAGAACAGTTATGTGTCAACTCCCAATATCCTCTTTCAACTGGGACCAAATTGCATTGTATTTCATGTATATGCTCCCAATATTGTAATTGGAGACTTTTTCTGTTTTAATTATAAATGATGTTTTAGTATCAATCCCCTCCCTCCACCAAACTTTGGGGGAAAGTGAGAATTGCACATGTGCAATTACTTTATCATTTCCCCATTTTCTCAAAGGGGGAATGGTTAAAAGGGAAAAAATGAAATGGTTGTATACAAAAGGTTATATACAGGTTTTATCATGAAGCAGCATTGCAGAAAGACCCATTCATTCCTAAATTCAGTTTTATCATCATATTCTAGTAGTGAGAATGCAACTACCTGCAATTCATTTTTCATTCCTGTATTAATGAGTTTTGGATGATTTTGTTTTATTTTAATCTCTCATTGAAATTTCACCATAAGCAGGGTTTTCTTATTGAAAATTATAATAAGGAGATTTTTTTCCATATAGCTGGTAGATTGATATTGAGGCTTTTTTTTCAAACAGAAACAATCAGTTTCTAAGCTATGACATAAGAAAAACTCTTACCAATTGTAATGCACTGAAAATACAATTGAAGTAACTTGCCAGCCTAGAAAAAAAAACTAAAGAAATATGCATTGTGATATTAACTTTCATTTTTCAAGGCACAGATTAGAGTTTATCTAAATGGTAATGTTCTGTGACTAAAAATTCTGATATTTAGGCAGTTTTCTAATTCAGAAAGCCAACCGCTTGTCAATGCTTTGTACTACAGAAGACACTATGCGGGATCCAACAATACTCCTTCTTCCCTCCCTTCCTCCATCTTCCTCCCTTCTCTCTTTTGTATCTCTCTTAGAGTTTTTTCTTATCTTCTTATTTCCCTTTCTTTATTTTTTTCTGTCTCATTTCCATGTGTACAGCCCTGAGGAGCTCTAATGGATGTTCAAAGATAACATCTTGATTAAAAAATAATAATCTGCCCTGGTTTGCGTGGATCAGCGAACTGAATGCTGGCCTGTGAACCAAAGGGTCATTGGTTCTTTTCCCATTCAGGGCACATGCCTGGGCTGGGCTGGGTCCCCAGTGGGGGGCACACGAGAGACAACTGCACACTGATGTTTTTCTCCCCCTCTTTTTGTCCCTCCTTTCTCCTCTCTCTAAAAGGAAATAAATGAAATCTTTAAAATCATCATCATCATCATCACCATCATCATCATCTAGTGATGGATGGACTGTCTTGAACCTAGTGGCAGATGAAGATACCTTGCATACTACCTTTATGAACAGGTTCAAATATGCTAGCGGTTAGAAACTTTGTGGTAGAGCAGCTATTGAACTGCTTCAAACTGGAAATGAACAAATACCAAGCAAATGGAAACATACACAGTCTTCTTATTCAGAGATTGCTATAGCAAGGGAGTTAGCCACTGTCACTTGACTTTTGGCAAAGACACAAAAGCGGGCAGAGGAGTGGGAAAGCTTTATAATGAAAAAGGAGAAGGTTTCAGGTATGCCTTCCTTGATTGGATAGAGATATTGGCTTGAATTCACATAAGTGTGACTAATATAAAACAGGCTGGCTTTCTGGGCTGGTTACTATAGATAAAAAGTTGATTTCCAGGAATAGTTCCTGTAGGTTGTGGGTCAGAGCTCTATTTTTATGTATCATTTGGCTATTGTCCATTTGGATATGCAGTCTTGCAAATCTGAAGACTGAAAGTGCTGTTTAATGGGTACAGAATTTCAGTTTCACAAGATGAAAGACTTATGGAGATGGATGGTGGTAATGGCTTTGCAGCAGATAAATGTACTTAATACCACTGAACTATGCACTTAATGTTAGTTAAGATGGTAAATTTTATATTATTTGTATTTTATCAAAATTTAAAAATTGGACAAAAAAATGAAAACTTTTCTTAAGAACACAGTATGAATGGAACATTTTTGTCATCATGCAAACAATGTATGGCTTTGAACAGACACTACAAACAGCCCTCATCTCAAAGATTGCAGTGCCTATGTTGCATATAAAACTTAGATGGTGGGGAAGCATTGATGAACAAAGACTTTCATCCAGAGACTAATCTCATTGACCTCATTACCTTGCATTCACAATTGGATCCAATCACCTTTCATTCTGAGAAGCACTCCCAAAGTCTTTGAAAAGTTTATCAGTAATCTTTATGAAGAAGTGTAATATTTATGGCGAGTCCATTGGAACTCTATAGAACACCAGGATTATCAGAGAAGAATATATTAAAGAGCTCAAGATCTACTGTGGAGCATTTTTATGTGGGTTTACAGTAAAATTTCTAGAAGAGTATCCTGTTCTTGCAACTTAATGTTCATTTAGATTCAGTGGCAATGCACAAAAACCTACAAATTCATACAGAAAGCACCCTAAATTTATAAAAGCAAAGAAATCTGCAAATGGCTTCTCTGTCATGACTATAACTATGATTGATCTTTACCCAAGACACTCATAGAATTTTTTCTTTGGACAAGGCTTTCTAGTAGACAGTGCAAAGATGCTCAGCTTTTGCCAGATATGGCAGTGATTTTTTATTTCCACACTATAAGTGAAAAGTTAAGAAATTTGAGAAAATATCTTTAAGTGCCTATTCAAGTTTTATAACTATTATTTTCCTGAAGTCACTTGTATTTTGTCTCATTGGTCCTATAAGTGTCTAACTTATGACATTTAACAGAAATTTAGACTCTGACATTACCACTGGCTGGCAAGTCTAATTAAAGGCTCTAACAACCTGGAAGAATCAGACCATGGGACTTTAGACCTTTGCCCCATTTGCATAGGTAAATTACAGTGTACAATTCACTTCAATGTTATAAAAGATTCAAAGCACAGGTGAGTTACATTGATGATGACTCTACAGATACACCTGGAGTAACTCTGAAATATGAATTTGATGAAATCTGTGGAAGCCTTTAAGAAATGGAATGAGTGTGTAATGGAATGGCTTTCTGTTCTCCAAAATATGAACTTTCAAATAGGGATAACTAAAATAAAATGCTTACCCATAAAAAAAATCTGGTAACTACTGAATAAGAACTTATGTATAGAATTTAATGTTTGAGGGTCTTTTAATAGTCTTTTTTTTTTGCTTTCTAATATGTCATCACTAGAAAAGCTGTCTGAGGTGCACACTCTAAATGGTGCTATGCAAATCTTCAGACAGGGGATGTCTAACTTGAAGAGTCTACACACTAGGGACATAAAAAAATAATTGCATGTTTTCACTTGCTTGTTAGTGCTGGGTTAGGATATAAGGATTTTTTCTATAGAAAATAAATATCCAAGACCATATTGGGAGGAAAAATTTCCCCTCTACCCTTCAAGGTTAAATTGATACAAGAGAGATTAAAAGGAGAAAAAAACACAAATTTCATTTCATAAATATGGAGATCTCATAGCTGTGGGGTCTAAGAAATGAATAGAACAGGCTACCTATACACCTTTTAAACAAAGAAACAATAACTTTGTGAAGAACTGACATGACAAAGAAACTAAGGCTTGGGTACTAATTAGTGAAGAAAGTAAGCAGAGTTCTTTTACACAGCTTCTGGGCCCTGAGTTCCCTGTCTTTATAAGAAAGTCTGTCCACCTCTTGGTTCTGGCAGAGTACCTATCACATGGGAGATTTATTTCCTGATTTCAGTATGACAGAAAGGGGGTCATAGTGTCTTTCTTACACCAGCTGTTTCTCAAGTAATTTTAAATCAAAATAATCAACATGCCATAGGTGGTACATTTAGTGGTGACCTTCCTTAAACCCCATCAATTGGTATATCCATACACTTCAGGGTGTGAGGAAGCAGCAAAGAGAAAGAAATTAATTAGACACTTATAGCCATCTCCTGAAAGAAAAGACACAGCTAAAAGCAAAGATAATCCTGTTGAAGAAAGAGAATCATTAATATGAAGCTAGGACCTCTGAGAGCTGCCCTGAGGGCAGATGAATTGAACCTCTGGGAAGGAACATACTCGGCTCCCTGAGCCAGCATCCACATGTTGGAAACATAATAAATTGCAGCAGTGCTTTGGACAAGTTCAGGATGATCAAGAAGACATAGGAGACTCAAAGCACACATAAGTTGAGATGTTCAAAAGTAGCCTGAGACATACAAAAGAGACAAGTAAATAGACCATACCAGTGTCTACAGAGGCAGATTGAGTTCAATGAAAAAACTGATGTGATATTCAAATTCAGCCACTAGTTCAGGATACCTTCTATAATGGAATGAGTGGACATCATTGATAAACTCGATTCTCATCCTGAGTTCAGAGAGATACTCTTCTGTGAAAACTGGAAAACTGGGATTTTATTGCAATTCAGTAGAGTACCCCTGCAGCTGAGTGAGGTAAAGTAAGTGCATTTTTGCAGTTACTTCCCTTTAGGTATCTTCCCTTTAGGTATCAAATAGGTGTGCACAGAATGACATTTCAATAACCGCATTAATGACGGCAGTTAAAGAAGTTTAGAATGTTAAAGAAGGTTCACAGGACCCAAAATGACAAGGTTCACAAGTCTATTGTTTATTGCAAGGAGAGGGTACAATAAGTCAAAGCTTTAGAGTCCAGATATGCATCACAGGAAGGGACTGGAAAGGTTGGAAGCAGGCTCCAAATGTCCTCCCTTAATTAATGGTCCTTTTACTTTACCACTTGGATCAGATATCTCCAACTTTTGCCTGGATTTGAAGATGGAGCCTTGCCAGAGCATCTTATACCTTTCAGGTCATTTTATTGCTACATGACCAACCCCAGTGGTAGAACCCTTGTGCAACCCATCAATATTGCTGCTGTTATCAGGTGTAAACCATCAATCAGGCGTAAACCATCAACCTCACATTATAAACAATGCTGACAAGCTGGCACAAAACATGCTGAAACTTGCCTTGGACGCATGGTTACAAAACTATACTATTAATCATTATTTTTCATTGTCCTTGGGTCAGTACTATGCGGATACATACTTAAGCAACACATCTCGGGCCAATTCTAGGCCTGCTGGAATTAACCCTTAGAGCACTATAACCAGAAACTGTTTTTGTTTTTAAACCATCATTTGATTCCCCCTTGGTATCCATTAATATCAAGCTTTAGTTCTCCATACGAGTTGTATTTCAGGGCAGCCTCCTGGGCCTCCACTATCTCATGTTATAATTGTGATCTCGTGATTTATATTAAGAAACATATATTTGGTCTGCCTGGCAGAGCTCCTAAAACCCTCAGAATTTCCTGTGATAAGAGCCATAGAGTTGTTTTTTGTTATGTTAATGAAGTGACTTTTAGAAAGCCATTAGATAATCTAAGAATGGGGCCTGAGTAGATGGGGAGGGGTTAGATATTGAATCAGTTGCCAATGACCAATGATTTAATTATCCGTGAATATGTAATGAAGCCTCCATAAAATCCCAAAAGGCCAAGTTTCAGAAAGCTTCCAGGTTGGTGAACACTCAGAAATTTGGAGCAGAGGATGCACCAAAGAAGGCATGGAAACTCTGCACCTCTTCCTCATGCCTTGCCCTATGCCTCTCTTATGTCTAGATGTTCCTGAGTGATATCCTTTTATAATAAACTGACAATCCAGTAAGCAAAATGTTTTTCTGAGTTCTGTGAGCCACTTTCAAACCAATCATATTAGTTGAAGCTGAGTAGGGAGGTATGAGAACCTCTGACCTACAGCTGGTAGGTCTGAGGCACAAGTGACAACTTGAGCTTGCAACTGGCATTTGAAGTTAGCAGCAGGGGGTGGGCACATTTGTAGGACTGAGCCTTCAACCTGTGGAATCTGATGCCACTTCCCAGTAGATAGTGTCAAATTGAGTTGAATCATGAGACACCCATCTGGTGCCTGGAGAATTACCTGGTGCTACATAGGGAACCCCCCACCTCCACACATTTGGAGATTGGGTCTCAGCAACATTTTAATAATATTCTCATACTATTTTTTCATTTGCTTATATTTTCATTTGCTTATTTTTCAAAGTACCTTGTGCTAATCCTTTCTAAATAGTCCACAAGCTTAATAAAACATTTTTAAATGTTATTTTCTGTATAGGTAAATGCACCAAATAATTTGGTAGGTCTCTCTTATTAATATCATCATCATCATCGTGACCACATAATCCTTTATTGGGCTTTCTGATTAGTGGTTTCTTTCTTACTTAGCTTACTTTGGTACTTTCCTGAAAAAGAGAGCATGAGAAAAAATCATATGAGTTATTGCACATCTAAAATATCTTTGTTCTTTTTTCATTCTTGATGGATAGTTTAGCTGAATATAGTTTGAAATAACTGTCCCTGACTTTTCATTTCATTTTCTTCTAGCATCCTTCACTACTGTCGAGAAATTCATTGCTGTCCTATCAGAAAACTTCCCCCTTTTCTCTCAAAAACATTTTAATTTTTTTCTATAAGCCATATTTATTTCTCTTATTAAATTGCATCAGTTATTATCTCCAAAGCAGTGTTAATTAATAGTACTGACCATGGACACCTTTTTTCTTCTACTTAACTCTGGGTGGAATGCTTTCAGGTATCCTCATTAATCATATTAATCATAAAATCACCTTTGTTTCACACAACTGCTTTCCTGTTTCACTATGGGTACCATGGAAGTGGCAATCCTCTTCACTTGGCGAATTTCTACTTCCATACTCTGCCTCCTATTGGCTCTCATTTCTCTGAAATATTGCTCCTTTATTGGCATTGTTCAGCATTTGGGTCTTTACAATTTTCCTATACAAAGAAGTTGGGTTTGAAAACATTCAAGTTTTTTATATTATTAAAAAAATTAAGTAAAAGTTCCTGTTTCCTATCTCTCTCTTTTAAATTTATTTTTACTGTAGTTTTTCCATTAACATTTGTTTGCTTTATACCTACCTCTACCCTCCCCCTCAATCACCACACTGTTGTCCATGTCCAAGTTTCCTTTTATCTTTCCAATGGATCACTCCCCAACCTTAGCTGTCATCCTGCTCTCCATCTGTGAGTCTGTCCCTATTTTGCTTGTTAGTTCAGTTTGTTCATTAGATTCCACATATGTGTGAAATCATATGGTATTTGTCTTTCTCTGACTGGCTTTTTTCACTTAACATCTCCTTATTGAAAAGTTAGATACACTTGCAGTTTCTACTTCCAAAAGATCTATTTTCAATCAACTACATCTTAACTTTCATTCACATTACTGCTGCTCCTATTGTTGAAGACATCAATAGCCATGTTTAGATAAAACCAATGGTTTTTTTAGACCTTATTTTATTTGATAAATTTTAAGCATTCAAAAATGTTGATCACTTTCTTTTTCTTTAAAAACACTTTTTTTCAGGTTTTATCATAACATATTATTGTTTTTCCTTCAATTCTGCTTGTAGTCTGTTGATTAAACATTTTCAATGTCTTTATAACTCTGTTTTTCTTTTATCAATATTTACTGCCTGGAAGAAACCAACATCCTTCTCATGAGCTGACTACTCATGACCAGATTCCAACTGACATTTTAAGCTGTTTCTGAATATTTTCTTCATGTCTGGCACAGTACGGCAAATAATTATTTATTGTTTGCATTTTCCACTAGATTACAAGCTTTGTGTATTACTGAATTTTTCTTGCTTGTCATTGAAAAAGTAGCAACTATCAAAATGGTAAGTATAATAGGCACAATAAAAATAGCTATAATTAATTAATTAATTAATTAAAACACCTTAGATAATTTATTAGGTGCTGTTATTGTCAATGATTTTCCTCATAGTCCAAAAGAGATAGAACATATTATATTTTCTTTAAAAATATCCTGAAAAAGAGAACTCAAAAGATGAAGAGGAAGAAGTCCTAATATTATTGGGAAACTTACTGGCCAGCATCTCTTTAAATGTTATTTTTGTTTAGCCCTGGCTAGTGTGTGTCAATGGATTGAGTGCTAGCCTGTGGAATTAAAGGTCCCCGGCTCAGTTCCTGTTTAGGGTACACATCTGGGTTGTGGGCCAGGTCCCCAGTTGGGGACATGTGAGAGGTGACTGATCAATGTTTCTCTCACATGCATTGATGTTTGTCTTCTTTTCTTTCTCCCTCCTATCCCCTTTAAAATGTTATTTTTGTTTCATCATAAGTCCATACAAAATTTTCATTATTTTTAATTAAGGCAAATTTAATATCAATGTGTTCTTTTTGACTATAACTATTACTGACAGTTTAAAAAGCATACTCATCCACAATTTTGGCAAATTAAGATATTGAGTTTCACTATATATAAAGTTGGATGTGAAGAAACCCTTTTCATTCCAAAGGTGCCATCCTTAGGAATGGATAATTACTGATTGCCAATACTGACTAGTAAGTGTGCTCTTTATATTTATTTATTTATTTTTGTTCATTCATGTTTCAGAGCATGTACATGTGTAGATTATACTGATGTACTGAGTCTTCACATCTCCTAGTATCCATGTACTTTGCTATATTCTTTGTAGTCTGCTCTTTCTAGCTTTCTTTGTCCAATGTGATATTAGCATATGTAATGTAGGCAGAGACTTGAAATGAGTTTGTGCATCAGGGTTTTCACTCTCTGGTGCTTCTGTCATTACTATGAAAATACTTCTAACCTAGTTTACTGGAGGAAAAGAGATATTTGGGCACTGCCAGGTCACCTTAGTCACCCCAGTCAAAGTCAAGCGAAGATCAGTTGACTACCAGGTCACTCAGAACATGTTAATGAGGCCAGTCATAATAGGCAGATATGCTTAGCTGACTCCAGCAGAGCATATGAGCAATACATGCTTCCAGTTGTATGCCACTGAGATTGCCGAGAACCAACCCAGCCCTGCTGTCTGACACAGTCACAGAAGGAGCCGTACATCCGCACAACAGACACGGTGGGGGAAAGTATCTGGCACTCCTCTGCTTAATCATTGTATTACTATCCATGCTTAGGGTCTATGTGATCTACCATGAGACTGGCAACTCCACAGAAGAAATACAGTTCTTTGGAAGTAAGCAAGAAAATGACAGCTCTACCACAAATGGCAACTCCACAGAAGAAATACAGTTCTTTGGAAGTAAGCAAGAAAATGACAGCTCATTGGAGAGTGTCCTCCTAAGTGGGTTAGAGAGTTCAAAGAATGGGAATGAAAAAGACTCCTAGGATTACTCCCTACAAAAGCCCCTACACTCACCCTTATTACACAATTCCTTGAAACCAGGTCTCCAGGAGCTAGACATAGATTCAAAAAACACATTTGGTCACTATAGTACCAGTATCCATGGTCTGTTCCATGGTCTGTTCCTAACTCCTAGGCCCACTGATCCTCCTTTACTCTATACCAGAATCTATCATAAAGGGACATGATGGGTAAATATAAATGGATATTGGAAAGATTACTATACACTCCCCTTCTATGAAATGCTTAAGCGATCAGGACCCCCATGGTGTTTATTGTCTAAAAAGTCAGACATCAAAGATGGAAACAAATAATAAAAATACATCAACTCCAAGGTAGATGGCAGGCAGCCAAATGGACTGAGCAAAGCAAAGATTATTACTTGCACAAGATGACAGGGTTCTGGCGCTGAAGTGAGAAGTGAGAGACAGATACTAACCACATTGACCACGAAAGCCTTCTGCATGGCTTTTGTCAGTGAGCTAAAACAGTCCTGTGCCCAGCTACGTGCCCAGCTTACAACTTTAGAATATATAGATTAAAATTAAATTAAGCTTTAAGAAATTAAGGTGTTATATAATGTGGTAACATGTGTTACTGATTAATTGCAAAGATTATGAGCTAAAAGCTTGCACAGTAATATGCAATAAACAACTGCTTCCTATTTTCTGCAGAATAATGATAAAACAAATACGCCTTAAAAACCTCATTTTTTTATTGCTTTCACATATGCCACATGTACACACCCAACTGTATAAAAATAAAAAAACTCATGAGCCCAAGCAGAGATGCCTGGCTGTTGAGCTTGAAACTGCACCTCTCATGTCATTCCTTCACCAACGCCATCCATCCATTGGGAATCCCTGGACCTGCTAGAGCTGGACATCGGCATGAGATCTTGTAGTTGTGTGGTACATTATAATTCTTTCTGTCTTTGGAGTTCATTGAAGGTCATTTCTGAAGAAACACAGAAAAGTTACTCTCAAGTAAGTGACAAACTAGAAATCAATTTCTTTAAATAATTGAACAAAGTGATAAAAATATTCTGACTGATTATAAACCAGAAAAAATGGAAATGCAATGACTGTTTCCTAGTACAGAGTCTCTCTTTGAACTTATTGAACATTCCTCCTTCACGACTTTGGTTCTAAAGCAAGAGTCAGGTGGCAGAGACAAAACTACCTGTAAAACATTTCTTCTTCCTGGGTTGATGAATGCATTCACCAGCCTCCCTCACAGTTTGGCTAGAGTCACGTAGTTGAGTTTTCACCAATACGGATATGAGAAGTCATGTGTTATTTATGGTTCAAGACAATTAAAGATGGGTACAGGTTTTCCATGTTCACTGTCTCTCCCACATGTACATCTAAAAGTGAATAAACTTTAGTGTTGTATTTTGTTTTACAAAAAGAATTGCAGATGCACTAAACACTTTTGAGGGAAAGTCACCAAACAGAACCACTAGATGTGAATTAGACTGGGACATGAGCAAGAAATAAACTTTGGTTTATTGGTGTATTTAAGATAACCATAATTATCCTAAACAATACAAAATTATATTTTTAAAATACTGTAAATACAATGCAGTTGAATATTTTAGTTATAATATTATATTCATTACTGACTGCTGCAAAGTATATTTAACTTTGGGAACTTCTAAGAATGGTATCAATTATTTCACAGTTTATGTGGCTCAAAACTTCAGGAGTGGCTTAAGTGGGTGATTTTAGTTCAGGATATCTTATAAGGTTGCATTCACGAGGTTGGTTGGGGCTGCAATCATTTGAAACTGAAAAATCCACTTCCAAACTCATCCATGTGGTTGTTGGCAGTCTTCATTTCCTTGTCATTTGTGTCTTTACATAAGCTTCTATGAGCGTCTTTGCCACAAAGCAGCTAGCTTCCCCCATAACAAATGATTCAAACAAGAGAATGTCAGCCTTTTATAATCTAATCTCAGAAGTGACATACCATTACTTCTGCGGTATGCTGTTGGTCACACAAGGCAACCCTGACACAATGTGGGTATAAATACCAGGAGAAGGGTATCCGTGGGGATTGTCTGAGAGTCTAATATCCCAAATACAGTAGAGAATGCAGAGGCTTGTGATAAACTGGTGAGTGCATGCCTAACAAGAGTAATTCTGTTTATACTTTTTAGAACACTATATGGGTCAAAAAAAGTCTGCTGGTATGATTACAACTGGAAGAAAATACTCTTTTAAAAACACTCAAAGTATTGGGGAAAAGGTGGATAACAAGATGTTTCAGTGAAAGAGAAAATGACATGTTATTGGAATATGTGTTGTTTTAAGGTTATATCAAGAAAGAAAAAAGAAAATATCCTTTTTGTGTATCTTGCATTTGAAGTGGTGGTCTTTTATTTCAGTTAGTGTTGAGGGGTAGGTCATATAATTGTTTCAAGCTGGAGTAGTTAGTAGCTATCATTACATGCACATTAAGATAATGTAAAAATTTAATTTGCATAAAATTTCACCATAATTATCTCTAAGTCATTTTTCCCACCAGAAAGAAGACCCAAAAAGGAAATATTCTGACTAAAATTTTAATTCTCATTACTTGTTTAAAAAACATAAAAATTTTGGTCAGATCTTAATTCTCATGAATATAGGTCACCCTATTTTTGTTGAAAGAATATAACTATAAAAATAATCCCCATGTAGATGGCTCACTAGTTGAGAACATAAAGAGGTGCACTGAGTAACAAGAAGTACAAAAAATAAAACTATATGTTATAATTTTTAGAATTTAGAGGAAATAGAAGTGCATTTCTAATATAGATTAAATGAATGGTATCAAGTGGTGGTGGCATCTGTCACTGAGAGATCCAGAAGGAAGAATTCAGGATCTGAGAGAGTAAGGGAAGAAAACTGGATAATAGATTTTGTTCTATTTAAAATGTCAGAATTTCTTTTCAGTTTACAGATAGATCCCATGTCCTCAGTATAAATGTATGTGTGTTTATGTGTATGATCTTTAATCACACAGTTAACATGAAAACCTATATATGCTTATCTTTCTATTCTGACAGAACTAGTTGTCATGTTTTTAGAGCAATTATGAAACCTCTATATTGGAAAAATTAACATGGCAGATGAGTACAATGAATTATAGCCATACTGATAATCTTAAGGGAATTCTGTTAAAAATGGAAGTGACTGCTAATGAGGTCCAGATTAAGTAAAAATACTGAACCATAAAAAAGGCAGCATCATGTTTCTTATTTTGTATTTCTGTAAGTGGCACCTAGTCTGTGAGTAATGGCAGAAGAGCTATGCAATGAAAGAAAAGACATCTAAAATATATCTGTTCATGTACAAATCAAAACAGGTTGTTTTAGAAATCAATATGTAGTATTGATTTTGTTTTCTGTAAACATATAGTATTGACTCCACTGTAAACTTTTTCATAACAACTTTTGGGTCATCATTCAGGCTTAATAATTGGGCAGAATACTTACCTTGGATTTGGCCTAGATCTGTTGCTCCTGTTTTGGGCTGTGAAATATGTGGCAATCTGAGGCTGAAAACATCAACTATGAAATAAAGGTAACTATGCCCACCTCAAAGGACATTTGTTAAGATTAAATGAGCAAGAAATTTGTAAATAATATGGAACCTGAAACACAGCATGCAAATGTTGGTTATTAACCCTCATCTCTATCCCATGCTTGAATCCAGTATGCTTTATTCTCCTTCCTTTCTACTACAGTGTACTAATGTCAGTGCTCTTGCTCTCATAGGACTGATCTCCAAACAGTTCCTGCACTGACAGCCTGCTTATTGTCTGCTGTTTCTGATATGCTGGGTCTTGAACATCAATATTGAACCAAAAAAAAAAAACAAACTACCTGAGCAGCTCATTGAAATGTTTGCATTAAATAAATAAGACTGTAATTTAAGGGCTCTGGTATGAAACACGAGGCAGAAGTAGTGCAATCAAGTGTTAGCCTTGTTTGGAAATTATCTGAGTCATCTGCAATTTGTTTAGCTCCTGGATGAGTTCCAGGAAGATGAAATCTAGGAAGTGTGAAAACTAGAATAAATGAAATGTTATAGTATTGTGGATATATGGGTATGATATATGAATAGATAAGTATATTAATAGATATATAAAATAACAGCTGTCTCTTGGTTATATGTCCACATCGAGTTGGCTTACTGTTTCTCAAATCTGATGCCTAATCCCCAATCATTCTCTTATCTGGATTGTCTCAGGAAAAATAAAACACAGTCTTATTTCTATTTTTAATTCCCATGCACTGCCATATTAAAGTTACAGTAGTATATTAGTATCAATAATGGGATGATTATATAACATGTGTAATTAATACAGTATCAGATAAGTAGTATAACATATGTATCTAAAAAACCCTTCCATTGTCGCCTTTAGCTCCTGTGTATACCAATATTGAAGAATGTAATACACTGTCCCATAAAGACTGATTTTTTAACATCCCCCACACTAGCCTATAAATACCTTTAGAGCATAAATGATATCCTTTTTATCTTTGTATTCCAAATAACTAGCATAAGGTTTATACTTAGTAGTTCTCAATAAAATGTTTTTGAATGGGTGAATAAAATATGAGAGCAAAGAGGAGGGATGAATTAGTACAGCCAAAAGTAGTCAGAGAATAATTCACATGAAATGTTAAATTTTAATGTCTCCCCACTCCTCTCTCATTTTGATTTTCTGTGTTTTGGATTTGTTTTTTCATTTTTTTTTCAAATTCATTTAGGTCTAATTTACACATCATTGATGCCATCTATTTTAAGTGTTTAATTACGTGATTTTTAGTAAATCTGTGCAGTTGTGAATATCACTGCAATCCAGTTTTAGAACACTCCTACCACACTCAAAAGTTTCCATTTTCCAATTTACTGTCAATCTCTACTCCCACTGCCAGATTCAGGCAGCTACTCATCCATTTTCTGCAGCTACAGTTTTTTTCTAATAATTTTATACAAATTGAAAAATATAATAGTTGGTTCTCAGTCACTGCCTTCTATCATTTAGCATAACATTTTCAAGATTTATCCATGCTGTAGCATGTTACAGGACTTCATTCTGTTTTTGCTCAAATGAATTCCATTTTGAGCAGTGTTTGGGACACAGTGCCAATGAAGGCTTTATACAATTCAATGGACAACTCAGAAACTGGGAGTCATGGCCCTGTAAAGTTGTCCATAGATTGAGCAGGAAGGCAGGCCTTTATATCCTTGTATGTGTAACTGAATGCAAGTCTAGCAGCCTGCCTATTCAAAAGGCAATAATGTGACACCATTAAAGTCCTAGAGGAGAACACAGGCAGAAAAATGTCAGATATTTCACACAGCAACATTTTTACTGATAGGTCCCCTGGAGCTAGGGACATAAAGGAAAGAATAAACAAATGGGATCTCATCAAAATAAAAAGCTTCTGCACAGCTAAAGAAAACAGTATTAAAATAAAGAGAACAAACTGTATGGGAAAACATATTTGCCAATGATACCTCAGACAAGGGTTTAATCTCCAGAATATATGAAGAATAACACGACTCCACTCTAAGAAGACAAGCAACCCAATTAAAAAATGGGCAAAGGACTTGAACAGACATTTCTCCAAGGAGGACATACAGAGGGTCCAGAGACACATGAAAAGATGCTCAGTATCGCTAACAATCAGATAGATGCAAATTAAAACCACAATGAGATACCACTTCATACCGGTCGGAATGGCCATCGTAAACAAAGCAATCAATAACAAGTGTTGGAGAGGCTGTGGAGAAAAGGGGACCCTAGTGCACTGCTGGTGGGACTGCAGACTGGTATAACCACTATGGAAAACAGTATGGAATTTTCTCAGAAAACTAAAAATGGATCTGCCTTTTGACCCATCAATTCCACTGCTAGGATTGTATCCTAAGAACCCTGAAACACCAATCCAAAAGAACCTTTGCACCCCAATGTTCATAGCAGCACAATGTACATTAGCAAATTGTTGGAAGCAACCTAGGTGCCCATCAGTAAACAAATGGATAAAAAACTATGGCACACTTACACAATGGAATTCTGTGCAGCAGAAAGAAAGAAGGAGCGTCTATCCTTTGTGACAGCATGAATGGAACTGGAAAGCATTATGCTAAGTGAAATAAGCCAGGTGGTAAAAGACAAATACCATATGATTTCAACTTTAACAGGGACCTAATCAACAAAACAAACAAACAAGCAAAATATAACCAAAGACACTAAATTGAGAAAAGGCTGACAGTGACCAGAGGGGAGAAGGGAGGGAATACCGGGGAAAAGAGAAGGGTTTACAGGAACAAGTATAAAGTGCACATGGACAAGAACAAGGGGGGTGGAAATGGGAGGGATGTGGGGAGGGTTGGGGTGTGGGCTGCGATGGGAGTGAAAGACAGAAAACTGTACTTGAACAAAAATTAAAATTAAAATTGAAAAAAAAAAAAACAAAAACAAAAACCAAAAGGCAATAATGGAGAGGTGGGTGCTAGTATAAAGAAAAGTAGTTTATTCAGATACTGGCCACCTGGAAAATGGGGAACTCTTGTCTCAAATCCAATCTTCACATCTCAGTGCATGCAGAAGTTTTTATAAGGAAGGACTGGGAAAGCAGAACAAAGAAATCAAAGGAAGGGGATTTAAAAGTTCTCTGTGTGCAGGCCAGCACAGTCTATTCTGATAAGGACCTCAAAATTGGTCAAGTGATAGTCTGATGTTCATCATCCTGGTTTTTGTCATCCCGGTTTTATGTTTGGAAATCAGCAAATCTTCCAGAGTTGGAGCAACTGAATATCAGAGTCTATATCTTTTGAAGTTAGTTCCCAAAATTTTAATATAAACATGCTGTTTATCTACAAGCTATATATTAGTCAGAGTTAGCATTTGCAGGAATAATATCAAAAGAATGGTGGGATGGGTTATAATTCTCCACTGTTACACATTGACCAGTGAGAGTGATTTGCACAAGGTAACTCCATCAATGGAGACAAATCATGAAGAGGGCTTATAGACTAGGGTTGTCTATCAACATCACTCATAGAAGCTTGGGAAATAAGTCCTTCTGTCCAGACAAGGATCCAGGTGGTATATTACAGTGTTCCCTACTTAAAACCAAAAGGATTTTCTCGCTGATGACATGAGGGTTGTGAGGTAAATTGAGGCATCAAAGATGAATCCAAAGTTTTTGGCCTGAGCACCTAGAAGGATGGAGCTGCTGTTTAAGTGAGATGGCAAAGACTATAAGTGAAAAATTTTTAAAGATTTTATTTACTTATTTATTTATTTATTAGAGAGAGGAAGGGAGGGAGAAAGAGAGAGAGAGAAACATCCATGTGTGGTTGTCTTTCACGCGTCCCCTACTGGCAACCTGCTCCAAAACCCAGGCACATGCCCTGACTGGGAATTGAACTGGCGACCTTTCCATTTGCAGGCCTTCACTCAATCCACTGAGCCACACCAGCCATGGCTGTAAATGAAAATTTTTATCGAGATTTCAGGAATTTTGTTTGAGCTCACTTGTGTATGAGATGTCAATTAAACATCCCAGTAGATGTGTCAAGTTGACAGTTGGATATATAAGTCTGTCAAAGACTAAAAGACTCAAGGTGATTTTATTAATAACTGCCAGTACTTTTCAAATGCACTTTCCAATTTTTGTGTTGTTATTTTGTTTTTCTTTTCTGGTGACCTTTGAAAATATTTTCAGTCGACTTCCTTAGCACAAGTACCTAGTTGTACTATGTACTGAAATCCCAGAAAAGCAAGAATAAGTTTTTAAATATTTGCACACTTAAATGGCAACATGAGTATATATCAGTATCTGAGGAGTGCTGATATACACTGTTCTTACATATTACACTATTATGCATACATGTTTATGAATATTTCTAGACTGTTTCTTTTCACCTCAGCTGTAGTATAGTCTCATAGAACCCATGCTTTATTTATTGTATGTTGACTCATCCTTGAAATAATCAATGACAAAAAATTTGTCTACACTCAGTGTTTGAAAACAGTCAAGATACATTGACTGATTGTGGCCCTTTGTCAATCACTGAGTCCAACAAGAATTTACTTATTAGGATGGGACATATGCTGATATTTATTTATTTATTTATTTATTTAGAATACATTTTATCGATTATGCTATTACAGTTGTCCCATTCCCCCTTCACTCCCCTACACCCTTGCACACCCCCTCCCACCCACATTCCCCCCCTTTAGTTCATGTCCATGTGTCATACTTATGAGTTCTTTAGCTTCTACATTTCCCGTACTATTCTTGCCCTCCCCCTATCTATTTTCAACCTACATTATATGCTACTTATTCTCTGTATCTTTTCCCCCTCTCTCCTCCTCCCACCCCCCTGCTGCTAACCCTCCATGTGACCTCCATTTCTGTGGTTCTGTTCCTGTTCTAGTTGTTTACTTAGTTTCTTTTGGTTTTGCTTTAGGTGTGGTTGTTAATATTTGTGAGTTTGCTGTCCATTTACTATACATGCTTTTTCTTTATCTTCTTTTCTTAGATAAGTCCCTTTAGCATTTAATAAAATAAGGGCTTGGTGATGATGAACTCCTTTAACTTGACCTTATCTGAGAAGCACTTTATCTGCCCTTCCATTCTAAATGAGAGCTTTGCTGGATAGAGCAATCTGGGATGTAGGTCCTTGTCTTTCATGACTTGGAATATTTCTTTCCAGCCCCTTCTTGCCTGTAAGGTCTCTTTGGAGAAATCAGCTGACAGTCTGGTGGGAACTCCTTTGTAGGTGACTGTCCCCTTATCTCTTGCTGCTTCTAGGATTCTCTCCTTCGTTTTTACCTTGGCTAATGTAATTATGATGTGCCTTGGTGTGTTTCTTCTTGGGTCCAACTTTTTTGGGGCTCTCTGAGCTTCTTGGATTTCTTGGAAGACTATTTCCTTTGCCAGATTGGGGAAGTTCTCCTTTATTATTTGTTCAAATACGTGATCAATTTGTTGCTTTTCCCCTTCCCCTTCTGGTACCCCTATAATTCGGATGTTGGAACGTTTAAAGATGTCCTGGATGCTCTTAAGTTTCTCCTCGTTTTTTTGAATTCTTATTTCATCATGCTTTCCTGCTTGGCTGATTCTATCTTCCTTCTGGTCCACTGTATTGTTTTGAGACCCAGTTTCCTTCCCTTCACTACTGGCTCTCCTCCGTATATCTTCCTGCATCTCTTTTATGGTAACCTGCATCTTTTCATCTAATTTGTGCCTAAAATCAACCAATTCCATGAGCTTTCTGATCACCAGTGTTTTGAACTGTGCATCTGATAGATTGGCTATTTCTTGGTCGCTCAAAAGGATGAGTCCTGGGGGACTGATCTGTTTTGTTGGAAACATATCTCTCCCTGTGTCTCCTTTTTTTTTTCTTTTTTTTTTTTCCAGTCTGGTCGCTCTTGTTATGGTGGGGGGCGGAGCCTTAGGTGTTCACTGGAGCTGGGCACCCCAGTCACTAGATTGTGATGTTATCTGTGGTGGCGGGGACAGGAGCGGGGACGGGAGGGAACAATGGCGGTAGTTCTGTTCTCCTGGGATCTCAGTACCTTCTGTGGGATCCTGGGCTGCGAGCTCTGCCCTGGTCCACAATTGCCGCCTCACTGTGTCAGCCAGTCGCAGCTTGCATACTCAGGGACCACCCCTACGTTCTAGCGCGTCGGATGGCTTTCACTCCGATTTCACGCCAAGTTTTCCCCGACCTCTGCATGCCGCTGACCCGCGCTTGCCAGGCTCGTCCTTTCCTACCAGTCTGGATACACGGGTCTACTTCAACTTCTTGACTGTCCGACTTCCATTCAGATAAATCCTCTGTCAGTTCTGGGTGTTATTCTGTCTGTAAATTATTGTTATTCTAATCTTGGTTGTGCTAGGAGATATGGTGCATCCACCTATTCCTCCATCTTGCCGGAAGTCATGAATATGTCTTCTTTAACTCCTAAGTTGTCAGACCTACATACAGTTTGATTTTCTGTCAGTACTGTTTTTATTTTTAAGCTGTTGTTGTCCTTATTTTGGTTGTGTGAGGAGGCACAGTGTGTCTACCTACACCTCTATCTTGGCCAGACCATATGCTGATATTTAAAAAACTTAATAGTATTCTTGGTTAATACTGTTGTCTCAATTATGCAGATTTACTTTGGGTAGTTAATATCAAATTAGCTGTTAACATAAGCTTGTCTTAACTACCCCTGTTGTGATAGGAGGCCGTATAAAATACTTCTTGTTTTAGAATATGTTCTCTTCCTATTTTTGGTTGCAAAGTGTTCTGTCATTGGAAAATTAGGAATAAGATTAGTAAAATTTACAGTCACTCAAATATCTTAATGTCATCCTAGAATTTGTGTGTTAAAGATGAATACAAACTTATTATATAGATAGGGATAAGGAATCCAAGCAGCGATGAAGTAAAAAAATACCACAGAAGGTTATATACTAGAAAATGAGAACTGAGAGTATGTAGTCAGAAACAGTGACCTATTTTTATACTTAATTTCACATTTACAAAATATGTTATTGAAATATACATTTGCCTTTAGGTTCACAGAAATGCTTTACTCTTACCCTGTAACACTAACAGGATAATAATGATTCTTATACGCTGACCATGTTTTCTTGCATATTTCTGCTGTTGAGTGTAGCAACACTAACCAAATCCCACAACTTGGTAGACAGATCCAGGACTTTGAAAGATTAGAGGCAGTAATTGTGATGAATCTGTTTCTACAGGTTAAATCCTGTGGTCTTCTCTTAGAAGTGTGCATTCAATGACACTTCAGTAACAAGACCAAGAATTAAATAAGGAAGAGAAACTAAGTCTTTTAAAAGGTGTTACTTTTTCAAAGTCAACGATGGTGGCTAAATTGGATTAGAACTCCGGTGCTGTGAGCACCAGCCCAAAGTGATTACTTATACACCTCATGACCACAAAATTTAAGTCTTCAATTTGACATTTATTCTCTGTTGTGGATATTGATTTCCTAGAAAAAAATGAAATGTGCTGTTGTGATCCTGTGTGCTTTATTGACCAAATAAACTCAAATTGATTAAGAAGGCTTATGTACTATCCTTTAGTTTGTATATTACTGCACATTTATTTCTATAAAGCTTCTACAGTGAAGACTGATTGCAACTACATATTTTAATAAATAGTACTACTAATGTACAAATAGTTATTACAGATTTATCTGTTTTATAGGCCTGCTTTAGCCCAAATAAAACCTTCAGTGTATTTTATAGTACTTCATGAAGAGCTTTGTAATTAAGTTCATATTTATATTGGTAGAGGCATGACAATAGAATGCAGTTCTTTGAATCCTTCAGCTATTGCTGACTGTGTTGAAAGCCACAAAAGCTCAAGGAAGCTACTGGATATATTTATGACTAAGTTATAAATGATACCATTTTTTAAATATTTTTCTAAAGGGTAATATCTTGGTCAAGTGTAATTTTTTTCATCTCACCCAAAATATTGAAGGTTTTAGCTGTTACATCTTTCTTCAGTATTTCTTATCCTCACATTCAATTATTAATAGCTCAGTTATTTTTTTCTGTGTATTGATTATTATATGCTGATCCCTTAGTATTACTTATTTGAACTACACAAATACTTATCATTGAACATGGGAGAGAAGAATCATCCTCAAATCAACTTCTTAAATTTATTGTGTAAAAGTACATCTAGGAGACAAAATACCATTATACTATCTAAGTAGTATTTTGGGTTTTTTTTTTTGATGTTTAGAAATGCATGCTTTTCTCCTGGGTTATCTGTAGTATATTTTTTTGCTTCAATTATATTGGTTTTAATTATATTGCATTTTGTCTATCAGTTGTTTACTTAGAACTCTATGTTGTAGGCTGTAGTCAGAGCCACCATTCATATTCATACCTACTAGATGTAGCTGTAAATTCCTCTTGAAGGTCTCACTCAATTATACATCTTGGTAGCTTTCTTCATGAGCAGCAAATAACTATTTTTGGCATGATAAATTCATTATTATTGATTTAACGCCTTAACATTTTTCTTCTTTGTTATTCTCATGGCTATATTTTGTTCCTTTTTAAAAAACTGTTAAAATGAAAATGTAACAATTTTTAAAATATTATTTCTTATTAAGGAATATATGAATTAAAAGTGTGGATTTTTTTACTAAGACTAGCTTTAGCATTATTCATTTTAAAAAAACATGTATCCTTAATCATTATTGTCTCTGTATTATGCAGTATTGATTTGTGTTTCATCTTTAATCTGAGTTGTATAACACTGTTTTATTTATAACTTTAAAATATTTTGATATAACTTTAGATTTTTTTTCTCCTTAACTTTAAGTATTTACACGATTGTGGCCACAATAATGGCTCCTTCTAGTTTACAGTCTTAAATATATTGTGATTTTCTTTGTGTTCAAACATATGCTAAATTTTAGTACTTGCCTATGCTCAAATAAAAATGTGTTATCAGGTTATATGAAATATTATCTTACTATGGTAGATGCCAGTAGTACCCTTCCCATATCTCTCAGATACTACCATTTTCAATGTGTACCTTTGAACTTCCAACTGCCAGTGTCTGTACCTCTCTGCCACTAAGCTTTTTCTGAAATCTTAGAAGGCTGTCCCATGCAGCAAGCCAGATGTTCTGGTGAATTAACCCATGTCCCACAACCCCCAACAAATGACTGCTAGGGTATGATATATAAATGCCTAGCTGCTCCCACCCTTGGCTGGGAAAATATGGTTATATTTTATACATTTCTTTGAGTCTTCCCATGTAATTGATCTGTGACAGTTAGTTTCAATTTGCACACTTTATTGGAGGCTTTCCCTTTACGATATAACTTCCCTCTTTCTTACTTGTATTCCTTGTCTCCCCTAACAAACACATTTCACTGGAACTCTTATTTTAGGACCTGTTTATGGAGGAATTCAAAATAAGACAATACCAATCTTATTAATACATTCTTTCCTAATAGATATATGGTAAACTACTCAAAAAGATTATGTGACTCATTTGTTAGCTATTTATGGTGGGTTAAAAGTCTGTTTCTCACTCATTGTTTTCCTTAATTTTGTTTATGGAGTCAGTGTTTCATAATTTCAAACATTTTCTTATTCAGTACCTAAATATTAGTCAGAAAGTTTTAATCAACGTGAACAGTGTTCTTTGTAATTATAACATGTCTTTTTTCTTTTAAAGTTCTACTTTGGGATTACATCTGATAGTGTTATTTTACCTGCTCAGCCTTTTACTTCCAATATGTGAACTTACCACATTTTGACCTATTGATATACAAATATTTGATCTTCTGTTGTTTTATGTTATGTTTTGTATTCAGGGCTTTCTTTGTTTTCTCTCCTCTGCTGTGCACATTGTGTGAGTATAGGTTTCTTTGTTTTAGTGTCTAACTTTATACTTTAGATGACATGTGATGAATTCTGAAGGATGGAAAGAACTCTCCAGGTTGAAAAGGGGTGAAAGTCATTCCATGAAGAAAGATTAATGGGTGCCCTTACACAGAAGGCAAATGTTGTTCTAGACAGAATGAGAGTAAGTATAGGCTTAGTGAAACACTAGTCCTTTCTGTGTTTCTGTCCCTGAGGGGGGAAAAGAATTACTTAAAAGAAACAAACTGTAATTGAGTCCTTGTAGTTCTAACATTTAAATTATTTGTGATTCTAAATACCTTAAGATATCAAGGCCCCACATTCCCAAACCTTTAATGTATTAAATTAGTGCAAATTAAGTGCATCTCTTCCAGTTTTGAAAAATCTGTTTTTGATGACTCTTGCTTTCACTTGTGGATAGTGTTGCCAGTTTGCAGCATTGATAATCATTTAATCATTGGCATGGTGTTTGTACACTTAATGTCAGTGGTTCTCAAGATAATTATAATAAAAATTCTACTAGTGGTATCTACTACATGGTAAGTATTTATTATGTAACAAACACTGATCTATATTATTTATATGTAGTAACATGTTTAACCCTGATGAGTTAAATGATGACTATATTACATTCAACTATGAATTGTATATTAATACCAGAATAAATTTACATTAAAAAAATGGAATACAGGAGGCTATCCTGCTCAGGGTTTCAGATCCCTTGAATAGTAGGGCCAGCAGTTTAGTACATAACTCATGATACTTGGGTCTGAACTCTTAACTGCTCTTAACCATGACACTGCACATCCTCAGGCATGAGTCATCTTTTAAGAATACATATATTGGATAATAAAATATTTCACTATAGCCTTTCTGCTTCAGAAAGATTCAAATGATTTTATGTATTTATTTTTAGAGAGAGGGAAAGGGAGGGAGAAAGAGAAAGAAACAAACATTGATGTGTGAGAGATACATCCATCAGTTGCCTCTCGCACACACCCAACTGGGGACCTGGCCTGCAACCCAGGCATGTGCCCTGACCAAGAATCAAATCAGTGACCTTTTGGTTCACAGGAGAATGCCCAACCCACTGAGCCACATTAGGCAGAGCATATTTTTTTTCACCTTCTATGTATTCCAACCTGAGTGCAGAAGTTATCAACTCAGAAATCTCAACAGGTGCAGAAAGCCCCGCAAAGAACCATGGAAAAATTAGAGTAAACCTGCTCTTTCTGGCCAGTAGACTGGGAGACCAGTGATTTGCAACTGGGGTGATTTTGTTCCCCCTGGGGCATTTGGGCATTCCTAGAGGCATTTGTGGTGGTGGCACTTCTGGGGTGGGGGAGTTCTGCTGCCATTTAGAGACCAGGAATGTCACTCAACATCCTATAATACACAGGGGAACTTCCCATGACAAAGAATTATCCGGCCTCATATATCAGTAGTGCCAATGTTGTCCAATAGTGCTGGGTGGTCCAAGCATGGGTCAGAGAATGATGCCCCCTCCTGCTAAATCCAGCCCACCACTTGTTTGTAAATAATTTTTCACTGGAACTTTTGTATAATACATATGGTGTGTGTGTGTGTGTGTGTGTGTGTGTGTGTATGACTTGTTATGGATGGTTTTAGTAGGGATTATTTTTGTTCAAAATAACAAATAAAAGGATTAGCACTCAAGCAGAATGCAGAAAGGGAGGCCAAGCCTCCACCCTGACTCCCTAGGCTGTGCTTTACATCCCTATGACTTTCCTGTAACTACCGACCTGTCCTTCTCAGTCCCTCCACCTTTTCTTCCCACTCACCCAAGCTTCTCCTTTTGTCTACCATCAGTCTGTTCTCTGTATCTGTGAGTTTGTTTCCATTTTGTTTGTTTATTTATTTTGTTCTTTAGATTTCACATATAGGTGAAATCATATGGTATTTGTCTTTCTTTGACTCGGTTATTTCACTTAGCATAACACCTTATACATCCATCCACTAGCTACATATTTTTTATTGATTCACTTACAATGAGGAGATTCTTTTCTATTGGTGGTTTGTCAAGTTTCATCAACTTGCATACTTATAATCGATGAATTCAGATGAATATAAATTATCCCTTAACAGCAGACTTACAACAGAGAGACCACTTTAACTATTTACTGGGATTATTTATTTCTCAGGTAGTTAAATACTATATAATATTAACTATTTTTCTAATTTATTTAATGTGCCTTCCACCTATGCCCATTATTATAAGCACATGTGTAAAACAGGAAAACATATGTCAGCTACAGGGTTGAGGGGCTGGATGAAAGAAGGTGAAGAGATTAAGCCAAAACAAACATGTATATTTAACACATACACACAGGCAACAGTGTGGTGATGGCCAGAGGGAAAAGGGTGGAGGATAGGTGGAGGTGGGCAAATGGGGTAAAATGGGGACAGAAAGAGACTTTACTTGGGATGATGGGTTAACAATATACTGTGCAGATGATGTTTTATTAAGTTGTACACTTGAAACTTGTATGGCTTTATGAACCAATGTTACCCCAATAAACTAAATTAAAAAACAATTAAATGATATGATGGTTAGGAAGGTATTTTAAAAACTATGAGAAACTGTGGAATTATTATTCTGTCTAATCACTATATATATATACATTATATTTCTGATTATATTTAATGTTTTGATTTGATTGTTTTTTGTCAGTATTCATGCAGGATATAGCAATTTAAGAATAAATAAAACGTTTTTTTAGTTTTTAAACAAATGAATTATATAATGTTACTGAAACAGCATTAGTAGAAATACTTAATACTGGGCATTCATCCTAGATTGTTGCTTAGCAATGACTATAAGTTTGTAACTTCTCAGTTTACCACTTGCTACACAGAATTTGTTGCATAATTCTTTGTGAAAATGTTGTTTTTTATTCTAAAAATTAATCAAGCATGGTTATATTTTAGAATTTAAGATAAATGTTATTCTGTGTAATAGTCTCTAGGGAGACAAAATAAAATTGCTTGGGTAATTGATTCATAGAATTTGTTGAATGTGTAAGCACTGTTTCAGTGCACACACCCACATCTGAACAGGACCTATGGAAGAAAAGCAGACTGTCTCACCACTATGACACATGGTTCATCTGATTTGATTCATCTCACTTCCCTGGAAGAGATGCCTGCTGGAAATTGGATATTTTTTACATGTTTTGAACAAACTAGAAGACCAATTATGAACACTGTGTACAGCATTTTATAATCTAATTTACAGATTAATTTTATATTTTATAAACATGTTCAAGTTTTTTTTTTTCCTTCCATGGTTGCTGTTGAGACTTGTGTTGGAATAGTGGTAATAATACTTATCTGTAGTCATGGTACAAAGGTCCAAACCTTGGGTTGAGCCTTAATGAGACCTTAAGCAAATAATTATATTTCTGAAAATCTCAATAAATTTTATTGATAAAATGGAGATAAATATTCTTTCCTCATAAACCTGAGAAAATGTACAAATACACACACACACACACACACACATATACACATATATATATGTATATATACATGCCTGTAAAAGGGTTTGTTGTTATATCACCAGCCAACATATGATCAAGGTGCCCTTCCCAGAACCAGCAAATATCTTTTCCCTCTCCATGATCTTATTTCATTTGTTCGTTTATTTTATTGAGGTAACATTGGTTAATAACATAAATTTCAGCTGTACAACATTATAATGTGGTATCTGCATACTCTACAATGTTTTTTTCTATGCCAATCCCAACACTTATATAGTCCTATTTAAATTATAGGAAAATACTTTACTTCCTTTTGTATTCATATAGTTTTCTTTATTAGGTAGAATCAAGAACACATATTTTAAAAGATGGTCCTTCTGTAGATGTTGTCATACTTTCTTTGCATCACAGATCAAGTCACTCTATTTGTCTTTACCTTTGTAATCTACACAGTGAAATTCTTTATGATCCAAAATGTGTTAACAATTTTAAGGATACAAAATTTATATTGGTGTGTTTGGATTTTTATCATTTTTTTCTGACTTGTTGCTCAAATATCTAAAATAAGGATGAAGAACCAGTCATATATATGTTCATTATATTTATCTCTTTAAGTCACTTAAATATATATTTTGGTATGACTTCCAGCCAAGATGGAGGTGGAGGTAGACACACTGTGCTTCCTCGCACAACCAATAGAAGGACAAAAACAATTCAAAGACAAAAACAACCAGAACCAACAGAAAATTGAACTACATGGAAGTCTGACAATCAAGGTGTTAAAGAAGAAACATTCATCCAGACAGGTAGGAGGGGCAGAGTCGGGAAGCCAGTGCGGAGATGGCTTGTGGCAAAGCAGTGGCTGGAGGACCCAGTGAGGCAGCGGATTGTAGAATGGGGTGCGGTGCTTAAGACAGTTGGCAGACCAGGTGGTCCCACATTCATGCGCAGATAAACCAGATGAAACTGGGGAGTGAGACAGACCACGCAACCCAGGGCCTCAGTGCAGGAAAAGAAAGCCTCAAATCACTGATTGAAAACACCTGTGATGGTTGAGGTGCTAGGAGAAACTCCCAGCCCCACAGGAGAGTTCCTCAGAGAGACCTACAGGGTCCTAGAATGTACACAAACCCACCCACATAGGAATCAGCACCAGAAGGGCCCAATTTGCTTGTGGGAAGTGGAAGAAGTAACCGAAATTTGGCAGAGAGTGGAGCAAGCACCACTGTTCCCTCTTGGACACATACCCCACATACAGCACCACAACCCAGCAACCTGGGTTGCCCCAACCTGGTGAACACCCAAGGCTCTGCCCTTCACTACAAAACAGGTGTGTCAAGGAAAAAAAAAAGGCCCAAACAAAAGAACAGATCAAAGCTCCAGAAAAAATACAACTAAGCGATGAAAAGGTAGCCAGCCTATCAGATGCATAGTTCAAAATGCTGGTAATCAGGATGCTCCCTGAACTGGTTGAATTTGGTCAAAAATTAGATGGAAAAGTGAATACTATTCTAAATGAAATAAAGGAAAATGTACAGGGGACCTATAGTGATGGGAAGGAAACTGGGACTCAATCAATGGAGTGGACCAGAAGGAAGAAAGAAACATCCAATCAGAAAAGAATGAAGAAATAAGAATTCAAAAAAAAGAGGACAGGCTTAGGAACCTCCAGGACATCTTTGAACATTCCAACATCTGAATTATAGGGGTACCAGAAGGAGAAGAGGAAGAGCAACAAGTGGGAAACTTATTTGAAAAACTAATAAAGGGGAACTTTCCCATTCTGGCAAAGGGAATAGACTTCCAGGAAGTCCAGGAAGCTCAGAGAGTCCCAAAGAAGTTGGACCCAAGGAGGAGCACACCAAGGGACCTCATAACTACATTACCCACAATTAAAGAGAAGGAGAGAATCTTAAAAGCAGCAAGAGAAAAGGAGACAGTTACCTACAAAGGAGTGCCCATTAGACTGTCAGCTGATTTCTCAAAAGAGACCTTACAGGCAAGAATGGGCTGGAGAGAAGTATTCCAAGTCAAGAAAAGCAAGAACCTACATCCAAGATGACTCTATCCAGCAGAGCTTTCATTTAGACTGGAAGGCCAGATAAAGTGCTTCTCACATAAGGTCAAGTTAAAGGAGCTTGTCATCACCAAGCCCTTATTATATGAAATGTTAAAGGGACTTATCTAGGAAAAAGCAGATAAAAAACATGTACAGTAAAATGACAGCAAACTCACAATCATTAACAACCACATCTAAAACAAAACAAAAACAAAAACAAACTAAGCAAACAACTAGAACAGGAACAGAACCACAGAAATGGAGATCACATAGAGGGTTAGCAATAGGGGAGTGGGAGGGGGAGAGAGGGGGAAAAGTTATGGGGAATAAGTAGCATAGATGGTAGGTAGAAAATAGATAGGGGGAGGGTAAGAATAGTATGGGAAACGTAGAAGCAGAAGAACTTATAAGTATGACACATGGACACGATCTAAAGGAGGGAATGTGGGTGGGAGAGCATGTGCAGGGGGAAAATTGGACAACTGTAATAGCATAATCAATGAAATATATTAAATGTATATGTATGTATGTATCTATGTTAAGCATGTACAGTATTTTTCCAATACTATTCAATAAATAATTTAAACTCATTAAAATGAGGGTTTTACATATATATCTTAAAGGTGCATATATATTCAAGTTTATTTCTGGGCTAACTCATTTTGTTAATCATTTTATGTACCATTTCCTTAACTTTATTTGTGTTAGATAGGTTTCACGCAATCTCAGTTTTCAAAATTCTGTCATGCTTGTTTTGCTCTTTATTTTTTCCATTCATTTTGTATTCACTTTGGTTAATGAGCAAATAATCGTATAGGAAAAAAATTGCACACTTTTCAAAAGAGACATTTGTCAAACAAATTGGGCTGAAGGGGTAGAAAAGTAGAATGACTACTTTTTAAAAAATACTGTGTTCCTCGTTTATGTACTGGGCCTTCTTCCACTGGAAAAAAGGTACAACTTAAACAATAGAGGGTTTTTTAAAATTTCTTATTACCTCAGTGATTAAAATGTCATACTTATCAAGTCATATAAATAATCTAAGTATAATAATACCATTACTTAGATAATTATAATGGTATCCTTTTAAATGTTCTTTATAAAAATAAGAACAAAGAACTGAACTGTGCTACTGTTTCAGCAATTAAGTGGTAGCTCATAATGGTGTAACTACTCTGAGACTGATACATAAAGATTTCTGGATATGTAAAAATTATAGTTATATATTCAGCAAAGAAACACTGACACTTATTAAAATGAAATCAGTGAGTAATATTTCCCTTTGAGCGTTCCCATAAATGTTACTTTTTCCTCTATTGGCAAGGCAGTTATACTCAGTGAGTAACGTAGTATAAAGGGGGAAGGGAAAAATGATAAATCAAGAGAGGGTTGTGCTTCAAGAATACTTTAAATTGTAAGTCCCTCATAAAAATTTTAAATGCATGCTAGTATGTGGTGAAAGGCAAAATGAAAGAGTCACTGGTACGATGGAACTTTAGAGGAAGGAAAAATTACTCTCACATACAGCAATCTGGTATGATTTCATGGTTGATTTGACATCTGAGCTACACATTGATAGATGGTTTGGATTTGGAGTTGATGAGATAGCATCACTGGAAGAGTTGAGACAAAGCCACCAAGGTGCAGAGACTCAGTATATGTTCAGGGAAAACTAGGTAATTTATTTTGGCTGGAACATAGATTGTGTGAGAGAAAACAGTACGAGATAATTTTGGAAAGACCATTGGAAGCCAGATGGCAGAATATCTTAAATACTGGCTATGAGGTTGTGGATTTTATTTTGTTTGTAATTTGTGGCTCACAAAGTATTTTTTAAAGGTGGTACTATGAACAGTATTATGGTTTAGAAAGGTTACAAAACAGATTCTCTTCCTAGATAAGCAGTTACACCAGGTAGTCATAGTACCAGTGAGATTCACCAGGTTTAGAAAAGTTTACATAATGTTATCTTAATGCTCAGAAAAGTTCATCCATTAAGGTGTTTCTACTTTTGTGCTTTGCTGTTTGATATCAAATTAATAATTTTTCTTATCTTGCCCTTTATTTTAAAAAAGATGTTAGTATTTCTGAAAGGAGTTACTGGAAGTATATAATCCTTTCTTTTAGATTGTGAAAATAACAAATATGACATGGAATAATAAAGATTTCTAGTACATTACAAGAATTATAAAAGATTGTATTTTCTTTTCAACACAAATGTATTCTGAATTTGCTTCATATATTACACTTTTTCTCAGGTATACTTAAAAATCAGTGCTTCTTCAAGATATCTCTGCTATACCCATATTAAGGAGTTAGAATTTTACCACAGGCTAATTTAGAGATCCATGTGTGATTATTAATTTTATTTAATTTTTAAATAAAATCTATACACACAAAAAAACATTTTATTCATCATGTGCATTATTTATTGAATTATTGAGACACGTAGTTAGCATCTATTTTGATAAATACTAAAAATGTAAATGAAGTCAAGTCAACAATTAACTTGAGTACTCATGCATTAAGAGAAATCACTGAAGAAGCAGCAAAAGCTATCTGTAACTACTGTTACTCCATTAATGGAAACCAAATTAGTTTGTTTTTAATTTTTATTTTTTCTTTCAGTTACAGTTTATATGCAATATTATTTTATATTTAGGTGTTCTTATGTTGGGTGAATAAATGTTTACATGGGTTATATCCGCTTGTTGAATTGATTCCTTTATCATTATGTAGTGTCCTTCTGTGTCTCTTACTATAGCCTTAGTTTTAAAGTCTATTTTGTCTGATAGGTGTTGGTACTCCAACTTTTTCCCCTTTTATTTGCATGAAATATCATTTTCCATCCCTTTACTTTTAGCCTGTGTTTGTTTTTAGTTCTGAGGTACGTCTCTTGTTTTCTTATTCATGCAACTATTGTATGCCTTTTGATTGGAGCATTTAAGCCATTTGCATTTAAAGTAATTGTTGAATGGTATGTATTTTTGTATTTATTACCATCTTATTTTTTACAACTATGCTTCTTTATGCTTAGAGAATACTTTTTAACATTTCTTATAATACAAGTTTGGGGTAATGAACTCCTGTAGATTTTTGTTGTCTGAGAACTCTTTATTTCTCCTAAAATTTTAAATGATATCCTTACTGGGTAGAGTAGTATTGGTTGAAGGTTCTTGCATGTCATCAGTTTGAATATTTTGTGCCAGCCCTTTCTGGTCTGAAATGTTTTGGTTGAGAAATCAGTTGACAGTCTTATGTAGCTCCCTTGTAGGTAACTGTTTTCCTTGCACTGCTTTTAAGATTCTCTTTGTCTTTAAACTTTGCCATGTTAATTACGATGTGTCTTGGAGCAGACCTCTTTGAGTGCATCTTATTTGGGACTATGTGTTTTCTGGACTTCTGTGCCTTTTTCTTTTATCAGATTATGGAAGTTTTTATTCATTCTTTCTTTAAATATGCACTCAGTCCCTTGCTCTCTCTTTTCTCTTTCTAGTACTCATATGATGCCAATGTTGTCATGCTTTATGTTTTCACTGATGACCACTGATGCCCCTTATACTATCATCATTTTTTTAATTCGTGTTTTTTTTTCTCTGCTCTTATTGGAAGTTTTATGAGACTTTGTCTTTCAAATTACTGATTTGAACCTCTGCTTCATGTACCCTATCATTGATTCCTTCTAGTGTATTATTCATTTCAGATATAGAATTCTTCATTTCTCTGTGGCTCTTTTTTTATCATCTCTATGTCCTGTTTTATGCTTACTATCTCTTTAAGTGATCACTGAGTTCATCCACTCTTCCCCAAAGTTCCTTAACCATTCTTATAACCACTGTTTTGAACTCTATATCTGAAAGATTGCTTGCCTCCATTTCCTTTCATTCTTTTTTCTGTCTATTTCTCATTTGGGGCATATTTCTTTGTTTGTCCATTTTGGCTGCCTCTTTGTATATGTCTCTGTGTATTTGTTAGATCTACTTTGCCTCCAATTCTGATGGCCTTATGTAGTAGGTATATTGTGGGGCTCAGTACCACAGTCTCCTTTACCACCTGAACAAGGTACTCCAGGAATGTCCCTTGTGTGTGTTATGTGAGCCCTTCTGTTGTAGTTGAGTCTTGATTGCTGTTGGCCCCTCCATGAGTGGAATTGACTCTCAGGGTGGTTGACTGTGAGGATAGACCCAACCACAATATATGAGCTGCTGGGTGGGTGTTGACCACTTGAAGCAGAATTTGCCTCAGTGGGGTCTGGTGCTAGCCAAGATCTCCATTTGGATGTGCAATTTGTGGACCTAATTTGGTCCTACTTTGATGTGGTATGAAGTCCGCCACCAAATATGTTGCTTCTGGGGCCTCTTGGGAGGCTCTTCAGTGCAGCTCAATGTCAGGCACTGCATGTAACTGACCCTGAGATAATTTTTAGAGGTACAAATTGATTCACAATTTGCTGTTGCCTCTGTTGGGCCTGGGGGTATTTGTGTGATAGGCCAAGGTGCACCTCAAGCCAGCACCAATCCTGGTAGCAGATGAGCAAATGGTCCAAGGCACTCTGAGATCTGCTTCCACCTGCCAGCTGCCTTTCAGGCTCAGTCACTGTAAAGGCCTCTTGAACTATGTGAATTTCCTGAGGTTGGTTCTTAGTGAGTCACCAGGTAGGAATGAAAGGTATTTATAAGACTCATACAGATTCAAACTTGGTGCCAGTGCTGGGTCTGAGGCTACTTAGTAAAAGCCCCAGAGTACAGCAAGGCCAACTTCTACTTATCGAATGCCCAAAAACTTTGTGTTGTGAGTCTAGCAGTGTTCATCAGGCCCAAATAGATAAAGATTTGGCCATGTGAAGGGAGGGCTCTGCACCAGTCTAGACATGTGGGGGGGAAATGGGCCCCACACTAGAGGGACAAACTCTGTCTGTCCCCAATTCTAACCCAACCTCCTTGACAGCCCTAGCTTGGCAGAACAGGTCTGTAGTGAGTCAGGAGATTGAAGCTAGTGGATATCCTGTGGGAAGGGGTTCAAGTAGCACTGCTCTTGCTTGTGTGAAAGAAGTGAAGGGCCCCCATCTCAGGGCCTCACCACTTAGTCTCTGACACCTTCTGAGTCTGTCCAGACCTCTACACCAGGGACTGGTGACTTCTCCATGGGGCAGAGTGACAGGGAGTTAGAAAGGTAGGGTTATGGCATTCCCCCAGGCTTATGACATATGGCAGGGGGTGTTCCACCCAAAAAAGATGGCATCTGTGGAAAGGACTGGAGTCTTCCCTCATCCAGAGCCCAGGGTGAGCGAGATTTTGTTCACTGGCCCTTTAAGAGGATGCCTGGGTCTAATAGATTCCTGTCTCTCCTTGGAAGAGAATTTGTGTTAACGATTTTCACAGATACATGTTAGCAGGCTCTTCTTCCAGACTCTGGTGCTATGGGCTGGGGAGGCCAGCATGGGGTTTGAGACTCCACACTTCTCAGGGGGAATCTTTGTAGCTAAGATATCCCTCTGGAGTCTCAGCCATCCCCTTCTCATGTCTCTGCCCTTCTCACTAGGCTCATTCTGTAAGTCTTTCATTATCAGTTCTGTTCAGCTAGTCTTCAGTTAGTTATTAAGGTTGATTTTTCTATATTTTAGTAGTAATTCTAGTTTGGTCCTAGGAGGAGGTGAGTGTAACAGCTACCTACTCTGCTGTCTTCTTGGATCTCTTTTAAATTAGTTCTTAGTGACATAAAATCTTGTGTTGTAATAGCTAATGAATTATTTTTATTAAAAGCCAAGTGTCTCTAACATCTTAATTACATATTTTATTTAGGAACTAACATTAATGATGCGTAACAGCCTGTGGCATAAGAATTTAGGAATCTTACAGCAATCGGGCTTTGTAATTCTTAGGAAGTGAGGATATTTTCAAGTTAAAGTTGGAGTGGCTATTGTATACTTGACCATTGCTGTCTTTTCAGTTGAAGGGCTAATGTATGGAAATATATGGGCATTTTGCCAGAGTTTGTAATGGGTTGGATACTAAAGGTGAAAGAGAAAGTTTAAGATTGACCCCTAGATTTTGGCTTGCATAACAGAATAAATAGGTTGGTGGCTGCCGTCTTGTTTAGTTAGATGTGCCATAACAATGTACATAGAGTAGGTGGTTTATAAGCAGAAGATATTTATTTCTCAAAGCTATGCGGCCTCAAAGTCTGAGATCAGGGTGCCAGTATGGTCAGGCTCTGATGAACACCATCATTCATGTTGCAAACTGTCTTCTTCTTGAATCTTCATGTGGCAGAAAGAGGGCAAAGGAACTCTCTGTGGTCCCTTTTATCAGGGCACTAATTCCACTCATAAGGGCTCTATCCTCATTGTCCATTTACTTCCCAAAGGCCCCACTTGCTGGGCATGGATGGCAAGAATGCCATTGCATGTTGCAATATGGAATTAAAAAATGATGTCTGTGAAAAGAAGATATATTTTGGAAGTTATTAGTATGTAAATTGTTCATCAAAAGCATGGGAGTAAACCAGACTGCTCAAAAAGACTGAAGGGAGGAGAAATTAGTGTCCCAAGATTGGGGCTTGAGGTATTTAATCATTTACTGTCTTAGTACATGAGGTGACTTTTGAAAACAAGACCAACTAAAAACAGCCAAAATGTGTAAAGACATTCAGAAAATGGAATGACACAGCAACTAAGGACGCAAAATAATTAAAAGTCTGCTGACATTAGAAAGAGAAATAAATAAAGATAATAACATTTAACATGTACTGAATGATTACTATTTGCCTAGTGCTAAGCACTTTACCTGGAATGATTCACTAGTCTTCAGTAGTACCATGAAGTGAATACTATTATCTTCATTTATAAAAGAGGAAAACAAGACTTAGAAAAAGTAAAAAAAAAAACATAGTCAAATTAACATACTAGTACTTGGTGCATGTGGAATTGGAACCCAAGCAATATGAATCCAGAGATTGTACACTTAGCTTAAATACTCCCTTATATCCAAGAAGTCTGAAAAAAATACTGAATTTTCTCCTATACATGAAGAACAAACAAGAGTTTGTCAAAGCAGAAAGGACTGATGGCTGTAAAAGGTGTGTACACATCTTCTGCACACACACTTGAGGTTCCATTGACTGACAGAATGAAGCAATATTGACTTCCCTGGATTCTCCAAACTTCAGTAGTTATGTAAGGACTCTTGAGTTACAAGAGAACTATACAAGTGATAGTGCATATGGGATTTTTGTGGTTCTGATATGATATTGAAAAGTTACACTCCAGTTTTCATTTAGGGAATTATACATCCTGAGATATCAATTTAGGGGGTTTAAGTGAAGCTAATCTCTTCCTCAGTTGCACTAGGGTTGCATAAATCAGATACACACACAAAAAAACAGTGTCATGTTCAATTGCCAGATGGATTGATTGATATTGACTTCCTTAATATATAAAACTCTGTTTTTAAGAAAGTTTGGGCCCTGGTTGGTATAGCTCAGTGGATTGAGCATGGGCTATGAATGAAAAGGTTGCCAGTTGGATTCCTAGTCAGGACACATGCCTGGGTTGCAGGCCAGGTCCCTAGCATGGGCCACATGAGAGGCAACCACACAATGATGTTTCTTTTTCTCTCTTTCTCCTTCCCGTCCCCTCTCTCTAAAAATAAATCATAAAATCTAAAAGAAATTTGGAATTCTCTCTTAATAGAAAAAACTCATCTAAATCTGCTGCCTTGTTGTCTTCCAGAAGGTTAATTCCTTCTACCCTTATCTGCAGAAATTACAATGTTATGCTTCTAGAAGGCTGTGGTATGTTGAAGGAGATACATGGACTCATGAATGTGGATCCAAGGTAACTTTCCAGAGAACTTATGTTACAGCTACTCTATACACATTAACCCCCCCCCCGTATTATTTAAATTAGGTAAAGTGTGTTCACATTTGGACATCATCCATTCTTTTGTGTACTGTAGCTCTGTAAGAGCACTTTCAGGATAGATAATTTCTTAGAAAATGCCACAGAAACCAGAAAATCTATTAAACTCAAAATACAGTTCATGACAGTGAAAGGATACAGGTTAAAATCAGCCGAGGAAAGGGCACATAGGGAGGAGTCCATGTGACAAAAGGCACAAGCTTTCTATTATTCCCTTCCCGTGTTGTTACACAAACAGTGGTTAATTCTTCCTGCATTTATGTGTGATGACACATGCAAATATGACAACCTTGGTCACATAAGCATGGAGTATTTCCATCACTGACATTAGTTCCTCAGTCCCTAGCCCCCACAGAGGTCAAATGGGGACACCATGCCTGAATTCCCCAGGCATATGAAAACATACATTCACCATAAATCACATTGTTAGCATAAACTATCTGGTGTGGCTTAAAACATCAGATATATAGAGATACTCTTATCAGGCAGGATATTCCAGCTCATGGTTTTATCCCAGGAGCTAGAAAACAACCATGGGCAAGTGTGGGCCTTTGAACAATCCTGGTTGTGGAGTTAACCATTTAATGCATAGTGTATGAGGTTTGTCCAGAAAAAGTTCAGCCACTGTTAATGTAACGAGACTGGTTTGTGCAACATAGATGTAAACTGGCAGCCAAGGAGGTTGGACTGGAATGCACATGTGTGAACAAAGATGACTTCACTGTACTACTCAGTGGGGGTGTGGTAGTACACAGCTGAGTGAGCATGTGTACTGTGTGGCCATCACATTCAAGATAACTGAGGGAGCAGAGCAATGAATCTGCATCAGATTTTGTGTTAAGCTTGAACACTCATCCACAGAAACTATTAGGATCATTCAGAAGGCTGCAGCTATGGGCAACTGGTGATTGGCAGCTTTATCACGACAATGCTCCCACTCATGCATCACATCTTGTGCAAGAGTTTTTTGGTGAAACATCAAATCCCCCAGGTGACTCTGTCTCCCTACAGCCCAGATTTGGTGTCCTGTGACTTCTGGCTTTTCCCAAAACTAAAATCACCTTTGAAAGGGAAGAGATTTCAGACCATCGATGAGACTCAGGAAAATATGATGAGGCAGCTGATGGCAATTGGGAGAACTATGTGAGGTCCCAAGGTGCCTACTTTGAAGGGGACTGAGGGGTCATTGTACTACATACAATGTATCTTCTATCTTCTTCAATAGATGTCTCTATTTTTCATATTATGTGGCTGGGTGCCTTCTGGACAGACCTCATATCTGTATATCTTTGTTATTTTTTACATATAGTATTTGGTCCTGTATAATATCTTAGTGATTTCTACTATATAAGAAAATCAATTATAACTTTATTTTTGTTTCCATTTTATAAAATATTTTATCTATGTAATAACTTTTAGTTGTTCAGCATTACCTACAATATATGCAATCATAACTGTTTACACATCTACAAAGTAGTTATCTTTGAGTGTTTTTTATATTGTTAGTCCTTATTTCTTATTTTTGTCTAATTAAATTGATTTGAACTTGTGGGAAAACTTTTAGATGATTCAGGTGATGATTTTCTCATTGCTAACCTAAATGAGAAAATAAATAATCCTTCAGCATGTGCAACAAGTCTAACATGAGAGAAATCAAAATAGAATTTTTACGATTTAAATATTGTGACTAGACATATATACATAAGAGATTAAGAAATATGCCCAGGTCTTTGTGGTTCTTCTGTTTGTTGGAGCATTGTCCCATATACCAAAAGGTTGCAGGTTCAATTCCTGGCCAGGGCATACAAGATCTCCATCTCCATCTCTCTCCCCTCTCCCCTCTCCTTCCTCTCTCTCTCTCTCCCTCTCTCTCTCTCTCTCTCTCCTCTCTCTCCCCCTTCTCTCCCTGTATCCATGTCTCTGTAAAACCACTGAAAAGCAAATGTCCTCAGGATAAGATAAAAAAGAAAGAAAGGAAAATGTGACAAAGTTCTTATGAAGTTCTATTTCAATCATTGAGAAAACAAAAAAAAACTAATACTCTAGGAAAAAAAATAGAAAGTGCTTCAGAAATGAAAAAGAAAAATGAATTCAACCACGATAAATACTGAAATAATAAAAAAAACATCAACAGTAGACAAACTAGAAAACACTAACAAAAATATGACAATAAAATAAGTGCAAATTTGTACTTCTTAATCGCATCACCATTTTCATCCAAAATGGCAGTTACAGAATAGTGATGGGGATGTAAAGTATAGCATAGGGAATATACAATGATATTGTAATAACTATGTATGGTGCCAGGTGGGAACTAGACTTATGTGGGGATCTCATTGTAAGTTATATAAATGTCTAAAAACTGTGTTGTATGCCGAAATTAATACTGTGGTATCTTGGTATTCATCATTACTTCATTCCAGAACTCGTGACAAGTGCCAAAACTGATGAGCTGCTGTGAGACTGACATGTTGACCTCTGTTGCACCACAAGAGAGGAGCGCCAAGTGGCAAACAAGCACTGATATTAAAAGTCATCAGTGAGCCCTGGCTGGTGTTGCTCAGTGGGTTGAGTGCCTGCCTGCAAACCAAAGGGTCTCTGGTTTGATTCCCAGTCAGGGGACATGGCTGGGTTGTGGGCTGGGTCCCCAGTAGGAGGTGTGCAAGAGACAACCATACATTGGTGTTTCTCTTCCTCTCTTTCTCCCTCCCTTCCCCTCTGTCCAAAAATAAATACATAAAATCTTTCAAAAAAGTAAAAAACGTCCTCAGTGATAATCCTCCCCAAAACTAGACAAATGATTAATGAACTTTTTAAATGTTTGTGAACTTTCCCTTCTAGTGTAATCTCTTTGTGAACTTCCCTCCTTTATGCTGGTATTTCCATAGTAAAGGGCACCTTTGCCTGTGTTCTGCGTTACTAAAGCTCATTCTCACATCAGCTCTCCTACACCAAAATATGCCTAACCCATTTTCACGCTGTGGTTTGAATAACCATTTAAAAATGAAATTTTGGTTATATCAATACTCTGTTTACCAATCTTGATAAGCCAATCTTGTTTATTATATGTAGAATCTGCCTTTTCTCAACTATTTAAATATATCTGCACCATCTTCCTATGTAACTTAGCAATATTAAATGGAATACAGAATTGAAATGAATAATTGTTAATGTTATAAGGAATGATGCTAAGATAGGCAGAATACAGTCCAGAAACGACTACTATGGAATTTCCGAGTTAAATCATATGAATAAAAAAGGGCTCAGGATGCTCCTGCACAGTATGTGAAAATAATTGTCTAGATTTTGGGGATGTAAACTTAAGGCAGGATTTATTTTTTAGTGTTATCCACATCATTGGCTTCTTAGTGTATGTCTCAACAAATGCTCTTATTGATGAATATTAAGGAACTGACAACTGAACTAGGAAAACACCTAGGAAATTCAATAGTATAGTTAAGAGGTTTGAAAAGGTTGATAAGGCTGATTCCATTTCTCACAATAGACTGAACACTTGCTTTCACTAGATTCATGACTTCGGCAAAACCAGTCTTTATTAATACATATTTTTCCTACTTTGATATTCCCATTTAGTGTTTTGACATTTTTTTCACTTAATGCTTCTTTTAATTACAAATATGATTCTCTCTCCTCAACTAATAACCTCTGGGTGACTGGGACTAAGAAACTTACATAGAGTTCAACACTTAAACAGATAATTATTGCATATTTACTGACTAAAAAGGAAAGAGGAATTTTTGATAATTTGTATTATATCACAGGTAAAGATTTCTGCTCAGCGACAATCACTGTAAACACAATTATTAAAAAATATTTATTTTTAGAGAGAGGGGAAGGGAGGGAAAAAGAGAAGGAGAGAAACATCAATGTGTGGTTGTCTCATGCACCCTCTACTTGGGACCTGGCCTGCAATCCAGGCATGTGCCCTGACTGGGAATCGAACCCTCGAACATTTGCTTTGAAAGCGGACACTCAATCCATTAGGCCCCAACATCCACAGCTATTCCTTAATCAGCAGAATGCATTGTGATTTTTAAAAATAGATTTTATTTATTTATTCTTAGAGAGGGGAGGGAGGGAGATAGAGAAACATCAATGTGCGGTTGCTGGGGGTCATGGCCTGCAACCCAGGCATGTACCCTGACTGGGAATCGAACCTGTGACACTTTGGTTCACAGCCCTCACTCAGTCCACTGAGCTATGCCAGCCAGGGCTGTATTGTGATTTTTTTATATGTTAAAATTTAGAGACATGGAAATTTTGAGAATACTGTATTTTACTGTGTCTAATGTGCTCCCATGTAAAATGCGCACCCACGTTTTTGGCCCAAACTTTCAGGGAAAAAAAATTTCATTTTTAATTTTTTAATTAAATTATCTATTTATAGGTAGAGACAAAACCAATTACTGTATTCCAGGGTATTGTCTTGCATATGGATATCGTTATTGCCATAAAGCCACATGACCTTTTTGTAGGATACAAAGTCCCCACCTGTACAATAAGGACAAAGAGGAACCTAGCCTAGGTCCCTTCCTATGCTGAAAACACCTATGAAACTGTAGGGTGGGAAGGGAGCTCAGCTATCAGAAGACACACAAAGAAGAGCTCTCCAAAAATGGGGAAGAATGGGGCCAACACTGGAGGACACAGGAAGGAAAGTGAAGCAACAGGGATATTAGGACAGGAGAGTTTCCTCCAAATCCCAGCAGAACAAGAAAAATGCAACACGGGGCGAGAGACTGGCTGGGAAAGTACAAAGTCCGTGCATTCCTCTGAACCACTGAAATACAGCAAAACAGGAGAGAGCTGGGATACCTTCAGAGCATTTTGCTGTACTCGCTCTAAGAATGAGAACAGGGTGAAGCCTTGATAATGTTCACGTGTGTAAAGAGCCTACAGATAGATACACTTCACGCTCTCCTCGCGTTCTCTTCTCTTTCCGAGACCTAATTGCAGCGGCTGTTCTCTTCTCGTGCTCTCCTGTCTTCTCGCGAGAGCTCTTCTTGTGCCTGTGCTCCTGTCTTCACGTGATCTCTCTCGCGATCTGTACCTTTCTTGTGACCTCCGCTGTTCTGCCAACCCCATCTATTCTCCTGCGCATTTCTCTTCTCACGTGATTTATTCTAGTCTCCAAGGCTTGGCTCTTCTCACGAGATCTCTTCTAGTCTCACACTGCCTCTCTTCTCGCGAGATCTCTTGACCTTTCATTTGCTTCTTCTTGCGTGATTTCTATTCTCGGAGCTTTGCTGTTCTCTTGAGGTCTTTTCTATTCTTGCATGCCCTATTCTCCCGCAATCTCTTCTATTCTCACAGGCTTTGCTCTTGTTGCATAATCTATTGTATTCTCGCACGTTCTCTCTTCTCGCGGGATCTCTTCTTGAACCTAGTCTCTTCTCATGTGACCTCTTGACCTTCTGTTTGCCTCTTCTTGCGTGACTTCTATTCTGGTAAGCTTTGTTGTTCTCTCATGATTTCTTCTATTCTCGTAGGCTTGCTCTTCTTGCCTGCTGTCTTTATTCTCACAAGCTTTCCTCATCTCACAGTATCTGTTCTGTTCTCTCAGACGTAATCTCTTATTCTCGCACGATCTCTCTTCTCTTGTGATCTATTATCGCAGGCTTTTCTCGCCTGATCTGTTCTCGCAAGCTTTCTTCATCTTGCGTGATCTCTTCTATTTTCGCAGGTCTTTTTCTTTTCGCGTGATCTCTTATATTCTTTCAGGCTTTGTTCTTCTTGTGTAATCTATTCTTGAACACTCTCTCTTCTCATATGATCTATTGACCGTTTGTTTGCCTCTTCTCATGTGATTTCTATTCTTATAAACTTTGCTATTTTCGCGTGATTTCTTCTATTCTCTCAGACATTGCTCTTCTAGTGGGGTCTCTTCTATTCTCACCTGTTCTCTTTTCTCACCTGATCTCTTCCTGTTTTCTCTATTTTGTGTGTGTGTGTGTGTGTGTGTGTGGTGACAAACACGTCATATCTACTCTCTCCACAAATTCCAACTATCCAATGCAATATTTTTAACTACAGTCACCATGCTGCATAGTAAATCACTGGAACTTATTTATCTTATAATTGAAAATTCGAATTTTTCGACCAACTTCTTTAATATTTTTGTATCATTTTGAAAGTGCTACATGATTCTTAAAGACCATTTGGAGCAATTAGAACATATGAGGAAACAATAAAATCAAAGATAACCAGATAATCATTATAATTTGTGTTTTCTTTTGGTATTTTTCAGTATATATTTGTAAAACTTTAAAAATGTTAACCTTGAATATTTGAATCTTGAAGTTTCATGTGTATTATGTGATTAATACAAAGTAATACTTTGGAAATGATTTTTGTTTTCAAACTTTAAAACAATGAGGAAGATTATGATTTCTGTTGGGCAGTGAGCCACTTACATGTTTAGTATTTTAAGTCATTTTAGAACAAAATGAAATAAGTTAGATTAAAATGTTCTTTACATAGTGGTTTATAGTTAGTCCAATAAAAAGCATATTTAATTAAACTTCGTCTTGAAATATTTCAGTCTGGTGCTGTAGAGGAGCAATTTTTAATAAATGGTCATATTATAAAACATGATTCTTTAATTTTATTGAAAGCTTAAATCTATGGATATATTATTTACTACGCTTTAAATGCTTCTTTTAGTTAAGCCAAAGGTCCATATTAATTTTTAAGTGCTCATTCGTAAGCCACACAAATTTGTTAGTGTACTTTCAATCTAATGTACCAATGTCAAATGCACTGTAGAAATATTTTGTATGCAATTTTCAGACAAGTCTTTTCTACTTTATAGTAGACAAAACAATTTGATGAACCCATCTAGAGTAAATATTATGTAATTTTAGAGAACTTTGAAAATGCAGGGGTATTTCTGAAATGCTAAATATTATCTTTGGATGTTTGACCAAAAAATAGAAAAAAAGAAGTTTGCTTGCTTTTTCCAGTGAGACAAAAGAATAGCTGAATTGTGAGTTTAAATTTCTTTCAGGTATTACTTCAGTACACTAAAAGCATATGCAAAAATACTCAAGGGGACAGTGACGAAAACAAGGCAGAATGGCTGGAAGAACTTGGCTGACATTAATTTGTTTACAATTGTTAAAACATCAATATTATTAAGTGATGTTATATAAGGAAATCAGGTCCCCATCCATTAACTAACATGAGTATGATGTTAAATTAGGACTTCTGGCAAGCTTTGTACTTCTCTTCTGATCTCTTCTATTCTTCCACCTCTTTTCATGTAATCTCTTGGCCACCCCTTTGCCTCTTCACAAGTGATTTCTATTCTCTAATGCTCCCTCTTCTCACG
Source organism: Phyllostomus discolor (assembly GCF_004126475.2). Taxonomy (NCBI): domain Eukaryota; kingdom Metazoa; phylum Chordata; class Mammalia; order Chiroptera; family Phyllostomidae; genus Phyllostomus; species Phyllostomus discolor. The sequence continues at coordinate 13,143,853 of NC_050198.1, read as the reverse complement.
TGATCTCTTCTATTCTCACTCCTCATCTCTTTTCACATGTTCTCTAGACACTCCATTTGCTTCTTCTCATGGGATTTCTGTTCTCCTAATCTTTGCTGTTCTCACATGATCTCTTCTATTCTCACAGACTTTGCTCATCTTCTGTGATCTATTCTTGCACACTCTCTGTTCTTGTGTGATCTCTTCTGTTCTCGCAGGCTTTGCTCTTCTCATGTGATCTTTTCTATTCTCACATTCTCTCTTCTCATGTAATCTCTTCTATCCACACACACTCTCTCTCTCCTCGTATGATCTCTTGACCTTTCGTTTGCCTCTTCTCACGTGGCTCCTATTCTGTAAACTTTCCTCTTCTCAAAGGATCTCTTCTATCCTTGCACGCTCTCTCTTCTCGGGTGATATCGTCTATTTTCGTACGCTCTTCTCACGTCATCTTTTCTATTCCCCTAGGCTCTCTTCCTCTCATGTGACTTTTCCTATTCTTTTTTTTTAAAAGATTTTATGTTATTTATTTTTAGAGAGGGAAGGGAGGGAGAAAGAGAGAGAGAGAGAAGCATCAATGTGCGGTTGCTGGGGGTCACGGCCTGCAACCCAGGCATGCACCCTGACTGGGAATCAAACCTGCGACACTGATCTTTCCTATTCTTGCATCCTCATCTCTTGTCACATGATCTCTTGTCCTCTCATTTGCCTCTTTTCACGTGATCTCTTATTGTGCACTGTTTTCTTCTTGTATTATCACTTCTCTTCCCACTCACCTCTTCTGGCATTGTCTCCTCTATTCTCATACTCTTTCCATTCCCTCTTCTAGCATAATCTCAAGTGGTCTTTTCTTTGTGTACACTGTTTTCATGTGCTCTCTTGTTGCTCGCATGATATTTTAAAATTGTCATAGGCTCTTCTTGCTCCTCTCCTGCTCTCCTTTCTTCTTTCATGATGTTGTCTCCTCCTGTGTTCTGCTGGCACACTCTCTTCCATTGTGTGCTCACTCTCACATTCTGTCTTGTGCTTGGGGATAGCTCTCTTTCTCTCTGCAGCCCTCTAGATTTAGTACTATCACTTTCTTTTACTTGTAGCAGAAGAAAGAGCTATTCCAGACAATGGCACTGGTTTTCATTTTATGGGTCTTGTGAATAAATATCATATTTTTATCTCCTTTTTACATTGGAGCTTACAAAGTACCCAAACAAATAGGTACACACAGCAAAAACTTTACTACCTCTTTGAGATCTACTTGCCATTTCCAATCTCAATTTTAAAATCTTGTTTTAATAATTTGTATTTTAAATTGTTTCATTATTTTAGTGTTAACTCTTTTTCATATAAACATCCTTAAATTATTTCTGGAACTAACGGAGCACAGCTGTATTAATGAATAAATCAAGTAGTATTATAAAGGGAAGAGAGGAGTTATAAGAAATAGCAAAAGATAGCTTCATAATGGCAAAACTTTGATTCCTTTAGTGTTCACAATATGAAGATAGCTATCTGCTGCTTGGGACTACTGTTTCTTAGAAAAAAAAAAGTGAACTTCATAGGATGCTCCAGAGTATACTCACAAAATATTAAATGGAGTATCAGATATTTTATATATTAGTAACTGACATAATGGTTACAGTTTCACAGAGTAGAGGTTCCACTATTCAAGTTTCCTCAAAAGTAATAAATAGTTTGCTTGAATTGAATACAGATGGCAAACAAGGACTTACAGTGGGAATATCTTCTCAACATAATATTATGGTTTAAAATAAATATTTTCACACAATGCTTTATTTTGTAGCATATAATTATAATGTTTAAGATTGCCCTACATGTGGGAAGTAAAATGGAGATCAGAACCAATTATCTAGAAATATTTTTAAATTAAAATTGCTTTTCTTAGGACTTAACAGACAAAAAATGTATATGTGTTACATATGCACATAAAACAATTTTTAAAAAGTTATGAAAACCATTCAGGTATAACTAAACAGACTATTTGCATATTTGTGAGTATATAGAAATAACATGTCTCCATATATGGACAATGCACTTACAAATTCACATTTATCTAATAGTGTAATTCCTTTTATTTGAAACTGAAGAGAACCTAAGTTTTGTCACCTGAAGCTGCCTTTTGGGGCTATTAATTTTTAGCTGTTAAGAACAAAGGCTTAGAACCTTTGACCCTCCCTTTTCTGTCCAAGAGATTCAGGAAAAAAAAAATCTGTTTCAGGAAAAATATCGCATAATGTCCCCTTAGCCTAATTTTAATTAAGTATGGTAAATAAGAGGGCTTCAGGCAGATGCCTTCTCTCTAAATAACCCCCCATTCCTGTTGTTTCTGAATCACCTAGCAAGGATTTTCCCCTTCTCTAGAAATAAATAAAATGTTTTTCACTTTTCTTTTTTAGTTTTTGTTTTACTTTTTTAGTTTCGTTTGTAATTTGACAAGCTTTACAACAGTTAAGGATTTCAGACCTTATGATTTCCTCTTCATCATACAGGAATATACTTTACAAAAACTCAGAAACATAACTGGGGAAACATTTGCATGTTTATTTAATGAAATATTGCTTGTTTTTATGAAAAATTAGGAAAAAACATTGCCCATATAGAGGCAAACAGATCAATAAATTATATATGTTTCAATAGAGTTTAACTCGATGTTAAAATGAATGAATAAATACTCATTTCATGAATCAGTGATGCAATGTTATGTAAACCATGGATTGTAAAGGTGCTATTAATACTAATATTTTAAAACATAACATTACGAGGGAGGAAATGAAATTACAGAAAGAAAGATACAAATTATATTGCTGCACTTATATGCAACTAATAAAATACAAAACACTTGTAATACTTCATTTATGAAACCACACAGATTAAATATGAAACTTAGAAAAGGTAAACACCTTTTGGATGGTAGACTTCTACGGAGAAACTTTAAAAATATTTCGAAGAAAGTCCAAAACAATTTGTTTATTTAAAAACAAGCAGAAAAAACTTCTAATTGTGGCACAATGCTAATTATACCATTTTGAAAACTCAAAATGTGCCTCCTAGAATCTGAACAGTAGAGGTACAAGTGGCAGACTTGTATGTGAAAAGAAAAATCCTTCCAAATAGGGAGGCCACAAAGGTCAAAATTCTCACCTATCAAAAGGGGAAAGAAAAAATAATAAAAGCTGAAGAAGCAGCCTAAACTTTAGTAACTCTGGATTTTGTGTGGGGAAGACTGCCTGGGTTTATCTTGGATCCATCCTAAAATAATTGCCTGAATGGTTGTAGACTATGAATCTAGCTCATGAATAGAAATGCAGGGAAGTATCCTAAGCTCCTAGCCACAGTAGAGAAATTTTCAAAGTCAAGTGATAAACTTGAATAGCTTCAGTTGGAGTATTTCTCAATAAATGTCACAAACACAAAAGAAACTGTGAAATAAAAAAAAATGGCATTAAGCATCTGCCTTATTCAGAGGGACCTGTCGAGGAAATATATTAGTCATTCAAACAATCTTGATCCTGTAAGCTACTTATTTGGGGTAAAAGAGAAAAAGGAAGAGAATTAGAAGATGGAGTAAAGATGACAAAGACAAAGAACCAGATAATACCTCAAATGCTGCAGGATTGGACCAGGCAAGAAAACCAGCTTCTAATCAAGTAAAAGTGTAGCATTTTGATAATTACAAAAGAACTAGATATTTTTATTGCAAAAATGATACTGTTCTTATGGTGAAATGTGGCCAAATATCTTTTTATTAAATAACAGCAATCACAGTTTATGGGATATGCTTGAAATTTCATCCTAGGCAAGGAAAACTTAGCTCTATAGAGCTGGTCTAAAGGGTCAGTGAAAAGCATAAACTTTATATTATTATATTTTACATTATATACATTATATTATATCAGGTATATATTATATAATTTAATAATATAATTATATATTATAATTTATATGTTATCTAATTTTATAAAATATATTTTATAGTATAAATCTTTCATTTATATTTGTGCTTTAAGTGACATGACTTGTACAACAAACAGATTATATGGCTATTTTACCAACACAAGGCAAATAAGGAATATGTATCTTCCATAGGTCAGTTGTAATATAGATTTTAATCTGCTCCTCAATGATTTTTGCTTAGTATTATAACAAATAGAAGAGGGAGATTGAAATATATATATGTGTATATCAACTACCTAACAGCTCTGATGTAATTAGAACTTGCACAATTTCTGTGCTGTTATCAGTGGTACATCTCTGAGTATTCATCACAATCCACACATATACTTCTATTTTTTGATTATACTAATGTGCCATTATAGTGTGTTCATTCTAAATATGTGCAAATATCGGAAATATAAAGTTTTTGAGCTAAAGCAGCCAATATATGAGTAAATGCATGCATAAATCAAGCAAATGTTGAGTATAAATGTATCATGCAATAGGATTGTTTTAATTATATGTATTGGAGAAGAAAATATTAAAACAGTTACCTAACTCAAAGATGCAGAAGCACACACTATTACAGTCCTTTTATGGGACAGATATATAAGGGGATATTCAGTTACACTAGCATTATTCTAATAAATTAATTTGCAAGATACAAGAAAGGTAGAAGCAAGAACTTCCACATGAAGGGATCTTTCCTATCCTCTAAAGACAGGATACAAATAGTGCCACAGTGGGGGCCACCTAGGGAGGCAAAGGGAGGCCTTAACCCAGTAATGGGGTCCAGGTCCTTGTCAACAAACCAGAAAGAATTCGAGGACAAGATGGAAAGATTTAGGAAAGCAGAGTAACTTAATGAAAGCAAAAGTATGCTCTCAAGAAGTGAGAGCAGATGAACTCAGATAATAAATGCCCTAATGGGGTCTGGGTAGAATGTTTATATTAAATGTGGGCAAGAGGTGAGATAGGGTGGTCCTTGGATTCTGATACTGGTGGGGTGACTGCTGGTGCGACACATCCTTGTCTCTTCTCTCCATATAGCGATTTCTGTTTTGGTCCTCCCAGAACTTTCTTGGCAAGTCAGAGGGTAGACTGTTTCTAAAACAGCAATGCAAATTTATTATAATGATATTACGGTCCTGTTGGTCACTTTTGGGTTAATATGGCTGTAGAATCTGGTTGAGACTGATTTTTGTCTGTCTTTACAGGAAATTGGGAGGGGGTAAGCTGAGGAACAGGTGGTGTTTGTAATATTCCAGCGGGCGGGGGAAAGGTGAAGAGTAGAGCCTGAGACCTTTGTTCCGTATTCTAAGAATTTCCTGCTTCATAAGTGCACTCTATGTACCACCTGGGATGAAGCACAGATGAACACCTGTGGCAAACAGGAGAGTCTGTAACACAGAAATAACTTGCCCCAGGTAACCAGACACTTATTTATATAACCATGTTGGATTATTCAGGCATTTGTATAAGGTGTACAGTAGCTCTTAAGAACCCCCTTAGCTGTTCATTTTTTGAATAAGTGTAGAGAATGAAAATTCCCTGAACTTACTAGAAAGATCATGATAACAGATAGTGGACTTTTTAATGTTGCAAGAGAGGCTAAACAAAAGGAAAAATAATAAAAGGGATAACTTCTCTTCATTATTAAAGGAGCAAGTTCTAAACTGTTTATTGAAGTTGGTTTGAAAGTTAAAATAAGAATCCTACCGCAGCAACCAGAGTTCCAAAAGAAAAATCTGTATTCAAAAAGAAATAATTTTATGTGGAAATACAATCTAGGGCAGGTATTAGCAAACTATGGCCTGTGGCTCAAAGGAAACCCACCACCTGTTTGTTGATTTAAGTTTTTTTCTAAGTATATTTTACTGATTATGCTATTACAGTTGTCCTAATTTTCTCCCTTTATCTCCCCTCCACCCTGGACCCCCAATCCTCAAGCATTCCCTCCCCTTAGTTCATGTCCATGGGTTGTACATATGAGTTCTTTGAATTCTCTGTTTCCTATACCATTTTTGGCCTCTCCTGATTTATTTTATGCCTACCAATTATGCTTCTTATTCCCTGTACCTTCCCCCCTACTTCTCCCCTCCCCCTCCCCACTGGACTCCCTCCATGTGATGTTCATTTCTCTGATTCTGTTCCTGTTCTGGTTGTTTGCTTAGTTTTTGTTTTCATTGTTTCTCTTTTATTTTTAGGTTCATTTGTTGATAGTTGCGAGTCTGTTGTCATTTTACTGTTCATATTTTTTATCTTCTTCAATTTCTTAGATATATCCCTTTAACATTTCATATAATAAGGGCTGGATGATGATGAACTCTTTGAACTTGACCTTATCTGGAAAGCACTTTATCTGCCCTTCCATTCTAAATGAAAGCTTTGCTGGATAGAGTAATCTTGGATGTAGGTCCTTCCCTTTCATTATTTGGAATAATTCTTTCCAGCACCTTCTTGCCTGTAAGGTTTCTTTTGAGAAATCACATGATAGCCTTATGGGAACTCCTTTGTAGGTAACTCTCTCCTTTCTTCTCGCTGCTTTTAGGATTCTCTCTTCATCTTTAGTCTTGGGTAATGTAACTATGATGTGCCTTGGTGTGTTCCTCCGTGGGTCCAACTTTGTTGGGACTCTCTGAGCTTCCCAGAAGTGTATTTCCTTCTCCAGATTGAGGAAGTTTTCCTTCATTATTTGTTCAAATAAGTTTTCAATTCCTTGCTGTTGTTCTTCTTCTAGCACCCCACGATTCAGATGTTGGAACATTTAAAGTTGTCCCATATGTTCCTAAGCCTCTCTTCATTTTTTTGAATTCTTGTTTCTTCATTCTGATCCAGTTGGATGTTTATTTCTTCCTTTTGTTCCAAATCGTTGATTTAAGCCCTGGTTTCCTTCCTGTCACTGTTGGTTCCCTGAATATTTTGTTTTATTTTATTTTGGGTAGCATTCATTTGTTTTTTTGTTTTGTTTTGTTTTGTTTTGTTTTCATTTTTCGACCAAGCTCAATCAGATCTGTGAGCATTTTGATTACCAGGGCTTTAAATTCTCCATCAGATAGGTTGACTCCTCATCGCTTAGCTCTCTTTCTGGAGTTTTGCTCTGTTCTTTCATTGGGGCTTTATTTCTTCATTTCAGTGCACCTGTTAAGTTGTAAGGGGGCGAGACCTTAGGTATTCACCTGGGCAGGGCAACCCTCTTTGCTGCGCTGCTGCACTGACTGTGGGGGAGGGGCCAGAGAGGGAACAATGCACCTCACCTGCTGGTCTCTAGTGCACTTTCCTACGAACTCTCTCCCAGTATGAGACTGGGAGTATCTACCACACAGCAACCCCCACAGTAGTCTACAGTCAGCTCTTCCATTCCTGTTCAGCCATTCCTGTCTACGAGGTCCAGCGCCTCTCTGTGAGTTCTATCCATCCACTGTCTTACTGATCTGTTTCGACTGGTTGACTATTTAATTCCTTGGTTGTCAGAGTTCCATGAAGTTTAATTTTCTGGCACTTTTGGTTGTTTATTGATTTTAGATTGGTTGTTGTCCTCCTTTTGGTTGTGTGAGGAAGCGAAAGGTTTATACCTATGCCTCCATCTTGGGCAGAACTCCTGTTTGATTAAGTTTTATCGGAACACAGCCATAACTATTTATTTTGGTATTGTCTACAGCAGGTTTCACAGTGTAATAGCAGAGCTGACTACTTACAAAAGAAACCATATTTCCTATGAGGCCTCAAATATTTATTCTCTGGTCCTTTACAGAAAAAGTTTAGTCTCCTGGAGTTAAGTTTTTGAAAAGAGTTGTAATTAATATAAACATTTAATGATGAAATACACATGTTTGTTTTTATGGGAAAATAATTTTACATACATTTACATATTTCCTGGATATTTTATCATGAATAGCTATGCTGTATGTGTGTGTATAAAACTCTTTGGCAGATCACACACCACTCATGCTAGACTGTAGATTCAGCCATTGTTTATTACGCATCTGGGGCTGTTTTTCTCAGTTTTTAAATGCATTTCATCTCCAGTGCTACACAATTTGGGTATTTCTTCAGTCACCAGGATCTAGAATATCATTAAATTGAAAAGGTCTATTCAGAGTCTTGCAGGCAGATAAGCAAATTAAGTAAGAAGCCAGATTTTTAAAATATCATATTTGCTGATTTTGTCCAGGATTTTTTTGTGTCATTTAGCATATCCTGTTAAGGGCACAGAAGATCATAAAGCCTTCCTTTATGCTTTTATTTGTTTTAAAAGTAGAGTTTTTCCTCTCACAAAAGTACCCCAAATAATTTACCTGGACATTTATTTTCAGAAAGAAATGTTCTTTACAACACTTATTAGCATCTGTCTCCAGGTCAAAATGCCTTTGCATAAATGTCCTTGCCTCCTTCATGTGCTTTATGGTCACAAAAAGGAATGATCTTCTCACATAAATTTCCTCTCCACAAGTGACTTTACTGTAAGGAATTAAGTTTTGGGTAGATAACTTTTGTGCATCCTGTGATTGAGAGACAGGATACACAGATTGTACATATTAAAGAACTTAAGAAATTTGGCTACACTTTTCTGCCCCAGTCTGCATTATTGGTTGTTTCAGTCCACCTTTAGACATTTATTCATTTGATTTATTATCTTTAATAGATCATCTGAAACTGAATGTGCCACTAGTAGGATGGCTGTATATATCTTTACATGCATTAATACCATAAATAAGGGAGGTCCTAAAATGAAGGAAGGAAGTACTAAGGAACTAGTGGGTGGTGTAACAGTAGTTTCAACAACAATGAGTAACATGGCAGGGTTAAGTCCAGGGCACAGTGGAGATGATGGGTGCTAGGATGGACAGATAGCACAGTAGAACTGAAGATATCAGTACAAAGGACAAACAATCTTCATTTGTTTTACAGTTATGCCTGGGGCCAGATCTGTTCAGCAGTTCAATATGCTGACTTTGTTTTCCTGCAGAGAGAGGGTATGGGGAGAAACAGAGAGAAAAGGAGGAGGAGGAGGAGAGGAAGTGGGGGAGGTTGCAGTGTTAGAGAAGAGAAGAGAAGAGAAGAGAAGAGAAGAGAAGAGAAGAGAAGAGAAGAGAAGAGAAGAGAAGAGAAGAGAAGAGACCCTGCCCATGAAAAGTAGCTCACTACTTTAGAAATTTATAACCAATGGATTTAATGACTTTTTTCTATCCTGGGGCTTTGTGTTTTTGCTTTTCTGAATTCCATATCATCTTCTGTCTATTATTTAAGTAGTTTCTCCAGAAGGGTATTCTCTTAATGAGATTACTTTGGCAGAGTAAACACTGGTAGAATTATTTCAATTCTCAAAATTGTTGGCTTATGAATACAAAATATCCAATTAACATGCACAAAAAGTGTTCCAGTAGAATGCTCTGGGCCCTTGGAAGTGTCTCATTGGACAGTGAATGAACAAAAGATAAGTTACCTAGGATGGTAACAAAAAGCATGGAATCAGGGAGAAAATGACCACTTAGCTACACTTCTCTTTGTCTGTTTTTAAAAATTTTTTAGTCTAAAAAGTGATTTCAGTCTTGACCATGGGGGCTCAGTTGGTTGGACATCCTGCAAAGCAAAAGATTGCTGGTTGGATTCCCAGTGAGGACTCATACCTAGGTTGAGCATTCAGTTCCTGGTCAGGGCACGTACGAGAGAGGCAACTGATTGATGTTTTTCCTTCACATTGATGTTTCTCTCCTCTTTCTCCTTCTGTTCTCTTCTCTGCAAAAACAAAACAAAACAACAACCAAAAAATCCCACTGATTTGACTGTTTTATATTGATGAAATAATCTCACAACCCAAGTTGTTAAACAGTTGTTTCAAGTTGGATTATATTTCCAGGAAATAGGTGTTTTATGAAATGGAAGGAAGTAGTTTTAACAAGAGAAATATTTTATTGTTTTGCACATACCCATTACAGCCTTGGGTCACAGAGGTTCAGTGTGCTACACTGAAGCTATACATTGACCCAGAGTAGCAGATTTGTCCTTCTTGGACCACATGCAAGTAATAGTTTTGGGGATATAGCAAAAGATGGTGGTACAAAAACAGATAGAATAGGTGTGGTAAAATCCTCAGAGGGGATCTATTTGATATCAAGTGTGCAAATGTAAATTATCCTATTATATTCTCTTTTGTGTTCTAGTGAAAACTGTGCTATTTATGCCCACTGAAAACAATGCTTAGTTGTACTCTTAGCTATTCCACTTTATCAGAACTGGTTTTTTACTCTTCCCCCATTCTTTTAATGAAGCTTTTGCAAAAAAAAAAAAAAAGAAAGAAAAAAGAAAATTGATGTTATTAACTCATTGTGCCTTGGGAACAGTTACTGTGAATTCAAATGTACATACATTTCCTTAACTTAAAATAGAAGTGAGAAATATATAAAATGGTTATATTTCATTATGCAAATTTATTTTTTTTTCTGCTAAAAAGATTTGGCTATTGTCTTTGCTTCAAATGGAACACAAATGAGGCATGAGGTCTCCTGTTGCTTTTTCACAGTTGAAAAAAACATTGAGTATTAACACAGTCATTAATATTATATAAAGCTTTAATTCAGTTGCTTATTGATTTGTGTGGTACCATACAATAAAGAAATAACTTCTGGAAGAGCATAAGCAGAATTGTGATAAAAATTACTATAGACTATTGGCTTGAGCAACACATACTAGAAATTTATTTGCTTAACAATATAATCAACAGGTATCTGTCATATATTTAGGAATTTGAGCTGCTTTGTATGCTACTACAATGGATAATTAGTAAACAAGTCATTTGAGCTTTATTCAATATGAACAGTTTCATTTTTCTCATTATCTGGTAAAACACTGATTATGAAGTCAAATATAAACTTTAATTTTATATTGGAAAAACTTAGAAGCTATCACTTTTTAAAACTGGTATTGTCATTTAGAGCATATATTTATCATTATGGAAAATGACCTTATGTCTTGAAAAGATGATCTTTTAAAAAAACAAATATTACATACTGAAATTTAATTTCCTTTTTGTGAACATTATTTTATATTTATTTTAAATTAAGGATCTATACTCATATGTTTGAATTCACAGTTTTCTGAAGACATTTTCAGTTCTATTTCTATATGTGATTTGTTCTCCTACTGTAATACAACAGCATTGTGTTTCTAATAGAAAACAGCATTTTGAAAATGAATTCTCATGCTAATATCAAATGAGCAAATTCAATGCCTTTGAATTTCGAGTATCTGTGTTTTTCCTTTCCCAGATTCGATAGTGCAAACTTGCCTTGGCGTAGTCATAGATTTGGCTGCTGTAGACCAGTGGTTCTCAAGTGGAAGTCAGTTTTCCCCAGAGGCCATTTGACAGTGTCGTGAGACATATTTGGTGGTCTAAACTTGGGGCAAAGAACTTCTGGCATCTAGCAGGTCAAAAGCAGGAATGCTTCTAAACGTTCCACAGTGCACAGGACAGCCTTCCCCAACAAAGAATTATCTAGATCAAAATGTCAATAGTTGTGCTTTAGCACAGGTTAAGAAACCCTGCTGTCTAGTAGCACTGTCCAACAGAAACAAAATGTGAGTCACAAATAAGAGCTAGAGAGACAGTTAAAAAATTTCTAGTATTCCCATAAAAAAGGTACAGCTGGTGTTATTTTTATTAATGTATTTTATTTATCTTGGTAATCTAAACTATTATCTTTTCAGCATAAATTTGATATAAAATGTGGAAGCTATTTAACCATTTTAATACTTTTAGAAATCCAGTGTGTATTTTATACTTACAGTACATCTGAATTCTGACTAGCCACATTTGAAGTACTCAATAGCCAGTTGTAGCTGCTGGTTAATTGTACTGATCAGGGAAGCTTGCATAGATTCCTACCTTTACCACTATTCACCCATATAATAATAATAATAATAATAATAATAGTCTATACTGAGTTGTGCCAACAAGTGTGATCCCCTGTTTTATTCATTAAAGGGCCTTATCCTTTATAAGGATCTAACACTTTCATATTCATGTTAAATCTTATCCCTAAAAGGATCACTTTTGATGGCATTTAGTCACAAAGTCAGGAGCGGTATTAGGGGAATGTAGTATAAGTTCCATTTCAGTCCAGCACTTCCATTACTCACAATGTCAAGTCTATTGGGATGTATCACCTATCTATCACAGTCTGAAGTTGGTTTAATAGTATTGAAAGAGGAAGTATTTTTCTAAGCAGAATCCTAAGTACCATACCACTTTTTGTTTACTAGAAGCAATGTTAGTGTATTAAGACAGACAGATTATTTAATTAGACTTTTCTCTTTTAAAATTAAAAGTTCCATGCCTGTGATTTCCTCCAGTTTAATGTGATGCTAGAGTGCTCATTTGTATTTTGACAAAAACAAAGAATCTGTGGCTCATGGTTTAGAAGTGATGATATTAGGTCAAATTAATCCTCCTTTTTAATACAGTTATTATGGAATTAACTTTGCTCTGGACAAATAGGCAATAAATTGGGATTGTTGTATGAATAGCCAGACAGTGCTAACCAGAATGCTAATGATAGATTATAGGAAGCTGGAAGCCCATCTTTTCTTAGCTATTATTCTCCTGAAAATAAAAGGTTATCACAAATATAAAATAAATATAACCAAAATAAATTTTACTTTAAAGGAGTAAAACAACCTCAGTTGTTAATAAAATCCTGTATTTTTTCCTCAGAAAACATAAGCAAATTATTCACATGATGTAACCTATTGTTGAAAACTTTTATACTACCATATATGGTACCTGGGATTAATTTAAATAATACATATTATGGTTCATTCAAATAACTTATCTTAATTTGGTGCTATTCCTCCCATGGAATCTCTCTCAAGTGGCCAGGAATTATGGGGAATTTTTGTATCTGCTGTGAAAAGGTAGCTTAACATTTGTAAATTTGAGATGTAGTTGATTTAACAGCAAACTTTGAATTTTTCTAAAACACATTAAATAAATTCTCACTCACAAAAGATGGGAATCTTAGAATTGGGAACAACAGATTGTCAAATGTAGCATGATGGTGGGTGGTAGAATTTGTTTAAATATAGATACCTAGTCTTCAATAATTGTTGCTGAAAATGCACCATCTGCTTTAAAAGAATCATTTCATGGCATATCATGCTATACCATTCATGACTAGGAATTAGTTTAATTTATTTTTGAAAATTTCATTTACTAAAGTCATTAATTAAATATATATATGTCTGGTGCATTAGGGCAATATTAGAAAATTTCCAGTGAGCTATGTGGTATACATTTCAGCCGGGTGATCTGTATGATCTGGTTTGGAATGAGTGTCTCAGCTCTCAGAATTCTTTGGTGCTGACAATAAAGATATGTGATAAGAGGTGTAGTGTTGATTAAGTTGACATCTTAGTATTTGAAATATTTTGGGAGAAGTCAACTTTCTTAAATATTCATTGTCAGGATTTGGCAAATATCTTCCACATAGGCTATGCATATCCACACTGTTCTTTACTAGAAAATATAAATGGTTTCTTTTTCATATGCATGTCACCCAGAACAATGGAATAGGTAATATTAAATTGCTTTATATTATAAAAAGAATGGCATTAATACAATGTATTCTTAATTCAATAGAGAAATTATTAAACTTTGAAATAACCCTCCACTAATTTTTGATGCCTGATTTCCAATACCTATTAATATTGCTTCTTTATTGCTTGTTACCACTATATAATCATAACATTTTACATTACATGTAACATATATGTTTTCATAATGTGTGGAACAAAATATATTCTAGGCAGATAATACTAGTAGATGATATGTTACATATTTTAGTGTATTCAAGGTTTACATATGCATCTTTTGAAACTTTTTTTCATTCATGCTCAATTAAATATGAATAATTTTCATACTGTAACAAGAATGTAATTTATTTTATCTTGAATGTCTTTGGCACACATTTTTATCTAGTTCCCCTTTAACTGCTCCATTCCCTTTGGAAGATAAGCACCCTTAAGGAAAGTGACTATCTTTTATTCTTATACATAATCTGTCTTGAATCTAGCACATGTGGTACATATAGCAGACTCCCAATCAATATTTGTTTTAATTAAATTGAATACTATATGCTTCTACCCATTTTGAGATTAATTGGCTGTCATGTATTAAAGAACGAATTTAATGCACAACTCATTTTTCAAAGAGAAATCAGCCAGATGGATTTTTTTCCCATTTAAGTGGCTGACACTTTTACATTTACTCCATGTGGCATGTACTCTTCCTGTCACATCTCTCACTTTAATGAGTTGATAATGTCACCAAATGGTTGTTGGCTATATCAGAACAGGTATGTGTAGGAAGTAACTAGAACTCCCTTATGAATACCTACAAATGCCAAATGAGTTTCTAATGTAGGCATTAGGGGAAAAGAAGACAACATCTGAGTTAATAAAATATGTGAAGACACTCTCCCTGGTAGGGAGAACCACAATGCAGTGCTCCCCTGCAGAGACACAGGAAACACAGCTGTGTAGATGTATCTCATCTATATATTTTTTACAATTAAAAAAAAAGTATTCAGCTTGTTCCATATATTTACCTATATCCGAGGAGTCAGTTTCACTCCTGAACTTTGAAGAATTTTGAAAATCCAAATATATTATTTAGGCCACTATAGCATTTACTCAGAGTGGTCTCCACCTACTAAAACATACCAGTTCAGAGGCACTACCTTCTTATTCTTATTTTTTTCATGTAGTACCTGTATTGCTTTGGCAAGACATTTAACCTGTGTCTCAGTTTTTGCATCTGTAAAGTCCCAGACTTGGATGTCATATACTTTAATGAGTATTTGTTCTTAGTGTTTTTGTGTGTGATTGTGTGTTCATGAATAAAATGGCTTTGGTTTAATCCATGCTAATAACACTTATTAGTTCTTTGACCTTGCACAAGTTATTTAATATCATTTCCAAAATGGCTAAAATAGGCATGTCTTATGAAGATTAAACAAAAACATGGCTGTAAAGTGCTTATGATACATACATCCCCCAGGTTTTAACTATTATTATGAGAGTTTTTCAAGCCATCAAAATGCCTTAAATAATTCTATTGTTTAATTTTAGTATAAATGCTTCTATTTGCAATAATGAATGTAAACTCCTCTGGTTCAACTTTCTTAATTACTCTTCAGTTTGGACATAAAAATAAAGGAAAGAAAAATGTTATATATATTATTACTTTTTATTACACGTGGAAGTAATTTCTGAAGATAATGAGTGTCAAGAGCTAAACTAATCAATGAAAAATATTGTATAAGCCTATTTAATAAGTCTGTCAATATAGAATGCTTATTGCCATATGGATTTTAGAATAATTCAAATCCTTGCTTTTAGAAGTTTGTAATCCAGATATCAAGGCCAGAAGTAGTAAAAGCAATATAACTCAAAATATGGTAGTTGGTGATAAGTACAGATATTAAAAAATACTACACTTTGGACAAGTGAGAGAATAGTGTGTTCTTTGGTAATGAGGAAAATGCTGAGATAGGAGACAGGCATTCAGTTGAATATTGACAAAGAGATAGAATACAACAAACAGAGAGTAACACAAGTAAAGTCAGAGAATAGCATGAGTTTTAGGACAGGAGTGAAAAAGACCACATTGTGTTTTGGGGATGATGGATAGATCAGTCTGAAGATTTTAAAGAGATGAAGGTAAAATGATGAAATCAAGATCTTTAAATGCTGGTTGAAGAACTAAAAATTTTCCTCCAAAGAGGGAAATAGAAAAAAGGAAATTTTGTAATTTTAACATAGAACTTCAAAGGTTTCTCTGGAGTGTACCTAGCATGTTTGAAAGATGACAAGGAAGTCAGTGTGACTAGAGCTCAGTGAGTGGGAGGAGAGTCATAAAAACTGTAGACAAAATCAGAGAAGTAACAAGGAAGAGGTTCTCCAGATCATGAAGGGTCTTTTATGATCACGTTAAGGATTTTGACTTTAACACTGTGCAAAATGGGGAGTTGAGGGCTTTGGGGAAAATATATTTGTTATATAAACAGGTTATAAGAGAGCAAGCATGGAAGTAGGGAGAAGGATTAGGTAGCTCTTTCAATAATTCAAACAACATACGATGGTAGCTTGGAATGAACTAATATCAATGGGAATGGTGAGAAGTGGCAGAACCCAAGATATATTTTAGAAATATAGCAACAGAATTTTCTGAGTAATTGGGATGAGAGTTGTAAGACAAATAGCAGAGTCAAGGATGACTCAAGTGTTATTGGCCTGAGTAAGTAAAAAGATGAAATTGACTTAAACAAAGGGGAAATCTGTAAGTGAAAAAAAGTTGGAGGTATGTGAATATAGAATTTTGCAGTTTGGGTCGTGTAAATTTTTTGGTATTTGTTAGATATCCAAGATGAGATAACAAATTGGCATTTGGATACCTGTTACTGGAGTCAGGGAAAAAGTTCAGGCTGAGATTCTGGGAGCCAAGGGTATAGATGAATTTTAAAGCTATTAGACTAGAGGTGATCAACAAGAGTGTGAGTATATATAGGAAAGAGGAGGACTGAGAATGAACACACAGAGTACTCCAATGTTAAGAGCTTAAGGTTAACAGGCAGAATCAGAAAAGGAGACTTTAAGTTGCAGCCAGTGAGGTAAGAAGAAAACCAAGAAGTTGTGGTGTCCTGGAAACCAAAGGAAGAAAGTGATGATAGGAATGAGGGACACTGAGAGTAGGGTTAAATGTTTTGGAAGGATGTGAAATTGAATGTGAATTTCAGGTTGACTGGAGAAATAAGACAATTAGTAAGATTCATTCCTTGATGAGTTGTGATAGAGATGATTAATTTGTTTTTAAAAGCTGAAACAATCTTATTGGTGGGACACATAGATGATTTCTAGTGCAGGTGTTCAATATTTTCCAAGCATTTCTTGTCATTATTTTTAGTTTATTTTAATTCATTCATGTAAGTTCTTGCCACTGCACTAGAATCTTACATGATGTTTAGCAGAGGCTAAGTATATTTTTGCTGAAAAAATTAAATAAGTGATAAAATAAATGGATAAATAATTGGATGGATAAGCAAGTGAATATCAGAACACTATGAACCTTTTATCAAGTCACACATATAAACATACAATGTAAATATCTCCTGGATACATATTGTAATATCTGGAATAATTTAGAAGGACCATTGAGAACAGCACTATCCAATAAAAATATGGTATGTTTATAAGTGCTAGCCACACATGTGATTTTAAATTTTTAAGTAACCACATTAAAAAAAGAAAAAAGTGATATTAATCATCACTTATATCTTTAAACCAGTATATCTAAACTGTCATTATTTTGACATGGAATCTATATAAATATTTTGCATGTTTATTCATGCTAAGTCTTTGAAATCTAGTGTGTATTTTACACTTACAACACATGTCTCCTTTTGATTTAACTATATTCCAAAAGCTCAATAGCCACATGTGGCTAGTGCCTATCATAATGAGCAGCAGGGATCTAGAAAATTCAAGGGATAATAAAGTAAGGCAAACTAGAAATAAACAAGTTTTCATCTCTCTCATCACAGCTTCAAAATTATATTAATGTCTTCTTAAACCATGTAATGATATTTGGGGAAGGGCTCCTCTTAGAACCTATTTCAATTCTTTCTTATAAAAATTAAACACAAGTCTTGGGTGTTTAAAAAAGAGAATGCCTTGGTCTTGTGGCTGTATGTGTGTGCATGTGTAAACTATGTGTATGAGTATGGCAATTATTTTTCAAATTAAAAATTATTATTGTAGTGCCACATTCATTGTCTCCTTCCTAAATATTTGGAATCTCATCCCAAAGTTCTAGTTAAGATGTGTAACATTGTTTAACAGTGTAACAGATATAGGACAATTCTATGTCTTGCATGCAATACAAAAGATCCCCAGTTAAGAGTTACACATCAAAATTGAGCAGCTTTTAACTAGTTATCTCCTCTTTGGGAAGCAAAACAAGATAAAAATCTTGAAAAAAAATGCTAATACTATGCTAGTTAAAATTACTTTGAAAAGGCATGTATTATTGTATACATTATCATATGACATTAAAAACTCATGCTTTCTCCCCTCCCTCCATCAAGTTAATTGAAAATATAGATGCCTTGAATCTGAGAGATAGTTTATTATTCCAGAACCAATGTATGGAATATGCCTTATTGTGATATAGTACATAATTGTGTTTATAATATACATTCCCCACTGCCCTTCAACCATTTGAATTATGGAAATCAAATAATCAAGGACAATTTCAATGATGGTTCTCATATATTGAAATCATTGCTATTGCTAGCAGAATAATATCAAAAAGCACCTAGCTCTGACAAATTCAGTTAGTCACTTACTTTATGTTTTACCACAAAGTAATATGCCAAAAAATAAGACATGCATAATCCTGGATAATGTCACTATGATTTCTTCTCATAAAGTATAATTTAACTTTTTTTATTAAAGTTGAAATGTGTAGATGAATGAATTTCTTTTCCTTTTCAAGGCAAATACTCATATCTATTTTAACAGTACTTATACAAGTACACTAATACTGGTATACTTTTGCTGACTTTGGTCAACAAAATACAATTTGCCAATAATAAATAAAGACATAAATGCCTGTATGTGTGTGTACATACACACATATAGTTTATAACAACATGCTGTCATTCTTGGGAGCACTGAAAGATGTTTTCCATTTATCCACAAAAAAAGAAAAGTACATTTTCACTGTGTTTTATTTGAGCAGAACACATCATGAATAATAAATTAGACTTTAAGCAATATATCTTAACATACATGTTTTTTGTTTGTTTGTTTTTGTTAGGAGTTAGGGCTCTGGAGACAGACTAGGTCCAAACCCCAGTTCTGTCACTGTGTGAGTTTGAATACTTTTATTTCTTACAGGCACTTAATTGTTTCATCTACAAAACTGTAATGGGGTGCAGAGTGGTGGGTCCCTTGAAAATTGGAGAAAACCGCCACAACCTTTAGTTGGTGAAAAGGGTAGTGGACAATATGGCATTTAAGACACTTTTGCATAACAATGGTGAGGGAATAGCCATGCCTTTCTTGAAGGGGAGAAGCCTGACACACAGGGAGAAGGGTGACTTGGAGAACATGAGGGACTCATGACATAGTGGGGGGAGCTTATACAAAGGCTGTGAGAGAGGCAGGGAATATATACCCACTCTGGAAATCACTGGGAGCTCTTTCCCGGACTAAGGATCACAGCATAAAGAAGGTAAAAGATATGGGGGAAGTGGCAAAAATGGCACATCATAGAAGGAGCCACATATGAGGTCACATAGGAAGTTCTGGGCTGAGCATTTAAAATAAAGGTGGGCTGAGAGAGAAAGAAGAAGAGAAGAAGAGGCCATGTAGGCTGAAAGGGTGTATGAAGTGGAGGCTGTATGATCTTAAAGGGTATAGGAGAGGGGGTCCACCACAAAGAGAAGCCATGTTATCTGGAGTGAGACAGGAGGTACTTCTGCTTCTCTGAAGGATGTATGGAGCACCCACTCCACTGGGACATGTGCCTCCCTGGACTGCACCATGGTCCAGTGTAATATAGCATATGTTTCCCTGAACCAATATGTGGAGGCTGAGAAGAACATTCCCAAGATACTGGAGGAAAGATCTACTGTAAGAAGATGGTGATTCTGAAACCCACAAGGGCACATTCCAGACAGATGGAGACCTGTTTGTGCAGCCAGCTTAAGAACAGATGAGGAGATTGGGAACTTCTGGGTGTGGTTTTGGCATGGAGCCTTTTGGGGAACAAAGGAACTGCTAGGTCTCCTGGGAGAACAGGGCTCTGAGCAGGAGTGCTCCCTGTACCCCTATCAAGGTTGGAATCCTTTGAATAAAAACCTGTTTACTTCAACAGTAATTGTTGGGTAATCTGTCAAGGGACCACGTGGGCAAACCTGGGTTTGCTTGGTTACAAAACCGCAAATATGCATTACTGATTATAGAAGAAACCAAGGATTTTTTAAAAAGTATTGGCTTGGTTTGGTTTTTACAAGTGTGGACAATAGGGGCTGTGTGTAAGGTAGCCTCACAGGGTTATCTGATCAAATATTCCTAACTGGGAACCTCATGGTGGGTAGTCACACCTCAAGCATCAGAAGTTATTTTCTTTAGTAAAAGGTTTATCTTTGCCTTAATCAAGCCCTATCCATTGTTTTCTGTGCTTCTACATTAATGCACCTTTTAAATACCCCCTTTCAGTCCCCTCCTTCTAAAGCCTGCAAGAGAGCTCATAATTTTAACTATCCTGTTAAGCCATCATGGTCTTTTTTTCTCCCACCTTGACAGAACCTTCTTTCCATTTCCTCTTTAATCTCAAATGCATAGGTTCTGCTAGCACTTATCTCAGTCTATTGAAATGTTGCTTCCAGATGTATCCTCTATCTAGCTAAAATAATTTTTTGTGAAGATTCTCTACAGGTTTGGACATTCTTTACATTGACGTGAGGATAAATGGTCAGGAATTACATTGCTTTAAAAATTCTACTGAAGAGACCTCTCTGTGCGTCAGGTTACTCTTATGTAAGGTGGGGAAAACAATTGTCCTTACCTCATGGATTTGTAAAAAATACCGTAAATGGAGCTAGAGATGCCATCCCAAAAGAACTGCCTTACAAACTTTATTCCTCAAATGTTTGGAATGTTAAATCTGGGCAAAATAACCTATGGACTGGTCCTAAAGCAGCACTGTATTCCAAACAACTGTTTGCAAGTCTAATAGAAAAGCAGTCATTCTATTTGCATGAAAATTAAAGGCAGTCTTTAGAATTAGCATCACTATGTTAGCTTATCTACATCAATAGAAATCCTTCCTTAGTACATTACCACCCCCCAAAATTCCTTATTTTTGTTTATGTGTGGAAGAAAAGGGGATGCTGTAATAAATCATAAATTCTTAACTGGGGAGATCATGGTGAGTAGTCATGCTCCAGGCCTACAACTCTGTTTTTTGTTGCCATTGTTGTTGTTGTTATTACTATTATCTTTTTCTTAAATTTATTTTTATTATATATTTTCCCTTACCATTTACCCCCCTTATACCCTTCTCTCAGGGGTTAGAGGGATTCAGCAAAAAAAGAGAAAGGATTCATGGACAAGAGTGTGATGATCATAGGGGAGGAGGTGGTGGACATATAAGTTCTTATAGTCATAAATTCAGTCACATGTATTATTCTTATCATCTGTAGAATAAATAAAAACCACAACAAATTTTAAATAAATATGTTTCTCTTGAGTATACGCTGGGTACTTAAAAAACACTTGCCAAAATACTGCTGGCTGGCAAATGCTTTTCCATCTTACCAAAAATGCAGAACTTGAAACTATTGTTCTGTTGAGAGTTCGAATCCTGGTAGAAAATAGCATAGATTAGGAGTAAATTGAAGGGTGCTTTAAGATCAAATGTCTCATTCTGAGTTGTGTGAACATGAGTAAGTTATTTAACATTTATAAACCTTAGTTTTCTCATTTGAAAAGTGAGGTCTAGGAAGTAAAAAATTCAAATATGCCTCTTACTATTAACGTTTCCTATAGATATAATATTATGTATTATTTTCCAGTGATTCTATTATTCATGGGTCAGAATAAAGATATGGTTTATTTTATGTTTATATAAAAATGTCCTTTCTTTAAACCATTGTAAAATGTACATCCAGATATTTTTATGAGGATATAAATATGTTATAAAATTAGTCCTAACATAGAAGTCTAGTATAAAGCTTTTCCTAAAATACAAAATTTGCCATAATATTAGATCTTCCTTGTTGCTGCATCAAATATATTTTTGAGAATATTACTTGATTAAATTGTATGATTTTAACTCTGAAAGCAAACAAGTTAAAGAAAAAATGAAAACTCTCATAGCTCTCATAATAATTTAATAATGTAGTGTTAATTCTTCAAGTCTGCAGCTGTTCCATATTTCCCTTTATATAATATTTCTGCCTTAAAATCAAAGAAAAATGGGGAATTTTCATGAAATAAGAAACATTCTGTTTACTTTCAGTAAATTTTAAGCAACATTGTTAAACTTTCTGTTCTTGATTTATTCATAGTTCTAGGATGTTCATTCTCCCTATGGTCCTTTGAATTGAATCTGTTTAATTTTCCTCATGGGCTCAATATTTACAAACACCACGTGAGAAACATAAGGTATATTATTTTGATGAATGTCTCTAATCAAGAACTCAGGATAAATCATCAGATTAGAAGTTTCTTCTATATGGATACTACCCATGATATGAAACTTCATTCTAGAATGTAAAATAATATTTGCATTTTCTGAAAAATACCTTTAATTACAATTATTTACATGGCAACTTTATAGAGGGTAAACTTTAGTAAACTGTAGTTTATATAATATTCTATAAATGACAATATATTTCCATGTAATATTATAAAATATTTTTTCATATGTATATTAAATATATATAGTCATATACATATATATGTATATTCCAGAAAGGACCTGGGTTTCTGATATTTTGGGAAGGAATATTGAAAATGGGCTGATAGGAAGGTCATAAGAGTAAATGGGAATATTTTACAATTTTATTGGTGATCAACTCTACTTTGCCATTGGAGCCTGCATATAGAAGCTCAAGGGAGTTGGCTGTGTAAATCTACCAATTTTATGTTTAAGAATGCCACTTAATAGCTTGAAATCATCCATGGAGGGAATATGCTACAAATTGAGTTTTTCTTACTTTATTAGAGCATATTTTTAAATACTTCCCAGTGCAGGACTGGATATAACCAATGGTTTCCAGGCTTAACATCTGACTATTGATTTTATTTATTAATGGCACATTATGCTTAGAACTATTCCAGAATCTAAGGAGACCAAATAAATAATAAAAATCACCACCTTGCTTCACATGACTGTGGTAGCTTGGGAAGCGGTGACGTTTATGAGATGCTGATGAAAGGAATGAAGATTAACGCTTTGGCTTAGGGAGGAGACTCACAGCAATCTGGAGTTAGGGAGTCCCATTGAATTAAATGGAAATCATGGATTAGAAACTATTTTGCGAGAATCTTATTCTATTTTTTCCAGTAAAAATTTACAGAGATAATCTACATGAGCAGAAATTTTGCCTAGTGGTGTTTTGTTCATTTCTTTCCTGATCTGAACATAAGAAATTTTGAGTTTTAACTCCTGAATTTAGGACTTAATATGTGTTATGCCTAGAATATTTGAAGGGAAATGATGATTTAACTTTGGGGGATGGGGAAGAGAATTTTTGATACTGTATGGGGGTGCTAAAGCTTTATTCTATAGAAATAAGTATAGTATGATCTATACAGTATGGGGAGACATGTCAAAACTTTGCCTCAGGCTCCAGTAGCTCTAACATTTTCAGAGATCAGAGATATCTTTCAATATCCAACAAATTATAAATTATTTCTTTTGGAAAATGCCAATGCACATTTGGCACACAATTTCAGGGTACATGTGGATCATCCACAGAATTTATCATATTAAGTGTATGGTCTAAGCCTTGAGTTCTCTTCTTGCTTGTCCAGCCCAGTTTTTTAAGGAGTATATAGACTTCTATTCAAGATTAATCAGTTTATTCTTATCTGGCAGTTTTGTATAAAATTATCTCATGAACTTTAGAAAAGAAGTAATGACATAAATTGAAAGGGGCAGAGGAGACGTGAATGCCAATATCCTTATGGTTATGATATAAAACATATTGGTACTGACCTTTCATTAAATCATACTTAGGTGATCAGTTTCCTAAGACTGGCCATTGCTACATCAGAATTAAACAATGTCCAAAGTCAAGGACCATAGTAATAAGTGGTTCTGTTGATGCTAAGAGCCATTAAAGATTTCTGCTTTCTGTATCTGTGTCGCTGACCTTAACTGTTCCTACATCCAGTGGAGGTGGTTACTCTAATCTCTCTGAACTACTTTCAATCAATCACTTCTTCACTAGAGGTGCCTTCTCTCAGGTTATAGATGGATTCCATTCTTTTCAGTTATTAAAATAATAGTGATGCTAAGCGTGTCCTAGAACTTTGACAATTTCCTAACTCTCTTAACTCTCACAACCAAATAGTGGGATTTAAGAGGCCCAATAAACAGCTCTTATGGCTTCTCTTCCTCAGTTTTAACAAATTGAGAGAATGAAGCACAGAGTATAGTTAAATGGAAATAGGGTCATATTTCTCTTCTTTGCATATATAAAATTAGTGATTTATTATTATTTTAGCAATTCTTACCAGACCATTTAAGATGTTGCTCTTGTTTACCTTTCCTGTATTATCTCTTACCAACTAGTATTACACCAACTCCCCTAGCTGAGACTTAGAGAATTTATAGATTTTCTCTCTGTTCCTTAGTTGGCCAATGCTCTCTCTCCTCTGGGCCATGTTTTCCTTTTTGTAATGCAATGCTGGGCTACCTCTTCCTGGAGCAGTCTTCCTCTCTACATCCCCATTTGTTTATGACTTGTCTGATCTCACAGAGAGATTCTCATGCTTTTTAATGGAAGAACCTCATCAATAAGCTGGTGAAGCTGATGGACAGCATCTCAGAATACTGTTTTCACATGCTTAAAGTAAAATGCATAGGATTATGAAAGAAGCTGGTTATATTAGAATATAATTATCAAAATATTAAGAAATGTGACATGATTATATGTCTTCAATTTATCAAAAACAAGATGTAGAGGCAGATTAAATAACAACTATCCTAATTTTAAGTAGTAATAGAATTATGTGATATGAAAATGTATGTAACTTCTAATATCAATATGCCACTACTAATCCTGACATGGTTTGTGTCTACATTCATAATTTAAGGAAATGCCAATTTTGAAGAGCTTTATTGAGCTATGATTGATACAGAAAAATGACATATTTAATGTATACAATATGAAGTTGGACATATTCATTAACTACAGAAACCATCACTATAATCAAAGTGATAAATGTAAACATCACATTGAAACATTAAGGACATGCTAATTTTAATTAGAGATTGATTGCATTTTTTCTACAACCAAGTTAATAAATTCTTTGAATCCTATCCCAGGATATCTGTTGGCACAGGGGCTCTTAGACCTACAATTTTTGGATTAGGTATGCATTCTTTGCTATCTGAAAATAATCACTATTTTTAGATAGCACTAATGATTCCATTGTAGTTGAAAATTTAATCTGATTCTTCTAGAAGTCTAGTAGAGAAAGGACAATTTCTACTTTTTCTATGAATGTTGTTCTAGCTCCTAACATGCATGGCCCAGAGTTTATGAATTAGTAAATGAACAAATGCACAGAAACTTGTGGCTCACTAACTGTTGATTCCTGCTCATACTAAAAGGCAGAAAAAAAATGTACAAAGACATTTTCTTTTCCTGATAATTGTCTTTTTCTTTTCCATATTTTCTACATGAGTGGAATCATTAGAGATTAATATTGGTGGATTTTTGATATGGCAGCCAAGTTAAGGAAAACTCAATGTGAACTTCATGATATTCTACAGCCAAAAATGCACAGAGGAAAAGTCATTCTGTAAACAGAATATTTCCCAGTTTATACACAATGGTAACTCTGTCTAAAATTGGCTATACATTTTGTCTTCCCAGGCATTCTCTAATTTTTTGATACCAGTTTATCAGATCTCCTCATAGTGTTTAACTGGAATAGAAATATACAGTTTTTAGAAAAGATTTTATTTCTTTATGTTTAGAGAGAGGAGGAGGGAAGGAGAAACAGAAGGAGAGAAACATCAATCCATTGCTCTTGCACATGCCCTGACTGAGGACTGAACCCACAACCCAGACATATGCTCTGACTGAGAATTGAATATGTGGCCTTTTGCTTTGCTGGGACAGTGCTCAGCCCACTGAGCTACAGCAGTCAGGGAGAAATATATAGCTTTTGAACTTCCATTTATGACATCAGTACCTCTTTTACTGTTTGTCATAGTAATAGTACCACAAAGTAGTGTATCTATTCCTGACCTTGGATTTATTCAATCTCCTCACTCCAACAATTCTTGGATAAAGCTAGCACTAAAAGTTGGTGGGCTTGGGGGAAATAGAGAAGCAAAGTAAAGTGTGTAGTACAAAGTAGGTGTTGAGTAAATTGTTGTTTATTTTCCTTTTCTCCTCCACATTAGTGACTTTTCCACATTCTCTGCTTGCACTTTTCCTACACAACATATTTATCAGAACTCTCTAGCCCTGTTGGGAACTACCCTGCCTGGTTTCAGAAACTGTAACTCCCCATGACTAAGGCTGAGTAAAGAGACTGTGGGACCATAAGCCATTAAGGAGACAAAGCTTATCTCCCTGGCAGAGGCACCGCCTCTGCCCCCTTTTACTTCACCCTGTTTGGCTCTGGGTGGATGACTAGTTAGCCAATGACAGGTAAGATTCCTCAAGGAAGGGATGACCTAAGACAGGCACAGTCATGAAGGGGCCCTCAGGGAAGGACTTGGGGGGCTATAGAAAAATCAGGTGATGGACTCTCACCCCTTGGCTTTGACTTAGCTTGAGTCCTCATTCTGTCTGCAAGAAGTCTCCTAATCACTTGGCTGCCTTACTTCCCCTACCTGACTTAAACCTGAAACAATGCCAGAGGTTGGTGTGGCCCTGTGCTGGAAAGGATGGTTTCCCCAGGGCAATCAGGTCTAAGAAAGAATGCATAAAATCCTTTGAAACCTGCTTTGCTAATACCCTCAAGTTAAATGATAAGGGTCTAATGAGTTTCCCCAAAGTTTTATGGCCCTATACCTATTTGACCCTGGCTCAGAATAAGCCCTCATAGTTCTTTGAATGCTATCTATTGTTTGATTATTACTGCCTGACAATGATTGATGAGCTTTACCTGTATTCCTATGCAAATTGAACCCAATAAAAGCCCATTGAGGAACAGGTTCCTGGCCCTTCTCCTCTGAGAGATCGGCCATCTTTCCTCCCCAAGCAGATCATATCTTGGTAGACTTATTCTTATCCAAGCTGGTGGGGTGAGGTGCTCTGAGGGTGGAGCCCCCACCACATTGCTCCTAGACTGTGAATATTTATAAGAATGAAAATCATGTATTCTCCATAAAACAATAATTGCTTTTTCCACTGCTAACCATGTATGCACGGATTTCCAGATTTCCAGAGTACTCATGACAATGATATTATATATTCACACATTTTTCCTCCCATCATGTGCATTCAAAATCATCATTAAATTCCCCCCAAACTGAAGGGCGCCTGATGTATTTTTTACTAGTGTAGAAAAAAAGTATATATATAAAGCAAACATTTGCTATACAAAGCAAATAATATTTTACATATAATAGGTAATTTGTAGTTTAAATAAATTATATGCTAAATGACATTTGAATGTGATTTTCATAAACTGAGACTCTCATCTTTACTACTAAATTGGTGAATTTGCCAATTGAAGGTTGGAAACTCATTTTATAAGTTTTTTTTTTAATTTTACTTATCTATTTTTTGAGAGAGGGAAGGGAGGGAGTTGGGGGAGAGAGAGAAACATCAATGTGCAGTTGCTGGGGGTCATGGCCTGCAACCCAGGTGTGTACCCTGACTGGGAATCGAACCTGTGACACTTTGGTTCGCAGCCCATGCTCAATCCACTGAGCTATGCCAGCCAGGGCTATTTTATAAGTTTTGTATGATTAAATATGTATGTGATAGTTTTCCTTAAATGATCAATATCTACTGTCAATCCCATTAATATCATAATGAAGTTCTAATCAGCTAACAAAGATGGTACAATACATCTCTGTCACAGAGTATTACTTTTATTTTTTTAATTATTTTTATTTTTCCCAGCCCTGTTCAGTTAAAATTGGCAAATACAAATATTTAATGTAAACAATGTGATGTTTTGATATACATACAGTGGTACCTTGGTACCCATCTTTAATTCATTCTGGAACTTGTAATGAATGGGGAAACCAATGAATACCAAATGATAAAACATTTTCTCTAGCAGAATGGCGTTGTGACTCATACAAGTTCTGGCAAGTGCAATGAGTCCTGAGTAAGTGCTGAGTGCTGAAACATATTTTTCTGGTCAAAATGAGACGAGTGCAGAATTTGAAGAGTTCTGAAGCCAAAAAGTACCAAGGAGTGTGTGACTGTATGTGTGTGTGTGTAAATGATTAGCACAATCCATTGTTTATTTTGTTTGTTTCAGTGAGAACACTTAAGATCTCTCTTAGGAAATTTCAAATGTACAACACAGTATTACCTCTAGTCACTATATTGCACATTAGATGTCCAGAACTTAACTCATCCTGAACAACTGAATCTTTATACTCCTTGACCTTCATCTTTTCATTCCTCCCACCCCTCAGCCCCTGGCTTCTGTCATTCTATTCTGCTTTTATGAGTTTGACATTTTTAGATTTCATGTATAAGTGATACCATGCAGTATTTTTCTTTCTGTGTCTGGCTTATGTCACTTAGCATAATGGCCTCCAGGCTCTTGCAAATGGCAGGATGACAGGATTTCTTTCCTTTTAAGCTGCATGATATATATATATATATATATATATATATATATATATACACACAAGTTGTTTCCATATTTTGGCCACTGTGAATAACACTATAGTGAACATGAGAGTACAGATATCACTGCAGATAGTGATTTTATTTCCTTTGGGTATATACCCAGAATTGAGATTGCTGCATCATATGATAGTTGCAATTTTAATTTTTTTAGAACCTTCAATACTGTTTTCCATAGTCGCTACATCAATTTACATTTGCACTAATGGTGCACAAGGGTTCCCTGTTCTCCACATCCTCATCAACTTTTATCTTTTTTTTCTTTTTGGTAAGTCATTTTAACAAGTGTGAAGTGATATTGTTATAGAAACAATCCTCCCCCCCTGGGGTTTTTTTTTATTATGGTTCTTCTTTGCCCACCACCAGTAGGAATTGTGGCTCTCAATGCCAGATTTGGTAGAAAGGAACTATTTTAATAAAAAGTTATACAGGTTTAGAATGATGGTGGAATTCTACCATTAAACCTCATTTCCTTTAGACATGAAGATACACCCACAAACATACAGCCTGCCCTCCTCCTTCTGCCCAGCCAGGCTAGTCTCAGAGCATGCCAATCAGAAGTACCAACTTCCAGAAGAAAAAAGGAAAAGCTCACTTCTCCCAGTTCCTCTCAGTAATCTACACTTGGCTGGGCAAGTTTTCCAAGGTTCCCAGCAGCGTTGCTGTGATCTCCAGTCCTTAATCCAAAACCATGTGGCACTTCCTCATAGCCTGCCAACAAGAGTCCTTTCACCCCTTTTCTTTCCACATGGTCTCATATTGTCCCCCATTGTCTTGCATTGCCCCCATCCCACATGGCAGCCTGCCTTTTTGTTTAAATCCCAGGCTGGAACCTCCTCTCTAACCCCATTTCCGACTCCTCTCACAGTCAGCTACACCTGCGAGCACTCCCATATTTTCTACCTTTCTTGACTGCCATAGTTAGTCCTGGCAGGCATGTCCCCATGGTGTGGAGTGAACCATCTCCAAGCTCTCACCAGGCTCTGTAATGTGGGGGAGACAGGGGAGCTGCCTCCTAGCTACATCACAGGTCAAAATCATGCCCATCTCCCTGGCTCCACACAGGCACAGGTTTTAATATTAAAACACTGGCCAAACTACCCCATTACAATATCTCATTGTGGTTTTGATTCACATTTCTCTGATGATGAGTGGTATTAAGCTCCTTTTCTATACCTTTTGGTCATTTGCATGTGTTTAATTTTAAAAATATAAGCTGTTGGGTTTTTTGTATATATTGTTATCATTAGTCTCTATGTTTATTTTTACGGCTGCCAAGTGGTACCTAAAGCTTCTTATTGTGGTTTTCTTTTGGTTTCTCCAGGATTTTGTCTTTTGAGCAATTTGATTTTTCTCATAAATTAAGATGTATAAAATATATTTTATGGTGTTATAAAGCAGCACATTGGTTTAAAATATAATTTTCCTATAATTAAATCTTCCATGACATTAATATCACAGCTCTGTTTTATTTTTTTAATATGGCTGGTGGGACCTTATAATCATTGTACTTTTATTCATTTAGTGTAACTTTGTTTCAGATGAGGCTTTTTCATATACCACATAGTTGGCCTATGAATTTTGAGATTATCTAAGAATCCTTTCTATTTCAACAAGCTAACTTTTCCTATTTTACATTTACTGCTGTATGTAGAAGATTTTATTTTATTGCTTTTCTCTCACTCTACATTCTTATCTGTGTTTAAAATTCCCCCCTTTATTTTTTCAAAAAATGATTTTGTATATGATTCTGTTTCTCTATAATTCAGAGGGTTGGCAATTAATTCCTATCCTTCTCTGGTTTTATCCTATAACTTTAAATTGTGTAATCGAAATTACTAGAAGGTATTTTGGCAGGGGGTGCTGATGGTGAGTCAGTCGTATTTGGTACATTACTGGAGTGAAAACACAAATTAAGCTAGTTCCAAATATTCACGGTGATAGCTTAAGAGCCAATCACTGATGGCTTTTAGCTTCCTATTTTTTTAAAGAAATGAAGCATCACAAATGCATTTAAAGTCATGGAGGAAATTAAAATATGAAAAAGAAAGGACCCTGATGACTCAGCATTTAAAGTTGAATTGTATATGCTGCAATGATGCATTTTAAAACCAATGACACTATGAGGCACTGTGCTATATAATTTCTACAACCTTTATTGACCTCCCAACTGCAAAAGCTGAGGATAGTAGACTACCCCTTTCCACCTCTGCTTCCTGATAATTATTTTTACATTTACATAATGTTATATGCTCTATAATATGTACTTTTAAAGTAAAAATAACCTAGTTCTTGACTGGTCAAATTAAGACCAATTTTATGTTTTATGTTTTACTTCCATCTATTGAAAATGGTGATATTATTGCACTTATACTTTCTCATAGGCCGTATCAAAAAGTTGGCTTCTTATTAGAAGGAACCATATGAAATTGCCCATTTTCAAGGTCAAGGCAATATATTCTTATTTTATATTCTTAAGTTTTTATAATTTTAACTTATAAACCATATTTTACACAGCCTAGGCAATTTATATACTACAGAAATTACCCCTTTGTAAAATATATATTCCAAATCATCTCATCCTGACCATAGATATCAAGGAGAAGTATTTTCATCTTTCAGTAGGAAGTGAACCAGCAGTTTTTCACATAATACACAAACATAATTTTTTCCACATCTTAGTCATATGACCATAGGTACAGAAGGCTGGGAAGTATGCTCTCAAGTTGGGTGGCAAGATGCCCAGCTTAAAATGAGATGTTTTACTTTTTAAGTAAAGATGGTAGGAAGAGCTATTTGAGGATGATTAGCATCTCTGATACAAATACTGTCTAGTTCTTGACATTGAGAGATCTACAAAATTTATATCACTATGTTAACACTTTATATTGATTGCCAAAGATAGAAATGATTCTATAATTGCTAAGGAACTAGAAGGAAAATTTCTAAAAAAACTGGAAAGCAATCATAACAAAAATCTTGATAAATCATGTTAGAAAATAAAGGAAAATAAAGGGAGAAAAAGGTGTAAAATTCAAATCACAAGTAGAAAACATGAAATACTATGACAGAAATTAGACTAAGTCAGTAATAGAAATTTACTAATTATTCTTAAAAAGATAAAAATATATAATGACAAAAGAAAGCTAAAATAAGAAAAGGCAATACAGTTTTTATTTTATTTATTTTTTAAAGATTTTATTTATCTATTTTCAGACAGAGAGGAAGGGTGGGTGAAAGTGAGAGAAACATCAATGTGTGGTTGCTTCTGGCATGCACCCAACTGGGGACCTGGCCCACAACCCAGGCATGTGCCCTGACTGGGAATTGAACTAGCAACCATTTGGTTTGAAGGTTGGCAATCAATCCACTGAGCCACACCAGCCAGGCTGACAATAGAGTTTTTAAAATAACATAAAATTATTAGTAGTATAATCAGGCAGGGGTAAATTTAAGTTAAAAATCATTCAGTGAAATAAATGGGTATATTTTGAGTTGTCAAATGATATGCCCATAAAGAATATATATAATTGTTCAGTATAATTAGTCATTGAACACAGTAATATCCAAATAAAAAGTAAAATACTTTCTCAAAATACTAAACATGGATAAATTCACAATCATAGAGGGAATCCTTAATAATTTTTTCTCAGAAATTGGCAGATCAAGTAGGCAACATAAATTAAAATAGAATAGAAAATTTAAATAAGAGAATTAACAAGCTTAGTCAAATAGATGGTAGAGAAAAGTGTATCTAAGGAACAGAAAAATATATATATTCTTGTCAAGTTCTGAAATGCTTCTAAAAACTGATTATATTATAGCCCATAAAAATTTATTTAAAATAGAAAAAATACCATATTGGCCACATTCTCTGAATTCTGTACAATAAAACAAGTATTAAAAATAAATCAAAAACATTATCCATTTAACTTCACAAAGTAATATTTCATATCATATAAGGTAGAAAATGTAATGGAAAAATTATAAAAAGTAATATATAAAAAACATTTTACAAAGAAACCTATATTAGAAGAATCAACTTGAAGATGACAAGCTGGGCACCCACATTTCTATTAACTTGACCTCTTATTTAACAAAAGACCTTAGATAGATGTAAAATATGAAATTATTAATAACCTTAGAGGAAGTTTTTAAAGCATGTGGTTAAACAATATAAAATTATGTGGGAACTCCCACCTTCTAACTTCTTCTGGCTGAGCTAATCACCAAATTAACAGAGACAGATTAACAGGAGAAAATGAAAGCTTGATACATGCACATGAGGAATTCACATAGACATCATAAAACTATGAAAATGTCAAAGACAGTGAGTCAATATTGGGTATGTAAGGCATTTTGGACAAAGGAGAAAGGAAGGCAGGGAATAGAGTATTAAATTTCAGAAGTGAGAATGGGCAATTTATAGGTAGGTAAGGAAGAGCAGAACACAATGGCAGGAGAATCCTTGCTAGGTGACTGGGAAACAATGGGTCACAAGGGTATCTAGGAAACAGGCCCCTGCTTGAAGCCCTCTTGTTTACCTTACTTAATTCAAATTAGGCTACAGTGGAATCAGGAGATCTCCCCAGTGAAGCAAGTTTCTCTGTCTCAATTTCTTGGGTAAGAAAGGCAGGAGGGTCAAAAGTTCTTTCTGAGTCTTTTATTTCCTAATAAACAGCTTAAAATCAGTATCCAAAAGAAGGAGCTTCAGGATGGCAGAACTTTGGTCCCTTCAAGACCTTCTAGGTCCATCCTATTTAGATTTGTATTGCCCACCTCAAGTCTGTTCTTTGTTTTTCTCCTTAATACTCAGTGTGTTACATACTTTACATTTTCCTCATTTATCTTGTTTATTTTTGTCTTCCCTATGACAAGAACTAAAGACCATGCAGGTTGAGAACTGCAGAGTTCCAAAACAACCACTCACATAGATTATAACATTTTTACTGTCTATGGTTGTGTAAGCATTACCTGAATCTCACCCTAGTAATTCAGGGCCTGTTAGGGTTTGAATGGATTTTTGCTGTTTTTTCCCCTGTCATCTAGTCTAGGGAGTAAGTTTAAGAGTAGTGGAAGATGAAATCATAGAGCTGATGAGACCAGATTGTGGAGGGGCCCTGAAAGCCATTGTTAGAACTTGGAATTTACTAGATGTGAGGTTGGGAAACTTCTGGAGAGTTATAATGATATTAGTTACCTAATCCAACATTTGTTTTAAAAGGATCACTCTGGCTGCTATTTTGAGACTAAACTGTATGTGGAGGAAGATGGTGTAATGGACATCAATTAAGAGGCTGTTATAATGAATTGGTCAGAGGTGATGGTGGCTTGGAAAAGAGGGCAGCATATTGGAAGTAGAGAATTGTTCTTGGGTCCTGAATATACACTGAAGGTTCAGTCAGTAGAAATTGCTGATAGAGTAGATATGGGATATGGGAGAATAATTGGAGTCAAGATGACTCCACCAAAATGTTTTGGGGCTTGAGCCACTTAAAGTATGTAGTTGCCACTTATGGAGATGGAAGAAATACCTGAAGAGGCATATTTCTGTGTGGGAGATGAGTGGTTTGCCTTTTTATATATCATCTTTTATATTTATTTTAAATATTTGGATATATTTATATATATAACATTGGAGTTTAGGGGAGACGTACAGGTTAAAGATGTAAATTTATGATTTATCAGCCTATTGAGGGGTTTTTGCTTTATTTGTTTTTATTTTTAATTGTGATGAAAAATACATAACAAAATTTACCATCTCAACCATTTTGAAGTGTACACTGCAGTAATGTTAATTATTAGAGGTGGGTTTTAAGCCATGACCACAAGTGAAATCAACAAGAGAATATGAGTAGAGAGCAAGGAACCAATGTGCCAGTATTTTCCAGGGGAAATATTCCCAGGGGAAATCCAATGTCAAAATGATGAGGAAGAACCAACAAAGTATAGAAAGAGAAATCAGCAAGAGGGAGGAGTGAAAACTAGGAGTATGGGGTGAATTAAAAACCAAAAGAAAAACAGTTTGAGGGTGAAAGTAGAGATTGTGTCACATGTTTTTGAATATTCAGAACAGATGTATACTTAGATTAGACCATTCACTATGGTACTGTGGGGCTCAATGGTATATTAACATTAATGTTTTGTCCCAGATTCTTCTTCTCTGCCTCTTCTGTGTCCTTTGCTTTATGGCTTTTTAGTTCTTTCCACTAGAATCAAAGTGTACTCCTGTCCCTGACCTTCAACTCAGCCATATTACTTGTTTTGGCTGATGGAACACAGAAGGGAGTTCTAGTGTGCTAATTCTTTATTTCCATTTGTCTTGTTCTTCTATGTTACCACAAGAAGGACATGGTCTGATTAGCCTGTTGGTCCAAGTGGTACAATAGGCAGCTAGTTAGATATTAACAAAGAAAGAGGGAGGGAACAGGAAAAAAACCCCAAAACATTTGACTAAGAAGGTAAATAGCCTTGTGGTCTGTCACCCTGGGTAGTATCTGACATAGTTCTACCAGCTTGACAGGCCTGGGAGAAAGAGGCAGAGAGAAATTCCTATAATTAGCACATGCATAGACAACAACACAAGTCACTTTGAAGGGACCTTTCCTCAATTACGCCCTTTTAATAATAAATTAGTATTGGCATTTTGCACCCTCCACCTGGGGGGAAAACTAGAGAATTCTGAGTAGGAGCCAAAAGGCAGGATGCTACCCAAGGGAAATCAGAGGATACACATGGACAGTTTAGAAAGAAGCCTACTCTTTTTAGGGATTGGATAGTTCAAAATAAACCCACTTGTTTTCTAGCCCAAGAGAATATAAGAAAGCTCACACAAAGATCCCTGGGCAGTCAGTCTTTGAACCTGCCAGCTCTGTGCATCTCTCTCTCTTCCTCCTTCTGATAATGTACTTTTGCATTAATAAATCTTGTCACTGCACTTGTCACTGGTGAACTATTGTGTGTGTGTCTCTAAATTCTTTCTTCCAACACCTAAAAGAACCTTCTCTGTCTAGTGACTAGAGAGGGATGAGGAACCCGTGAACCAGACACATGCCCTATTTGTAGCTTATAGCACCAGTGCTGCACACATTCTGTCAGTTGACTCCTAGATGAACTGCTTTTGATAGATGGATGTCAGAGATTGTGTGCTTGTTACATAGTTGACTGATATGGTGACCTTGACAAAATCCGTGTTGTTGAAATGATATATAGAGAGCCTGTCTGAAGCAAGTTCAAAGGAGAATGGAAGGAAAATAATTGAGTATAGTATAGTAACATTTTTGTGCAATTTTCACATTCTTCCCATAAATGGGGTATAAGAAATTGGAACATATCTGGAAAGATGTGGAATAAAAAATAATTTTCTTTTTGGGTGGCAGAAAGGAGAGCATGTTTGAATGCTGATGAGAATGATACAGTAGAACCATGAAAACACTGATGATGCAAGAAAGAAGGTAGAGAATCACTCCAGGCATTATGGAGAACACTACAAGTTCTGCCGGGAAAAGTCCAGCCATTGTTAATATAATTAGAATGGTTTGCGTGACGTCAATGTAACCTGGCAGCCAAGGAGAGTGGACTGGAATGCGTGCGCATGTGTGAACAGTGATGACTTCACTGCACTAGTCAGTGGGGGGCAATAGACACAGTTGAGTGAGCATGTGTACTGTGTAGCTGTCACAGTCAAAATGACTGAGCAAGTAGAACAATGAATCTACATCAAATTTTGCATTAAGCTTCAACATTTCTCCACAGAAACTATTTAGATGATTCAGAAGGCCACACCTATGAGCAACTGGTCATTGGCAGCTTCATCACAACATCGTGCTCACTTACGTGTCATGTCTTGTGCAGAGTTTTTTGGTGAAACATCAAATCATCCAGGTGACTCAGCCCCCCTGCAGCCCAGATTTGGTGCCCTGAGATTTCTAGCTTTTCCCAAAACTAAAATCACCTTTGAAAGGGAAGAGATTTCACACCATCGATGAGATTCAGGAAAAATATGACAGGCAGTAGATGGCGATTGGGAGAACTGTGTGAGGTCCCTAGTGCCTACTTTAAGGGGGACTGAAGCATCATTGTCCTGTGTACAATGTTTCTTGTATCTTCTTCAATACATGTCTCTATTTTTCATATCACATAGGTGGATGCCTTCTAGACAGACCTCGTATATACACAAGTGAAGATTTGGGCTTGTGAAAGTTTCAAATTCAGATTGTCCTGATGTGGAAATCCACACATTTTCCATTAAAATATGCTATCCAGCTTCTCTCTCTCTCTCAAAGCAGTAAGTGTGGAATGAGAGTGGGAAGATAAGTAGTAAAACCAATTTAGTGGAATGGTAATTTAAAGTCCAGTTATATCCCAAGGGTGTGCCTTTACTTAGATGCATGATCTCAGGCAGCTTGTCTAATTATCTGGATCACTTTTTTCCCCCACCTATCAAAAAA
Organism: Phyllostomus discolor; assembly: GCF_004126475.2. Classification (NCBI taxonomy): domain Eukaryota; kingdom Metazoa; phylum Chordata; class Mammalia; order Chiroptera; family Phyllostomidae; genus Phyllostomus; species Phyllostomus discolor. Next base: position 13,106,844 of record NC_050198.1, on the reverse strand, counting down.
ATAATTAAAGAGTTGAATTCTAAATTTCCACATTCAGTACTAAAATAGTATTATTCTAAGACCTGACAATTATGCTTCCAATGATCCCCTCTGAGAGCTGTTGCCATCATTATGTAAGTGCGCAGTTTACTGGCATCATCCTATGTAACAGATCTCAAAATGCCTCTTTCACAGTAACATCCCAAACTCACCTAAAGTCAGATATTTTAGAATATCTGACATCTGCTTAGTCTCCCAAGGCTGGCAGAATAGATTGAATAATAGTTATTTTAGGATGTAATTGCTGTACTGTTAAAAAAAAATGAACCCCTCTGCAACTAAATAATGTCATATTTCTGAGCCACTTATGTAACCAAAATGATTTATCCAAATAAAAGAGCATGATTTGGGGAAACATTTAAAAGGCATTGGAAATGATTTTCATTACTTGCCTGCTGTGCTATAAAAGTGTGATTCTCTATAGTTTAAGAGATGGTAACTATGTAGAACAATGGCAGTTTTCTAATATTGCATGTTAAGAAATCTTCACTTAATAGCGGTAGAGAAAGTTGGGATACAGAGTACAGGAAAGGGAATATAGAAGTTTCTAATAGGCCCTAAATACCTTGGGGGGAAATAGAAGGTAGGGGTAAGCAATTCTGGAAGAGATTAGAAAGATGACACAAATCGTAGAGGAATAGTTGACAACCAAGAGGGGAAATATAAATGGAAATGAGGACCTAAGGGAAACAGAATCAGAAGACAAAGATTAAAAAAAGGAAAAAAGTTTCCAGTAAACTTAACTTTGTATATTCAAGCTCAGGGTGACTAACTTTTTGTGGTTTTAAAGAGTAATCACTGAGCCCAGGGGTTGGGGTGTAGATAAATAATGATAGGTGACTAGATGAGCTAGATAGATGATAGAGAGATAGATGATAGAGAGATAGATGATAGATAGATAGATAGATAGATAGAGCATACTCTAAGTATAACTATATTTTATTAAATTTTGTATAATTTTAAAGACTGCCAAGCAACTAAACTTGCCATGGCATACTAACCAGAATGGGGCAAGGCCAATGCACACTGTAATTCTCGGTTAGTCCACAAATTAAGAATTACAATGTCCATGTCACTTCAAGTTTGACTTGGAAGTCGTGCATAGATATGCCTATGTATATGTTTATACATGTGATATAAGAATTCTTGAAGTACATTTAAAATAGAATAAGTCAATTAAGTTGAAATAGAAATTGGGGTAGCAACTAAGTTCTGAAACTTCAAGTCAAACTGTGATCTTTTAAAATGCTAAAACAACTGGTTAAAATAATATTTAACTAGTATGTGCTTTTTTGTTATATAGGCAAATAACATTTTAAATGATATATTCTCTGAAATTTGGTTGGATTTCAAATAAGGACTAATGTTTCAGTATTTGCATATCAGCAAACAGAATTCAAGTGCAACTCAACATGCTGCTTTGATTGCATCCCTCAAAGAAAGGCCATGAGCAATCTCAGAGATTCACATTGACCAATACTGAGATGTCAAATGCTTGATAATGGATAGCCCATTACTTCTTTCAGGTTCTCTAAATAAAGGTTTAAGGAGAAAATAATACTGACAGGGAAATAATTTACCAGTATTGTGGCCTTGTAAATCATTTTAGGAAAGCAAGAACTCTACTACATCTCATTCTTTTAATTGGAGTTCCTGTTGCCTTGCCACCTTCCTATTGGCATTGGCCCCTATACATGCAGCATCAGTAAATATAGTAAAAATAATTAGAGGCTAAATGTGAAATTTTTTTTCTTTGCAAAAACTGAAGAAGGATTAACTTTTAAGTAAATGAGGTATTTGACACAAAAGCAGTTTATCATATCATTTGATGTCATCTCAGTGTTGCTACAGTGACACATGACTGAATTTGAATTCATTTTTAAAAAATCTTCAGTAAAAGGCAGAATACTGTACTTGAACTGCAATTAAAATTTAAAAAAATCTTCATTATTACATACACTGTTGCAGTCCCTAGGCTGAGTACTTGGGCTGTATTTTTCCATGTGTAAATGCACACCCCATGTTTTTGGCCCAAACTTTTAGGGAAAAAAATCTTAGGTTTTAATTTTTAATTCAGTTTTTTATTTATTTATATTTAGATATTTGTTTTTGGCATTATAAAGGAATTTTACTTTATCATGTTCCAGGGTATTATTTTGCATATAGATATTATTATTGCTTTCTAGAGTACACTTTTAATTCATGAGCATAAATAAAAAATTAAAAACATTTATATAGATATGGAATTAGTACTGCCCATGTATAATGAGCATCCTTACTTTTTCCTCAAATATTTGGGCAAAAAATGTGCATTATACATGGCAAAATACAGTATTTCAGATATTTTGCTGCATTTAACATCCTTTTTTTCCCTCCCGATGCAAGCCAAAGATAAACTAACTAACAGATCATAGAGCCAGGATTCAAATCTGGATCTGCTTCCCTCAAAGTCACATTATATTGCTACAGGCTCTCTTTAAAATTCCCTCTGGAGACAGGGATGGGAGTAAAGATAAATAATTATAACTAGGCAAATGTATATATAAATATAGACCCACAGCTAGATAAGTTGACAGACTTGTTATATTCTATTGTGGATATTTAAAATTTATTGATGATCTGTATAGTTTTAAAGCATATCAAGAAGGTCAGTCATAGCATACTAATTTCAGTTTTATTATCTCTATAAAATTATAAATATAGCATATTTACCATAAAGTCATTGAATATTAAAATAACCAGGATAAACAATAATCAGGAAGATCTGAGCTCAAATCCAAGCTCTGCTACCTACAAGCTATGTGACCTTGGCAACCCACCATAAACCCATATGAGCTTCATTTTCCTCATCTGAAAAAATGGGGATTTAGAATATAAGTATACTGCTCTCCAAATATTCTTGTGACACTGGTATACAGTATGGATGAACTTAAGCCAAATTCCTGAAGTAGTTAAAAATCAGAATAATTTAATATCTGAAAGTTGTTATTAATTCTTGGAGATGAGACAGTTGTAGACTGCACCACGTTTTTATTAATTGGATTCAACTTTTAAATGGAGCAGGTATCAACTGGGTAATCAGGACAACCCTTGAATATATCAACAACTTGATAACTGATTATATTACTCTGGTAAAAAGGTAATTCTAATTTAGTTTTTGTACCTTTAGAACAAAAATTATTGTAAAAAACCTAACTTTTAATGAAAATGGAAATGGCCTATATGTATTACTCTTATCTATGTGTCATTACAATCCCAGTGCCTAGAATAGTGTCTGGAAAATTGTCATACTGTTGTATGTATGTATGACATACATATTGTCATACATATTTTAAAAGCATATCTATTTTTTTAAACTGAAAGTCTTCTTTCTTTTTTTTTAAGATTTTATTTATTTATTTTTAGAGAGGGAAGGGAGAGGGGGGGAGAGAGAGAGAGAGAGAAACATCAATGTGCGGTTGCTGGGGGTTATGGCCTGCAACCCAGGCATGTACCCTGGCTGGGAATCGAACCTGGGACACTTTGGTTCCCAGCCCGCGCTCAATCCCAGCCCGCGCTCAATCCACTGAGCTACGCCAGCCAGGGTTTAAAAGCATATCTATTAAAGTGTATTGGGTAAATAAACAAAATTACAAAGGGATTACTGTACTTCAAAATATTTTAAAGCGTTCTATATAAAATGCAGTTCTGTTCTACAGAAGCTGTATATGAGTTATGCTGGGGGTCATTATAAGCCTTGGGGTATATAGACATTAGCATACATTAATGACTTTGAAATTGTGTATGCTGTAATAAAGAGAAGCAAAACTGAAGCATAAGATGTAACCACCCTTTCCTTGTGGCATTTTTATTAAAACTTGTGTAAATAGAGACTATATTTAAGTTAAAGGTACACAGAATCCTGTGAATAAAAATTTAAGAGGCTCTTTTTCTGATTCTTAAAGGGATTATACTTCAATTGATAGGTTTTTTTGTATGTTTTACTGTCAATAGAATGGAGAATTTTGAAATTTCACAGAAAATTTATGTTTGAAATTAAGCAATATGTTCTTGGGAATCTAGGTTGAATATTTTATTACTCCTCAACTATAATATGCACTTTCCCTTTCATTTTGTTAATTATTAGCTCTAAACTACCACAATTATATCATCAAGGGATGATTTTTATCAATTGGGCAAAGGAGTAGGGATCTTTGCTGTAGCTGTGGTCATTACTGTTCCATTGTTTATTTTTATTTCTCCCTCAAAGGACAGAATATTTGTAGAGACTGGTAAATGTGTGTGAGAAAACAAAATCAATCATTTGTATTCTCATTAGTGGCTAGTCTTTAGTATGGTGATTTTTGGTATCCAAAACATTACTGTCAGTGATGAAGTTTGTTATAGATTTGCTTTACTAACACAGAAAGAACAAATATAGACCATGATAGATTGAGAAAGTTATATCAGGTACCTACTATATATAATTATTTCTTAGATGACATATACTCCGTTTTCTTTCTCCAGAAGACTATTCTCTTTTTTTATCATATTTTTCCCATTACCATTTATTCTTTTCCTATACTTTCCTGTTACTTTTTTTCTGCTAACTAGAACAAGTGAAAGATTTTATAAGTTCTGGACATGGTTGATAGACAATATAATATTAACATCTTATCAGGCAAATAATGCTTTACAATTTATTTCTTTGTAACTAGGTGGAGCTAATTTTGTCTATCAGTTCTAAGCTACCCTTTGATAATACTGCTGTTATATATGTAAATTCTTTGGACAGATGTTAAAATTGCTTGAAAAACAATTGACAATTTCAATTACTTCAGGATGAAAAATACAAAATTATTTCATGATCATATCATTTAATAACTTTAATCAGTAATTTTTGCAAACAAAAAACAAAAATGGGGATAAATTTATGAAGATAAAGGAAATATGAATATATGTAATATATAATCTCACAATACTTAGAACAATTTCTCTACATAAACAATATAATTTTATACACATGTATACATATGTATATATTTATTTAACATTAGAAATGATTAGAAAAAGATTCCCCTCCTCAAATTTTCCTTAAATATTAAAATAGTATGTTTAAAATGCAGATGCATATCCACTTTGAGTTTACCCTATAATATATATTTTTACCTCTCTCATATTATTTGTGTACACATTTAGTATTCATAAAATGGTCAACAGTAAAACTACAGATATATTTCTTATATCACAAACAATGCAGAATATCAAGTATTGGATATTATAAATAGAATTTGAAATTGGATTACTATTGGTTCCAAAAATATGAATTTTCCAATACTTTATAGAACAAACTTTAAAGTTTCTATGAATCAGAAGAGCCACACAATGTTGTACATGACCAAAAACATATTTTTACTTTACTAACACACAAAATCTCTTACCTATTACAGTTAGAAAAAATATGAGATAAAATACATGAAAAGAATGTTTTTCAATGACCTAGAGGAAAAAAGTAGAATTTAAGTCAGCATAATGAATAAATGTCCATAGTAGTTACCCGATTATGTGTTATGCAGTAGCTACTGGCATTGCAATTGAACGTCAAGCCTGTTATTTGAAAGAGCTATCATAGTTTCCATGACTGCAAAAAGAAGAGTGGTTTAACAAATTAGATTTTATTACATACTAAAGGCCAAGTTTAACTCCTGTTAACATCAACAAATATTAAATTTTTAGTCATAAACATGGTGAGTGTCAGAGTAGCTTTAAAAATACCACCATAACACTTCATTATCCCATTTGTTATAAAGGGAATAATTATTTAGTTGTGTTACTATAAATTCATTTTCTGAAAAAATACACTATTTTATGGCTAGAAAAGTAGGAAGGACATTTAACACTTGGGTTTCCCAGAATCTATTGACTTTTCTGACATAACTGAAATCCCATGGAAATATTGCAGTGTATATCTCCTTTTGCTCCACTGGCTAGTATTTGGTAGCATTACTTAATGATTGCCCTTCATGTTCCCTGCCCCTGACTTTGTATCTTGAGATTGGTACACAGGGCACATTGTAAATGAGAGATTAAGTGTCTATAATTTGCAGTGAATTTAAGAGTGCAGTGGGGAAGTGAGGCAAAAGATTTGGAGGCTGGTGAGTTGGGCATCAAGAGGGGAGGTATGCAGAGGGGGGTGGCTTTAGTGATGAGTATCAACAGTTTTTCTGGGGCATACTATTGGCTCTATCTTCTTTCCCTCAGTTCCTGTTCTCAACTGCACCTGTAGTCTTCCAGGGAATTCTGTGAACTACACAATTCTCTTCCCATAAATTATTTTTTTCTGCTTAATTTAACCAGAGTAGGTTTCTGTTGTTTGCAAACAACAATCCTGACTAGTATTGCTTCTTTCTTTCTGAGGCAGCTATTTTTTTAATTTCAAGTGGTCATATAAATCTTATACTGCTCTTTGATAAATTTCAGCTCTTTCACTTTATATGCTCTTTATGAGCATAAAAAGACTAATCAGAGGATTTTGACCCTATCCAAGCATTACTGAAGAAATGAAGGAGTCTATGGATCCTGGGAAATAAAATTCAGTGACCAATTTTTTAATATTTTTTATACTAAATTAGTAAATAATTGCTAATTTCAGGGTGAATATGGAGCATGAGAAGTGAAGTTGCAGGAAAACTCAACAAAATTCTGACATAATATTGTATTAATGTGGATAAAATTTACCACACATAACCTAAACCTTTTCTATCCTTAATTATCCATCCTAAAGACATTGTATGGTAAATAAGAATATCAGAAACTCTATTTTCTAAGCCATATATCTGTGCAGGAAAGATTTTTGTGAGAAATTAATCTATTTTAAAGCTTGAATTGAGCTATAGTGGTATAAAGTTCAAATGGTATGAATTGTATTGATCCCTATTAGCCATAATTTCTTACATTTATCTTACAGTAAATTGCAATTCACAATATCTGAATATTTTGGGTCAAGACAATAAATGAATAGATTCATTAATGAATAAAGAAATACTTTAACAAATACTACTTCAGAGTTTGAGAACAGCATTGGTACAGATAACCCAACCTAAACTATTATTAACATTTTTAACTAGAATCCAATCTCATGATAAATATACTCTATACTTCAAGGAGTCATTAACAATGTTTAATGAAAGTTTGTCTCATCCATAGCTTATTCCATGCCTTGTTGCTCAGCAACTACCTGCCAGATCACATTTCCAAGCTGTAATGTAACTGACTCTTGAGAGCACTTCAAACAAATGGGAGTTTTCAGCCACTTAATTCACTGCCCTTTACAAGGGATTGCTTTAGGGACCATGAGGACTGAGATTCAAAATGTCCCAGGAACCCTGTTAACTCTAGAGTTTACATAGAATGCTGGGTGCAGCTAAGTGCCTTGAAGTCCAAAAGAAATGCACACAGGCAATATTGAAAGCCACTCTAGCAAGCAGTTCATTTCTAGATTCTGGAAGTTAATGAAATAGCCAATGGAGAATCTATTGACCAAAGAATAAAAGAGAGAAAGAACAATTGTACTGTCATTTACCCAAAAGTAAGGAGAAAGACATCAATAAAAATATACAAATACTCAGGTGAATATAATGGCTATGGAAGTTAATAAAGAATGGACATTTAAGAGGGTGTGATGATCAGTGCCCAACTTACCCAAAAAGCCAAAATGAGATAAAAGCCAAAGTGAGTGAGATAAAGCCATGGGAATTCAGGTAAAGTTGCTGATGAAGGCAAAATAAATTGGCTTTATCAATTAATCATTTTTATATTGAACATTTCACTAACTCTCTTTTTAGGTGGTCCATTGATTTTTTACCTTTTAAAAGTTACCTTTCACTCGCCTTCTCTGTCTGTGGCCCAAATAAAACTAGGAGTAGGCTAAGCCACTCATAAAAGAAGGCATGGCCAAAGAGATGTAGGTTTGGCCATCACAGTTATTTCTTCATTATTAGTATCAGGCCAGAATGAAAGAAATAAATTAGGCCTAACATACAAAGTATAGAAGCTGTAAAAGTAGCAATTGTCAAGTCAAGAATATAGGGTGGAGGTTAAAAGGTGCAAGGGGAAAGACAAAAGAAAAGTAGAAATGAAGAAAACAGAAAGGAAAATTTGGGAGAGAAATTCAGGAACTCTTTGATTTCCCCCAGCCTTTTCCTTTATATGTGTAAGGAAGTCCATTTTACTGATCACAGCTTAAAACTTTAATAAAGGGTGCAATTGTGTCAGAGTAGAGTAGAACCCACCAGCTCATTCTAAGGCATCTAAGACCATAATTTTCATTGATGGATTTTGATATTGCTCCCTCTCTCTCTCCCCCCTCTCTCCACATGACCACATATGTGTGTGTATGCAAATGCATTGAATTCTGTATATTAAATCATTATACCTTGCCATCTCTATCGTGAGTGCGTAAGATTCTTCATGGCAGAAAAAAAGATGTTTTACACAATATATCTAGTGCCTAACAAAGTGAATTGCAAATTGTACAGCTCATTGTTGTAAAGGAAAATTGTATACAATCTTAAATGTATTTCCTCAAAATTAAGGCATTGCAAGAGAAATCTAGAGATATCCCCAGACACCTATCTCTGAGTTCCAAATCCATCGTGCAAAACTTTTAAATTTCCTGTCCAATATTCAGTACTCTTCTTTTGCTAACTCTAATTCTCTTTGGGGTACAAACATGTGGGGTAGTGATTCATCTAGTTAAAAATACTCCCCTCCTCTCAGGTCCTTTGCAGCTAGAGTGGCCATGTGGTCCAAGTTATGGTCAATGGGATATACAGAGGAGTCAAGTGTGTTGGGCTTTCAAAAATTTCTGAATTTTCTAATGGAAGGGGGTGGAATTTTCCTATGCCTCCCTTCATCTCTCTGCCTTGAGAAAAGGCTTCATGCTTGATAGTGGAGCAGCCATCTCGTAACCATGACTTTAAAAGGTCATATTATAAAAATAACAGAGAAGGGAGCTAGAAAAGTGGTGTAGACTTGATATCTTTTCTTAAACAACCACATCATCCCTGAATTCTATTTCTCCAGGCTTCTTATTGCCTGAGAAAAGAAGACCCTTATTTGTTTGAGTCATAGATAATTCCCTGAGAAGTGATTTCATTAACTATAGCTAAAAGTTATATCTATGCCTATACATCTATATGTATAGATAAAAATAACTTAATATATAGAGGCACACATTTATATTGTCTTCCCAAGTAATATTACTTAAGTGTAACAATAAAAAAGACCACCATAACTGAGGTTTTCTATATAATTGGGCGATGGTATATTTTGAGAAACTGTTATCAGATATTAAAATTTAGATTATTTTGAAAAGTCTATAGATCTCATAGCAATAACAATGGTAGAAAAGCCATTATAGAAAACAAAATAACACAATGCCATATTTAATTAGAACAATGCCATGTTCTAATTAAAATTCACCAACATGACGAAACAAAATGAATTTTATTAAATGTGTTCATTTAATCCTTGTGAAAAAGAAAACTGATTGAGAACATGTTGAAGTCTTTATTTTTATTTTTTAAATCAAATTAGTACAGCATCCCACTAACCATATCACATTCATCACATTTTACTTTTTAATTTTTTTGTTTTTTGTAAGTTTATGATTATTATTGATTATGCAATTATGCTATTACAGTTGTCCCAATTTTTCCCCCTTTGCCCCATGCACCCAACATCCCCTTCTCTCTCTGGCAATCCTCCCTACACTTAATTCATGTCCAGGGGTCACGCATATAAGTTCTTTGGCACCACTCCATTTCCTGTACTTACTCTTAACATCCCCCTGCCTATTCTGTAACTACCAATTTGTGCTACTTAATCCTTTCAACTTGTCCCCCATTCCCCCAGATCCCCCTCCCCACTGGCCACCATCCCAATGTTCTCCATATCTATGATTCTGTTTCTCTTCTGCTTCTTGGCTTAGTTTGGTTTTTTTTAGATTCAATTGTTGATAGTTGTGTATTTATTGCCATTTTAATGTTCATAGTTTTGATGTTCTTATTTTTCTTAAGTAAGCCCCTTTAACATTTCATATAATGTCTAATGTCTAATTTGGGTAGATGTCTTAAAACACTGGCAACATGTGGCCATTTATTACCTTTTATTTTGTTTTGTGTGCATGTTTTTTTTCATGATATATAAGTGACATAGTGAAAAAAGTGTTAGAACTGTAGTTTCAGGAGATGAATGGCTTGATCCCATGATGTTGTGTACAGTGCAGAGTACATGAATATATTTACAAAACAAAAATATCATATATTAGGGGCCACATAAGAGACAATATTTAGGTTGTAGAGGGAGCAACAAAATTGATTTTTTCTACATCAGATTAAGAAACTGGCCCTGGCTGGTGTGGCTCAGTGGATTGAATGCCAGTCTAAGAATCAAAGGGTTGATGGTTCAATTCCCAGTCAGGACACATGCCTGGGTTGCAGGCCAGATCCCTAGTTAGGGGGCACAGGAGAGGCAAGCAGACATTGATGTTTCTTCCTTCCCCTCTGTCTAAAAATAAATAAATAAAATGCTTAAAAAGAAAGAAAGAAAATGTACCCTTGGTGAAGACCAGCTGGGGATTGAGCACTGTTTTTGCAGAAACCCAGACAAATAAGACCTTCAGACCTATAGAACAGATACCACATTTGCCTAATTTATTTTTTCCTTTTTTAAAAATATTTTATTTATTTTATTTTTAGACAGAGGGGAAGGGAAGGAGAGAGGGAGAGAAACATCCATGTGTGGTTGCCTCTCACTGCCCGCCCCCACTGGGGACCTGGCCTGCAACCCAGGCATGTGCCCTGACTTGAAGTGGTGACCCTTTGGTGTGCAGACTGGTGCTCAATCCACTGAGGTATACCAGCCAGGGCTACCCAGTTTATTTCTGATATGTTTTCTCATTTATAAATGGTAAGAAATTATAAGGCCTTCCACATATGAATGGGAGATTGTGTTTTCTGGCAGCCTCCTTTTATGCCCTGCATTATCCTTTAAGAGTTAGTAGATGGATAGAGTGTTGTGTATTACAGTATAGTTGCATGTGAATTTCCAAATAAGCTACACTAATGGCCTCTTTAGGGTTATATGTTGTTTTTCCACTCTTTTTCATTTTGTATAATCATGAGCTCATATACAATATGCATGAAAATAGTAGGCAGTAGGCCATATATAGGATGACTATCACATCAAAGGTAATAAAAAATATAAGAATAAATCCTCAAAATCTTAAACCTACACATAATACTTTTGAAGACAGATCCATGATCTATTTTTACTTAGTCTAATGCTTATCAATACAACACACACCCATGAGGGGAAAACTTAATATAGTCTCAAATCTCTTCATGAAATCACCTCATCTCTGATTTTGTATTTTCTTACCCTATCTCTGATAATGCCCCTTGAGAAAGCCATTGACTGAGAAAGTTGTGGCAGAGCAACTCCTGTAGGCTGCAAGGACCCATATTGACTTGATGTTTATGAGCAGAGACAAATGCTTTATGGATTTCTGTAGTAATTTTTCCCACTTCAGTAAATAAAGGAAGCCAGACAGTCTTTACATTCCACTGAAAGTGATGAATGGTTAAGTTTAAAACTCTGCCTGGGGTTAAATGATCTCAGGGTTTAGTGAATGCCTGATTCTTCCCTGGGAGGCTTTCTGTGTGGGTGCCAGTGTGTTCATTCATCCTTTCTTGCAATTAGAGGAGCTAATGAGACATCAAGAGTAGCTGTGGCCTCTTCGTCAGATGTTACTCTGTTTTATTTATCAATTTGGATTCTTTCTTTTAAATCTTGGTTGTAGGAATGTAGAGGAAACAAACTCTGTAAAGTGTAGCCAAGAACAAGTTGAAATGATGTCAGAAGCTAAGTGTTGCCAGCAAAAGATACTCTCAAGATGGTATAAGGTTGTCAATTTTGGAAAGTGTAAAATAAACTATACCTGAAATGTATTTAACTGTTTTTATATTTATTGATAATTCTATGAATCCATGACAACTCTCCCAGTTCCAGATTACCAAAGTAAAATATCAAGTAGCAACTTGACCAGCTAATTTAGCATATAAAAATGGTGGTGGTGAAAGCATCCTACCTTCTGGAGCAATAAATTAACCATGTGTTTCCTAAGCAGTGACTCACTTTTTAAATTATATATTACTTCTCCCATTAAAAAAAAGTTTTAGCCACAAACGAATAAGTCTCCCCCACATTATAATTAGTAATGCGTAAGGCAAAAAAAAATGTTAGTGGATTGAAATTGTATTAACCCTGTCTGCCTTTATTGTTTCAGGTGCTCTCTACCCACTACCACCCACTTTCTGCATATTAGTGTGAATGCTCTGAGTGCTCTCAGTGACCTCTCTCCTTTTCATTCTCTGGAATAGAAATTTATGCAGCAGTGGATGGTTATTCAATTGTTGTTTTGTGCAGAGAAGAATATTAACAGTGTACCTCCTTTGTTAGTTATCTCCTGAGAGAACTGTGCAACAAAAAGTGTTTAGGAAACAGTGACAAAATTGAACCCTAAGTACCTGCATTCAAGGGGGAGGTATTTGAAAACATTGAGATTATAATCTTGCACTAAAAGAAACATTGAGATTATAATCTTGCACTGTGTCCCTGACATTTTAGAGGGCTGATAATCTGAAAGTAGTGTTCTTTTTTAGAAGAACCAGAGAAACATAAATACAACAGTTAACTTCCTAGGGTTGTCCCCCTGAATATTTTAGTTGTTTATAATGATGTTGATGATGTTGATCTCTCTCTCTCTCTCTCTCTCTCTCTCTCTCTCTCTCTCTCTTTCTCTCTCTTTCTCCTTCCTCTACCTTTCAACTTTATTCATTTTGAGAAAAGGAGATGATTTTTTAGGAGTTTGTCTATTTTTATTGATTTAAACAGTCAAAGAATGGCCTAGTAAAGGGTTGACAACTCTCTCTGGTCAGAAGCTCACAATTTGAATTGAAAAGTAGCTCTTACAGAAGTGTTAGGACAACACAAATTTGAATCTTAACTCAGTCAAATAATAGCTATGTGATCTCAGTTTACTTGCTTGAGACAACAGAATCATGTCACCAACATTTTTTGACCATTGAAAAGGGTGTATAAAATATGATACATTTTCATTTATCACGAAAATGATCTGAAAGCATAGCCTTTTAAATATTTTATGCAAATCATCTCTGCTTCTTAAAAAATAAAAGGTATAAATCTCCTAAATACGGATAGTGATGTTGGTTTAGTGAATAAAAATACTGAGTAAACAAAGGAAAGGGAGGAAATTATGATTACATGAAAATTTGTGCTCTTTTCACTTGAAGATTTTGTCTGATCTGGCATGTCATAACTTTATTACATAAAGATGTCCAAAGCCAAGAAAACAATGAGTTTAAAAATAAAAGTGTAAATAAAGGCAGTGATTTCCAATGAGAAAAAAAACTGTATACATACACAAAGAATACACTATAGCATGTTTATAATGAATTACAAGTAACTGATGTAAAAATACTGTACTTTCACAAACTAAACTTTTTTTAATTACCTGAGCCTAAACGGCAACAACTACAAATCATTACTTACTCCTTAATGTACCAAAAAGATTGATTTGTTTTTAGTGTTTTGCAATTTGACATTTTTAGAGCAAAGTATTGAAATTCTACTGCCTTCTCGTGAAAATATATTACATTGTGTTTGGTTATCAATGCATAATATGTGCTTGTATACTTTAAAAAGTCTTTGTTATATCTATATGTTTATGTGTGACATTTCTGTCCATATTAATGTATGTGAAGTATGAGATTATGTTATGATTTTGAGGATTTATTATTATATTTTCTATTCTCTTTGATGTGCCAGTCATCCCATCTACTGCTTACTATTTTGGTTCATATTGTATATGAGCTCATACTCCTTTTCATCTATTTATTTAATATAAAGCTATTTATCTTTGGCATATAATTTATTTCAAACTTCATTGCCTAGAGTGATGGCAAGTTAGGTTAAAACCTTCAATGTGAAAGATATGAAACATATATATCATGTTGGTTCATATTTACTTTCAAAATGAAATATGTCACATTGGGTTTCTGGGCTGGGTGAAAAATAGCTTTCATAAAGCTAACAGGAAGCAAGAAAAATTATAACTATGTTAATTGCCTTAATGGTATAGAATCAGAAAAATCTTTGTAAAATCAGGAAATGTTAGAAAGCAAACTACCTATCTGTTTTAGTTTAGGTAAGAAGAGCACATTTTCCTGAAAGTAGAATACATTAAACAACTATAGATTGCTTTTAATCAAAAAGCCAATATTTATTGATCACCACCTATGGACTGGAAACAGAAATAGAGAAAAAAAATGAAACAAAGAACTCAGAGTCTAAAGAATATGTTCACAGCCTAACAACTCTCAGCAAGTTAGATATATTGTATGTTCATTCAGACTTATCAACAAGCATTTTTTCATGTCTATTAATGTGTATAGCACTATGAAAATCTCTTGAGAAAAAGACACAAGTGAAATTAATCTAAGGGTAATTAAATACAGAGATAGACAAGAAGAGACAGTTTCTGCTGGTTACTGTCAGCAGTTCTGAAGTGAAGATAGGTTTATACTACTGGAGCCTAACAGATCAGATTGAGGTAGTGATCCAATGCTGAGTTAATGGCAGATAAACGCTGCGATTTATTTATCCACCCACTTGTTAAACAAATATTTATTGTCATCTCTGTGTCAGGCAGTCTATATGTGGAGATATAACAGGAGACTTTAAACATACATGATTTTAGTTATCCAAGTTATCCTCATGGAGTTGATAACTTTGGTAAATTAATCTGTATAGACAGGATTTTTGTTTGTCAACTATTTTTTATGATAACATGATCTCTTTGAAAGATCAAGACCTGCAAATGTTTCAAACTTTCTACACATTTAGGGAAAATTCTGTGTGCCCTTTAAATTTTCCCAGTTTAGTACAATGTGCTTGTCACATTTTGAAACAAGTGGAAAAATAGAGTGAATTTGGTAAACAGAAGAGAAAGTTGTCTACAAATGTTGGGCTTCTAACTTCACTCAGGAAAAGGAGATCTGCAATTATTAGTGATTCCCTGGGACCAGCTTGCCTTGGGTGTCTGAAATAAGTGCTCATGAGAAACTGTACCCAGTACTGAAAATCTGTAAAGCCCCATATTGAGGTCAAAACTAGACTTAGCATTCAGACTGACATGTCAAGTGTAATGAACCAGATTAGTTTTTAACATTGTGTTGAGAAGTATTCAGGCCAACAGCTAAAATTACACATTGGTAGTAACAGTATAGTGACATAGATGTAGATTACAGCATGGAAAATATAGTCAATAGTATCATGAGAACTATGTATGGGGCCAGGTGGGGGGTTGTGGTGGGACCACTGTATAATATTCATGATTTTCTGGCCACGTTTCTGTACATATGAAGCTGGTACAGAATATTGAATGTGAACTGTGATTGAAAAAATACAGGGGGATCTAAGATGGCGTCGGAGTAGGAAGGAGCAGATTTGGCTTTCCTCTGCTCAGGGGAGAGAGTCCTGACCAATCTTTGGAGTGGAAAGGCAAGCAACCAACATATTTCAGCATTTTTGAGAATGGAGGACCAAGGATTGTGGCAGAACCGAAAGAACAAAGAACAGATCGCTGCATCAAGGTAGGCTCCCGGGACAGGCGTGTGGTACCGGGGCTGCAGCCCCAGGCCCGGGGGCCGCGGCTGGGTTTGCCGTAGGGTTAGTGGGAGAGAGCCAGGTCGGCTGCTCCCTCCCCAGCTGAGCAAGATCTGGGCGGCTCTGGGAGGAGTCCAGGTGCTGGCGGGCACACCGGGTGGCGAGCAGCTTTGGAGGCGGTGAACGCCAGAGCCGAGTCGCGCTGCGGACCCGGACTCCCAGGGTCACCGTTCTGGCTGGAGCTTTGGCGGTGATAGAAACCGGGCTATTGGAGAGCGGCGGGCTCGATCGGGAGGAATTTCCCAAGAGGAAGGAGTGAATGGACACAGACACTGTTTGGGGAATTCTCCTAAAGTGATCAGTGGCTCTGGCCTGTTTGCTCCCCAGCTGTGAGCGCGCAGGCTGTGGACAGGGTGCGCCCGCCCGCGGGGGCACCGGCGTGCGGCAGACAGCCGTGCAGGCAGCAGACGGGCCGCGCCCGCTCACCGGAGCTCGGGGAGCGAGGGTCGCGCTGGTCGTGCCGGGCGGCGGACGGGCCGCGGAGCCAGTGCGAACCCCAGGGGCCTAGGAAGAAAAGCCAAACAAGTCATCCTTCAGACTGCCTCAGCCAGCAAGAGCAGAAAAACCGGTTTGGCCACTTTGAAATCAAGAGACTTTTTAATTTGATTCTATTTTTTTAACAATTTTTAATTTTTTAAGTTTTATTGTTTTTATTCTCTTTTGATTTCTTTTTCCTCTCTTACCTGATTTCTTGTTTTATTCCTTCCTCCTTCCTGTCCTCCAATTTTATCTCTTCTTCCTGCCTTCATCTGCCTTTTCTATTTTTTTTCTTTTTAAAATTTTTCCTAAATACCTATAAGTGAGACAAAATCCTGGAATGGTGAAAAGACCAAAGTTGAACCCAAAGAAGGGGCATCACAACAGCTGGGACAGTGAGATAAATGTCACTCTGCTATTACAGAGAACCTGCAAGTTATTGCAAATTTGTATTATTATTATTTTTCCAGTGTTCCTACATCTTTTTTTTTTAACAATATTTTTATATCCCTCTTATTTTTGTATAGCCTGCTTTGCTAGGCTGGTTTTATTGTATGACCTGACAGCTTTCCCCTGATATCTCTTTCTATACCGTATTACTAATCTACTGTCCATTAACTCACCTGTGTCCTATAAGCATACTACTCAATGTTCGGTACTCCATATCCTTATTACCTAGATTTCATAGACTCTGCCATATGAATGTTGCCATAATATTATTGTAAATAACTGCTGTTCCATGCAAGTGTAATTACTTCACAACACCCCCCCCCCAGATCGTAGCCCATTTCAAAGTTTCCTGAACTCTATTACTGTAGTGGTTAACTCTATTCTCTCACACACTACACCTATTTACTACCCTTTACTCTCACCTTACCCCAGAATCTGACCGCCCACAACCTCTCTGCTTTATAGATCCAACTCACAATCCTTCCTCCCCCAACAAGAGCCTTATCTTCTTTCCATCCTTTCTAAAAATCAGCTAGCTGGGTGGAAGACCACGGTTAACACTATACATAGTGAAAGGATCTCCTATATCTTCCCTACTTGCTACTACTGTAAATAGCATAGAATTCTCTGTTGCTGTCTTAAACCATTTTGCCCTCCCCTCCATCTGATGACAAAAAAGAATAGGTGGAGGAGGTGAACACCAGGATACCCACTGGAAGAGGAAACCCAACAACTAAGGAACCACTAACAGATAACAGCAGAAGAAGGTGAAGGAGGGAGTAGTAACCACACAAACCTCAATCCAGGGCTTATCTGGAAATACAACTAAACAGTAGAGACAGTACCCAATACAAACAACTGAACAAGATTTCTTTAAACCTTGTACAAACAGAAGAACCAGCCTCAACACAACCTGCCCTCACCAGCACAACAAAATATAGAAGGTGGTGGACAGAGTGACCCACATTTAACCAGCTGGCAGGAAGGAACCACCAAAGAAAGACTCAACAATCAGAACCCAAAGGCAAACACAAAGCCAACTTAAACAACAGCCCAAGACCAGCGAGCTTGGGGGGTCAAGGAAACAGTACCACTGAAACTCACTGCTACTCTACTAAAGAAGTTCACATCATAAACCGAGGGAGCCAGAACAGATCAATATAAGAAGCTGAGGTGAACAAGAAGAGTCTCACAAACAATGGGAAGACAAAGAAATACTCCCCAAATGAAAGGAAAGGAGGAAGCCTCAAAAAGAATGCTAAATGAAACAGAGGCAATTCAACTATCAGATATTGAATTCAAAGCAGTGATTGTCAGGAAGCTCAATGAGCTCACAATGAGCTACGAGAAACTACAGGGAAGCTACAATGAACTCAATGAAAACTACATCAGCATAAAAAAGGAAATAGAAACTCTCAACAAGGGCCAAGAGGAAATGAAGAATACAATCTCTGAAATGAAGAACACAGTAGAAGGAATGAAAAGCAGGATCGATGAAGCAGAAGATCGGATCAGCGAGCTAGAGGACAAAATAGAAGAAAACACCCAGAAAGAGCAAGAAAGGGAAAAGAGGCTCAGAAAGAATGAAGAGGGATTAAGAGAAATGCAAGACAATATGAAACATAATAATATCCGTATAATAGGGATACCAGAAGGAGAAGAAGAAGAACAAGGGATAGAAAACCTAGTTGAACAAGTGATGATGGAAAACTTCCCTAATTTGATGAGACAAAAAGTCACACAAATACAGGAAACACAGAGAGTCCCAATCAAGAGGAACCCAAGGAGGCCCACCTCAAGACACATCATAATTAAAATGGCAAAACTTCAAGACAAAGAGAAAATCTTAAAGGCAGCAAGGGAGAAGAAGGAAGTAACATACAAGGGGGCCCCAATAAGGCTAACAGCTGACTTCTCAATGGAAACACTCCAAGCCAGAAGAGAATGGCAAGAAATAATCCAAGTAATGAGAACCAGAGGCCTGCAACCACGACTACTTTACCCAGCAAGGCTCTCAATTAAGATAGAAGGCCAAATAAGAAGCTTCTCAGACGAAAGAAGTCTAAAAGAATACACCTCCACTAAACCAGCTCTGCAAGAGATGCTGAAGGGACTGCTTTAAGGAAAGAAAGGAAAAGAGAGAGTGAGAGAGGATCCCACGTACATAAAAGGCAATGAATAAGTACCTATCAATAATAACCTTAAACGTAAATGGACTAAACGCTCCAATCAAAAGACATAGAATAGCTGATTGGATAAGAAAACATGACCCACACATATGCTGTCTACAAGAGACCCACCTCAGGATAAAAGATCTGCACAGGTTGAAAGTGAAGGGCTGGAAACAAATTTTCCAAGCAAATGGACAGGAGAAAAAAGCCGGGGTAGCAATACTCATATCTGACAAAATAGACTTCCAAAGAAGATCCATAAAGAGAGACCCAGAAGGTCATTTCATAATACTCAAGGAAAGAATTCACCAAGAAGACATAAACATAGTAAATATATATGCACCCAACATAGGAGCACCTAAATACATAAAGAAAATTTTAGAGGACTTCAAGAAAGATATGGACAGCAACACAATTATTGTGGGGGATTTTAACACCCCTCTATCAAAAATGGACAGATCTTCCAAACAAAGCATCAACAAAGATATTGTGGCATTGAACAATACCCTAGACGAGCTGGGCTTTACTGATATTTACAGAACCCTCCATCCCAAAGAAGCTAAATACACATTTTTTTCAAATGTACATGGAACATTTTCAAAGATTGACCACATGATAGGACACAAAACAAGCCTCAACAATTTCAAAAAAATTGAAATCATACCAAGCAATTTCTCGGATCACAAGGGACTGAAACTAGAAACCAACCACAAGGAAAAAAACCCAAAACACTCAAATTCATGGAGATTAAACAGCATGCTATTAAACAATGAATGGGTCAAGAATGATATTAGGGAAGAAATCAAACGGTTTTTGGAAACAAATGAAAACGAACTCACAACAACCCAAAACTTATGGGACACAGCCAAGGCAGTCCCGAGAGGGAAGATCATAGCGATACAGGCCCACCTAAAAAAGTTAGAAACATTTCAAACAAACAACCTAACCCTATGTCTACAAGAACTCGAGGAACAACAACAAAGACAGCCCAGAGCAAGCAGAAGGAAGGAAATAACCAAGATCAGAGCAGAATTAAATGACATAGAGACTAAAAGCACAATTCTAAAGATCAATGAATCCAAGAGTTGGTTCTTTGAAAAGATAAACAAAATCGACAAGCCTTTAAGCAGACTCATCAAGAAAAAAAGAGAGAAAACCCAAATAAACACAATCAGAAATGAAAGAGGAGAGATTACAACAGATACCACAGAAATACAAAGGATTGTAACAAATTACTACAAAGAGCTGTATGCCAAGAAATTTGAAAACCTAGATGAAATGGACAAATTTCTAGAAAAATATAACCTTCCAAAACTCAATAAAATGGAAGCAGAAAGCCTCAACAAACCAATAACAGCAAAAGAAATCGAAGCAGTAATCCAAAAACTCCCAACACACAAAAGCCCTGGACCAGATGGTTTCACAGGAGAATTCTACAAAGCATTTAAGGAAGAACTAACACCTATCCTTCACAGACTATTTCAAAAAATCCAAAAAGATGGGAAACTCCCAAACTCTTTTTATGAGGCCAAGATCATCCTAATTCCAAAAGCAGATAAAGACACAACAAAGAAAGAAAACTTCAGGGCCATATCGCTGATGAACAATGATGCTAAAATCCTCAACAAAATACTGGCTAACCGCATCCAACAACACATTAAAAAGATCATACACCATGGCCAAGTGGGATTCTTTCCAGGGATGCAAGGATGGTACAATATTCACAAATCAGTAAATGTAATACATCACATAAACAAAAGCAAAGACAAAAACCACATGATCATATCGATAGATGCAGAAAAAGCATTTGATAAGGTACAGCACCCATTTATGATAAAAACACTCAGTAAAGTGGGAATAGAGGGAGCATTCCTCAACATAATAAAGGCCATATATGAGAAACCTACAGCCAACATTATACTCAATGGGCAAAAGTTAAAATCTTTTCCACTAAGAACAGGAACAAGACAAGGATGTCCACTTCCACCACTTCTATTCAATATAGTACTGGAGGTTCTAGCCACAGCAATCAGACAAGAAAAAGAAATAAAAGGAATCCAAATCGGAAAGGAGGAAACAAAACTGTCACTGTTTGCAGATGACATGATAGTGTACATAGAAAATCCTATAGACTCCACCAAAAAACTGCTTGACCTAATAAATGAATTTGGTAAAACAGCGGGATACAAAGTCAATATCCAGAAATCAAAGGCATTTCTGTACACCAACAATGAAACAGCAGAAGCAGAAATCAAGAAAAAAATCCCATTTGAAATAGCAAAAAGGAAAATAAAATACCTAGGAATAAACCTAACCAAAGAGGTAAAAGACCTGTATTCAGAAAACTACATAACACTGAGGAGAGAAATCAAGGAGGACACAAACAAATGGAAACATATACCATGTTCATGGATTGGAAGAATTAATATCATTAAAATGTCCATACTGCCAAAAGCAATCTACACATTCAATGCAATACCGATTAAAGTACCAATGGCATATTTCACAGACATAGAACAAACACTTCAACAATTTATATGGAACCATAAACGACCCCGAATAGCTGCTGCAATTTTGAGAAAGAAGAGTAAAGTAGGAGGAATCACAATACCTGACATTAAACTATACTACAAGGCCACTGTAATCAAAACAGCCTGGTACTGGCATAAAAATAGGCACATGGACCAATGGAACAGAACAGAGAGCCCAGAAATAAACCCAAGCCTCTACGGTCAATTAATATTTGACAAAGGAAGCAGCAACATAAAATGGAATAAAAATAGCCTCTTCAACAAATGGTGTTGGGAGAACTGGACAGCTACGTGCAAAAAAATGAAACTCGAGCACCAACTTACACCTTATACAAAAATAGATTCAAGGTGGATAAAAGACTTAAATATAAAGCATGACACCATTAAAGTCCTAGAAGAGAACGTAGGTAGGAAAATCTCAGATATTTCATGCAGAAACTTTTTTACTGACTTGTCTCCTAGAGCAAGGGACATAAAGGAAAGAATAAACAAATGGGACCTCATCAAAATTAAAAGCTTTTGCACAGCTAAGGAAAACAGTATCAAAATAAAAAGAGAACCAACTGTATGGGAAAACATATTTGCTAATGATACCTCAGACAAGGGTTTAATCTCCAAAATATATAAAGAACTTATGCGACTCCACTCTAAGAAGACAAGTAACCCAATTAAAAAATGGGCAAAGGACTTGAACAGACAATTCTCCAAGGAGGACATACAGAAAATCCAAAGACACATGAAGCGATGTTCAATATCGCTAGCCATCAGAGAGATGCAGATTAAAACCACAATGAGATACCACTTCACACCAGTCAGAATGGCCATCATAAACAAAGCAACAAACAACAAGTGTTGGAGAGGATGTGGAGAAACGGGGTCCCTAGTGCACTGTTGGTGGGACTGCAGACTGGTACAACCATTATGGAAAGCAGTTTGGAACTTCCTCAGAAAACTAAAAATGGATCTGCCTTTTGACCCAGCAATTCCATTGCTGGGACTCTATCCTAAGAACACTAAAACACCAATACAAAAGAACCTTTGCACCCCGATGTTCATAGCAGCACAATTTACAATAGCTAGGTGCTGGAAGCAACCTAGATGCCCATCAGTAAATGAATGGATCAAAAAACTATGGTACATTTACACAATGGAATTCTATACAGCAGAAAGAAAGAAGGAGCTCATACCCTTTGCAACAGCATGGATGGAGCTGGAAAGCATTATGCTAAGTGAAACAAGCCAGGCAGTGAAAGACAAATACCACATGATATCACCTTTAACAGGAATCTAAACAACAAAACAAAACAAAACAAAAAACTAGCAAAATATAACCAAAGACACTGAAATAGGGGATAGTCTGACAGTGGCCAGAGGGGAGAGAAGAGGGAATTTCAGGGGGGAATGGGTAGGGGTTACAGGAACAAATTTGGAGGACACATGGGCAAAAACTAAGGGTGGGGGGTAATGGGGGGAAGGGGGGAGGGTTGGGTGGAGGGGCTGGAACGGGAGTAGGGGGGAGAAAACTGTACTTGAACAATGATTGAAATAAAAAATTAAAAAAAAGAAAAAAAAAGAAAAAATACAGAAAATAGTATAAACACAGGCATGCCATTTTGGCATGTCTAAGTATGTTTCTGAGTTTTAATGCTAATATTAAAAATAGAGAAAGAAGGAATGGCTTCTGGAAAAAGACAAAAATTTTATTAGAACAATTTCTATAAAATTAATCAAATATAGAAATAAAATAATTAAAAGTAATCAAATATAGAAATTTGATTATTAAAAAGAATGGTAAAATCTTGGTTATCCCTCTAACTGTATATAGGCATTTATTGGTAGATTCAGTGGATGAAAGAATGATTCCAATACTCATCATGATTGTCCTTATTATGGACTAAGCTTGTCTTGTCCCAATGGCCACCATATCCCTATTTTGGACATATAGACATCTAATAAATTATATTGGGTCTGATAGCTTTTCTTTGGTATAGTAACATTTTATAGATTTACATTTTAAAAAGGAAAACTTAAAACTCAATAATTGCAGGAATAAAACAAAATAATAAAGAAGAGTTTGGTGAATTTTGAATTCACAATATAAATATCAATTTCTATTGAAATATGCAAATTTTATTAATTTCACAACTGCACTATCAGTTCAACTATTATAGCTATGGTTAACCCTTTATTCTGAACTATATAAACCATCACTTTGTTTTATTATTTGTATGTACTATTGTAGGTATATATTCATATAAATTTTTGTTTAATATTGTTTTCATTAATTTGGTTTTATTGTTTTGTTTTTCTAAGGTTTAATTTGCTAAGTAAGCCTTGGCCCTGAATATAATAGAGTGTACTAAAGTTTCTTTAAAACCAAGGGGTGCTAAATTCAATGCCATATTTCTGGTTTAGAAAGAGTAACCCTATTAGAATAGTCTTTAAATAAATTTCCCTGTGGTCCTGACCAGTATCTTTTTTAAATTTTCTATTTAATTCTCTGCCTGGTTTCACATGATGGAGTCTTTCAATGTTTGCCCAATCCCAGTTTCTTTTTCCACCAATAGGCATAAAGGTAATCATTTTCTGTAAGGTATTACTTTGCATTTCTCTGAGTCCATGTGTTCAATTTCATACTCTTTCCTGTCCTGTTTCCTCTAGTTCTTGAATAGTTTCTCCTGGGAATACTTCCTTAATAATTCATTAGTACATTACTCCTTGTCACTGGATCTTCTTCAGAGGAACCCAACTCTTAAAGAAGCACCTATAATAACATCACAAGTACTTTGTCGTTTTCCCCTAACCTTCCATTATACAACCTATGGTCTTTTTTTGTTCTGTTTGTTTGTAAAAATGCAAAAATATTAACTTGTGTTCACCTTCAATGTTTTCCACAAATTTGTCTTGTATTCAGCAGTGAAAATTCTTTTTAGTATCTTCCTTAAAGTTAGTGAAGCCTTTAATATACTAAAACATTTAACATTTCTATTGAAGTTCTTTAGTTTGGAAATACAAAATTTATGAAAAGGGATGCATGGACAACAGTGTGTCGTGTCAATGCCAGTGGGGAGAGAGTATAAGGGGACTAAATGGTAATGAAAAAACACAATAAAATTATTAAATAAAAATAAATTATAAATAATGAGACATTAATAATAATACACAAATAAACTGTTTCACATTAAAACACATAATTTATATAGTTTCTGTATTAGCTTGTTCATTTTTTAACCCTTTTGATGTCCTTCACTCATTTCTCCCGACCCCCACCCCTTACCTCTGGCAACCACCAAACTGTTCTCTCTGTGAGCTTGTTCTGTGTGTGTACCATTTCTCAAGGGACATTTTTGAACTGACTCCTAATGAACACTATCCAATGTAGACCTAGAACTCCAATTTACTCTGTTAGTGAAGGTGCACGTTTAGAAGGATCTGTTTATAACATGAATTGTCTTCTAAGCCTGCATCATGGTAGAACTGCAGTGATCTCAAAATACATCCTTCATTCCTTCCACTAGCAGCTGATTGGATGGTTTATAAATAGTCTCAACGAATTACAGTATCCCACACTGCTCACTCAGTGATGGAATACTGGCTTTTCTGTTGCATAGAAGCAGGTAGATATCTCTAAAATAATTTCCACAAAGTGCAGTAATAAACAAAAGAATCACAAAGACTAATTCAAATATTGGGAAAAAATGAAGAATTGAGATGCCTATCATATCTCCATTCAAGATCATAGAATGACTAAAGAAGAAGTGGAAATGTCTCAGAGTGAAAGTGAATTATCATAAATATGCTTCATACATCACTATTTTTATGGGGTTTCCTTACTGGCATTAATCTGTAATTCCTGACATCTTGTCATAGCTATTAATGTATAAATAAATAACAAACAAACAGGAAACACTCTGGCAATGAGCTGAAAAAACAAAATAAAAAATAGATATTATTTGCCATCACCTAAAAAGGACAGACATCTTGACTCATGGCTATGGAACCTACACTCAGATTTAGTCATTATCACACAGTTCAACTACATTATGCCATCATACTGATAGAACACAAGAGTCAGGAAAAACCTCACACACCCTTGTAAGATGCATGCTAGCCTGAGTGAGGGAGGATGATAAACCCAGTGAAAAAATGCCCTAACATTTCTGGGAGTCTTGTCTTTGGACCCTGTTAAAACAGTCCCTCCAAACTAAAGGACAGATTTCACCTGCTCACACTATGATAGAAACATAATACTTCAGAATCTTCTTTTGGTTTGAATCCAACAACAACTGAAGGCACTACTCAGTCTCTATTGAGTTAATACAAAAGGTGCTTAGGGTTAAATCCAGAAAATGCTATCCAACTAGTTTAGGATACATTGCAAGCCAATCTTTAATTTGGCCATTATATCTGAGCAGATTCATCATTACCTAAAATATCCATGTTAGGTATATGGAAATGATGGCAAGGCTTCATAAACAAATCACCCTGGCTGGTGTGGCTTAGTGGATTGAGCACCAGTCTGGGAACCAAAGGGTTGCTGGTTTGATTCCCAGTCGGGGCACATGCCTGGGTTGTGGGTCAGGTCCCCAGTAGGGTGTGCATGAGAGGCCACCACACATTGATGTTTCCCTCCTTCTCTTCCTCCCTTCCTTCCACTCTCTCTAAAATTAAAATCTTTTTTAAAAGGTTAAAAAATCAGAGAAAAATCCATAAGTGTTTTCTAGGATGCCCATACCTTCTTCATGATATAGACATGTTACAAAGATATACATATACATACATACATGTATATGTATGTCATGAAGAGGATATGGCCTTTTTATGAAATCTTGGTGGAATCTATACCCTTGACTATGGGACAATAAATGACCATGTAAACTGATCTGCCAAATATAAACTGAATATATCCCCAATATAAACCAAATGTTTATTTCTGAATCACCGAAATTTGTTATGGGACAAGAAGTGCTTGACCGTTTAGTGGTGTGATAGGATGATTAAAATTCTGGGAATGCCTGCTATGGCTCATTGCCACCCCTCCTAAGCCTATAGTTATGACTTCATAGGGAGTTTTTTCTACAGTGAACTGAGGGAAATATTTGAGCCTAGGTTATAGATAGTTGTGCATGATATGTCCATGCCAGAAATTGATAATCCTGTTATATTTGATAGAGATGAGCCAGAAGGAAAATCTTCCCAGTGGTGAAATTTTCAAATGGCCCATTTAATAGGTCATCTTGCTTGAAACAGAAGATGGCCTGAGGTAAATCTAAACAGCAATTCACATTCACACACTAGAGTTATCCCCCCCCCCCCACCACTGCCACTTGTGGTGTTGCTTTCCAAGGTTTCCGTTATCTAAGGTCAGCTGCAGTCCACAAATATCACATGAAAAATTCCAGAAATAAGCAATTCATAAATAAAAAATGGCAAAAATGCCATGTTATGAATAACATAAAGAAACTTTGCTCCATCCTGGTATGTTCCACTGTGTTCTCCCTGGTTATGAAACATCCCTTTATCCAGAATATCCACTCTATATACATTTCCTTCCTGTTAGCCACTTTTTAGCTGTCTTAGTTATCATATCAGTTATCAGAGTGAGAATGAGACATACAGACACACACACACACACACATAATGAATATGAGAGAATGAGAACAACACCACATTCACATAGCTTTTATTACAGAATATTATTTTATTTTATTATTATTAATTATTGTTATTCTCTTACTGTGCCTAATTCATAAATTAAACTTGATCATAGATATGTATATACAGAAACAAACATAGTATACTAAGGTTTAATACTATACACAGTTTCAGACATCCTCTGGGAGCCTTGAAATGTATCTTCTATGGATAAGGGAGGACTACTGTAATGATTTGAGGTTAAATTGGATGATCAGGGACTTTAAAGGGAAAAGACTGCACTGTGCTATAGGATGCCATGTAAAATCTGAATCAGTGCATAATGTATGGCACTGTTTGTCCCTAGCCAGCATTCATGTAATAAGCAGGAAGAAGTAGAGATGGTAGCTTTCTGATTAAATCTAATGATTCAGTTTTACTTCAGATCTTCAAATCTGTAGCTTCTCATTTTAGTATCCTAAAATGACTGCTTCCACTGTGAAATATAATATGCCTCTTAAATTTTAAATGGCTGACACCTGGCAATATCAGCCTTTTAATGCCATTGAATGAACAGGAAAAAAAAGGTGAGAGAGGAGGAAGAGACTATGGATTGGTTGCAGTGATAGATCTTAATTATTTAGGGGAAATAGGTTGCAGATACACAACCAAGGACAGTGAAACCCCAGTGACCTCCCCCTGGAGTCATACCTTATATTATATTGTGTGGAAGTAAGTGATAATGGAAAACTACTGCAACTTTATGCAAGAAAGCTGCTGTAGGCTCAGACCACACAGGAGTAAACCCATGTGCCTGTTGAACTATGTGCCTGGGAACGTAGAAGGACTAGAGAGAAATATTGTAAATACCTATGATCTGGAGAACAACTACAAAAATAGAGAATGCACCTTCCTACCTGCTGTCCTAACCTGCTTGATATTGTCATGTATAGGTAGCTATCTTTAATAGTTGTTTTTTGTTCTCTGCTCTTTCTTCCTACTGTAAGTGGGATGCATAATGGCGGTACACTTGAGAATAGTGATACAAAATCTTTACTCAATACTGAGGCAGCACTTAGAGGTTGTGACTGTTACTGTATGTAGTAATGAGCATGACCCATTGGTTTTGGAAGTTTAAGAATGAAAGATGGATTTGGACCTTGGAAAGTCTGTACACTTGTTATTATTTTTGGAAACTGACATTTGAACAATTCTTTTACTAGTTGAGAGGGAAGGCTCTTCCCACTTGAGTGAATTCTGCTAGGTTGAGCGCCCTGTTTTGTGCTACAAAAGCCATTATGGCCCATAATTCCTTTCTTTCCCTCAAACAGCCATGACATAAATGTATGACAGAAGCTTGGCAAATGAGGGTGTCCTGACCTGAGGCTTGAAGTTGTAACATAAAGGCCGGGGAAAATTGAGAAACTATTCATTGTGGAGGCAGCAGTAAGTATCATGGTTTCAGGAACATTTGCTCAATAACAGTGGTGCTAGCAGTGGCATCCTGACCAGACTTTTCAGGTTCCTGAATTGGCCTGAATACCTACCTACCTTTCTGACTACATACCTGCTATTTTACAAGGCTTCAGCTTTCCTCACAGTTCTGTGAGCATCCTAATCTTCTTCCAAAAATTATTTTCTGTTTCTGATTCTTAGCTTGTCTGTGTTTCTTACAACACAAAACCTTACTGGTACAGCAGTTAACTTATCCTCAACAGACTCGTGTTTGTTTCTAAAATGAAGAGCAAGAAGTAGGCATTTGAGGATTCCCCTAGTTTTTAAAATCATTTGTGAAAACAATTACTTAATATATAAAAATATGTGACCTGGAAATTTCTTTAATAACTGAATTTCACCTGTCATTAATTTATCTCAATAGAAAACGACTTGACAATTTTAAAAAATTATGTCATAGTTACAAAGAACACTGTACTTTATTATACATATTCAATTTTAAAACTATCCATTTAATTATGAAATGAGAAAATGCTTCATATATACTTCTGTGCAAGACAACATTTGCATACCATACATGAACTTGTTAAATTAATTTTATTATTGTTATTATGTTTCAATTTAGAAATGAATATTATCTATACAAATTCTATATGGATAGTGGTATTTAACTTTTTTCCCCAAAATATGTCACATAGAAGTATTTCCATTCTTAGTAGTTTATTTTGTCACCTTGTTTATATACTATCAAGTTTGGTCATCAAGGAACATGTATAAAGGACACATGGACAAAGGCAAAGGTGGGTAGTCTTGAGGGTGGGAGGTGTGGATGGGTGGAGTGGGGAAGAGTATCGGGGGGAAATGGAGACAACTGTACTTGAACAATAGAAAAAGAAAAAGGAAAAGGAAGTATAAAGCAAAGAATGGTTTAAGGATCAATAAAGAATAATCTTTAAAAAAATTGGAAATGTCCCCTCAGAAGCTAGTAGCAAGTGCTGCAGACTTATATACTGCAAAGTATTTAATAAACCCATTCTTGTTTAAGTCAGAGGAAATAAGTTTAAAAAAGAGTCATTTGTAGCATCCTAACATGAAGTATCTCCTTTATGAAGCTCAAGTTATACGTGCAAAACAGAAGTAAAAGCAAATGTTTTGCATGAGTTGTAACACTAATTGCTTCTGGTTTTAAATTTGTTCTGTGAATTGCCTCGAGTATCTTCTTAGTTACTGCTTAAATATTTAATGAATAATAAAACAATTTATAGCAGTAGTTAAATAACAGATATTTTTCAAATTTGATTTTAAAAGTGTTGAATGCCATAAGATCTTTTTCTTTTTACTAGAGTGATTAAACATGGTAAGTTGATTGAGTAAAGACAATCTGTATGTAAAAAATTTTTTGTTAAATCCAAGCAAATTTATTTAGAAGTATCAATGAGAAAAGATTTAGCTTTACGTCTTTTGAAAATGCAAAGGAAGTGTCCCGGGTTCGATTCCCAGCCAGCATACATGCCTGGGTTGCAGGCCATAACGCCCAGCAACCGCACATTGGTGTTTCTCTCTCTCTATCTCCCTCCCTTCCCTCTCTAAAGATAAATAAATAAAATCTTTAAAAAAATTGTGTGACTATCAAAACATTAAGACAAATACCTTAGAAATATAATGAAATTCTGAAATAAAGTTATAAATTTAAAAAAAAAAAGAAAGAAAAAAGAAAATGCAAAGGAGTAAAACTAAGCATTTAACAAATGCAAAAAACAAAACCAAAACAACAAAAGTCCTCCATTAGATAATTCTCTGTTAAAGAAATGTAACATCTACAAAATGTAACTCTTTTTAATCCTAAATTAGTGAATATATGATTTTTAAACCTCAATATAAGTTTAAATGTAAAACACACAAACAAAAGCCTATAGGGAAAAGAGAGAGTACTGGTCCTGAAGTCCTATTAATGTATTAGCCATGCAAAGTAGAAGAATTTAAAGATGGATGAAGCTATTTTTTAGAATAAAATTTGCCTTGAATATATTAATATGATGTATTTATAAAAGAATAAATAAATGACTAGCTTTAAAAATCAGTATATATAACCAGAAATTCATACAGTTTAGAACTTGTATTTTGAGAAGTAAAAACCATACTTTCGGCTAAGATTTTGTTTAATCAAATTTTATTTATTGATGTGAGATATATAAAGCTTTGAACTGTTATCCATTTTAAGGATGTAATTATTCCTTCCTTCACATAAGTCTGCCTAGGACTTTGGTGTATTCTCACAATGATTTGGGAGTAAATCTGTTGTTAAATAAATATTTTTCATAGCAGCAAACTGAGAACTAAGACTATTGATTAATAAGTTCAAGTTTTATTGATTTCCAATAATTCAACTTTTCCTCAAATATTATAGATTTGACATTATCTTATACATAAACAGAATCAATATTTTTATTAGAGTAATAACACTAAATACATATGCATATATATGTGATGTTTTATTTTTTAAAATATTTTATTTATTTATTTTTAGAGAGAGGGGAAGGGAAGGAGAAAGAGAGGGAGAGAAACATCAATGTGTGGTTGCCTCTCATGTACCCCCTACTGGGGACCTGGCCTGCAACCCAGGCATGTGCCCTGACTGGGAATTGAACCAGCAGCCCTTTGGTTGGCAGGCTGCCACTCAATACACTGAGGCACACCAGCCAGGGCAGTAATGTTTTATAAATACATAAAATATAGATAAATGTTAAACATATACATGGAAGGGAAATCGGTCTAGGACATACACACACACACACACACACACACATATATATATGTATAATAAGCTCTGATCACCTCTCTCTCACACACATACACATAGACATGACCACACAGAGAAGCATGCAGAATAAAGACTACCTCTGCTCTTACAAGGCTAACAATTATGGCTATGAAATAGGATGGTCATCTTGATGCTGAAGTGTACAATTTTCAATCCAGTTATGAAACTGCAATTTATTTTCACATACACCTGCTTCTATTCTATATTATATTATTTATTTGCATTCTATTTTTTCTAGAATTGAGTCTTTGTGCTGTGCTGAATGTTTTTAGCTCTTAAATTAAGAAAATAGTGTTTCAGACACTTTTGTTTTCACTGGAAAACAAAAAGAGTTGCATGAGATCCTGAGATAATGCTTTTAGCTACAAATATAGAAAAGTTGCTATTGAAAAGTTTTTCATTCACAAATCTGGTAGAACAAGGAAAAAGAGCCTTTCTCCTCCTCTATTTCAGGGGTTTTCAATCCTTAGAGTCATACAATTCTTTCCAATAACCTCAGATTTTAGAATGATTACATCATACAATGTTTAAGCCTCTTACATAAGCTTTAGATATTTCTCATTCAAAGTATGTACAAGTGTAGACTTTGCAACTTGTATAATTCAAGTTTCAACACTTGTCTGCTGAGTCTGGAAAGTGTGTTGTTGGAAATAGCCAGAGCATTAGTAATGTGTTTTCTATCATTTGCTGCTTCTAATAGTATTAGAAAGCAAGACATCAACCTATTCAAGAATCAGCCTTCAAGCAGAAATAGAGAAAACAAGAGATTTAAAATTTGTATTTTCTTGTGTATGGAACAAATATGTCATAAATGTACTAAGTTTTGGAGATAGTATAATTGACAAAGACAGAAATCTTTGTGCTTTAAACTAGCCATATGTCAAAGTGGCTTGCAAAAGCTCTGCATCACCCAAGGAAGGCAAACTCCCCAATGCCCATTCAGATATTATCATGGATGCCAATAGTAAAAGAATTTTCTTGCAGAGATCAGAGTCAAATTCCAAATACTTTCCCATGGCAAGGATTCTTCATAATACCTGTCTCTTGTCATCTTGCTATACATCAGAACCTTTTGTGTATTTCCCAGTCTTTTATCTTGCAATTAATTAATCCATCCCAGTGCTTACGAATGTTTGGCTTGCTCTCACCAGTGCTACCATGGACATCCTTGCCCATGTACCTTTGGTCACAATGGGGAATGTTTGGCATATATCTTGGACTAGAGTGACATCATCATACCATGTAAATATATTTTATTATAATTGATAATACTCAGGTTTTCAAAGCTGGTATACTCACAAAGTATATGTGTATTTCTCTTGTTCTACATCTTTTTAAATCTTTACATCTATGTGGGGTATATAGTGGCATACTGTTGTTGTTTTAATTGATATTTCCCAGAAAACTATTGTGGTTATGCACCTTCATGTGCATTTATTGACAATTAGGGTATCCTCTTTTGTGAACTACACTGTATGAGTGTTCAGTTGTTTCATATCCTTCCCATTACCTGGCATTTTCAATTGTTTTTGTTTGGGCCATTCAGGTGGTATATAATGTGTTTCAGTGTAGGGTTCATTTGAATATCTCAGATGAATAATGAAGTTGGACACATTAAGAAGTTTATGGCCATTTGAATGTCCTCTGTAAAGTTCCTGCTCAAGACTTTTGCCCATTTTGTAAGCATTAAATTTTCTCCATCTTTTTTTATTCATAAGAGTACATTGTATAGAAAAAGAACCTGTAATTAAAACCTTTCTCACAAACAAAACTCTAGTTACATATATCTTCATGATTAAGGTAGAACTAATGTCAGTCTTATGCAAACATTCCCAGAGCAAAGAAAAGACACCACTTCCCAACTTTCCCAACTTGTTTAATGAGGCCAGTATTACTTTGATATCAAAATAAATAAGAACAGTTTACAACAAAGAAAATTAAAGGCTATTCCCTCATGAACATAAGAGGCAAGAGTCCTAGATAAGATATTAACTAATCAAACCTAGCAACACATAAAAAAGAC
Organism: Phyllostomus discolor; assembly: GCF_004126475.2. Taxonomy (NCBI): domain Eukaryota; kingdom Metazoa; phylum Chordata; class Mammalia; order Chiroptera; family Phyllostomidae; genus Phyllostomus; species Phyllostomus discolor. The sequence goes on along the minus strand of NC_050198.1, from coordinate 13,073,454 downwards.
ATTATATCCGCAAGTTAGATGTATTCATGGAATACAACATTAGAATAGCATTTGCAACTTCCGGCCAAGATGGAGGCATAGGTGGACGCACCATACCTCCATGCACAACCAAGATTAGAACAACAACAACTTAGAGGCAGAATAACACCCAGAACTGACAAAGGATTTATCTGAATGGAAGTCGGACAGCCAAGAAGTTGAAGTAGACCCGTTCATCCAGACCGGTAGGAGGGGCGGAGAGGAGCAGCGGGTGCAGGTCATGGCGCCCAGAGAACAGGGAGAGTTGGGCGCACAAGGCAACTGGGAGTGCATAAGGCATCTGGGGTGCACAAGATTGCAGCAGGTGGACCCGGAGTACACAAGTGGCAGCTGGCAGACCCAGTGAGGCGGCAATTGTGGACCAGGGCAGAGCATGCAACCCAGGATCCCAGAGAAAGGACTGAGGTCCCAGGAGAATGGAGCTATTGCCATTGTTCCCTCCCGCCCCTGCCCCCATCCCCGCCCCCACATACAACGTCACAATCTAGCAACTGGGATGCCCAGCCCTGGTGAACACATAAGGCTCTGCCCCTTACCGTAACAGGAGCGACCAGACCAAAAAAAGAGAGAGAGAGAGAGAGATGTCTCAAACAGAACAGATCAATGCCCCAGGACTCATCATTTTAAGCGACCGAGAGATAGATAGCCAATCTATCAGATGCACAGTTCAAAACACCGGTGATCAGGAAGCTCACAGAATTGGTTGATTTTTGGGCACAAATTAGATAAAAAAAAAAATGCAGGTTACCATAAAAGAGATGAAGGAAAATGCACGGAGAACCAATAGTGATGGGAAGGAAACTGGGACTCAAAACAATAGACTGGACCAGAAGGAAGAAAAAAACAACCAAACAGGAAAGAATGGAGAAATAAGAATTCAAAAAAAATGAGGAGAAGCTTAGGAACCTCCAGGACATCTTTAAACATTCCAACATCCGAATTATAGGGGTACCAGAAGGGGAAGAGGAAAAGCAACAGATTGAACACGTATTTGAACAAATAATAAAGGTGAACTTCTCCATTCTGGCAAAGGAAATAGACTTCCAGGAAGTCCAGGAAGCTCAGAGAGCCCCAAAGAAGGTGGATACAAGAAGAAACACACAAAGGCACAGCATAATTACATTAGCCAAGGTAAAGATGAAGGAGAGAATCCTAGAAGCAGCAAGAGATAAGGGGACAGTAACCTACAAAGGAGTTCCCATCAGACTGTCAGCTGATTTCTCCAAAGAGACCTTACAGGCAAGAAGGGGCTGGAAAGAAGTATTCCAAGTCATGAAAGACAAGGACCTACATCCCAGATTACTCTATCCAGCAAAGCTTTCATTTAGAATGAAAGGGCAGATAAAGTGCTTCTCAGATAAGGTCAAGTTAAAGGAATTCATCATCAGCAAGCCCTTATTTTTTGAAATGTTAAAGGGACTTATCTAAGAAAAGAAGATTAAAAAAAAACATGTATAGTAAAAGGAGAGCAAACTCACAATTATTAACAACCACACCAAAAGCAAAACCAAAAGAAACTAAGCAAACAACTAGAACAGGAACAGAACCACAGAAATGGAGATCACATGGAGGGTTATCAACAGGGGAGTGCGAGGAGGAGAGAGGCGGAAAGGTACAGGGAATAAGTAGCATAGATTGTAGGTTGAAAATAGATAGGGAGAGGGTAAGAATGGTAAGAGAAATGTAGAAGCTAAACAACTTATAAGTACGACATATGGACATGACTAAAGGAGGGGATGTGGGTGGGAGAGGGTGTACAAGGTGGAGGGTAGTGAATGGGGAAATGAGACAACTGTAATAGCATAATTAATAAAATATATTTTTAAAAGAATAGCATTTGCATATCAATCAACATAAGTCACCACATTAATAAGACAAAGGGAAAAAATATGATAAGATCATTTCAAGAGATGCCAAGAAAAGTGATAGAATTCCTAACAAAGAAAGTAGGAGTAGAAAGCTCTAATTGATTTTTGTAGAACACTCTGTTTAATACAACAGAATACACATTTTTATCAAATGTATATGGAACATTCACCAATATAGGCCATATGCCAGACAACATAATTAGTCTCCATACATTTCAAAGAATTCATATCACAAAGTACGTTCTTTGATCAAAACAGAATTGAATTAAAATTAACAATAGATATCTGTAAAATCCTTAAATCGTTCAAGATTAAACAATAGATTTCTAAATAATGCATTCATTAAAGAAGAAATAACAAGGAAAATTATTTAAAAAGAATTATGAAATAGAAGCACAACATATCAGAACTTGTGGAACACAACTAAAGTGGGATGATCTTAGCTTCTAACTTATGAAATCTTTTAAAAGGAAGAAAATAATAGTAAAATTAAAAGCAAAAGGAAAATTAAACCCAAGGGAAGTAAAAGTAAGGAAATAACTCAGGTAAAAGTGTAAAAAATGGAGATGTGAAAAATTGGATCAAATGACTCAATATTGTTCTGATGTCATAAGAATTGGTCTTATTCTTAAGGGTATTGCAATCCAGATCCACGCAGGTTTATTTTTCCACAGGAATTAACAAGGTGATCCTAAACACTTATACAGAAAGTTAAAGGACCTTGATTCGTCATAATAATTTTGAAAAAGAATACAAAGTTTGAGGACTTATATTACCTTCTTTCTAAATTTATTAAAAAGCTGCAATAATTAAACAGTGTGATATTGATATAAGGGATACACATATAGGATAGTAAAATAGGATAATGTCCAAAAATATGCTAAAAAATACACTCACACACATATATGTTCCATTAGATTTTCTTAAGTACCAAGATAATTCAATGGGTAAAAATATTCTTTTCAACAATTGATGATGAAACTCTGGGATCTATTTATGATCAAAAAGAACCTTGATCAAATCCTCATATCATAAATTCAACACAATGTTGACCATAGGCTTAAAGCTAAAGGCTAAACCTATAAATATCTGTAAGAAAACAAGAAATTCTGTACTCTATGGATAACAAATTATTACCATGCATAAAACACCAATAATATAGGAAAAAACATTCACCAAAGTTAAAACATCTACCATTTTAATGCCACCATTAACACCACAATCTACTACAGTAGCTAAAATTCAAGAGACAGACAATTCCAAATAATAACATTTATGAGGAGAAAGTGAAACTTTTGTATACTGCTGTTAGGAGTGTAAAATTTGTCCAACTACTTTGAAGAACTGTCCAGCAGTTTCTGACAAAATTAAACATATGCTTTGTGTGAATCCTAGCAATTCTATTTCCAGGTGGAGTGAAGAGATAAGAAGGTGTGTCCTCATAAAGCTCTGTACATGACTGCTCATAGAAATCTTACCCATAATAACCAAAAATCAGAGACTACTCAAATGTCTATCAACATATGATGAATAAAAAATGGACACCATTTTGCAATATATCCATATATTGGGATACTACTCTGAAATAAAAAACTAATAATACACACAACATGAATGAATATGCAGAACAAAAGAAGGCAGAAACAAGAGTGTCTGTGGTGTGATTTTACATATACGAAATTGTAAAAGAGGTAAAACTGGTCTATAGTGACCAAAACTGATTGGCCTAGAGCCATGGGTTGGGATTGCCTGAATGGAGATGTGAGAAAAGTTTTGGGTGATGAAGGTGAAATATTTTGATTTTGCTCATTGCTATAAGAGTATTTACATTTTTGAAAACTCACTGTGCTATAAATTTAAAAATGAAGCATTATCTATTTTGTTAAATTATATAAAATGTGCAAAATAAAAACAAAACTATAAAATATACCTTAAAAATCAGAATGAGATGACAAAACATACCCAGTGGAATGGCTAAAATCAAACTAAAAATTTTATTTAACAATATCAAGTGTTGAAGAGTATGTAGAGTAACTATAACTCACATATACTGCTGATGAATGAAAGTTGGTAATCAAGCTACTTTGGTTTGATAGTACTTACTTAGAATTTTATACCTACGACATCCCTGAGTTATATATGCAAGATAAATGCACATTTGTTCACCTGTGGACAAGTTACAAGAGTATGTACACCAACACTATATGTAACATCCCTCAAGTGAAAGCAATTTAAATGTCAATAGCAGGGCTGAAAAATAAATTGTGAGTAATGTACTGGTACATAAAAACACATGGATGAACCTCCCAACCCAAGGTTGAGCAAAAGAGGCTAAAAGCAAACTACATGATTCTATTTATAAAATTTCAAAAGGCAACAACACTAAGCCATGGTGATAGAAGCGAGAGTCATGGTTACTTTTGGTGGCATAATGGTATGATGGGTTTCTGGGGTGTTGCTAATGTTATGTTTTCTCAATATGACTTTATTATTAGGGTGTATTCATTTAAAAAATTCATCAAATTGTATAAATGGCAATGTATGCACTCTTCTGTATATATAATACATAAAATATCTTAATTAAAAAATCAGGTCATGCTGTTGAAACTCTTAAAACTCTTCAATGGAGAGCTTTAGTCATCAGGATGGAGGCATGGGTAAAGAGGCCTTGTCTCCTCACATAACTACAGAAAAATTACAACTAGACTACAAAACAAATATCACCCAAAAATGTCAGAAAACTGAGCTGTATGGAAGTACAACAACCAAGGATTTAAGGAATATACATTCATCCAGAACAGGTAGGAGGGGCAGAGAGTTGGAGAGGCATAGAGAGGTGCAGAAACACAGAACCCACAGTCCCACATTCACATGGGGTGGATAAAAATCAGGAGGGACACCTCAGGAACCAGGGATTCCCAGTCTCAGACCAGACCACCCAGCCCAGGGTTTCAGCACCAGGAAGTTATTGCCATCACTTCTGGCTGTGAAAACCAGTGGGGCTTAGGGAAACTGAAGAAACTGTGGGGCTCAAAGGAGGCTCCTCTTAAAGGGCCTGCAATGGACTTAAGACTTACACAGACCCACTCCCTCTAGGATTCAGCACCAGGGCAAAAGCTAGAAGGGCACCAATGGCATACGGGGAGAAAGTGAAGTGACTGGCATCAAGGTGAGTGCTGGGAGACAGCTTCCTCCCAGGAAAAACTCCAGAGGCCAGGAGCAACATTGCCCCCTCTCTGAGCCCTCCCCCATGCAGAGCCACAGACCAGTGACAAGGGTTGCTCTGCCTTGGCAATTATCTAAGGCTCTGCCCCATACAACTTAAATGTGTGCTTTTCTGCAATAGGCCATGCAACTAAGACACAGATTCAAAGCAGATCTACTTAGCACACAGAAACAAACACAGGGAGGCTGCCCAAATGAGGAGACAAAGAAATATGGCTCAAATTAAAGAAGAAAACAAAACTCCAGGAAAAGAACTAAATGAAGTATAGATAAGCAGCCTATTAGATGCAGAGTTCAAAACACTAGTGATCAGGATGTTCCAGAAACTCACTGAGTACTTCAACAGCATAAAAATGACTCAGGCATAAATGAAAGTTACATTAAGTGAAATAAAGAAAAATCTACAGGGAACCAACAGTGGAGAGGATAGAGCCAAAAATCAAATCAGCAATTTGGAACATAATGAAGAAAGAAGCATTTAATCAGGACAGAAAGAAGAAAAAAATTAAAAAATGAGGCTAGGCTAAGGAGCCTCTGTCACATCTTCAAACATACCAACATCTGAATCATAGGGGTGACAGAAGGAGAAGAGGAAGCACAAGAAATTGAAAACTTATTTAAAAAATAATGAAAGAAAGCATCCCTAATTTAGTAAAGGAAATAGACAGACAAGTCCAGGAAGCACAGAGTCCCAAACAAGTTGCACCCAAAGAAGACCACACCAAGACACATCATAATTAAAGTGAAAAAGGTGAAAGATAAAGAGAGAATCTTAAAAGCAGCAATAGAAAAGCTGAGATTACCTACAAAGGAGTTCTCATAAGGTTGTAAGTTGATTTCTCAAGAGAAACTTTGCACACAAGAAGGGGCTGGCAGGAAGCATTCAAGGTGATGAAAAGCAAGGACCTATATCCAAGATTACTCTATCTAGAAAAGCTATAATTTAGAATGGAAGGACAGATAAAGTGCTTCCCAGACAAGCAAAGCTAAAGGAGTCATTACCAAGCCATTATTATATGAAATGCTAAAGGGACTTACTTAAGAAAAAGATCAAAACTATGAATATTAAAATGGCAACAAATTCACAACTATCAGCTAATCAAACAACCAAAACAGGAACAAAATCATAGGTATGGAGATAATTTGGAGGGTTATCAGTGGGGAGGAGGAAGGGGAAAAATGGGGTAAAAGGTATAAAGAATAAGAAGCATCAATGGTAGGCACAAAATAGACAGGGGATGTTAAGAATAGTATAGGAAATGGAAAAGCCAAAGATCTTGTGTGAATGACCCATGGACATGAACTAAGGGTAGGATTGTTGGAGGGAAGGGTGTATCAAGCAGAGGGGGATAAAGGGGAAAATTGGTACAAATGTGATAGCATAATCAATAAAATATATTTTAAATAGTCTCCAATGGCTTTGCATTAGACTTCTAATCAAATGCCAGATCCCTGCTCCCTCAGCTGTAGCCACACTAGCCTTTTTCTCTTCCCTTAACAAAGATGAACCAAGTTCATGCCTATCCCTTTCACTTGCAGTTCCATCTGCCTGGAATCCTATTTTCCAGAATCTTAACCTAGCCTGCTTTTTATTGAAATTCAGGTCTCTGCCATTCCTGAAATCTAAAAGCAGTTCCTCTGTCACTTTGCTTAGAACCCTACATTTTTTTCAGTGTAATTTTAACATCTGAAATTATTATCTATTTCAAACAACTCATTAGAATGCAACATCCATCCTTATGGCAACTTTGAATATCTGGCTGTCTGCTGTATCTTCACTGAGTAGAATTCTGCTAGATAGGTAAATAAATGTTCAGTTTTAAGTAATTGGAACATGAATACAAAATAAAATGAAATGAAATAAAATATTAAATAATTAATTGCAACATGAATAAATTTAGAGATAAATGAGTGAATGAAATGAGTAAATATGTGCATTGCACAGAAATTAATGACAAATGATTAAATGTGAAATGTTTTCAGTGGAACTACATTAGGCAAGGGAAAATGTTATTGAATGATGTCTTTCTTTTACCCCTTAAATGCTATTATTGCAATATAGTCAAGGGAAAGGGCCTTAAGAGAGATGACTTCAGCCTGGCTGGTGTGGCTGAGAGGATGAAGCACCAACCTGTGAACCAAAGGGTCACTGGTTTGATTCCCAGTCAGGGCACGTGCCTGCATTGCAGGCCAGGTCCCCAGTAGAGGGTGTGTGAGAGGCAACCATACATTGACATTCCTCTCCCTCTCTTTCTCCCTCCCTTCCCCTCTTCCTAAAAATAAATAAGTAAAATATTTTTAAAATAAACTATTAAAAAGAAATATGTTTTTAGCAGCTTGCATAAAATTTTATTTTTTTCCATTTTGAATAATATAACATTAAATTTTTATTTCTGATAAACTTATTTCTGATAATTTATCATATTTAATAATAATCAAGCTTTCATTATATCACAGTTTTATTGCTGAAGCTTCAAAGGTGAGTAATTTTGTATAATGATTATATGCAACATTAAAACCTCAGAAATTATCAACATGTTTTTTCCATTATACTAAATGTATATTCTAAACAAATTATTCATAAAATTATAAACATATCATTTTTATACTAAAAGTAGATTATTATCTACATGCATTGTTTACTTTCTTAAGAGCTCCAGGGTCAGGTGAGCACTTAAGTGCTTTTTGATGATGGTGATAATTTACTGAAATTTCGTACACATAACATTTTCCTTGTAATGTTTTAGCACATATGTTCTCTTTTATTCATGCTAAATTTTGCCACTTGTGATATTTCATTATCTCAGCTTGAGCTATTATATGGTTTACAGTTCATAATAATTTTTTGTATTTTAACCTTGCAATGGAGTGGTTTTAGACTTATGTTTCCTCAGTACCTTGTATTATAGCCAATGAATGGTGAATAGCAACAAACTATATAAACTATATACAGATTTTAGCAAATGTTCATGAAAGGTCATACTCTTATGGCTAAATGAATAAAAGTAATCTATTATGATTAAAATTATACATTTTTGCAAGCCATACTCTAAATAGCTTATTATACTGTCAATTTAGGAAAAGTTCAATCACAGCAACCAAGGTATAGTCTGAAAAAGACAGATTTGGAGTATAATTCATGTGAAATAAAACTATAATTGTCTTTGTCTCATTCTAAGCTATGAGTTTGATGTAATTGTTTCTAAGATTGGTGTTCTTTATAACATTAAGAAATCAGTAGTTACTAAGAATTTACGGTGTTTCCCTAACAATGTCTAAGTGGAAAGAAATCACTTAAATTTTAAATGTTTGTGCATGCGCAACTTCACTTGATCCTTACCACCACCCTAGCTAGTAAATATTTAGCTCATTAACTGTGATTATTTAAAAGTTTTTGTCTGCTAGTTCAAATAGCATTTCTGAGATTGGTTTTATTAGCATTCTTTCAGTTACTTTTTCCCTCTTTGCATGTGTAGGTTATTTTTTTGTTTGTTTTTGTTTTTCTTTTTTAATAGAATGCCATGTACTGGAGAGGATTTTAAAGAATATTGATTGTATTATTTTCCTCTTAAGAAAGTATGTCTTATTTGATGATCACCACAATTCTAACAACATTGTATCTATAGTCAACAATAATGTATTGTACATTTGACATTTTCTTTTTTAAAAGATGACAGAGAGGAAGGGAGGGAGAAAGAGAGGAAAAGAAACATTGATGTGCAAGAAAAATATCAATTGGTTGCCTCTGTCACATCCTCAATGGGGGACCTGGCCCACAACCTAGGCATGAGCCCTGGCTGGGAATTGAACCAGTGATCTTTTGGCTCCCAGGCAGACACTCAATTCACTAAGCCACACCAGCCAAGGCTGAATTTTTCTTAAGAGGGTAAATCTAATATTATTACATGTTCCTGTCACAATAAAATACAATAACAATTTTAAGCTTTGTTAGAGTGGGTTCATTTCTGTTTTGCTTCTCTTTTAAGACATCATTGTAAGTTCCAGGGCATAGCTTCTGTGGGGTGTCTACTGAAATTCTCCTGTGTTCATGAAGGTCTCACTCTGAATGAGCCCAGTCTCCAATGTCCTCTCAGCATCATGTGATCTCTGTAAGCTCTGCCCATCTCACTAGCATCTGGATGCTGTTCCTTTATTTGGCTTTCTAGAATCTCACCCTGCTATACTCAATTCAGGAGCTGGCTAAGGTCACGGGGGGGGGGGGATTTATATATAGATTTTTAGAACTTTTTTCCTACAGTTCTCTCTCTCCTGCTGTTTATCTGCTAAGTTCCAGCTGCCTTTATTACCCTAAAATTTTTCATTGTCTCCTCCATCCAGTGAGTTTACAGTTCTCCTTGGGCTCTGTTATTCTATGTTATGATTTGTAAAATGCCTTCAGGCCCATGACTGACCAATCAACCACCTCCTCTTCCAATTTATATCTGGTCTCACATTGTTGTTTTGCTACCATAATTTTTTATGATGTTTTCTATCACCTAAGAGGCAAGCCTGTGCCACTGTATCATCAGCTCAAGACCTGTTTGCCATGAGTTTTCCTGTCATGAATTCATTTTTACATTCTCAGACAATACAATATCCACCTTATCCATCTTAAGGCCTTAACAGTTACATCACCTCAGGCTTTAGTATTGCTACAGATTAGGATATGATTACTAAACCAATTTTCTAGTGAAATACCTTGCCAAAGAGATGGCATTCATTCATCCAGATTCCTTTATCTAGTGTGTTATATATGGCCTCAGCTTCTGAAATATCTCATTTCAGAATTACTCTTTTTAACTGAAGCCAGTTGAGCTCAGACAAAACCCAACTTTCCTTCGCTAAGACTATATCAAGATATGTTTAATCTCAGAGGTTCTCCCTTAGCAGGAGTATTTTTCTGTTGAGCATCAATTAACTTGAACACTATCACTGAAACTATCTAACAAAAGATTTAAGAGATTGCAGAGCTCTTCACTGAAGGCTGAAGGTGAAGGTGAATAATATAAACCTTTCATCTTTTAACCTGTTTCTAAAGTGGTCAGTTTCATAAATAGTTGTATTCAATTCCAAATTTGCACAATATTTTGTGCTAAATTGAATGAAAAGAGAAAAGAACTGGTACAAAATAAAATGTGAAGACTCCCAACAACTTAGTCCTCTGAAATAAGTCAAAAGTTGTTTTTTTTTTCAATATCTGAAAGTTTTCCCTTTATAGGTCTGCTGAGTTGTACGTTGTCACCTCCAATTAAATTGTATTGTCATAGATACCTATGAATTCTCCTGAGTTCAAAAAGACTTTATTTCAGCTTTTATAGCTTCTGTAAACAAGATGAAAAAAAGGTTTAGAATTTAGTGAGACTTTAATTTCTTGTGTGTTTCTTTTTTAAATTCCTTATGCTAAGAGTAGCACTCTTGGTATCTAAGAATATTAAAGAAGTCTCAAGGCACCTTGGGTATTCATTAAGGATCTTTTTTTCTAACATGTGAATAAAAATTTAATTCCTTTGTAAATATTTGATATGGCTTCAATGACTACACAATGCACTGTCCTTCCAGTTAAAAATACATATCTGGTAGGTGTGTGTTTGTTTGTGTATGTTGATTATTCCCCCACTCTGTTGCAGTACACCCAAATAATAATTTAATGTATATGATCTTAGCTATAGTGCTTCAGGGGACTTCATTGATGGAGTCTAAATATAGAAAAATAAATTGAGACTGGGACTAGGGAGACCAGTTCAGTGGTACTCATGAGAGGTAGCAATAGTTCATATCAAAGTGACCAATAATTGGTGGTAGAAATGTAAGCCTTTATAAATGACATCAGTGTTGGGAAGAGCTTGCTTTCAGAAATGTCTAAGCAGTTACAGTGTTCACTGAAGTGGATAAGGGTGTGAAGAAGGCCCATTCATTTGGAGTTAAACCTGAGTCAGTTATTGGGATACAGGAAGAAAAGGTTGTAAAAACCATACCTATTATGAGAGACCATTTATACATGGAATTTTTTCAATAAATATATAGTCAGCCCTCTGAATCCTTGAGTTTTGCATCTGCAATTCAACCAACCATGAATGGAAAACAGTATTTTCAGTCTGCAATTGGGGATCTACTGATGTGGAGGGCCAACTTAATATGCATTATTCTCTGCCATTTTATATAGGGAACTTGAGCACCTGCAGGGTTTGGTACCTGCAGGGGTCCTGGCAGATTCCAAGATATAACTGTAGTTAAGATATTGGGGAGTTGACTGGCTGGCATAGCTCAGTGGATTGAGCGCAGGCTGGGAACCAAAGTGTCCCAGGTTCGATTCCCAGCCAGGGTACATTCCTGGGTTGCAGGCCATAACCCCCAGCAACCGCACATTGATGTTTCTCTCTCTCTCTTTCTCTCTATCTTCCTCCCTTCCCTCTCTAAAAATAAATAAATAAAATCTTTTAAAAAAAGATTTTTGGGAGTCAAAAATTATACAAAGATTTCCTACTGCACAGGGTTTGATGTCCATAATCCCCATTGTGTTCAAAACTCTGAGTGGGTATGGGTATGTGTACATACACACACACACACACACACACACACACACATATCTATATATATATCTATATATACATGTTAATTATATAAATACAATTGTTAATATATAATTTTTATTAAAAAATCTTATTCCAAACATATTTGATATACAGGTCTCTATAAGGACTGATAAATCTAGTAAAAGCAGTAAAAATGATCTTTGAACAATTCTAATTTTGTTGATGATTATATAATACTTATATCTATATATTGACACAGATATATTTTATATATTCATAAACATGTGTTTATGAATGAGATGGAATAAGTGTTTTTACAAAGGACTATAATCTTACATATGACATTCATCAGGGATACAAAATCTTCATGGTAGTTATTGCTATGGCTACAAAGCCTTTCTTTAAACCATGCTCAATGACTAATATTTCTTATGTTATTTGCCCTTGCTTTTTGATGTAAGATCACCCAGATAATAGAATACCATTTCTCTCTCCCTCTGATCAGCATGACAATTTATTAAATGCAAAAAAGGAACATTTTGTTAGCAATACATTATTAGAGCTGTGTAGTACTTGCTTAAAACTGCTCAAAACCAATTACTTGTTTCTGCTTCATTGCTAAAGGCATGGCAGCCAGGAATGTAATTTTGTTTTCAGACAATGAACACTTGGCTTTATACAGAATTTCTGTTTTCTGATTTAAGAGAAAGGAATTCAAGATCACCTTTGTTTAATGCAAATCACCTTTTCAAGTAAATGCCTCTTTGGTTGATAGCTCCTACATTACCATTATTAATTGGCCAGGGTAAGGAGTATTTTACATGACCAAGACAATTGAAATTATAGCTTCCTGCAAGGACATCTAGAGAATGGTTTTCTTAAGGAAACACATGACATGTGCTGGTGATTATATGTCATAATACATTAAAGTAACCTGAAAACAATTTGAAAACATTGAAGAGTAGGAAGATTTCTCATCCTCAAGTCTTCTTTTCTGGAAGAAAATAAATGTTCCTATTTATTTTCATAAAAATAATAGCAGACAATGATGTAAATTTATTCTATACTTAGGAAAGTGATGGAAGTAGCAAATCAATACACATTGATGAAAAGAAACAGTGTTACTTAGCATTTAAATTAAACAACTTTTCAATTAGAAAGGTGAATCTGTTTAATGCCTGTGTACACATGTAAGGCATTTTACCAAATCAAATATTTTCTCATGGCTTTGCCCAATAGTGCAGTATAAATATATCTTTCTTAGGTGGTGCTTTGCTTTACTAAGAGTAAATCATTGCCATGTATGTTTGTTTGTATAGATTTTCTTTTTTTCCCCCTTAACCTACACCATCTTCCACAAAATGTCCCAGCATCTTTCTCCCGGGGCTTACAGTAATATTTCACACATAGGTTGAGCTATGTTCTCCTTCAATTTCTTCCCTCCTTTGTTTTCTGCTCTTGAGGACTATTTCCTCTCCAGACTGTATCCTCTGTCATCATTCACCTTGCAGCTTAATATCCTGATCATTCCAGACTGCATTGCTGCCCCTCCATCTTGTATCTCCTATTTTACAGATCCTATATACTTCTCTTCTTTTACTCTATCCTTTTTTTCTGGAGACATACTTCATGAAGTTCCTAATAAAAGATCTCTGGAAAGGAAAACAAAAACTAGGATATTTTCTCATAGCATATTTATTCCACTATTATAAATTAATCATTCAATTTGGATTTTAGGTTAATAACCTCCTCCCCCAATTTAAAGGTTTTTTTTTTCCTCCTTTGCCTTTCAGCTTTCATCCTAGCTTTAGAAAAATTCCATATCATTGTGCTATCCACTGTTTACTTCATTGTGGTGTTGCTGTTCTAAAATTTCACCATGTTATGACTATAGTTTATTATCGATTTTAAGAAAAAAACAATTCAATATGAACACTTATTTCCTTCATTTTCTTGCATAATTTATTTGATAATTGTCTTTACTCTTTTAATGGTTGTGTTTATTGGAATGAATATCATTTACTTGGATATTTGACCTAAATCAATCCTCTGGCTTCTTTTTATTTTCTCTTTAGTATTTGTTTTTCTACTCTACTTTCTTTATAAAACTTTTATTTATTTATGTTAGAAGGAGGGGAAGAGAGAGAGAAAGAGAGGGAGAGAAACATCGATGTGTGAGAGTTACAAGGATCTGTTACCTTTCAGATCCTCCAACCAGGGACCTGGCCTGCAACCCAGGCATGTGCCCTGACCAGAATTCTAGCTGGTGACCTTTTGGTTTACATGCTGGTGCTCAATCCACCAAGCCACACCAGCCAGGGATTTACTCTGATTTCAAGGAGACTACCCGTAGTGTAACTTTTATCATCTTATTATATTATTTACTTCAGCTATCCTATTTTAACTTGCAAGAGCTACTTATTTTTCTATTACCATTCTTCCTGTTATATCATTCTGCTCTTGTTTAGTAGATACAGTAACTTTCCTTATACTTCTGATCACATTAATTGTTGTTTTACTTTGATGTTTTCTTTTGAAAATTCCTCTGTATCTTTCAGTTTTTACTTTTATGCTTTAAAAATAGAAATTGTTTTAATATTTTCTGTTTTATTTATTTTTTATTTACTTCTGTGAAATGCATTCACCACATATTGGATGTGCCTCAGCTCTTTCTTCATATTTAAACTTCTTATACTGAAAAATTGATTGAAATTTCTGCATGCATGAAGGTAATTTTCTCACAGATTTTATCTGGCTGTGATGGGGGATTTTAGTGAGGATAACCCCGAAAGAGTATCTGTCCATTTTTCATTGGGACTTATCAGTGTATACAGTGAAAACATAAATTAGTTTATGCAACTGCCATGCTTAAATATTACAATACCCCACATTGCATAGAATGGACGTCAAACATCATATCAGGGCCCTTAAACCCCTGTATTATGTAGTTTCTGCCTGTCTCTTAAATTGCATTTCATATCACACATCAGTCTTACTTTAGTCTTACTAGCTTCCTTCAGCCCTTGGACAAACCATGTTTTTGTCCACAGGGACTTTGTTTTCATATTTTTCATATCCAAAATACTATTATAGATATTTAAGGCAAATGAGGCAAACAGTAGTCAAATATAGTATTCTGAGTGAGATTGTTGTGGGGTTTTTTTTTCATTTAAAGAGGGAATTTATTAGAAGAATACAAAGGTTCTTGCAGGGTTTTCAACAGCTGCAATGGGTTAGTAGCTAGAATCACACCTTTCTGAAAGACAGACCAATCATGTATATGGTAATCACAAACTTCTGGATTTTACAAAATCATGAAGAGAATATCTTAAAGGATGTTCCTCTCTGTATAGTGCACAAGAGACTAGAATGTGGATTCATTTCTGCTTGCTTTTTAGTCCTTACATTCCTTTATGTCAGCCTCAAACTTGTCAAGCACTGTTGGCAAACATTTATGAGCTCATTCAGGCATCTCTAAAATGGCTCAACAGCTGGAAGAGCACTTTGAGTCTGCAGAAATTAATGTTACTCTGTGAAAGGTGAGTTGTAGTATAACCACAGATTTCTACCTCCAGGTTTTTCATGATCATGTAACAAAGAGAATGTCCTAAGGTATGGTCCACCTCATGCAAAACAATTATCACACAGTGCCTGTCTGTTCCAGCTGCCTGGACCATTTCCAAAGCTGTCTTCCTTTCACCTTTAGCCACTGAGGCCTTTAATCCAGATATTTTTCTCTCCAGCTCTTGGTCCTCTTCCATGGCAGGAGCAGCATCTTGGGTCCTCAGTGATGCCAGTGGATGGGATGGTCTGCTCTATATTGTGGACAGTTGCAAGTAGAGCAGAAAGCCTGAGTGAGTTTAATCATAGCACAGTAGGATATAAATTGCTTCATGAACATAATCCTCTTATTCTTTAAGCATATCCCACTTTTTTAAGGAAGGAGGATAACCATGGAAGAAATGCATCGTGGAAGTCAAAAGGTGAAGTGATTTTAGGAATGTCAAATGCTACCAAAGGGATAAAGAAAATGAGGACTCAAAGTTGGCCAGTGGATTTAGCAAGTATAAATCACTGCTTATATTACCAAAAGAAGGTTCTGGAAAGAATTAGAGATGACTATGTGACTGAATGAGTTCCAGGAAGAAAGGGGTGAGAGAAAATAGAGATAGTATACTCAACCCTTCACCTTTATCAATATAACAAATTTTGAACAAATAATTTTGCACATCTTGAAATACTTCAAGGAATCCTACCAGCCATATATTTAGAACTGGTTTCATTAAACTCTATTTTCAAATGAAGAAATTAAGCTGTAGAGTAAACTTGTTTTTGCCTTTTACTTCTAGTTTAAATCATTTTCCCCAAGGAAGACTTAGTCCTTCCTTTCTCTGTGCTACCTAAATGCTTTATGCAGACCTTATCTGTGAGTTTCCCTCTTGTTTGCAGTCATCTTTTATTCTAATTCATAGCACTATGTCTGGGACATAGTACTTTCATAAGAAATATTTGTTTCATTAGAACACAACCAGGAAGTTTAACCAGTTAGTTGTTACAGGAATGATATAGTAACAAAGGCCTTGAGAAATCATATTAGAACATTTTTATTTGAACCTTGGTTAAATATGGTGAGGAGATCAATTTTTGATGCTCCACACAGGATTTGGAACATAGGTGTATATACTGAAGCCCCAACCTTACTAAAATACCAAGGCCTCCCTAATCCCACCTATATAACTGTCAAGTCAGATGTATCCCTTTGTACCTGTGGAGACATACTGTAACCCCAAACTGAGATTCAACCATGGCTTAAAGTATCTGGAAAACCAAAGCAGATCTTGTAGATGAGATGATTTATATCGACTGACTTACTTTTTGCTGATGTAATTATAAGAGGAATGTTTATACTACAGATACAGGGAAAGAGAATGGAGCAGTGTTAGGGAAGAACAATGTGTGTTTCTCCTTCAGATCCATGGAGAGATCTGATTACGAACCATTTGGTTCATAAGTTTCAGGCAGAAACTGGAGGAGACACCTTCATAAGGGACACTGTACAATAAGGGGCATAGTATGGTGACAAAGCAACCCAGAATGCAGACAGCTAGGTATTTTTCCCAATTCTGTATGACACAGAGTGGCACTGGATCTCTGTGATTGTTCTAGTGCAGTGCAGATGATGCAAACACAATAGTGGTGGAGAAGTGATAGAAGTTTGACCCTGTGATGTGATAGATAACTAGTAGACCCAGGAGTATTTAACATGTTTGGGTATGAGCAACATCATCAGAAGCTATTGTTTAATTTGTGAATGCATATACTAAAATATTTAAGGACTCTCTCAACTAATTTAGTTGAATTTTACTTTAAAGGAACATATGTAGGTGGGGACAAGAGATATAAAAACTTGCGTAATTATTCTTTTTGTTTTACTCACATCACGGCATCATGGGGAGGGGCAAGGATTTGGTTATTTTTGTTTGTGTGTCTATCTATGATTGTTACTTTTACCAAATTACTCTAATTTACCTGAAAGAGTTAAGAACATGTTCCTCAAAAGACCAACTGAGTCTTTCCTGAAGCACAAAACATGGCTTAGTCACTAATAAAACTGAGCAAAAGAAATTCTATGAACATCTAGAGAACAATGAAATCATACTAAACAAACACAGTAGAATCATTTACAGTAAATCATGCTGGGTAAAGTTGATTTGGTGTTTTTTTTTTGACAGTTTATAAAATTAGCACATGGAGGGAGAACTATGGATAATAAATGTCTAAGTTTTAATAAGGTGGTTGATATAGTGATACAAGTAAGTATATAAAAATTGTCAAATGTTCTGATAAGAACACAATAAAATGGATTAAAAACAAACTAAGATATCATAAATGTGGACAATGATAGATGAGAGTAGGACCTTTGAAGTACCAGAAAATGATTCTTGGCTCTTTTAAATGGATTTCTGACCATAAATACAAGGCAAATAGGGTTTAAATTAGATTGGCAGATTATATCAATTTGGAAGGTGCTGTAAAAAACAGTTTGGAAAGAGAATGCTATAACTGGATGTAAATAAGTTAAGTCTGCAGGCAGAAAAAGAACAAATGAGATTCAATTTGTACAAGAGCAAGCAGGAAAAATATTACTAAGCAACTGTATAACAATACCATTTATTGCTAAGAGAATTGATGGCATATAGCACTTTACAATATATAGCATGCCTAGTAAGTGTTTATTGTTAGAGTATATTGCATAGCAAGCCAAGAAAACAGACTACTTTCTGGAATCAGGTTAGTTATCCAAGGGAAGGCATTGAGTTCTGCTCGGACTGCATGCTGGAGTCAGCGTGTTTGGCAGATGGGCCAGCTAGCTGCATTCTTGTTTCCATCTCCATTTGGCCCCTTCTGATTCTTGGAGCTTTTTCTGCATGTTAGGAAACAGGCAGCAATGATTTCTTACTAGTATAGCAGCATGTCCATAATACTCTCTGATGTTCATTCAGAGGCTACATTTAAGTTGTATCCCAGTACATACTGCACATGTTGTCTCCTCAAGTGTATTTTTTATTATCTGTCAAATATTATTTCATAGAGTAAGTGCACAACTTCTATCCACCTTGTGTGGTCTAAAAGAAAATGAACAGACAAAGAGAATTCCTATTTGTGGTTTGCTTGGCCACAGGTTAGTTAGGGGCAGATGCAAAATTACCTCCAAGTTAAAACCATCTAATGTGTGTCCAGTTTCAAAAACTGGAATTCAAATAAGAAAGCAAAATATTATGTATGTGTCAAAAAGGGGAAGTAATGAATTATGTTGGAAGTTAGGTTGTGAGCGACCAAGATGTGAGTACATGACTCTATACACATAAAACATGAATGAAAATAAACAAGGAAACTTTCACTTTATACATAGTTAAAATATGGCTTGTTTATTATCTCAACGCACTACTGTAGCTTCTTTATAGCCTTAGTAATTGGTCTATAACAGCAATTAGGACTCAGCACATTTCCTTACACCTAATATACATGCAATAAAAATATTACCCAAATAATTAATTTTTTTTTGCATTTTATGCCTACTTTGGGGCATAATTTATTATTTTTTATTATTATTTTTGCACTTTACTTTTTATTTTTATTTTTAAAAATATTTTTATTTTAATTGTTGTTGCAGTACAATTTTCTATCTTTTACTCCCAAATAATTAATTTTAAAATCTATTAATTCCTTCCCTCTCTTTCAAAGTACCTGACTTTCAGGTCTTAGAATATCAGCTGAACTCAAAGAACAAAGGTGATCAAAATCCCCTAAAGGCAGTAGATGCAGTAAAGAACTCCATTAGAATTGGATGGTAAAGGAAAAGAGTAGGTCAGAGGAATTGACACTGAGAAAACCCCATCGTAAATACACAAGAATGGTGAGCATGCCCAGACAAGAAAAACGTATGAAATACAATCTTTATTCAAATGTGGGCCCATTGTGACTTATAAGAGGGTTATGTGATGATAAAATTAAAGTCATTTACATCTGGTTTCCTAAGTAAGAGAGCAATTCAACATCTTCAGAGCTTGTGGGATGCTTGAGTATTCACAGTTACCTTTGGCATTTGATTAACTGGGTCAAAGGAAAAGTCTTGAGGCCTCATAACTGGGCAAATTAGTGTTGGAAAGTAATTTGGGTCAAGGTCAAGAATACCAATGTCAATTAAGGAGGAAGGAAGGAAAGAAGGAAGGAAGGAAGGGTGGATTCAGGATATTATATTTTCTAAAAAGCCATATTTGTGAAGAAGAAGCGAGGTTAAAAATCATGTAGTTTGCATTTACATTCTTAGTAAGTAATAACATTATAAATAATCATAAAGAACTAGGCACTGAGGTTGAGATTTCACAGGTTTGAGCAGAAGTTGTCAGCACTCCAACAGAAAAAAGGAAAACCTAGAAGATATAACTGTTGCCTTGACCACTCACAGACTTTATACACTACCAAAAACTCAACGTCATCTTGAAACTTTCCTTTTTATGACCAGTCATTGATTTCCCCTAAATCACACAGAAAATGAGTTATGTTTTACATATATTTTATCTTTATTGTTGAACTACACACAGGTTGGTGTTTGAAAAGAACTGAGGTTGTAGCTAATAATAAATAAAATTTAAGAATTGTATTAAAATAAAAGAAAATGTTTTAAGGGGGAAATGGGGGAAGGTATTTCAGGAACAGCTATAAAGGACACATGGACATAACCAAGAAGGGTGGGATATGGGGAGGGAGGTGGGGATGGCTGGGGTGGGGGGAAAATGAAGATAACTGTACTTGAACAACAATAAAATAAAGAAAATAAATGCCTTACAATTGTAGCTTAATAGTTACTGCTAAGTCCTTACCATGTGAAAATGAGGTGGAAGCATGCTATGAAGGTTGCAAAGATGAGTAAGTATTGTCCCAAAACTCTCAGGAAGTTTGTGATGTAATGGTAGACATGCAAAGCTAACTCTTAAGTAAACCAAAGACATAATTAGCAACAAAATACAGCAGTAAGACACTACAATAATTTGGGGGATTAAACATTTCCAAAATTATCCCAACCTTGTGTGTAAGGTAGAATCTTTAATTGATAAATATTAAGGGATGAAACAAGCTGTCCCATCAAGGGTAGATTCCCAAACAAAAGGTTCATTTTGTCATTATTGTTTTTTTAATTCATTTTGTTTAGTTAAGCTTTCACTTGTATAATATGATCTAAAAAGATAGGACAGTACTCCTTCAAAGATGAATCAAAAGCATATTTCTAATTTCTCTATTTCATTTTTTGTATTGTGTTTCCAATGCTACTCATTGCCATCTAGAAGAGTGTATTCAACATTGTCAATGAAGCTGCACTACTGTGTGATGGAACTTGCCATTACTAATATCTCATGACAAAATATAGACCTCTTTCCAGCCTGGGAGATGTTACTGACTCCCGATTTTTTCTTTGTTTTTTTCTAGTTCTACTTCATTTTTCTTGGAATCCATTTGACATACCTATTTCCTTGAGATCTATTATGGCTGAAGTCATGGGCAGTTCTGTTGTTTACTTGTATGAAATATGTAATTTATCATTTCCTTTTACTATAAATGACATAAAAATTCATTCATTCTTCATTCTATATAGATTGTGTACTTGTGCACTAGACAATGTTTTCTGAATGAGCAACAGGGTACTGAATGACACCAACGAAGTTGTTGCCTTTCCAGAATTCACAGTCTAAGGCATGAAACAGCCAGTAGACCTAGATACCAAAACTAATAAATAGGTGAATAAAATTCTGGGTGCTAATAAGTGTCTCAATTAAAACAGAGAATGTTATAGAGAAGGGCAACATTACTAATTTTGATAGGATCCTCAGGAAAGGCTACTTTGAGGAGTCAACTTGAGACTGGAAGGAAGGGAGGGTATATAGCCTATCATTCAGACTCAAATATGAGTCTGTATTATATACAGACTCAGTTCCCTGGAGAGCAAATGAAAAGCCCTTAGCAAGAAATGTTCAAGGAACAGCTGGTGAACAGGTGGCTAAAGGGCAGCGAGAGAGGCAGGAAGAGTTGGTGATGAGGATACAGAGGTAGTAAAGGACCAAATATTAGTTCTTTCTTTCTTTTCCATCATTTTCATCAACATTTCTGGAGTCCCATGAAAACATCCTAGTGCACCCA
Source organism: Phyllostomus discolor (assembly GCF_004126475.2). Lineage (NCBI taxonomy): Eukaryota > Metazoa > Chordata > Mammalia > Chiroptera > Phyllostomidae > Phyllostomus > Phyllostomus discolor. The sequence continues at coordinate 13,052,093 of NC_050198.1, read as the reverse complement.
CTGTCTCAGGCCTTAGCTCAGCTTTGCCTTTTTTTGTCCTCTCTTTTCTAGCTTTGGACTTCTAATCATTTCCCTGTTCTTTCACACGTAGATATGATTTATTGTGTTTGTGAAATAATTATGAACAAATGTATTTGTATTTGTCAAGAAATTTTACATTAATTTATTCATAAATTTCACCTTTATAGCAGTAAATAAGGTAAAGACATAGAAAGGTGTTGGTAAAAATTTGAGGGTAGGTGTAAGAACAATAGAAATCTATGATAACAAATGCCAAATTTCAAAAGAACATACTTCATAATAAAGGTCTTCAAATACAAAGGTGGTGAGGAAGCTCCACCACAAGCTGGGTAGAGCAAGAAACCACTGTGATCTATTTTCCAATAGCCATGACCAACTACTGTTACTTCACATATCAGATCACACTCAGTGAAGGGGCCAAAACACAGTACCTTCAAAATGAAGATTTCAAAACCACATCCATCTCTGATTTCTTGAGGATTCCCTGTTGTTCTCACTCATCAATCCTTGATAAATGATAGGTCACTCTAACATAATTTATCCTTTGGTCCAAGAGCCAGAGAGAAAAAGTTAGGTTTAATATCACAATTTCATTTTGTCTTTTTATGGTTGGTGTTCTCTAGGTTAACAGAGAGGGTCAGGGAAGGAGTACAAGCAAGAAAGAAAAGAATAAAATTTAAATCTATTCTTTGTCCTTTTTTTGGTCCATAAATAATCTCTGGGCAAAATTATATGTTATAAGGAAATATATTACAAAATTTAATTAGGGTTTTTAAAATTCAAGCCCAACATATTATTTTACTTAATTTATATAGGGAATAGGAAACTCTAACTCAAAGGAAACAATTAAGTTTGTAGTCAGTTCTCTAGAAGAGGGAGGCCAAGCCACATTTACCCTCAAGATAAACTAATATTAATATTAATTATATAATCCACTCAAGCACCAGCTGGTAAATTTACCTAAGAGTTGTTCTTCATATCACTATTACCTGTAGCCTTTGTGACTTATCTCAGCCTGAGATTCTTGAGAAAGCTAAATCACATACACAGAAATAGTTTAGATAAGAAGAATGACCTAGACTTTAACCTCAATCTTTTATGAATTCCCTCAAAGTTCACTCAACAATGTAGACCCTGCCCTTCCTTTTATTCCTGCTCTCACAAAATATTGTTCAATCTCAAGGACATCTGTCTGGATGTCCTTTCCTAAGATATTCCAATCATTAGCTCAGTTAAATACCACCTCTTATGGGAAGACTTCTGGTATCAACACATGTAAATAACAGCTTGTACCCTGATTCTTCCTACCACATTAACATAATACCCCATTATATTTCTTTCACAGTATCATTATTCAGAAGTATCTAGTTTATTTATTGGTTCCTGTTTTTATATATATATTCATGTACTGGAATGTAATCACCATGATTTTAGCTATGTTATTATTTTCTAGTTAATTTAGAACAGTTCCTGCCACATGTACTGTTTAATAAATGTTTTTACATTTTCATTTAAGATGATTGGAAAATTAAAAGAAAGTTGCAAAGAAAGAGCAAAGGATGCTCATATGCCTTTTGTCTGGATTCATCAATTGTTAACATTTTGCCCCACTTGTTTCATCACATTTTTGTAAATATTTATGTCTATCTATCTATCATTTATCATCTATCTACATATATGTGTTTCTTAATTGTATTTGCATGCATAGCCTCACTTTTGATAGAAAAGTCAAGAAATTTATTATTTTAACAGTATTATTAACTAATTGAATGTCCATATTCAAATTTAATAATTGCCTCAAAATATTCTTTTAACATATTCAGTTTTTTTCTGATGTAGTATCCAGTGTAGAATCATACATTGCATTTAGTTCTCATATGGTTTTAGTATTCTTTAATCTTGAATAGTTTCTCAGCTTTTCTTTTTCTTTCATGACCATAAAAATCTTTAGGACATTTATTTAAAGGTTCAGTTATTTTATAGAATGCCAATGAATGGTTTTTGTTTTTTTGGAATTTGAATACATGAATACCAACTGCCATCTCGAACAGTCTTGTTGTTATGTAAAGATACATGATAATTGAAAGTATAGCAGGGGGACCCCATAAACAGAATATCTTCTGGAGGGCTGTCCTCCTATAGTACAGACTTCCCTGCTAGGTTCATATTTAGGAACCTACCTGTATCAGTGTACCTGCTGGTGTTGTTGTGGGGGGCTGCATTCAGCTTCAGTGACATTTTTTTTGAAGACTCAATGCATTTGCCCATTTCATGATGAGCAATTTACAAGTGCATCTGCCCACATCATGCTCAGTGTTCAGCAGTTTTTGACCAGAAACATCATGACCCCCATGCCCTACCCTCTCCATCTACTTGATCTTGCCCTGAGCAACTATTTTTTGTTTCTCTGGATGAAAAAAAGTCCTCAATGGAAATTGTTTTGCAGATGTGGGAGAGGTGAAACAAAAAATGGCAGAAGCACTAAAAGGCATCAAAAGCAATGACTTCAAACACCATTTTGAGCCGTGGAAAAAATATCTCCATAGAGGGTATTACATCAAATGGAGAGTACTTTGAGGGCAACTGAAGTTTAAACATGTAAAAATTAATACACAATGTTTTTATAAATAAATTCTGTTTTTTCCCCCCATATGTATATTTTCAAAACTTCGTCCATTCTGAGAGCTAAGAATAAAATGGATAATAAGCCATACTTTGGAATACTACTCAGCCATAAAAAAATAAGAAAAATTTACCCTTTGTAACAGTATGGGTGGACCTAGAGAACGTTATGCTAAGTGAAAAAAATCCAGTCAGAGAAAGACAAATAGAATATGATTTTATTTATATGTGGAATCTAATGAACAAACTGAACTAATATGGGAAATGGGAACAGACTCATTGATGGAAGCAGGCTGACAGCTTGTTGGGGAGAGGTTAGGGGGTGGAGGGACTGAGCAAAAAGGAAAAAGGACTCATGGACATGGACAACAGTGTGGTGATTGCTGGGGGAAAGGGAGTATAAAGGGACTAAAAGGTGATGTTAAAAATACAGTGAAGATTAAATTAAAAACAAACACATAAAAATGAAATGAAATGAAATGAAATGAAATGAAATGAAATGAAATGAAATGAAATGAAATGATGGTAAGGAAACAACAAAAAAAGCTATACATTGGGAGAGTCCTAATTTGCTCTCTCCCAAAGTTTTCAATTTCCAAAACTAAATAAATAATGTCAACAGATTTAGCTACTTAATATATACCATGAAAATTTAAGTAAGTTGTTAGACTATATTTTATGTGGGCATTCTTTAAAGAGCATACATCAATAAATATATCAATCTTGTTAAAAATTAAGACTTTCTAGGTTTATTTTTCAATTTCATGTTCTACAATTACACTTGCTTGAATATAAAAACAAAGGAGATATTGTCTGACTTTGGGTTTACTTTCTACGGAATTTTCAGGATGGAGTTTTCCGTATACCAGCACATAGTTCTCACAAAGGAGAGTCCAAATATGATGTGCCAACAAAAATCAATTAACAGTCTCAGATTCTGTTAATTTTATGATGTCTGGTCATTATATCAACTTGACGTCCATGAAGAAATTGGCTGAATACTCAGTTTAAGTAAATTCATTCAAACAACTGGGAGCTAAGAATTATTTTGTTTCACACATTATTGACAGCCTTACCATCAAAAGGTCTTATAAACTCTTGCCTCTCTGTTCAATTTTTCCCTTATATAATGGGAAAACATGCCCCATCCTTTTAGACTATTCAGTAGTTCCCAATGGTGTATATTTATTGGATAAACTGAGGAGCTTTGAAGAACTAGCAATTCCTGTGCCCCATCACTAGTGATTCTGGTATAATTGATCTGGAGTGGACCCTTAATCATTAGTGGTATCGTAAAAGAACTCCAGATACTTCTTACTTGCAACCAGATTTGAGAATCACTGATCTGAACCAAAGAAATTCCCATCACCCAGTGACATCAGTCAAGTAGTATGCTGAATTATCTTCCAATCTGACAGTCTTGCTCCTTATATAATACATGTATTTTATCCTTCTCCTTGGTGACAAATAAATGGATTTGGCTAATTCTAAACATGTTGTTTTATTTCATTTATATGTAATGGATTCAGACTCTTGACTGCAACATTGAATTATCATATTGCGTGAATTTGTGATCAAAGAAACCAGAAACCATGTTAACTTTGTCAATGTTAGTTACATTAAACTGTGGAGTTGATTATATGTCCCATATCCCTATAGTATGTTAAGTGTTTGATCATTTGCTAAATTCCTTATTTAAGAATCATCATGGTCTTTTATTGCAATGGTGTCTCATTGAAATAAAAGATTTCCAAATGTATAGAAAACAAAAGCATTCAATTTTTCACCAAATAATGAAAGAACATCATAGTGCATAAAACTTTTCAAGATACCATATGTCATTACATCATTTATATATCCCTTTTTATCTGGCCTCTCTCTATATATATAGATATTATAATGCATATATTTACTAAAAAAATCAGTGGCAGTATCATCTGAACTCTTTACCCCTTATTTAATCTGGACATTTGAACTACTTATTTCTCAGCTCATCAATAGTTCTTGAATGTCAGGTACACCCTACTCAATCAAAAACTAAGCCTTCATTAGGTTCAATTGGCTGTTCATATGTACCTTTACATCTTCATAATCTGTCCCTCAGTATAGATACTAACTGGATCTTTATTGAATGAAAAGTTCAAGTCAGGCTTGCCCTTGACTTCACAGGCTGGTGCCCAATCCACTGAGCCATACCAGCCAGGGCAGGCTTCCTCTTGGCAATGATCCTCATTAACTAAACCATATGATCACTGCACAAAGAATGCTTATAGAAACCACAAAATACCATATTTTGCCATATACAATGTAAACCCATGTTCTTGTCCCAAACTTTCAGGAAAACAGTCTTTCATTTTCATTTTAATTTTAATTCAATTATCTATTTATTTATATTTAGAAACAAAATCGATTATCATATTCCAAGATATTATTTTGTTACAGATATTGTTTTCTAGAGTTGCACTTTAATGTATAAGCATAAATAAAGGAGTTAAAAGCACTTATATAGCCCTGGCTGGTGTGGATTTATGAGTTGGGCACTGACCTGCAAACTGGAAGGTTGCTGGTTTGATTCCCAGTCAGGATACATGCCTGCATTGTGGTCCACGTCCCCAGTTGGGGATGTGCAAGGGGCAACTGATCAAACTTTCTCTCTCTCTTTTTCTCTCTCCTCCTCTGTTTCTAAAAAAATTAATAAAAATCTTTTAAGAAACCATTTGTGTAGATATGGAATTAGCACTACCCATGTATAATGTGCATCTTTATTTTTTCCTCAAAAAATTGGTCAAAAAAAGTAAACAATATACATGGCAAAATTTGGTATTAACCTCAGTGTATTACATTATATTCCTTAAAAATATTTAGAAATGAGCATTAGTTATAGAAGCAAGGAACTTGAGAGCTTATTGATTATGCAAATATGTTCGTTCTCTGCATTTCTTTAAAATGAACCAATTAGTGAAAGGGTTGGCAAACACTTTCTCAAAGGAACAGATAGTTGAAATTTTAGACTTTGTCCGTCGCCTAGTCTGTTGTAACTGTTTAACTCCACTGTTGTAGTGGAAAAACAGCCATAGATAATACATGAAACAATGGATGAGGCTGTATCACCAAAAAAGTTTGTTTACAGAAACCAGTGGTGGGGAAGTGGGTTAACTTTGCAGATGCTCTAATTAGTAGGGCAAAATATGTTCTGTGTATAATACATACACATATGCCTAAATGCACATGTTTTTATTTACAAAATGAAATTGAGTGTCTCTTTCAGCAAATTGAGCATTACAAAGTAAATTTGCAGGGGCTATGGATGAATTGTATATATATTAGAATCAACCACATCTTTTATTTTTAAGCAGCATGTCATGTAATACATACTGAGAAACTCTTTCCATGCCTCCTTTACTTAAGTAGACTCTTTTCTAGTATAGTTATTAGTAAAGGGAGTCAATCAATTAAAAAATTAAGCTATTTATTAACTCAGCACACTTCAACTCAATAAGTAAATACTCTCTTATTTGTTTGGCTGGGTTCTTGGATGTGAGATACTTCATGCCATCACAATACAGAGCTCATCATTTCAAAGAAGGCACAGTGGTCAGGTTTCAAGCGATGTTCTAGTTGTTCCCTATGGTGAAGACAGAGCTCCATCATCAAATCTAAGTGCACTTAATTTAGGAAAAGAGACAGACAACTGGTTAAAGTTTGGTATCAAAGTAGCAAATATACAGTGAACTGAAGAAGAGAAATGTTTCTAAAGTGGTCTAGACAAATGGACTCTGAAGTCAATCTCATCTTTTTAAAGATTGCAGCCCCAAAGACTTCTGGTGATTTTTCCTCATGACATCCCTTGACATCTAATAATAGACCTAGACACTTGGAAAAATAAAGAACCAGCAATGTCAGCCTGATGTAACCCCAACTCCTTCTTGCTGTTTAAACTACCATGCTTTGAGACCTCTTTTATAGTCATTTGTTAACCTTTTCCCTCTTGTATTGTGAAATTTGTACTGCATATATCCAAAAATGACAGTTACAGGAAGGGTGGCCCACATAACCTCTGAAGTTAAGATGGAAAAATTCCATATAACACTCCAACCTGGTATTACAGAAGACAAATACAACTACACAGTGACTCTAGCACTGGTGCCTAGTTCACAGAAACTGAACAGCATCTCATCCATTATTGAGATATCACAACATTTGTACTGCAATGCACGTGCCTACAGAATACAGTAGCTAGGCTTACTGTCCATATAGTCCCTATGGGTCTGAAAGCAACTCATGACATTGCTATACATTTTAAAATAAATGAACCATATATGTCTTTAAAAACAAATATAGTTTTCTTGGTGAAAAACGTTTCTTCTAAGAGTTTTGCGATATCTTATACAGCAACTACATGTAGAGATCATAATGGACATTTATATGACTATTACTTTAAAATAATAATATAGCTGTTATTTAATAGTGTTCACATGAAGAGGAGATACTGACCCTGAATGAATATATAGATCAATAATCATGAAAAAATTAATCTAACTACAATGAATAAATTTTGTGATGCACACTGGATGAAGCCTTCAAATTTGTCACAACTTTACAAATTACTTACTTGTGCAGATTCATTGTAGTGTTTTGTGATAAATTTTGAAAACTGGCTCCATGAAGTAAAGTAAAAGCAATTTTATTAGCTCTTGTAAAATACTTATAAATGGCTTCAATAACCATTTACAAACAAAACTAAATATTTGACACTGTAATGTCACTGAGATTTATTTTAAAATTATTTTAGAGGTACTTAGGACTTATTTAATATTATTTAAAAAAAGCTTTTTATAAAAAATACCTTGTAATTTGTGTCCTAAATAATTCAATAATGTATTCATTTGTTTTACAAACAAGCAGTGACTATTTCCAAGATCAATATTTATTTGAAACTTTAGGAAATTTGACCAAAAGCATAGAATGAAGATAAATGAAAACATTTGCAATCAATTATATATAAATGGAGTTAACATTTTGGATTCTTTTTGAAATAAACACTAATGAATATTCTTCAACAAGAAGAAAAAAATGAACCTTGAAAAGAATTGGATGAACGAAACAGTGACAACAGGAGAAATGGTAAATCCTAAGCATATTGTGTGCTAAAAAGATAATAATAAAAGCTTGGAAATGTTTAAAAGCAAAGTTTAATGAAAAGACTAAAAACAATAGATGGATGATCGGTAGAAGATATTTGTATAAGGGTTTGTCTTGTGAAGGAAGAGGAATAAAATATGGATCAACTTTTAACTGGTGACTTAAATATAAAATTAAATATAGATATTCATTCATTAAAACAGAGGAATGGAAGGCAAGAAAAGAATATATGCAAGGCAAAGCATGACAATTTAAGATATAGAATTATGTGTATGTATTATTAAAAACAAATAGATGAAGCCTGTCCAGAAAAAGTCCAACCATTGTTAATATATTGAGAATGGTTTGTGCCACATGGATATAAACTGGCAGCCAAAGAGAGTGGACTGAAATGCACCTGCATAGACAATGACAGCTTCACTGTACCAGTCAGTGGGGCATTAGATGCCACTGAGTGAGCATGTGTACTATGTGACTATCACATTCAAAATGACTGAGTGAGTAAAGCAATGGATCTGCATCAGATTTTGCATTAAGCTTGAACATTCTTCCACAGAAACTATTCAGCTGATTCAGAAGGCCACAGCTATGGGCAACTGGTGACTGGCAGTTTCATTATGACAACGCTCCCGCTCAAGCATCCCACCTCATGCAGGTTTTTTTTGGCAAAACATCAAATCACTTCAGGTGACTCAGCCCCACTATGGCCCAGATTTGGCACCCTGAAACTTGTGGCTTTTCCCTAAACTAAAATCACCTTTGAAAGCGAAGAGATTTCAGACCATCAATGAGATTCAGGAAAGTACCACAGAGCAGCTGATGGTGATTGGAAGAACTGTGTGAGGTCCCAAGGTGCCTACTTTGAAGGGGACTGAGGCATCATTGTCCTATATACAATGCTTCTTGTATCTTATATCTTCTTCAATAAATGTCTCTATTTTCATATTACATGGCTGGACACCTTCTGGGCAGATCTCGGTAAATGGATTAAACTCATTCAGTAGAAGTCAATAAGAGACTAGATGTACATGACTTACAAGAGAAACACCACAACCAAAATGATATATAAAATTTGAATGATCAGAGATGAAAGGCAACATATACCTGACAAACTAAATAAGGAGAAGATGATTAGACAATATGTAGTATTTGATAAAATAGTATTTCACTTGCCAAGATTCCATAGTAACTAATAATAAAAGTGAAAATTTATGATGAGAAATAACATAGCAAACATAAAATTGTCTAAACCTAAGAGCTTATCTTTGAAATGTATTTTATGCCTTGAATAACATTTCATTAAAATAAAATTTAAAATGTGTTAAATTATAAAGAAACTTTAAAACCTGAAGGTTTTAAGAAAATTGTCTTAGAATATGATACATTGAGCACAAAAAGTATGAATGAACAATAGTTTACTTGGGCAATACTATTAATCTTTCTATTTATGTAGCATGGATTCAGAAAAGAAAGCTTTAACAGATTCTAAATAGTTAGTTGTGGCATTTGTATCAGTTCAAAAGAAGGTTAAGGAGTATATATACCTAAACATGTAAGTTCTATTTATAGCACAGAATGCTCTCAGCAGTTAAAATGATTGCACTAAATTAGTCTATATTACTATGAAAAAATCTCAAAAATATGTTGAGAGATTAAAAGCAAGTGGTAGAATGTTTGTGCAATATAATCCTACCCATTATTATTTTGAGTACACTAATTCTAAACATATACAAATGTATATGACACAGAATGGAAGGAAGCACACTAACTACATAATTGTTGTTGCCATTATGTGTAGAGGGAAATGGGATTGGGTATCAAATTGGAGATAGTGGGACTACTCCTTCCTCTATGAATAAAGTTTGATGTATTTTGTATCCCACCCCCCACAAATGAAGAGGGATTGAGAAGGGGAAGAGAGAGAGGAAGATGGTAACAGGGAGAGGAAGAGAACAAGGAAAGGAGCGAGGAAAGAAGTGAAGGGGGAAGGAGGGAAGGTGTGAGAATGAGGTTTTGAAACAAAATCTGTGAGGTGGGTCCTGGAGTATTTCTTATATCATTACTGCATAATGTTTTGTATTTTCAACATTTATCAGAACACATTTAAAAATTAACAAACCTTTGAATAAACATTAAATGCTACATGGATATTTTATAAATGTTTACAAGTCAAAGAACAGTGGAATTGAAGGCAAGAAACTTAATTTTCAATGAGGTCTCTGTCACTTATAAGCTTGTGCAAGTCACTATTGCTGGACCCAGGTCCTTCATCTATAAAATGTTAATAAGAATATTTATTCTGCTTATTTCATAAAAGTATGTATAAAAGCATTTTACCACAAACACTTTCCAAATATAAATGATATATTTCTAGTACTAATTATTACAGTTACCATGGTTTAATGCCTACCATATTGCAGGCATATTTAAAATAGTGTTAATACTCAACATAATAAAAAAGAAAATCAGATATTATCCCCATTTTAAAGAGAAGAAAATTGAAGCTCAGTGAGAAACTCATTCCTGTTACAGGGGTCTTAAAAGGCACTGGGAAAGGTAAAAAAGTTGTTTTTACCTTTTCTTTGGTAAAAACATCTTTTGTGGCATATAGAATATGTTGTGGGTGGGGGGAAATGATTAAATCAAAGGGCTTTTCTCACATCTAGAGCTTGTTAAATTTATTAGTGACTGTGTAATAAATTGTTTTTCTAGGTTCAATCCTTGAATCACAAGTTCTAATGGAAAATATCTCTCCTTTGAATGAAAAGATTACCAGATGCCTTCATCTGGGTCTCCTGGAAGGGACTGTCCTGACTATAGAGCTGGGCACTTCGGTACAGTAATTTTCATATTTCTACGTCCTTAATGATATGTAGCCTTCTGCTAGTAACTGAAGTGGCAGTCTGTCATCCAGCTGCTCACTTCTGCTCACTGTCTGCCTGACAGCTCAGATAAAAAAGAGCTATCAGCTCTGCCGCTCTTGCTCCCAAGAGGCTACGGCTATGCCACCTAATCTGGATGTTGTGCTTCAGTAACTCCTTAAGAGGGTTCTTCTGCCCACTCAGCTTATGTTCCTGATCCACATGGCAGTTTCTTGGGAAGCCAGCTATTCTCAGCTCTGAGCACAGAGTTGTTCTGCAGCAAATACAAATTTAGCAATGGTAGGCTCCCACCTGACTGATGCTTTGGCCATCACAACGTTCAAAAATAGATACAGGTCACTGATACCACTTATCAAGTTATTCACAAAACCACCCATGATCCATTAGCCTCCCCGAGTTTTCATCCCATCAGAAGACAACTCTGTAGACTCAGGATAGAGCGATCCCAGAGTAGAATGTTTGAGAAGGAAGAGTTTGCCCAACTTACTTTGTGAGAGTGCAGGGAATCCCACATTCAAAAGAGCTTTGTTTCATTGTTAACTTTAAAATTCAATTCTCCTTGTCATTCATTTCAGTGGCTCTCCAAATATTTGTTCATAACAGTATGTCTGTCATTTTAATCATAATTTGCTTTGGAACTCAGAGATCTTTATCCTGTTAGTCTTGATTCTGTGATAGTGAGTAGCAAATACATACATACATACATACATACATACATACATACACAAACTAACCAAATGTAGTAATGTTAACACAGTATATTTTTCTTTTAAGGTTTGGTTCAATTGAGGTGTCTCACAGTTATACTTGTGTACAAAGCTGAAACTCCCAATGATATTCTTTTTCTTTTTTTTAAGATTTTTTATTTATTTATTTTTAGAGAGGGAAGGGAGGGAGAGAGAGAGAGAGAGAGAGAGGGAGAGAGAGAGAGAGAGAGAGAGAGAGAGAGAGAGAGAGAGAGAGAGAGAGAGAGAGAGGGAGAGAAATATCAATGTGCGGTTGCTGGGGTCATGGCCTGCAACCCAGGCATGTACCCTGGCTGGGAATCGAACCTGCGACACTTTGATTCACAGCCTGCACTCAATCCACTGAGCTACGCCAGCCAGAGCTGATATTCTATTTATATTTTATAAACTTCGTGTACCCTATAAAGAAGGACATGTATGTTTTATTGCTACTTTAAACATATTAATTGTTAAAATCTGCATGATGAGACTTTTGGAATATGCACTCATATTCACATTTGCTTTTGAAGTATATGAATTTGAGATAATTTCAATATTTCAGAATAATTGATTCTATATACTACTAGAAAAGACTAGCTGTAATGGGATACTGAAGTTTCATAAATTTGTTCTTTCATATCTCTAAGATGTATTTACATGATTACTTTAAATACTTTCTTTTTGAATTATACTTTGAAATTGAATTTTTACAGTCTCCAAAATGTATATGACTATATCATCACTTTATATATTCTATCTGTATGTGGAATTTGAAATGAAGACCTATCTTTTTAATGGATAAGTAAAATAACAAAACTCCTTATTTTTAGGCTCATTTTAATAATATCTAATTCTAGGTAATGTTAAGGTGAGGTAAATGTTAATGCATTAAGATTTAATATAGTTCACAAAAATAGAAATAATGTGTGGGTGGTGATGTATTCTCAAAGTCTCAGGGATGAAAAGTAAAAAAAAATAGGGGAATAGGAAATTGATTTAGAGCAGAATAAACCTTTTTATTCCTTTTTTTCCATGTCAATTTGGAATTTTTTTCTCTGAGTCATACTGGAAGATGGTATAATTCAGTACACCATCAAAAGTAGACAAGGGACATCCACAGAAACCCAGGCACTTCCAGAATGATCTCTCACTCTGACCCTGACACTGTCATGTGGAGTCTGAACTCTGGGTTCCCTGGTAAGAAATTCTTCTTCAAATGCTTCCCTCACTTAGATAGCCCGATGACTACATCTTATGGAGAAACAATCAGTCTTAGTTCAGTTGTACGAAGTTCCTTTAGTCTCAGTCAATTAAGAGACCAGAGACCCCAGGTCATCACTCATGGCCTAATAGGGGTGTCCAACCTGTGGCCCGCAGGTCACATGCAGCTCAGGATGGCTATGAATGTGGCCCAACACAAAATTGTAAATTTACTTAAAACATGATGAGATTTATTTGTGATTATGTGTCACAATGTATTTAATGTGTGGCCCAAGACAATTCTTCTTCCAGTGTGGCCCAGAGATACCAAAAGGTTGGACACCTCTGGTATACTTTCATCCTTGTCTTCATAGCTGACTCAAACCTCCACCAATCCTTGATGCAGCAAGCCATTTCTATATTTATTCTAGAATTCCCTGTATCCTTGCTACTCACAGTGCTGGCATCACTTGGGAAATTGTTAATAAAGCAGAATCCTAGCCCAAACCTCAGAACCTGCATTTAAGTACAATCTCTGGGTAATTTGCATGTATATGTAAGCTTGAAAAATATTGCTTCTTGTGTTCCCTTACCATTTTCATCTAAGTGAAAGCTCTCTCCTTAAGCCACTTCTTCTGTAGTTTATGAAGCATATACTTTATGAAGTTTATAATTCAATTTGAATGATTTTTTTGTATATGTGTGAGGTTCCTTGATCCATCTTTATTCACCTACATTCTGTAATCAACACCAGGTGGAATGGTCATTTAAAATCTTAAATCACATCATATGAATCCTCCTGTGAAGGCGCTCTAATGGCTTTCCATGTCATTCTAAGTGATATTCAAAGTCCTATGCCCTGGATCTCCTAACTTTTGATATCATCTCCTACTTCTTTCTAACCTTCATTGTTCATTCCAGGATTACACCTCCTGCTGTTTCTCAAAGACTCTGATATCTCCACTTCAAAGTTTCTACATATGCTGCTTTATCTGTCAGTAATGTTCTGTCAACTCCCCATATATTTTCTCCTTGACCACTCTTCAAAAACCAGTGGCCCACATCATACTCTCTTTCCTCTTTTCCTTTTGTATTTTTTGTCATGGCCCTCAGTATATACCAACATAATATATGTGTTTGTTTATATATTGTAATCTTTTCCCATTACAATAAAACTCTAAAAGATCAGAGACATTTTTCTTGTGTCCACTATTCTATCTTTGCTACCTCAAAGAGTACCTGACATGTAGTAAAAGCTCATTGAATGTCTGTGAATTAAAAGTATAAATGGCTTGTGATTCACATCTTTGCTTCCAAGAACATTTCCAGGAGTAGAACATGAGTTCAAATATGCTTATACCCTTTTTAAAAAGAGTAGAATAATATAGAGGTTGCTTTGTTTCTATAGACAGACATGCCATTAGACAATGTAAAATATTATAAATGATTATCTGAATAGTTTTACAAAATAAAAATCTATTGAACTATTTTAGAATAATTGATTTTGAAATATTTAATAATATAGTTGAAGTTCTTGCATAGATATTACTAAAATATTTTTTAAAGAATTTATATAGAAGTGTTCAATGTAAACACAGGGATACATATTTCTTGGATGATATAATTTTTTTCTGACTACCATATCTAGAAATAATCTTTTACTTCCTCTTCCCATTTATAGTAATTTATTTGTGCCTAGTTTTGTGAGAGTTTTCATTTGGTTATCAATCTCTACTTGAATTAAAGTCATCACTTCCATTTTGCTTTAAATCTATATGAATGGTTTATAAACTACAAGTAGGCAGGATCCATACCTTATCTACCTTTGCATTTCCCAGAAATGCCTTTGCATAAAGTTCACACATAAATTTTTGTTCAATAAATACTAGGAAACTTTAGTCAATATGCCAAAGTTTGAAAAAGTCATGTTGGCAAGTAAGATTGATTGAACAATATGTAATAATACTGCTGATTTTGTATTTATAAACTCACAGACCATGTAAGCTATTTCTGATATGTTTGAACAAGTATAACAATATGCCACTGCTTTCTGGATCCTGGGACTGAGAAATTCTCACAGTATATTGCACAGATATTTACATGACTATATCCAAAGAAAATATTTTTTCAGGAAACCATTTGGCACAAACCACTTTGAATGATACTCTGTTTTTATCTTTATGCAATTAGCATTGTTGCTTCAGGCATGTATATGAACTAAAAGAAAGAATATATGTGTATATATGTTTATATATAGACTGAGGGTTTGATAATGTGAAATATTGACTTTTATTCAAATGAAACCTGTTTTACAACTATAATGGGGATAGTGGAGGAAGACATGCTTATATTGCCCACCAGATAAGATGTGATGCTAGTGTTGTAATATGTAGAATGAGAGTCCAGATTGCATGCCCCTAAGCACAAAAATGTGCTGCCTTCTCTGTGAAAAGAATGATTTCTATAACCCCCATTTCTCAGTTTAATTTTCTATGTAATGGATATATTAATTTAATCTACCTCATAGATACATGAAGAATAAGTTTTTATATATACATACATACATACCAGGGTGCAGCAGAAGTAACACCTGCTTGAGTGTGGTTAGTAGGGTAATAATGATATGGGTGTAAAAATTTATAGTTGCAATGTTAACATTTCACATAAAATGACATATGGTGTGCTTGAGTATGATAGATATTATATGCTTATTATTTTGTAATAAAAGATTTTGTAATACAAAGGGGCCTTATTTGTGCTGTACACTGTGTGTGTGTGTATATAATATTCATATTCCAATATCTAGCAAATAGATATTGCACTAAATTACCATTTTTATTTGAAAGAATATTAATTTTATAATGGAGAAAATAAATGAGAAAAACTACAGTTTAGCAGAAGAAAACAAACTTGTTTTGGTTATAAGCCTTACATTGATAAAGGACATAAAGGGAAATCAGAAAATTTAAACCTTGCTTGACTTAGTGCCCAGGTGATGCCCAAGTTAGAGGTAGAAACAGAAGTAGAAAAGATCTGGGGCTGGTGATGCTGGATGAAGAGACACAACTAGTTGTAATTTTAACATTATATGATATCACATATAACACAGTTTTAAACCATCCAAACTCCAATGAGGGAGGGACATAATCAAAAGAGAGAAATATATGTAATGTTTGATCCTGGATCCAGGAGGTTTAAATGGACATTGTTTCGATCAGGCTCCTTACAATATCATCTATGCAGAGAAAGAATAGCTGAATATTTGTCT
The DNA here is from genome assembly GCF_004126475.2 of Phyllostomus discolor. NCBI lineage: Eukaryota > Metazoa > Chordata > Mammalia > Chiroptera > Phyllostomidae > Phyllostomus > Phyllostomus discolor. Next base: position 13,036,233 of record NC_050198.1, on the reverse strand, counting down.
TGTTTCTATTATAGAAAATTCATATTTGTAGTCCAATAGAAGTTAGAGACAGAAAAGAACCAAATAGCACCTTCCTATATTTCTTCTCCTTAAGCATAAAGGGATTGATTTTAACGTATCCTCAATATCTGATAAATGGGAAGCGAGCATGAGGAGGACTCTAAAATTTTAAAGTTAATTTTATCTTTCCTTGAATGACATGGGAGATGTTATCATGTAGGGCCCCACAGGGTATTACAATCTTTGCTTTCTTAGGAAGTTTTAGAATGATTGCACAGTCTAAGGTGCCTTTTGAAGAACGTGCTCTGTTTGCTCCACTGTGGTAGTATATACAATTTTCATTTGGACTGCTTTTATCAGAATCCATGCTCTTTTAGTGTTTGAATTTTGGACAAGCTACCCTCAAATGCCTATGACTAACGAAGATGGAAGGGTCAAATATCACTTGTCCTTGTTTATTTAGGTCCCACAGGTACATTTTGAAAGATCTGGTAGCACAAGAAGCAGAGAATCATTAAGAGACTGAGAAGAAGAATCAAAGGTGTCCCTTGACAATAGACAATTCTGATAGGCAAATATGTGGGTCAGAAACTGTTATAATATGGAACATATTGAACACCCATATGTACACTTGACCAAATAGCACTCAAAATTTTGGGAAATTAAAACTATTCTCGGGAATGAAGTGGTTATGATATCAAGTTTGGGATCAAATATATGGTAACAGATGAAAGCTAGACTTTTGGTGGTGAACATGCAATAGACAATACAGTACCAAATTATAATATTGTACATCTGAAATTTATACGATGTTATTAACTATAGTTACCTCAATAAAAATAGATTAATTGAAAATATGATTTCACTATTGAAAAAGCTTTAATCATTTAGTGAGTTATCAATTCAAGGCTGTGGTGCCAAGAAGAAATAGAAGGCATTGGTTCCTGAGTGAACCCAGTTTCTGATTCCTCAGTTCCTTTAGAACCTGCTGGTGAGACATAGGTGAGTAGTGACATAGACTCCTCCTGGAAGAGTACTCAGATTATACTCTTGATTTACCATTTCTGTATCTTTCTAAATCTCTTCTTAATAGCTAATTTTGGATTTGGTGACCTTAGGGCCCATACTAGATTGAGACAAAGGGAAAAAAGGAAAATAACTTTTCCTTTTAATTTATAACTTCAGTCAAAATTTAGCTGATAGTGACACTCCATACTTTACCCACAAATTATATTTCCAGCTTTGTGACAGATGAGACCAGACATGTGTATGTGGATCTTTTTTCAGGGAGGCATTGGTAATATCACACTTATCTTTGTGCCTACAAATACTAGACTGAATGGATTTTGTTGACTGTAATGTCAGTATCAATAATGAAACCTGCTGAACACCAAGGATTTTGAGCCTATCTCTCAGTGGCACCAATCTATCTATATACAGAGAAGGAGGGAAGGTGAAAGGGAGGGAGGGAGGAAGAGGAGGGGGATGAAGGAAGAAGAGGGAGAAGGATGAGAAGAAGAGGGAACCAATTGAGATTTTCAAAGTGTTGTTGTGTGATTTTAGAGACATGGCAGAAAGCTTGGAACTTTGGTAGACCACAGACTGTGCCATTGATGGCTACAACCTGGGTTCTGGGCTAATCAGCTATCTTGGTACTAAAAGAGTTGAGGAAACAGACACACAAACACTAACTCATCTAAAGAAAACACTTAGCCCACTCAATAGGCATGAAGGCTAAAAAAGAAACAGCTTTCCAGTTGGTATCTGAAGATTACTACTCTGGAACGTTAAGGACTCAAGAACATTAGTTGAATGATTAATAAGAAGGAGAGAAACATGACACACGAGGGAGAAGAGTCAGGTAGCCTTCACCCCTAGAATATAACCCATGCATGGGTGCTGTCTAAATTAGTCAGTGCACTCCCAGAAGTACTAGTGAATGGGAAAAGCCAGTCGACTCAGATAGCCCCACTTTAGGGAGAAGTTTCCATCAATGAGAGGAAGATATACATGCTGAACAGGACTCAAGTGAACACACAGAGATTCTAATAGAGATAGTTAAGAGTTTGCCTGAAGTCCAGCTCACTACTACTAATGCTCAGAGATTACCACCAGCAGAATATTTACTTATGTAAACATGGAGCTAAAGTTCCAGGGAAAGTATTCCCAGAACTGAATTCTCACATCCCACCTATAAGGTTGTTGCCTCTACCTTCAGAGAATGTTCATTGCGTGTCTATGGGTTTGAAGCCACAGAATCCAGCTTCATGGCTTGTGCAGCACGCTATGGCACTGTAGCTAAAGTCACCGATCTGAAAGTTTTTTGTAAGAATGTCTTGATACAAGTAATGCATCTTGTTCTAAAAAGTCAGTTTATCATAATAAATTTCTAATAGATGCAACACAATGTTTTGAAATTGAGTCACTTTTTAATTTGCACAATGGAACTAGCATAACACTGTTTCTCCTTTTCAGAAGACTGCAGAAAATATACTAACTGTATGAATAATGTATCCCTGGAGGAGGACAAATAAATATGTTTGGTTTTTTTAATTTTTGTAAGAGATTGGGTCTACGTGGCACAAATTTACTCTTTTGGTTCAACCAGTTTTCTATCCTGCCTTGATATTGGCAATGTGTCTGGGACTAAGGTAGTAAATTATGTGGAGATTGAAATATGTACATGAAGCCTAAATATTCATTATAGATCAAAAACATGTGGCAGATCTACGCCCCATTATAAAGTCCCAGGATCATTTATTGAAGTGTGGACTGCTTGGTTCTCTGGTGTTACTACTGCTTTGTATGTGTCAGATAGCCATAACAAAGTTGAAAAAAAAATATATATATATATATTTAAAGTAAAGGCTCTATAAAATAGTGGTTAAGAGCATAGAATTTGAAGCCTGATCATCCGGATTCAAATCCCATCTTATTTTCTTACTAGTTCCATGCTCTTGGGCAAATCATTGAACGTTTCTATGCCTGTTTCTTTAAATATGAAACAAAGTTGAGAGTATTAGTTCATATTTCAAGGGATTAATGTAAAGAGCAAATGAGTTAATATATGAAAAGCTTTTTAACCAAACTAAATTACTAGCAGAGTATAATTCTTTGTTGCTGCTTTTAATACTGCTACCACTACTAAATAATTGTAATTAAGTAGTGGTTCTATTTTGTCTATGTTCTTTTTTCAAATAAGAAATGAACATGGACATTTTTTCTAGAGGGAAAATACTTGTGTTTATGTGGCATTTTGGCATTCATCAAATAAGTATATTATTAACATATTAATTTTAATTTCTATCTTGTCAAAGTGTTTTTACAATGTAATAAATAGATGCCTGTCTGTGCTAACATTTGGGGCACACATCTGCATCTATGTCCATAAACACTTTCAGCATACACAAAAGTATTTCTTATCCTATCTGGCACAATTAAAACAATGTCGAATATGAATGTTTACATGTAAATCTGATAAAGACATAGATTTAATACGTAGTGTACATTTCTTCTCTCTCTTTTTTAACTATATAAATTATGGAATAAAAACTAATATTTAAATCTAAAAAAGAGAATCTTAGTCTTTGATATGATTAGACTTAGATATTGAAAATTTGAGACATATGTAAGATTATATACATGTGTACAGTGAACCCTTGAACAACACTGGTTTAAACTGTGTGGGTCCACTTATACGTGTGTTTTTTTTTTTTTTTCACTAAATGCCTATACTATTTTTAATCTGCCATTGGGAATCTGTGGATGTGGAGGGCTGATTCTCTGCATTGATCTATGCCTTATATAGAGGACTTGAGCATTCATGGATTTTGGTATTTGTGGGTGGGTCCTATAACCAATCCCCAGTGGTTACCAAGGGCCAACATAAGTTTCCAGGAAGTTGATAGTTATACATGGATTTTTGACTGTGCAAAGGTCAGTGCCCCTAACCCCTGCATAGTTCAAAGGTCAACTGTATAGATCTGTAATTATTTTTAATGTGAGTCACACTACACAGCATACTTTTTGTACAGGAGCAGTTTGACTTTCAGTAGCATGTTGGTGAGTGGTAATAAATCTCCATTTCTTGGTAGTTTTTACTCATTCTATCTCTTTTGTGAGGCAGGCATGTTGTTTGAAGTGACACTAAACAGATGAGAATTTAGGTGCTCTGTGATTATTTAGTTATATTTAAGTTTTACCTAAAGCTGTAAACCTCAGGGAATTCTAAACTGGATTGTCCTCACAGTTGGTTGTATTGACTATAATTATATACTGCAATTATTTGAATGGCAAAAGTAAGTAATATAGCTAAGTCAGCCAACAAGAATGCTTTCTAATTCTTGTTTCAGGATCATCATTACTTTCTAGTATGATTTGAATCAACACACCTGGAAGCTGGAGCTACACAGCCTGTATCTCTTATTTATACCATTGTTAGTGCTGCATACAAGTAGGGGATACAGATATTGGCCTGTCTATCTGGTCCTTAAACTGCCATGGTCCTGATTTAGCTACTAAGTTACTTATTACTTTGAACAAATCATTTTTTTTTACCCTTTAATTTTTCTGGGATGTAATTTTAAACTAGGGATTGAAGCTCATTATGTTTTCTTTTAAATATCCTTTCCAATAGGGCTCATGTTAGAGGCTTTCACATTTAACACATTTTAACTTATCTTTCTGATTTGCCAATAGCTTTCCTCCTAATTTGCCATTGTGTTTTAGAAGAACAAAATAATAAAACATGATTGAAAAATGTTCTTGCTTACAAATACTAATGTAATATGTATGACACTTTTAAATAGAAATCCATTACTTGAAATCTCAAAGGCATAATGAATAGTATTTAAATTGCTGAAATGACCTTTATTCTGCATTATGGACATGACCCACAGTACTCTATGATTATTCTGATGCCCCAAATTTTAGTGTGAGTGGTATTACCATCTCCACAAATGTATTATTGTATGTACTAAAGTCTCACACATCACACAAAGAAATTTAAGCCATTGGGTAAAACTACAACTTGAAAAATTAGAGTTTTTATCTTCAGGTCCTTTTATGGTGACACAATAAGGATATTTTATTCTGTCACTAAAATTTCAAACTACTTCAACGAATTGGATTTAGTATCTTTTTGTTAATATGTTTTGTAATACTATTTTCATTGTAATATAAACATTTATTTTTATTTCAAAACATTTTAAATAATATTAAATGCCATGAAAAGAGTATACAATTCTTTCAAATCCTGACACAGATAACAAATATATTTCACTGTCAATCAATATGTAGGCATGTTGTTTAATCATTTAAAAGGAAATAACAGCATCTCTAATAAAAGTTTAAAACTCCCAGAAGAAAACATAGGCAGCAAACTCTTTGACATAGGTCTTAGCAGTTTTGTTTAAATATACCTTCTTGGGCAAAGGAAGTAAAAGAAAAAGTAAACAAATGGATCATCAAATGAAAAAGCTTTTGCACAGGAAAGGAAAATATCAACAAAACAAAACAAAAAAAAACCAATGTACTCAGGGAGAGAAAATATTTGCAAATGATACATCTGATAAGGGACTAATATCCAAAATATATAAAGAACACATACAACTCAACATCAAAAAACAAACAACTCAACTGAAAAATGGACAAAGGACTTAAATAAACATTTCTCCAAAGAAGACTTACAGATGGCCAAGAGACGTATGAAAAGATGTTCAACATTACTAATCATCAGGGAAATACAAATCAAAACCACAAGATATTACCTCACACCTGTCAGAATGGCTATTATGAAAAAGACAACAAACAAGTGTTGGTGAGGATGTTGAGCAAAGGGCACCTTCATGCACTGTTGGTGGGAATACAGATTGGTGCAGCCACTATAGAAAAGAGTATTGAGCCCTGAATGGTGTAGCTCAGTGGATTGAACATGGGCCTATAAATCAAAGGGCCATCTGTTTGATTCCTAGTCAAGGCACATGCCTGGGTTGTGGGCCAGGCCCCCAGTTGGGGGTGTGTGAGGGGCAACCACACATTAATGTTTCTCTCCCCCTCTGTTTCTCCTTCCTTCCCCCTCTCTTTAAACAATAAATAAATAAAGTCTTTTTTAAAAAAGATATTGAGGTTCTCCAAAAATTAATAATAGAACTACCATATGACCCAGTGATTCTACCTCTTGGTATTTATCCAAAGAAAATGGGAAACACTAATTTGGAGAGATATAAGCACCCTTATGTTCACTGAAGCATTGTTTACAATAGGCAAGATATGGGAGCAACCTAGGTGCCCATCAACAGATGAGTGGATAAAGAAACTGTTGTATATATATATTCAATGGAATATTACTTAACCATAAATATAGTGAAAGCTTGCCATTTGCAGCAACATGGATCAATCTAGAGGGTATTATGCTACAAAAATAAGTCAGAGAAAGATACCCTGTTATTTCACTTACATGTGGAATCAAAAGCAAAACAAAACAGAAATGGACTCACAAATACAGAAAACAAACTGTTGGATGCCAGGGTGGAGGGTTGGGAGAATGGACAAGAAAAGCAAAGAGTGTTAAAGAGGTACCAACTTCCAGTTATAAAATAAGTCATAGTGACATAATGTGCAGCATTGGAAATAGAGTCAACAATATGATGATAATTGTATACAGGGAAAGATGACTGCTAAGCTTATGGTGATCATTTTGTAAGGTATATAAATGTCAAATCCCTATGTTATACACTTGCAACTAATATAATATGTCAACTATAATTTTAAAATAAATTAATATTTTTAAGTTGAGATCTCTAGTCCATCTGTCATCTGAGCCATGCAAATTCACATACCATAATATTTTTCTAAAACCTCACATCACCAACATATATGAATTATGAATATTACTAAAGAAAATCTTATATGTTACAATTCAATTTTTAATTGAGAACAGTTTGAACTTTGAAAGAGGAAACTCATTATATGTTGGGAAAAGAAACCATGGTGATATGACTTAAAGAATGGAGTAACTAAGGAAATGATTTCAGTGTACATGTCACCACTGGCAATAATTCGAAGAAAATATTGTTTGTTGGCTGATTTGTTGGTTTTAATGATTATAATCATTTTAGTATACTGAAAAACTGAACTAGAGAGAAATTAAGAAAGATAAATACAGGTCTTTTAAGAGAGAGCCAGCTTACTGTTAGCCAAGTCAAGAGATATGTTTGGCATCAAATAGCAATTCACTTTTCTCTGAAAAAAGGGGGAAGTATATTAAAATAAAGATAAACTTTAAGAGAGTAGGAAGGAAAACTGAAGGAATTCACATCTTATGACCTCTGTCTTCCCATTAAAGTTGAAGACAAATTCATTTATTACCTGTGATCTAGTCATGGATAAAACCATAGATGGAGACTTTGGAAGCTCAGAAATAAGCTGAATATTTGATGAAGCATTTGGAACATAAGGTCTGTTCACATAAGCCGGCATTATGTTGTTGCAAATTGCCTTCAGTCTGGGCATTTAATACATCATGAATGTGGATTTGACCATTTAGACTGAATTGGTCTACTTTTATGGACACATAACTTCAGTTCTGCAAATCTTGTATTTCTTTTAATGTTTCTATATGGTTCCTGTTTCTGCCCCAAATTTTAAGCATGTTTCTAATACACAAGCAGCTTTCCATTACACATCCAGTTTCCCTCCTAGAATAATACCTTTAAGTTTAGAATTGCACTGTGAAATATGGGAGTCACTAGCTACATGTGGCTATTTAACTTTAAAGTTACAGAAAATTAACAGTGTAGTTCCTCAGGTGCACTAACCACATTTTAAATGCTCAGTAGCCATATGCAGCCTGTGATCACCAAATTTAATAGAGTAAATATGTTTCTATAATTGCATGGTCTAGAATCACACCATTCCTACTTGGGTAATTTTTATTGAAATTAAATAAATATGATCTGTTAAAAACTTGTTTATTGGTGATTTGCAAATGAGTACGTTCCTGACAAAGTGATTTCCTAACCCCATGTTATTTCCAAGCCCATAGATGAAGTAAATACATGCCCCAAAGAAATTAGAAAATTCAACTCCAGGACAAATCTGTAGCCTCTGACTTCTTGCCTTCTACTAGCAATTCAACCACAATCCTAACTTTATGGTGGGGGAATTTAACTAATTTATCATCCTCTTTCCTTTTTTACTCATATCTGATCTTATTCCCCAGCTTGAAGAAATGAGCTTCTACATTTTTCTCAAAGCTTCAGCTATACTTTTCATAGTTCATACTGGTTAACAAACCCAGGAAGCTTTGGTTTCTATTTTCTTACCTAGGAAGTGCCACAATATTGCAGGAAAATAGCACATGATTTTTTGTTTGTTTTTTGTTTTGCTTTTTTTTTTTCAAGCTAATGCCTTGGGTTTGTTACAATTCTGTCACAAACAAGTCATTTTAATCTTTTGATATTTGGTTTCCACATTTATTAAATTCAGTTTTAAAAATCCATCTTTAAGCCTAAAGTGAGAAAATACATTTAAAGTAAAGCTACAAAATTATTATCATCATCACTATAGGAATTCCAAACATATATGGTGCTGCCTATGTAGAAACTTGTATTATCTACAAGTGTGTTAACAAAGATCACAACAACCCCTCAAAGCAGGTACTCATTAACATGCTTTCTTTTCTTTTAAAAAAAAATTAAGGTAGTATTTCCTCAGTGATGAAGACAACTTTAGCAGTATATGTTAAGATGGATATCATAACTGATAAGTCCCAAAACTCATGATTAATACCATAAATATTTCTCATAAAATTATTAAATATGGATATTCGAGGATGGCTTTCAACCTGGTAATGCACAGGGCTAAATTTCTTCCATCTGGTGGTTCCACAGAGAGATTAGGGCCTTGGAGATACCTGCTTATAGCAGAAAATGAGAACAAAAGAAAGAAAGAAGAGAGACATCACTTTTGCTCACATGCCACTCAGCTAAATACAGAGGATCCTGGAAAATGTAAGAAGGCAGTTAATTCTCAGAGGAGTAATCAGCTCTTCACTATGGAAGAGGGCAAGAATCTAATATCTCTCATTATGCAACTGTTAACTTATGTAAACTTCATTTTCCTACTTTCTATAATGAGTTAACTAACCCTGTTTCAAGTATTAATTTAAGCTATTAAGTTCAGGGCTCAAATATAATAAGCACTTAATAAATAGTAGCTCATTAATTCATCACCATTCTTTTTAACAAACTACAAAATATTCTGGTCTTTGCAAGATTGTGGCTTCATTTGATTCTGACAATTTCTTTATCTACTCCAACAACCAGCCTAATTTAGGAGGACTCCAACATGACTGCTAGACTTCCACAATGCTGAACACCTGCCTGCTCGTGGTCCTTGAATGTTACTTTGCTTTTAATTACACACCACTATGCTATGCTTATTTATTGGAATTTCCCTGTTTTTTAATGTTGTTTATTTTCTTTTTGTCTTGGGTTCCTGATGCCAACTACACATTTTTTCTCACTTGCTGAAAATTGTGATTTTCCCATAAGTGGATGTTTTCTCTGTGCCTTAAATAAAGGACACATCTCAATTCACAGCCTTATCCAAATTATAGGTTTATTTTCAAGCTTTTGTGAGACTGGTCCATGCTGTATGTGTACCACTAAAGTCAGGCTCTTGAGAAGTGAACAACCATATAGACTAAAAGGAAGCAGAGAATATGGACAGAAAAATGCTGTGTGGAAACCGAAACTCATCTCTTTTGTATTTCTATTAGTTTATCTTCCTTGAACATGAATCTGTGTATGTGTGTGCATGTTGTATAAGGAGTGTGTGTGGACATGTTGTATAAGGTGTGAGCATTTGTGTCGATTAGTTTTGGGTTATATGGTGAGAAGGAAGAATTTTATATAATGTAAGCACGTTTTTATCTTTAGTTGGTCTGTAATAAGGAGGAGCAGTTAGTGAGGAGAGCTGTGGTGGCAAAGGTCAAGGTGAATATTACTTTTATTGACCCAGTGATTTTTGCAGAAAAAAGCAGGATTTATACTTATCTTTCGGAGTCTTAAATATTGTATGTGTTCAAGAAACATAGTGTATTAATATTTCAAAATGGAAATGTCAATTAGAACACATCACAAAATTATGTTAGACTAAGATGTGAAACTGTTAAAAGTAACAGTGAAGCATCAGAGGAATTTCAGTCTTCTTAACCTTCTAAGGAATATTAAATGATGAGTTTTGTTAGAGAAAGATTAGGAGAAGCATTTCCTTTCTTTCTTTTTTAGGAGGAGCATTTACTTCAGGGACAATTATGCCTTAGGGACCACCTCATCCCCAAAGTGGGAAAGATGAAATGATAACTTCTGACCTCAGATGGAATTATAGTAGCTTCACAGAGATTGTCTGAGAATATTTTTAGCAGGTTTATTGGGAAGGACTAGTGGTGTGAATTCCTTCCCTCCCAAAGGAAAAGGGTGTGGTATTACTTCCAATTACCAAGTCAAGAAAGAGGCTTTCATGAGATGCCACAATTCACTTACTGTGCATCCCCATAAATTACAGGGACACTAGGAACTGGTATTTAACTCATACCAGTAGCAAGAGAGAGCTTTCTGTGTGGCTAATATATTTCCCACCATGTGTTTATTTGGGTAAAAATTGTATGACTATTTCCTGTGCCCCAGATGTGGACTATGAACATGAGAAAGTAAGAATATGGTTTTCTTGGATTTTGTTGAATGAAGCCCCTGAGAGTGTTAGTTAAGCCATAAAATAAATAATCTGGGAGATGTCCCAGATGTTTACATGCCAGAGAATGAAAGGGCAACCCAGCAGCATAGAATGCCTATGATTTTCCTCATTGATGAAAAAGCATGTGAGATATATCCTCATAATTAGGGGAGTCCCAAAGGAACTCATGAGAGTGCCTGTGTCAGATATTTATTTTCACAATAATCCTGAATATTAACCAAAATACCCTCATCCACATACAATAGCAAGTTTATGGTTCATGCCTCTAGGGTTGTCATCTTAGATGTCTACACTGATCCGGGCTTGACTCATATGCACACTTAGGGATGGTTGACTCTCAACTTTGTCTATGATGCTTTTGGCTGGAACAACAGAGATAATGTAGACATCTTCTCCTGTTATAAGCCAGCACAAGCATGTTCTTTGCAATGGCAGAGGCACAGAGGGGAGGGAAAGCCCATTTACAGCATCTTGTTTCAGGTTGCTGCTTATATCATGACTGTTCACATTGCACTGGCCAAAACAAGTCATGTGGCCATCCCTAGAGTCAGACTGAAGGAGCATTATAAAGTTTCTGGGAAAATAGGATGGATAAGAGAGGGATGAAGACTTGGTGGTATTTTTTGAAATTAGTCCATTACAGTGCCCATGAAAAAAACCAAAGATTCAATCAACTACCAGATCCAAAGAGTGCTAGAGTTAAATCACCATGCCATTACCAAGCAAACAAGAACTTTCCATCTCAATCTACTTCTTCTCTTTCCCTGATATTTGATCACAGTGTAATCATCCATTGTGATCAGTGAGGTGGAGGAAGAACATTAAAAAGTCTACGTGATAATAAAGTCAGCTTCTCTCTGAAGTGGGACCAAGACTAGGCAGGTAAGGAGACTAAGTTATAGAACAGTCAAAATATTTTAAAAATCACTTTATGCCACTAGATATCTTAATTAGTGAATTGAGACTGTATTTTAGAACTAAAAGCAACAGTTGAGTATTTATTACCTTAGTGTGACTAAAGAAGCTATGGGGCTGGACTTCAATTTTCATCCTGAGCCTGGTGAAGAACTATCTTGACTCAGTAAATAGAGAGAGACAGTGAGAGACAAAACTGAAGTTACTTTATAATTAATTTCCATCAACAATCCTTAAGTAATTACATTACTTCAATAAATAGTGTATGGTAGTAGTTGAGAGTTAGAAATCAAGAGCCAAATTGCAGTTTGTGGATTCAAATTTCAGCTGTTTCTTGGTGACTTAAACATATTTGTTTTTTCTTAATGTAATTAATTTCTGTCTTACATTTTTCTTACCTTGAAAATTGAAATAGTATTTTTACCATCCTCAAAGCATTGTTGCAAGGATTGATTAATACATTTAAATCATTTCAAACAGTGCCTGGTACACAGTAAACACTTGGTAACTGTTACTATATTGTACTATTTTTGCTTAAAAGTAAACTATTCTACAATGATATGTGAAATAGAGTACTCTGATTGGAAACCACACTGGGGAGTGATACATGCATAGCATGTGAAAGTGTATCAATTATACAGTACTTGGTGAAAAAATCATTCGGTTACTCTTTTGTATGAGTACTGTAGGCAATCCATTCTTTCCAAGCCCAGATTCTCCTTTTAACAAGCTCACCTTGGCTTGGTTTTCCCTTGGGAATTTTCTTGGACTTTTTACCACTGGTGACATTTCTCTGGGTCGTCATGTGTGTCCTTCATTCAGTTAGTATGCATTTATTGTCTATTAGTGAGCCTTTAGCATACAAAGTGATGTTTCTAACATGCAAAAGGCAAGTATGAAAAAATACTTTCAGATATTTGACTTTTTAAAAATTATTTTCAATAGCTAGATGCTGGAAGCAACCAAGATGCCCATCAGTAAATGAATGGGTCAAAAAACTATGGTACATTTACACAATGGAATTCTATGCAGCAGAAAGAAAGAAGGAGCTCCTACCCTTTGCAATAGCGTGGATGGAGCTGGAAAACATTATGCTAAGCAAAACAAGCCAGGCAGTGAAAGACAAACACCATGTGATCTCACCTTTAACAGGAGTCTAAACAACAAAACAAAGAAACAAGCAAAATATAACCAAAGACACTGAAATAGAGGACAGGCTAACAGTGACCACAGGGGAGAGTAGAGGGAATTTCAGGGGACATTGGGAAGGGTTCACGGGAACAAACTTAAAGGACACATGGTCAAAAACTATGGGGAGGGTGGTAATGGGAGGGAAGTGGGGAGGGGTGGGAGGGGGGCTGGAATGGGAATAAAAAGGAGAAAACTGTATTTGAACAATGATTAAAATAAAATTAAAAAAAATTCTTTTCAGCCCTGGCTGGCATAGCTCAGTGGATTGAGTGCGGGCTGCAAACCAAAGCATAGCAGGTTTGATTCCCAGCCAGGGCACATGCCTGGGTTGCAGGCCATGGCCTCCAGCAACCGCACATTATTGTTTCCCTCTCTCTCTCTCTCTCTCTCTCTCTTCCCTCTCTAAAAAGAAATAAATAAATCTTTAAAAAACGTTAAAAAATATTTTCAATTGCAGTTAGCATTCAATATTATATTAGTCTTGGGTGTACATCATAGTAGTTAGACGTTTATATAACAACAATAGTTTTAGTGCCCTCCTTGCAACATACGTATATGACTCTGAAGACAGATAATTTTATTAGTTTCTTTAGAAAACAGGGGACCTAGATTGCAATATAAGATTTAAAGTCATAAATTTAGGGCTAGCAGGAAACTTCAAAATTGTTTATTCAACTCTCCTACTTTATAGATGACAAAATGAAGGCTAAAATGCAAACAATTATGTGTCCAGACCTTCAGACTACTTTTAGAGTCAGAACTGTAAGTAATGTCTTCACACAAGCCACTGCTCCTTCAATACCTCATACCTTCCCACATGATCATGAGCTCAACAGGGTAAAGAAGAATTTGGATAAAATGAGTAATCAGGGGTTAATGTCAAAAATGGAGTGCAGATATCTACAACAGGTAATAGAAACCGTTTTTTATTCTGTATTTATTTTTATTTTTTATTGTGAATAATAGTGTTGTGAACATGGGTGTACAAATATCTCTTTGAACCCCAGCTTTGAATTCTTTTGGATATCTATCTAGGAGTGGAATTACTAGATCATATGTTAACTCAACTTTTATTGTTTTGGAGGAGCCCAATTTTTAAATTGAAGACTGATTATGGTGATAGAATCTTAAATGGCCTTTTGCTCAAAAATATGATAGGAAATGGATAGGAGGCATGCTGGGAATGAGAAACCCCCTATACACCTTTGCTTCAAGATAAAAAGACTATTGAGAATTTTTTTTCAATCACACTCCTCTTTTCACCTGATGTAATAATACCACTCAGAGTAGTATTATTGTCTTTTTCAGTGTCATGCCTCAGAGTCACCTGAAGGGCTGGCTGGTTATACAATATGACTCCCTGGATCTGGATCTCACCTCCAGAAATTGTGATAAGCAGACCTCAGGGAGAGGGTGGGGAGAGCACTGCTGGGGCTGAGACTCTAGTCTGACAAGTTCTCAGGTGATTCTGATGTGGTAAGTCAGGGATCAAACTCTGAGAATCACTGACCTATATAAACAGTAGTAAATAGTAATACAACAAATATGGAGGAGATTGTGCGTTATGATAAAATTTCACACATTGCATGTGTGCATGTACTACATGTAGCATAAAATAATATCTTCTTGATAGAAGCAAAGAGGATCAAATGGCTTCGAAAATGCGATATAAGATTTGTGTGTATATTTCTTGACAGTGTACATGACTAATTACTTTAGAGACATTGCTATACCACTTTGATATCTCAAGAGATTTATTTCAGAAGTGTCTTGGCTCTAGCTTCTTAGCTGCTATAAACTGCTCTAAGATCTGCTTTAACCTAAAGAACTCTTCATTTATTTTATTTCAACAAGAACCGCTCAGTAAGCCCCTTTTTAAGCAATCTCTCCTCTCTTTGCATGCCTTCTCTTCCCTCACAATCTGTCTGTGTATCAGTACAATCCTATAGTCCTTACACAGGATTATGGATTCTGGTGCTATGAATATAAAGTATGTGGTTCCAGATTGATTTCCAACTTTCAACTGACACATTTGTACTAAAATACCTCATGCTCTTGGGTTGGTATGACAAGTAATCAGTATCATTTATATGTTGGTTTATGTAACCAAGGTTACTAGTAGTACAAAAAACTAAAACACTATGACAAGAACTAAGAAAATTACAAAATATTGGTTTAATTAAACAAAACACCTAAGAGGGTTAAAATACAATGGAAATTAAAATCATATATATGTGTGTGTATATATGTACATATATACATATATATATCTTTCAAATTAAAAGATGTAGTTTATAAGACTTCTAGTCTAGATGGAGGCATAAGTAAACATGCTTCACCTCCTTGCACAACCACAGAAAGAATTACAGCTAGACCTCAAAACAAATAACATCCAGAATAATCAGAAAATCAGGCTGTATGGAAGTCCAGCAACCATGGATTTAAAGAAGCCACATTCATCCAGATGAGAAGGAGGGGCAGAGACGAGTAGACAGGCAGAGAGGTGCATGGATGAGGTGTGGTGTGAAGAGGGGCCAGCTGCATCAGAATGGGTGGGCTCACATTCACATGTGGTAAATGAAAATCAGGAGGGATACCTTGGGAGTGAGCAATCCCAGTCCCAGGGCAGACTGCATAGCCCAGGGATCCAGCACCAGCAAAATAAATCCCCATAACTTCTGAAAAACAAAGTGGGAGTTGGAGTGGTGGAAAACCTGCCAGATTTTCAGGAGACTCTGGTTAAAGGGCCTGAGTGGACTTACAACATCCACAGACCCACCCGCTCTGGGATGCAGAACCAGGGCAACAGCTGGCAGGGCATTAGCCACATACAGGGAGTAAGTAAAGTGACTGGAAACAGAGCAAGTGCCAGGCAAATGTCCAGAAGCCAGGCAGCGTCATTGTTCCCTGTCAGAGCCCTCACCCCACAGAGAGCCACAAAGTGGTGAAGCAGGTTGCCTCATCCTGGCGATCACCTAAGGCTGTGTCCCACACAATTTACAGGTGCCTTTTTTACAGTAGGCTACACTAAGACAGGGCTCAAAGCAGCTCTACCTAATACACAGAAACAAACACAGGGAGTCTACCAAATTGAGGAGACAAAGAAATATGGCCCAAATGAAAGAACAAAACAAAACCCCAGAAAAAGAACCAAACTAAATGGAGATAACCAATCCATCAGATATAAAGTTCAAAACACTGGTGATCAGGGTACTCAAAGAACTCATTGAGTATGGCAACAGCATGAAAAAGATACAGGCAGGAATGAAGGTTACACTAAGTGAAATAAAGAAAAATCAACATGGATCCAACAATGGACAGGAGGAACCTGGGATTCAAATCAATGTTCTGGAACAAAAGGAAGAAATAAACATTCAACCAGAATAGCAAGAAGAAAAAAAAATTCAAAAAATTAGGATATTATAAGGAGCCTCTGGGACATCTCCAAATGTACTAACATCTGGATCATAGGTATGCAAGAAGGAGAAGAGGAAGAACAAGAAAGTGAAAACTTATTTGAAAAAATAATGAAAGAAAATGTCCCTAATTTGGTGAAGGAAATAGACATACAAGTCCAGGAAGCACAGAGAGTTCCAAACAAGCTGGAACCAATGAGGACCACACCAAGACATGTCATAATTAAAATGCCAAAGGTTAAAGATAAAGAGAGAATCTTAAAAGCAACAAGAGAAAAGCAGAGAGTTACCTACAAAAGAATTCCCATAAAACTGTCAGCTGATTTCTCAAAAGATACTTTGCATACAAGAAGGGCCTGCCAAGAAGTATTCAAAGTCATGAAAGGCAAGGACCTACAACCTAGATTACTCTATCCACCAAAGCTATCACTTAGATGGAAGGGCAGATAAAGTGCTTCCCAGACAAGGTAAAACTAAAGGAGTTCATCATTACCAAGCCATTATATATGAAATGGTAAAGGGACTTATTCAAGAAAAAGATCAAAACTATGAACATTAAAATGGCAATAAACTCACAACTATCAACAACTGAATCTAAAAACACAAACTAAGCTAACAACTGGAACAGGAACAGAATCATAGGTAAATCATAGTTATGGAGATCATTTGGAGGGCTAGGAGGAAGGGGAAAATGGGGGGAGAGGTGGGGGTACTAAAAAGTACTAATTGGTAGGTACAAAATAGACAGGGGGAGGTTAAGAACAGTATAAGAAATGGAGAAGCCAAAGATCTTATATGTACAACCCATGGGCATGAACTAAGGGGGTATTATTGGAGGGATGTGGGTACCAAGCAGAGGCGGGCCAAGGGGAAAAATTGGGACAATTGTAATAGCATAATCAGTAAAATATATTTTTAAAAAAGAAAGAAAAATATCAAACAAATCCCAACTGATCCACATTTCCCAAAAATGCCTGACCAAGTATAAAGTCTGAGAAACTTCTAGCCATGAGGAGCCTAAGAAAACATCGCTACTAAATGTATTGTGGTGTTCTGGGTGGGATCCTGGACCAGAAGAGGGACATGAATTAAAAACGAAGGAAATTTGAATAAAGTATGGACTTTAGTTAATATAAAAAAGATAGGATTATGGGCTATCTTTTATAATCCATATATAGCAATATATTGATGAAACCAAAAAGAGTGAAATTCAATAGGGATTAATTTAAAATTTATCAATAAATTTGCCCTGGCTGGCGTAGCTCAGTGGATTGAGCGCGGGCTGCGAACCAAAGTGTCGCAGGTTCGATTCCCAGCCAGGGTACATGCCCGGGTTGCAGGCCATAACCCCCAGCAACCACACATTGATGTTTCTCTCTCTCCCTCTATCTCCCTCCCTTCCCTCTCTAAAAAATAAATAAATAAAAATCTAAAAAAAAGAAACAGATAGTTAAAAAAAATAAAAAAATAAATTCTAAAGTATATACACATACAATCTTTCAGATATATAATTTAACAAGATTTCATATTAAAATATACTTCAATGAGTCTTTAAATTGGATAATTTTTAATGTCCCTTTCAATTGCGCAAGTCTGAGATCTTTTGATTTATGGCTTCTATTTAAATTAAAGGTTAATACAACAGGCTTATTTTATAGGATGTCATGTCAAAACAAATGAGGCAATCTTGCATGACTGAAATTCTTTATCCATAAACAGCAATATAAAAAAATTCTGGAGATCTGCTGTACAACATTGTGCTTATAATTAATAATGTTGTATGAACACTTACATTTTTGTTAAGAATAGATCCCATGTTATGTGTTTCTTACATCCTTCTACTCCCAGGGGGAAAAAAAAACAAGCAAGGCAATAGTTTTAATCTGCTTTGACTGGGCAAACATATATCAGGTCTGTGTTTATTTAAGAAATCCACATTTTTAGAAAGAAGGAAACAAACCATGAATAATCTAGTGGAGTGGCCAGAATGAAAAGAAAATTTGAAGCTACCATTTTTACAGAAAGGCTGGGGACATAGAAATGTTTAAGCTTAGAGAAAGCCTGATCCTGTGTTTGTGTGTGTGCAGCTGAGTTTGTGTGCATGCCTCTAAGTGGCAGGCAGGTGTGCAAGACATGAGGCATTTTCAATTATTATGAAAGGAGTATTAAACACATTCAAGGGATTTTCCTGAGGATTGATTTAAAGGAACAGCTGGGAGGAATAGGGGGTCATGGCAATTCAATTAATAAAATTATTTTGGCACAACATACAGAATTTTCAAGCAATTAGAGATGTCATTAATAAAACTGACTTCCTTGTGAAGATATAATGGGGATTTACCCATTTTTGTTCCCAAAGGATTTTCATAGGTGCATGGATAGGGGAGATAAGGCAGTTGAAACTGATGTCTGTGCATTGATCCAGTATCCTAAAGCCTTACATATTCAGAGAGAGTGGACTAAAAATATCCACTCATCAGTAAAAGGAAACCAGGGAGCTCACCTGCCTCTGATTAGCCTTTGGATTGAATAAAATAAAATAGCCTGGAAAATCAGAAGCACAGCCTGCCTCACATATCTGTCTGTTTTGATTTTACTTTTCTGCAGGCTCTAGCGAATTCCAGTTTGAGAAATTAACATGGAAAGTGATTCCTGGTTACAAATTCCAGGGAACCTCTGGGAGGAGACAATTCAATGTGACTGCCACCAGCAGGCAAGAATTACAGGAAGGGACACTATTAAGAGAAATTCTTAGACAGACAGAGAGACTGAGGGAGAGATTATCACAGAAAATGCTTCCAAATATACACCTGAAGATGAAAATTAAACCAGATAGAAAAAACAACTAAGTCAGAAGGACTAATGAACAAAGACATTAGTAAATATATTGGTGAGTTTAAACAAATAATTAACATAAAAGGTGAACATAAATAATGGATAATACTTTGTAATGTGAAATAAGAGTTACTGAAGTAAATTTTTTAAAAAATAATTTTATTGTTTTGGAGAAAGATAGTGATGTTAACTTTAAAATTTGTGAAGTCAAATATAAATATTAAAATTGCACGTTTGTCCAGTGAAATAATATATGTAGAATATACACTACACTAAAGAGAATAATATATTTTAAAACTCTTGAAATTGCCCTGGCTGGCGTAGCTCAGTGGATTGAGCGTGGGCTGGGAACCAAAGTGTCGCAGGTTCGATTCCCAGCCAGGGTACATTCCTGGGTTGCAGGCCAGAACCCCCAGCAACCGCACATTGATGTTTCTCTCTATTTCCCTCCCTTCCCTCTCTAAAAATAAATATAAATAAATAAAATCTTTAAAAAAAAAAACCTCTTGAAATAAATGAAGGTAAGAAAGGAGAAAAACCCAGTAAAATTAAACAAATGGAGTTCAAGTTATTTAATATATCAATAATCACTGTAAATGCAAATAGTGTTGTCTTCAAATAAAATAGATATATAGCTATAGATAAATATATTGATTTATAGATATGTAGATATGGATAATATGTCGTTCTTATATATATTACACATAATATATAGAACCATTGTTTTAATTTCTAGCAATTTGCTTCCTTGTGTTTTAAGTGTTTGTCTTAAATAGTGTCTCAATCATTACAAAATAAACATTAAGACAAAAATATCTCTAGACTGTATCAAAATATGGGGATAATAATTTCAGTTTCTTAGTATAATAAAAAATACTCAACCATTACACACCAAATAACTTTGTATTATTATGTCTCACAATATGTAGAGCAAAAGTTATTAGTGTTTCAAAGAGAGACAACTCCACAATTATAGTGTGAGTGTTCTCAAATTCTCAAATAAAAAAATGGAAACATTTTTTAAATTATGGATATAGTGTGCATTGAAACTAACAAAATTGACAAGCTTATTAAAAGTTACTTCATGCTTATATTTGAACAGGAACTATAGTCTAGGTTATATAAATCAAGACTCAGAAAAATCAAAATTTTATCAGATAGACTAATTCTCTAATGAAAGTACAATTTAGTGATCAATTACAAAAAGATTACCAATAAATTGCATATATTAAAACTAGAAAAATACAAGTTTAGTGGTTGAAGAAATCAAAATGATAATTAGAAAATTACTGGGAACTGAATTCATATAAAACTATTACAGGTAAAAAATTTTGTTTAACATTAGTTAGAAGACAAAATATAGGAAAGATGGTTGAACACTAATTTTCCAATTCAATATATGAAGTAAGATAAAAACAAAATCAAAAACATCTAAATGGTACTAGAAATTAATAGGCACAACTAGAGATAAAACAGATTAAAGAGACTATCAAAAATAACTTTTTACCAACATGTGTGAAAACAGTAAAATTTATAATTTTTCACACATATACAGAGACACATGGTATATTATTTTTAAATTATGAAATCTAAAATATATACCGTACATGCTTGCACAATGACATGGAAAACTGGAAATATTTTTATGGCTTTCTGTTGCCTGTGGGATTTTAAATAACTTTTCAATATTTTTCTTTATCTGTTCTTCTCTGAAGTCTAAATCTCCTAGAAGGTTTAGCATAAAACTGATGATTTATTTAAGCATAGTAGAATTCCTGTCACTCTTCTATCAATTCTGGAATGAGTGCAGCCATTTCTGATTATATTTACAAGTATTCTTTGTCAATATGCTCTTTGTGGGTAGCTCTGTAAAGAGTGGGTTGCTTGGTTAGAACATGGGAATATAGGGGAACTAAATGGTAATTCAAAAAATACAATAAATTTTTTTAAAAGGAACATGGTAGTGGTGGCCTAGCCAATTCGAAGATAATGTCTTGATTAACTTATAGATTCTTCTGACAAATGCTGGAATTAGTTTTGCTGCAATTCGAGTAAGTGAATCCCAATAAATACTTAATTTAAAAAAATATTTTATTTATTTTTAGACAGAGGGGGAGGGGGAGGGAGAGAGTAAGAGAGGGAGAGAAACATCAATGTTTGGTTGCCTCTCACATGCCCCACACCGGGGAACCTGGCCTGCAACCCAGGCATGGGCCCTGACTGGGAATTGAACCTGTGACCCTTTGGTTTGCATGTCAGCACTCAATCCACTGAGCCAAACCAACCAGGGCCCAAGAAATGCTTTAAAATAAAAATTGCAAACATTCATTGGTGTATCGATAGTAACATTCATTACTGTCCATATCCCTCCATTGAATAGGTATAAACTTTAGGGAAAATTTCAACAGATTTAAACTCCTTTCGAAATTGCATTACATATCACCTTTTCTAACCAAATCAGATTTTGTTCAGAATAGTTTCATTGCCTGCAGTTGTCCCCCTGATGTTTAAAAGCACTCAACAGACTAAACTTGACCATCCCTTGAGATATTGTATAAAAGGCTAAGGAAAGATGATTTACTAACACAGGTGTTTCTCTGTATTCTGAGATATAACATTCTATAAACAGAAATTCTAAGTAGTGGAATGATTTTTAAAAGTGCAAAATTCTTTATATTTTAAGTAAATCATGTCCTTCACTAAGCACCGTCAAATGCATTGCCTCAAACCTAAAATGTCTAAAGCTAACCCCCCTTGTCCTATCCACAAAATCTGCTCCTTCAGAGGGTGGCAACTGCATCTAGGGCTTCCTGGGGGTGTAATCTGTACAGTTTGTGTAAAGCTCCATTGTCCCGATTTTGACATTTTCAGTAATTTTTTAACAAAATAGCCTGCATTTTCATTTTATAGTGAGCTCCATACATTATACACCCAGTTGATTGACTGCATCTTCTTATTCCTTAGTAAAAAAAAACTTTGAGTCATACCCCATGTTCAAACTATCAGTACTTCCTACTTTTTACCATCAGGTTGTCTACTTCTCATCAATTCCCTGGTATGACCCAAGTCCAAGCCACCAGCACCCACCCAGAGCCTCCCCAATCTCCCCATCTTCTTTCTTGGCCCTCTCCCCAGACTCTCTTCTCAGTAGAGCAATTGAGGTGATCTTTATAAATGAGAACTCAAGTCATATTACTCCTTTGTTCAAATTCTTCCAAGTACATGTTGTTTCACTGTACTAAAGGCCTAAATCCTTATGTGACCTACAACACTCTGTATGATCTGGCTTCCTGAACATCCCCTTTTCTTCACATCCCCTTTCTTGTCCACTCAGCTTTATCAACATCCATATACTTCCCATTCCTGCAGTCTCCCAGCCATGGATCTTAGAACACTGTACATAGTTCCTGTTTCTCTGCTGACATTCATTACCTGTTAAAAATATATGTACACACATTTTTTTCTTTAGGTTTCATAAAAATATTTAACAGCTGCTTCTAAGTCCTTGTTCGATAATTCCAATATCTGGACCAACTTAGGGCTTGTTTATTGACTATTTCTTTTCTCAAGTATAGATCGCATTTTTCTATTTACATGAAAACTGATTTTTGATAGAATACTAGATATGAATGGTATGTGATAGAGACTCTGAATTCTGTTCCCCTGAATAGTGATTTTTCATTCTAGCAGGCAGGTAACTTGGAAGGACTCAAGCCCCTAATCTGTCTCCCCTGTGGGCTGCAAAAGATGGAATCGCCACTCAGTTTTTTCAGTTTCCAGCTGCTGAGATTTTGCTGAGCCTCTTGGGGTCCTTACCATGCTTTAGGAATCCCTCACTTTCAGGATTACTAATTGTCTGTCTGCTCTGCTTTCCTGAAATCTAGCCTCACCAGCTCTTGGTGTCCCCATACTGTATGGAGATTTAGGCATATTATAAGGTAAAAAGATGTAAACTCACAAATTTCAGCAAGTGCAGTTATGTTCTTTCAAGGGTAGATTTCTGTTCAGATTCTACCTGCTGTTCTTTCTTCTATGCCTTGAAGTTAGTATTATTTTACATTTTGTCCAGATTTTATAATTGTTATCTGTGCCAAGTTTATCTGACCAAGAAACTAGCTGTGTGTGTTCAGACAAATTACTACACTTATTCTCACTGTGATTTATATATTTCAGCTGTTAGATGCAGATAATAATAGGGTTGGTTTGATGATTAAATGTTATATATATGTCAAGTTTGTACTGTGTCAATTTAGCTAACCTGGAACCATGTTTCTTAGACTTCCCTTTCCTTAGTGAAGATATCTTGCATGCGAATTGGAAAGTGAAAGTGAAGAATACAGTTTTTGCCCTTGGAAACACATTATGAGGCACCAGTCCCTGCTGCAGCTGACACAGGTTGTCACTGATGTGCTAAGTCACCTTGTTTGTAAGCCAACAAGTCTTACAGCTCCCACTTGGTCTTCTGCTTCAGCTTCTACATCTTTTTTGCAACTGTCTTTATAGCTCTGGAGAAAAAGGCACTAACAGGAGGAAGATTCAAGATTTAAAAGAATGTGAATTGGAAATCCAAAACAATATGATTAATAATTCTCATTATTCAGGCCCTGGCTGGTGTGACTCAGTGGATTGAGTGCTGGCCTACAAACCAAAGGGTGGCTGCTTTGATTCCAGTGAGGGCACATGCCCAGGTTTTGGCCAGGTCCCCAATAGGGGGCACATGAGAGTCACCTGCACATTGATGTTTCTTTCCCTCTCTTTCTCTGTCCTTTCCCCTCTCTAAAATGAATATACAAAGTCTTTAAAAGACAATTCTCATTATTCAGCTAGACATTCCAGAAATAAATCAAGCAATACTTCAGATGTTATCTTTTGATAGGGTTTTTTTGAGAAACAGGCTCCGAGATGGAATTTAGATCTCAATACATTAGTTGGAGAATGCACTTGGGTGCATCTGTGAAAGAAAGGAAAGAAGCAGGATGAGGAAGATTGAGAAGTCAAACTGCATGGTGGGCCCAAACAATAGCATCTGCCAACTGCCAGGAGGAACTCTGCAACTAAATGGTTCTGTCAATCATTGTACAGTGAGCACCCTCAGCACCAGTTTGATTAATCAGTCACTCCATGACAGTCTCTCTAGGGAGGGCATGACCTTGGGCATGGGGATGCATTTGCTTAGTACTCCCCAAAGGTGGGACAACAAACCTTTATTGAAAGATCTGGACTGTCCATCCCTATGTCCAGCACAGTGTACTGTAAAGGCATTGAAAGAAAAATTGGGGTGAAATTATGAATGCATGGTCCAAGAAATGCAACCTGTGAATAACAAAACTGATTGTGTTAGTGAAAGACAAATAAACTAGATATCACTTTATCACCCTCAACGTTGATTTCAAGAGTGATCCTTGGCCTCACTGAGCCATAAATCTTAGTTGTTTCCTAGGCTTAGAGACATTTGACAAGCTACAAAAGATAATCAGTCAACCATGTATATAGTCATCCTTCATCTTTGATCCACACAAATTTGCTTTCTCAGTTAATATGAAGAATCAATAATTATTGCTGACTTTAATTCTCATTACTGATTTTGAAATGGTAATTTTACGTAGTCATTTCTTTCCCTCAATCTTTTCATAATAATTGACCATTTCATATTTTGTCCATCCATAACATATTGAATTAAATATTGAGGTCATTTTAAAAATCATTAAAGACCGACTGACATATGTGTATATAGTACTCTAGTTAAAAAGTTCACTTTGGTATAAGATGTTGAAGAAAAACAAAAGTGATAATAGAATTATATTTTTAACAAGAGTTTGGATTTTAAAAAAGCACATTGTAGTAAGTATTAGAATATTAATTTCTGAAATGATAAGTTTGCCTTTAAGCAATAATTTCTGTAAGTATATGCTTTACATAGATTGTTCTCCACTTATGACCATAAATTTTAAATGTTCTATTATTAATATATAAAAAGTGCCTCAATGATCATTTATTCTATATCTTCATTGAGCATCTGTAGTGCTGGGCACCTAGGTAACTAAAGAAATGACAACATTCCTGGATTCTAGAAGTTCACATTTAGTGAGGCAAAAAAGTAAACCAATTAAGCTGTTTTATGTCAGATGGAAGTGGGACAGGAAGTGTCTCTTGAATTATCCATTGAGGTGGTGATATGGAAGCTAAGCCTTGAAGGGTGAGAAAGAACTCATTGAGCAGTAAAGTTAAGGGAGAACAATTCAAGCAAAGCCAGAAAGTTTGAAGAGAATGTTTTATACCACAGACTGCCCAATTGAGGAATGATAACAAATGCTCCCAGAAATATAGTCCTGTGAAAGATTATGAATTTTTATGAAATGCTAAGTTATAAATAATTTACCCTATAGGCAAAGGGAAGTCATGTATAATAGTCAATGTGTGCCTTCATTATAGATGTATTTTACCATGATCATTCAGACAACTGTGTGGTGGATTGAATACAATATATAAGATTTTAGGCAGAGAATCCAGTTCTTACATCATATCAGAGAATGTATAACTATAGAAATATAAACTGGAAATAGATATGCAGGGCTGTATTGTAAGATAATTACATAGAAGAAATGATAACAGTTATTAATAACTAGACCTGGTACTTAAGGAAAGATTCCAGAATTATTTGGCATTGTCAGGCAAAATGTTTAATATATGAGGGGGGACCCCCAAAAAACAGAATTATCTTCTGGAGAGCAGGCCCGTTATAGTACAGGCTTCCTTGCTCGGTGACTGTTCTAGGAACCCATCTGTATCAGTGTACTGACTGGCATTGTTGTGAGAGACTGCATTTGGCTTCAGTGATTTCTTTGTGAAGACTCTTTACAAGTACTTGCCCATTTCATGATGGGTGATTTATGAGCAAACCTACCCACACCACATTGACATGTGGCACTGAGTGTTTAGCAGTTTTTGACCCCAAATGGCATGACCCCATGCCCTACCCTCCCTATTCACTTGATCTCACTCTGAGTGACATTTGTTATGTTTCCCCCAATGAAAAAAACCTTCAAAGGGAAATGTTTGCCGATATAGAAGACATGAAACAAAAAATAGCAGAAGCACCAAAAAGCATCAAAATGGACAAGTTCAAAAACTGTTTTGAGCAGTGGAAAAAAATGTCTTGATAGGTATATTGCATCAAATAGAGAGGACTTTGAAGATGACTGAAGTTTAAACATGTAAGAATAAATACACATTTTTTATTAACAAACTCCAGTTTTTGGAGGTCCCTCCTAGTAAGAAGAAAAATTTTGGTGCAAGAGGATTGTAGCAGATTCCAGCCAGCAGAGTCTGTGTGTTGTGGCTGAAGATGAGAACAAATGCACACAGACTACAGAAGTCCTGTGGAGAAAAAGGGACAGTACAGGTACTCTCTTAACATGAGAGTCCTATGGCTGCTTCTCTCAAGGGAAGAGTGCCCAGACCCTTGCCTGGACAGGCTTTTATTATTTTTCTCAGGTCTTATTATCTATTACATAGAATGTTGTTGTCTACATTTTAGGTACAATCAAGGAAATGAAAATAACAAATGCAGAAGGGAAAGGGGCAAGCTGATTATGCTCTGTCCTTGGGAAAATTCACACAGGCTTTGGAAATGACCTTGAAGATAGGCAATAAACATATACTATTTCAAACCAGGGTAAAGGAGTTTTAGCAAGAGCATGCCATAACAGTCTGGATGCACTTTCTGGGCCTGATTCCCATGGGAAAACCCAGTTTGAGGGTCTGGCTCCTGCCCACCACTTCGCTTCTGTAGGTTTTCCATACAGAGCTGAGTCACATTTGCCAGACTAAAACAAACTGGTTCCCTACAGAGGATGACAGTTTTTAGCAAGTTGATTTTGAGATTTTTGTGGCATACTCAAACGTTGTCCAATAGGTATTAAAAAATCCAGTCTAATGCTGAGAGAGAAATATTATAGCAGATATTATATATTTAGGGATCATTGGTGTCACATTGGAAGATAAGGTTGTAATTGTTAAACAGAGTATGAAAAATAAGGAAATAGTAGTTTTGAAGTTAGAATTCCTGTAAAAACTCTTTTAGTAAATCTATGAGTGCTGTGTAGAGTTTATCAGGTGTGAGTTACTCTGAGAAGTCTTCACTGCAAAACACTCTTCCCCCAGACTGATTAAATGTCCAAATGCAAATTTTCCATAATGCCCTGTATTTCTAACACAAGTAATATAAATGTAATAATCAGTTTCCTTCTTTGTCACTTCCATTAAATGGTATACCTTTCTGTGTCAATTTATAATTGACATTTTATTCCTAATGCCTAACAGTATGAGGTAAATAGTAATTACTGATTTTTTTTAAAAGAATGATTTTATTGCATGCATTGTTCAGAGGCAAATCAGGGGAGAGTAGAGTCTTAGAAACCAAAGCAGAATATTTTCAATAAAGAAGGATTAAAAACATCAAATCCCATGAAGAACATAAACCAGATATGGATAGTAAAGTGTCGACTGGATGTTTTACAATTTGTTATTATATTATTTTGGAGCATGTCATCTTATTCTTGAAAATGAAGACATCAGATTTGAAGTTGGTACTTTTCTTCTTCAACAAGTAATTGTATATGTAATTAAAGTATTTAGAATTTGGTTATTATAGCAAACATTCATCTTTCTTTTTATGCACTCAACAACTGAATCTCCACCTTGTGTTTGAGATATAACTATCCTTCTGAGGCAAACTCTGCCTTTCACCAGAGAAGAGAAATGTAAATAATTTCAGGCGCTCCTATAGCTAAGGAGTGAACAAATGTAGCTACACACCTCTTTGATGGTGCCTAGGATCAGGACTTGAATCAGTGAGTGACATTAAACTATTAATCAAATAAATGGCCATGAGAGATAATTCTTAATTATCTTAAAAATTATAATCTCATCTGTGTATTAATCATCATCTTTTTCACTTTCCTTTTTCCATTTACCTTTATGACAAAAAAAGGAGAATATTGCAATGTTCCTACTTATTAAATTCAGTAGGTGGAAGCTTAAAATAATGATTAAAATGAGATATTTGGATCAATGATGTATTTGACATCTCTATAATTTTCCTATCTCTTATTGCTATAAATGACTGAAAGATACTTCTATTTTTACATATATAAATTATCTGTGTGAATACCTATTTTAGTCCAGAATCACATTGATATAAAAATTTCCCCTTAGATATTGATAATAGGAAATATTTTACATCTTTATTGGTCTTGATCCTCCAAAGTGCCACCTAGGATTGATTGTGACAACATAGCTCACTTTCTTAATTTTAAGTAAGTGGACTCATAAAACAATTGGCATCTCACCCATTACAAACTGTTGGCATAAAAAAATTTTCTGAATCATGACCTTGAGCTTCTGAGAATGCTACTTAGGTTAAGCAAATTAAACACAACTGTCTTGAGCACTTTAAGTAAGAATCAATTCCTTTCATTACTTTTGGCAAAAATACAGGCAGACCTAAACTTGAAATATTTAAAATTGAAGAAGCCAAAAGATAAAAAGGACTAAAAAACTTGGACCATTGACACAGGACTAGGGGCTCAGGGTAGTGGCAGCATTAGAATCAGATTTGGCAAGGTGATAAGTAAATATTTTCTTAGCTTAACAAACAAAGATGCTATTTGAAACTTTATAAGTAATTAATAACTAGATGAGTGAATATTGTGTCATATTTTAATAAAATAAACTTGAATGATAGTGAGGAAAAGGAATATAGTCTTGTATTTTACAGAGGGTATTAATGATATGTAATTCAATTCTATCAGAGAACTGTGCCACCCAATGATATTAAGCCCATCAATTTCTTTAGGAATTCCTCTGAAAATTTATCTGTGAGCACTTCATTTGTTTAACTAACTGAGAGGTATAATTGTGGGATTAAGTCACTTATATTATGGGATGAATTCATTTCTACTTTGGAGATATTAATCTTTTTTTCCCTGTCCATTCAGACTTTGTTTTATGATTTTTGTGAAATGCAATAAATAGCACTTTACACCATGCACTTTGTGTCACAAAACAAATTTACTTGTAGGTATCATTATGACTGATATCAATAACATAAGAAAAATTAATGTAGCTGGATTTTTTAAATAAAAATGAAAAAGAAATAATCAATAAAAAATGTACCAAAGCATTGCTTGGCTATTCTAGTAACTCCTTCCTCCATATAACAATTTTAAGTCTTTTTTTTTCTGTTCTAATCTTATTCCAGTGAACGCATTCCTGATCTACCCTGCTCCATTATTCAGCTGTAATTGTGGTCTGTTGGCATGTTTCTACTTGCTTGGCTTTAGCTGCTAGGAAGCAATTATACCTGATCATTCTGGTAGTTATTGCTGCTATTATCACTTGCCTGCCCAGGACCTGCCAAGAATATCCCAAATACCATGACAGTTTTGTTCAAGAAAAAAGAAATAACAGAGGGCTGCTTCTTTCTCATATTTGCAACACTCTTGGAAACCACAACTGTCATGTTTGTTTTTCTGCAATATTTTCTTTTAGCTGATTTTCCTACTGAATTTCAAGGGTGTAATGTCAGTCAGAACTGGGCATCAATCCCCTCAAATTCTGTTTGGTTTTGTTTTATGTTTTTCTGTTTTGTACAGTATTCTCTTCTCTAGCATACCATCCAGCCAGCCCAGGTATTATTTCTCAGGATATGGTTTACTCTTCTCCACTTCCCATCTAAAACCAAACTTTCACAATGCAAGTTGCAAAATGTACAAATGCAATATGAATATTATGTGAGTTTCACATTGTGTACTGGTTGTTTTTTCACCAAACAGATCTGATGTCCAATACTTCCTCTACTTTTGTTGATGGCTCTTGATTTTTCACTCCCATCAGTTTTAATGACTCTACTGGTTTTTCATACTGCCCAGATGGAGAAAAGGTTTAATTTAAATTGAAAAAAAAAAAACCTTGACAGTGATGTCAACAGCCCCAAATGACACTAAAAGTAACAGATGTAGGAAACATTTTGTGAAACTAACTTAGTCTTTGTGGAAATGAGGTAAATAATAGAATTTTCATACTGTCTCATCTTTTGGATTGTTTGCATGCATATCAGAAGTTACCTATTGGGCCAGTTATTTTATACATTTCTTTTTGGTGTGTAAATTAAGTACATTATTTTTCTTTATTCTTCCAGATTAGGCATGACTGCATTGTGAAAGAAGTTGACTTTTGCTATTTAAAAAGCATAAATTCAAATGTATCAATAAATCATGCTCACTTAGCACCAATAGTGATCAAAATTCTACTGGTGGTGTGGGTATAAAATATAAAAACTAAAGCTTGCCTTCCAGGAACTTGAAGTCAATTGGTGGAGAAAGATTTTTGTAGTTTTAGCCATAAACACAAATATAAAAAAAACTAAAGGGCAAGAGGGGTTGTGATTGTTGTCAGGGCCTATTTGGTCTCATCTGCATCACACATGCTCACCTTCATCTCTCAGCTTGACCTGCCCTCAGAACCAGTAGGAGCCTTGCTTAGTTGCATAGCACACTTCTCTTTGCACCAGCAATATGGGGATTTGGAAGTACAATCCTTTCACTCTATTTGACCTCATTTCTACCTGTCCCATCACCTGGGTTTGTTTCTAACTTTTGTCCTTGTAGTTGGCTTCATTTCTACTTGCTTTCTTCTTACTTGCTCGGCCCTCCTTACTCTCAGCTTGCCATATGGCCAGTGTTGCACAGGAGTCCATGCTAATCCTTTTCTGACTGTGAGCATCAAATCAGTACTGCAGCTCATAAACTCTACAGGAATTTAAATAAGTGAGATTGCACTGGACTAGCTTATCAGGGATCTCAGCCTGTCTAGAAATCAGAAAGTACAGAGGAAAAGAAAAGCCTTTCAGAGTGGAGAAAATAATGAGTAAAGTCAAAGATAAGAAAATCTTTAAGCACAGAATGATGGTATGAATTTGCTTAGACAAGAGGGCTTGTGAAAACATAGATGAAAATATAGTTTGGGGCTAAACTGTGAATGTTCTTAAGGCTAAGGCATTTGGAATAATATTGTATGTAATGGAAAATTATTGAAAATTTTTGAGCACAGGGATATCATATTTAAAGCAACACTTTAAGAATTTAGTTATGTAAACATGTCTAATGTTGCTTACTTGTGTTGAGGAGATCCTGTGATCATCAAAATGATATAACTGGAGCTCATATAACTGGCATGTATGATCTACTTTAACAATTCTAATTATAAACAAAATTGAAGAAGTAATATATAACTGGCTGATCACCCTGCCTGTACTTACCTGCTCTGCCATGTGCCTTTGCATCCCCTTGCCTAAAAGCAGAGCACAGTTCCCACTCATTGATGTTGTACTCGACCACATGACTTACCTTGAGCAAAGACATAAATATAGGTGAGATACTGTGCCAGTTCTGAGCCCAGGCCATGCAAAGTCTTGAGCATTTTTATATTAACTCCCCTTGAGATTCTTCCATCTCCCAAACTAGTTCTCTGGTCAATGGAAAGTGAAGAACATGGAGCAAATCTAAACCTAATGTATGACTTGAAGCAAAACCCAGTTGAGTTCAATCTAGATAGACTAATAGCCAGATGACAAGCAGACATGTGGGCAGGAATAAATTATGGGTGTTTAAAATCATTATCTATCTGGGGTAGTGTTAAAACATTATTATTTTTGAAATAGCTGATCCCTACTCTTTTTGTAACTAATACAACAAATATAATACAAACAGGAAACTACAAAAGTGAATAGTTTAAAATATGCTGAAAATGCTAGACCTAAATATTATAATTATCTCTAGGAATCATCATATGAGAGATAATACCAACAAACAAGAAACAGGATCATGGGAGAAATTAATATTATATCAAATCAGGAAAAAGCAAAAGAACAGAAGAGACATAGATAGGAAAAAAACACAAAACAAACAAACAAAAACATGAGGGCAGTTAGAGGGGAATATGAATTAAAATATTTGGACATATATGAGTTAACAATTTATTTTTTTAATAACTCCAAAACAAAAAATTCAATATACCTGGAAGTCCGGAGTTGGAAAGAATTTTAGGCTGAATTCAAAAAATCCCCAGCTCCATTTTTCTGTGATTCCGTATGTGCTAGCTTTTCCTTCATACTTGTTTTCAAAGCATAAGATTTTTGTTGGCAACTATAAAAAGGGTTTACATGTTCATATGCAGGTGAAACAAAATATGTTGCTTTTTGACCTCTGTTTAGAGTAAGAAAACACTTTCAGAGAGTTTTCCAACAAACTTTTCTTTGCATCTCACTGGTCAGTCTTGGGATTATAGGCAGTGAAGCGGTGTGCTGGTAAACTGACAAAAAGAAAGCAGCTTCTGCCAACTTCTGTCATGTTAATGCTTTCATGGTGGCTATTTTTCACTACCAATGTTACATCACTGAACACAGACTAAGGTAGAGATGTGCACTATCATCTCTTGTGATCTAGCTGAGCACATCGATGCCCACAGGCCCATTCTTTAAACAATGATTGCACTAATACATGAAATTGCCCTTCTTATAGATAACCACATATTGAAAAAATCTTGAATTTCTAAATATTCTATTACAACAAATCTGTATTTTTAAAAAATTAGAAAAATAGTACTTTAAAGAAAAGACTATGCCAGTGGAAAAAATATTTAATCAAAAGTCAGTGAGCATTAATTGTATTTATTCATTTGGCTGTAGAATTTGTTTAGAGTACTTCATAATCATTCTCAACACTGTTCTAATATAATAAATCTTAGTCATAAGCAACATTTAGAATATTAATTATCATAAGGAAAACTATTCTGTTAAAATATATTGCATGCCTCCGGTGTTCTGCAAATAAAATATAAATACAAAGTGATTTCTGTCATTGAATAAAGCTAATAGAGGAGGGGGACATATGTACCAAGGATTAAATAGAACAGTGGACATAAAACTGTGGTCTGTGGGCCATATTTGGACTACTACCTGTTTTTATAAATAAAGTTGTATTGGAACACAGCTATGCCCATTTGTTTATGTATTTTGGATGGCTGCTAACATGCTAAAAGGACAGTCTTGGATGGTTGTGACAGGGACCATATGGCCCACAAAGCTGAAAATATTTCCTATCTGGTACCTTTTGTGTAAAGTTTGCAGATAGACCCCTGCCGTGGAGCATGACAATCTCTGAGATGGAGGTACGCACCAGTGAATTGGGAGCACAAGTAAGGACATCTCAATCAATTTCATTCACTGAGAGGGCATTTTAAGCAGTAAGTAATGAAAATTTAATGTCAGTACACTAATTATGCCAAATCAGAATGACTGTCCATATGTAGAGAAAGCATCTTGAAGGCTATCTGAACCTGTGAGACCTTGTGGTTTCTTTTAGATACAGCATGACAAAAAGCACTAAGCACAGCTGTGTTCATTATGGCTTGTGAACTATCATTTGACTCTGTCAAACAAAATGATTAAATCAGGGATTATTTCATTTAAAACAGTCACATTTAAAGTTAAACTCTATAAGTGCAACTTTTTATATGAGGGCCAGTAATCATTTGCTGTGTTCTAGTGGTATGTTGTATAAAATCAGTCTTTCTAAAGTCTTTCACTTTCCTTGGATGAAAGGACACATGTATCTTGAATTAGTTTCTTGATACTTTTTAAAAATTTCTCTTCTGGTTAGTCATATAATGGTATATTTTAAAATTACTGAATGCATTTAACATAATTATGTTACCATGATATCACTAATTGAACATTTTTCTCTAAAATATTCTGATCTATGTTCAAGAAAGGAGCAGACAAATGCTTATAAAACTTATTAAGCTCTTATTTATTCTTCACTGTAGCTGACCTTGATCCACTTTAATGATATACATGCATTAATGACACATTTTTAATCTCAGTCAGACTGCATTCAAATTAGATGTATATATCAAAAACCTCAAAGGTTTGGCTGTTTTATATGCAATGATCATTCAGTAGTAAAACCTGTTGTTTAAGTAATTGGATAATGATTTCCAAAGTGAAAAGCATGCTCAGTATTTGTTTTCTTAACTCAATAAATAAAAGAATAATCTGAAAGTATCCATCTGCTGAAGGAAGAGGAGACCAGAACTCCCAATAGTCACAGTATCAGGGCCCTTCTACAAGCTCCTGCTCTTTCAACAGCATGATAAAGAATAGGCCTCACCACCAGCCAACAGTGCTACAGGGGTCTTGGTGTTCTCTTCCTCTGGACACACTAGTCATCATCATGGTGGCAGCAGACTTGCCCTAGACATGCAGAAGGATGCTGTCAGGCTTGTGGACCTATACATGCATCCATCCAGATGATGTGGCAGAGGTTGACAGGGTGATGGGCAGGTTCAAAGGCCAGTTTAAAACCTATGTTAACTGCAGGGCTATTTGCAAGAGGTTGGTTCCAGCAATATGGCTGGGCAGTGCATCCATGGTGGACCTCCTGCCAGCTTGAGGCAGCAGAGGACATAGTCCCAATGTGCTTTTTTCACAGGGAGTCACATGACTCCATTCTCCAACTGGCTAGAGCTCAGGTGGCATTTTCTCAAAGAACTTCTGGCTGCAGAAGATCACAGATGTGAATTTGTCATACATTAATAGTAAATGGTCCCTATCTCCCCCCAAAAAGAATAGGTCTTAGCCACCCAGTATTCTGAAGGTTCCTGAACACTACCTCTTGTCCACTTTTACAAGATGTGATGGCAATGAAACCAGAAACGTCTGTGATCATTTGTGCTGCCTGTCACCACCAGGACCCATAAGCAGAGATTGAATCTTTATGGGCACTTTATTCAGATAGCCAGCGATCTCAGAAGATGGCAGGTTATGTGTCGTAAAAGACTGTCTTACATTCCATTTCAAACTGACCCTTTTTATAAGGAGAAGAAAAATGTAGGTAAGGGGTTTGGAATTCAGGAAAAAAAGTACAGGTAAGGGATTTAGAATTCAGGAAAAAGGTTCATCAGATAAAAGTTGCAGTCTGGCAATTTCTCTAGTATCCTGTCACCTGTTGACTGGTGATTCTTTCTCTGTGTCCTACGTGGTGGGATGTCTCTCCCTAGAACACAATTTCTCAGATCCCATCTTGATTGCTTGCAGCCCCCTGGGGCACAGAGGTCGAATTGTTTCTGGCCTCCTCAATCCAGGATGGGTCTGTTCCTGAAACAATAGTTTTTTACATGCATTCATTACTAAGCTTAACTGTTAGCTATAATTAAAATTTTCCAACTCTTGAGTTCCTCCATCAGCAAGAAGGAAGACAGGCCCCATAAACCAGTGGTCTCCAAAAGAGCACCAGTCCTCTTCCCTCTGCCCTCCAAATCACACCCTCATTATCTCAGTAAGATTTTCCTGTCTCCCCATGCAGCCTGTGGCAGTCTTCTCCATCACAGCAAGTAGCAACAGCTCTACCCTCTTGGTATCACCAGTAACAAATGAGGAGTCATTCTTATTCCTTTGTTTTCACAAATTCTTATTATATCCCAACTGCTGCTGGACCTGCCAGGGAGGTGCCTCATCTAGTGTGACAGTCTTTTTCAAGGGTGCTCTAAGAAATCTTGCCACCAGCACTTAAATTCCTCCTTTGTGACTGTCCCTGAAATTCCTTTCTTATGACACTGCAAGAACCTATTTCCAGACTGTGCTGGAGCCGGCCAGTTTTGGTCCTGGTCTGTCTCTGGTAAAAATAGTGTTCTCTACTTCTGTTAAATTCTTTTTTTGTTTGTTTTATTTTATTTTTATTTTTTAAAATGTATTTTATTGATTATGCTATTACAGTTGTCCTTCCCCCCCTTTATTCCCCTCTGCCCTGCACACACCTCTCACCTGCATCCCCCCACCTTCTAGTTTGTGTCCATGGGTCATGCATATGAGTTCTTTGGCTTCTCCATTTCCTATACTATTCTTAATCCCCCTGTCTATTTTCTTCCTACCATTTATGCTTCCTATTCCCTGTATCTTTTCCCCCATTCTTCCCTTTACCCTCCCCTGCTGATAAACCTCCATGTGATCTCCATTTCTGTGATTCTGTTCCTGTTCTAGTTGTTTGCTTAGTATGTTTTTGTTTTTGTTTTAGGTTCAGTTGTTGATAGTTGTGAGATTGTTGTCATTTTATTGTGTATGTTTTTTATCTTCTTTTTCTTAGATAAGTCCCTTTAACATTTCAAATAATAAGGGCTTGGTGATGATGAACTCCTTTAACTTGACCTTATCTGAGAAGCACTTTATCTGCCCTTCCATTCTAAATGAGAGCTCTGCTGGATACAGTCATCTTAGATGTACGTCTTTGCCTTTCATGCCTTTGAATACTTCTTTCCAGCCCCTTCTTGCCTGTAACGTTTCTTTTGAGAAATCAGCTGATAGTCTGCTGGGCACTCCTTTGTAGGTAACTCTCTCCTTTCCTCTTGCTGCTTTTAAGATGCTCTATTTATCTTTAATCTTGGGTAACATAATGGTGATGTGCCTTGGTGTGTTCTTCTTTGGGTCCAATTTCTTTGGGACTCTCGGAGCTTCCTGGACTTCCTGGAAGTCTATTTCCTTCACCAGATGGGGGAAGTTCTCCTTCATTATTTGTTCACATAAGTTTTCAATTTCTTGCTCTTGTTCTTCTCATTCTGGCACCCCTATAATTTGGATGTTGGAACATTTCAAGTTGTCTCAGAGGTTCCTAAGCCTGTCCTCATTTTTTTGAATTGTTTTTTTTTTTTTTTTTCATTCTGTTCTGGTTGACTATTTCTTCCTTCTGGTGCAAACTGTTGATTTGAGTCCTGTTTTCTTTCCCCTCACTGTTGGTTCCCTGTACATTTTCCTTTATTTCACTTTTCATAGCCTTCACTTTTTCCTCTATTTTTTGACCATAACTCAACCAATTCTGTGAGCATCCTGATTACCAGTGTTTTGAACTGTGCATCTGATAGGTTGGCTATGTCTTTGTCACTTAGTTGTTTTTTTTTTTTCTGGAGCTTTGATCTGTTCTTTGATTTGAGCCTTTTTTCTTTTCTTTCTTTTTTTTTTTGTCTTGGTGCATCTGTTAAGTAGTAAGGGGCAGAGTGTTAGATATTCGCCATGGAGGGGCAACATATTTCCTGCATTGATAGCTATACTCGGGGAGGATTCCAGGAGAGAACAATGCCGCTTGTCCAGCTCTCTGCCGGCTTTCAATCACTTCCACTGCTATCCACAAGTAAATTGGGCCCTTATGGTGCTGATTCCCATGTGGGTGGGTTTGTGTATGTTCTAGGACCCTGTGGCTCTCTCCAATGAACTCTCTTGTTAGACCTGGAGTTTCTCCCACCACCTGAACCCTCGCAGGTGTTTTCAGTGAGAGGTTTTGAGGCTTTATTTCCCCACACTGGAACCCTGGGTTGCATGGTCTGTTTTGCTGCTCAGTTACTCAGCCAGCTGCCACCTTGCCGTGAGTCCTCTCCTCTTGGACTGCCCATCTCCGCCCTTCCTACTGGTCTGCATGAATATTTCTTCTTTGACTCCTTGATTGTTGGTCTTTAATACAGTTAAATTTTCTGTCAGTTCTGGTTGTTTTTTTGTTTTTAAATTTATTGTTGTCCTTCTTTTGGTTATGTGAGGAGGCCCAGTGTGTCTACCTATGCCTCCATCTTGGCCAGAATTCTACTTCTGTGAAATTCTTACAAAAAATACTGTTAAAGAATTGTCATGTCTCCCATATATACAGTAGATATGAATGGTGGTCATGAAACTGGGGGGGGGGGACTAAATATATTATTACTTTCTCTCTGACCTTCTAAGTTCTATCTGGGCTAATAATCACATTAATAGAGAAATTAACCAGAAAAGTTAAAGTTTTAATACATGCACATCAGGAATTCACATATGCATGAAAATTCCCAAGACAGTGAGACAACATTGAGTATGTAAGGCATTTTGGACAAAGGATGGGAGTGGGGATGGAGTATTGGATTTCAGAAGTGAGAATGGATGATTTACAGGTAGTTGAGGAAGAGCAGAACACAAATGGCAGGAGAATCTGTGCTAGGTGACTCAGAAACAATGGGACACAGGAGTATGTAGGCAACAGGCCCCTGCCTGAAGCCCTCTTGTTTACCATACTTAATTCAAAGTATACTGAGAGGACATCAGATCTCCTTCCTGAAGCAGATCTGTCTTGGGCAGGAAAGTGGGGGAAATCAAAGATTATTTCTGAGTCTTGTTTCTTAATAAACAGCTTAAATCAATATTCCCAAAAGGCAGCTTCAGGGTGGCAAAACTTTGGTCCCTTCAAAACCAATTTCTTTTCTGCTTTGTCTCTTCTCCATTGATGTGTCTAAGAGATCCTTTTAGAATATTTGAGGTCTTTTACCATCCACCGCTATCAGCTTTGTATCTCTGTCAGAAACGTGAAGAACATTTTCATCATTCTGTTGCAACTATTATATTTGAGATGGAAGTCAAACTGTATTTATTTTCTTAGAATTTTTATTAAATTACCCCATTATTTTATTTTATTTTTCAATTATAGTTTATATTCCAAATTATTTTGTTTTAATGTCAGGTATACAGCATAGTTATAACTCTGTGTTTAGAGCGGATTCTAAAGTATCTTTTTTTTTCTTTTTTTTTCTAATTCCCTCTATCCACCCCCTTCCCCCTCCAGAGAAAACCCAGGAAACTGATATATTAGTGGTAGTTGAATGGTTTGGGGTATGTGGCTATGGGAACAGATCCAGCTCTATTTCCCATATGTCAAACCCTGATCATTACTCAGAAACTGCTAAGAAACCACTTTTGAAATCTTGTAAGAAGAAAATCAGTTACAGACCCTGATTCTAATCTCAAGTCAATGAGAAAACAAGTTTTAGATATAAAATAAAGGATAGGACTGCATTCATAGAAGAAAACAGACTTAATAGGTAATAAGTGTAATTCTTTTTCCAAAGCAGTCCTACCACCTAAATTCTGAATGTCGGGTTATATTTTAAAAAGAAATGATAATCATGAATGCAATGGCAGTGCTAATTATTACTACAATGACGATCACATTACAGTACATAAATGTATCAAGTTAGCATGGTATAGACCTTAAATTTATACAACATGTCAAATATATTTCAATTAAAAAAGAATTTACTAGTTACAATTTAAGAGATTGCTGAAAAGCCATCTAGGTTCCTTGGTAAAAAATTATTTTATCTCTTGATTGTAAAATATATTACAAGGCCAACAATCTCTATGCCCATGTAATGTTAGAACTGTGGTAGCCAGCATAATGGCCTCCTAAAGATACAGATGCCCTAATTCTCAAAACCTGTGAGTATGCCACTTTACATGATAAAGGGGATTTTGCAGATGTGATTAAGATTTAGGATCTTTAGATGCTCCTTCACATGCTAAGTTCACCCTGAGTAGGCCAAATTTAATGATATAAATCCTAAAAAGTGTAAGAGAAAGACAAAAGAGGAGATCAGAGAGATGGCAGCTTGAGGACTCAAGGCCCCATTGCCAGTTCTGAGAAGTGGAAGTGAGCAAGGACCAGAGAAAGCCCCTAGAAGCTAAGGGCAACCCTCAGCTGACAACCAGAAAGAAATGGATACCTCATCATGGAATTGAATTCAGCCGACATCTGAATGAGCAAGGAAACAGATTTTCCTTTAGAGCCTCCAAACAGTAATACAGCCCTGTCATTACCTTTTAATCTAGTGAGACCCACATTGGACTTCTGGCCTCAAGAACTGCAAGATAATAAATCTGTGTTGTATTGTATTAAGCCACTATGTTCCGGAGTAATATGTAACAGCAGCAATATAAAACTAATACAGTAACTACCAAGTAATAACAGTTTCCCTTACATGGCAATGTAAAGTTTTCTTTAAACACTGTACCTTTCAACAGGCAATTTGAATGATATATTTCACTGGTGGCTGCCAGCAGTGAATCTTGGCAGTTGATTAGATCTGTGGTGTCTCCCATTTACAGTAATTAATCTCTGTTGCTCCTTCAGTTATGGGTTCTCCATGGTGGTAACACCCATGGACAACTGCAATACTCAGCTGCTACTCTTTCTGGTGCATTTTTAAAGTAGTCTGATACTGTTGCTTGTGTTTACTGTCTGTAGAGTTTTCTCATGCATTGTATTTAATAGTTCCTTGCTCTCTCCATTTAGTAATTTAAGGTAGAAATATCCTAAAGTTAAGAGAAGGGTAGAGGGGGAAACGACTACATGATAGGTGTGTACACAATGCAATATACAGATGATGTATTGTAGAATCGTACCATTGAAACTTATATAATCTCATTAACAAATGTCACCCTAATACATTTAATGTGAAAAAGAGAACAATTAAAGAAAGTAATAAGCATGTGTTCTATTAACACACAACACAGCCATAGACAAATGGCCTTTAAACATAGGAAAAATTTTAAAACATAGGAAATCTGTAATGAGTGATTTTGAAAAAAGAAATCAAAGAAATGAAAACCAAACCAGAAAGCCCTCTGCAAAACATCAGAGAAATGTTTTAACCATAAAAATAATTTATGAATATTCTTAAAGGAGAGCCACTTTTGGATAACAGGATATCCAAGACTATTGTTAGCTATAATTAGTAACAATTTGAAAATGAAATTTTAAGTTTGAACAGATGGCTCTGTTTCAGCAGTGTTACTATTAGCTATGCAATGGAAATGTTTGTTTACTTATGTTTAAGTGCCAATTATATTTTTATTTACCTTATTCATTTTAATGGATTATTTTTTATGCATGGTTTTTCTAAGAAGAAAATGGATAAGCTAATTTTAAGTTGGTAAGTTAACATTTTGTCTAAAAATATATACTGTATCTCAGGCAAATGTTGGTTTGCATTGATTTTCCCTTTTTTGTCATTTGTACTCAGCACATAGAAAGATATTTTCTGTTGAATAATTCTTATTTTTGCATTTTGTATCTAAAAATTTCCCTCGAGATAATTGAAAAATCTTACTCTTTGAAAGTTGTCTTTCATACATTTAGCCTTTCTTCTTTACCAAGCTTTTCACAGAGAATTGAGCAAACATCAGGATAAATACAAGTTTATTTTAGAGGAAAGGTCAACATTTATAGTTGGGAATAAATCCATATAAATTTGAATCAGTGCCAACTTCTGAAAGCTGCCCAAATTCCATACAGTGCCAAGTGGTTTTATGAGGTAAATTTCAATCTAATTTGGGCTGCTACCAGGAAAAGACAAAGAGAGTTCTCATTTTCAGCTGCAAATAAAAGAAATGAATTTGGCTAAGCAAAAAGCTCTTAGGAATATGGGAATGGGGAGGAGGAGGGTGAGCTGATAAGAATGAGATTTGTTTGGGGTGTGTTAACGTTTTCTTCAGAAGTTGGGAGCACTTTACAAAAGAATATAAGGTAAATGCTCCAGTGCAGTAGCAAAAAGCCACTGCTACAGCAAAGCACTTCTAAACAATGACTTTTGGCCAGTCAGCTAAGTTTTCCATCAGACCTTGGCTTGTCTCTCCTAGCATCATCAACATATATCCCTTCCTACAGAATCTCCTTTAGCTTGAGCAATGGACCATAGTCTTTCTGTATCATCTCTCTGGACCCTACTTCTCTCCTCTTCATCTTTCACTCACTCACCCTTCAGATCTCAACATCAATGTCTCTTCCTCCAGAAAGACTTTGACCACTGCCTCAATCTATGTAAAGCATTTTTCTTCTGCCACGTTTTCTTAGTATCTGTGACCCCAGTTATAGCACACATTATACTAGAATTTTTTAAATTTAATCTTATGTGCTATTTTGTGGGCCGTAAGATCTTTGGGAAAGTTTCTACCATTACTACTGATGAACCTCATACACTTATCTTGTAATACTATATATACTGTAAATACTATATTTGTGTAATGACTGAACTGATCCTAGGGGCAAATTAGACTATTTAGAGCAATGGATGACCAGTCAGGGCTCCCCACTTGTGATATCCCTTATTATCTCTGTATATTTACATTTTCATAGTTTAATCAACTCAAATGTTTTTATATTGTATCATTACTGTATAGACTGTGTCAATACAAATAATAAGGAATCTGTCACTGCATCCAACTGAAACTAGCCATCATCAGCACCTTGTAAATGCTTTTATAGCTACCTAAAAGTCAGAAATATATCAGAGAGGGACTTAAAAATTAATGCTACCTGACAACATGACTTAGAAATATAAATCTCAACTTACGGAGAACTTTCCAATTGAGTTTTAGTATATAAAAATCACTGAAGTGTTTTATAATCTCACTCATCAAAATGTATCTTTGAGCATCAAGTTGGCATAAGTGTATAAATCAGAAACATAAATAATAATATAAAATTAAGTATCTCTTAACAACTATAGCCTTAACCTTAGATTTTATTTTCAGATGAATAGAAGTTCACAGAATCTTTTTCTTTTTCCTTTTTTCTAATCAAAATAACTCCTCCTCCTGATTCTAAAGCAATGACATAAAATGGCTAAAATCATGTTATTTTATGATAACAATTTTACAGCTGTTAAGAAGGAGACATTTTTAAACCTCCCATATCTATTATAAATGACACTGAAATTATCATCCTTAGATTGAAGAAGAGGGTGAAATATTTGTCACAATATAGTCTCTCCACCCCACATCTTAAGAAGAATGCTATGACTAAAATTAGAGAGTGCATGCAGCAGTACTTAATTTCAGTCTTTTGCAGAAGGAGGAGAGAATTGGGCCTGAGGAGATAAATAGAGATCAGAACAAAGAGAAGCTAGTCAGTGCATGTGAGTCTTTCAACACTCTGGGTGGTAAGCCCACTGCCATCCAAGAAACAGATGCTAACAGGCTTGAGACTCAATTCAGGGGTGCCGGTGAAATGCATTAAACCTTGTATTTCATTTTTCTTGTGAAGAAAAAATAAAAACATGTTTCCTTTTTCAAAGAAAAGCATGCTTTTTTTTTTCAGAGATTTTGTTTTCATGTTCTGCATTAATTTCCCATTCCCTAATGTATTCAAGTGGCCCTTCAAAATGATGTCAACTAAATTTTACAGTAATAAATTAATTTATATCTCACAGTGAAGAGCTTCGACAGAATAGTCAACATGGCCTATCACAAAATGTTTGGCATATTTAACATAATAAAGCATGAGTCATCCATTTAAAGCTTCAATAGATTTGTTTTAAAGCATAATTTTGGATTAGAGGAGAATATATAGGTAGCAGAGAGAGCAAATTACATTAATGGCAGAATGGAAAGGAAATATTTAATTGTCTGTAAAAAAGAATATCTTGGGTTGCTTACATATTGCACAGCTACCTCTCATACTTGTTATGCAGCACTGAAAAAGTGGACCAAGACACTGATTGTGTATTCTAATTATTATGAAAATAAAAATTACTCTCTAGCAAATGTTTCTAAGGGGAGTATTGCTGTCATTTGGGGACTTTTGTAAACCAAAATTAATTTTATACTGTAATAAAAATAAAAATCATTTATTTAAGCAAAAAGGGGCTGCAGCCTGTGAGACAGATTTGGGTAGCAAGTGAAATTGTGTTCCATAGGGACAAAGGGAAGCCATCTTTTATGGCAAAAGTAGCCACCCAGGTCCTCAATTAGGTCTGTTTTATAGAAATGAAGTATCCAAATCATACAGTTCCTTTTTTAAGTATATTTTATTGATTATGCTATTACCATTTTCTCAATTTTTTCTCTCCTTTATCCCCCTTCCCTCCTGCACAACCCTGCCCTCCAGCGTTCCCCCTCTTAGTTCATGTCCATGGATTGTCCATATAGGTTCTTTGGCTTATCTGTTACCTATACTATTCTTAACCTCCCCCCATCTATTTTGTGCCTACCACTTATGCTTCTTATTCCCTGTACCTTTCTTCTCATTCTTACCCTCCCCCTTCTCACTGATGACCCTTCACATAATCTTCATTTTTCTGGTTCTGCTCTTGTTCTAGTTGTTTGCTAAGCATTTGTTTTTCTTTTTTAAGTTCATTTGTTGATAGTTGTGAGTTTGTTGTCATTTTATTGTTCATAGTTTTTTATCTTTTTCTTACATAAGTCCCTTTAACATTTTATATCATAGGGGCTTAGTGGTGATGAACTCCTTCAACTTGACCTTATGTGGGAAGCACTTTATCTGCCCTTTCATTCTAAATGATAGCTTTGCTGGATAGAGTAATCTGGGATGGAGGTCCTTGCCTTTCATGCCCTTGAATACTTCTTTCCAGCCCCTTCTTGCCTGTAAGTTTTCTTTTGAGAAATCAGCTGATTGTCTTATTGTCACTCTTTTTAGGTAACTCTCTCCTTTCCTCTTGCTGCTTTTCGGATTCTTTACCTTTAATCTTGGGTAATGTAATTATGATGTCT
This sequence comes from Phyllostomus discolor, assembly GCF_004126475.2. NCBI lineage: Eukaryota > Metazoa > Chordata > Mammalia > Chiroptera > Phyllostomidae > Phyllostomus > Phyllostomus discolor. Next base: position 12,991,710 of record NC_050198.1, on the reverse strand, counting down.
CTTGGTGTGTGCTACCTAGGGTCCCACTTCTTTGGGACTCTCTGAGCTTCCTGGACTTCCTGGAAGTCTATTTCCTTTACCAGATTGGGGAAGTTCTTGTTCATTATTTGTTCACATAAGTTTTCAATTTCTTGCCCTTGTTCTTCTCCTTCTGGCACCTTTATGACTCAGATATCAGAACATTACAAGTTGTCCCAGAGGTTTCTAAGCCTCTCCTCATTTTTTTTGAGTTGTTGTTTTTTCATTCTTTTAGGGTTGGATGTTTCTTTCTTCCTTCTGTTCCAAATCATTGATTTGAGCCCCAGTTTCCTTCCCTTCACTGTTGGTTCCTTGTATATGTTGCTTTATTTCACTTTGGGTAGCTTTCATTTCTTTCTTCATTTTGTGACCAAGCTCAATCAGGTCTGTGAGCATCCTGGTTACCAGTGTTTTGAACTGTGCATCTGATAGGTTGGCTATCTTCTTGTCGCTTAGCTCTTTTTCTGGAGTTTTGACCTGTCCTTTCATTTGGGCCATATTTCTTTGTCAACCTCTTATGTTCTAAAGGGGTGGGGCCTTAGGCATTCCCTAGGGTGGGGCCTTAGGTATTCCCCAGGGTGGGGCAATCCACCTTGCTGCATTGTGGTGCTGTCTGTGGGGGAGCAGTCTAAGAGGGAACAATGCTGCTGGCGCTGTCTGCTCTAGCCCCACTTTCCCACAAACTCTCTTGTGAGACTGGGGGTTTCTCCTTCTGTCACAGCCCCCATGGCATTTTACAGCTAGCTTTGAGTCTTTAGTTACCCATTTAACCAGCCACGCCTCACCCACTGGCTCACAATGCATCCTCTCTACTCTGTGCCCATCTCCCATCTCCACCCCTCCTAATGGTCTGGGTGAATATTTCTTTAATTCCTTGGTTGTCGCAGGTTCATACAGTTTGATTTTTCTGGCACTTCTGGATGGTTATTGTTTTTAAATTTGTTGTTATCCTTCTTTTGGTTGTGTGAGGAAGTGGAGCATTTCCACCTACATCTCCATCTTGGCCAGAACCCTAATTCTGTCACCAAATCATGCAGTTCTGTTTGGGCAGTGCATATCTCAGTCCATTGGTAGAAAGACAAAACCAGGATTTCCCTGCAGTGGTTGACCCAGATGGAGTAAACAAACAGGGCAGAGTACAGTAGCTGAGAGTTCAGCCTGAGGTTCTTCCCAGTATACAGAGGATGTAAGGAGCACCTGTCAACATATGGCTGCTAGGTACTTATTATTCATAAAATTTGGGTCCATTTGGGCCCTCAGTTGACCATGGGAAGTCCCATCTCAGCATACAAATTCTTTCTCAGGGTTCACATCAACTGAATCTTTTTTCTCAAGGTCCACATTTTTCATTTTTTTTATAGAACTGTCTTGTGTTAATTTAATTATTAGACCAGTCAAATAAACCAAGAGAGTTAGGGGAAATCTTTCCCCTCCCCAAGAGCACTAATTGTGAATTGCAGAAAGAGGCATGAAATTCAGGTCTACCACTAACCTCACACATTGATTGCTCACATTGAAATTTTATATTAATATTGTAAATACAAAAATGAAAGCATTTAGTGTCATTTAAATGCATTTATATATTGCAAAATTGCTAATATTCAGTGCCCTCTGCTGTTTGAAGTTACTTATTTGCTATGAAGTATTTTAATTATTTTATCTCCAATATTGTCCAAAGCTTAAGTCATGTGGAATTTTACTAATATGTCTACAAAAGGACAGTCCTACTCATTTGTTTTTGTTTTTGGGTTTTTGTTTTGTTTTTGTTTTTGTTTTACATCTTGGCCCATGTTCTATAGTTTAAGTTCCATGGCCTATAGTTTAATTTGTTTTTTTTCTATTTTCCCAAATGTATGGTGCAATCTTACATTGTGGAGCTGTTATTTAAGCTGCTTTCTCTAACTGGTATACTTTCTCTCCAGCTTCTTTTTCTGTTTGGCCAAGTTAACTATTACTTGACCTTAAATACTTCTTCAAGAAAACTCTCTTATCCATTCAGACCAGGTCAACTACTTTCTCATGTACTTTCCTACTATTTATTACTTACTTAAACTTCACACTCTTGAGATTCTCCCTTTGCTTATCTCTATCCCCAGTCCTAAGCACTTGAAAGGCAAAACTGCCCTATCGACATCTGTCTCTTCAAGGCCTATCACAGCATATGGCACATCTAAAATTCTTAAGAAATATCTCTTTCATGAAAGAATACATGAGTAAAAGGCATTGCAGAATCCTTGTTGTAGGAAGGGTTCATGATCCATTTCCCAACAAAAATCACATGTACAGTAATACCAGTGGTAGTGGGATACGTAATTTCCAATAGAACAATTCTAGTAGGTTTGAAGTTATTATAGAGCTCATCTTATTTCTAAAAGTTCAGAATAGTAGTAAAATTTTTTGGTTATGCTGATGTAGAATCTAACTGATCAATATTTCAAAATACCTTTTCTGTCTTCTGCTACAGTATACAGTAAATATAGTTTTATATCCACTTGGTATTTTAGCATTTCTGGACAGAGTAATGAATTCCTGACATTTTATCTTGTTTTAGACTAAACCTCATCAGATATGTTAATAGTCTTTTAACGCTATATGATGAAGTTGTACATTAGCTTTTGTGTGGCTTGAACTGCAGCCCTTTTATTCAGAAAATACCCAGATAGTGCAAACCCCCCAAATTGTCAACTTACATCAAAATCTGTTCAAATGCCCTGTGTCTGTTTTCATAAGCAAAAAAAAAAAAAAAGAAAGAAAGAAAGAAAGAAAGAAAAGAAAAGAAGAGAGAGAGAGAGAGAGAGAGAGAGAGGGAGAGAAATGTGAAGACTTGGCCTTATTGTCATTTAACAGAGACCAGAGAAAGCTTGTTTCTGGAGCTGCTGTAATGCAGATCAAATGCAGACAGTATGGGTAAGAAATCTGAGGACAATGATCAAAATCTGGCTAACAAAAACAATGCATTTGAAGTGCATTTACAGGTCTCAGGAAAGACTATTTAATTTGCTACCTTTTAAGGACTGTAAGCTATATTATGTCTTAAAGATTTATTCTTCTCATAACATAATGTTTTTAAGATCTCACATCCCACAGTTTCCCAATAGAAAAGTGTGCATGTGATAAACAAAGTTTTGGCTTCAGCATGTTAGTATAATCTCAGCTGTTTCATTGCACATGGAATGTATATCCCATTTATATTATTCCCCCTCAGCTTGGCTGAATTCTTTTTTATGATCAAATTGTGAACTTATGTACATATACATGAAACTTCCTTCATGGCAAACTTAGATGAGAAATCATCATGTTATATTAAAAATTCAAATTCTAGGGAAATGTATTCCTACCATTTTTATTATATCAATGAAATATGGACATCTCTCCAATAATAGAGAAACATCAAATATTAAACTGGAAAGGCTTACAAATAGGCACCAAACATAAATGTAATCTATAGCACTCAATAAATGTATAATAAACAGGAGCAAGCAATTACACTATAACCCAATACAGTTTATGGTACCATTATATCAACTTGATGGACTGCCCTTCATAGACTCTACTTTGTTTTTTAGATAATTTTATTTTGACAGATTTAATCTTTATATAAAATTTATGAAAAGTATTTGGAAAGACTGTTGAGTTAATCTATTCAGTGAGTCATACTGTTAATCATTTTACTTCTCTGGCAATTATTTTCATTGATCCTTTAAATGTGTAAACACATAAACATTAACAACAAGCTTTGTTTTGTTTTTCTGGACAAAACAATTCCATGTTTACATTTTAAACTACAACAATTTTATTAAAAAGACTAATATTTCAGGTGATAAACATGTGGGAAAGCAAGTGTGCACTCAAAAATATTTGTTACATATTTTGGAAGCAGAAGTTGTAGTTTCTCATTTTGCTTCTTAGTGAGTTAGACCCTGGATGGCCAATAGAAATTAAAATGCTTTCAGTTAAAGTGCTCATTAAAGCACTGAAAGGAGCAAAGGAGAATTATTTCTCATATCTTTGGAATTAAATAATGGAAGGAGTTTTCAAATCACAAAATAGTAGATGGCTTCGACTCAAAACATATATAAAAAGTTTAGTCATATTTAGAACATAATTAAGGCAGTTGCTTATTTAGTGAAGAAATAAACTAAGGAAAATAATCCATGCAGCACATGGGGACCATGCTTTCAGCATGAATCTCTTTTTATATCCAGTGACACTTTACTGGTGAACATTCCTTACTTAGTTCAACCTGACTTCCTACCAACAAACAACATGTAATTGGGATGTTCATAGATTGATTCTGGATAAGCTTAATAAAGGGTTCTACTTCTGCACATCTCTGGAATTAAAACAAAAGACACCAAACCTACAATTAACAGCTGGAGATAACATATAATTTTTCAGAGCCCAATAGCAGTTTTTATGTTACTCCATTGTGCTTCATATATTGGCCTATTTACTGTGGATTCTGCCCTGAGAAAGCTGACAGTTTGTCATGCTGAATTGGGATGTCATTTTCTGTGACCTCTGAGTGTTAGCGATAAAAGCTCTACTGTTGGAGAAACATAGGCACCATGTTGCTTTGGACCGTTAGAAATGTTGTCATTTGCTTCTCACAACAGAAATGCCTGTGGGTTGCACCATAGCAGAGACACAGTTTGTCAAACATTCTTAATCAGCAAACACATCAGAGAATATAGTCACGCTTGCAGGATCCATCCCATCCTGTGAATCATGTGTTATTTAGTAAAACACTCCACCAAAGACATCATTGAAATAATTTGAAGTGGTAAAAAGAACAATACTACATAAATCAAGAAAAGGAATAGCAAACCTTTTAGATTTTTCTTGGCAGCCTACTGTATGTAGTAAGTAATTTTTATAAGTGTTTTTTAATTGCTGACACTATTACAGATGTCCCCCATTTTTCCCCAACCTTTGCCCTCCTCCACCCAGCCCCCTCCACCCCTGCCTTCACCACATTGTTGTCTGTGTCCAGGGGCTTTGCATATATGTTCTTTGGCTGATCTCTTCCAGTCCCCCTCACCACTCTTCCCTGTGAGATTTGTCAGGCTGTTCCATGTCTCCATGTCTCTGGTCCTATTTTGTTCATAAATTTATTTGTTCATTAGATTCCACATATAAGTGAGATCATATGCTATTTCTCTCTTAAAAATATGTAAGTATCAAATAATTGTGTCAATTTTATTCAATTGCATATACTCAAATTTAATATGTTAAAAACAGAGAAATTTGAATCAAAAGCCTAAGCCATAATGTCATAAGACTATAAAATACTACTTCTACTATGTGGAAATACCTCATAAAATAATGCACATGTGCACCATCACACATATGTAATATCTACACAGAATTTTTGATACTTACATTTTTAAAATTTAGATAAAAATCACAGAAAAAGCATTCATCATTTCATACTAATTGCTGAAGAATGGATTATAAAAACTCTTTAGTAAAGGTAAAGAAATTAAAATAATAGTTTTGAAAAAATTTGTTAATTAAAAAAATTGGGTGATGTACTAAGGTTCTAGTTTTAGTAGGTTAAAAATGTAGTGAAAATGTGTAAGGGCTTACTTTTAAATTTCTTTCTAAGTTTCTTCTGAGTTTTGGCTTCATTTTACACTTCTCCTTAAGTGCTATATGTGATGGAGTGCAACAAGAAAGATGATACATAAAAAGTGTATGTGTATATATATAGTGTGTATATGTATGCATATATGTATATTAATGCAACATCAGAAACAATTATACACATAGGGAAATACCATGAAAGAGCAGATATAAAGTTACTCTAGAAAAATATACATCAAAATATCCTTTGAATTCTCAAGTTGGACTGCAAATTTGGTTCTGAAAATCCTTCAGATAAAAACGAAAAAAGGAAATGTGCTAGGTTAAAAATTTATATCATGCATTGTTTAATCCTCATACCACAAATGCATAGCAAGGAAATATAAAAATAATATAAGAAAATAAATTTCAAATATAGCAGATAAAATAATATATGTCAATATAATAAACCCATGTGTCAAACAGACAAAAATGAAATATGATGGCTTTATTTTGCCTGCCAGGAAGTGACCTTCCTTACTCACCTGAAAGCTGGGGATCCTATAATTCTGGCTTTACCAAGAGGGCTTTATAAACTCTGGCTTCAAAAAGAAAATCTTAAAACTTTAAATGTATCTGATCATATCTGATTCTATGAGCATCATTCTCAATATGACATTCCAGCCAAAGCCTTATTTATATAGTCAATGTTTCCAATTATGTTCTGTTAACGAGAACAGTTTTTTATTAAAGCCATGCAAGTGATTACTTTGCCCAAAAATAAGAATTCTCAATAGGAGTTTCTTAATTCTGAAGGGATCAGGCCAAGAGAAAAATAAATGTTTCATCTGTGTTTATAAAATTACAAGCTACTAAATTGTTATAAATTATAGCTAGCTTAAGGAAAAAGAAAAAAATGTTTCTTATATTCAGAAAATAAGACATTAAAGTATCATCAGTATTCCTAACAAAAGTCATAATAATCCTTCACAAGTTTATTCAAACCTATTCAGTTAATTTTCATCCACCTTGATCTTGAATCAGCAGTCTCATGAACTCCTCAGCTTCTCCGCTAGAGTTCTGGAAATCCTGACTCAGTCCAGTGGTTTAGCCTGAAAGTCATTTAAGCAAGGCTATCAGAAGACTGTGCTCCAAAGTATGGGGCATAATCCTTTCCATGGGTCCCCTCTGCAGTCCTTTTTGTTGAAGACAAGCATTCTGGCTTGATTGTAAGCACTTCCTAGGAGCCTCAATTTAAACCAGAGGACTATCTGTGGATGACAAAAGACTTAATATAGCCATTGTTAAATATCTGATGAGACTTAGTTACAAAAATAAAGACAATTGATAAAGAAATTTTGTTATGTCTCTGTCATACAACATTTAAACACTAAATGAATTTTTGATCAAAATGACTTATTTTGTTATCAAACAAATTACCCATAGCACTATACTGTTATCTATATCACACAAAACAGCATTAGGACATATTGTGGACAGCAAGAACATTGACAAATCTCTAAGAACTTCATATAATTTCTGATATATTTATATCAATAACATTTTCCACATACAAATTTAAGCTAGGGAAGGTTTAAGCATCTCTTCTGATTGATAACAGCTCCCATGCTACTCATAATGTACAAGTAAATATAATTATTTCCAGCCTCCTCTCTTTTTACAAGTTGAGGAGTCTTTTCTGCTTTTCCAGGGATCCTCTGGAAAATCTCCAAAACAGTTTGAAATCAAGAAACTATCACTTAGGATTTGCTTTCTAGAATGCAACATGTCCAAAGTTGTCAGGAGCTTTGAACACTTAATTCAATAGGATTTAAAAAATCATGGGTATAACCAGACTCTGGTGTAGTTGGTCATTTGAATTATTACTGATATTTCTTTTGATATCTGTTTTTGTATTCCCTGATTTTTCAGGAAAAAAAATCTATGAAATATTATTCTCAAGTAATCCAAATGTAAATGATAAAAAAAGAGTGGCTAAGAAAAAGAATATAGTAGAAATTGCCTCTGCCTTCTCAAACTCAAAGGTTAGAGTGACACATCATTAGTAGAATGATAGTAGTCCTATGTGTGATGTGCTACCTAGGTGAAATGCAGCTTTTAGTTAAAAAAAGAAGCTGGTATCTTTTCATAGTTGTAAATTAAAAACATAAAATGTCATTGAGGAAACTAAACATGGAAAATATTCTTAATATAAATTATCTAGATGCTGTTGACTGATAGCCTCAATCAAATCCGCAGAATTATGGAGGCATCATTAACCAAGGAAATGGGTTGTTCCACCTGTTGTTTTTACTGCTGATCCTCTTTTCCTTGCCAGAATATTGAGACATTAGAGACAGGTGATGCAGGGTCAGGTAAAAGGAAATCTTTTTCCATATAGAGTCACTTTTCCCCTAAAATTAATGAGGTAGAGACTGGGAAAAAATTGCTTAAGACAGTTACAGCTTAAGTTGTTTTTGGTGAAGATTCTATTCTTTCTTTATTGATTTGCCAAAAACTAGTGTTATATGAAAAACTTACAGACTCTCTTAATGAAGTGCCATTCATAAATCCTAATTGTCAAATTCAGCTACAAAAATCTCCATTAATAGAACTAATCAACTAAAATGAATTCATTTAAGTTTAAAAGGACAACAAATATATTCTATATAATGTATCATATGTAGAATCAAGCAGCCAACTGAAAATACTACAGAGAACATATCCCTGTTAGTGTTCTAGATTTTTATTCAACATTTTTTCTCATTATTATGGAGAAATAAACTTTTCCTGGACATCTATAAACTTCAGTGATAGTTCTCTCTGCTTCTTTTTTTTCAAATAGACCATAATATTTTATTGGTGAGTTTTAAGTGCCTGATAATTACAATATTACTATACCCTTAGGGCCAAAAGATAAGTTTAAAAAGGGCATTCTCCCAAAATATTTTTTCTAGAGTCACCATAATCCTTAAACCAAACCAACCAAGTACTATATTCACATACAATTAATTTTCACTCATTAATATAGATATAAATATTACTTCTTTCCAGTGGTTCTTTCCACAGCCTTGGAGTATTTCCTCCCATTCATGCACTGATCTGTCCACAGCTGAGGATTCCAATGGAACCCTCTGCAATTCTCATAAGCTCTTCTCTAGTACTCTGATTTGAAAATTCTAGCCTTCCTAGCTTTTCTAGTTCTACGCTCTTTCTCCACAAGTTCTGGTTGCAGGGCACACCATCAGTTGTACCTCCCTGAACTGCAGCTTGGGTGCTCCCTCCAGGCAATAAACTGAGACATTCACAGAGCCCACCTAACTTGCTTCCTGTCTCTCAGCAAGCACTGCCCTGTGCTGTGAGGTGTCTAATTTCTGAAATATTTTGTTTCACATATTGCATCCATTATTTTAAGATGTTTAATAGGGAATGATTATTTTGGTCATTATTACTCCATCACGTCTGGATGCACAAATTTACTCTAATTTTTGCATTATAGTTTTTCTGCTTTTCCTTTAGTCTTCCCACTTGTCTAGGTATTTTTATCAGCTTTACTGAAGTATAATTGACAAATAAAAATTGTATGTATTTAAAGTTTACAACTTGATGGTACCATAAACATGTGCATTGTGAAATAATCACAATCAAGCTAATTAACATATCCATCATTTCACAGTTATTTTCTTTGTGTGTGTGAGAACACTTAAATTTTCCCTTAAACAAATTTTACATATACAGTGCAGTATTACTTATTATTAACTATAGTCATCAAGCTGTATATTAGATCTCTAGAACTTATTCATCTTGCAATAGTGGAACTTTGTACCCTTTGACCAACATCTCCACATTCCCTCCACCTCCCACTACTGGCAATCGCCATTCTCCTCTCTGACTCTGACTATTTCAGGTACTTCACATAAGTGATACTATACAATATTTGTCTTTCTGTGTCTGGCTTATTTCACTTAACATAATATCTTGTAGGTTCATGCATGCTGCCACAAAGGGTAAACACGTCTCCTTTTTATAGCTGAGTAGTATTCCATTTTGTAAATCTACCACTCCTTTTTTGTTCTACTCAGCTGTGCATGGACACTTGGGCTGCTTCCATATTTTGGCTATTGTAAATAATGCTGCAGAGAACATAGGGATGCTTATGTCCTTTTTGAATTAGTGTTTTTGGTTTCTTCAGATAAATTCCAAGTGGTAGAATTTCTTTTAAAAATTTTTGCAGTATCTCCATACTGCTTTTCACAGTGGCTGCACCAATAGCATTCCCTCCAATACTGCAAGTCTTCCCCTTTCTCCACATCCTCGCCAGCACTCGTTGTTTGTTAATTTATTGATAATAGCTATTCTGTCAGGTGTGAGGTTATATCTCATTGTGGTTTTAATTTGCACTTCTGTGATGATTAGTGGCATTGAACATCTTTCCATATGTCTATTAGTCAGATGAAAATACATGAATTAACTATCCCATTCAAAAAGCTAAAAAGAAAAAAATAAAGTGAAAGAGAGCAAAAGGAATGGAACAGCAGAAATGAATGCATTAGAAAACAAAAAAGTGCTTCTCCTCAGAGATTTTTAAGTCTACTTGCAAACAGTTTTGCAAATGATTTCCTCTGCTTCAATGGTTATTTCAGATTTATGGTTAATTGTTTTTTTCTTGGTTAGCTTTGCTGAGGGTATCAATTTCATCAAGTTTTCACAGAAATAAGATGTTCATTTATATGTAGTTGTACTTTTCTGTTTTCTAATGCATTCATTTCTGATGTTCTGTTCCTTTTGTTCTCTTTCAGTTTGCTTCTCTTTTTAGCATTTTGAGTTGGATATTTAATTCATGTATTTTCACCTTTTTATGTTGATGTGAACATCAAGATTCAGTGACCAAGACAAGTGGTGTTCTTTTTAGTATTTATAATATGCTATATTTTTATAGATAAAACTATAGCAGAGAAGTGGTATTTCCTTTCCTGGATGAGTATTGACAATGAAACGAGGTCATGGGCAATACTAGATGGTGCATGGGTCAGAGGTGAAGGCACCAATGATTCACACTAGGGCAGAAAGAAAGTGGATTTCCTATGATGGCTAGCATGTTTTGCATCTTTTTTGCCTAGCATCTGTTTAGTTTGTGTGACTTCTCTGCCTTACATCATAAGGTCATAAAGTAAACCTTAATGTTGTTTTCTTTGCATATGTCTTTGCATCTGAGTCTCCCTAGAGTTGTGTCAGATATTTTAGTGTTTTTAAGCAATCAACTTTTGACTTTGTTCAGCATTGATTGAATTAGTCATTTTTTCTTTTAGCTGTCCTTTGTTGTTTCTTGACAACTATGTACAACTGATAATTAATTCTTTGATTTTCATCTTGTCTGGTTTTCTAGTGTAAGCTTTTAAGGCTATCATCTTTCAGCTCCTGTTGCAGCTTTCAAATTTTGATTTGGAGTATCTTTTTTTTACTATTCAGTTATAAGTATTTTCCTCTAATATATTTTTAATCTGTAAATTTTGGAAACAGTTTCTGATTCACAGCACCATTGGGGGAAAGGTACAGAGATTTTTCAATGCCCCTTGCTTCAACATATGCATAGCCTCTGCCATTATCAATACCCCCCACCAGAGTGATATATTTGTAACAATTGATCAACTTACATTGACACATAATAATCATTCAAAGCCCATATAATTTACCTTAGGATTCACTCTTGGAATAGCACATTCTATAGGTTTAGGAAAATGTAAAATTACATGTAGCTATTAGTAGGATAATGTACAGAATATTTTCACTGTCCTAAAAATCTTCTATGTTTACCTATTCATCTCTCTTCATCTATAGCCCATAGCAACTACTGATCTTTTTATTGTCTAGTTTTTTTTTTTTGGAATATCATAGTTTTGTTTTTATTCTACAATAGCACAGAGTTGTAATAATACAGTATGTAGCCTTCTTTTTCTAAATGGTTCTTTTCATTTAGTAATATGCATTTAAGATTCTTCCATGTCTTTTCATGACTTGATAGTTCATTTCTTCTTTGTGCTGAATAATACGCATTCTACCACAATTTATTTATTCATTCACCTCCTAAAGGATACCTTGGTTTCTTCCAAGTTTTGGTGATTATGAATAAAGCTGCTATATCTGTACAGGGATTTGTGTGAACATAAGTTTTTAGCTTCTTTGGGTAAATACCGAAGAATGTGATTTGCTGGACCATATGGTGACAATATGTTTAATATGTTTAGTTTTATAAGAAACTGCCAAACTGTCCTCCAAAGTGGCTGTACCAATTTGCATTTCCACATCAATGTATGAGCATTCCTATTGCTCCACTTCTTAGCCAGCACTTTGTGTTGTCAGTGTTTTGGATGTTTTTTTGTTTGCATATCATGGCATCTCATTATTGTTTTAATTTACATTGTTCCCCAATGACAGATGACACTGAGCAGCTTTTTATATGCTTATTTGCTATATGTGGTGAGGTGTCTGTTAAAATATTTTGCCCATTTTTAATTGGGTTTTTTTTCTTATTAAGAGTTTGAGTTCCTTGTACATTTTAGAGAACACTCCTTTATAAGATATGTCTTCATAAATATTTTCTCCCAGTATGCAGCCTGTCTTCTTAATTCTCTTGACAGTGTTGTTGAAAGAGAAAAAGTTTTTTTTAATTTTAATGAAGTCTAGCTTATTAATTCGCCCACCCACATACACATTTGGGACCAGGTTTCACTGCCTTTATGTGATATACATTATTTGCATATTCTGTATTTGACAAATTGCCTGTTTGTCAATATTGACTTGTAACCTCAATATCAATATGCATAGTGCTTTCCTGGTCATTCACAGATACATTTGGACTGATAAAAATTTTGAGTTTTGCTTAATGTGCATGTTCCTAGCTAAAGTCAAACAAGGCAACACACATCTTTGTTCCAGCTCTTCTATACTATAAACAGGTATCCTTTTTGAAGTCTTTTCAAGGCCACATTTTTGTGCTTTTTGTTGATGACTGTACTTTTTGAAATGGCCCCAAAGCATAGTATTGAAGTGCTAGCATGTGTTTCTAAGTGTAAGAAAGTATGGTATGCCTTATGGAAAAAAATACACAGATAAACTTCATTCAGGCATGACTATGGTGCTGTTGGCTGTCATACATGAAACAAGTATATGTACTGCTTAATGATGAAAATAGTTTGATCATAGGCTCACAGGAATCTGAACCTGTATTTCTCCTAGAAGCAATGGTTGGGTTTTCATTAAATCAGTTTTGTGGTGACTTTACAGAATGTAACTACCACAAATAATGAGAATCAACTGCACTTCAAACTTTGTAATTGAAGGTTGTGGTTGTTCTGTTGGTTCATTGGACATATTTATCTTTCTACTTGTGCTTTATTTCTTTTCTTCATTTGGGATTATTTCATGAAAGATATTTAAAAATGGCTTTATTCTACCATCTTTAATGAGAAATATATGTAGTTTTACTTTTAAATACTGACCTAAAGGTTCTTTCTTTTTTTTTTAAGATTTTATTTATTTATTTTTAGAGAGGGAAGGGAGTGAGATAGAGAGAGAGAAACATCAATGTCCGGTTGCTGGGGGTTATGGCCTGCAACCCAGGCATGTACCCTGGCTGGGAATTGAACCTGCGACACTGTGGTTCACAGCCCGCACTCAATCCAGTGAGCTACGCCAGCTAGGAGGTTCTTTCTTTTTTTAAAGGATATTTCATTCTGCTATAAATAACTCATGGTATGTCCACAGAGATTCAGTTTTGATTATCTATAATAGTCAAGAATAGAAATTTGAGTTCTTTCAAAATTGTAGGACTCAGTTTGTTTGTAGTTGGGCGCAATTTTGATTCCCAAAAAGAAGAAAATTATTTTAGGAAAGTTTTTTAAAAGTTAAAATAACATTAACCTAATCATGATATTCTATAGAGGAATATGGTAAAGGCTTTCTCTTCCATTTAGGTTCAGAAAAATATTTTATTAAAATGTTTACTTTGCTCATCTCACATTGGATCGATACTGAATTTTGGGCAAAATAGTATGTCATTGATTGGAAAAGTCCACCCATAAGATATTCTTGACTTAAAAAAAGGTTAATTTGTAATGATCAGACTGAGGTTATCTAAACAACATTCTTCATAAAAATGAATGTGACAAAAAATAGAAAAAAGATAGTTGTTCTTATATGAGACATTATTGTAAATTATTTAACAATGTTATACATACTTTATAGAGAGTGACTGATAATTTTATTTTCTCTATGTGATATTGCCTTTGAGAACTTTTACTTAATATTGAATTAAATAGTTCCCTTCCAAGAAGAAAACATTTTCCTGCCATTACTATTTTCCACATGTATGAAAGTTAACGAAAGTAAGGCATGTTTTCAAGAAAACCTAGTAAATTGGTGTTCAGCCAAAGAGACAACTCTCCATTTTGAGAACAAAACTTGTGAGCTATATATCTGAGAAGAGTTATAATTCTGTTAGGTATACACATCTTCTACTTTCTGCTAAGCAATCTAATGCAAATTATGCCAGTGCCTTAGAATTCACTTTTAAAAGTCATGAGTTCTTTTTCAGATCTGACATTTAGAGACTATCAGAAGTCATTACTTTCCTCCTTATTACAAAAATATCTAGATATTTTACCTCTATGGCCATCCTCCTTAAAGCCATAATGCTATCTAATCATGAGAAAAACATCAGATAAACTCCAGTTGAGGGGCATTTTACAAAATGGTTGGCCAGTGCTTCTCAAAAATCTTTTTGTAATTGAAATATGTTTGACATATGACAGTGTGCTGGTCATGAAAAACAAGACAAATCTAAGAAACTGTCACAGCCAAGAGAACCTAAGGAGTCGAGATAACTAAATGTAATATGGTTACCCAGATGGGATTCTGGAACATAAAAAAAAAAGGATATTAGTAAAATAGGAAGGGGTTCTGAATAAAGTATGAAATTTAGTTAATAATAATGTATCATTATGGGCTCATTAACTGTGACAAATGTACCATACTAAATGTAAGATGCTAATAATTAGGAATACTAGATGTAGGGTATATGGGAACCCTATGTATTATGCTAGCACTTTTCTATAAATCTAAAACTATTTTAAAATTAAAAGATTATTTAAAAATTATGATCACACACATAAAGTTAAAGAAGAAACCTCTTTTTGTTTTAAATCACAGCATTACAGCATTAAATATTACAGTTGTATCTTCCATTAAAATGCCATCACAATACCAAGATCATAAAATTCCACTCTTCTATCATTTGTTTTTCATGTGGATACAATGAATATTGCCTTAGCTAAAAATATCCATAAATAACCCTAAAGAATAGGCTCTGCTCTTAATTCTTAATTGAGATTCTGTTGGCTAAGAAAGGAGATATGAAAAATACTTTCTTTCACATGAAAAATGCTATGAAATATTTAACATTTAAGCTGCCTACTCTGCTTCTAAATGGAAAGGCATTCCTCTTTGGCAGATATACCTAGGAGTCAGATCACAAATGAAAGAGAAGCATTTTTACCCATGCTTTTAACTTCTGTACCACCTTATTTTTGATTCATCAACACAATCACTTTTATCCCAAGTTTAAGTGTTAAAAATATTTATTTCTAATTCATATTTGAACATATGTAGTCTTTCTATGATTATCATTTCCTAAACATCATTCCAATTAAGCTTTGATCGCCACTGTGTTTCTCAGATAACCTTCAGCAAGTTTGTAAAGCATCAACTTTTGGGGGCTTGACTTCTGTTATCATTTACCTAATTAGACAAAAGTAATTTTGATGTTTATAACTAACCAGTGTATGCTGCAAAGTTGAAGAGAATCTTGGAGAAAAAATGAGTATTCAGAAAAGAATAATAGAAAATAAAATGCTGGAAGAAAAGTTCAATGGGAGACTTTGGAGTGAGTACTTATTTAAAATAATCATTATAGCAATAGGTTGTAACTGTAGCAGACTTGTCTTTTTGTCTCCCAAATGTCTTCCTTTCTTGGATGACCTCACAGTCATTCCATAGTAATCCTGCCTAGCCCAGGGATTTCAGAGCAGGGCTAACCTACCACACCATCCCCAAAAGGGATCCATTTAATGTTCCCCAGACTGTTCCTTTTCCCTGGCCTGCTGGACTTGCCAGACAAGATACTTTTGAGATTGTTACCAGAAATACAGGGAATGATCTTCCTTTTCCTCTGTAATGATAAATTGTGAATATGATTTCCTATCACATCAAGACTTGATATAGGAATAAAGCTAATACAGGAAAGCAGATCTGAGAGGTGGAAGAAAGTGCCAATGACATTTTGAACATTTTTATCTAGCCATGCCCATATGAGGCCTACTAGTGGGCTTCTGATTATGTGGGCCATTGTATTCCTCTTATAATTTAGTTTATGTTTTTATGAACCTAAAGTGAAAATACTAGATAGTACACTAATACTTTTTGAACATGTAGAATATGCTAGAAACTGTGTTAAATTATTTAAATGAATGATCTCATTTAATTTCCACAGTAATCCCATGAAGAAGATTCTATAATTAACCCCTTTGGTAATTAAAGAAGAGAGAGTTTGGGTAACATGTCTGAACTCTTGATGAAGAAACAGAGCCCAAACAAAGTTAATCCAGTTACAAAATTAACTTAGTCATGGTCAAGGCAATTTAGCTATATCTAACAGAAAATCACTATGAGAAAATGAATAATTGATTGGTAGTCTAAACACTCAAACTGATTTAAGTAAAAATATTAGTTCTTTGACTAAATTCTATTTTTATTTCAAAAGCATTTTGCAAAAGTGTATATTTTATGTGTTTATGTATACACGTGTGTATGCATATTTTTTCTTTTTTATAACCCCAAACTAATTCCATAAACAGGTAACATTTGGTAATTAAACTATGTGTGAATACCTCAACAAAGTTTTCGTTTACCTTTACAAACACCAAACTACATTTGTGGATATGTGAAGATACAAAATGAATTGACGACAGGATATTTTTTCAGACAAGTATTTCCTAAGCCTGCAGAAGATAATTTTTGTTTATATTTATCTTGTGTCCTTTACCATGCTATAAAAATACTAAGAATTGTCTTAATTAGTAGTCTTTTCTCAAAATTATTTTGAAATAACATATCACAAAAATGTGTGCATAATAAAACATTTAAGTCCAAAGTTCTGATTCTTGAAATTATCATTTGTAAGAGAAAGTCTGGGAATTAGTAAGTCTGTAGGGGAGATGAATATTGAAGCCAAAATCTTTGGTGTTAGAATGAATTTCTAAAACATTAATTGTGAATAAATTTAGAATTCTAGTAGTAATGGGCAGCGTATGGTTATGTGCCCCTCCATTTTTATGTCTTCTAATCTATGTAATGGATACTGGCTCTATGGCACATATCTAAATTTTCTCTTCATTCCAATATATTTTTTACTTGTTAAATAAATTTGCAAAAAAACCTTTACTCCCATATGCTCATTTATTCTTGTTTTTAAATAACAACCTAATCAAGCTGTAAAAAGAATAGAAAAAAATATAATTACTGTCACATTTTATAAACAAAGCTTGAGTACATGGTTCCCATGAATTTATGATTATTGAAAGTATTTTATGGAAACTAAATATAAATTATGGAGGTGGGTTAAATTTTAATAACCACTTCTGGCCCTTTCTTATTTAAAGTATGTCAAGTTGTAATTTTTTGGGGGGGGGTAAAATCTATTAAGGAGGGAAAACTTTTGCTTGTCCTCTTTCCATTCTAGTTAGTTGACTTGTGCTTATTTTAACATCTTAAGTTTACTAAAGTAAAAACAATTTAGCCAATCATTATCCATAAGCTATGTATATATGTCCTTAGGTTTTAACTACCGCTGCCCTGAAATTAGAACTAAAGATGGAACACACATGGCTATGAGCTCATCACACCATAATGAGCTGGGTTTCAGAGATTGCAAAGTGCTTCTCTTCCACAATATGCAAATTGTGTACAATGCCAGATGCAGAAGCGCTGATCCAGTTGCCAAGTTCTGTGGAGGGCATGGTGATTCATTCACAAATTGTCACAAATTTAGATACTCAGGAACTAGCAGCCTTTTTAGGTCTGCCTACATGCATGGTTACTGTGCACTATTGTACGACATTCAGGCACCTGAAAGGACATCTCAACCTTAAATCCTACTGAGTATACCATGAAGTCAGACTTGGTTAACCCCAGGATATAACTCAATATTTTTAGAAGTCTGTGGATAGTGGATCTGCCTGCACATGACAGAGAGAAACTATTCAAAGAGAACAATTGTCTTCAATGTAAAATCAGCACCTGTTAGCACCACTCTCCACATTCAGATTTAGAAGATTCCTTTTTTGTGTCAGTATATTTTTGTCCACATAAGCCAATATTTTTACTTCTATATTTATGAAATAACCAGTCATAGATTCAGCATGATATACCATTATACATATTCACCATCTTAAAATAATGTGCTCATTTATTCAGCAAATATTATTTGATGACTTACAAGGAATCAGAAACTAAGTTGGATATTAAGAAAAATAAAACAAATTAGAACATGTCTTAAAAATATCTGACTCTAGAGGAAATATGAATTAAGTCATATGTTCTCCTGTTATCTGTGTGTGGCCAAAACTATTTACTTTTTAATGTATTTTATTTTGTTTTGGGGGTGTTTTAAAGTAGAACAAAAATGTGATACTGTAAAAAATATATCCTGACCAGTTGTTGATGTATTATTCATCCTTCTAAATAAGAGTGTAAGGAGACTTTAACAAAGGAGTAAATAGGTTTGTTAACTCAATCAATTTTCTGCAAGTTTATCCCTGAGGTCTAATGTTTTGGCCACATGACTCTTGTTTCAAGATATCAATCTTTTGAAAGAATGAAATACTAAAAGAATAAGGCTAGCAGATCTTTGAAAAATTGACTTTCTTAAGGGAAAGAAACTATATACTTTTTCTCTGTATAAAATGATATAGATACATGTGGTATGTATATGTGATATCAATGGAAAATATGCATTGAAATTCTAGATAGTTTATACCAGGGTCAGCAAACTATGGCTTATAGGACAAATCAGGCCCACCACATTTGTCCGTAAATAAAATTTTATTGGTATTTGTATTGGTACAGACATGTTTACTTATTTACATACTGCCTATGACTGCTTTCATGCTAATGTAGCAGAATTGAGTTTTTGTGGTAGAGACCTTATGGCCTGCAAGGCCTAAAATATTTGCTATCTGGCCCTTTACATAAAAAGTTTACAGACCCCTGGTTTATATTTTTACATTATATTCCTGTAAAAAATTGAGTGTTTCTTTCTCTAACTCATGTTTGCAAAGTATTGCCCAAATATAAAAATCCTAAATGATAATGATTATGCAGGTTAATTCACATCAGATTCAACACAAAATGCCAAATATGAAATAAAATCAAGATAATTGTCTTATAGAAGCCAGTCTGTAGAATTTATTTAACAGAGAAGTTAAAAGAAACACAAGTTTTGTTCAGAGATAGTTTCTATAAAAATTGAATTTGGTACTATATTTTCCATGTGTATAAGGACCCAGTAAAGAAAACAGAAATCACACCATGCAGTTCATTACAAGGTATTTATATAAGTTATTAGTTATAAATACATTAGAAAAACCAAAACTGAAGATGGTGAGTGAACTCAGAGATTGTCAACTGTGTGGTGTTACTACCATCTATAGGGCTGGAAGAATTTTAAAAAATACCAAAGATGAGGAGCTAGGACTTCTGAATAGAACCTGGAACCATAGCAGGTGCCACCCAGTAGGGACTGGGACCATGAAGGAGTGGTATGTTCATTTTCTTGGCTGTCATAATGATATGAACTGAGTGGGTTAAAATAACAGAAGTTTGGTTCACTATAGTTTGAGGGTCTTGAAGTCTGAAACCAAGGTGTCAGCAGGGCCATGCTCCCTCTGAAGGCTTGAGGGAAGAACTGTACTTGCCTCTTCCTAGCTTCTGGTGACTCATGGCTGCATCACTCTATTTTTCCCCTCACCTTTATGTGGCCATCTTTTCTCTGTGTGTCTGTTTCTTCTGTGTCTGTGCTCATATTTTCTTCTTCTTATAAAAGTACCAGTCTTTGGATTTAAGAACAACCCTAGTCTAGTATGACCTCATCTTAAATTAATTATATCTATAAAGACCCTATATCCAGAGACAGTTATATTCACAGGTTTAAGGTGGACATGAATTTGGGGGGTACCCAATGTAACTCAGTAGAGATGGACTTCAGGCAAGAAGTAGATCCACTCAGGAAATTATTGAAGATGTCACCTGAAACATTCTCTACCCAAGTGCCTTCCATTTGCCAAACTTAATAAGAATCCATTTGGCAATGGAAACTGGGAAATACGGTTTGCAGAGGCTAGCTCTTTGGGATATAAAACAGATCAGGGCTGGCTAGTGTGAGGGAGAAAGAAATTTTCCTCTACTCTTTTAGGTTCTTTCTGTTAGTCAAATAGTTCAATCAACATGAGACAGAGTAACAGGAGAAAATGACCAAATATAACTACGTATGTATATACAGGAAGCCCACATACATGAGAGAGTCAGAGACCCCACAGAATGGTTCAGAGAGAGAAAGACAAAGTGAGGTATATATGGCATCCTGATCTAAGGAATGAGGTAAAAGGTCTGAGTTTTAGAAGGGAGAGAAGGGTAATTCACAGGACTATAAAAAAAGTTATTTCCACTAATAACTCTGATTATGGGTAAAGTCCCCAATTTAAATTTTTTAAGGGAGAGAGAGAGGTAAAAGTTTCTCTTGAACCTGCACGGTCTCATTTGCCTACATCTCAAAGTAACCCACTTGGCAAAGTGGCGCATCTTGGGGAGGCCTGTTCTGAATCATTTCAGTAGGTATGGGTTTAAGAAACAAGCATGCAAACAAGCAAACAAACAAAAACCTACCTGATCACCATGTTTTTAAAAATTTTTAGAACATTTTAATTTTCTAGATACACACTAAAATTTTCTGGATGAAAAGTTTCTGGATGTTATTTGGGGTTTGCTTAACAATAATGCAGAAAACGGACAGAGTGAGTTAGAATCTAGATCAATACATTTCAACAGCAGCACCACTGACATTTTGGACTGGATAATTCTTTGTCATGGAGGTTGTGTATTGTAGAATATTAGCCAGCATTTTTGGCCTCTTTCCCAGAGACTTTGAGTTAATAATTATTGAAGTAGGGTGATGGGTACATGGTGTATTGTTATTAGTCTCTCAACATCAGTATATTTTTAATATTTCCATAACAAAACCTGCATACCACAAAATAAACTATCTTAGAGAGTGTTCTGCCTCTGCTAGATTTAGTATTTGAATTAAGGCTGTTACTAAAGGTCACATAAGTCAATACTTGAGTCAATTAGTAATAATGCTAATAAATTCTGAAGGTCAACTTCTGAAATGACTTTGCACAGAGAGAAATTGTGCAATTTCACATACTCTGTATCTTATCATCAATATTCATATGTTGAGTATATAAATATATACAACACTGCATTAGATATTATTTTCTAAATATATTTACACATACACAACCCAAATCTACTGAAATTTTCAGTCAAGTACAGATATTTCCTTGGTATGTATATAAAGTGGTTGGCTTGAGTTTGCATTTGCCAATGCAAGTACATAATGATCTCATATCACTGTATCGCAAAGTAAACCAGAAGTGAGCCTGGTGAATTTAAATTCTAGTTCTTATATTGTCTAGATTTCTACTTTGGACATATGATTTCTCTAGACCTCAGTGGGGTCTAGACCTCAGTCTCCTGAGAACAAGAGAATTCTATAGAATGTTACAAACAAAATCTTTCTAAGGTATATACCATAATCATTTCCTTCTTATACCTTTTAAAGATGAAATACAAAATCCTTGGCTTTTCTCTCTAATCAGGTCTTGCTAGGTCTCATGCCTCTATGTGCCATTCATGGTAAACCATCTATAGTTCTGTGTATAGGGCCCAGCACAAATAATACCATTTTTTATTATAAAAATCTTTGATTACAAAATCATAGGCATGTCATTCTGTACATAACAATATCATACTCAGGCACACCATATGATGTTTTAGGTGAAATGTTCAAATCAACTTTAAATTACTACACCCATATTATTACCCCACCAACCACACTCGAGCAGGCATTACTTCTGCTGGACCCTGTATATGTAATGGTTTCTGATCTCTATGTTTATCCACGTTCCATAGATTAACACAATTTCCACCCGGCCCATTTCACCTCTTTATATTACTGGCCTGACCCCATTGTCATCTAAGTTGCAATTCCCTATTCACCCATGAAGACTTTGTCCCTTTGTATAACACAAGACATTCATCTAAATATCAAGCAGATTGTTGAAATTTATAACTTATTTGCAGGGTATTGCTAGTATATATTTCAATGTGTAACTATGAAATGTATCATTTTTCTGTGGCAATTTTTAGTAAGGGTCATTTAAACATCCAAAATTTCTAGCTTCTCTTTTCATTTTGCAGTGTCTCACCTCCCTTTCCCTATACCTACTGCCCTTCAATAAAATACTTCTATCAGTAATACCTCTATCTAATCACTTCTTTGTGGTTTACTTTTATTACTCATGAACTCACCTTGGTGTCAATGAGATGACATCCAGACATCTGGCTTTGCTGTATTCTACTTTCCTATGGAAAACAGTAAAGACATTGCTAGAACCACAGGACTATGGACAACTTTCAGCTTATTTTTATCTTTAGGTAAATTTGCAATTTGCCTTCACTTACTGGAGAAGTATGCACAGGAAATTCACATTGCAACCACATGATAATGTCAAAAAACTCAACAGATCTCTTTCCTTCAGCCTGAGAACAAATAGTTAAGTTTTAGGAATGCAGGTGATACTGCTTGGAAACATAAAGCCGATTTTGGCCTGAACCCACAACCAGGTTGGTAGATTATACCTTGAAAATAATAGTTTAGCAACCTGATCATTTTCCTGGAAGTCCTTTGCCCATCTGTTGGAAACATTATTGAGTAGTCAGTGATGTTTGGGTCATTTGAGTTTCACGAAATATCTGGTATCATTAAGATATCAGTTCATCTGGAATTTTATATTCCAGATTTGAAACATTTATCATTCCAAATTTCCTGCCTGGTAAAAAGTCAGCACTGTTCTAGAAATGAGGAAGAAAGGATAATCCAGAAAGATCTATACTTCTTTTGTTAGTTTTCATTGTCTTCATTTTATGAATTATGTAATTATTACACATATACTATAAAAGAGAAAATCTTTATAACTGCTATAACCTAACTATAAACACAGAACTCATTTCCATTCTATACACATACCTCCATAAGAGCACAAAGCAAAGCCTTTGAAAATGTATGTGCATGCATATATTTCAGTAAATATTTTTGTCTTTGTTCATTCTTCAGTAATATTTACCTAAAATTTAAATTTTCATTAAGGTTTGTTTTATAAGTGTTTAACATATTTTTGTAATTTGGAGAAATAACTTGAACTCACATGTAGTAAACCCAAATCATCTCCTTTACCTACTTTGGCTTAGTAAGTATTTTACATCACAAGGATGTGAAATGATCATAGTGTTAGAATGTTATCTTTTCTTGTTTTCCTCCCCAACTTACACTCTAATATCAGAACTTATAATTGCCTATTTAAAATATAGTGTAGGGGAATTTGTTACTCCAAAATGTGTCTCGCTGGCATAAGAATTATGTTGAGCTGTTTAATTTTAAGAAACAGCAGACTAGAGAAAGGCTCTGTAAACAAAGTACAAAAGTTACCTTGTGAAGACATTTACCTTGTAAGGAAATCTCCATCTCTAAAGGTGTCTCCCGAACTCTGCAAGGCCTACCTTCACTATCAGTGGAGAAGGCATGCACTCAAATCTGCATAACAATCTTACCCTTGTTTACTGTGCTTTTTCTCCTAACCTCCCATCATCTCCTCACCCCCAACATCTTTTTTTGTCTTTGGGTGAGGATGATTTTTAAGGTGGTGACTTCAGCCATTTTGGCAAGTTACTCAGTTTTCCTTGGCCTCTCCCAGGTCCATAGGAGGTATTCATTGTGTTAAACTTTAATTTGTTTTTCTCCTTCTAATATGTCTCATGCCAATTTGATTATCAGATCAGCCAAAAGAATCTACAAGCCTAGAAGAAAATTTTCCCTCCCCAACAGTAATTTCTAAGTATATTTCATTACTTACTTTTGCTTCCTAGTAGCAATATGCTTCACCACAAGGCAAACAGGAGATTGACTTGTAAGCTAGAAGCCAAAGCATTAGGATGGAATGAAAGCCTTCCTGGTAAAGGAATTTTTAAGCAGCAGACAATTTACTGTCAAACTCTAAATTATACAATACAAGAATGCCTAAGGGTACCTTAAAATAAATTGTCCCCATTTTGGATTTTACAATTAAAAGGGAAGAAGGCCTCCCAAATATCTTTCTTTCCATAAATATGAGTGTGTCTGGAGTTCTGACCCTGGCAGTGATCAGTTGCTGCATGTTAACAAATGTGCCCCCAATTGCATACCTGGGTTGGCAGTGATGACTGGCTTGATGAGTCACTCAGCCCCTGTGGACATTTTTGCAAATAGAGGGAAAACGTCAAGACCTTTCTCAAAAATTAAATCAGCAAGCTTCCTAGTTATCCTCCTGACTTAAGTAGAAGGAGTGGATTTCTATTCCCCAAAGCACCTTGTAAGAGCAGAGCTGCCTGAGCACAGTTCACAGACACTTTTAGCATGAATAGGAGCCAGAAAGAAATAGCCTTTTCAGAATATAAAACAGGAAAAGTCTTCTCTTCTCACAAACCTAGGTGTAATAGTTTCATAAAAAAATAATTACTCTGTAGGATATAGCAGTTGCATTAGTGATTTCTAAGCAAGCTCAGAAAATTAAGTACTTTTTTATAATGTGCTTTTTATAAAGATGTATGGCATTGATATTTCCGTGGGTATCTATTTCAACTATTACAATCTATCCTTAGCTCTCTATACCTATTTTAAACTTGACTTTGCCCAATGATTAAAAAAATATTGTTTTTTGATCCATTCATTTACTGATGGGCACCTAGGTTGCTTCCAGCACGTGGCTATTGTAAATTGTGCTGCTATGAACATTAGGGTGCATAGGTTCCTTTGGATTGGTGTTTCAGAGTTCTTAGGATATACTCCCAGCAGTGGAATTGCAGGGTCAAAAGGCAGATCCATTTTTAGTTTTCTGAGGAAGTTCCAAACTGCTTTCCATAATGGTTGTGCCAGTCTGCAGTCCCACCAACAGTGCACTAGGGACCCCGTTTCTCCACATCCTCTCCAACACTTGTTGTTTGTTGCTTTGTTTATGATGGCCATTCTGACTGGTGTGAAGTGCTATCTCATTGTGGTTTTAATCTGCATCTCTCTGATGGCTAGCGATATTGAGCATCTTTCCATGTATCTCTGGATCTTCTGTGTGTCCTCCTTGGAGAAGTACCTGTTCAAGTCCTTTGCTCATTTTTTAATTGAGTTGCTTGTCTTCTTAGAGTGGAGTCATGTAAGTTCTTCATATATTTTGGAGATTAAACCCTTGTCTGAGGTATCATTGGCAACTATGTTTTCCCATACAGTTGGTTCTCTTTTTATTTTAATGCTGTTTTCTTTAGCTGTGCAGAAGCTTTTCATTTTGATGAGATCCCATTTACACAGTAGAATTCTATGAAGCAGAAAGAAAGGAGCTCCTACCCTTTGCAACAGCATGGATGGAGCTAGAAAGCATTATGCGAGGTAAAATAAGCCAGGCAGTGAAAGACAAACACCATATCTCACCTTTAAGAGGAACCTAAACAACAAAACAAACAAACAAGCAAAATATAGCCAAGGACACCAAAATAGAGAACAGGCTGACAGTGACCAGAGGGGAGAGGGGAGGGAATTTCAGGGGAATTTCAGAGGAGAATGGGAAGGGTTTACAGGAACAAATATAAAGGACACATGGACAAAAACTAGGGGGGGTGGAAATGGGAGCTGGAGAGGGATGGGATGGGCTGGGATGGGAGTAAAGGATAGAAAACTGTACTTGAACAACAATTAAAATTTAAAAAAATAAAATAAAAGGAAAAACATTATTGTATTTCCCATTACCATTTAATCCCCTTATATGCTCTTCCCCACAGCAATCACCACACTGTTGTCCATGTCCATTAGTCTTTTTTCCTTTTTGTTCAGTCCCTCCACCCCTTAATGTCCCCCCATGACTAGCTGTCATCCTACTCTCCATCTATAAGTCAGTCTCTATTTTGTTTGTTAGTTCAGTTTGTTCATTAGATTCCACATATGAGTGAAATCATATGGGATTTGTCTTTCTCTGACTGGTTTGTTTCACTTAACGTAATGTTCTCCAGATCCGTTCATGCTGGTGTCAAGGGTAAACTTTTCTTCTTTTTATGGCCAAGCAGTATTCCATTATGAGCCATAGTTGTTTTATCCGCTAATATACTGCTGGACATTTGGGCCACTTCCATATATTGGGGATTGTAAATAACACTGCAATAAACATAGAGTGCTTATAACCATTGATTTTTAAACACAGTGTGGCAAACTCTCAACATTACAGTCCTATTGGACTTTGGGCCATGATGAAAATATTTGATATCTATATTGTCCAATATGATAGCCTCTGGCCACATGTGACTACTGAGCACTTGAAATGTGGCTATCAAGACTGAAGAACTGGAGATTAAACCCTTGTCTGAGGTATCATTAGCAAATATGTTTTCCCATACAGTTGGTTCTCTTTTTATTTTGATACTGTTTTCCTTAGCTGTGCAAAAGCTTTTAATTTTGATGAGGTCCCATTTGTTTATTCTTTCCTTTATGTCCCTTGCTCTAGGAGACAAGTCAGTAAAAAAGTTTCTGCATGAAATATCTGAGATTTTCCTACCTACGTTCTCTTCTAGGACTTTAATGGTGTCATGCTTTATATTTAAGTCTTTTATCCACCTTGAATCTATTTTTGTATAAGGTGTAAGTTGGTGCTTGAGTTTCATTTTTTTGCACATAGCTGTCCAGTTCTCCCAACACCATTTGTTGAAGAGGCTATTTTTATTCCATTTTATGTTACTGCTTCCTTTGTCAAATATTAATTGACCGTAGGGGCTTGGGTTTATTTCTGGGCCCTCTGTTTTGTTCCATTGGTCTATGTGCCTGTTTTTATGCCAGTACCAGGCTGTTTTGATTACAGTGGCCTTGTAGTATAGTTTAGTGTCAGGTATTGTGATTCCTCCTACTTTACTCTTCTTTCTCAAAATTGCAGCAGCTATTCAGGGTCGTTTATGGTTCCATATAAATTGTTGAAGTGTTTGTTCTATGTCTGTGAAATATGCCATTGGTACTTTAATAGGTATTGCCTTGAATGTGTTACATGACTCCACTCTAAGAAGACAAGTAACCCAATTAAAAAATGGGCAAAGGACTTGAACAGACACTTCTCCAAGGAGGACATACAGAAAATCCAAAGACACATGAAGCGATGCTCAATATCGCTAGCCATCAGAGAGATGCAGATTAAAACCACAATGAGATAGCACTTCACACCAGTCAGAATGGCCATCATAAACAAAGCAACAAACAACAAGTGTTGGAGAGGATGTGGAGAAACGGGGTCCCTAGTGCACTGTTGGTGGGACTGCAGACTGGTACAACCATTATGGAAAGCAGTTTGGAACTTCCTCAGAAAACTAAAAATGGATCTGCCTTTTGACCCAGCAATTCCATTGCTGGGACTCTATCCTAAGAACACTAAAACACCAATACAAAAGAACCTTTGCACCCCGATGTTCATAGCAGCACAATTTACAATAGCTAGGTGCTGGAAGCAACCTAGATGCCCATCAGTAAATGAATGGATCAAAAAACTATGGTACATTTACACAATGGAATTCTATGCAGCAGAAAGAAAGAGGGAGCTCATACCCTTTGCAACAGCATGGATGGAGCTGGAAAGCATTATGCTAAGTGAAACAAGCCAGGCAGTGAAAGACAAATACCACATGATATCACCTTTAACAGGAATCTAAACAACAAAACAAAACAAAACAAAAAACTAGCAAAATATAACCAAAGACACTGAAATAGGGGATAGTCTGACAGTGGCCAGAGGGGAGAGAAGAGGGAATTTCAGGGGGGAATGGGTAGGGATTACAGGAACAAATTTGGAGGACACATGTACAAAAACTAGGGGTGGGGGGTAATGGGGGGAAGGGGGGAGGGTTGGGTGGATGGGCTGGAACGGGAGTAGGGGGGAGAAAACTGTACTTGAACAATGATTGAAATAAAAAAAAAAAGACTGAAGAACTGAATTTTTAAAAGTTTTTATTTTAATTAATGTGATTGAACCCACAAGTTTGTATTCCCAAAAAGCAGTAAGAACAATCACTAAAGCATGAGTATGCAACAAGGAAGGGTCAAGTCAAGGGCCATGTATATAAAGGACCCATGGACAAGGACAATGAGAGAGGGAAGGATCGAATTGGGCAGGGCAGGAGAGAGAAATGGGGGTAAAATGGAGACTACTGTAATTAAACAACAATAAAAAAAGTTTATTTCAAAAGGCAGCTAAGTGAGGAGATGGGGAGAAAGCCCAAATCTACTTCCTCAACCTAGGGTTCAGGACTCATTTTTAAGGGTCCTGACAGAAGAGGTATGCAGAAGCTTTGGTAGTTACATTTTAATTGGAGAGCTCTGAAACTGGGCCATTGATGCTAAGAGGCTTCAGCGCCACATCTTCCTGGGCAATCGACCATTCATTTCCCTAGGAAAGGGCCCTACTCTTCAATTTCCAGTTGTGTCCCAATCCTTTGGTTCTGAGGCAGGCTGAGAGGTGTGAGACTTTGGTTCTGGGTGCAACTGGAGGTCAAGGTTCTCTCCTCTGCGCTGCTTGGCTGCATGGCTTGTGTATTTGGTGTTATCTCTGAAAAGCAACTCATTATCTTGTTAGCAACAGAATATTACCATTTTAAACTGGTTCTGTGTTTAGATTAACTTAGATTGAAATAGCCAAATATGGCTAGTAGTTATGCTGTTTGTATTGGGCAGCACACCTTGAGAGCAGCTCTTCTCAAGCTTTAATATACACCACAGGATCTTGTTTAAAGGAAAATTCAGATGCAGTGTGTCTGGGGTGGGACCTGAGGGTATGTATTTCTAGTAAACTCCAAGTTCCTGCTGCTGCTGCTCCATAGACCCCCACATCAAGTTGCAAGGCTTCAGAAGAATCCTTCTCAAACTTTGATGCATGTGAAAAAACACCAATACCCAGGTTGATCCCATACCAAAGAAAGAAGGAATTCTCTTAGTGAGACACAGGCATTAGTATTTTTACATCTCTGTAGGTAGTTTCAATGTCTAGCCAAGTTTGAGAACTAGTGCTTTGTAACAGTGCTTATTATATTTGAAAGTGCATAGGAATCACCTGGAGTTCTTGTTTAAATATTGATTCTGACTTAGTGTGGGGTAGGGCCTGAGATTTTTGCATTCTAGTAAGCTTCCAGGTTACTGGTCTGCTCTAGACATTGCTATTCAAAGTGTGTGTCATGGATCAGCATAATTAGCCCCACCAAGGAAAATTTTAGAAATGTACTACCAAGCCCTGGCTGGTGTAGCTCAGTGGATTGAGCATGGACTGTGAACCAAAGTGTCGCAGGTTCGATTCCCAGTCACGGTACATGCCTGGGTTGCAGGCCATGACCCCCAGCAACCACACATTGGTGTCTCTCTCTCTCTCTCTCTCTCTCTCTCTCTATCTCTCTCTGTCTCTCTCTCTCCCCCTCCCCCTCTCTTCCTTCCCTCTCTAAAAATAAATAAATAAAATCTTTAAAAAAAAGAAATGCAGTACCTTGGGCTCCCATTAGAAAAATTGTATCAGGATCTGTTTTGAACAGCATTCATGGATATTTTGCAAGTACATTATAGTTTGAGAGGCACTATCCAGACATCAGTGATTTTTGTTTTTTGGTTACTGTTGAGTTTGAAGAACGCTGGGAGTGATTTTTAAGACTGGAATTCAAGCTCAGTGATTCTCAAAGTATGACTTCAGATCCAGCAACATCTGTATCATTGGCAACGTCTCTTAGTATAAGGCCCAGCAATTTGTGTTTTATCAAACTCTTTGGGTGATGTTCACATATGCTAAATTTTGAGAAATACTGCTCTGGCTTTTCTGGATTCAGAATTCTGAAGAAATAGCTTTATTAACATTTATTTTGTATAGCTGTTGTAATGTATTCAAGACACATATGGAGGCTTTATACACACAGTTTTGTGCATCATGTAAAAAGGGACTGTGTATCTCAAGGGACAGTACTATCACAAAGATATTCAATTATTATTTGTTGAATGAATGATTGAAGGGTTATTTATGAATAAAATATATAATATATGTAAAATTTTTATAATATTCCAGAATGGTCTTTTAAAATTCAAAATCTAATTGTTTTATTTCCTCACTTAAATACTTTAATGCCTTACCATTTCTGAAAGAATGAACTTACAACTCCTTAAATTGATCTATAGAATCTGGCCACATTCTGTGCCACTGTCCATTGTCGTCAGTCTTTATGATCCCCTGACCAGCACCCAGCCCTCTATAATAAAATTATTCTAGCCTTGCATCACTTTGGTCTTTGAACCATACTACTATTTACCTTAGGACCTTTGTTCACGGTGTTCTTTCTAAAGAGATTGTTCTTTGCATATCTATCCCATTACCTTTAACTAATTATTCTTTGTTGGCCAAAGGTAAGTCCTGTGCACATGGACTTATGTAGCATCATTCTCCCCTTTCTCTACATACCTACTTATATGTTCTATCTGGCCAGTTGGGGTCATAGGTAATGTACAGACAAGTCATATATGTTCTTTTTTTAGAAACTAATAAACAAATCTAAACTGCTGCCATCAGAATTTACTATTATTTTCAACATCATCCTAAGCCTTTTCCAATTAATGCTTTCCATCAGCAATGAGTTTAGTCATTTTGTTACTTGCATATGTAACATACAAAATGATTTTTAAAAATGTGTGCTCTTGATGATTTTCAGATAATTTCTATAAGGAGTGTAATAAGCATCTAATTCTATACATGCTATTTTGTTGGACTAGAAATATTTAAAAATTTATAAAGTTAGTCTGAATCCTGGAAATAAGTCATTTTAATCTAAGTAAATATTATAATGTATTTTAATAATTTTCAGAAAGAGGAACACAAACATCATCTAGGGATAATTTGGGTTAATATACAGGGTGGGGCAAAAATACATTTACACTTGTGAGTAAACCTGCTTTTGTCCTACCCTGTAAATGTGTGTGTATGTGTGTATGATATAACTTTCTTGTTATTAAATTATTTGATAGTTTGTTATAAGTCACCATTGTCTTTAAAGGAGATCAAAGAATGTAATTAGTGCCCTCACTAAATTAATTGTATAGACTAGATTATTCTTCAGTAAAAACAAGCTCCAAATTTTAATGAATTAAAATACAAAAAATAAATTATTTCTCACTCATGTACCATGCATGTGGAAAATGGTGGACTGGCTGGGGGCTCCACATTGTCTCAACTCAGGAACACTTCTGATGTAGCAGACATTATCTCAAACATTAAGATTGCTTTGGCAATATTAGAGACAAAGCATAGTGAATACAATTTTTTATAATTTTCTATGTTTAAATGTTTTTGCAGCTTTATTAAGATATAATTGACATGTAGAATTGTGTACATTTATGGTATACAACATGTTGATTTATTTCATTTATGTACTACAAAATGATTACCACCCTAGCATTTGCTAACACCCCCATCACAACAGATAATTACCATTTCTTTTTTGTTTTGGTGAGAATATTTAAGATCTATTCTTTTAAAAACTTTCAAGTGTATAATACATTATTGTTTAACTATAAGCACAACTCTGTGCATTAGATCCCAAGAACTTACTCATTTTTAACTGGAAGTTTGTATGCTTTGATTCATATCTCCTAGTCCTTTAAATCTTCTTAAAAGTTCTGCCTGAGAGTGGCACACATCACTTCCACTCACATTTCACTAGCTAAAACAACTCACATGGTTTCAACCTCAAGGGAGCAGATAAATGCAATCTTGACAAATATCTGGAAAGAGAACAAGAAATATTAGTGAAGAGCATTCATGACAATCACTGATGGTTACCAAATATTTGGTTATTGTTTTGCATGAAAAATATACACATCTTCCTGACACCTTTCCCAAGAATAAAATCCAAAATTCTTGTCCTATCATACATTTGGCTAAAATTTCAGAATTTCTGAGTTATGTGTGAAAATCTGTATATCACATCCACACATGACCACTCTATATCCAGAGATCTGTGACCTATGAACTAATAAAATAAGTGACTCAGTGATATGTCCCACACCAGCATTATTTATGTATACTGGGAAATGATATAATGATGAAAGCCAGAGGCAGTGTGAGGGGGTAGAATGTTCTTTGACTAGGCCCTGATTATAACAGGAAGAAGGTATGTCCAGTTTATTGCTCTCCACGGTCTCCAGCCAGAAACTTTGAAGGTGTTTTCTTTTCTATTATCCTCTTTGGGCACATCTGAAGTAAACATAGGAGAATATCTCTTCTCAGAGTCTCTGCAGTTTTCTCAGTCTACTCTTGACAAGTTTGAGACTCCAATGGACACTCTGAGTCATAAACAGTCACATAGTTTTCTGTTTCTTTTGCAGGAACATTCTCTTGAGAAGCTTAGTGGGCTTAGTATGTATTTAATTCTAGTAAGTTCCATGCTCTAAAAGTTATATGCATAGTTCATTCCTGCACTTACTTATTAGGTTTGCTATATTCCCTGACTTTTTCATCCTCGTGTCTCCCTCTTTCAATTCAATGCTTATTTCTTGAACTTATCAAGTTCCAGCAGGCAAGCCATAACTTCATGCTCTTTTTCTTGAGCCATCTTGTCCAATCAAAAGGATTTACTAGTGTCAAAACCTTAATTGGATCTTTTCTTTGAATGATCTTAATTTGTCCAGAGATTTTAATAGTGGATATTGAGGGAATACCCTTGATGTGATTTCTGTCTCAAGGACTGGGTTTTAATTGGCCTTTGTCTTTGAAGGACCTTCTTAGATCTATATATTACCAATTAGTGTTAAAAAGCAGAGGCTTCTTCTGATCCTTACAGTCCCCAATTTTCTGGACTCTCCTTCTCTCTTTGCTTTTATTCCTGTTTGCAAACCAGTCAATCCTTTTAAGCTCCAATCTCTTTCTTATAGTACTTTATAAGCTAGCAGTGAACAAGCAACACACACACACACACTTGCATTCTTTTTAAATCTTTATTTCTTGACTTACAGCTTTATAATGTATATAATTTGCCTTCCAGATTATCCCTGTCAACAATTTTATCTAATGATTAGGTGCTGCATAACATAGGTCATCATTCTTATAATCTCTGATAAGTTTCCTCACCACTCACTTGCTAGTCTTTATTTTAGGGGTTTTTTTATGGCAGTACCACATTTCTAGGTACACATTTCTATAGTAATCAAGATAGATGATATTATGTAGATTATTCTGCAGTTAAAAAGTGTTAGTGATTTATATTGTTAAGGTATATCTCTTGAACAACAATTTAAAAAAAGATTTAACCATAAAAAAATAAAAGTGCAAAACTAAGCCAAATAAAAATAAATAAATAAAACAGAAAAACAAAACAAAGCAAAAAAAAGATATATGTCTTGCTTCCATTACATGGGATAGTTAGAAGTTCTCATTCTAGGATTGAGGCTGTGATACAGGAACACAGAGAGGGTAGTGATTCACCCTGGAAGTGACACATCATGGCCTCCGTGCATATCTTTCATTAAAGTAACTCACATGTACAGATACAAATTCAATGGTGGGCAGATACAAACTCCTCACATGCCTGGAAAGAAAAATCAGTATTTTGTAAATTGACTCAATGACTATCCTACCAAAATAATAAAATGAGTGAATGTGGCTATGAAAAATATCAGAAGGATATTTGACATAAATCTGTATTTTGCTAATCATCCAAAATATTACTAAAATATAGATTACCCGCTGTACATAGTACGTTACATATTATTTACATTTATGCTACATATATTTTCCTAAATATTTTTGTTATTTAAATTAATAAGAATAGTGGTTATATAAAGTGTCCTCAGCACTTTATATGTGTTAATTCATTTCATTCTTACCATCACACTGTGAGGTAGGGGTTATTCCATTTCAGAGATGTAGAAACATGGGTATTAAACAATCATGCCCAAGAAGTATAGTTATAACTTGGTAATAAGTAAAGATGGGCAAGATTCACATTTCTAGTCACTTTCTGAACAGCTCATTTGATTGTTCTACAGGCAGTCTGAGATTAACAAATTCTTTTTTTTAAGATTTTATTTATTTATTTTTTTAGAGAGGGAAGGGAGGGGGGAGAGAGAGAGAGAGAGAGAGAGAGAGAGAGAGAGGAATCAGTGTGAAGTTGCTGGGGGTCATGGCCTGCAACCCAGGCATGCGCCCTGACTGGGAATCCAACCTGTGATGCCTGGTTCGCAGCCTGCGCTCAATCCACTGAGCTACGCCAGCCAGGGCAAGATTAACAAATTCTTAATAACAACAGCATCAGCTGTGGTAACAGTACTACTAGTACTATGAAGAGGCAACTACTACCTCTGAGTTTTTTATCTTCTTTATTGTGACTAATGTATCAACACAATTAAGATTAGGTAATTCAGCCCTGGCTGGCATAGCTCAGTGGATTGAGCACGGGCTGGGAACCAAAGTGTCCCAGGTTCGATTCCCAGCCAGGGTACATGCCTCGGTTGCAGGCCATAACCCCCAGCAACTGCACATTGATCTCTCTCTCTCTCTCTCTCTCTCTCTCTCTTTCCTCTCCCTCCCTTCCCTCTCTAAAAATAAATAAATAAAATCTTAAAAAAAAGATTAGGTAATTCGACTTTACTTTTCACTGTTTTCTATCACCACCCCTCCATATACCAAAGTTTTACTGACTTTATCTCTTTAATTTTTCTTAAGTATTCTCAAAGAAGCTCTGTATCAGGCTATGAAATAAGTTCTACTTCATGTCAAAGAGTAGAATAATGCATAATAAGTCAAAGCAATATGAATTTTTAACATGTTAAAAAACCCATACAGTATAAAAGGGAATTTCCATCACTAATGGTGTTCATGTTTAATAAATGTGCTATGGAGTGATATTATAGAAAACTTTCAAGCATAAAGTAGGTTCATAAATTAGGTAAACTACAAAGTGCTTTCAAATTCTAGGATTCTATGACTCTAATGTGGCTACCAGCAGACCTACTTTCTTTTTCCTTTTATATTTATGAATCTTCATTTATAGAAATCAGTACATCTATACACCTACTTTGAGTTTTGCCCCCAAGTTTCCTAACTTAAAATTTTTATTCTTCTGTCCTTCAAATTTTTCCATCCTCTTGGCTGACCCTCAGAATGTTCTCTCTAACATGTTCCTTCCAAGTTCCTATTTTTCCCACCTCTTTTTATTCCTTATTTCCCACTCTACCAGTCTATGTTGCAATGGTTCAGGCATGTCAAGGCATTCCTGCTAACTCTGTTGCTGTAAAGTGTGGTATCGTTGTAGAATGTACTGAAAAATACTTTGATAAATTCCAATACATATTTATGGTAAAACTATTCTTCAAACTAAGAACTTTTAGGGAACTTCCTCAACCTGATAAAAGATATTAATGAAAAATTCTACAGCTAAAATCATATTATTTATAAAAACATTGGATTTTTATCCTTAAAATCAAGAACAAAGCAAAGGTGTTCTCTCCTACCACTTATATCCAACAGTTTAGTGGGTGGGGGGAGGGGGGCAGCAATAGCCAGTGTGAGAAGGCAAAGGAATCAGAAAAAGTCAGAGATTAGAATTGTATACAATATGATTGTGTGTAA
This sequence comes from Phyllostomus discolor, assembly GCF_004126475.2. Classification (NCBI taxonomy): domain Eukaryota; kingdom Metazoa; phylum Chordata; class Mammalia; order Chiroptera; family Phyllostomidae; genus Phyllostomus; species Phyllostomus discolor. The sequence continues at coordinate 12,956,041 of NC_050198.1, read as the reverse complement.
AATGTGAATTATCTATTCATCTGTCAATGGATATTTGGTTTGTTTCTACCTTTTAGCTATTGTGTATATATTGCTATCATTATCAGTGTACAAATACCTGCTTGCATCTCTGCTTTCAATTATTTTGGGTATATAACTAGAAATGGAAGGTATTGCTCTGTCAGTCTGGAGAATTCAGGCAAGTTTGTGAGTGTAATGTTTTCAGGCTCATCTACCATATGTCCCCTTCTAGATTTCAGGGCCCATTCTTTTCTCATCAGAGTCCTAACTTTGTCATAGGGTACTGTCAATATACCCTATGTACCATAGGATACATGGAGTACATGCAGTACATGTTATGCAATGTCCTCTGTGTAAATCAAACCCTGGCCCTGATTTTTTACAAATAATAATATTTACTATGGACATTTTCAAATATTTACAAGGTATGTAAATGAAGACACATGGACCCATAACATACACAGCTTTGACAATTATCACTGGATAACAAATTTTGTTTTAAATATATGCCCACTTACTTCCACTGCCTTGAGGAAATTCTTAGATGGTGCTGGTTTATTAGATAGTGTAATTCCAGGGAAGCTGGAGTGAAGTAAATGGAGACCAACTCAAGGGGAAGAGAAAGTATAAGGCAGGATTACCAAGCTGGCTTCTACTTGGCATCAGGGTACATTCTTATGAAAAGTCTTCATATGATCTCACCTTTAACAGGAACCTAAACAACAAAACAAAGAAACAAGCAAAATATAACCAAAGACACTGAAATAGAGAATAGGCTGACCAAAGGGGAGAGGGGAGGGAATTTCAGGGGAAAAGGGGAAGGGTTTGCAGGAACAAGTATAAAGGACACATGGACAAAAACAAGGGGGGATGGCAATGGGAGGGAGGTGGGGAGGGCTGGGTGGGTGGGCTGGGATGGGAGTAAAAGATAGAAAATTGTACTTGAACAACAATTAAAATAAAATTTTAAAAAAATAAAAAAGTCTTAAGAACTACTGAGTCTCGGAAAAGTTGATTGGAGGGAAGAGAAGTGAAAATTGTAATTACTGGCTTCAGTCCCAACTGGTTAAAGCTACTTTTCTGTGGATCTCAACTGCCCCACACTTCTGGGTTACATTCTGGTCTCATACCTCAGTGGTAACAGGGAAGTTCCAGGTAGGAGGCTAGGAGCACACTGTAAAAAATAAAGTGAGATCATACTGTCCTGTGTCTGCATGTAACCCCTCAAAGTTGATAACTTCAGCAGTGGCTGCTGTGTGTTTTGGAGGGGGCATTGAAACCAGGGAACAAGGGATATACAGATGAACAGCATTAAGAGAATCAGAGGTGGCACATAAGGTATGTTGGATGCAGAACACTGTCACAAATTTTCCTGACCAGACTCAGCCATTCATTATCCACACAGACTACAATCTTGTCAAGTTAAAGAGAAGTAACATAAGTAACCAGTCAAAATTATTTAAGAGTGAAATTCTATAGTTAGGAATGTGAATTCTTCAACCAAAATGATCTGTCACTGTCAAGTCTGAGGGTGCCTTTTGAAGTAGATAATGGCATAAGATATTTAGGTCAAATGCCTGGAGACTTTTCAGAGCTGCATTAACTGCAATAAAAAGCACAGACTTCACCTCACTAGAACTTAATTTACTTATAATGCTCACTTTACCAACTATGCACAGGCTTATTTCACCACAGACCAGAAGGTATCTGCCATTGTGTCTTTCTGGTACTGTTTCCCATGTTCATTACACTCACTCTACCATTCACTATATAGTTTCAGTGTTAGAACTCAATATGATTAAGAGTTAGAGTTTGAGAGTTGTTTTCTATAGAAAGTATATAGCACTCTAGAATATAGAAGGGCATCCAATAAAATACTCAATAAGAGAGAATTAACTAAATTTCACTAATTTTTACAATAGAGTTGTCATTTGAGCATAAGTAATTTAGTAGACAGTGAGTAGAATTGTTAGTATATGCCTGTAATCCCTGAGAATTTACACCATTGTCTTTTTCTTATTTCATAATCTTTGGCAAAAAAAACTAGGCTATCCATTAATGTTCTTTTAGGAATGCACGAGAAAGGTGTGATATCTGAGAAACTCACTCAATATTCACCTAAACTTAAATATACTTTGTGGACATTAAGTTGATGGTCCACATGTCACTCAATGCTAGAATAGAGATTGACACATGGTAGAATCTTCCACTATTGCTACAGCTTGAGTTCTTATAGGATTGAAATAAACAATACTTATAATCTACCTTCTGTTTCAATGGTGGGGGTGGGCTTATGACTTACCTAGAGTATACCAAAAGCAAGGTGAAAGTAGGTTAGTGGTATTTACGATGATTCACAAAGCAACTTCTTACTAATGTGAGAATTTAATGGGGGAATTTACTCCTATTTTCTAATGCAGAGAGAACTTGTTAGAATGAAAGGTGAAAAAAATGCCTTCCAGCTGAAATAATAGGTTTTTCACTATAATTTATCAGGACACCAGTAAGAAAAGTGGAGCAGTAAATCAGATTGCAGAAATGGGGACTGCAATATACCATGGCCTTAGTACCACCAAATTTTTACTACATGAAGATGTGGCTCACTCTATATTATATCAATTGGAAGTCAAGTGTAGTTGTACCATATGGTAAAAATACTCTGATTTCTATCAGAAGATTCATTTGGGAAGGATATAAAGGGAAAGTTTGAATTTGTCCTAAAACACCTTCAACTAGTGATAAATATAATGTGTCAGAAATTTTGTCAGAAGCAGGTCTGGAATTGAATTAAATGGTCTCTTCCAATATGAGTATACATACGATTCTTCCATCAGTTCATAAACCTTTTGTCTATATTTTTTAGTGTTTCTTTCCTATTCCTGTTTTTTTTTTATTTCTGTACAAAAATTTAATTAGATGGGTTCTAGTATGTCTAGTTTTCTCTTCCACATTGCTTTTTTTCCTCACATTTCTCATCCCTTCATTCTTTGCCCCTGAATTTTGAAATACTTCCAATGCATGAGTTTGATTACCAGAAGTCATCCTTTCTACACTTTAACTTGGCCCCTGGCTGGTGTAGCTCAGTGGACTGAGTGCAGGCCTGCAAACCAAAGGGTCACTGCTCGATTCCCAGTCAGGGCACATGCCTGGGTTGTGGGCCAGGTCCCCAGTAGGGGGCGCACAAGAGGCAACCACACATTGATCTTTTTCTATCCCTCTCTCCTTCCCTTCCCTACTCTCTAAAAATAAATAAATAAAACCTTAAAAAATTTTAACTTGAAAATCATGATTTAAATTTGAGTTACATTTTATTATTTCATCCTCATAATCTTCTTGATGTGATATCTGCTGGTGTTACTCTGAAATTACACCTTATATTTATTTTAAATATGTTCTGTTTTCTATTTAACTCATTTGTTCATTGAGAGTTTGTTCATTTTGTTGAGTTTTGTACCTCTTTTATGTACTTATTTTTCCTCAAATGCATAATGATTTTTTCTTCAAGTTGTAGATGAGGTTATAGATTTAACATTTGTATTGTGCATATGTCTTATTAGCTCAAGTGAAAATCTTGATCTAGCACTGTTTAAGGATTCTGAACACTGGAGCTTTAATTCTGTAAGCTTCATGGTGAAAGGACACATAAGTGGGCAGTTGCTCATTCATTTAGGATGTTCAAGCAGTTTAAGTTCCCAAAGACATAATTTACCTTCCCTTGTGATACCTATTAGTTACCAGAACACTTCCTATTCATCCTTCCCTTGTGACCACTGTGCCATTACCTAGGGTCACAAATACCTACCTCAGGAAACTGTATTCTATCAAGTATGTTGAAAGCAGGAACTTTGCAAAAGTCATGCGTGTATTAGGTGCCATTGAAATATGTGCCATGAAATTGAATCTAATCTAGATGTGTCAGCTATAATTCAAAATAGTAAAGCATTTTATCATCAAATTAATTTGATTAAATACCTTTTAATCAATATTACTGTTGGTAAGTATGGACATGTGATACACACTTTTGATATGATGGTGAATAACACAGATGGGGTTCTTAACCTCTCTTGGTTTATAGGCTGGTAGAAGAGCATAAAACACATTACAAAATAATGCAATTACTGCCACAATGGAAGTATTTAGCACTGATGTAACAGGGGTGAGAAATTTTGTCTGAGCATGTAAAGGAAAACTTCCTGGGAGTAGTGAAATCTAAGCTGGGATATGAAAGACTACTACAAATTACCCCAAAGAAGTTAAAAGCAACAGTGTTCCAGATGTGAAGAATAATGGCTGTAATGACACAGAAGCAAAATAAAGGATGGCACCTTCAAAGAACTCAAAGGAATTTGAGTATGGCCCAGAGCATAGAGTACACTTGTGTGGGGAGTGGAAAGAGGTGAGACTAGGAAGCTGCACAGGTTCAGATCATGGAGGATCATGTATGCTATGTTAAAGGACTTGACCTTTATTTTAGACAAATAGTGAAAGAATTTTAAGAAAGACTGCTTGGTAAGATTTTCAATTCAGAAAGCTAAATCTGGTTACATTATGCACAATAGAAAGCTGAGATGGGAAAGTGGAGGCAGGTATAGTGATCAGGAATGGTGATCAGGGATAGTGATTGGGAGTTGCTATGTCTTTAGGCAAAAGACGTCAATGGCCTTGACATGAATTTAGTAAGAACAATTGAGCTTGGATACAATTGGTTTGCGAGAGATTGAAACAAGGTCAAGACAAATGCTCAGGTTTGTGGGATCAGCAACTTCAGGGAGGTTGATTTTGTTTCTTAGGATCAAAAGTACAGAAAATCTGTCATTGGCAGATGGTTCGGGGCAGTGAAGATTACCTTAGTTTTGGGTACCTTATGCTGAATTGACTATATATCCAATAAGTAGTTACTTATATAGGAATCCTGGAAAAACTAAAAGGTATATCCAAAATGTATGATTATAGAGTTTTTTAAAGTATATTTTATTGATTATGATGTTACAATTGTCTCGATTTTTTCCCTTTGCCCACCTCTGCCTGGTACCCTTCTTTCCCTCCCCTCTTAGTTCATGTCCATGGGTCATGCATGTAAGTTGTTTGGCTTCTCCCTTTCCTATACTATTCTTAACATCCCCCTGCCCCATTTGTCCTTACCAATTATGCTTCTTGATCCCTACACCATTTTCCCATTTCTCCCCATTCCTCCTTGATTATGAAGATTTTAAGAAAAGACAGTTATAAAAATATAGGTAGGTTTTAAGGAAACTAAAAGGGTTGGCGAAGCACTTGAGACTAGCAACAGCAGGGAACCCTATTCAGGTCTGTGGGAGAAAGGGGAATGTGCAGTTGCCAAGATTCAGAAGACATGTAACTAGAAGAATATCACTGGACAAGACATGTAGCCTCCCATAAAATAACAAAACCACCATGAAACCATGTTGTGTCAGTGAGGGAGCCAGTGGAGTACATGCTTGACCTTTCTTTTCTCTCCTTTCCTTTCCCATTTCCCACTAGTGCCTCCACTTGAAGCACTGTATTTTGCCATGTATAATGCACACCCACATTTTTTAACCCAAACTTCCAGGAAAAAAATCTGTTGTTTTAATTTTTTATTCAATTATTTATTTATTTATATTTAGATACTTGTTTTTTTGTATTTTAGAGGAAGTTTTCCATTTATTTTTGAACATATTATGGCACAAGAAATTTCACGTAACAAATAATTACAAAACACAAGAACAAATACAAGGTATTTCAGGTACTACCCATGTATAATGTGCATTCTTTTTTCCTCCTGAAGAATTTGGGCAAAAAATGTACTCATTATACACAGCAAAATAAAGTAACTTCATTAAAAGCAAAGAGCAAGCCCTGGCTGGCATAGATCAGTGGATTAAGTGTGGGCTGCAAACCAAAGCATCGCAGGTTCAATTCCCAGTCAGGGCGTATGCCTGGGTTGCAGGCCACAGCCCCCAGCAACCACACATTGATGTTTCTCTCTCTCTCTCTTTCTCCCTACCTTCCCTCCCTAAAAATAAATAAATAAAATCTTTTTTAAAAAGCAAAGAGCAAGGGACACCAGTCCATGGAGTTTAGCTTCTCCAGTCAAAGAGTGAGGGAGAGAAAAATGGATAATCGAAATAATGGTGGAATATCTAACACAAGATCTCAGGATTTTTAGGAGCTATCCAGAAAAGGTAAGCTCATTTAGGAAAGTTATACAGTGAAAATAGAATAGAAGACATATCAGTGCTCTACATCAGGAGGTGGCAAAATTTTTTTTAAAGATTTTATTTATTTACTTTTAGAGAGGGAAGGGAGGGAGATAGAGAGAGAGAGAAACATCAATGTACAGTTTCTGGGGGTTATGGCCTGCAACCCAGGCATGTACCCTGGCTGGGAATGGAACCTGCGACATTTTGGTTCGCAGCTCGCGCAGAATTTTTCTGTAAAACGCCACATAGAAAACATTTTAGGCTTTGTGGCTCTACATGATTTATGTCACAAGTACTCAATCATTTGTCATTCATTGGTCAAAGCTCTAAACAACATGTGAATGAATGGGTGAGTCTATGCTCTCATACAGAGTTGTCAAACTCATTTTCACTGGGGGCCACATCAGCCTCATGGTTGCCTTCAAAGGGCCAAAATAATTTTAGGGCTGTATAAATGTAACTACTCCTTAACTGTTAAGTGAGAGCTCAGCACCTTGTTTCTACCCGGCAGCACTGCCAAGCTCTCACTTGACTGTTAAGGAGTCGTTGCATTTATAGTCCTAAAATTACATTCGGCCCTTTGAAGGCAACCTTGAGGCTGATGTGGCCCCCAGTGGAAATGAGTTTGACACCCCTGCTCTAATACAACTTATTTACAAAAGTATGTAGTCAGGATTTGACCTGTAGCCCATAATTGTCTGATCTAGCGGTCTAAAGGGAACCAGAGTGACAGGATGAAAGGAATTATCAAGGGACACCAAGAGAGACAGTATAGTTGTTAAGAGTACCATGAGGAATGTAAAATGTTATAATGTCAAAGGAAGAGAGTGTTTAAAGGTCAAGGGAATGGCCCATAATATCAGGGAATGCAGGGATGTTCAGGCAGAAAAATACCAAGACATTTCTGTAGGATTTAAAGATAGCAAGATCGTTGGTGGTACCAGTTTCAGTGTTGCTGGTGATACCAGTTTCAGTGCAGCTCCAGAAGTCAGATATCAGTGAGATCCAAAGATAAAGGGAGAGTAAAAGTCACTGACTGTAAACTCTTTAAAATTGTTGGATTGTGAAGAAAAGAGATATGCTAGTAAATGGAGATGATGATAGACCTGAAGAGTATATTTTAAGGTAAGATATTTTAATGAGATAGGAAAGAACTAATAGAGACATAGTAGAAGATAAATGATATACATGACAAAAAGGTATAATTGACATAAGAAAGGTCCCTTGAAAAGGCAAGAGAATGAGCAAAAATGTAAATTCGATCTTAGGAAAAGGAAGAGCATTTTCATGATAACTAAATGGAAGGAGATAGTGACATATGAGGCTTGTATCTATTATCTATCCCTGTATATCAAACTATCCCCCCAAGAAAATTAACAAGGAGTTATTATTCACATTTATGTGAGTTAGCAAGGCTCATTTGGCTAGTTCTTCTACTTCCATATATGTTGGCTGGGCTCTCATGCAGTTGCAGTTACCCAGAGATTCATCTGGGGCTGGATGACTTAAAATGACTTCACTCCTGTCTAATGACTGGTACATCTTAAAAAGACCTCTAGCTCACATTCTTCTCCGGCAAGGTAGCCATGGCTCTTCAGAACCTAAGAGATAAAATTGAAGTGGCAAGGCCTCTTAAGGCCAAGTCTCAGAGTTTGCACAGTGCCTCTTCTGCCACATTCTATTTGTCAAAAAGGAAAGTCACAGGTCCAGCCCAGATTCAAGGGGAGAGCAGATAGGCACTACTTCTTAATGGGAGAAGGGGGAAGGTCCCATTGCCAGAGGGCATGAGGAATGGCAGAGGTTGTCCTTGGTGTCTTTGTCTTTCACAAGGCTTTTACAAAACCCCTTCATTTTGAGACACATCTGTTCCTCTTTCTATTCTGAACAAAATGGATAGAACTAGAGTGTTGTAAGTATATAGTATAAGCCATAATTAATTGAAAGAACCAAGAAGAATCTTCATTTTATTCAGATCTTCCTGATAATTTAGAAAAATTAAAGCATCTGGAATACTTTAGATTCTATAATACTTAAGGGATGGAAAAAACATGAAAATGCTTATTTACGGTTGTTTCAAACACTAGAATTCAGAATATAATATGACAGCTCCACTGATTCAAAAGGTTGAGATAGGGAAAAATGTTTTGCATTATTTGGTATATTCAGTTGATTTCTTGAAATATGATTGAAAAGTGGCAAGTGCAATTCTTAGCCATCAGAATTTAGATTGATCCTTTTACCTGAATAGAGTCTCAGTGGGTGAAAATCACTGAAATTGTAGAATATCTGAAACAACTTCAATCCATCATACTGCAAAATATCATCAGTGTGCTGAAAGGAATACAAAATAATGTTTACTTGCTTATATTTGGTTCAAAAGTTCTCACTCTAAAAACTAATAAGTGGCTCAAGGTTTCTGAGTTGACATCTTTCTCAAAAATGATTTTTATAATATTTCTCCTCTATTAAATTATTCTGAAGTGCTAAGTTCAGTATGATGATTTTTGAGAATGCTTTTATTCTTTTTCCCTACTTCTTCCTTCCCTTAATCCTTTCCTTTGTGCACTGTTCTCCTCCTCTTTTTCTGTCCATAGATAGAAAAGGAGTATATATACAATATATTTGAGAACCCTTATTTGCAAATGCAAAAATCTGAGATTTTATACCTAAACTTATTTTATTTCAAGTTTATATGGATGCAGGAGGAGTTGCTCTTAATCCTGAGTGGAAATTGAGCTGTTCCCAGACAGGTCTGAAGAGGAGATGGATTGGGCATTACTGGGAGATGATTTGTATACCAAAGAGGTCCAGGCTAAAGGAGAACAAAGGGAAACTTGTGTTCCAATATTTAAGGGGGAATTTGAGGTCAAGCAAGAAGGAGCAGACAATAATGGTCAATCTCACTTATTGTTTAACTATTCTGGATTATATTAACTTCTACATAAAGCTGAGACCAACATGTAGGCATGTCTTTTTCATCATATCTTGACAGTGGTGAGTCACTATCATTGAGTAGCTCTGTTGTAGTCACCAGCAACAAAACAATCCGGAGTAGAACATGAATGACTTAAGATGCCACTAGGGACCCAAAAAACTGGGTAAGACTTCAAACCTGCAAAGGAAAGTAAGAGGAAGAGTGAATTGTAATGCATCATATTCACATCCTCCATGGCCTGGTGAGGTTTGAGAGATTTGGGTTATACCTCCAAGCTTATCAAGTGAGTATTTAGAAATTTAGTTGTCAAGCATTTTCTAATTTATCCAGGATGTGATATTGAGCCTAAGATGTATTGGCTATGCATTATGCCCCAGTATGTCTTTTCTCAGATAACTTTCAGAGGTAATAGTACACAGGAATAAATAGCTTCTTATTTGGGCTGAAGTTTCTGTAATTTCCTTATCCTAAGTCACAGATGATTGACAATGGTCTGTGCTTTGGTTTGAGATATTAGGTCATCAAAATTTTAGGAAGTAATTGATTACATCTGCTATTGTGTAAATTCATATTTGTAGACAGATCACAAATACCCACATATGAGCAGAGGTATCATGTGATTAACATGTATTTTGGGAGTGAAACTCCCTAATTAAAGTATCTTTAAGAAATATTCTTAAATTAGGGCAGCCATACGGGCATGAATCATTTTATGTTCTTCTTAACACTTCATGTGAATACAGATTTTCAGTGTAAAATAGCTTGCATATGTCATTGTCTGAAAGTTTGGTATACACATTGCTAATTATTTAAAAAATTGTTATTGCTTAAGATTTTCTATTGAACATGCTTACCTTTCCATTTCTAGTTTTTTTCTTTTATCCAGTATTGTTGCAATTTTATGCTTTCATTTTCATTCCTTCAATTAATTAATTGCATGTTTTGTTGAATGAGTTTCAATGGGCACTCCTATCAGTGAGTTGAAATTTAAGACATTTATCTTCAATAATAACATTAAAGACTTTGCCTTTGACAGAACTTGATGGGTCAGCAATGAACTCTACTGAAGTGCTATAACACAGATCTTCTTTGTACAGCAGGTTCTCAAATAATGTCCTTTTGTTCAATGCCCTTTCATTATAATGTTGATGAAAAAATCAGTTCCCATCTAGGGCCACAGTCTGTATGGAGTTTGCACATTCTCCGCATGACTGTGTGGGTTTTCTCCAAGTACTCTGGTTTTCTCTCACATCCTAAAGGTGTTCATGTGCAGTGAACTGGCACGTCTGCCTTGTCCCAGTTTGAGTGAGCGTGGGTGTGGGTGTGATAGGCTCTGTGATAGAAAGGTGTCCTGTTCAGTAGGGTTGCCCACGTTGTGCCTGAATTGTTGGAATAAGCTCCAGCCTCCAATGACTTTGAACTAGAATAAGCAGGTTGGATAAGAATTATCTTCATTGTGTTTATTAATCCTTCTGCAATGTGTATGTGGTTCACATTTGCTTCAATGTTTAATATTAGAAGTGTTTTGGACCTTTATTTAAACATTTGTGATGTTTTGGTGATGAGAAATATGCCATAGGAACTTAACTCTTGTTTATATTGATTAGCCTATGGTAAACTTGATTTCATTATACATGGTATGCATAGTTTTCAAGAACTTATCATTGATGTTAAGTGAGGGGTTATTGTACAGAGCCTCACACTGAGGCTGGGCTGCCAGACTAAATTTATTTATAGATAAATGATATAATTTGGGGAGAGATAGTTTAGTCCATTTTGAGGCTGAAATCAGATTTTAAGAATTGAATATAGTTTATACACTTCATCATGAAAATTGAGATTAAAAGTAGAAAAATTGATAAGGAACTGGATTCCAGAATACATAGAGAATTTGTAATTCAATAATTCAAAACAGAACATAACAAGTAAACTATTTTAAAAATGAGTAAATGATCTGAATAGACATTTCTCCAAAGGAGATAAATAGCCAATAAATATCAAAAGATGCTCAATATCATTAGCCATCAGAGAAAAACAAATAAAAAATGACATGAAATACTGCTTCATGCCCACTAGAGTAGCTGTCATTTAAAAAAAAAAAAACACAGGTAACAACAACTGTTGGTGAGAATGTGGAAAATTCAGACCCTCATGCACCGCTGGTGGTAATGTAAAATGATGAAGCTGGTGTGGACAAGAGTCTGACAGGTCCTCGAAAGGTTAAACATAGATTACTCACAGATTCCCCAAATTAGTAAAAATATATGTCCCCACAAAAACTTGTACATGAATGTTTATGGCCAAAATATTCATCATAGCTAAATTCTGCAAACAACCCAGATTTCAATTAACTTATAAACAAAATGTCATGTATCCATATATTAAGATATTATTCAGTCATACGAAGTAATAAAGGGCTGATACATGCTACAGAGTGAGTGAACCTTAAAAAGATTATGCTACATTAAAGAAACCAGACACAAAATACCAAATACAGTAGCCCCTCTTTATCTGTGGTTTTGCTTTTTGCAATTTTAATTACCTATGATCAACTATGGACTGAAAATATTAAATGGAAAACTCCAGAAATAAACAAATCATAAGCTTTAAATTATGTGTTGTAAATGTGATGAAATGTTGCACTATGTTGCTCTATCCCACTCAGGAAGTGAATCAGCCCTTTGTCCATTGTATCCACACTGTGTCTGTTCCCTGCCGCTTACTCACTTAGCAGCCATCTCAGTTCCTAAAAACATACAACCTACTGATGATGAATCCTGAAGAAATAAAAAATCTGAATCTACAACTAGGAAGAATATAGAACCAGTAACCAAAACCTCCCCAGAAAGAAGAGCCCGGAATTAGATGGTGTCATTGGTGAATTTCACCACTTATTTAAGAAAAGCCAATACTTCCCAAACACTTCCAAAAAAACTGAAGAAAAAAGGAACACTTCCAAACTCATTTCATGAAGCCACTGAACAAACCTAAGAACATTCTATTTGAATAATTTCAAAATCATTAAATTCAATCTATTTTAAAAAGCACTTACCAAGGAAATACCAGGTCCAGGTAGATTTATTCTACTTTTGTTCTTTTATTTTCAATAAACTTGCCAAGCTGGCTCTCAAATTTATGTAGAAGAGCCAACTGCCAAGAATATGTAAATTACTCCTTAAGAAGAGCAAGTATGGGGTTATTTTTATCAAATGTTAATTATTATTTTAAAGAAATAATTAATTAGTATAACAGGGTGTTCATGCAGGGATAGCCAAATGAAAGAAAATTTTTTAAAAACTCAGAATGAAAACCACCATATGTAAAAATTTATTCCAGAAATGAGAGACTTTAATAACTAAAATGGAGTACCCTAGTCAGACACTGCTTGCTTTAAGTTTTCAACTGCTGCAAGAATTCACAGAACTCAGTCAGTTACACTTACAGATTTAGGAGTTGTAGAAGATAGTTTCACTACAGCAGATGAAGCTTATGCACTGAAGGGTCCAAAGACAGGAGGAGCAGGCTTCTTCATCTTCCCACCACTGGGTAGCTGAGCATGTGATTTGCCTCCAGATCTCAAACCACTGCTGGTATGCATACAAGTGTAGACCAGCCTGAACCATCAAAACCCCCCAAAGCTCCACCGAAATCAGATACAAATAAAAAAATCCAATCATTATTAGTAAATAATGCTAACAAGCTGGTTATGTCCTACTCTGAAACAGTTTGTATACTCATGGTTACAGAATATCATTTCTCTCTAGTTATTGTATTTCATAGCTTTGGCCAAGACTCAGTACCATGCTCCAGAGTTGCCTGGATTAAGCATGTGGTTAATCCAGTCCTGCTGAGATGAACCCATTCCTGCTATCCATCAAGTGAGAAACATATTATCCACAAGGAAAAGCATTGGAACTGGACCTCTACCATCACTGATAAAATTATTTTCTTGTGGGTTATAGTTTTAACAATGAGGGTTCTATCTATAATGTTTTAGAAGACAACATAGGAGATTCTCTTTATGACCACTTGGGAGAAGAAGGTGTTTAAAAGTAAACACAGAAAGTATAAAAACACATTTTAAAAAGGATCAATAATGTTTACTATTTGAAAGTTAAGGATTACCTTTCAAAATGCAAATCTGACCTTATTACTTTTATGTATACTGACTTCTCTGCCTTCTTAGAAATAACATACTCTCCTTACCATGACTAAGAAATTCCTGAATGGTTTAGTTGTTAATCTCTTGCTTCTTATTTCTCAATACCCACTATCTCTTCCTCTCAATAACTCTTCCCTACCTCCTGTTTTATTCTCTGTGATTGAAATATTCCCAATCCAAACCCCTTTTGCCTGGTTCGTGCTGCTCTATCTGTCCTACATCAAAGTGCATGTCACTTCCTCCAGGAAGTCTCCCCTAATTCAGCAAGGTTATTTTTCCTGTCTATCTAATAAATGCATGTCTCATGCATTGTAAACAGTACTTTCCATGTTATAAACCTTTCTTTCACATTGCAATTATTTCTTCTTTGCTGTATACTGAATTCCCAATATTTAAATTGTGACTAGCACACAGTAGGTATATATTAATTGCTTATAAATTTTTTTAAAAAGTGAATTATTTGGGCAGAATACAGGGAGTTTCATTCCCTTTTTTCTCAGGAATGCAAATCTAGTATAAATTTCTTACCTTCTCTAAGTCCCAGTTTCCTGCTCTATAAAATGTCATATTTATAGTTTTCACAGTTACTGGATTTCCTTTAATAAACACCAGTTAGCCCTCATTTCGTGTGACTGCAACTTCTAGTTCTGCTGTCACTGTATTTGACGTTGACAAAAACTCTGGGTCTCATTCAAGGTCTCTAAAATCCTCAAAACAACTTGAGACAAAAATCCCATGAATCTTATCTTTGTGTGCATCAGTATTTGAACAAAGTGAGAGCTTTGATCCTGAGACCCAAAAAGGCCCTCCCCTCTGGATTCTCAGCAGCCTGCTACATTTCCCCCCTCGTATATTTAGTTCCTTTCCCATTATCTATATCACAGCTACACTGTCCCTTTCAAAATACTCATTCAATTACTTAACTCTTACCTGCCATGAGGTCTTTATTCATATTTCTTCTACTCAATGTATTTTAATTCTGCTACTCTTCACAAAAAAAAAAAAAATTCCCCAAACAACAAAAAATGAAAAGCTCCTGCATACCTTTCTAATCTCAACTTCACTGCCACTTTTCTAGGGATTCCTCATAAAAGCAAATATTTCTGTTGAAAACCCTCACAACACCACCTACTTCTATATCACATGCCCAGTTAATGCTCTGAAATTCTTTGAGTGGATATTTCTTTGATGTTTATTGCTCATTTCCCTCATTTGAAACATACTACAGGTACGCAGAGGCCGTATCTGATTTTATTCTTTATTATATTTCCAGTATCCTCCAAAGTGCCAGACATGTAGTAGTTTCTCATTTTATTTTTGTTTAGTTAGAAAAAAAACAAAAGAGGGAAGGAAAGAAGGGAGGGAGGGAAGGAGGGGAGGAAAGAAGTTTAATATTTTCCCAGAAAGCCTGAGAGTATTAGGAACCCTAGCTGAGAAAGACAGCCTTTGACAAATCAGGTGAGAGACCTGGCCACATATCTAAAGCCCCAAGTGGGACAACTCATGAAAGGACTCTACCACCAGCACTGGGGAATTGTAGAACTGGGAGTATGAAAGTATTGTTGTAGGAAACATGGTAGCCAAACAGGAAAGTTCAAATAAGGCCAGTGGTCAAAAGAAGGTCAGAACAAACAAATGAATGCAAAAATCAAAGCAAATTCTAGGAGCAAGAACTGTTGGTCAGAACTGATCAAGAATCAGAGATATTATGGTACTCCAGACTAACGGCTCATAGCTGTGTCTTCTCACCTAAGATACCATCATCACAGTTGGGTGCATGAGCACAGAACTTGCTCGTTGCATCAGACTAACTTTTTAAATAACTATATATTTTCCTAGCTAACCGTTCTTCTATGCCAGCCATGTTTTGCACCTTTTTACAGTTTACTATTTAAATGTGTTCTTTTAAAAATGAAATGTATAAAAGAAGATGTTCAAAGCAGTGTAGATAAAGTTGAGAGCTTTCAGTGTGGTTTGATTTCCTGACAGTATAGGCATTATTCCTATTTTACAGATGAGAAAACCAAGGCTCATAAAGTCTTAGGGTTCATTGGAAATTATTTGAAGCATGTCTAGACCAAGGTTATCATATATCCATGTGGGAAATAACTAACCTTGAAACTAATATCCTTCTTTCTTTATAATATATTTCTTATGCATTTGCTTTCTGGTGTTAAAACAGTTTAAAAGGCAAAACCACTTTTAAATTCCCCTCCTTTTGTATAGTGAAATCAGGGAACACTAATGTGATATAGAGCCAAAGGACATACATGAAGGATCCATGGACACAGACAGTGGTGTGGGGGATGCCTGAGGGAGTAGGGGACAGGGGGCTTGGTGGAGGGGGCAAAGGGAGAAAAATTGGGACAACTGCAATAGCATAAATAATAAAATTTAATTAAAAAATAAAAAACGACATTGGTAAATCTATAGAACATATCTTTTTTAGAATGGATTTTAAGAAAGCTAGAATAGTATTTTTCAAACTTTAAAGCAATGATTTTTTTCAAATGATATATCTTACACCAAACTATATATAAACAGATAAAAAAGGAGCTGCCTGGCATAATTAAGGTTGGAGGAGCCTCTTGGGTCCTGAACTCCCTTTCTAGCAGCTTGTGCCCTGGGGCTTCTCAAGGAAAACCCAAAGCCCCAGGAGCACGGGGTTAGAGATGGTCCCTTGTGAGTGCCCAGAAGGAAAGAGAGGACAAAGCCATGGCCTGGAGTGGGGAGGGGGAAACCAAGGAGAAATTAATTATAGCCTCCCCCTATTTGTTTTTAAAATATGGCTGAACTTCATTTAGAAATTCATGCTCTGCCCTGGCTGGTGTGGCTAAGTGGATTGAGTGCTGGCCTGCAAACCAAAGGGTCACCAGTTTGATTCCCAGTTGGGGCACATGCCTGACTTGTGGGCCAGGTCCCCAGTAGGGGGCATATGAAAGTCAACCACACATTAATGTTTCTCTCCCTTTCTTTCTGCTTCCCTTCCCCTCTCTTTAAAAGTAAATAAATAAAATCTTAAAAAATTTGTACTTCAGTAATTCTTTACCATGGTATTTTCTACACTGCCTCCAGTACTTTGGACACTTCTTCAGTTGTTTGAAAAGTTAGAAAAAAAATCTGAGCATATGAATTCATGTTCTTGTTTTCTTCTCTTAGGGTAGTACTTGGCTAATGCACATTGTGAGCTCAGGGTGGAACAGGGAACTGCTGTCCCCTTTGCTGTACTAATGTAGTTATGGCATCTAAAATCATATCCCAGCAGAGGCATGTATACTGTCCCCTGATGCTTTCTTGTTTGTTTTTTTAGCAATCTCTACTAATTTCTCATTGCAATTCAACTCCAAATATATTCATGTATTTAGGATATTTCCTTTTTATTCTTTCTAAATGTTGAATTGGTTTCTTTCTTATATATCCAGAGTTTTCTAAAGAATGATAGCTACATTTACTTAGTAATCATATGTTTATTTAATGACCATCAAACTACTAGTGGAAAATTTGTTTTTAATCTTAATTCTTTGTTACAGATGATGGTGTTAAGCCCTATGTGAAAGGTTTTATTTTCGTAGCTTTGAGATGTCATAATAATACTACATGTGTTATCTCTGTCTCCATCTTAGGGATGAGCTCATTTGTTCAATGTTTTAGTCATAAAATGTGATAGAATTTGATATTTAAATATACCAGGGATATTAATTTTGGTTTTAGTTCCCAGAGATATCAAAGAAAAGGATATTTCTGCCATTATCACATGGAGAAAAATGGATCTCTTTTTCAATAGATCAATAGAAATGGCATAATTTGCCTCAGTTAATAAAAGTGTTTGAGGAATGCCATACTCTGTAATGATGTTGTCCAAAGTAAAGGAAAAAGAATCATGGATTACAAGAAAGCTCCTTAAACTTCATTTCAATTTAGAGAAGGCTCTGGTATTTATACTACTTTTCATAAGGTTTAGTGTCATAAAATCAATAGAGTGATACTCATCTGTGTAGTGAGAAGGAGATATACATTGATTATTTGTAGTGTTATGACAATTTTAATAATTAGAAATGGACAAATCTAAATAAAATGTCAGATTTTTTCATTAATAATTAACAAAAATCTTGCTAAATATAATCCTACTATATATCTTTCTACATAAGAGATTAAACATCTGCATGCAATAGGTATAAAATAAGCTCAGCATTTACTTTATTGTTAGTTATAATTCCTAGATTATTCTATAATGGAATCTATACTATATTTTTCCAATTCAACTAAGAAAGCATTTAATGAGTAATTACAATTATTTGGAATCTCTAAAAGCACATATACATAAAATGCAGTCTTCATCCTTTGAATTATTTCTAATAAAATATTACTGAGTATGAAATTTTACTTCTTAATATTTAGTTCATTCCCATATCAATAGGGCTCTATAGATTCATTGCCTTAACTCATTCAACAAATATTTGTTAAGGACCTACTATGCTAATGTACTGTGCTAGTCACTGATGCATTATATAATTGACATAATGCATGACCTCATCCAACTGGTGGAGAAGACACAAAGTTAAATAGGCAAAAAATAAAGTGTAATAAGACCAATGATAAGGGAAATGCTAAGTGGTGAGGGCAGTACATCACAGGAGCCTGGGGAGCCTGGGGAAACACTGACTTCATGGGCCACGTTCACTGGCTTTTTCATTTTTCTCCTGTAGCAGATGTGTTGATGCTTTGTCCATATTCCCTTGTTACTCACAATTCTGGTAAAAGCCTGCAGCATCCTCCTGGAAGCACCTGCAAACTCACAGCCCATGTGTGGGATAGGCCGGAACCCTGATGTGTGGATACCCCTTATAGCAGCCTTCAACCAACAACATATGGCATTTGGAGGTAAATACAGGGGTTGGCAAAAGCAGGTTTACAGTTGTAAGTACACAAAACACAGTTTGTTCTTGTATCATTTATTAATTGCTGCATTATCTGTATAATTTTTCTTATTGTTATTATTTCATAT